>NC_079160.1:32005090-34405090 GCF_947563725.1 Argiope bruennichi
AAAGAGCTTGGCAAAGCATTGATTTCAAGGCGTTTTGAACTTCTGTAATAAAAATAGAGATTTGTATATCGGTGATTAGAGGTCTGTCGAACTGTCATTCTCTGAACTGGTACGTTATTTACAACTCCGAATTTGAAGCAATTCAACATAGCTTATTAGAAAATTAAGATGCATAATTGCGAAAGTTTAAAAATCATCGTTATTTTTTATTTTAACAATTTTGCATGCATTAAGCATTGTATTATAGTCATCCCATTTGGAGATTACGAGTTTCAAAAATAGTAAGGACAAACGTCTCGAGAGAAACCTACCGAAATCCGACGTAATTAAAACTTACAGTATCTGGGATTGTAACACGCTAGAATACCTCAATGGGAAATTATAGAAACTTCCTCAAATCGCTAAAACTTACAAGTCCTAAAAACAAAGCAAATATTATTGATAAATTTATTTGGAAAGATATCATGACAAAAGATCTTAAAAATCCCACTTTTTATTCCCCTAACAGCATATTGCCATGACTTAGCTCTCAAACCACACACATTGCATATCTCACAACGATCCTTCCCATTTTCCACACCACACACTCATTACCCATTCCGCAGCGACTCCATCAATTTCCACACCACACACTCATTACCCATTCCGCAGCGACTCCATCAATTTCCATACCACACACTCATTACCCATTCCGCAGCGACTCCATCAATTTCCACACCACACTCATTACCCATTCCGCAACGACGCCTCCATCAATTTCCACACCATACACTCATTACCCATTCCGCAACGACGCCTCCATCAATTTCCACACCATACACTCATTACCCATTCCGCAACGACGCCTCCATCAATTTCCACACCATACACTCATTACCCATTCCGCAACGACGCCTCCATCAATTTCCACACCATACACACTCATTACCCCTTCCGCAACGACGCCTCCATCAATTTCCACACCATACACACTCATTACCCCTTCCGCAACGACGCCTCCATCAATTTCCACACCATACACACTCATTACCCCTTCCGCAACGACGCCTCCAGTTCCCACACCATACACACTCATTACCCCTTCCGCAACGACGCCTCCAGTTCCCACACCATACACACTCATTACCCCTTCCGCAACGACGCCTCCAGTTCCCACACCATACACACTCATTACCCCTTCCGCAACGACGCCTCCAGTTCCCACACCATACACATTCATTACCCATTCCGCAACGACGCCTCCAGTTCCCACACCATACACACTCATTACCCATTCCGCAACGACGCCTCCAGTTCCCACACCATACACACTCATTACCCATTCCGCAACGAATCCTCCAGTTCCCACCTCACACTCATTTTCCATTCCGCAACGAATCCTCCAGTTCCCACCTCACACTCATTTCCCATTCCACAGCGAACACCTCCAGTTCCCACCTCACACTCATTTCCCATTCCACAACGAACGCCTGTTCCCACCTCACACTCATTTCCCATTCCCCAACGACGCCCCCAGTTCCCACCTTACACTCATTTTTCGTCCCACAACAATCCTTCAGTTCCCACAAGTCTCACATTCCCCATTCCAGAACTAATTTCCATTACACAAATTTTACAGCAACCACCACCTATAATTCTATGTAATCCACACTTCCTTGCATCTCTGCGTTCGTCTTCCAATTTTAAACAAGTCAATTATAGAAAATTTTAGATGCATTATTTACTGCCTCGACCCACTCGCATAAATCAAATATGTTTTCAATTCAAGAGTTGTACTAGCTCGAACTTATTACACAAACCACTGACAAAATTTCACTGCACACGACATGCACCTCTCCCAGTATAATAGCAATGGGTGGAAAAAAGATGGAATTTTCTATGATGGTAATTCTGATAGAGAAGGAATTAAGCTTAGAGATAAATAACAGACAAGAAACACCGCGCTCCTTGTGCTTTTCATAACTAATTTCGTAATTATTCTAAATTTTAAAACATTCCCCGCTTTTTGCACAAACTACCTCATAATGGATTTTATATATCAGTCAAATTATGCAAGACGAAATTTTTCGCAAATTGCTTGAAAATCACAGAAAAATACTCAACCTCAAAGACATTCAATACCTTCTGCTTATCTTTACAACATACTAAATAATTTCTTTAATATTAGTTAACAGTTTTAACTTTAGACAACCTTGGACATCGTTTAATTCCAATCCTCTAGCGTTACAGCTTCTCGTAGACATACAAGTCAAATGCAGCCGTAAATTTTGGTCTAAAATTGTTTAAAAAAGTCAATGGATTGGCACAAATAAATTATATTGCATACCTCCAGAATAGTTTCAATATATTTACTATTTGCTAGGAATTACACCGACTGATCGCTAAATGAATAAATTAGGAATGAATCATCGTTATTTCACTGAGAAATTGCTTAATCTTTAAAAAATTTCAGCGAATTCATTTATATGCACTTTGGATGTTTCTTTTCTCATGAAAGGTATTTTATTAAAATTTTCCCTCAAAACAAACAAAAAAAAATGTTTCACACAGTCTTTTTTATAAACGAATTTTATTTCGAATTTTAAAATGCAAATATTCTACTCATTCACCTCGTCATCGTTTCCAGTAATAATTCCCTATGCTTAAGGAAAGGTTATGCCTCATGGAGACAAAAGGTGATATTTGGTATATTTCCAAATATCAACTAGCAAAGAAATTAACATGTAATTAACTGAATCAGTCCATTAAAAATTATGTAATTACCATGCATTTTAAATTTATTTAAAAAGTTTTTAAATAGCTTAAACTTTTTCTTTTGAAATTATTCTTCACTTTTTAGAGATTGACATTACAAATTCTCTATCAAATAGCGCCAACAGGAGGGAATCAAAGTTTAATTCAATTAATGGATAAAATTTAAAACAGTTCTCCGAGATTCTATCAATAAGAATGCCTAGCGTAAAAACACTTTTCATCTAACAGTTTTGATGCCTATAAAATATCGATTGGAGAAAGGTATTTTTGAAAACATGAAACAGTATTCAAAAATCACATTTAAGGAACTAAACCTATGTAGGAAATTACTAAATTTTAATTTTTGAAAAATTTCTATAGAACAAAGATTTGTTTTCAGTACACTCGCGCATTTAATTTAAATTCCAATATCCTTTGACAATTTTTTTTCTTCTGAAAGAATTCGTTTAAAAAACTCAACAGAAACAGATCCATGTTAAACCCTACTGAACTGTTCAATGCACTTAATTCAGTATTTGTAATGCATTAGAATTATTTTGAGTTGAGATTTTACTAGAATTAACCGGAAAATTTAGGGCAATCGAATAGAAATATCTTTGTAAAATGAATGAAACGATTTTTAGTAAACTATCAATTGATAAAAATATTGATGGCAATTTTTAATTTATTAATTAGTTTAATATTCTTATTATAAATTTCTAAATGAGTCAAAACCCATTTTAAAGATTACATCGAAATGGACCATTTGCTGTCTATGTATAAAATACCGATTTTCTTACAGCAGGAGATCTGTTAAATTGATCGTTCTTTTTCTTCATTTACTTTCCTAGCCATACTAACTCAACAGTTTTTTAAAGAAATTATTCAAATAAATTAAAGATGAGAAGTTCGAAAATTATCAATAAGTCAGCCTGAATGAATTAGAAAGTTAGATCTCCTAATATGCTATATAGCCAGTTCTTATAGGTGAATATTCCAAAATATGCAGTCTTACTTGATGTAATCTAATTTGACGAAAAGAAACTGAAGGAACTTCCCTGTTATTTGCCATCTGTAGTTAAGACAGCTTGAGAGCATCACTTCCCTCTCATATGCAGGTTGCCTTCACAATTGGAATTCGATAACTTGGAGGAATACAATGGTTTTCAGTCCTGGCGTATCTCACATATATGATTTGATTACCGAGCATGAAAACGAAGATGTATTTGAATTACGATTTCCTTTTGATGTGGAAAGCTGGACCTGAAACAAAGAAGTTGTATTAATCGTTTGGAATGTCAATGTTTGAATTTAAGTCATTGATTTTTAACGAATTCAACCAAAAATTACTATCCACACAGCCAATAAATGCAGTATAAATCACCAATTTTTATTTTCTGTCTTAGGAATAGTATTAAAATTCACGTTCGTTCGGAAAATAGAAATCCAAATCTTCCGACATTAATTTTAATTTTTAAAAAAATTCGCAATGTCAATGTTTGGTTTTTTTTCCTAATTATAGTAAACATCTGGACACATTTGCTCAAATCAAATTAATTTAGGATTAACAGTTTTCCGTCTTAATTAAAAGTATGTTGAAACATAGATTAAGACAACAATAATATTTCACTTAACTAGCAGTGGCTATTCTGTCATGAATATTTCTTATATCGCAATGTTATTTTTATGTAAAATACGATCACTTGTTGTCCCTTCTTTGACTACATGATTTAGGTTTAATTCTTAGATTTCACTATCAAAATTGTTAAACATGTTTCATTTTCCTCAAAGGAATTAACAGAAGTTTATGCTTTAAGATCAATAAAATAGAAACTGAGAGATTTTTTTTAAACCTATAATTGGTATTTGGAAGAACAACTGAATGAAATACATACAACGAACAAAAGATACATAACACCACCCAAAAATTTTAACCAGGGTAAACAAACACTACGACCAAATTCAAAAAATCGGATTTATCACATTTGGATGACCCTCCCACATACGTACGGTTAAATCTTTGCAAGTTTTAAGTACTGTCACTTACAAATAAAACATTCAAATTTTATACAAGCTAATCATAATTTTGTCTTTAATATTTCACCGAAGATTAATATTATTCAAAAGGTCTAATTTAAAGAGGGGGGGGGGGACCGAAACTCAGCACATCGAGGGAACTGACCATTCTTTTTACCGAAGAAATTAGGGAAAGCAGTTATTCCCATTCATTATATATATATATAATTTTAGTCATTTTAATGACCAGTTATTTTGGAGTCATAAGGTCACATGGAACAGAATTCGTAATTTCAAACCGCGTTCAGATGGCGAATGCGATAACCCGAGCTAGCATCCTTTTCATCCAGTCTTTTGCATTACACCAGTAGGAGTATCTATGACAATTAAAACTTGGAGCTTCCTGATTCTGAAGATGAGATTTTATGTAGTTATCGGAACCTCCAATATATACAGTCGTAGTTTAAAAAGTTTTGTATCTCATCTTGCTTAACTTTTACATTTAAAATTAAATGAAAGTGGAATTAGTGCAATTGGTATAACAATTGGATCCTATTGGGTAGCTCCAGTCCGATTCTTCAACAATATGGCGATTTAATGCACTTTTGTTGATCGATTATCACTCTTTACTTTTATATGAAAAAAAATACTGTAATCGTAATACATTAATCCTATAGAAAATTCAATTTAATATACTGTAATTTCTTCTAATTATAAATTGTGGTAAATTTGCACAAAATTCGATACATTTTCTCTTTACACTTCATAAAGCATTCATTTTTCATAGATTAAAATATTTATGGAATTAGAAAACTATGAAATATAACTATTGTTATTTTCACTATGGCTATTTATATTTCATTTTTTTTAGTTACATTACATTTCAATTAACTGAAAAATCATTTTTGCAAGTTAGTTCTTCCTTAAATTAATTTTGTTCAATCCAACAGTAAGAATTTTAAATGATGCATTTTGTTATCGGCATTAAGATGGACAAGTTTTTATGGAAATTCTGTCTCTAGAAAGTAAAGAGAATTTCCAAGATAGATCAAAAACCTACGTTTAGAAATGCAATTCCAAGCTCTTAATAAATGAAAATGTCATAGGCGTCTGTTTTAATTCTCTAATAAACATACTTTAAATAACAAAATATTTCAATTTCTTAAATTTTCCCTTTTGAAGTGCTATGACATATCGTAGGGAGAAAAAATTTCTCGTTAAACCTTTTATTGCATACATATATTATTACATAAAAAAAACAATGCATTGCAACACTCAAAAGATAAAAATAAACTCGTCTAACAAGAAGCGAAGTATTCTCCCTTACATTGACACGTCAGTTAATCTAATATGATGCGTAGAAAGCTCGGTAAAGCTTTTTGTGTAGAAAGCTCGGTAAAGCTTTTTGTGTAGAAAGCTCGGTAAAGCTTTTTGTGTAGAAAGCTCGGTAAAGCTTTTTGTGTAGAAAGCTCGGTAAAGCTTTTTGTGTAGAAAGCTCGGTAAAGCTTTTTGTGTAGAAAGCTCGGTAAAGCTTTTTGTGTAGAAAGCTCGGTAAAGCTTTTTGTGTAGAAAGCTCGGTAAAGCTTTTTGTGTAGAAAGCTCGGTAAAGCTTTTTGTGTAGAAAGCTCGGTAAAGCTTTTTGTGTAGAAAGCTCGGTAAAGCTTTTTGTGTAGAAAGCTCGGTAAAGCTTTTTGTGTAGAAAACTCGGTAAAGCTTTTTGTGTAGAAAACTCGGTAAAGCTTTTTGTGTAGAAAACTCGGTAAAGCTTTTTGTGTAGAAAACTCGGTAAAGCTTTTTGTGTAGAAAACTCGGTAAAGCTTTTTGTGTAGAAAACTCGGTAAAGCTTTTTGTGTAGAAAACTCGGTAAAGCTTTTTGTGTAGAAAACTCGGTAAAGCTTTTTGTGTAGAAAACTCGGTAAAGCTTTTTGTGTAGAAAACTCGGTAAAGCTTTTTGTGTAGAAAACTCGGTAAAGCTTTTTGTGTAGAAAACTCGGTAAAGCTTTTTGTGTAGAAAACTCGGTAAAGCTTTTTGTGTAGAAAACTCGGTAAAGCTTTTGTGTAGAAAGCTCAGTAAAGTAAACCAAGTATCTCAAATCCGAAAATTTATATAAATCGATAGTTTCGGTGATAGCAATATTTCTTTTGCCGAAGTCATTGCGTTGACTTATTATAATTTCTAAATACATTCAGGCATGCTAACGGTCAATACATTGAAGGATTTATCCAAAATTTAACACTGATCTATAATTCTTGTCATAGTTATATTTAAAAAATTATCCATCGAGTCATTTGCGTTTTCTGAGTCACAGAGCTAGCTTTCACACTGAAAAAAAAAATGCAAAACGAATAGACTTTCTGCTGCCTATTTTACTCAAAATTTAATAGAAAACTGAATATTTAATGAAAAAGTCGCATACAAAATTTTAAGCTATAGCTAGTTGCAATTTTGTGCTACCGTGTTCATAGACCGAGAGAGAGATGCATTAAAAAGTGTTTTTTGAACAAACATGGTCTGAAAAGTGAAAGTTTCGAAGCAAAATTTCTCTGAATATTACAATATTTTCTAATACTACTTTCGCAAACGAGAAGGTAAAAGTAAGCGCAGCATTCAAAATATGGTACCGAATTCGTTAATAAAAACTACATTTCTAGAAAGAAGAAAAAGAACTTACCTGTTTAGTAAGTGCCATGTAATAAGTTCATTCATTTTTATTCCTTTTCAAAGAGTCAACATCTTACATTACAGCAAAGTCTAACAGAGAGCAAAAATAGTTCTTGGAGTTCAAATGATATACAGCATAGCATGCGAAAATATTCAAATGAAAAACGATTCATTGTACTCGATGTTTAACAGAATGAGGACGGAAAGCTAACATTATTCAGTACTTCTTCTTCTTAAGATGCCTACAAATTAGCCGCACAAATGGCATGGGGGCTAAAAGAGTATAAAGATGAAGAAATCAAATCTTTTGATTAAAGATCAAATTCATCGAATTCCTCTTTTCTAGGAATTGAAAATTGAATAACAAGAACTATCATGTCTTTAACATATGAAGTGAAATTTTAAATGTTATCTCAGTTTTCTATCATCAGGGAAGCCACAGCATCTGAATATCTCTTTGATGGCAGTGTTGGGATAAGAGAATGACACCAGGACTAAAAAGAAGCAATAAGATGAACAAATATTCGGATTCGAATTTAGTTGAAGTATGTGCTGATATATTCAATCTAAAAGAAAATATTTAAACAACATCCAAAAATTATAGAAAATATTTAATAATATTCAATATAAATTAAAATAAATTTGTCGAACCACTTCTTTCTAGAAATAGAGAATTGGAGAACAAGATATATCGTGTCTTCAACATACGCAGTGATAATTTTATATGCTATTTCAATTTTTTTTTAACACCAGAGACGCCACTACATCATGTACCACTATGATATAATGGCAATTTCTAGACTTTGCGATAAAAGAATGGCATAAAGACTAAAAAAGCAAAAAGAAGAACAAATATTCGGATTCAAACTTGGATGACGCAGGTGCTGATATGCTTTCTATAAAAGAAAATATTTAATGATAAATTAATGATAAATAAATGATTAATTAATGATAAATTAAAATAAATTTATCTAACCACTCTTTTCCAGAAATAGAAATCTGAAGAAAATTATCTATCATGTCTTCAACATATGCAGTAATAATTTTAAATGTTAATCCAGCTTTTTATCCCGAGAGACGTCACAGTATCTGAATACCTCTGTGACTTAATGGCAATGTTTTGACTTTGGAATAACAGAGCGGCTGGTCCAATACCAATGCTTTACAGTCCATGAGTTTAACCTGATCCATATGAAATCTGCTTTCAACATCCGTATTTTCCCATTTATGTGACATGGAATGGACTGAGGTGGCCTGGTGGTAAGGTCTGATCTTCAGAACCAGAGGGTTTTAGGTTTGAGACTCGATTCCACCGAAGAATCGTAATGTAAGTGGGTCTCGTGCAAGTTAAATCAATCAGAATCAAACATCCTCCCACTGGTGCAGAAGTTTGGAGAGGGGGCTGCCAGCACAGGCGACGTCCACATCATCTAACTGCGGTTGAAAATTACAAAATGCTCCCCAAAATAGCCTTAGTGTTGCTTTAAAACGGGGCATTGATATAAATAAACTGAACTGAACTGTGATATGGAAAACTGGCAACTATTAACCGGTTCAGGTATCTAATTCATAATCCAACCAAGGTTGAAAATTATTGAATCCGTCTCGAAACAACTCTCATTTAGCTACGAAATTATACTTTATTCTAGTTAAACTAATTGGATCTATCCTGATTATCCCTTCGTTGGATACAAACGTTGGCCAGATTATGGTACAGTTTATTCATCAAGCTTATAAAACATTCGCCAAAGTGCACCATCTCGAAAGCTGGAAGAACTGTTGCGCTTGAGAAATATTTGATTTTTCTTTTGCAGTATTGTGATTGGATTTTTGTGAAGTGCAAAACCTGAGAGTTATCGCATGGGAAAAAAATATTAAAATAGGCAACTATATCGTAGTCTATATGTTGTTATGTGGTTTTTTGGCGCAAGAGCTATAATTGTCTACATTGCGCCAACGTAGTCTATATCAATTAGGTATTGCAAGTAACAGAAAGATAAACTATCTAACTATTGATCCAGTTGCAGAAAAGGCAATGAAGAAGCGAGAGGAAAAGGCCAAATAATTGAGATTTCGAATCTTAGTTAATAAAGATGACATATACTGAAGTATGTCTCCCTCGGGGGGGGGGGTGCACCTCGAAATGAGGATGAGATGCTTCCGGCATGGTGGTTGGATCTCGCCACCCTGGAGGGTACACTAATAGGTGGGGGATCTGGCTCCTCCCATCGATGACGGGACGTACTTCCTTCGGGGAGGGTTGTACCGTGGCCGGTGACGGCCCTTAGGACTCAACCACAGTTCCCGCCAATTGCTGTTGCGGCAGTCCGGTCATTCAGTTTTATGGTTTAAATCCGTGTGCCTTAGGGCGGGTCGGAGAGTTAGATGGTTGACTTATACTGAAGTATGTTAATACGACAGCACAAGATAGCGCTATAATATCAAGTATGTATTTTCAAATTTATTTAAATGATCTTCCCCCAAATGCATTCCATTCTTTAATCCTTTTGTCCTAAAAATCATACCTGAAACGTCATCAAACTGCAACATTACTTTGATGAATCGATGACTGACGACTGATTTTAGATAGACGGGTGTTAAAAAGAAAAGTAGGTTTATTTTTAGGTTTAAGTTTAATTTTAAATTTAGTTATATTAACGTCCCGTTTGAAGCAACACTTGGGCTATTTTGGGACGGACCTCGCAATTTTGAACCGCGGTCAGATGACGAGGACGACACCTGAGCTGGCACCCCCTTCTCTACACCACACCACACCAGCGGGAGAGAAAAGTAGGAAACTGGATGCAGAGCGTGAAAAAATAATACAGTTTTAACCCTTTGCAAAAAAAAAAAAAAAAAAAAAATCGATGCACAATTATTCACTTAATACAAAGATTTATTGCTCTGAAAAATAAATGCATATAATTGTTTTAAGTCGAAATTCTTTGAAAAATTTATCTAAATCCTTTTACCATTCTATAGGCTTTTTAACAATTAAAATCGAAAAATAAATAAAACGTCAGAAGGATGCACCGTCTTGAAAATGGTGAGTGAGAGACACCATCCGAGTGCAAAGGGTTGATATATAAGATCGTGCTGAACTCGGTGCATTTTCTCTTTGTTCTTTCTTAATAATGTATTTTTAACTGCATGTTATGTGGGTCTTTATTTCAAACTTTACTCCCAACTTATCAAAATAGATTCTTCAGATATTTTTAATTCTTGAAATGTTTGAATGGTTTTTTTATTGCAGTCTGAGGCGTTCGAAAAGGATATTAATTTGTGCCTTTCTTCTGATCCTTGGAGTGAAAGAAATAGGATCTCTATTTCTGTAACTCTGTGTGATGTTTTCATAAGTCATACCTGCTCTTTGACCTTAAGTGGGAAACAAATGCATATAATAGCGAGTCCACGGTAAGAAATTTATTTCCTTTTATAGGATAACCAATTATTTAACAAATGGAAAAGCTGTAAAAGCCGTAGTTATTTTTTTAAAAGTATATAACTGATGGCTTATAGTAGACGTAATGTAACTTGAGGATTCCAATCTCCAATTCACTTTTTATGTGTGTTCTATGTGAAGGCCAAAAATATATAATAAAAATTAACCTTATCTCAACCCATATATTTGCGATGCCACTGCAATATAAACTTTTCGTTAATAAGATTAAATTTGGCCTAGTCAGAAATTTTCTCTAAAAATATTAAGTGTTAATTCAGACATTTATTTCTGCCATATATTTATTTAATTTAAAACTGCAAAAACTTAGCTTCTGACCAATTTTTTACATATCAAAATATGTATTGACAAATTCTGATTAAATCCTAAATACGAAATATCTTAGATAGATATTTAACTCTTAAAAATTAATGGAATGCTCAAAACAAAGCAAAAAAATTATTAATTAAATTTATTTATATTATTTTTATTTAATTAAAGTTCAAGTTATTAGATAAAATGTACATAATTTTAGAATTTAGGGATGAGAAAAAAGTTAAAAGCTATTTAGTTTAGCTATATTATCGTCCGTTTATAAAGCAACACGAGGGCTGTTTTGGGACGGACCACGTAATGTTGAACCGGGGTCAGATGATGAGGACCACACCTAAGCTGATGGATCTTTGAGGAACGAATATTTAGTCCTTTTCCGAGGTTGACATTTCTTTGATTCCAGCAGATTTATGTTATATTTGTGTTATTTCGTTTCTAAGGACTTCTAATATTTAGTGCCTGCTCTCATAGCTATCTGCTTAGCACTGCATATAGCACTTGTTTATTAAAAATATTAATTCAGTAACTCATAACTTAATTAAAAATTTTTTTAATTCAGTAGTTATAGAATAAGAAAAATACACAGAAATAATATTTTGAGTCTTCATTTATTCAATATCTTATTATTGTTTATTAATATTCATATTATTATTAAATGCTAAAGATTTTATAGATGAAAAACAAAGTATGAGAGTAGATAAAAAAAATCCTTCTATTACAGATTCGCATACTTATATATTAATTTATGTGCACAAAAAAATTCTTTTCTGCTGTTTAAACCAATATTTTATTAATGTTTTTGTGAATATCTAAAAGTAACATGCAAAAAATTTGGTAAATGTGAGAAATGAAGCAGTTTTTTTTTAAACATCTTAAAGTTAATTTGGAAATATATTTAATAATCTGATCGTTGTGTCATTTTTCAATTCAACGATAACATATATCTTCTAAAATTAAAGATGACATTTGTACTTCTGGCTGGCGTTTTATAGGACAGAACATGTGTTCTACAGAATCCATTCTACTTAAATCCATTTTTTAAAAAGAATTTAATAAATTAAAAATTGAGCGAAATTTTTTCGTTTTTTCTGCGATAATTTCTGGGAATATTATAATTTAGAAATTATTTTTTACATCTTAAAATTCAAAAAGTTAGCTATCGAATTATATCAAATTTTGCACACAGTTTTTTTCTGTTTTTAATTATTAAAAAAATTTTTTAGTATATTTTATAAAATATTTTCTTTTTGAAGTAAAATTCATTCCTTTTTCGGTGTTGCTACTAATGCTTTATTCAGGTGTTTATAGTAATACAATTAAGATTTAATTTCGGAAATTCAACGGTAGTGAAATTTTTTTAAAGTTCTTCAGTTTTTAAAGACCATTAATGTCTATTAAATCTATGCATAGTCTTACAGACAGGCAAATTAAGGAAATCAATAGCCCTATAAACAGAATGGTGCAAAGCTTCTTAATTATTATGATGTTTATCAAAACGAGAAGTTTAAAAATATTTTGCGGAGAAAACGATTAAGACTGAATTTCACAAAGTATTTAATAAAAATTTTTAACACTCAGTAAACTCGATGTATCAGTTAGTCGCTAAAAGCAGCTAGATCAGGCATAAAAAGGTATACAACTTGAAGGTAAACTTTCTTGAAACGAGTTTAATCTGAGTTATAAATTAATGTATTATTAATATAAAATAACATGTCTATCAAAATGTGAAAAATAAATTTATTTTGCAGAGAATAGTAATGCATATAAACAAGACAAGCGCAAAAGATTGTTTAGAGTCTCCTCTTATCCAATATCATAATTTCGTTCTAACTTTAAATCTATAGTTCTTCGAATAGATTTTGAATCCTCTTAGCATCTTTAGGCATGTGGCGAGTGCCTGTAACGTCTATGCGAAAAATCGCCACTGGTGAGAAACCATTAAATATAAGCTGTACAACATATGTAACGAAAATTTTTAACAATCATTAATCTCGATGAACTAAATGGTCGGTAAATGCCGCTAGATCGGCAAATAAAATTAATAATTGCACAGAATTTTGGTTCTTCCCGAAATGAATGTATTTTAGTATGTAATACATATTGCCTGCCAAATAATTTTCTAACTAAATAATCATGTATGTATTTACATAGTAAGCGAAGTAAAGATCTACTTTATTTGTTATTAAATGGATCAATGAATACAACTTCCAAATAACTCTATCATGAGACCCGATATTCTATACGAAGATTGAATTAATAATTATCAGTTATCATTTACATATCTCAAAAAGTCAGAAATATTATTGAATTGAGAAACTTCGAATTCATTTCAATTGTATTCTGCAATCACAGAATTTCAGATGGTTGTCATATAATTTGGAACGGTGATGTAAATGAAAATATTCATTTTTTTAACGTTGTTGGTTGTCAGCAATCAATGCTAACCCAGTATTTTCAGTATTTCAATTAATTTGGGAAAGAAAAATGTTTTTAAGATTAATTAATACAAAATAAATATGAATTGGGAATATATTAAAGATTAAAATGATGAAAGCAGATTAAAAAAATAATTAGTTAGTGTAATAAAAAGAAAAACTGGACACAAATAGTAATGCCAAATAAGCCTTAGAAGAGCCATGAAAAAAAAAAAAAAATTGAAAACACTGAAAACGAAGGATTGAATGGATATCTAGCCATAGTAAATAAACTATCAAAAACACATTTTAAACATCCATTCATTAAAAAGAAATTGTAATATAATTTAAAAAGTTATATTATAAATAGAATTAAAATTACAATTTTTTTAGAGCATTTTTTTAGCTTGCTTCGTTTTACCGATTTATTTTTGATGAAATTATTATTAAATTAAAAAATGGAATTTTTTTTCACATTTCAGTATTTTAAAAAAACGCGATTGAAAATCTTGTTTATTGTTTCAATAGATATTTACAACAATGGCATAACGAAACATTTTCATGTGGAAAAATTTGCAGGATTTAAATTTTTGTAACTTTTATTAAGGTCTAATTAAAAATTTTAATTAATTCATTTAAATTTTGGCAAATTTCGAGTTTTTTTAATGCTATCTGCAGTAAATATTCATTTTTCCAAAACTACTTTTCATATAAAATATTTTATTAATAAAAATCTTTTTCATCATTTACAGCTGCCTATTTAATTAAAATAAGAAATCTTTTGCGCGAAAAATTTTAAGGATTTCATAGCGCCTTACAAAGAGATCAAAACAATCTTTAAAAAAATGCAGAAAGCCAATTTTTTTACATAAATTATTAATAACTTTAAAGTAAGATTCGAATAATCAATTTAACATTGTTGAGTGAAAACTAAATAATGAATTTTTAAGAAACACAAACCACAAATCAGTCTTTAAGCAGAAGAGAATATTTCTCAAAATCAATTAGATAATATTTGTAAAAAAAAATATTTAACTTTTTTGCATTTTTATTATTTCAAATTTATTTCACTAAACAGATCTTGGATTTTATAATGGCATTTGCAGCGTATGTGCAATTGAAAGTTTAATTTAATTAATAAAAAAATAACTATTAAAACATTTATTCTAAAACCTGCAGTAAAACCTTGCATATGCTGCATTGTAACTATTAAGAGAATTCGAAGAAAATTTATTCAATAATTTTGATTTCTAAACTGTACAAGAATTTGTTTATATAATTTTCCATGGTCATAAGTTCAAATGGATATAAATTAAGGTAATGATGTACTGTAGATATACAAAGCAATAATAAAATCAAGACATTATAAAATTTTTATTAAAAGCTTTCAACGATGAGAAATAATTTTTACAAATATCATCTTTCCTCTTTGCTCAACGAATGTACAAGTATGCTTAGCTTTCCAGCTTTAGATATGATGCCAGAATTGCAGGTAGGCCCAACTGGCTTATTCCGTGTGGCAACTGCACATTGAGAGTCATGGCTTTCCGAATGACTATACGGCAGTTATGCTTCAAAGATCTTGGTGTAGGTTCAGGAGGAACGTCATCAATTATTCTCTCATACCCATCAAGAAATTCTTCGGCTGTGACAGCAAAAAGGTTTCTTTTGAAAACAAATGTAATTTCTTTTTGACTCAGATGAGGATCAGGGATGGAACGCCACAACTTAGTTAAAGCCTCGAGTGCATAATGGTTGATCCAATGGCCGAAAACTTGCCTGCGCCGGGATCTTAATTTATACAGTATATGCAAGAAATGAATATCATATATGAGGAAGCGTCTTCTTTCCGTCAACCTAAAAACAAACAAAAAAAAGGGATTAAAATATTTGTATAACAGTAGTGCGAAAGTACAGATAATTTAAGAATTGGAAATTTGACAGTGGGAACAATATAATTATAACTGATACAAATAATAAAGATTTGTGCTAAACTGAAATGTTTAAGTAATTGCTACTCATGCGCAGCTTGTTGCCAATGATGATATACTAAATTGAAATGTTTAAGTAGTTGCCACTGATGCAAAGCTTATTGCCAGAAATACTATGGACAACTGAAACGTTTACGTAGTTGCCACTGTTGCAAAGCTTATTGCCAGAAATACTATAGTCAACTGAAACGTTTAAGTAGTTGCCACTGATGCAAAGCTTATTGCCAGAAATACTATAGTCAGCTGAAACGTTTAAGTAGTTGCCACTGATGCAAAGCTTATTGCCAGAAATACTATAGTCAACTGAAACGTTTAAGTAGTTGCCACTGATGCACAGCTTATTGCCAGCAATACTATATTCAACTGAAACGTTTAAGTAGTTGCCATTGAAGCACAGTTTGTTACTAGCGATGTTCTGAACTGAAACGTTTAAGTACTTGCCGCCACTCATGCACAACTTATTGCTAGCGATGCAGAAGTCATAGAATGAATGAAACATTTACATTTCTGTTGAAGGTTCGAGTTGTGCAGTCTATTATTTCAAAAATTTCCAGAATAATTAAGTAGCAATCCGTGACCAATATTTTCGTTCATGGGGGTTCAAAGTTGTTTCAAACGAAATTCAATCCCAATGATTGCTACATGACTATGAAAAAGAGGGAATTACTTCGTAGTATTCATCCTCAAACTGTTCAGGAGACTTCTTAAACCGATCTATTTGTACCAGCAATAGCAATGTTACTAGTTCAGATAATCTATGACGTCCATACAATTGAAAACAAATTGTATACAGCATTCGTGACTACGCAAGTTTCAATCTAGAACGAAGATTATATCAATAGTGATTATGGTTGGAACAATTTAATTGTAGCGAGTTGTACAAAGGTTTTCGTAAATATTACAAAATCCATTTGTATTTTCTCTTGGGTTAAAAAGATACATGATTTCTTTTATATATCTTTTCAAGTTTCTAAAAATCTGAAATTATACGATTGTGAAATAGTAAAAGTGAACTGGCTTAAATCTTTCTATTAATATGTATGTCTGATTATGGGGACGCAAAATCGGGGCGAATTTGTTAATTGTCATTTGGCAACACTTCACACGTAATTGTAATTTAACATGTAATGTGAATTATTTTCTGTTCCTAAAACCGAAAGATACCACCAACTAATTTCTATTTAAATAAAATTCAAAAAATTATGTATCTTTTATTTTCAGATATATAAGCCATTCAAGCAAATTTCTAATACATTATTTACTTTAAACTTCCGAATTATCCTCCAGAAATAATGGAAAAGCAATTTTGTAATAAATAATCTTTAATACCTTTATCAAATTTTTAAAAATTATAGAAAATTTTTTTTTGTCTTTTTTCGAATATTTCTCTCTTAACTTTTTTGGCATTCAAGTAATGTTGTAATGAGGCTTATTATTAATATTTTACCTGAAAACTTGACAAAGACTTATGTCCAGACAGAAAACAGTCGCAGAAGAGTTTATAAATCACTAATCTCTGCCCCTTACTCTTCGCCATGATGCCTTCGTATTAATGTTTGGCGATATTACACTTCTTCAATGCAATACTAAGAATTTAAGTAAAAATCTCGTGTAGTTTTAATGACAGACCGAATTGTTTATTCATAAGAACAAAGCATTGTATGCATTTGTATTTTGAAGTTCAAATTCATTCAGTTCGGGTTACTGCTTTTTTTCTTTCATGAGATGAATCAAATATGACGGAAAGTGATAAAATAAATCATAATTGACTAACATTTATTTCCATATTTCAGTTCTTTAACATCTCCTCATCGTCTTCTTGATTCAACACAATTTTTTTAAAACACGAGTAAAAACCCTAATGATCTTTTCAAGGAAAAAATGATAGATGAATAACCTAGATGCCGCCCGCCATTGTCTCAAAATGCTTGCCTTATTCATGAGATGGTCATTATGAAGAACTTAATCGCCAGTGATGAATGTTTTGAACGGAGCACCTGGACTCCTTGGTCCTACATCTCCGAAACTTGATAGTTATTTTATTTAGACCTTATTACAAATATTACTTTAATCCTGGATATTATTGATAGTTTTAGTTTCTTTTTATATGTCAGGGAATTAATATTTAGCAAATGGCATAACACATCCATTAATCCCTTCGCTTAACATTCACATATAATCATAGTGAAGTTAAACTTTCAAATATGTAACTTTTTTCCCCATACTGCTGTTGGAGTCTGTGGAGAATATCAGCCAACACGACTCCCCCCCCCCCCACACACTCATGGAAAAACTGTATCACTCATTCTGCATTGAAAAAGATTGGGAAAGAGAGAAAAAATAGTCATTGAAAGGGGGGTGAATGGGGGGGATACCCAATCTGTGCCACTATTCTTAACTACTGTACTATTCGTTTCAGTATTCCGAGACTTTTTTTCTACGACTACTTTTCGACAATTCTCTCTCATTAAGAGGAGAGACGCGGAAAGATGAGCGCATTTCAGGAATTCATCATTTTTTGACCTTGCTTTTAGCTCTATTAGATATTTTTTTGTTCAATTTTTTTATTCACGTGTGGCATTTCAAAACATATTATTTTAATTCACTCTGCGAGCAATCCGAGTTTATTTTATTATGAAACTAGCCGCCTTTGGCGACCAGCCGGTTCGCCAATCTTAATGCACGTTAAAATTTTAATAATTGAATATTTTATGGAACTCCCATTTTAATAGCTTCTTCATTAAAATATTTTAAAACTTCAAATTTTGATAGTCATCTAATTCACTCATAATATTATAAAGGCCTTCAGCCATAACGTAATATGTATCTCTCTAATTTTCTGTTAGCTCCCGTAGAATTTATGCTTTAAATTAAAATGGAAATGATTAAACTGCAATAAATATAATTTTTTTAAATATGAGTACTGAAAACAGAGTCGCCGAGTATTTAAACCTTATGGGCACTAAAGAATATTTTTCTTAATTTATATAATATCTCAAGAAGTTTTCAACAAAATGTTCTCAGATTCATCATGAACAGATCAATTCATTAACAATGTTTAGTTTTAAATGCATCTCACCCTAAAAAAATAAACAGAATCGTTTGAAATAATCTGTCAAAAACATATTAAACCTTCCGTTGAAAATAGTTATAGTCAATCAGAATACAATGCGCATGCGTGAATTTTTCTACGCCAGTTGGGGTAACGCTATGCAGATTAGAAATTTTTAATTTCCTTTATTCTGTTTTATTTTAATTCAAAAGTACTTCAGAATGAATCTAAAAGATCGATTAACGAACAATGTTTGATTTTAAATGCATCAAACATTAAGAAAATAAACAGAATCGTTTGAAATAATCGGCCGAAAAATCTTAAGCCTAGCCTCATTAGTATGGGGGAAAAAACTGCAGCCTTACTGATTTGGCGGTGGGGAAAATAAGATTTTTTTTGGCGGGAAAGTTAGTTTTTAATTAAAAATTCAAAAAAGGGACACTAGGTGCACATTCCCGACCTCCAAGGTATACATGTACCAAATTTGGTAGCTGTAGGTCAAACGGTCTGGACTGTAGAGCGCCAACACACACATTGAGCTTTATATAAGTATAGATGTAAACATACCCTCCTTTCCTCTCACCCCTAATTTGACGAATTAAACTCATTATAACGCATGCTCAAAAGCGCGGAAGGTTTTAGAATCCGTTGTCAAACAATATAAAATTCTTCACAAAATCTAGATGCTTTTATAAGGAGTGCTCATTTCTCGTCATCCTCAGTATGGCTTGGTAATTAATCATTGTGTTTAGTTTCCTGATGTGGCACAAAAGAGAATGTATATAAGAATTATGTGAATGCATGTATAGAATACACCTTTTTTTATCTGATTGATTTGATTCATCATCAAAGAAAGACTTCATTTGGATTTGGGAATCAAAACTTAATGTCTTCCTAGCTTGATTTGCTTTGATATATCACGTTCACTCATACAAGCACACGAAAAGACAAACAATATCTATTCTTTGATGAATTTGGTTCAAATTATGATACGGATTTAAATTTTTAGTAATATAAATACTCCAAGTTTCAGAGGTCTAGTTCTTCCCGTATTTTTTAAAAAAAATATACTATTATCATTTACCTTATAATTATAATGGGAAATCATTAATCATAAATTTTCCTTTTGGAAGATTTCATCCAAAATTTATATACAGTGATTCAAAAAATTGAGAGTACGCCCTAATTTTACTTGATAAATCCGACTTTCAATATAAATAACACATTAATCGGAAGTGCTAACATGTTTTTATTTTTATACATAACAAATGGTTTAATTTAGAGTAAAAATAAAGAAAAATCAACAAAAAACTTCTAAATTGAAAAGTTTCAGAAGCATTTTAAATAAACATACGCATAATTTTGCCTCGAAAAATTGAGAATGAACAATGAAATTTTTGCAATATCACGCATAGAAACAAAGTGTCACTATTAAACTGCATGTCTTTTGGCTTTTATAATGGCCTCTAAACGTCATGGTTCCGATTCGACCCCTTTTTGGTGGTATCTGAAGATATTTTACCCCATTCTTCTTGCACCACTTTTTTAAAATGGGTTTTGTTTCTAATTTTGTGTTTTGGGACCACTGCTTCGAGTGTAGCCCACGAATATTCAATGGTATTGATGTCGGGGTACTGTGGTGGTGTGTGTAACTGCTGTTTACAAAAAAAAAAAAAAAAAAAAAAAAAAAACACCACATCTAGACAATAAGTGCCGTGTTTTTGGGGTCGTTGTTCTGCTGAAAAATTTAATTTCCATCTAAGCCCAAATTTTTAGCACTTTCTTTTAGGTTGTTACGAAGTATATCCAAGTAAACCATATCGCTTATAATGCCATCTATAAAAATTAAATTTCCTACCCCGGATAAAACCATGCAATATCAAATCATGACGGAGTCACCATGTTTAACTGTAGGACGTAAATTTTTTGGATCTTAAGCAGTATTAGGCTTTCTCCATACAGTACGATGGTTGTCACTGCAAAAATGTTGAGTTTTCTTTCATTACTAAATATAGTTTTTTCCCAAAGGTTATTGGTCTTCAGTTGATGAGTTTTTGCAAACTTCAAATGCTTTTTCTGAATTTGCAAACTGCTGAACGGTTTCTCTCTAACAATGTGACTTTTATATCCAGCTTGTATAATGGCATTTTGCACAGTTTCAGCACTTATACCTGCCTATGATTTGAAAAGTTTCTGCAACAAGTTGGATGAACCATATGGTCGCTGCAATCTAAAGGAAAGTGTTAAAAATTTGGGTTTAGATGGAAATTCCATTTTCCAGTAGGACAACGACCCCAAAAAGAATGCACGTAACTTCAAAATATGGTGTCTTTTTCATTGTTAACAGCAGTCACACACCATCACAGTGCCCCGACATCAATGCCCATGAATATTCGTGGGCCACACTCGAAGCGGTGGTCCCAAAACACAAAATTAGAAACAAAACCCATTTAAAAAAAGTGGTGCAAGAAGAATGGGGTAAAATATCTTCAAATACAACCAAAAATGGGTCGAAACGGAACCATGACGTTTAGAGGCCATTATAAGAGCCAAAAGACATGCAGTTTAATAGTGACACTTTGTTTCTATGCGTGATATTGCAAAAATTTCATTGGTGTATTCTCAATTTTTTTGAGGCAAAATTATGCATATGTTAGTTTAAAATGCTTCTGAAACTTCCCAATTTAGAAGTTTTTCGTTCATTTTTCTTTATTTTTACTCTAAATTAAACCATTTGTTATGTGTAAAAATAAGAACATATTACACTTCCCGGTAATGTATTATTTATATTGAAAGTTAGATTTATCAAGTAAAGGTAAGGTGTACTCTTAATTTTTTGAGCTACTGTGTGTATATATATAATATATATATATATAATGATATTTTAAAATCTAGTTTAAACTTAATTAATTTCCTGATATTTAGCTTAATTTATCCCCTTATTAACTTCGTTCTAAAATATTTCCTGACCCAATTCACCTTTTCTATTTAATTAATTCAACAAGACTTCTAAAATTGCTGAAGTCGACAAGCTCCCACATTCCGAGTGAAGGGATAAAAAATTGTCTAGCTAAGCGAATTCTTTTTAAAAGATATCTAGATTCCAATGCCTTAATCGACAAGTGTAAAGAAATCCCTATGAAAATGTCACAGTATATAATCACGGGGATAAATATTCCATTAGCTGTTCCTCTTTTCGCTCTTGCGTCGTTCTGCGTTGATGTGCTCGTCGCTTCTGTTTGCACATAAAGTATGCCTCCCGGGGTGAAATAAAAGCGTAGTTTAAAATTTGAAAGTGTCTTCTCTGTCTTCGCCCACGACTTCTCTTTAAAAAATTCTGTTTATATATATATATATATATAATTTTGGTGTTTAAACCACATTCCATCCAAAGTGCCCATTTTTTTAATTCTCATCTTCATAAAAAGATTATCGATAATCATTCTGAATTTTTTTATTATAAAATTGAAGAAACAAAATGAATCGTTCAGAGTAAAATAATAACGGGAGCTATGTTCCCGAGGAATGCGTTATTATCTTCTGCAAACTGAATTACATATTACGGATGTATCGAGAATTTAAGTAGGTAATAAGGATAAAGCTGCTACATGATGGATATTGTTCATAACGCATCGACTTTAATATGATTCTAATGTACAAGGTGTAACTCTAAAATAATTTTTGCTGTTTGAACATATCTGCAATGGAAACTTATGATCTGAATGAAACCAAATTTCATATGCAGGCTGTGAAATGCACTGCAAGTTTAATATAATAATAATAATAATAAATAAACAACTTGAATTTGGCTATACTGTATTTTGTCTACAAGAGAGGCTATTCCGCACAAAGGAACTGGGCTTGATCCTAGCACAGCCCACCTCTTGGCGTCTTTTTGATTTCTTGCCAAACGAATGGCAATAATGTCGCCAATGTGGCAACCTACACAGATTTTTATTTATTTTTATTTTATTATATTTATTTATTTTTATTATTTATTTATTATTTTATTATTATTTGTTTTTTTATTTATTATTATTTCTGGCCTTCAAGTTTCGTTTTTTAATTGAAAAATAATAATAATAACAAATATTCAATTAGTAGTCAACTTGGCGAGATTTCAAATAAGTCGCCAAGAGGTGGGCCCATCTAGGATTTTACCAGGAACTGTAATGAAATACATATTATTTCCTACTAAGGGGTTACGCCTCACTTCGCTCGCCAAACCCCCAAAATCACGTGATTTTTTTGAGATACTTCATAATTCTAAGCTGGCTTCTCTCCTTCTTTACATAGTTACACATTTCTGCTAATAATAAAAAAAATTATAAATGGAATCATTAATAAATGTAAATTGAAAATATTCCAAATTGCATGAACCATTAACTTTGCATCAATTATTAAAAACTAAATCATAAATTTCTAAAATTAAAATTTTCTGGTAACAGAAAGATATATATGTAAATATTAGAGAAGCAAAAATATATAATTTTAAGATATTTAAAAATCAAAATGGGTCGACATAATAATAACATTGAAATAATTGCCGAAGATGGAAGTAATAATAAGATTAATTTAATCATGTCAATCAGTTTCGATGAATATTTTTTGTATGGGATTTTATGGCTAGAAGTGCAATTTTGTGTCAAATTTTTATTTCAATTAGTTGAGAAAAATGTCTAAAACACAAATTTATTTTTTAGGCATTATTAATACAAGCTAGCGATTAATCGCCCAGCATGATGCAATAGATTCAATAAAAATGCTACATTTACACTAAAATTAATATTTCGAAACTATTCGTATGCCAACACCATGTAAGGCTTTTTTTGGCATGACAAGTTTATTATAGAATGTGCGACTTTGGGGTAACCATACCAACTAGTTTTTAAATGTAATCAAGCGTCATTGAGGTAGTATAGTCTTCTTAATATCTGAGTCACATGGAGTATGGACATTAGAATTTCTAGGTAAACTGCTCCTTTCTAAGTGGAACGGTCTTCGTAATTTTAATAAAAAGCCTGTGGGTGTGGTCTCCCTAAAACTTTCTCGCATATTGTCTAATAAATTTGTCATGCCAGAGAACGCCTTACATGGCATTGGAGTTCAATAATTACAAAATATTTTTTGGCATGAATTTAGCATTTTTGAATTCCTATTATTAGTTCACACTCTCCCTATATATATTTATATATCTTGTTCAAATTTTCAATCGTTAATAAAATACTTTTTATTCATCCACTCAAGTTCAAATTACATTTTTTTAAACTTGTTGTGGATGACACTTGATGTTAATACAGTTTTTTTTCAAATATTAATTAATTAATTAAATTTGTCCAGTAATTTCTATTTGGTCGCCAAAGTCACCATATCCGTCGCCAAGTTTGTCACCAATCTTGTAATTATTTAATAAAAAGAAAGTAAAAAAAAAAAAAAATTGTTGACCTAAGTAGGAATTGACTTAAAAAATTTTGTTTTATACATTACTTGTTACTGAATCTATCGTGTTAACCTTGAGGAGTTATTTGACCTGGCAGGCGTTAATAGTACACAAAATTCATATTTGAGTTTTAGACAAATTTTTCGCAATCGATTGAAACAAAAATTTGACATAAAAACAGCGTATTCACAAAATCCCATAGCAAATTTGATATATCTAAGTCATTGCGTTTTGGAATTACCGCGTTTACATGTTTCTGAAAGTGCAGACGGACAGACGGTCTACAGCTCATTGGATTTGACTCAAAATCTGACAACAGACTATAGTATAAATAGTACATCTGTATACCGAATTTTATTTATCTAACTATCTTTGTTTTGTAATTATCGTGTAAACTTATATTCGAATAGCCGTACAGACCAATTTTCTCTTAACAGTTTGTACTCAAAATTTGATAGAAATTTGCAAATTTGAACTAAAGACCTATACCAAATTTCAACAGTCTAGCTTAAAGCGTTTCTGAGTTGTCATTGTTACAGACAGACGAATTCTAAATTGTATTTTTCGAAATCAGAGAAGTCTAAAAACATGGAGATTTGTCAAAATCTGGAGTTTGAATTATTATACTTTCTCTATACTGTATATACGAGATAGTTAAAAACTCTAAAACGGATTAACCCTTAACTGGGGAGGTGCGGTCTACGAGACCGCATTTCATTTACACTCAAATTAAATTTTCTTATGAATGTATTAGTATGAAAAACTGCCAATATATTTTGCAGATATTTTTCTTGATATATAGATATGTTTTAGAAATTTTCCAAAATATATTTTCATTGAAAAAAGTAAATGCGTTGGAACATACATTTTCTTCTCAAATTGTATGTTACAATAAATACTATTCTTGAAAAAGCATATTACTTTTTACTTTTTAAATCTTATTTATTTTTACAGTATATGAAGGTATATAGAAGACAATATAATGCAAAATTCAGCAATTATATGAAAAATTAAAAAAATGACAATGGGTAAAATTGGCCCTTTTTTTATTCGGCTTGCCTGACTTTCATAGCACGGTTTTCTAGGACATATTAATTATACAGGTTAAGAACTAGTATAAAAATCAACCAATAAATTCTATATATATATATATATATCTTTGTATATTAATATATTTTAGAAATTTTTCAAAATACATTATCACTAGAAAAATTAATTATGTTTGAGCATACATATCAAAATCAGTTGAATGCGAACTTTTATCGAAAAACTCTTCTGTACAATTATCCTTATCACTAAAATCACTTTCTGCTTCATTTAAAAGTATCTGGAGCACTTCATAATAGTATCAGTAAACTGGAGGATATTTCGAGGCCCAAGTTTTAGCGTCATCTGCTAAGCCTTGTTTGTCACTGGGACACTAACAGGGAGATGCGGTCTTAAGAGACCGCGCTCGAAGAAATAACTGAATTATTTTAAAAAGCATCTGCTGAAATCAGATGAAAAAGTGCACGTGTATTCAAGGTCATAAAAGAGGAAGCTATAGGATCAATCCATTCAATTGAGCTAAAAATAGAATAGAGGTGATAGAAAATCCCTCGCTAGCGGTCTCACAGATCGCACGTCCCCAGTTAAGGGTTAAGCTATTTTATTAGAAAACTCATCTATAAATTAAAATAAAAAAACTCACCTTTTTCTGGTAATTAATGGATCACCTTCTTTCATTTCAAATAAGCGGGAAAATCCGCAGTTCAAAAGATGTGGTATAAATCTGTAAAATCCTGATTCCATTAACAAACCCATAAAAAATTGTCCGAAATCGGTGGTTTCAGGTAACCTGTTCCCATTTGATAAACAGTTATGATAGATGAGGTATTCATTCACTATGAGAGGTTCATTCTGGAATTCCGGAATATTCAGAGCAATAAAAATACCTTTCACTGCATTGATATTATAATACTCGACGCATAAAATGTTAAAGCAGCAGCATATTAAGCATTTGTCGGTCATAAGAAATGAACTCATACAACTGAAGTGTGAGAACATCTTTAAAGAAGCCAACTTCCGTTTGGCTTGCTTGATGAATAATACCACAAACCTCTGTAGAGATCTTTCGAACCAAATTCTATGAACGGAAAGCTTATCTACTTGAAGACTCTGGATATTTCGTTCGAGGCAATAGGCACATATATCAATATAGCGTATAGCTCTGAAAGACTTCGTAAACGTTAATTTGAAATGGAGGGTAGGACACAAAAACTTTCCATCTTCAGTCAGGGTTTTCGTCCCTTCTTTTGTCTGAACACAAATCTGAGAAGCTCTTGCAGAATGACGATTTAAAGTTCCAATCTCTCTTTTAAAAGAGGAATACTCGCCAATATTCAAATCTAAATGCGTCACCGATTTGTGAACAATACTACTATAATACACTATGCTTCTAGCATCACTCAAAGAGACGACTCTGAAGAGAGAATTTTTGGAATACTTGCCGTATTCTGCCATAATATTCGTTTGAAAAAATAAAAATACGTTTCCACAGAGACTCTTGGAGATTTCGCCGGGCAACCAGAGTTGACACCTGTTGATTACAGATGGAGGATTTTAAAACACGCGGTAGGTTGTTATCTTCGCTGGAGAACTTTTACCAGATCAATAGGATTCTCCACACATCCATCCATTTCTGACGCAAGCACTGATATGGAGATCTCACATTCGAATCCGCTGTTAACGTGAGGGACGAATCTGATTTTTTTTCACCGTTGAGCGAAGTAACGACAGAGCGAAGATGTGTATTTAGAATCATCAGTAATGCGTAGAATTTTGATAACATGTTAGTTTCATTTGTTTGTAGACTCAATACATAGCAACTGAAGAGAAAGAGGCGTATTGATGGTGATACTTCCGGTATTGTGGATGATCGCCAAGAGGTAAACAAAGCAAGGGGAACTCACTGAGCCGGCCACCCACTCATTTCTTCCCTGCGCGTGTTTTGATCCGTTGGTGTGAAGCGGTTCTTGTTTCATCCGCTATAGCAAATAGTTCGCTTTATGTAATGCGGTTTTGTGCTTCCGCTTTAGTGTAAAGTTCCATTTACTCATAATATTATTAAAAAAAGAATATTTATAAAATTGAATAACAAAAGTTAAGTGATATGCAAAACTTGAAACTAATTTTAAAATTCATATACTTCGCAGTTCTAAGTAATTAGTAACTTAATTCTTTATATAAGTAAAAACAATTTATATAAAAAATTACTTCTATAATAATTATTATTTAGTTCAAATATATTTTTTTACTTTTTTATTTTATAATTTTGTTTTACTATATTTTAAATACATAGTATTATTTGTTTTAATCGTGTACAATTTCTTAAGGGGACAGCGGACTTTGAAATAAGCGAAATTGGACATTCATTACCAAAATATGTTTATATTCAACTAAAATAATCTTATAAAATTTATTCTTCAGTAAAATGAATATTTGAAGGATCCACAGATAAAAAAGTATGTTCTAATAACTTTTCTCAAAGAGATAATATTATAAGATTTAAATATTTTTGAAATTTTCCAGCTGTCTTTTTTTTTTTTTTTTTTTTTTGAACAAAGTAAGTGGAATTGATCATAAAGATTTCAATTAAACATTTAAAGAAAATAGGGTATGCATTTTATATTTCGAGTTTTTTTTTTAGATAGTTAAAAATCAATTTTTATTCAGAAAAACATAAAAATTTTTTTTTTCTGAAGATTCAGTAAGTGTGCACAGAGATATTTCTAAAAAACTAGCAATTAATTGGAATTACAAAATTATATATAGTTCGGTTCCAAATAAATTTATATCGGAGAGTAAGGAAAAAAATAATTGAAAAAATTAAAAATTGAGCCGCTTGGAATATTTTAAAATTATTTTTAATTTTTTTAAAAATAATATATTTTATTTTAAAAGTTTTTTATAAAACAAATTTATGTATTTATATTTTAATACATATGTATAAAAAATTTCATAATCCTAAAAGAATAATTCGTAAAAGTGCCAATAGAGTCCACAATCCCCTTAAATTGTATTGAATAATTTTTTCCTGTATAATTTTCAAACTTATTTTTTTATTATAATTAACATTTTTTTCCCTCCCTTTTCATTTCAAATTTCGGCATAAAACTGACGTCAATGTCGACAAAAGAAATGAAAATTTAAAAGAAAATCAGTATATGAATAAAGAACTGCAAAAGTGACAAAAAGGAAATGCAAAATTGTGTTTACATTATTCCTGTTTTAATGAAATCTATACAATCTTCAAATTTCCTTTGTTCAGTATAATAATGATGTAGAAAATCAACTAAATGAAACAACTTTAGTCTTCAATTCTTTTCTTTGGCATAATGAAAATGAAATTTTAAAACATTCTGGATTGTTTAACTATATATATATTAATGAATTTGACGAACGGCTGGGCCATTTTACATCGACGAACGCTTTTTTATAACTGATGTAATGGTGTGGTGAAGCTTATAAGACAGATAACAACCTCGGGACCAAGTGGTCACTTTTATCTAGTGGTCTTGTTACTCGGCTACAAACCTCAACATTGAGAGTTCGGTCCTTACGAATCCTCCTCAGCTTCCTGTAATTGCAGTTTCGTAATGGCATCATTTGCATTGACACCTTTAACAGGATATGACCAAACAAACTTTGAGAATGCATCTATTATGCTGAGTATATGATTGTAATTTTTATTGGTTGACACTAAAGGTCTGATAAAGTCAACATGGTTGGACTTATTAGGAAAATTTTCCTTCGGAATCGGATGTAAGAACCCTTCAGGCTTACCACGCTTTCGGTTGATTAAGATACATTCGACACAGTCCCGTATTACCGATTCTATACATTTTAGCATATTCGAGAAAAATTAGTCATGTTCCATAATGTTCTTAGTTTTCGCCACGGCGAAGTGCCCTTTTGAATGCGCGTTCTTAATTATTTCGTATTTCATTAGTTCAGGTATTACAAGCAAGCGACAATTGTCCTGACATTTATACAAAATATTATTTTGTGGGACGAAATCAACTTGGTTGTTATATCTTTACATAGTTCTTTCAATTTTTTTATGCATTCTTCTGACATCTGTGTCACTTCCACTCGTGCTGTTAAATCATCACAGAGTTTTTTAAAAAAAATTCAGAGTCAGCATTCCTACTCAAACAAGTAGCAATACTTTTATTTTCGTTTAGAACAGCAGATAAATTATTATCATTTTTTATATAACAAGCAGAATGAGACGAAATATGTTTTCTTTCTTTATTCTTATGGATTAATTTATTCGATTCGTTTCCGGTGTCAACAGAAGGAATTATTGATGACTCACGCTCGGATTTATTTTCAGAAACGGATTCCGTAGTAGGATTTTTAATGGAAAAAGTATTTTTAAGATTTAAATAACTATTAACTGGTATAATACATTCACAAAAATATTTGTATCTGCAGCTGCTAGAACTCTTTTCGCTTCTGATTTTTTATCAACATAACTAATATCTATCTATGTCATCTAGAGACGAGGTTTAGTTTTAGAAACAGAGAAGTAAAATTCATTTGAAATACGGTTTACGTTCAGCCAGCTCCAATCAATACTTTAAGGCCACGCATGTGCAAAAACCATGCAGCAACAAGTACTTATGTGTTGAGACAAGCACTTGCTCTTTCACAACTCTGTTCTTTCAGCACATGCGCAATCTTTTCTTTGTACCTGTGATTTTCCTGGAATTTCTGATGCATGTACTGCGTAGGGATACATCCCCAGCGAATGCACGTGTCAGTGCGCCATAAAGAATACATTATTGCGCATGCCGCATCACGCAGGCTTCAGCAGAGAGAAAGCAATGCGGAGATTAGCAATTGCTAGGTTTGGCGGTAAAAAATGTAAACAAATTGGCGACTTTCTGATCATCCAAGGTAGTGGATTAATCCCTATATTGTTGCCCCAAATGATATGAGAACAAAACATTAGTATGTGTATATCATGTTTAAAAATGAAATATTATAAAGAAGGGGAAATGTAATGTTCTAGGCGCCATCTACATCTACATTTATTAAACGACAATAACGACTGGAAGGGGAGGGGTGAAAAAATTATTTCTCACGTTAGGGACCACTATGAAGACTGTGAGCATGATGCCTGGATTTCTGATAGTAAATTTCTATATAACAGCTGTACAATTCTTTTCAATTATATTTATTTTCTTTTAAAATATTAAATTTCGCAGAAAATGTCGTTAATTTCTTTCTTTCTTTCTTTTTTTTGTAAACACGTTTTTTTTTAAAGATTAATGTTCCATGATTATATTATTGGATCGTATTATTATGAATCATATTATTATCAATGATCATATTATTTGATAAAGTTTTGTAATATTCATAATGTCTTTATGTACTGAAATTAATGGAATAAAGTTATAGTGCAAATATCCTTTTTAAAAATATAAATGGAAATAAATTGAGTGGAAACACACTTTTTAAAATTTAAATGCAACTAGTCTTTTCATTGAAATTGTCATGGTTAAATAGGTATGTGAATTGAAAAAATAATAATACTAATAATGGTTAAAAATGATTACTTAAAATAGTTCTTTTCGAACGAAAAAAAAAAAAAAAAAAAGAAAGAAAGAAAAGAAGAATGCGCCGAAAATCTTTTTTAACTGATTTCGTCTTCAAAAGTTCTAAAAAATTAGCATTTTTGAGATGAAACCCTTTTGTGCTTTTATCTGATTTTGAAATACCATTTAATCGAGATTCTGTATTTTTAAATGGACATGTTTGTATGCGTGTGTGGGGTCCAGACAAATCTGCGTCACTTAACAGATATGAAATTTGGCACTCGGGTAATCGTAATAGTCACTCAATGCAACTCGAAATCTGTATTTTAAAATTTATTTTAGAAATCTTTTTTTAATCTTTTGTATTGATTTGTTTGATTTTTCGCATGTATTTGCTTATTATATTATTTCTAAAAATGGGAAAAGAATCTTAAGCCCATTGAAAAGAATTGTCGTTCTAAAGAATTCTGTTTAACGACTCTTACTTAATTTTCTGAATTTCGAGAAAATTTAAAATAAAAATATCCATACAAATTTTAAAAACTGAAACTAATGTGAGGTTTAATGTGAAACTGATATGTGATCTTGTGACGGCAATTGTAATATAGCATAAATATTGGTTTAATCGGTCGAAGAAAAAGCATCCAACATACACATTCGGTCCTCTAGTACTTGTCTAGTAATCGAATTTTGGGGATTAATCGTCAAAGAAAATCGCCAAAGACTGCTCTCTGATAGGCTCTTTCGTAGCTATTGTTCGCCAGTGGCCTACAGTTAATAATACAGAAATAGTTTTCTTACAGAGTTTTCAAGAAAGTTTCTTTCAAACCACTGTAATGTCTTCATTTGGACTGATCAAATAACGAAGCAGAATTTCCAGACAATTCTTTATTTTACAGCCCTATATATACAAAAGAACAACTTGGTTAAATAAGTAGTTATTTACACCATTAGTAGGAGACACAACAGTCGAAGTCGAAGGTTTATCTTGAAACTCAGTTCTCGATCCATACGGAGAGACAACACCACAGGGAACTAACAGGTTGTTAGTCAACACGACTACTCCAGGGGTAGTTCTCGGACTCCGAACTCGTGGGCGTAGTCCAATAGTCTGCCTGCAATTCGTTTCTTCTCCTCTCCTTAAAAAAAAAAAAATCTCCGCACTTTATTTCGGTGACAATCTCCGCCTCTTAATTTACATTGGTCATTTGAGCTCTCTTTCGGCCAATCGAGATTCAGCAATATGCTCCCTCAGCGGCGCCAGTGGGTCGTGGGAAGGTCCTTTTAATGATGTACCTTTCATAACTGACTATTCTGGAACATGGAGTTATCATAGTCATTTCACAATGAGAAACATTTAGCATCCAGATGTTTGGACACCTCTTTCTCTTTGAAGGTACTCTAAATATCTCTTGGAAGAGGAATTCGCACATGTGGTCTTTCACTGTAGTCGTTAATGAACAGATGCGAGATCACCCAGGTGAAAAGATCCACCATCTGGCTAGCTCGAGGAGTTTAGTAATTAACAGCGACGGCACAGCTGGCTGTAAATGTCTTATCAGTACTGGGAAACGGGGAATGTTACACCCCTCTCGATGGTTTGTAATAAACAAATTATCAACTGAAGGCAAAATAAAAATTCACTGTCTAAAAAGTACCGAAATTTATAATAATTAGAATATTTATATTAATTCACTCAAGTTAAAGTAACGTAAATTTAAATACATTGTTGGGTGCACAGTTAGTAACATAGGTTATTTAATGTAATTCCCTAACTGATAAAGAGGGGGAGTTCTGATAAAGACGGATTCAGAACCACGAGAAATAGTCTCCCTAAAAATTTTTCGCATACTCTTCCATTTAGAATAGCTTATCTCATTCCTCCTACGAAATTGTGAATTTTGGATAAGTTAAATACTGTCCATGGAATTGACTAGCAATAGTTACGAAATATAGATATTTGGCGTGAATCTAACCTTTTTATTGAACCTATTATGTCATCCTTGGCGAGTTATTTGCAATTAATCGCTGGCTTGCATTAATAATATCCAAAAATCGAATTTGTGTTTTTCTTAATTAATTGGAACAAAAATTAGACCCAAGATTGCTATCTAATTTATTTTGGACCTAACTGTCGTATTTTGGACGCCTTTCTTCGACCGAAGGAAATCAAGAAGCTGTGGAAGATTGTTATGAGCGAGGATAGAACCTGGGACTTTGTGGTTCGCAGCCGAGTAATAAGACCACGAGACAAAAGTAATACTCATGTATCGTAGTTGTTATCTGGCTTATAAGATGTCACCACAATACTCTTCCCTCCAGTGAGTCGGAGGTGAACGAACGATATGGCTGTTGAGTGGTGATGTATTTAGCTGTTTAATTTAATGCGCCTGTACCCATTTGAGTAACGCCAAGCGTTATGGCGAGTGTGTGTGGGTGAGTGGTTGCTGTTGCGTCAAGTGAGTCTGACGACTTTGTGTTGCTGCGTCAAGTGAATCTGACGACTTTGGGTTGCTGTGGGTAGATGGTGCCACAACAGCTGTATGAAGGTTGAAGATTCATCGTCCGAGGTCATCAATGTGAAGGTTGAATTGGCTGGAATAGAACCTGGGACCGTGTTTTTCGCAGCCGAGTAACAAGACAAAAGTAATACTCATGTCTCGAAGCTGTTATCTGCCTTATAAGCTTTCACTACAAAGCTACAAATCTAGTCATAAAATAATATACCGAACTTCATAAATGTAAGCCATTCCTCTTGTATGCATACGAAAATACAGACCGTCAGACAGTCAACCTTTTGACAGATTTGGTTCAAAATTTGATAGGAATTGATATTTCGGATGCTAAACTGTGTGCTAAGTGTTACCTGTTTATCTCTTTCCATTTTGAAATTATCGAATTCAGTAATACTTTAAAAGTCGGACAGACTTCATGTGAATGGATTTCATTTCCATTTTGATAAACATCCACAACCATCTAACCGAAAAGTGTTATCATGTTCACATACAGACGTCATAGTTACAAAAAGGCTTTTCGAGGTTTGAAATGTTGAGATTCGTCAAAATCTATAGTTCCAGTTTTTTTTTTTTTTTTTTTTTTTTTTTTTTTTTTTTTTTTGTCGATTACAATACTTTCTCTACATTTCTATACGAAAAAGTAAAAGAAAAGTGTTCTATGAAAGCATTAACCAAAATTAGAAATAAATATTAAGTTAACAGCCAAAGAATCAAAAAGAAAGAAATATTAAATGAATCCGGCCCGAAGACTTCCTCAAGGGTCACCCTCAGGCAAGGATTCAAACCAGGGATTTTTTCTGTGAGGGGTCTGACTTTCGTCCAACAAACTGACCCCTCGTGACCCGAAAATCCCAGAAAATTGAGGTTTTGGAGATAAATTAGTATCACAAGATTAAAACAAGTAAAAACACTAGCAAAAAAAAAAAAAAACAATCCAAATAGGACCACAGCAAATCAAACCACAAAATACATGAAAATAGAACCAAAAAAGTAATATAAACAAAAGGCAAAATACTTACAAATTGAAAGTACAAATCTGAAGAAAAACTGCTTGAGGTTAAAACGTGCTATTGTAGATGCACTTCGTTAAACTAAACTAAAATTTAAATTTTTCCACGTTTAAAGCTATATCCGCCTACCACGTTTCGTCATAATGCATCGTCATCAAACTTGAAGTGCCATTTATTGAATTAAAACTCAAAGCTAACAAATCGGAGGAAGTCAGAAATTAAACTGACCCTCTCTTATCAAAACTTCTATATTGCAAAAGTTTTTGGGAAATTCGTTAATAGTTAAATTTTTAATGAGATTGTTTGTTGCTAAAATATAAGAGCTTTTATTATTGCAAATTTTTTTAATCCTATTAAATTGTGAAAATATCAAATTTTTGAAAATTTTAGAATTTAAATTAGAATGGTAGGTACTAAGTTTAATTATTTTAAAGTTAAATTCATCCCTTTTATCATAAATACCTATCAAAGTTTTTCCATTATCAATTTCTATATTTAAATCTAAATAATTAGCTTTAAGTTGATTTTCGTTTGTTTGAGTTAAAACTAATTCTTTTGGGTAACAATTAATAATATCATTAGGATTATCCACATTTAACAAAATTAAGTCATCAATATATCTCCAGCCTATTATTAAGTTAAGTTTAATTATTTCTTTTTCATAATAATGTAGGAAAATATTGGCTAACGAACTTGAAAAAGCTGTTCCCATCGGAATTCCTTTTTCTTGTTTATAAAAATTTATTCCGTTAAAAACATAGTTTTCTTTAATACTAAATTTACATAATTCTAACCAATTAGTTTTTGTAATAATATCTCTATTTAAATATTCCTCATATATATTAGTACAGACATCTATTAACTTTTCATGAGGTAGATTAGTGTATAAATTTTCAAAATCATAAGTATTAAGCTTATTAATATTGTTATCTTTTAGAAAGTCCAAAATATCTTTGTTACTATTGGTAATAAAATTATCTTCATCTTTAATTTTATTTAGGACAATTTTTAAATATTTAAAGAAATGTTTTCACGTATAGTAATTGTAACTGCCTGTGCTACAAGTTACGAATCTAAAATTTATTGGTTTTTTATGAAATTTTATTGTTGGGAAGAGGTAAGGGTAGTTTAAAGAGCAAGTTTTGATTTTAGTTTTTTTAGCGAAAGCTAGCATCCTTTTATCCAATTCTTTTTTCCCGGTGCTAATTACTTTGTAAGTTGAATTAGAGTTATATTCATTAGTTAGAAGTTCTTTATAATAATATTTACAAATTAAACCGAAATTATTTGCCGATTTATCTATTACTGTAATAACAAACCTCTCTTTTAAATTTTTTATTTCTTTTTTCAAAGCTTTGTTGAAATAAATTCCTCGTTCTTTAGTTCTAACGTTGTCTGCATTAAATTTTGTTTTAATGTCTTCTAAAATCCTTACTTTCCATTCTCTGAAACCTTCTGGAGGCCAATGTTATTTCCTAGATAATTTGGAAATAAAAATATCCAAATCTTGTCCGATAGAAATTAAGATTTTTTTAATGTTAACTTTTTCTCTTAATCTAAATTTCGTGCCCCTTTCCATTAAATCTCTTAAAGAGTTAGAATCTATAATTTTCAAATTCCCTGTTATAATATGTCCTTTGTCAGCATCTATATAATCTTTTTAAATATCTTTATTACAATTACAGTCTGTCTTGTCTATCTTATTTAAATTTTTGCTATAGTAATTATAGTTACAGATTCTTTTTCTTAAAGTTGCTGAATAACTAAATGCTATTGAAGCTATTGCATTATCCTTTAAAGGAAAAAATTCTTTATTGTTGTGCATAACTTTAGGTTTTCGAAGCAAATATCAAAATTCTAAAACAGCGATTTTTTTATACTTTAATTTGAAGCGTATTTATTTCTATTTCAATTTAAATACTACGGTGGCCGACAGAAAATTAGGGATATATATTATAATGAACAGAGCTGTGCAAGGTTTCTATATCATTATGAGTCATATGTCTCTCAAAATAGAAAGTTCAAAACTATTTTTCTCTGAAAGAGAAACAAATTTTATTTTATTTCTATCAGTCAAATTGAATTTTCAAAGAATTTAGAACAACTTACAAAAATTATTTAGCTGCAGTTTTTAGCTACGACTAATACTAGCAAAATAAATAATAAAATTAGTCGTCAAAGCTGGTTAGTATTAAATAAAACTTTTTGACTCATAACACGCAGCCACTCTAATGCCATTGTATTTTTCAAATTTGTTAGAAATGCAACATTTCGCCACTGTCATCTAGATTTAAATATTATCTAAAATGCTTTTTTTTTCACAACGATGCATTGTTTGAATCTTTTTTAGATCTGTCTCAATGATATGGGCGCATTGTTCTGCAAACTTTTAATAAATAGCGGCTTGAAGTATTTTAGCATAGGTGATATATTTTTTATATATAGAAGAACCATAAACAAAACGGAGGCCATCGTGTATCGAAACTAAGCTCCTGTTTTCTGAAGTTGATATTTTACAAATCTAAGCTTAATGAATTTCATTTCCGATACTAAATTTGCAGTCGATTAGTTTTCTAAAATGTCGGTAGCCCGTCAGCCGCTGTTGAATTTAAAACCACAGCGTTGCCCGAGGAACACCACGTGGAGGTCGGCTACCAAAGTCCCTCGAGGCTGTCCTCTCACACATCGTTTTTTATCTTTCCGGACAGCCCCGGGAGGTCGAAAATACATCAACCTCCCTCGCGCATTCCTAAAAATGGGTTCCATCTGCTGGTCACAAATTCGGGTAAACAATAAGCAAATTGTCATGCGTCGATGGTAAAAGGGGAAAGCGGATCAACACATCCACAAAAACCTAGCGCACTCGTGTAACTTAGAAATTAATAATCTTATAATACCTAAACCTATCACTAATCACCTATTCTTATAATTACCTTCACCTGGGAAATTTGTGAATGCTGCTTAACTAATCTCTGGTCTCTTCAACATTTAATTTGGAAAGGGTTAATGTCAAATAAGTATGGTCGAAGTGCGCTAAGTGCCTCCTGGAAGGACTTGTAAGGGAAGCTGGCCCACATTCGTGCGAAGCTCGGGGAAACCAGGCAAAACCCGTAGCAGCCAGCCCGGCAGAGAGCCGCTTTCCACAGCGGTGGACTCCGCCTACCAGTTGGAAGAGCTTCGGCGCTCGGCCACTGGTGGGGCGCGAAGAAAGCGTTGGTGAGTGGGAGTGGACCAACGCTGCCACTTTAATTAAGTCATATATTCGGGAAGTTTTATTTATAAGTCACATATTAGGGAAGTTCAGGTATTACTATCGCTCTTAATATTATTAACAACTGAAAGATTATATTTTTAATATAGATGCTTGATTTTAGAAAATTTGACATGATATTTAAAATTGATTTGAATTGATTTTTAGAATATTTGCTAAAATTCTATCATTACTTTAACGGCCTTTAATTTTTGTATTTGCATTAATTTGTGCGATTGTAAATTTTATATTATTTGATAATTTCTCTAAATTTATTTGGGTAGATATATTAAATCAGATGGTAGATTGCTTTTACTGCTAATTTATGTCCTACAAACGGTTTTCTTGAGCTTTTATGATAAATAGATGAATTTATTGAGGACAGTTTAAAATGATTAATTTTTCCATTTTTTATTTTTTCCATTTTTTATAAATATAAGAACAATAACCACTCATCTTTTCTTTAAATGAGGAATATATATGTTTCAGTTAATAATGTATCGTATCCATATAATGGGCTTTTGGAACTTTCAGTTTCTTTTTGTCTTAATTTTCCTACTTATATCATCTAAAAATTTTGATAAATTATAGAAATAGAAATTTGTTACCGAAAAGTCCAATCAAAAAATATTTCTCTCTTCCGAATTTTGTTTTTGCAATGTCTCGGGGAAAAAACGAGAAATCATTTACTTGCTGCCGAACAAATTTTTCTTGTTAATATTCCATTTCAAATTCAACATAAACATTTGAATGTGCTGGTGATGAACACCTGTTTAAAATTCAAGCACAAGAATTTAGAAGAGCTATTTTTTTAACACACAATATTTCGAAGAGCTATTCTTTAATACGTTAATGGGCAAAATAAATATCCATTCTATATGGTGAATTCATAAGTGAATACTCGGAGTTTATACTATTTTAATAGAAATCTGTAATAACGCGTCATCATATTTTATTTCTTGTCCTGAATGAAAAATAATACTTAGAATTATACTTTTTCTTCTTCTCGTTATTTGCATCAAATTGAAAACGAAAATATCAATAAAATGTTGAATGCAAATTTCTAATTTAAAATTTTTTAACCAAAAGCGAATTTAAGCTTCAACATATTGAAGATACAAATTCAAGTAAGTATTTCTCATGCTTGACGGGTAAAGTGCAAACGATATATTTGTAGTAAAATGACTCTTCATTTTTAAAGAATCTTAGTTCTTCTGACAAAAATCCATAAATGGCCTCATAGCCTGTTGTCTATTATTATCTGAAATTCTAGTGTCTAGTATTTTTTATAGCATGGTTTTGGATGCTTCGATTGTGGAGAGATGGATTCATTTTATTGCCCTAAAGCTGTTTAGGACATTATTTTCATTTTTATTTCTTTAGTGATGTAAATGTTTGATATTATGACTAAAACCGCCTTCTAATGCTTCTAATACAGTTGTTGTAAATATTTAAAAAAAATTCTTATCAATTATGTATTTCTCATTTGGTTGAAGTGATTACTTAGTGACCCATTTTTTGAAACTAATCTTTTATTTTATAAAATATAAATTCTTAAAGATTAGCTAGAGTATTTTTGTTTTATTTTTTATCGTTAAGTGAATTCTTGCTGTTTCATGTAATTACAGTAATGTAATGTCACAACAAATTTTTGTGTTTCAATTCCTAATTGCCTCAACATATTGGTCTTACTAGGGTGAGATGGTTGATTTGCTTCAATTAGATGATTAAATTCCATGACTAGAATATAAATTATTTTAGTAACTATTTTTTTCCAAGAAAATGTTTTTAACGGAGCACAATGAAAAATTAAAAAATTAAAAATATGTGTTTCAAAAATATTTCGAATGGATGTTTCTCTAAAACTCAGAAACATTTGTTTTTAATTGGATTTCAAATTTTCTAAATTGAAAATTTCTTTACTATAAATAGAAAAATCTTTTGAATACCTGCTAATAAAATGAAATCTTAATTCGTGTGATAAACACTTAACTTTAAGTTAACATTTTTCATTTATTCTGCAATGACGATTCATTTTGCGTCTACAGTCAATCGTTGATACTCGTATAATGTAACATCTCTAATGATTACTGACATTATTATTTACTGTGATAATTTATTTCTATGATGTTATACATTACTTTTAAATCTTACTTTCAGAGATTTCAAAGATTTCTTCTTAGTTTTTTACTTATCTTCAATTTTTTTTCTCTCTATGAGTAAATCCAGAATCTACGGTTTAAACTTAAAATTATCACATAAGACTTGTTGACAAGATTAAGAAAATATCGCCAAAAGTTCAAATGCTCGCCAAATGTCCACTTCTGTTTTTTCAGAAGTATTGAGAGTTAAAGTTTTCCGGAAAGACATATTTGATGAGTTATGTCTTAAAAATTGTATGGCTGCACCGTAATTCACATCTTACAGAATTGACATTCATTACTAAACTGTAGCAGAAAAATTCTATATTCTTTACGAAAATATAACATCCAATTGCTAAAAGTGTGTAAGTATGTTTAAATATAATTTAGGTCTGTTTGAATACAAATTTATACTATATTTTGAATTAAAAGCGAAAGGTAAAGAACAGTGTTTTTAAATACTTCATTCGCTATATCCTGTTTCTCAATTCTAAAAAGGAACTTTAATTTTGCTTATTTTTCACTGATTTCCTAAAAAAATCACTTTATAATGAATGAAACTGAGCAAACTGTTTCATTTTTAAAACGCGTTAGATAATGCATTCTTTAGTTAATTCCATAATTCAAATACAACCATCGTAATGACGGAATATCTCGTCCTCCGAAAAATTCCTACAGCACACTTCATTGCATATGAATTTGTTTTACATGATAGTTTAGATAAATTGGATGAAATTTTGATACTTCACAATTTCGCCAGCGAAGGTGATAATGTCGCCAAAAATGATACAACCGACACCAAGTATAATAACCTATATGGCAATAGAATTATTAAATTTTTTTGCGTTTATGTTGTATGTTTTCGCCAATAAAATCTGCTTGGCATGATTTGCACCATCGAAATGAAAAAATGCCACAATATTAATGATGATAACATATGTATGTTTAATGAGCATAGTTTCCTCCTTTTTTTACGTTTATAGATTTTATAGAGCTAGTGCTGTTATTATTTGTGTCCTCAAAAGATTGAATCTACTTTTCCAGCAGCGATGAATGTGTAAATAAATGTGTGAATAAATTATTTTGGTTTTTAAAAAATATCTTCCTAGTTAATTTTCTATGCATGATAAATATTTTTATGTCATATATTGTTTTACCTTTTAGCGATTTTACATTCACCAAATTTTTTTGTATCATTATTTCATGGCAACGCGTACAGATTTTTTTTCCTTAATAATTTTGTCATATATTTTGTACCCAATGGTTAAGCTGCACTCATTATCTTTTTAATTTTTTCTTCATACTTATTAGCAGTTATAAAACAAAAAAAATGTATTTATTTGGAGAATTCCTTTTAGATTTCAAGTATTTATTTTACTTCCGTTTATTGAATTTGTTTACCGTTTGCATGCATGATAAAATAAAGTATTTGTACAATAATCACCTGCCGACGAAAAATCGCCAAATGATATTTGGTAAATAGTTTTGAAAACATTGGTTGAATATTAAAAAAAAATCGCTAATGCTTTCATGTTAGTCTATTGAGTGTATTCGCCAATAGCATGCTATTAGGCCAAAATTTTGCCATATGGCGTGACATGGATGCACACGCAGTCAAAACGTCTGCTTTCAAATTAAAATGTCAAATTTTAAATTTAGGAAGATGTTTTTAAATGTATAAATGGACTGCTGCAAGATATGCCGATATAATTGGTTGTAATTTTGAAGACAGAACACTTTTTGTAATAGTTTTTTAAATAAATATAGTATAATAAGAAAAGATATTATAATATATACTTAAGAAAATATATTATATGAATAGGTGTCATTTCCGAATAAATTTTATATTTGGAAAATAATCAGCGTTAATCTTAAAAAGATGGTAATTATTGATATTGAAGGTTATGAATATTGATTGAAATAACTATATCTGCAAAGGAGTACGCAAATGATACTGATATAAAAAATATCTAACATATGAGATGGCAAAGATATTTGTTTGACTTTATAACGTTTTATAATAGATAAATTATTTAAAATAATTTAAATTAACTATCTGAAACTCTTATTTCCGTTATTTGATGTTTTGACGACATATTTACTTATTTTTGAAAAGAAAGCTTTGCACAGTAATTCTCTTTGCATTGTTTTATTATGTTATTACATTAATGATTATACGCGATTCAAAATTATTCATAAAATTCACCACAATAATAGAGAAATATAAATTGCTGTAGTTTGATATTTGATTTTGCTAAACAATATATATAAAAGCTGTATTTCGTTTTTTTTTATGCTTGGGAAATCTCTTGCTCTACAATTTTAATAATTCAATCGGAAAAATCTGATTGTGTACTGAAATGATAAGGTGAATATTTTATATCGTTTAGGCTAAATGTTCATTTATTGAACGCTTTTGAAGCTTTATTGTGCTTTTACATGTTGAAATTACAAATAGCAACTATTTTCTCTGTTATATACATTGACGATAATAGACCAGTTTAAAAGAGAATTAAGCCAATTTAAATGATATTGGAAAAAAAAAATGCTCCATTCAAAATTTTTCTGAAAAAATTAGAAAGTAATATAAGGTACTCGTATTATCTTTGGGAAAATTTCAATAGTTATTCTTTGATATTAAGAGTATTTTGCAATTGAGCAAAGGATTGCTATGCTTATTTATCCCAAGGACAGGGCTATAATGAAGATCAGCAAGAAGCAGTCCGTAATCAGATACTATAATGAAGACACAAAGCTATGTATCGCTTCCAATATAGCAAATAATTTTAATTGAAAACTTCGTTGAGTGTAAAAAAAAAAAAAAATGCTCCTTAATTCCACTTATTCAAATTTTTAACATTCTTCTGTTAATCCATACGTCGCCAAAAGACAAGTAAAAACGCCAAGTACAACGTAAGAAAACACAATTAAAATTTCAAGAGAAAAAAAAACCCCAACCAAACAAAGATTAGTAAAAAGGTGTCTTGTTTTTTATAGGATAAAATATCTTACATTACAGCGGTTTTTCATACAGTATTTGCTATAGAAACTCAAAATTACTCTGAAACTAAATTTAATGCCAAAGTTGCTACATATCATGGCGCATGTGCAAGGTATTTTTAAAAGATATAAGATGTGCAAGACAAAAAATTTGATTTAACGGTTGAAAACAACAAGCTGATATTTCGGAAATGTAGCTTTCGACATGGCTCGTTATATAATCTTAATAATTGTCTTTTTTTTCCCCTCTTTTTTTTTCCCTCTTTTTTTTTTTAATACTGCTATTCTGCACTGCATAAAAATCAGATGCCTAAAACATTTCAAGACATCATTTCTATACAGTTAGTTTTTCTGTTCATAAAATGAAAATATACTGTGAAAACATTTTGAGTCAAATATTCGGTTATTGGAGATTTACTTGGCGATCTATTAATTAAAAAACAAACACCATATGACGCCAACAATATAATTTGGCCTGTAACGACATTGTAACAAAACTCTGCTGCAGTTCCAACGGACACATGTAAGAAGGAATTTTAAATGTTAATATACAGTACCATATTCAAAGATAAGATATATTTTATTTGATTAGATGCCTGCAGATTATTGCAAAGCAAATTGTATTCACGGTGGAAAACAAACCGATTTTTTTTATGTTATAAATAAAAAAATTCTGAAAATATCCAATTGACAAAATTGTATTAATGATTAATATTTAGTCTAATTTAATCTTTTTATCCTAATCACCAAATTTGAATATGGAAATAAAAAAGAGTTTTCAAACTCGTCAGTAAAATACCAAATCTAACGGGCATCAGAAATGCAAATAATATTTCTGATTGGTAATATCGAGATATTTTTTTAAATTGTTATTCGAGCGACAATTAACACTTATTAACACAATTCTACATTGTTGTTTTGGTCTTACAACCTGCGCAAAGCCTTCTTAACATTCCTAACAGGAGCTTGCTCCTTCATCTCAGGAGCCTTTGCCTTTGCTGGCTGAGGTGCTTTCGTCTTTAAAGTTAAACGCTCCTTCTGCTTTGGTGCGCTTAACTTCAAAGGCGCTGGCACTTTTGCCTTCAAAGGTAAGTTCTCCTTTGACTTAGGAGGCAAGGGTGGACTAACCTGTGGAGGAAGAGGGACTTCCTCCCACTCCATGTCTTCCACGCAGTCCACTGGCTCCCAGTCCATGGCCTCGTCGTCGCTGCAGCAGTTCCAGTCCATCATGTCGGGACCTGCAACGAGATCTAAGAGCAAACCAAAACAAGACATATCTTATATCAGATGTTAGACACAGATAAATAATGTAAATCAAATGGTTTTATTAAGCAATCAGCAAAATAAACGAAAATCAAAGTCTGCACAAATTCTCAAATTTTAGGCACACAAGTCAATACTCAACACTTTCACTGAAAATGGCGTCTTTAATTATGAAACTGGCGTTCCATGAATTTTGACCAATCAGATCTATTGTTTGCGAAGTGAAAGTTGAAGTTGAAGAATCTGATGTTGCTATCAATGACAAAATTTCTTTCAAAATAGTTATATTTTTAATTTTATATAAATAATTCGCCGAAGAAAATTACGATGACTTTGTAAAATTTTCATAATCATATATTCAAATTTTCTTTCCAAATAAATAAGGTTTTAAACTTTTTCCCGAAAAATTAATACTTTTGGAGCTTATATAATTTTATATTAATGGGAAGAGGAATTACGGTTTGATGAATTGAACCTTCATTATTTTTTAAAAGTATATAATTCCTTCTTAACAAAACACTTTTATTCTTACTGCTCTAAAAATGATCGGAATTCTTTTTTTTTGTCAAAAGATGTTAAACTTTGTGGTGATACTCATTTCTAATATCACTTTTATCTTTCGTGATAAGGAAGGGGCCAGCTGACCCTAAGAGTCGCATTATCCCGCTTGATTCCTTGAATCATTCTCAATCTTCTTGATGATGATAAATTTACATACGGGGTTTTATATTTTTATAAACAAACCAAATGAGAAAACATACATTTTTACATTTCGTATTTACAATTTCAGTTATTTTGCTTTTTTTGTTTTGCAAATGCAAGTCATTTGTCTGAAACATGGATACTTTTTTTTTCTTCCTTTAGCTCTGGTTGGAATTTTCCTGGTATAGTTATTATTTAATTGATCTCATACAAAACATTTATAATTATAAAATATTTATAAAACAAGAGATGAATTTCAACTATACGGAATGCGCCAAAAAAACAAACTGAATCCCCGTACTGGTATGGAGCCACAGCGAGGGATTTATAAGCTATGGTCGCATTTTTTTAATCAAGTAATGCTGCTTTGATTTGTGCTATGCTTAAGCTTTTCATGGTGCATTTCAAAGTATTTTATAATAGCCTATTATAAGACCTAATAAAAATGTACTTCTCTGATGATAGAATTAAGGACTCTTCGTCAGTCATTTTTATTAAAACCGTCAAAATGGTCTCAACCATCGTAAATCTACTGCTATTTTGATGATCTGTACTTAGCATATAAAATTAATTTTACTTGAATAAAGTTAATGTTACACGACAAATTGTTTGACTAGCTATGAATTCATTAACTTTTTGGAATAAATGCATCTCCTGGAATCTTTTCTATTCGCCAAGGACGCCAGCTATGCCAAGCCAGTATATTCAAAAATAGCAACTCAATACTCTAGGAGCTAAGATATTCATCAAATATTCCGATTTTCTGTTGATAAGCGTTATTAGATTGAATTCCAGTACGTAGTTTAATACATAACTTTGATTTAGGTAAAATATGCTTAACCTAAAGAGTTAAAAAACATTAACTCAAATTGAATACTGAATAAACAAAATATATCGAGGTGTTATATTGGCGAAAGATTCGTTTGGCTCAGATAAAATCTGGACTGAAATGTACTTGAGCGTATCTGCTTACAAAGCCAACAATGCCAAGAGGTGAAAATGAAAAATGAAAATGGTTGACAATAACTATTTCACAGTATTGTTTTTCAGGCCAGCCATTTTGATTGGCGATTTAGTATTACTGGAATCCTTGGCGATGCGAAGAGGCATCCTAACTGGATTCGAATCAAACTCTGAATTCCGAATTTATTCGCATGTTATAATAAAGTTCCTGCCTTCTTTAATGTATATATAGGGTGTTCATTAATTATTGTCGGGGTTTCCACACCTCATAACTTTAGAATAAAAAATATTACGCAAAAACCGATTACATATTCGTAAATTACAACTCAAAGAATTTTATTAATGATATTAAAATGTAAAGCTTGCACAATTTGCACTTTGTAGGCATTCAGTTGAAGGCGGTTATGGAGAACGTTCCATATCGTCGTGCTCGGTCTTCCCGCTCCCTTTCGGTGTAGAACGCTACCAGTTTCCTGAAATTGTGTTAACCAGCGTCTGATAGAATTATTCGAAGGAGGATCTTTCTTGTACGTGGTCCTGAAGCGACGTTGAGTAGTTATGACTGATTTAGTTTCGAAAAACCACAATACACACATTGCTTTTTCTTGCACGGTCGCCATTTTTATTTATGACGTCATAATTACCCAGACTGCAAATGCACTAAGATCGCATTGTTGCCACGTAAAATTCTTTGAGTTGTAATTTACGAATACGTAATCGGTTTTTGTGTAATATTTTTTATTTGAAAGTTATGAGGTACGGAAACCCCGACAATAATTAATGAACACCCTATATTATGATCGAAGTCTGCTATCTGTGTTAATTTCTGATTCAAAAAATGCTACAAAAGAATCGAAGGGGATGTTAAGAAATGTAATGAAATCGAGAATATGCAGAGGAGGCCATAAAAGCTGAAACTAGCTTACGCTTTTTAATAATTTCTCGTATACGTAGTATAGAGAAATTATAGCAACCTTCAAATAATTAGAACTCGAGATTTTGACGAATCTCCTCGTTTTAGGTCTCCCTCAATTCGAAAAACATATTTTCGGAAAACGTCAGTCTGTCTGTGACAAAGATAACTAAAATGAAATTGAGCAAGATGAGTGAAATTTGGTATGCAGACTTACAGCCATATTTCCAGATTTCTATTAGATTTTACAAAACGAAGAGAGAACTAGACAGACAAAATTCGGTACACAGATGTAACATCTTTATTATAAACACTTACCAAATTTTGAGCGAAATCTTACTAAGGACTGGCAATCCGTCGGTCTGTACTTTAGCGTTTGCACGTAGAAATATATAAACTCGGAAACTCCATGATTTCAATATATCAGATTTGATACATGATTTTATAATTAGAACTGTAGTTTTATATTAAATTTTTGTTTCAGTTGGTTGGGAGGAAGGCGTTTGAAACTCAATTTGAATTTTTGGATTCTATGAACTGCATGCCAGAGATTATTCGCCAAAAACTCGCCAAGGATGACATGACAGATTCATTAAAAATGCTGAATGCACTCCAAGAGTTTATTTTTCGTAACTGTTGTACGACAATGCCATTCAAGGTATTTTCTGGAATTACACCTTTATTAGATATTATAAGAGAAATTTTTTTTGGGGGGGGGAGGGACCACTCCCGAAAATATTTCTCTAAATTTTCTTCATACACATATATACTTCCAATTACAAATAAAACGATGACGCATAAAATTACATTTTTATACGTTACCAGTGATGTAAAAGTATCATTTAATGAAATATTTCATTAAACATTTATCGAGGCATAATCAAAGCATAACATTTGTATTTACAAAATTTGCAGAAATAGGGTTATTCTTTAAATTTAAAAGTACTAATTAAAAATTTAAATGAAAGCATTTATTTCATTAATACACAATTATTCAGTTTAGGAAACTGTCATGTAAATATTAGTCTAATAGTACATCACTCAATCATTACGATTTCAAAGAAATTTGCTAATCACGGATAATTATGTTCATTTTCATTTGCCGATTGTTCAATTTTGTACTTTATAAAGAAGTAATGAGAAACGTCAGAAAATAAATATTTATCAAATCTCAAAGAATAATGGAATACCGAATAAGAGAATAAATACTTACTGAAAAAATTTTATATTTCAGAAAGAAGAAACGCTTTCATATGCTGACAGTTTATGCTATATGTAACCGTAATGTCGATCTAATTGTAAAAGAATACAAACAGCCTGTTCCGAAATCCCAACATTCTCTTGTGAAGTTTTTTCATTGAGTGGTATAGTTACTATAAATCTCAGGTTCCTTACTTTCCCTGGGAGGCTGAGACGTTATACGTGTTATGCAGAAACTGACATTTCATTTTGTTTTTCAAGTAACCTTCATACTAGAGTGCGAGCAGTCAGTCTAGAACTGAAAGTTTTAAAATCAACAATGTTTCAACTTAACAACTAGCATCCGTAGAGTAAATAACTACACTATCCACGTATAAAATTGGGTTCTACATTAGATGAAAAATCTTTCTTGACGACATTATTATAACAAATTTGGACATTATTATAAAAAATATAAAAATATATAAATATAAAATATTACTAATATTATTACTTTATTCGAGATAGAAGCATTAATTTTGAAAATTACTATTTTTGAAGCGAAAAAAATCCATTCCTCGTATAATAGGTTCATTATCAGTGGTCATTTTCTGTAACTGTATTCTGTGGTTCCAATTCCAACAAAAGTTTACTGAATCATGTCTGGTGTATACAGTTAGTTTTGAATAGCATTATGTCTGAACTAAGGCTTTGTTTGACTTTCTTAGTATATTCTTTCAAATATATATTCAGTCAAAATCCTCAAATGGAACAAAATCTGACAACGAGTTGAAAATCTCATCTGTATTGAAACAGATGTCAAATGGAATGACTTATGGTTGCCTATCGAAATCAAAAAGTACTCACTCAATCTGAAGGAGAGTGTATACTCAGCAAGTTCATAGTAAGTAATATAGATCCCAGTACGTCATGCATGCGCTGAGAGAGCAAACAATAGCAAGTTCTCGTATCAAAGTGATAAGCACTTGTTACTGTACAGTTTTTAAGCATGCTTTGATGATTTTTAGCTGCCTGAATGTAAATCCTACTTGCAATTAGATATAGAATGTTTTTATCCAAACGAACGACATGGCAATCTACGAATAATATTCTGTGTTCAGATACATTGAGTTAGACGATGCTAGAAACATTGCGAAATACGGATTCATTGTTCACAAGTCGATTACATACTTAGATTTAAATTTTGGTGAATATTCTACTTATAAAAAAGAAATGGCAGCTTTAAAAACTGATTCGTCAAGAAATTCCGAAGTTCGTAACGAGACAAAAGGATTTACGAGAAACCATGCGCTGCGTAGAAAATCTGTGTGTCCTTCTTTACATTTGGAATTGAGATCTAAATACACTTACCGTGTTCTACTGTACACTGATATGTGTTCACACTGTCTTGAAAGGGATGACAAAAGCGTTTATGTAGATCGTTTTTACGTCGATGAAATCTGGTACAAAAGAACTTTTCAAAGGTTTGTAGTTCTCCATGTTAAGCAAGCCGAAAGAAAATTGGATTCCTTAACAAATTTTTTTGACTTTATTGACGAAGGAAGGTTTTATAAAAATAAACGAGTTTTAATTTCCCATTACATGAACATTTTATGCATCGAATGTTCTGATAGAGTGAAAGGTGTTTTTATTGCCATGAATATTGTAGGATGTGAAGATGATCCGGAAATAGTGCACGAATATTTCATCTATCAAAATTACATTTCAAACTAAAACAGTTTACCTCAACACATCGATTTTGGCGAAGATATTGTATGGTTGTTAATACGTTTGGCATTATATAGATTCGTACCATTTGTTTTGAAACATGGAATTTCTTCCACGTCTAAACATATAAATCATAATATATGTGATAAGAGAAGGTGAGTATTTTTTAAATTATAGATAATTTTTTTAATTATTTTAATACTAACCGTTTTTGGCGATCAGCTTGCTCTCCAAGATTGTTGATTTTTTTAAAGTAATTAAACGATTAAATGAAGCGAAACTTCTGAAGGGTGGTTGTAACGCGCTTCAAGCGTTCTTTTACATTTTAAAACTTTTAAAACGCGGTTGAAGTGTAGTTTAGTGTGCCCCCGAGTTTGTCGCAAATATGGTAATCCAATGAAACGATCTTCTAGCAACCCTAATGCTGCTTTGTTTATTACTTTTTACAGTGTTTGAATTTTACATGAACTTCAACTATTTTATGAAAAATGTTGAATTAAAAGTAATAAAAAATATAGGACACTGTAATGTTATTTTTAATGTGAATATTAACAGAAAATATTTATTCTTTTCCAATAATTAACTGTCTTCATGCGTTTTATAAATCCCTGAATTATTAATGTAAGAAATCATCTGCAATGGAATTCCTTGCATTTTTCGTAATTCTGTTTCTGATCTGACGGTTTCCTTAATAATTCATTATGTCTCTGGTTGGAGATGATTTTTTTTTCTATAAATAATACAAAGATGATATCAACGAAAAAGAGGAATAAGCTTAATACTCCCCTCCCTGGAGTTAAAAAAAAGAGATATACAGCCTTATTTTTTTATCACCTGATCACGATTTAAAACTACGAAGCCCATTTTAAAATAATCCTGGTGTTGCTCTCAGAGGAATTTGCAAATGTAAATAATGAGCGGAAGGGAAAGATGGTTTAAATACGTTGTTGTTACTTATGACACTTGCACAGGCCCGCTGACTAATCTGTCAGCGATTTAAGCCGAGATTTTGCAGTAGTTTCTGAGAGTAAAGGCCCCTGTGCATCAGAGGGCAGACTTCTAGTTCATATGAAGATGACACTCACTCACACACTCGCTTGCACAACTCCTTTCTTATAGAAGGGGGGAGGGGAGCTCTGTCACACACCTCACAAATAGAACACAGGGTAAGGAATGACCATGCCCAGAACATCTACCAACTACCAAGATCCACAAAAGTACCGGGCATTCAACAACGCCAAGTCTAGTTTACATCCAAACCGCCACTACAGAAGATAGCTTTTGGCTTAAGCGGGCTCTCTAAAAAAAGTACAATTCTTCGCGGGAACGACCATGCCCGAGCTTGAACCCGGGACGCCTAGATCATGGGAAGACACGCTGCCCTTAGGCCAGGACACTGGCAATTTTAAATATTGACTACGGAAGGCTTGAGGAAATGAATACTATTTAAAATTCTATAGTAGTTTTATCTATATTTCAGAACTTCTGAACGAAAGAGGGTAACAAAGAACACACGAATGAAGTAAGAAACATTTCATTAAAGTTCAACTGATGGCGCCGCGGTGGCCTGGTGGTAAAGTCTCGGCTTCGGAACTGGAGGGTTCCAGGTTCAAGGACCGATTCGATCGAAAATCCGTCGTGTAAGCGGGTCTGGTGTACGGCTCTTCTGAAAAATATTTGAGCCTTTTAATAGATTTAACCGGTTGAATTTGGAGGTCATCGAGATGTATTTTCCTTCTGATGTACCAGAGTTCATTAACAATCTTCATCAGATGTTTATTTTGGAAAACTTGCAGCATCTTAATGTTTTGGACTGAAGTGGTTTCGGAAATAAAAAATTTTTTATTGCTACAATCGCTTACACATCGCTGACAACAAGTGGTACACTACAGTAACAAGTTTTACATAACAGTGATCTGATTTCAATTAAAAACGTCATATCGATTATAATCGATTTATTATATTATATATTGTTGCCACAATCAAATTGATAATTCTCGAATTTTATTCTCACTCCTAATAATATCATATAATAACTATGCTTTTCTTTTTATTGGAATCGACAGAAGAAGGAATCTTATTCGTGGCTTGCTTCATTTTCATGAAATAAGTTTACAAAATCCAGAAATAACCGGTTATCATCAGTTGCTCCATCTTGCAGGCGAAGCTTTGACTCTACTGTGGCGCTCCATCCCTGATGTTCTTCTGAGTAAAAATGAAATCGAATCATTTTCCAGAAAACGATTCTGTCGTTCAATACTGTCAGTCGAAAAATTTCTTAGGTCGTACGAGAAAATTGTTGGCGTCATTCCTTCCACTACTACGCCAAGGTCATTGACTCATTACAGCCGTTTAATCATCCGAAAAGCCATGGCTCTTAATCTGCAGTTGCCGGATGGAATCAGCAAGTTAGACATACCTCTAAATCTAAAATCATTTTTGAATCTAGAATGCTAAATAGTATATATTCAGTCCGTTGTGCAGAGACAGAAGAAAATATGATCAAACACTTGTAACTTATTTTTAACAGTTTTTAATAAATGTTTTTACATTGTCATTGATTTTTAGTATATATATATCTACAGTTCGACATTAAATATTAATTAACAAAAGTCTAAATTTCACGCTATGATATATATATATATATATAATATAAATTCTTTTTATCACTTTGCAAATAAAAATTACTGAATAGATTTTTTTTTTTTTTTAATCTTCAAATTTTACTAACAAATGGAATGCAGCAGAGGGAAGGTTTTACCAAATGTTTTGTAGCAAATGTTTAAATTTGATTTTCTTTTTATTATTTAACATTATTTTTCTATTGCGCATGCGCAATAAACATCATGACGGATCCCAAGATTTGTTTAGTAAATTAAATTTGAATTAGGAAAAACGTGGAAAAGTTAAATATTTTTTTTAAAAAATTCTATTTTCTTACTGATTTTGAAAAGTGTTCCATTCAGTTAAGAAATGATTTCCAGTTCCTTGTTCCTTAAAAATACATTCATAAGTTCCCACTCACAATATTTATTTAGTATTTGCATCTTTCTTCTAAAATTTACTAACAATTTATTTAAAAAATTAGTTTTCTTCATTTTGTAAAGAAAAAAAAAATCTTTTGGAACACACCATTTCGAGAATCTGCGCGTCCTTTAAAATTTTTGGTGAAAGAATCTCTCCTTTTAATCAAAAATAAAGCTGCACATGATAAAAATTTTTATTGCAGTAGATACCTCTTAATGTCAACACGATTGATGTTATCGTTCACTATTTCGTTTAACGTCAAAGTTAAGAATTGACAGATTCTTCATTTTCAACCAACGTTAACGATTAATTTGGAGGAATATTGAGAATTTCGAGGCCTGTTCTTTGTTTAATAGGAAGATAGGTGAGCGGGAAAGTGAGGAGGAAGGTCGATGATTGGCCACTTTGGAGCTAGGGACTAGTTGCCTCGAAGAGGAATGTCAGTTTGATGAATTGATCAATGTTATGGACGTACAATGCTAAAGATAGCAGTCGGCCACAACAAGCCCTGTCGATACTGCTACATTCAGTAGTGGCGGGATGGTCAGCTATACACAAGAAGAAACGTTAATGATTGACTATTATAGAATTTTTTGCTTCATTGTAGCTCGTCAGCACATGCACCAGGTGTTTTTGATCCCAAATTTCTTTTTTTTTGGGGGGGGGGGGGTATAGAAATTCTATGAATTTATAGAAGTTTTCACCTGTTACTTCTTATACCTTTATGGAGGAAATAACGAGAAGGAAAAGGTTAGATTGTTTCATTGATTTATGCTGTTCTATCTCATTTTTTTTTTTTTGCAGGAGTTTAGTTGTATTAACGCACCTTTTTAAAGCAACACTAGGGCTATTTTGGGACGGACCCCGTCATTTTGAACCGCGGTCAGATGACGAAGACGACACCTTAGCGGGCACCCCTTCTCCAAACTCCAACACTACACCAGGGGTAAGACGTTTACGCCCCAAAAGATTTAACGTGCACAAGACCCGCTTACAGGGTTCTACGATGGAATCGGTTCTGAACCTTACCACCAGCCCACCGATGCCTTTTTTTTTCCCTTCAGAAGAGTTGGGGATTAAATTGACCTCTCCGTATGCTATCGTTTCAGATTATTTTAATATTATGAATATGATAGTGTACGAATGTGAGCAGTTGGGATGAGATTTTCTAACAAGTGCTCCTATTGATAGACAAAAAGACGATAGCACATATTCGTAATATATTGATGAAATTTTAGAAAATGATCATGATATAGAATCGGAAGAAAGCGCGGGTTTTGAATATTCTAAATAATCCGTTCGATTTTTTTTCTGCTGTTAGGAAAGGTTCAAATATATATATATATATATATATATATATATATATATATATATATATATATATATATATATATATATATAAATAATGTATTCACTTAAAATATGAATATATTTTCGTTACATTTATGTTAAAAATTCCTTTTATTCTGAATTCTGAGGAATGATAAAAGTATTTTTACTTTTTTTTTTTTTGAATATGTGCATAAAAAAGAAAGACGAAAGTTGTGAATTTTCACATCCTTTTGCAATCTTTTAAACAGCCCTAAAAAAACTGTTGCCTGTAATTAAAATTCTGTACAGGTATAGCAATTTACTTTAAATAAAATTACACAGATTTAAAAAAAAAAATTGAAAAATAATTATAGGTGGTTTATGACATAGCAGGAAAAGTTGATGGTACCGACAAGGACAAATGTTTTGAAGAAAATTCTCCAACGAACACCGAAATGTTTCAAGCATTTGTTAATCTGAAAACCCAGTGTGCAACATCGTTCATCTACTTTAATAACAACGTTTTTACAAATAATATATAAATAAACAGAAATAATTGTTGCGATGCAACAGTCGAGGAAATTCTTAATTGTTATTTTTGAAATAAATTGAATATAATCTTGAGATAATTGGTACCCATCCTTGATTTGATACAAATATAGTTGATTTTACACAATTAATTATTGCTGTCAATCGATTAATGGTATCAAAATTTTTAAGTCTCGAAGTGATCACATTATAAGCTTCAGCTACTATATTATAATAATTTATATCAAAATTTCTTTTACATTAAAATTAGCTGGCTCTCAGTGTTGATTTCCCAGTGGTTTTTGCAAAATTTTTGCAGTATCGCTATTTAAACAAACAAAAAGAACCGCTTTTAACCTCAGAGCCAAGAAGAAAATATGACGGTAACCCACAATTTAAATTCATAAATAAAATTAATTTAATCATTTTATTTAAATCTTAAAACGGCTACAAAAACTTTGTAAATTTTCTCAAAGAATAAAAAAAATTAATTCTGTCTGAGGTTTATTTTCCGTGAATTTCAGACGAAACGATATAAAAGATTTTAAACAACGCATTGAAATGTAAAATAATAATAATAATTAATAACAGAAAGATCAAAAATAAATTGTAGAAGCGGGACGAGCTAACAGAAATACTCTAAACAAAATTGTAGTTTTAATCCCATTTATAATATAATGCTTAATAATATTACAAAGATTTTAATTTTTTTAGTAAATGATTTGTAATTTTCTATTTCGTATTTCTTTTTTCCTTGACACTTTCTGAGTGCTATTCCCATTAATATACGAGTCAGATATTTTACTTTTAAATTAAATTATATTAAAAAATCTTAAATCTTTTACTGGTTCATCATATTAATCTTCAAAATAATTCCCAATTTATTATTATAAATACTAAATCACTCTTAAACGCCGGGGCCCTGGCCTAGGGGTATCGCGTCTTCATCGTGATCTGGGCATCTCGGGTTCGAATGCTGATTCGGGCATGGTTGTTTTTTATCCTGTGTTCTTTCTGTGAGATGTGTGAAAGAGCCCCCCCCCCCTGTAAAAAGGGGTTGTGCAAGCGAGTGTATGAGTGTCATCTTCATAAGAGTTGAAGTCAGACTTCTGCCCTAGGGTGCTCAAAAGCTACTGCACCCCTCTTTTCCCGATCTCTTGGACTTGGTTTGATGGTGTGCAATCCAAGGGGGGGGGGGGTTAAGCAGCAGCAACAACATACCTCTTAAACAGTTTCTTTTAAGCAGCGTTTACACAAGACCAACTATTGTGCGCAATGAATGGCCACGCCTACCTTAGGAATATCACATGAACTTAATGAGACAACGGCAAATACTTGCCCCGATGAGACAACCATTAGCCATTTCCCTATTGTGTCACGTGATCTTCCTGCGGTTGGCATGGCCTTCTATTTCGTGTGATAGTTGGTCTCGTCTGTAAGCTGCTTTTCTCAAAATCAGTACCAGATGATGCCACTCGTAAGAAATCCTTAATTAAAATCAATTGATAATTTCCAATTGAGTTCTGTAAATGCTATATTATCATTCGTTGCTTATAAGTATTCAAAGATAATACAATATAAAATTTTAGAATCCAAAGCATTAAAAACAATGGCGCAGTAATTATAAACATGAACAGAGTATATTGTGAATTTTTTAGCCCCGTTTTCATCAGTGATTTTAAGTTAAATTTCATATGAATAAAGTCCACATGCTTCCTAAATGTAACTGTTCCTTGAAGTCAAGATATTGTCATCTAGTTGCACTAGCACTTTAGATGTTGTGGCTTCATTGGGAAGAAAAAAGTTGGGATAGCACGTTATGTTTTCACAGTACATGTTGAAGAAATGAGAGATCTTGTTTTGTGTATTCCGATGCGAAAGCTGACTGATTTATTCTTTCATATTTATCATGCAGCGTTAAATATTGTTAAATATTATTTTTAATTCAATACCTTTTAGGGTGTTACATATATTTAATCTAACATATACATATATTTATCCAGTAACATAAGTTTAACATAAACATATATCTAGTTACATATATTTAGAATCCGAATATCTGCTTCTTCTTCCATTTTTTAAAAATCTAAATGCCATTTGGGCAGCTGATCTGTGAATTCTTAAGAAGAAGAGAACGTGGAATAGTTTGACTTATCTGTTCTTAAGCCAAATTTACACTCGCCAATTATAAGACGGTCAGTAGTTAGCACATGCTTAGAGAGGACTTATTTATGTTTGCCTCAATTTCATAAGATCGATTCAGGCATCCCATGCTTGGCTATAGATTACCGTTTTGGCGTCTCTGAATTTTTCTTTTTCACTGCGTATTCTATTAAAATGATGGATATTTACACAAAGAAACATGGTATAGTAAAAAAAACAAAAAAGCAGTCAACATACCTTAATTTGGGAACTATATGAAAAAAGGGCAAAGAAAATGAAAAAAGAACACAGCCTCGCATCAGAAAGAGCAAAAAATGTCGGAATTAATCTATGAAAAGTGATCCATTCTTTCACGCAAAGAAACCCACCAAATTCTAAAAACGTATGCGCAGTAAAAAAAAATTCAGTACAGCAGCATGTTGTCGTCTCGTTGGGACAATTACTTGCCATCGACAGAACAGCATTTTTCAGCTCTTTCTACACATGTGCTGACTTCTGACCGAGTGTAAACCCGGCATTATTCTTTTAACCACTGAATAGTACTAATCATTCTTCATTGTGAAGTTTTTGAATGAAATGCGCAATATGTCATTTGCAGTTTGTGTAAATGTTTTGGATGATGGAATTTGGTTTTCTTAAAAATTTTAGAAACTATATTTGCCCCTTGTTGGACTTCTTTTCCTTGTAAAATGTTGTAAATGTAATGTAATCAGGATAAAAATTATCGAAATTATGTGTTATTAAAGCATTAAAAAGGTAAGTTCCTTTGCTTACTTTTTCTATAAATGTAGTACTTATTAATGAATTCGATTTCATAGTTTGAATGTTGCTGCCATTTTTACCTTTTCATGTGCGAAGTAAGCAATTAGAAAATATTGTAATATTTGGAGACACTCATCAGAATTTGAATAACTCAGAGAAATTCAGAATGAATTTCTACATTCCAGACCACATTATGTTCTAAAAAGATCTTTGAATATGTCTCTCTGCCGGTCAATGAGCGCGATAGTACAAGATTGCAACTAGCTATTATAAGAAATTTAGTATCTGGCTTTTTCTTATCAAATATTTTCCATGAAATTTCGAACAAAATATTTCTCCATTTCGTCTATCCATTTTGTATGAGGATGATTATTTGTGAAATGTAAATAGCTAAATTGATGACATTTTGCATGTAGTTTTATGATTAAAATTGTAGACATTAAATTTTGAACTGAGTCTATCAAAGTATTAACCACTTAACTGTTTTGCCCGTATGTCATATATGCATCGATTTATCGAATTTTGATAGTTGTAAGCAAAAAATAAGGCATTCACAACGATTGCAATTCAATATTAAAATTACATCGAATACATAGGTAAGTCAAGTATTAATGGATTTCCATTTGAATCAAAATAAGAAAATATTCCCAAAATAGAAGGTGTCATCTTATTAGATAGTAAAGAAAATACAACAGTTAAGTGGTTAACCGTCTATTACCGATAAGCGATAACTCGTCAATGTGACGAATTCGAAAAGAAAAATATTGCTATTACCGAAATTGTTTTATAATAAATATTGCGCTCAACTAATGAAAGGGATACGCTTGAAATCTTTACTCGTCTTTTTACTATGTTTTAAATCAGAAAATGCGGTCTTTTCACAATACTTTATTAAAATCTGTCTTTTCACAATACTTTATTAAAATCGGTCTTTTCACAATACTTTATTAAAATCGGTCTTTTCACCAATACTTTATTAAAATCGGTCTTTTCACAATACTTTATTAAAATCGGTCTTTTCACAATACTTATACACAAAATGCGGCTTATTGGATTACATACACTATGGCCGAGGGGAGGATATTTGTTGCTTATTAGTAATTTTTATATTTTGAACGTTGCGGAGATTTTTTTTTTCATTTAATAAAATATGCGTAATATAAAAATTTTATCTCAGTAAAAATCTTTCTAATTGTTTTATTACATCGTAGTTTTTAATCCATTCACTGTTAGCGAAATTTATAAACGTCTCATTACGCCTCAGTTTCCTACGAGATATCTCGTAAATGGCTGTGAATGGGTCAAAAAAGAATGGTTAAACTAAAAATATTTTAGTTATTTATATTATGTTTATTAGGGAATGAAAACACAGCAATGCAAATGACAGGTAAATCATTAAGAGATTTTAATTTTTTCAGCTCTGTTTTAACCCTCCTTTATTTTTTTTTTATTTTTTTAAATATACTAATATTAAATCGTGGATGAAAATCTGGCCTTGTAAAACATGCTATCGAATGGGTTAAAATTTATTTTCTAAAAAATAACTTGTTAATATATTGCTCTATTTCTATTGTAATGCAACTAGAAAATGGCTTGAAATAATTATTGACATAATTCATAGGTATATTTGCATGAAAAATAGAAATATTTGAATTTTTTAATACAAAATGGAGGTTTAGTGAAACACGAAAAATAGTATCGATTTCACATGAATTTAAGACAATTTTTAATTATTCGAAGAAATTACAATGTAATCTGAATTTTACGTAAGTTATCATTGAAATTACTAAATCTTCCATAATCTTTTTATGCATTTATGGATAAATTAAAATATATTTTACGCATTTTAATGACATATTTGTACTTTAAGATACTTATTTTAATATTTGAAAAATTCAGAAAAGGCCTGTACACACTTTGGATCAGAGTTTGTATGGAATTTTGGAAATTAAAATGAAATTTTCTTGCTTAAATCACTAAAGGAAAATGACGTTTGAAGACTGCATCTTGCATTTAAAAAAAAAAAAAAACGCATATCCGAGTGAAGGTTATTATTTGCCCTTTGCACTCAGAAAGGCAATTCGATGCACAATTCATCAAATAATATTTGTTTATTGCTCCGAAAAATAAATATATATAATTGTTTTAAGTTAAATTTTAAAATGAACATACTCTTATCACTCTGTAGATATTTTTAAGAAGCAATCGCAAAATTAACCCATATACTCTTTACACTCGGCATTTTTAACAATGAGAATTGAAAAATCTTAAATTATTTTACCATCTTGAGAAGGCTTGAAAGGAGACATTCGAGTGCGAAGTGTTAAAAATCTATAAATTTTGGACTTCCAGTCCATAAAATTCTTTAGCTTTTTAATGCTTCAAATGATCAATGCAAGTGAAAATTGAAAATAAAATTGTCAGTACTGGAAAGCTTATTTTTAAATTTTAATTCTTTGCCCTTTATTTTCTCCGCTGCTAATTCGATGGCTGTTTTGAAAATGCGTTGTCATTCTGATTAAAATGTCATAAATGAAATTTTGTAATAACTGTAATTTTTAAATATAATCATAATGACTGAATTGCTTATTGTTACAATTTTAAAATTACGATAATGCGATGCAGGAACCAAACTCGGGCAATGCAGTTAAAGAATAAAAATTGTTTTTGTGATATACTGAAGTTATTGAGAAAAATAATTTTTTATTTAGTTTTTGATGGCAGGAAATGAGACGATGCCTTGAAAGTTTCTTCATATTGAAAATTTCTGTACTCTTATAAATTCAAGAACGAAAAAAGACGATGACTTGTTTATCTTATCAAAGGATAGAACTATTCACTGCTGCGAATATCGTTCGGCACAATTTTATTGTGCAGAATTCCATTTCATGTTTAAACTTAGAGGTGAGACGAAGTCATGAGCTCGGCAGTTGTGCTTTTACAAGAATGTACTACCCATCTTATTCAAAAGACATAATTACTGAAGAAAAATGTCGCAAATTCATGAAGATAGGCAGTTTTTGGACTATCTACATTTGGACACGGCCGAAACAAGAGAAACCAGCTTTAACAGTGATTGTTATCTTAATAATTTTGGACAAATGTTCATATCTGCAATGCCAATTGCCCAAATATGAATTGAAAATGGTTTTTATACTCGTAAATTGCTTCAGTTCGTCGACGATGCTTTCCAAACTAATTATAACAAATTAAACATTTTAAAATGGTTGGTAATATAAGATGCAAGAATGTTCTGAAGTTCGATGAGTCTGACGGAAGCCTGAATCCATAATGACTTGCATTGCTGATTGTTGCTCTGCAGCCTGCTGACCATTGATGCACAATTGGTAACCAAATGTTTAAGGGTGAACTTCGGTAATTGGATTCGGTCTAATAAAAAGCCTCAAAAATTTGTCAATATATGTTATCAGGTTCATCGAACAAGAAGAGAAGAAACAATGACGTGGTGCTGTGAATTCATCGTACAAAGTTTTTTCGATGAGTCATTTAAATATGTAAAGAAAGTAATGAAGTTCCTGGACGGCCCTAAATTTTGTGATCCCTGGAAACGACATTGGCTGATCGCATTTATGTTTGAATTTCGGTAAGTGTATTTCATTGTTTTTCTTTCTTTTTTTTTAAAATTATTTTTCTATTATCTGGTTATTTATAAAGGTTGCATGCACAAAAAGTTGAAAATCTCGTCTTTGCAAAAGGTTGCACAAAATTGTTTAATAAATTGGTAAGATTCAAATCAACTTCTTTTTTCCCCCCTCTTATTTCTATATGCCAAACATTCTTAGCAATCGTAAAAAAAAAAATCTATTTAAAATATGTCCGAGGTTTTAGCATTGCTATGAACAAAATGGAATAAAAAGAACTCGTAAATTTGATTAATAATTAATGCCAAATATCGAAACCAGGCAAAGAAAATGGGGAAAGGAGTGGAAAGAGTAACAAACTAATAATTCGATATTTTTTTTTTTTTTTTTTTTGTCTGGAATCGATTTAATTTGGCGTAAATTCATATAACATAAGACAAGCATAGATTATTATTTTTATTATTTACTTAATTTATTGATTGATGTTGTGTATAATTGGGGAAGGGGTATTGCAAGAGCATGCATAAATCGAATGCATGTTAAGTACTAAATCAAGCTTCATTACATCTTTTTCGTGCTATGTGTTAGCAAATGAAATGTAAAGTCTATTTTTATAGTTCATGTATTTTAAAACGCTTTGTTTGCGCATTTTGTTGCACATGATAGTGATTGTGAGATTAATGAGAATGATTTCTATTCAAACATGGGTGCTTTATGCGTGCTGAATCTATTGTATGATTGTATGTATTTTATTTTTTTATTGCACATAGAAAATAGGAATTATGTCATTTCAATTTGTGTGTATATATATATGTACTATGTATATGTGTGCGTGTATTTATGTATGTATGTATGTATGTATGTAATGATATTTTAAACTCTAATTTCAATTTAATTAATTTCCAAGGTGTTATCTTAATTTAGCCCATAGTAACTTCATTCTGAAATATTTATTGATCCAATTCCACTTTCTCTACTTAATTCAAGAGAAACTTTATAAAACTGCTGAATCGGCTAAACGCCGACACATTCACACGCTCCGAGTGAAGAGGTAGAAAAATGTCCAGTAAGCACATTCTTTTTAAAAGATCCCTGTGTTTCCCTTACTTGTGATTAACTTGCGTTAGAAATCCCTATTAGAATCTTAATAATATATTAGCACTGTAAAAAATATTTTCCCTATGAATATCTAATGCTGTATAATACGAGAGAGAATTTATTTCTAGCTCTTCCCCACTTTTGCTCTTGTAACGCGCTGTGGCAGCCGTCCTTGTCCTCGCCTTCTTGTAAATAAATCATGCCTACCACCCGGGAGAGAATAAATCGAATTTAAAAATGCAAAGTCTCTTCACTGCACCTGCATTCTGCTTCACATAAAATAATGCTTACATGTATGTATATATATATATATAATATGTTACAGCTTAAACATATACGTAAATATACTGAATTTTATTATGTAAATTGTGATTTTAATTCAAATTATTCATTCCTTAAAGGAAAACAATGATTCTCTTCCGTCAATAAATAAATACTTGATTTTAATAGGTTATATGCCTGTCATAAGTTTCTTTATATATTTAAAAAATCCACATTTTGTTTAATTAAAAAATTCTATTATTAATTAATAGTTAACATGCGTTAACATATATCTATTTTATTTTATATTTTCAGTTGCATATCTTTAACTGCACTCTTTACTTCAGTTCAATAAATTTTAAATATTGAAAATTTTAATCTTCAATTTTTTACTTTTTTATTGCTTTGAAGTTATGATTGTCAAACTAGATAATCCCGCAGGTGGCTATTATTATTACGTAGTGTTCTAAATTTCTTTGATCAAAGGCCTTATTTTGGAAATTTTTTCATTTTCAAACCTTCGATTGTCTTTCAGCGGCTCATTCAATTGATCTAGAATGTCATTCTAGGGTTTCCATTTTTTTCTTTGACTATTATTGCTAAGGCCGTAATAAAAGTTCCTAGAAACTATGGCATTTATTGTCTTGAACAGAAAGACCTTTCTCTTTATTTTTCCAAAATCAATTCCTAGCTTTGGAAAACGTTATCAAATGTTTATTTTCTCCAGATGTGAACCTGCGTAGCAGATGCGCAACCATTTGCATTCCATTAGTAAAAAAATTCAATTTTCTCTTTATTACAGTTTTATATACAGAATTTAAATTCTCATCATGAGCAAGTTATAATAAATTTCATGTTCATAAATAACAAATAAGATATTTTCAACTTTTACGTTTTCCCGAGTAGGCGAATGAATACTTTCATCTTTTCATTTATTTTTTTTAATTTCAAATAAATTTTTTTAAAAGAACCGAATCATACGAGAACAATATTTTGAAAAATCCTTTTTAAAAAGTGATGAGTCGTAGAGATATTGTTGTTTTAAACCCTTTTTTTTCTTTCATAAGAAGAAATAATGCTATATCATTATATGTATTCCTTCATATATTACCCAGACAACCGATTCCACTTTTGCATAGCTTTTTAAAAGCAGCATGTTGTCACTTGATTACTGAACTTTCGGCATATTCCTTTCTTGATCGTTGTTCAAAATGAGCTTTCTATTTCAGAATAAGATGCTGACATCTCTATAATGATATTTTTAAGTTAGTGTAAGCGTAACTAATTTTCTTTAGTTCTGGAAACTTTATTTATATCTGCAAATAAATCGTTCTCTGATTCAGGTCTAAATTACGATCTGAATGAAATGCGAGAATGAAGTCCGCCGGTAAAAAGGGATGTGACGTGTGTGTAGTTAAGTAGTACAGTACACTCCCGATTATCCGCGGAATTGGGTGGCGCGGCCGCCGCGGATAACAAAAATCGCGGATAATCCGAAAAAAGCTAAAAACGGGTATAGCAAAAGAGAAAACAGTCATTCCAACTTTGAAAAATCGTAATATGTACAATAAAACGTAAAATAAACAGCAAGAAATGTTTAACTAACGCTTAATATTTTAGTATATCACTCAAAACTAACTTAAAATGCATTTTGTAAGTGAAAACAGAAAAGTGCTTTGTACTTACGAGAGGCGTCAAGGATACACAGAAAAATGAATACATATGTACTGTTTTAATACTATAATGTATTATGTAATTACAAAAGCATAACTGTAAAACTACACCTTTTTGAAGAAATCAGTCATTTGTGTTTGCTTCTTGCTTTGGAAGCATTTTCTCTTTGCTTGGAAGCAAAAAAAAACTTAGTGCGGCAGGCGCGGATAATCCGCCCGCGGAAAATCGGGAGTCTACTGTACTCTTGGCCCTAGTTGGCTCTACGATAAAAGAAAGAGGCGCTCCCCCTTAGGCTTAAATCGGCTGTCTTCGAACAGTGGGCTTGTCCGTGGCAAGTGCCATAAGCAACAACAACAACGAAATTGCAACGCTATCTAAATCTCGAAATGTAAATTTCCTTGTATTTTCTTCTTTCATTTTATAAAATTGTTTAATTCTTGATACTGTATTTTTTGTTATTTCATTGATATTAAAATTATTCAGTTAATTACAAAACAGTGACATTTTGCAAGTAATTTGGGAGCCTGTAAAATTTTTATCGCACATTTATTTATATGTCGTTTATTAGGATCGACTATAAAATTAATGTTATACAAATTCATTGTTTTAGAAAAAAGCACAGTTTTATTAAAGTAGAGCATTTGTATTTATCAAAAATTTGAAATATAGGACAAAAAAAAAAAACTGTCGTTAATACAAATATAGTCAGTAAACAAGTATTTCAATAGAATTCATTTTTTAAAAAATTTTTTTTCACATAACTAAAATTTTTTATTTCCTTTTTGATTATAATTTTATTGTGACTAAAATTCTTCACTTTCTCACTTAAAGTATATAGTTTTATTAATTCTTAAACAGTTAAATACTTGAGGGATTTTTAAATTCTTATTTCATTCTTAAAATGAACCTTGAATTATTAAATATTTAAGCCTTGCCTTAGTACAGACTCGATTCATTCAAAAATATAGTTAAAATGGCAAAGAAAGGATTAAAAGAAAGAGAACTTTTGAATGGGAAAAGTTTCACATTACACACACGCACACAATTATATATATCGTGTAGCAACTTTTGTATGGATATGAATTTTCATTCAATAATGTTATTTATATGCATGAAAGACATGAAGATGGTTCGAATTACGTGCCTGGTTTATCTTTGATTTAATCTTTCAATTTTCAATAAATTCCCGAAAAATATTTGCATTCGCAGGTTTTACTAGTTTCCACTATGTTTTTAAAATAACTTTAGAGATTTCGTGAAATTCGTTCTCAGCTCAAATATCCCAGTTTAAGAATCGATAGGGCGAATACAAAAAATATTACTAATGTAGGTCATTCTAATTTCGGAAAGGCATTAAGAATTTCTGAATGAAGTCCCCTCCCCTCGGTAAATCAATTTTATAATGTGTTTTATAAATCTATACTTTGCAATTTAAATACTTAAACACAATAAATATTCAAATGCACAAAGAAATGTGATAATCGGTAAAAGGATATGAGAGATAAGAATTCGGGCTTCTATCGATTATTTATTGTTGCTAACATTCATCTCTAAAAAATTATATAGGGTATTCATTAATTATTGTCGGGGTTTCCGTACCTCATAACTTTCAAATAAAAAATAATACACAAAAACCGATTACGTATTCGTGAATTACAACTCAAAGAATTTTACGTGGCAACAATGCGATCTTAGTGCATTTGCAGTCTGGGTAATTATGACGTCATAAATAAAAATGGCGACCGTGCAAGAAAAAGCAATGTGTGTATTGTGGTTTTTCGAAACTAAATCAGTCATAACTACTCAACGTCGCTTCAGGACCACGTACAAGAAAGATCCTCCTTCGGATAATTCTATCAGACGCTGGTTAACACAATTTCAGGAAACTGGTAGCGTTCTACACCGAAAGGGAGCGGGAAGACCGAACACATATGACGATATGGAACGTTCTCCATAACCGCCTTCAATTGAATGCCTACAAAGTGCAAATTGTGCAAGCTTTACATTTTAATATCATTAATAAAATTCTTTGAGTTGTAATTTACGAATATGTAATCAGTTTTTGCGTAATATTTTTTATTCTAAAGTTATGAGGTACGGAAACCCCGACAATAATTAATGAACACCCTATATAACCACAGCTGTACTTCTATGAATTTTCTTTAAATAAGGTCATTTTTGTGCCTTATAAAAGACATGATGTTTCGAAACACAATCTTCATTTTCTTTATTTTAGTACTTTAAATTTTCAATAAATTCCTAGAAATATTTTTATTTACATATTATAATACGCGTCAACAACTTTGCAAAAATATTTCCACAAATTTCTCGAAGGTCGTTCTTATCTCAAACAATATGCTTTTTATAGCCAATCACAAGAATATGCAAATAAACAATCAATGTTCTTTTTGATTTAGCAAAGGAATTTGCAATTTCTACATGATACACCCTCCATTCACATCCTCTTTAAATTAATGTTATAATACATTTTATGCATCCATATTATGCAATTTAAAGTATTTAAACATAATAACTATTCAAATATTAGAAAAATCTGATAATCTTTAAAAGTATATGATAGATAATAATTCGGACTTTCGTTGGATTTTAATTTTTTTTTCAACTAATCCTCAAGGTTTGCGAAAGCAGTTAAAATGACGCTACACTGTTAGTCATTACGTATCTACGTTTTATCAAGAAAATTGTTAAAAATATATTTATCAGGATATTAACGAATCAGTCTTAGATTCGATCTTGTATAAATAAGAGCTTAGGATCAGAATATTTCACATTCACGAAAAGATCGTCATTTATAAATGAATCCATATCGCTTTCTCCTAAAAGAAAACGCAGGATAGGATTTGAGCTTTAGTGAAATTCTTCCATATTTTAAAACTAAAACGAAAAATGATTATAAAACTATCAAATGTACAAGGTCTGGCTAGAAATGTTTCAAAAGCTTTTCAAGAATTTTTATATTTTGTATATGTACTAAATCAAATTACATAATGTTAAAAATCTTCACTTCAGGCAAATTATGAATTGCACAATAAAATTTAAATTTTTAGGATGCCTAATTTATTGAATTTATGATATGGGCTTAATTTATAATTTCAGAAATATTTAGTGAGTTTCTAATATTTTCTAGAATTTAATTAACTATTTTAATTAACTATTCAACGAATCAAATTTAAAGAATATAAGATTTTGGAAATCTCCTCGTAATATAGCTTCTCTTCGATTGAAATTATAAATCTGCTCTTTGCAGTGTCACTACCATTCTGAATCATAATAGATAGAATTTTTATATGATTGATCAATATGTCTAGCCTTAAAGCTGTGAAAGAAAAAAAAATCTATATTTTGACGCTTGAGTGGTTAAAATTTATTTAATAAATATGCCCACATTACCTCGTGAATAAACAATTCCAGATTTCAATACGACGCCTTAATGAATGTTTGTCATGGTTTCTGCAAGTATTTATAATTTTTGAAACCTCTGTATTATGTAAGCAATAGACATACAAAAAAATATAGAATTATTTTTTAATAAAACATTTATATCTTCGCTTATTTACGCGACATTTTTACAAAAGTGGTTCTGTTAATCACATTAAAAAAAAAATTATCATTTAAAGTTTCAAATCGCCTTCTTGTAAAAGAAGATGAAAATTTTTATTTTTCTATTCCACATCATAATTTAGTCATTGTCCTAAATACCCCTGTGTCCGAATATTCACTGTTAACACTAGATTATTTTACATGTTCGATTTTCAAAGATAGTTAGTCCAGCTTTTTTAGAGTTTTTTGCAAAAATGAGTAAATCCGAAAGTGTCCCGATATTTTTGATGGCATAATGTATTTCTATACAGTTGCTTGAGAAAACACCATCTATATCCGCTATTGAAAATTGTACAGTACGCAAGATATCCGCTTTCAATAATGTCACGAATTAGGTTTTATATTATATTGGGATAAATGTGAAATTCCACTAGAAATTCCTTTATTTCTGATTTTTCATTGTGAACTTATTGGAGCTTATTTTCTGAAATTTCTCATAAATGCACTGACATATTTTGTTAATATATAAATAACTAGAGAAAAGAACTATGAACTTTCCCGTATGGTTACTTCTTAGTCCCCTTTTCCATTTTTAAAAAATTAATCAAATTAAAAAAAGTTGTGAATTTGTTTTGTGTAATACACGTTTAGAATAGTAAGATTAAGCTATATGAAAGATTTTGATATGGATCTCAAAATTTTGATCCGTGATTATAAAATGGGATCTTAGATACAAGACTTTCCGTAAATTTTGACACCTCACCAGCAATCTGGTGAGGTGTTTTAACTTATATGAAATCATGTAAAAATAAAAAATAAAAAAAATATGTCTCCTTACAGTATTTCTTTAATTATACGCATCGTCTTTCGGAAGATCTTTTTTTATAAAAATTCGAAAAATGTCGGAATTAAATAAAAGCTAGTATTCACTCTTCTACAATAAAATATGCAATGCTCTGGCGCTGTTTAGTGTAATCATTGTTAATATTATCATTTGCCTTACATTATCAAACTCTTCTGTTTCCATAAAACAGTATTTAAATGTACACAAAAAATATTCGTTTAGCGTTGTCTCTATTAATAAATAAGCAGAAAGAGAAGAAATTTTTTAAAAAATGAAATAGTGGACGTATTTAATATTCTCCTTTAATATCTTAGATATTTGATATTACGGTAAAATCTAATGTTATTTTCCAATGTCCAAATACAGTTGGTACTGACCCCCCGCCAACAGTTTTATCATTTGAATGGTCAAAGATACATGGATCTATGATTTGCCTTATAGTGAAAATATTCGCCCCCTAATCCCCAATAACACTTTTCTCTCTAGCGTTTAAAGTTAATGGTTTAGAAGTGGAGAATTGCCACATCCTTTATTTTCAACCAGCTGAATGATTGACACCCGTGAAATTTTATGTACTTTTCGAAGAAACCCGATGTCGGAACGGGGTGTGACACCCCCCCCCCCCTGCAGTTACGTTGTTGCCCCTACAGTGTCTAAAGTTATCAGTTTAGAAATAGAGAATTGTCGAATCCCTCGTTTTCAACCAGCCAAATGATTGTCGCCGTGAAATTTCTTGCTCTTTTGTATGAAAAGGGGTGGAATTCCTTTTCCCGTGGAGGACGTTCTTCAGCCGGAGTTAACAATTGAAGTTCCTGAAATGCCTTGCTCAGTTTGTAAGGAAATACCTAAAATCCTTTCCTCCCATAGACTTTGGGTCCCATCCTTTCATTTGGAAATTTCTTTGTAAAATTTTGAAAAGACTGCAACATTGAGTAATAAACACTGATAATTCCTAGAATTATGAACACATTCAAGAGAGCTTTCCAGAAAACGATGAGATGGGTCAAACACTCTTTGTGTATGAATCCTGTATGCATATATATATATATATATAATGCTTTTAGCAAGGTAGCATTTGATTCTTTAGCTGCAGGCAGGATTTGTAATTGCCAATTTCTAATTGAAGCGACAAAACTGAGTAAAGAATAGTCATATTTCAGTTATGTATAGGTTTCACAGTATCAGGATCAAAGTCAGAAAAGCATTAATAAATATCTTTAATAATAACATAAAGCAAATTAATAAAGAAAAAACTGCATTGACAGTTAAATTTACTATACACTGATGAATGCAAGTAGAGAAAAATAGAGATTATTGCTTATTTTGGAAGTATGTTTTGTTTACAAATATCTTTTATAAATGTAATAGAATATGTGAGTTTAGTTATATTAACGTCCCATTTTTAAAGCAACACTTGGGCTATTTTGGGACGAACCACATAATTTTGAACCACGGTCAAATGACAAGAACGACGCCTGGGCCCCCTCACCAAACTTCCACCCTTTTTCCTGTTTGCATCATCTTAATTTAAAATTGAGATTCTAATTGGAAATGTCATTATATTTCTAAGAGATTTAATTCAATTTTTTATTATTTTTTGAAGATTAATATCCATTAAGTTTGGTTTGGTTCGACTTTTTTATGGCTGAAAACTAAAATGTTGACAATGACATGCAAGTGGATAAAAATACAATAATGTGGGGGTATAAAATTTTAATAATTTATTTGTTTTTTTCGAAATTATCTGAAAAAAAAATACCGAACGTAATGTCAATGATGGAATAAGAGATTAGGGATTTTAAAAATTCAATAAGTTTAATATGAGGTATTTGAATGAAATAGTCAAATATAAATTTACAAATGACAATAAAAAAAAACTTTTTAATTATTTAAAAAAATGGTAATTTTTTCAAAAGGAAAATGATTGTTTAAGAATTTATAAATCTATTTTGCATTGAAAATAATGCAATGAGGAAATTGTGTCAAGATTAGTTTTAAAGATTTATAAAATATCTTAATTAATAAAAAATGAAAATATATATGGTTTAAATATTTATTTTATATGCATGTAAAACTTTTATAAACCTGTCGGCTAAATAATATGTAACATATTTTGGTTGAAGGAAAGTGCAGGTTCGAACAAGCAGTGAAGAGACTTTGTATCTTTAATTTCGTTTTATTCTATTCCGAGTGGCAGGCATGATTTTTACAAGAAGGCGTAGCGCGACACAAAAAGCAGAAGGCAAAAAGGGACGAACAAATGATCACTAGTCTTATATAACATTGGATTTCTGGCCATGCGCCAAGGCAATATATGTGTTGACCTTGAGAAGAGAAACGGAAGTATCACTCTCATTTGATACGTAGTTCTGATGACGCATTATTTTTTCACTTTGGGCTAAATTAAGATAAAGCTTTGGGAAATAATTTGGATTAAATTAAGAGTTTAAAATATCATTACATGTATATATTTATTTATTTATTACTTCTACTAGAAGCTTCTAGAACTTTTTATAACTTTCTTTATGATTCTAGATTATTCTGTAAAGGTATAAATTCTGAGTTCCACAAGCAGTGGAATCAATTCTTCGCCTGCATGTTACCAGTTGTTTTTAGCCAATAAACTTAATAGTGTTACTTTGTGACTTATTCTTTGCATTTTCATGACAATATAAAATCGAATTCATAACATTTTTCAAAACAGATGCCTTCAATACTGTATAATTTGCAATCATGGTTCCATTTGTACTTTATCAAAAAACTGTGAACAAAGACACTATGCGATCAAGAATATCCGGACGCTTTCGGATTTACGTATTTTTTAAATGACTCCGAAAACGCTAAACGAACTATCTATAAAATTTGGTCATATAAAAAATCCTTGAAGATACTGTCAGAGGATATTAAGGGTATTTTATCGACCATATAAATAGTAAAAAGGAAAAGAAAAACAGAATTTGGGCTCATCTTCTTCTACAAGCAGCAGATGATGATTTGAAATTATAAAGAATAGTATTATTTGCTGTGAATAATTCTTACTGGCAATTTGTAAAATTGGAACTTAAATATGGGAATAAACGATTTATAAAAACGATTATAAGAAACAATATAGACGGTTTTATTAAAAAATAATTCCATATTTTTCTGCATGTGTATTGTTTATATAAAGCGGAGGTTTTAACCAAATAATAGGAATCGGCATAATCGGTGATAAACTAACATTAAGGTATCGTATTAACATCTGAATTTATTCATACACTAGAAAATGAGTGTTTTTCTATATCTATACTTAAAATAAAGCTCAGTGTGTGTGTGTGTGCATGCACTCTACTGGCCAGATCGTTTGACCTAGAGCCATCAAATTTGGCATATGTGTTCCTTAGAAATGGGAAATGTGCACCTGGGAGAGAATTTTGAATTAGAATTTTAATTAATGAAAAATTAAGCGAAATTTTGGCGCTTTTCTGCTAGAAATTCCGAAAATATTATCGCACAAAATTCATTTTTACATTCTATTAAAACTCAAAAAAATAATCTTTTCAATGATGCTAATGTTCTAACCAACAAATTAAATCTTTATTTTTAATGAATTTTTTAAAAAAAATATTTAATCATATTTTTGAACAATGTATTTCGCTCAAAATGAAAAGAAAATTTAACTTGCGCGTGAAGGTTAAGCATGCAGAGGAAAAAATTAGTCTTTATCAACGTGTTGCCATTCCATTGTCAAAAGCTGAAATTAAAAAAATAAGTTAAATATTACTGGAAACCTAGAAAAGTGTAAATTTCAGCACTTCTCTGTATAAAAGGAAATAAATAAGAAATATAATATTTTCTAAAAAAAAAATTTACGTTTGAAAGTTTTTACAGAGTTTTCAATGATATTTTACAATATTTACATTATTAATTCAATAAATCAGTTTTTTTGTGTGTGTGGGTGAAAACATGTTTAATATATATGCTTTTAATTCAGGGTCCCACGGCTAATTTGTAAACCTTTAATAATATAAATACATGTGTTAAAATGGTCTAAATGAAGTAAATAATTGTATTTTATATAACTTGAGTCAATAAATGTTCTAATAAATTGCGAATATGTAGCTTTTATCTGGATCCTCTGCTCTGTAAATCATATTTAACAAAATATTCTTAAAGCACTTTTAGTATTTTAAATAAAAAGTGTTGTACTCCAATCAATTAAATCAATCACTAAAACTGACTGACTTTTGAAAATTTGAATATCACTCTTCTATAAAAACGGACGATTTTAGATTACTTCCTCGACCGTCTCAAAGAAGTCAATAACCTCCCAGGGTTTCCCAAAAGTGATTGGCATAGATTATGAAAAAGTTGATTGTTTTGAAATTTTAATTTTCAAAACTTAATAAATCGGTCAGATTTGATAGCAGAGGTTAGAAACACTTATTTCTTTATTTAAAAGTTGGTGTGTAAAGAATATTTTTCGGAATATGAATTCTTCGAACCAAAGGCCTTTCTAAAATTTAAACTTGAAATAATTTTTTGAAGTATATTTATAAACAGAAAAAATAAAATATTATTATTGACATCATTTAAATCTTTTTGAAAATGAAACTAAAAATTGAATTTTGCTATGAATCCGTGAATTTTTGTTGAATAATTAATTCTATGAAATATAAGTTAAGACAATGATTCTGCAGTGCACATAAGACTTCAAGACTGCTTTCCGTTCTCATACAGTTTTTTAAAGGCATGCTTGGCTTCAGTCAAAAAGAAAAAAGTCTTTATATTAATTGACGTTTCATCATTTCCACTTTAATTTAAAATTGAACTTTACATGCGCTGATAGAATATTAGAGAGATGCATAGTACAATGAACGGAATGGCTAAAGGCCTACATAAGTAAATCATATAACAATCAAAATTTGACACTTAAAAATATCTTGCTGAAGAGCCTATTATCAAACCAAGTTACATAAAATATTAATTGAATATTTTAGCGAGCATTAACCCTTAACTGGGGACGTGCGGTCTGTGCGTCTGCTAGCGATGAATTTTCGGCCACCCCTCTTCTAATTTTAGCTCAGTTGAATGGATTGACCCTGTAGCTTCCTGTTTTGTAACCGTCAATAAACGTGCACTTTTTTGATCGATTTCAGCGGATGCTTTTAAAAATAATTCAGTTATTTCTTTAAGCGCGGTCTCGAAGACCGCACCTCCCTGTTAGTATCCCAGTGATGAACAAGGCTTAGAAGATGGCGCTAAAATTTGCGCCATGTAATATCATCAATTTGCTGATCCTATTATGAAGCAGTGCTCCAGACACTTTTATATAAAGCAGAAAGTGATTTTAATGATAAGTATAATTGTACAGAAGAGTTTTTCGATGAAAGCTCGCATTCAACCGATTCTGATATGTATGTTCAAACATAATTAATTTTTCCAAAGATAATTTTTTTTTGAAAAATTTATAAAATATATTAATATACCAAAAGATGTATATACAGAATTTAGAGGTTGATTTTTATACTAGTTCTTAACCTGTATTTTTAAAATGACTTAGAAAACCGTGCAATGAAAGTCACACAAGCCGATAAAAAAAAGGGCTAATTTTACCCATTGTCAATTTTCTAATTTTTATATAATTGTTGAATTTTACATTATATTGACTTCTTTATACCTTCATATACTGTAAAAATAAATATGATTTAAAATGTAATTGTAATATGTTTTTTCAAGAATATTATTTATTGTAACATGTAATTTGAGAAAAAAATGTATGTTAAAACGCATTTACTTTTTTCAATGATTATATATTTTGAAAAATTTCTAAAACATATTTATATAATAAGAAAAATATCTGCAAAATAGATTGTCAGTTTTTCATACTAATACATTCATTAGAAAATTTAATTTGATTGTAAATGAAATGCGGTCTCGTAGACCGCACCTCCCTAGTTAAGGGTTAATACTGGCAAATCGCTGGTCACCAAAGGTAGTTAGTATTAAATAAATTTTAACTTCTGATGCGTTGAAATATAGCTTTTTTGACACAGTTTTAAGGTTGTCAGGCATATTAAACGTTTATATAAAATTTCCAATCGAATACCATTATGATTAAGAATGATAAGGATGTTGCAAAGAGCTTATATTCAATAGTTTTGAAAGTGAATTCACTTTAAATTTTTAAAACACAATATTCTTTAAATTTAATCGTAAAATAAATTTCATGAAATAATAGAAACTTCTTAATATTTTTCAAATTTATGAATTAAGCACATATCAAAAATTGCTATAAATTAGGCATCCTAAACAAAAGAAAATTTTTATTGCGCTGTTAGAATGTTACGTCAATTCCCGTGAATCAGCTTGATATCACATTAATTTTAGCATCGCATTCAAATTCGAAAATATATCTAATCAGATATTAATTTCATCTCGGTAAAATATTTTTTTTCTAATTACAAAAATAATAAATAAAATTTTAAAAATTATATTCTACACTATCTTTCATTGCTGCCTTTTCAGCATTTATACACACAAGTGGTGCATTAAAAACATTAATAAGCACATTTCTTGAGTGCCTGTTCTCGTTCATAAAAAATGAATTCAGTAAATTTTCTAAAAGAAATAAAGACAAGCATATTATGGAATGTGGTCAGAATCCGCTTTAAATTTTTCAATGTATGCATGTTTTAATGCCTTTGTTATTCTGTTTCGCCCTCGAACTGTTTTGAAATAGAAGGAAAATAAGAAAAAGGAAATAAAATGTTCTTTTTATTGTATCTTGGAGCAAACGGAATCTACGTTCAGCTTCTGATTCCTGGACAAGGTATTTTTCCGTTTGAATTCACAGACAATTCGATTTAATCTTTTGTGTTTCCATTTAACATAATTGAAAATTACTTTAATATTTCGAATCTATTTTCATTAATTAGAAATGAGATGTAAAAAAGCAAAAAATGATTTTGTCTATTAAATATATATTGTTCGTAAAATAAATCCAGTCCTTTTGATACCTATGGATGTAAATAAATAAATTTTTTAAGACCCTTCATTGATTATATATTGCATTAAAAACAATAAAAAAATTCAATAAAAATATTTCTCACATTTAACAAAAAATATTCCTATTGTAGTCTTTGCTGTTTCTTTCGAAAATTTTGGCATGAATATCCTATTCGAAGTTCTGTGTATGGTTTGTTTATCAAAATTGATGAGTAATTTAATGATTTTTTTAAACTGTATAATATTTTAAAGCACAATAATTATTTAATTTATCAAAGTGACCGTTTAATTATTGAATATTCATTGAAAAGTTTGGATACTACAATAGATCTAATTTATTTTAACGATTTTTTTCTTATATCATCAAATAGGATAAATAGATTTTTAGTGCAGTAAAATCATCAGAAATAACCGATTTACTGTACGGATAAAATATGAATTAAAAAATATCGTGTATTTCAAACGAGGTAATTTTTAAAAATATTGTTTAAGAATTAAAAGTAAAATTGTGAGTCACATATGATACCAAAATGAATAATATTCTCAAAAACTCAGTAAAGATGAAAATTCATAAATGCTATAAGAATTCATTTTTCACTTTTTTTTTTCCACTTCAAATTTTTGTTTAACACTTAACCGTATCTAAAATTTCAAGGAAGGAACAGAATCCACATTTGCCTTTCGACTTCTGGACAACGTGTTTTAAATCCAATTCATCGATAATTAGATTTATTCTTTGAATTTCCTATAAGAATAATTAAAAATATCCTTAATAATTCGAATCGACTTTTTTTAGTTATAAATGAGATTTAAAGTAGTTAAAAATCATTTTGATTAATAAATAGTTATCTTTTGTAAAATAAATCCAATCTTATTGTCATTCGTGATGGTAATTAAATAAGCTTTTTGAAGTCCCTACATTAATTTGAAATTGCATTCAAACAAACAAAATGAAAAAAAAAAAAAAAAAATCTCACTTTTTAAAAATTTTTAATTTGTTTTGTGTGAATATTTTGATTTGATTGTTCTATTCAACGTTTACTATATAGATAGTTTATAAAAACGTATTACTAATTTAATTAAATTATTATTTTATATCTATTAAGGTTTTAATCATTTTATTTATTAAAATTACTTCTTGATTATTAATTATTCATTAAAACTCTTACATATTAAACTAAAAATTTCACATTTATTTTAATAGTTTTTTTTTTTTTTTACTTTTGTCATTTATTAGGATAAAGGAATTTTTAATGCAATAGAATTATCAGAGTGAGCCATTCGACTATAGCAATCAAATCTGCTTAAAAAAAAAAAAAAAAAGATTTCTGAAACGTGGTATTTCAAAAAATAATTGATTAAAAGCTAATGATAAATTGGTGAGCTATATAAAATATCAAATGAATAATATTATCATCCCTTCAGTAAAAAGGAAAAATCATGAATTCTGTTAAATTTCTCAAATAGCAATCGAATCTGCAGGAAAAAAAAAGATTTTTGAAATGTGGTATTTAAAAAAATAATTGATTAAAAGCTAATGATAAATTGGTGAGCTATATAAAATATCAAATGAATAATATTACCAGCCCTTCAGTAAAAAGGAAAAATCACGAGTTCTGTTAAATTTCTCAAATTCTGAAGTATTATTTCATAATTATGGCATTCCAAGAACTGTATGACTTTTATTATTATTATTATTAAAATTGCGTACGAATTAATTGAAACTTTTAAGCAATAAATTTCAATAATTATTTCACTTCTTTCTTAAACCTTTTCTTTAATTATCAATTATTCATTAAAATTGTTACATATTAAAAATAATAACTTTATTTATTTTCAATTCAAAAATTAAAAACTTTCTCCTTTTTTACTATTTCCATTTTACTTAACCAGTATTTTTGAATGAATCGAATCTATACTGCGGCACCATAAACATGTAATAAGCCAATGTTCTTTTAAAGAATGAAATATGGTGGATTTAAAAAAAAACGATTAATATTTAAATGTTTAGAACTGATAACAAAAACATACATTTAAAGGGAGACATTGAAAGAATTGAGTGACATATAAAATTAATATCAAAAAGAAATAAAAACTTATAATTATTTACAAACTAAAATTTAATATGATTTCGATTAAAAATTCCTTCTCGCTGAATATATTCATATTAGTAGCAGATTTTTGCCTCAACATTTCAAATATTTAATAAATACAAAGATTATTTTCAACTCCAATAAAACTAAGCTTTTTTCGAAAAAAAAAAAGTTTTATAGTTTCATTTCATGGTCGATTCTAATGTATGAGTTCCTGCAAAATCTGTGGTAAAGAAATTAGTATATTTCCAATATACTTAAAAAATGATGTCATTCAACAAAATTTTTAGAAGAAACAAATATGTTTAATGTAAGTAAAAGCAAAGAGATATTACAGCATTAAAAATGAAACAATTTTATAAATTGAATGATGAAAATGCAAGAAAATTTACATATCCAGATTTAAATAGCGTTGCAATTTTGGGGGCAGACCAATCTTCTTAATGCCTTCTGGAAGCCATTGATTATTTTCATAGAGGATTCTACGTACTGTAATTCTGCTATAATGCTGCAGTGACCGAGGTTCCAGGGTGCAATCCAATTTATCAATAGCTTGGATGTAGAAGTTGTAAACATCATTTATCTCATTGGATGAGAGTCCAATCTCTTCAAAAACCGTCGTCATTTCATCCATATTTAAAAATATGTCACTGACAGAGTTCCAAATCAATCGTACTGCATCCAATGCAGCTAAGGCATCTCGCCCTTTTTTGTTATAAATCCAAAGCAGTTGTAGTAACATGATCTCTCGCTTGCCAAACTTATAGACTGAAAATGGTTTGTAACGTCCGAGAGAACTGAAAGAGAAAAAAAAAGTGACAATATAAGAAAAAAAATGATGTATTCATATATTCAAATTCGGATGTCGGTTTGGTATTCCTTTATGAGAGAAATTTTACGTTTCATACAGGATTTTTCTTTTTACATTTTAAATGATGTTCAAAGATTTAAAGATGTTTTAAATGATGTTTTACATTTTAAATGCGTTCAAAGAAAATCCACAATCCAAATTAAAGAGAGACTAATAGAGTAAGTTCAGGAATTCTTTGATATATATATATTTGCATATTTTGAAATTAAAATAATAACAAATCGTATAGACATCATCATATATTCAAAAACAGGCAAAATGCAATGAAGGTATTACAAAAATGATCCCTAAAGAATAATAGAGTATTATATATTAATGGTCTGGTGGTTGGTAATACCTCATTACACTGGATTTAAACCGACAAAGGCCTCAAAGAATAATGGATTATTAATACCTATTAATCCGGGTTTTTTTTTTTTTTTTTTTTTCAATTTTTTTCCACAGGGCGTGTTGGTGTCGGGCCTTTTCGGATCGTATTATATAATTTTAACTGAAACCTACCCATTGAATGCATATATAGTTAGTGCAAGTGAAAAAAAAGTTTTCATTAATTTTTCAACGAATATTTCGTATAATATGCTTTAATGTGACTGAAATGATTTTCACGTTAAAAACTTTTGATCTCAAATTTTATCAAAAAATTCAATAAGAAATAATAAAACTATTATTATTTAGAAAAAAAAAGTGATTATCAAATTTGAACAGCAGAAATTTTTCATTTATACTTCATAATTTAATGTTTAGGCTCTTTACAGTAAATAAAAATTGCTTAAAAGTATTTCACTATAGAATAAAATACTTTTATACAGGCACTTAGATTTCTATCTTTAGCGCAATTTCACTTAACAATATTAAACGACAATTTAAAATTTTCCACAATATTCCATTTGATCAAAGAAATATTGGATTTTATGTAATATACTAGGCACTTACAGGATCGCTTCTGATATTACACTATCACTTACACTTACAATCATTACTTTGAAGTATTCATAGAATAAGGCATTTTTAATTAAAATGTTCAACATGTAAAATTTATTTTATCTAAAACAAATAAAAAGAAATACACGTAAAGACACAAAAGAAAACAGTTCATAGAAAAGTATTATAGCAAATCCCTGTTGACTATAATTTAATAATAGAACTGAGTTTCATAATTACTGAAATCGGGAATGTACTTAACGCTTTAAAATGGATTAAAAGCTTTGTTAGTTAGTACCTTATATTTAACTGTTAAAATCAGAAGTATTTTTTATCCAAGGAAACGATAACAGTATTTTTATTTTTTTACATAATGAATAACTTGAATTAAAATTTGAATAATTAAAATATTCAGCTAAAAATAATTTAGATAAATAAAGTGAAATTATTTTTAAACTCGTTTAATTAAGCTGCAAGATACAAATTCTTAAAGCGCATTGGTGTAATAATTGCTGATATCTATATGTAGAATATTACGCACAGGCAACGAAAGAAATGCAACACTTATAAAACATTCATGTTAAAGAGAACATTCTTGGCATATAAAAAATACACAAACAATGCATTTTTTATATTAACAAACTATAAAAGCAGATTTTACAATTCATTTGCAACCATATAACATGAACGAAATGTAAGGTACTAAATTAAATTTCAGAACATGCAGCAACATTCGATTCGGCGCTTAAAATTTTTTCTATCCAATTATAAAATAATTTAAGAAAAAAAAAACACTAAAAGTAATATATTATTTATAGGTAGATTTTAATGTTTTATATCACGACATTGAGTTCAAAATTTGAAAATTAAAAAGTAACATTTTTATGTTTGTGCTTGAAATTACAACTACAAATTATAAATTTGAAACTACCTTTCATTTATATTTTAACAAAATGTAACTTTAGGTTGAAAAAAAAAATAATTTAATGCTGAAGTTTATATGAAGTTTCTTATATGTTCTTTACTCTCCTGAAAGAAAAATATTGCTCCAATTTTGTTACCCACATAAAATAATCAATAAACATACATTTTTATCTAATTTTTAAATTATAATCAATATCTTTCTTATATATATGCATACATGAAAATTATCTTTTCATTCAAAAAATGCAAATATCATTTTTAGATATCTAGATATTACAGATATAGTATTAAAAATAAAAGAATATAATATGCTTACATGAATGCAATATCAATTTCAAGTAGCCAAAGTCGCTGCCAAGGTTCACAAAATTTAGGGCCGTCCAGGTACTTCATAACTTCCCTTATGGATCTGAACGATGCATCGAAAAAGCCATACACGATGAATTCACAACACCAGGACGTCGTTTCTTGTTTCCTTCCAGCCTGATGAACTTGGTAGAGTATATTGAGGAATTTTTCAGGCTTATTATTGCAACGAATCAATTTATATAAGTCCATCGTCATCAAACATTTAGTGAACAATGCGGAATCAATGAATCCTGGAAGACTGCAGTCAGCAATACAATTCATGATGAATTCAGAAAAAGGAAAATAGCATGGAAATGTAAAATTTATTTTTGCATCGAAGTTTATCAGCCATTTTAAAATTTCTATTTTGTTATGTTTCCTCTTACAGGCATATTCGACGAAGTCAAACAGTTTACTAACATAAAAGCAGCTTTCAACGCATATTTCACCAATTGGCAAGGCTGTTGTGTACCCTTCCCTAAAATTGTTAGGGTAAAAACTATTTTTCAAACTGAACTCTTTTGCAGCAGGTAAGTCTAAATGTAGATCATACAAAATTTTCCGGTCCCCATGTATTTTCCTACATTTTTCTTCGGTGATTATAACGTCTTTAGAATACGAGTAGGAAGGAAAATATTCTTCGGTCCACACGCAATTGCCGAGTTCGTGGCTCCGGCTGATTCCTAAGTCTAAACAGGAAATGGAATTCTGCACAATGAAACAGTGCTGCACGATATCCGCAGCAGTAAACAGTTCTTTTTGTTGGTAAGCTAAATCAGGAGAAAACATTTTTTTTCTTCCCAACCAACGAATTTTTATTAAATATATAGTATCCAAGAATGCAAAAATTGGAAAAGATAAAAACAGCAACACTCTCAAACGATCATTTCAGGTTCTACCGGCTCGTTTATATTCCATACAGTATGAATATTAGAAAAACGTGGCTGGTCTTACAAAAATGGACACAACTATGTTCTCATGCGTTTTGAAGCGAGGCCGAGGAATGAATGAAGGAAAATGAACGTTAAGGGTTATCTATACGGATGAACCGCTAGCGAAAGAACGGGTCGAAACGAACGGATCTTCTAAAAGAGCGAACCGAGCCAATGAAATGTCCCCTTTCTGAAATGTCGATTGCCACGAAAGACTAGATAATGTACATTAGAAAGGGGGAGAAACAAGTGGGGGTTGGAGGGGTGCCAATACATTCGACAAAAGAAAGGCATTCGACCTTGATGGAATTTTTTCAGTGATTCCTGCTGCTCTTCGATGAAATGGAAGGTTGTATAGAGCGGTGGGAAGGGGCCATGGGTTGGGATAGATGGGATATGTTTTTCAAATACCTCAAGAATGAATAAAGTGCGTGTTATCGTAAGGCCCTCGTTCTTGTGATTTGAGAAGAATGAAAATAAAATAACGACAGTGATGATAGTTGGATATAGTTTTCAAATACCCCAAGAAATAATGTATTGTGTTTTAATCACAAGAAACTTGTGCCTGTGATTAGAGATCAATGGAAATGAGCTCGAACGAGAGATTGTGGAAAAAAAAACACAGGCTGAGGTGAAATGCTTTGATTCCTACTTTCCACAACACATTTAATTTTCACGGCGCAGTTTAGTTTAGTTATATATATATGTGTGTATCATTTGAAAGCAATATTAAGGCTATTTTGAAATGTTTCGTGGCCAGATGAAGAAAGTGTCTCCATAACTAACGGCGCTCTGAACGAAACGATATGATTTGCTTACTCGTGTTAGATCATTTATTTAAAAAATATATAATTACACTTTAACAGTTTTCAGTTTTTTCAGTTTTAATTAATATATTAATCAAAAAAAATGGCACCAGTAGTGCTGTGGCATGCCGTCGGAAGGTGGTGGGAACCCCACAGTCCTAGATAACGGGACATTCTTTTCAAGATGAGATGACATTGCAAATTAAATCTGCACAGGTTCAACTAAGAACGTAAGAAAAAGATGATTTGTTGTGCACTAGCACTCACTTTACGGGAGCAATTTAATAATTTTTTTAACCGCATTCAGATGAAGAGACCGACATTCTAACTAGTATTCGCTCTTTAATCTTTTGTACCATATCAGCGGGTATACAATTATTTCTGGAGGTTTTAAACTGAGTATATTTATATCGAAAACAAGCAATTTAAGGGGCTACCAAAGCAACACCTTTGGAACAATTTAACATTTCCAATGCCAAGCACATCAGGAGTGCTCCCCTGGAATCTTATTCGCATTCTCTTTAGATATTATCCGTTTTAGATTACACTCCATCCGTTAAAGATTACACTCCATCAAATATATACTGAAGTGTAAAAAGTGAAATCCAGGAAGGAACCAAAAAGTTTGTTCAGGGAATAATTTTTCCTCTTCCAATTTTTTTTAAAAAATATAATAATTGCTAAAAAGAAAAAAATATTTAGGAAATCGAAGATTGATATTATATATTGAAGTTTATAAAGATTGAAGTTTAGATGATGACTGATTTTCGAAAAGCAGCACTCCGAAATTCATACTATAGACATATTCCTGAATATCATGTTGAAAACTATCGAATTAATTATAATAAAACTTTTCCTGGATAAGATAACATCAGGCTTCTTCCATTAAATTGTCACTTAGACGAAGAAATTAGCAAAACTAATCAACCTTACTACACTCAACATAGCATGTGAAATATAAATTCCATAAAGCACAATTAAATATCTATTGATAGGGAAGAAAGAATTGAAAAAAAGAAAGAGCAAAATTTGTCAGAACCTTAGGTCCTAAATTTAACTGCTATTCCCCTATTTTCAACTGCTATCTGAATGAAGATTTCTAAGCTGTTCAGTAACAAATAGATTTGTTTCATTACAACTCCAAATTTTTGAATTCACATTTTGTAAATCTTTCTCAGACATTTCATATTGAACTTACAGAAAATAGGTTTCACTCAGCATAACGAAATACGGCTTTGAGGAGCTGAATCCCAAACAAACAATGTGTTTTGATGTCACTTTTTCTAATGTCGCAATTAATGTCTAATGAATTGGATACGGCATTGATTTTTTTTCTTTCTTTCGAACCGGCATGGCATATGAGAAGGGGAGGGGAGGGCTTGCTTCCGACAGCTAAATAAATTGGCCTGAATATCCATAAATCTGAACGATGTAAAACCTTCTGGAAGATTCGTAAGTGGACGATGTTCCTTTTAACGGAGGAAGAGATAATGGTATTTTGTAAATGCGGGAACTTCTGCCTATTTTGAAAGAGAAGAGGGGGCTTCAGAAACGTCCCGTGGTATGGGGGTTTGTTCTTTCATCTTATGTTCTTGACGGTTTTCGGAGGGGTCTTTTCAATATATTCGTATCTCTAGGAATGATCTGCCTTTGTTATGTTAGCGTCATTTAATGTTATCAGCCAGAGTGTACATGAGAAGAACGGCTAACATGTGTTTCCTTAGAATTAGAGCGATACATTCCAGGAACGTCAATTGTTATCTGTTGCTGGAGAATGTGAACCCCATCAGCTCTATCCCCATACCACGGGAAAAGGAATGACCTACAGAAGGTCGTGAGGGGACGCTGTCCGAAATTTATGAAAGTTTGTTACTTTTCATTTCTCGATTAAAGCCAAAGAAGGAAGAGAAAAGACACGTGCGTACTGCTTCAGAAAGTTGAGAATAAGCTTTATTTCTATTTCGCCCCCCCCCTTATTTTTTTGAGGATAAGTTTCTTCCCGACGTATGGTACTCTGAGACTCTGCTGCTTTTAAAATGTAGTGAAAAACCTACTCAAAGATCAAAGCAAACAATGGGGATTATTACGTGATGCACATTCTATTATTCATGTTTTTTAATTATTTTTATGCATTTTACTGATTTCTACACAACAGAAAGCTAATTCAAAAAACTACATCTTTTAATTTTTCTTTTAAAAAATTAGATCCAACAAAATTTTTATTACCGTCAAAAACTGTTTTGTTGGAACTACTATTTTAAAAGGATTTTTTTTAAAGGTCATATTCGGATTCATAATTTTTCTGAATGCATTTTACGCTGCTTCCCTTTTTGCACTTCGACTGCAATAAATAATCTCATTCTGTACGATATTTTAAGATGTGTTAAATTAGCTCCGAAGTTTCATTTTATTTTGTTGATTGTCTTTTTCCTTTCATATTTAACCGCTCTATTTACTTCGTTTGATTTAAGAGCATCTTAGCAATTACTCCCTTAACTTTCTTATTTCTCATTAGTTTTGTTAGTATATGAATTTCATAGTTAAAAGGTAAACAGGCTTCGATTAAAATTTAATCAATATGACTATTTCTTAATTTGGCTAACATGGAATCAGAAAAAATATAGTTTTTTTCCCTCATTCATAATGAGTTTGGTCTCTCAGGAGACATTGTAAATTTTAAAATAAATTTTGCCTTTTTAGCCTTTCCTCAAACTTCAAAATTTTTACGAATTTTTAAAATAATTTATTTATAATTATTATTTTAAAGCTATCTTACTTATTTTCTTGGATTCTTTTGTTAATTAATCTTGGATTCTTTTGTTAATCTTTAATTTGATTCAGTTATCTAAGAATACAAATTGATTAAGTGATTTCAGGTAAAAGTAGCTCTATAGTCTTATCGCAATTTTATGAGCATCTTCCTCGATTGTAATTAAAATCCATTTCCCCATCCTCCCTTTCAATTTGTATTATCTGATGATTTCTTCATTCATTTAAGAATTTTTAAAATCCGTCAATACAGTCCCAAAATCGTTTCTTTCCCGCTTATAGATATGGTTGTATATGCATTTTGATGAATCACTCTACTTAAAAATGTGTTAAATTGGCAACAGCTTTTAAATTCTTACTGTTTGGCCATAACACCTAAAGAGCCGATATTATATACCAGCCCCATTGTTTTCAAGCTATGTTGTACATGATGAGAAGTTGGAAAGTCCAGTTTGAACTCATGGTTGGTTTATTCGGATATAATGGCGCAAGAGCCAAAGGTAGGCTATATTGCGACAATGTTGAACTCATGGAAATTCCCAATCATTCATCGCTTCCTTTATTATAATTCACATGGAATAATGATTTTAGTCTTTAATGTTCAAAATATTAAAAAGTTTGGAGAGTGGATAGCGTATTTTTGTGCACATTTGAATACTGCTTTCACGAGATTTCAAAATTATTTAGTAAAACTGATATTCTCATTTAAGAAACATAAAGCAGCAGACTATAAGAGAATTATGCGTATTATAATATTTCATATAAACATGATTTTTATATTACATTATACTAGCCGCAGTACTCGTGGCCCCATCATCAATCATTCGTTTTGTTTGTTTGAAAATAAAGCAAAAAAAAAAAAAAAAAAAAAAACGTTTCTACGTTTAACAGATTTCGATATTCTTATAATCATCCTTCAAGATTCTTAAACGTAGTAGTTAGTTAATTACTACGCTAAAGATTTAGGATAAACGACAGTTTTAGTTTTGTATTATGGCACATAGCAATGCAATTAAAGCTGACAAAATTATTAAGTAAAATAAAATTGTATTTTATGAACTCAACCTGAAAAATTAAAATAAAAAAGAGATATGATAATTGCTGACTTCAGGGATTGATCGCGGAGTATTTGAACTCGAAATTCTCAACCTCCGTTTCTAATAATGTTGAAAGAAAATACAAAACCTGTCTGATTACTTGGAAGATTTTGATTGCAGAGAAAAATTGAAACTTCGAACTACCGAATAAAAAGTTTTGTATAAGCGAAGAGAATAAAATAAATTGTAAAAAGTAAGGAGGGGGAGTGGAGAAAAATTTATTTAATAGAAGTTCGCAAAAGCATTTCGTGGATGGTGTGATGCCTGGCAATTAGAGATGATATGCTAAGTGAACACGTTACAATTTTTTAATCAAACAGTTGAAGACATTGCAATAATTTTAAAAAACTGTGTTTAATTTATATCTTCATGTGCATATTTTTGCTTTTATTCTATGTATTGTAAATAAAAGTATCTTTAGAAAGCAATTTAATATTAACTTTGGTAGAAAGGCGCGATTGATAAACGTGATTATAGAATAAACTACTTTTAACATTTCGATATCACCGAACAAATTTTGTTTAAATTAACATTGAAAAATGATTAAAAATGAGAGAAAATTCGCATGAAAGTGGAACTGATATCACTATAAAGTTAGCATTTTTTTTTAAGTTTGTATAAACATATTTTTTTGTGTGGCGATTCATTCAAAAATAAAAAGTTTAGAAAAGGAAATTTAAAATAGTAAAACGTATAAATGGAAATTTTCTCATTACAGAAAAAATTATCATATGCAACTATTTGTCTAATAGTACATTCTCCAATAATCATTAATTCAGAGAATGGATAAAAAGTTATAGTCGCAATAAAATGATTTCGTTCAAATAAATTTGCCCGAGTTATCAAACTGCATACCGCTCAGCTCTTGATTTTTAAAATTAAGTTAAAAAGAAATGAATTAAGTTAATAAAATGATTCATTGATGATCTTCATAGTAATTAGTGAATTTGGCGTAATGTCTTTTAGTTACTTTAATATTTATAAGGTTTATTGAATTCTTTGTTGAGATAAATTTCAATAAAAGTAATAAATTAAAAACTATAGATATAATAATAGGATTAAAATAATAACTATTATGCCAAAAAAAAAAGTAATAGTTCTTTGAGAATGATTTTCATAGCAATTCTCATAAATTACATTTGTAAAAATTTGAAGGTCCTCATTTAGATGCTACATTATTTTACTAACATTTTGAGATCCTCTGTCTTTATCTTTATCTTTTCTAATAACAAATAATTTTTTCGTCATTTAACGACAATCTACAGCCCAGGCTATTAAAATTATAGTTATTTAACTTGATATGTACTTTAAAGAGGGAGAAATGCACACTTCAGGAAGATATTTTTTGATATTTTGATTAGAGTTTTAATTAATTAAAAGTAAATGAAATGAACGGCATTTTTCCGCTACTACTCCTGAAATAATGATAATGACACAACACATAATAATGATAATGACACACACATGACAATAACACAATGATAATTTTTACATTACTATAAAAAGATAATGTTTAAATTCAAAACATTATCTTTTTCATATAATTTTTTTTCTATTCTAAATCAATTTAAAAAGAATTATCTTAAGCCTGTATTGTAGCATTAAATTTCATTGTTGAAGCAAAATTCAAATCGTTTTCATTTTTTTATTAATATTTCATCATTTCTCCCATTATTTCTGAACAAAATAGGAGGGTTTGGCTTCATTTTCCATGTTGAGTAGTTTCCAGAATGAAATATGGTTTTAATGAAATTGTTCTTTCTTACAATTAAGGTTTTAACTTCAGAAAGAAATAATGGCGGCATTTATGTCATAAAACTGAAAATTTAAATTCATGGGTAGAAAATTAAGGAAATGCATAACACAATGAACTGAGCGATGTGAGGTTTCTCAATTAATAAAAAAAATGTATGAATCAATGTTTAAATATTTTTCCTGAGGAAGCGTGGGGAGGCGTGAGTAATAATAATAAATATTTCAGCAAAATTTCTTACAGCCATTAATAATGGAATCACCTGGTCGACAAATACGGTTAGTATTTCATAAAAAAGGGGAGGAATTGCTGGTTATTTCCCTTTCAAGTAGTTTTATTTTAATTTATATATAATTGGTGGAAATTATTAATAATTAATTACCTGGATGATAAAATATTGAGTTAATAGTCACAAAACTTTTAATCCTCTTGACAGCTTTTGCATTAAAAAATAGTGTACACTTAAATAAAAATATATCTTGAGTAATAAATAAAAGTTAGCCAGTTTAAATATATTAAAAGAAAATCCTTCTGATTTTGACAGAATTTAATTCACTTGATATGTTAAGAGGAATTTATTAAAATTATAGATTATTGCGTAGGATGTTTTTTTTTCTTCTTCTTTTAAATACAATCTATTTCTATTTTTTTTTCTTCTTAAAAACCCTATGTTAGAAAATGAATTGTGGATTCAAAATTAAATTTGAAACATCTTATCGACTCTCTCAGATCAGGGTGTGTACAGACAGTAGTGGAAGAGATCCGTACGGACACGGTTATTTGACTTTTACATACGGACTTTTCCGTATCAGTCATAAAACTGTCAATCAGTGGTGTCGTTTACAAGGCGATTATGATACTGATAAGGATTACTTCTAGAAGAGGCTACAATATTTTAAACGTTATCTAAAATTGTCAGATTTGGTGAAAGTTAATATGATGTTTGACACAATTTCGAATACTTAACGATACGTTCGTTAATATAATTTCATGCGTTTTAATACGATAGGAGTAATTTCCACTCTGCTTTTTATGGAAGATGGATTGCTTTTCCATGTATTTATTTAAAAATGTAAGATAAAAAAATTGAGGAATGATATTTCTGCTCATATAAATAGTGTACCCTTTTCAAAATAATAATCATTTTTTCTAGATTTCAGATATAAATGCATTACTTTACATCAATATAACGTTTTGCATTAAACGAAAAAGTTTGCGTTTCATTAATTTTTGATTTATTTCTTCTCCATTCATTTATTTAATTCAATAATTTCGAACATTAAAATATGTTATTTAAATATAGGCACTTAAAAAAGTTGTTTCTTAAATTTAAAGTACAATTAAATGAGATTAGTGGTATTGGAATGATCTGTAAAGAGGGAAAACTTGCAAAAGAAATTCTTGAAATTCCGTAAGTAGTAAGAAAAGCTTCCAATTACGGATGTTAAGTTTTCACGTTATATGAATTTTAAAAAAATCAGTTTCCAGAGTAGAAAGCCATTACAAATTTAAAATTTTCTGTTTCTCATCGTAGATATAATTTAAATATTGTTACATTTTTTAAAAAATCTGTACTCTGATAAAGATAAATTATTTGTTCATTGTATGACTTTGCGTTTTGTATATGAAATATTGTAAGTATACGGTGTATAAAATAAGCAACTTACTAAATCAGAAGTATATTAATATTTTGCTAACTGATCATTTGTATCTGCGAAAATTTGTAGGAGATATTAGCTGAATTCAAATTTAATTTTCTTCTAGTTGCACTATTTATTAAACCATAATCCAAATCTACTGTTAAAAAATAAAATAGAATTAAGAAAAATGATTTTTACATTAATATATGTAGTATATGTTTTTCAGTAACTTTAATTTTATTGAAGATCGTTCTTATATTTACAATAAATGATTAAAAATAGTTTTGAATGAAGTTCTGGTAATACACTCTTCAACAATATACTACACCTTAATTAAAATGTTTACTGATTAGCTATGCGTTTTATCCATATTTTAATCAATATAATTATTTCTTATTTCAGAAGAATTTATAGCCGTTTTAAACCTTCCAGGGGCCCTGAGATAATGCAAATCTCAAAGCCCTTTTTCTCTCCAAATTTTTTAATTGATTTTAATTTAATTTTTATCCAGCAATTTTAAGTAGTAAATTTTGAAAACTGAAGTCGCAATATTACGTCCCTTTCTAAAAAGTCCATTTCAATATTGTACAAATAAAAAAAGTGCACAGTCAAAACGTAAAATTATTTTTAAGCAAAATATCGAAAACAAAAGACAACTTTATATAACAATCTAAACAATATTTTAAAAGGAGGAAATATGAAATATATTTTTTTTAAACTGTAAAGATCCAAATTTTTTAGAATTATAAAACAGCATAACGAATAACTTGTAAATGGTAATTAGGAATATAACTAGAATAAAATTCTAAAATTAATTTAATAAATACTTGATTATGACTTGAATAAATTGACTGCAGGGCCGTCTGTCATAAATGAAAGTATAAAACTAAATACCTTTCTACAACTACTAAAAATTACCAAGAGCTGAGGGTAGTTTTCTTTGTTGCTTTTTTTAACTAATCACTCTTTGTTAAGATTTGTCATTCAATCAGACTCGTCATATTTAAATACTTTTTCATCCAATTAGAATATTATGTTAACTTACCTGCATATGCATTTTGCGATTAATATTTATCATAAGTATTCTTTATAAGCTTCTTATGCATTCTACTTTCAAAATTTACATCATCAATGGAAAAATAAGAGAATACAGCGTTTCAAAATTATCTAAATTTGTAACATTGTCACAAAAGATAAAAGAAATCATACTAAGAATATTTTAAAATAATATTCAATACATTGCGATATTATAAAAATCAAATAAATAGTAAATTCGGGAAAAGTTTAAAAAATGCTTTCTTACGTATTATTTTTCCATTTTCAGTTGTAATGTTCCATTAAAATATCCCGATTTTTATTTTTAATTCATAAAATAAAATAAGGACTGATTTAGTAACTTAAATAACAAAATAACGAGGGGGGAGGGGAGGGAATGGAAAAAATTGAATTTAAACACGGAAGCATATATTTTAAATTTCACAGGTATTTCCAAATTTTTCGTTTAAAATTATTCAAAAATTAAAGTGTGGAATATTCAGACTTTAATCTAGAAATTTTAATTAACAAAATAAGATTTTCTTCCAAGAATGAAAGTGAATGTATACATATGCGTCTATCAATCTATTTAAAATATCGACCATTGGATGTAGAGATACTAATTTTAACACACTTATATTTGGGAGAAAGAAATGTGCAATTCTGTGCATTTAAAAATATTAATACAAAAAATAATGTTATCTCTAATGTAAATTATCTTAAAATTTTTTAAACAACATTCATTTTATTGGTTTATTAGTACTTGCGTATTTTTATTCTGTAAAAAGAATACAGATCTTAGATAGAATATATGTTTTATAGTCAAGATCTTCCGTTTATATTTACGTATGAAAAGACAAAGTTTTCATATAAACGAGAAAACTAGATTTTTAAATATAAGATAAAATGTATTTTTATAACTATATCAGGCTTCTTAAGTTATTTATTTCATGTGTATATGAATTATTTATTTGATTACCAGATTTATCAAAAGTTTTGAACAAATTTAATTTCAAATAGTAGCAAATTTATCAACTGTTAAATTCTCTTATTGACTTGTGTGTTATTAATGAGCTGAAATGCACATTTAAATAATCCACTTATCTTAAAACAATTGGAATCGCTTCTGATGGTAATAGTTAAGTTCAGGTGTTTCTGTTTCAGGTTTTCTTTTAAACTTTATTGATTTTCATTTGAGAACTATATTTAGCATACTTTGACTGTGAAAGAATACTGCAGAGAATGGATATGATTTGCAAGTAAAAACTATTTTTCACTGTAAATTTTTAGAAAGTTATCAAAGTAATAAAATAATTCTCTTATTTTTTAATAAATTAAAATTCTAATTAAAAATTCAAAAAATCACTTTCCTACCCTCCAAAATATATATTTGCCAAATTTGATAGGCAAACGGCCTGGTGTGTACAGAGCCAGCATATACACATAGAGACAAAAGTTTTTTCCCTGTGTTTAAGCATCAAAATTTAGTTAAAATACCAATACATTTTCTCGCCAAATACTCTTGCCAATAGATAACATATGTTTTAGCAAACCTAGACTAATTACTCCCTACCCCCTTTTTTCAAAGAGCTACGCGTGATTTATTGGCTTTTTTATGAGCTGTACGCAAATGGTTGTACACATCTGTCCCACTACCGTTTAAAGTTATCAGTTTAGAAATAGAGAATTGTCAAATCCCTCGTTTTCAACCAGCCAAATGATTGTCACCGTGAAATTTCTTGCTCTTTTGTATGAAAAGAGACGGAATTCCTTTTCCCGTGGGGGACATTCTTCAGACGGAGTTAACAATTGAAGTTCCTGAAATACCTTGCTCAGTTTGTAAGGAAATACCTAAAAGCCTTTCTTCCCATAGACTTTAGGTCCCATCCTTTCATTTGGAAATTTCTTTGTAAAATTTTGAAAAGACTGTAACATTGAGTAATAAACACTGATAATTCCTAGAATTATGAATACATTCAAGAGAACTTTCCAGAAAACGATGAGATGGGTCAAACACTCTTTGTGTATGAATCCTGTATGCATATATATATATATATATTATGCTTTTAGCAAGGTAGCATTTGATTCTTTAGCTGCAATCAGGATTTGTATTTGGTAATTTGTAATTGAAGCGACAAAACTGAGTAAGGAATAGTCATATTTCAGTTATGTATAGGTTTCACAGTATCAGGATCAAAGTCAGAAAAGCATTAATAAATGTCTTTAATAATAACATAAAGCAAATTAATAAAGAAAAAACTGCATTGACAGTTAAATTTACTATACACTGATGAATGCAAGTAGAGAAAAATATAGATTATTGCTTATTTTGGAAGTATGTTTTGTTTAAAATATCTTTTATAAATGTAATAGAATATGTGAGTTTAGTTATACTAACGTCCCATTTTTATAGCAACACTTGGGCTATTTTGGGACGAACCACATAATTTTGAGACCACGGTCAAATGACAAGAACGACGCCTGGGCCCCCTCACCAAACTTCCACCCTTTTTCCTGTTTGCATCATCTTAATTTAAAATTGAGATTCTAATTGGAAGTGTCATTATATTTCTAAGAGATTTAATTCAATTTTTTATTATTTTTTGAAAATTAATATCCATTAAGTTTGGTTTGGTTCGACTTCTTTATGGCTGAAAACTAAAATGTTGACAATGACATGCAAGTGGATAAAAATACAATAATGTGGGGGTATAAAATTTTAATAATTTTTTTGTTTTTTTCGAAATTATCTGAAAAAAAAAATACCGAACGTAATGTCAATGATGGAATAAGAGATTATGGATTTTAAAAATTCAATAAGATTAATAGCAGGTATTTGAATGAAATAATCAAGTATAAATTTACAAATGAAAATAAAAAAAAACTTTTTAATTATTTAAAAAAAATGGTAATTTTTTCAAAAGGAAAATGATTGTTTAAGAATTTATAAATCTATTTTGCATTGAAAATAATGCAATGAGGAAATTGAATCAAGATTAGTTTTAAAGATTTATAAAATATCTTAATTAATAAAAAATGAAAATATATATGGTTTACATATTTACTTTATATGTATGTAAAACTTTTATAATCCTGTCAACTAAATAATATGTAACATATTTTGGTTGAAGGAAAGTGCAGGTTCGAACAAGCAGTGAAGAGACTTTCTATCTTTAATTTCGTTTTATTCTATTCCGAGTGGCAGGCATGATTTTTACAAGAAGGCGTAGCGCGACACAAAAAGCAGAAGGCAAAAAGGGACGAACAAATGATCACTAGTCTTATATAACATTGGATTTCTGGCCATGCGCCAAGGCAATATATGTGTTGACCTTGAGAAGAGAAACGGAAGTATCACTCTCATTTGATACGTAGTTCTGATGACGCATTATTTTTTCACTTTGGGCTAAATTAAGATAAAGCTTTGGAAAATAATTTGGATTAAATTAAGAGTTTAAAATATCATTACATGTATATATTTATTTATTACTTCTACTAGAAGCTTCTAGAACTTTTTATAACTTTCTTTATGATTCTAGATTATTCTGTAAAGGTATAAATTCTGAGTTCCACAAACAGTGGAATCAATTCTTCGCCTGCATGTTACGAGTTGTTTTTAGCCAATAAACTTAATAGTGTTACTTTGTGACTTATTCTTTGCATTTTCATGACAATATAAAATCGAATTCATAACATTTTTGAAGACAGATGCCTTCAATACTGTATAATTTGCAATCATGGTTCCATTTGTACTTTATCAAAAAACTGTGAACAAAGACACTATGCGATCAAGAATATCCGGACGCTTTCGGATTTACGTATTTTTTAAATGACTCCGAAAACGCTAAACGAACTATCTATAAAATTTGGTCATATAAAAAATCTCTGAAGATTCTGTCAGAGGATATTAAGGGTATTTTATCGACCATACAAATAGTAAAAAGGAAAAGAAAAACAGAATTTGGGCTCATCTTCTACAAGCAGCAGATGATGATTTGAAATTTTAAAGAATAGTACTATTTGCTGAGAATAATTTTTACTGGCAATTTGTAAAATTGGAACTTAAATATGGGAATAAACGATTTATAAAAACGATTATAAGAAACAATGTAGACGGTTTTATTAAAAAATAATTCCATATTTTTCTGCATGTGTATTGTTTATATAAAGCGGAGGTTTCAACCAAATAATAGGAATCAGCAGAATCGGTGATAAACTAACATTAAGGTATCGTATTAACATCTGAATTTATTCATACACGAGAAAATGAGTGTTTTTTTTATATCTATACTTAAAATAAAGCTCAGTGTGTGTGTGTGTGTGTGTTGGCACTCTACTGGCCAGATCGTTTGACCTAGAGCCATCAAATTTGGCATATGTGTTCCTTAGAAATTCAAAATGTGCACCTGGGAGAGAATTTTGAATTAAAATTTTAATTAATGAAAAATTAAGCGAAATTTTAGCGCTTTTCTGCTATAAATTCCGAAAATATTATCGCACAAAATTCATTTTTACATTATATGAAAATTCAAAAAAATAATCTTTTCAATGATGCTAATGTTCTAACCAACAAATTAAATCTCTATTTTTAATGAATTTTTAAAAAAAATATTTAATCATATTTTTGTACAATGTATTTCGATCAAAATGAAAAGAAGATTTAACTTGCGCGTGAACGTTAAGCATGCAGAGGAAAAAATTAGTCTTTATCAACGTGTTGCCATTCCATTGTCAAAAGCTGAAATTAAAAAAATAAGTTAAATATTACTGGAAACCTAGAAAAGTGTAATTTTCAGCACTTCTCTGTATAAAAGGAAATAAATAAGAAATATAATATTTTCTAAAAAAAATTTACGTTTGAAAGTTTTTACATACAGAGTTTTCAACGATGTTTTACAATATTTACATTATTAATTCAATAAATCAGTTTTTTTTTGTGTGTGAAAACATGTTTAATATATATGCTTTTAATTCAGGGTCCCACGGCTAATTTGTAAACCTTTAATAATATAAATACATGTGTTAAAATGGTCTAAATGAAGTAAATAATTGTATTTTATATAACGTGAGTCAATAAATGTTCTAATAAATTGCGAATATGTAGCTTTTATCTGGATCCTCTGCTCTGTAAATCATATTTAACAAAATATTCTTAAAGCACTAATAGTATTTTAAATAAAAAGTGTTGTACTCCAATCAATTAAATCAATCACTAAAACTGACTGACTTTCGAAAATTTGAATATCACTATTTTATAAAAACGGACGATTTTAGATTACCTCCTCGACCGTCTCAAAGAAGTCAATCACCTCCCAGGGTTTCCCAAAAGTGATTGGCATAGATTATGAAAAAGGTGATTGTTTTGAAATTTTAATTTTCAAAAGTTAATAAATCGGTCAGATTTGATAGCAGAGGGTAGAAACACTTATTTCTTTATTTAAAAGTTGGTGTGTAAAGAATATTTTCCGGAATATGAATTCTTCGAACCAAAAGGCCTCACTGAAATTTAAATATCATAATTTTTTGAAGTATATTTATAAACCCAAAAAATAAAATATTATTATCGATATCATTTAAATCTTCTTGAAAATGAAACTAAAAATTGAAATTTGCGATGAATCCGTGAATTTTTGTTGAATAATTCTATGAAATATAAGTTAAGACAATTATTCTGTAGTTCACATAAGACCAAAACTGCTTTTCGTTCTCATACATTTTTTTAAAGGCATGCTTGGCTCCAGTAAAAAAAAAAGTCTTTATGTTAATTGACGTTTCATCATTTCCACTTTAATTTAAAATTGAACTTTACAGAAATAAAGACAGGCATTTTATGGAATGTGGTCAGAATCTGCTTTAAATTTTTCAATGTATGCATGTTTTAATGCCTTTGTTATTCTCTTTTGCCTTCTAACAGTTTTGAAATAGAAAGAAAATAAGAAAAAGGAAATAAAATTTTCTTTTTATTATATCCTGGAGCAAACGGAATCTACGTTCAGCTTCTAACTCCTGGACAAGGTATTTTTCCGTTTGAATTCACCGACAATTCGATTTAATCTTTTGTGTTTCCAATTAACCTAATTGAAAATTATTTTAATATTTCGAATCTATTTTCATTACTTTGAAATGAGATTTAAAAAAGTAAAAAATTATTTTGACTAATAAATATATATTGTTCGTAAAATAAATCCAGTTCTTTTGATACCTATGAATGTAAATAAATAAATTTTTTAAGACCCTTCGTTAATTATATATTGCATTAAAAACAATAAACAAATTCAATAAAATTATTTCTCACATTTAACAAAAAATATTCCTATTATAGTCTTTGCTGTTTCTTTCGAAAATTTTGGCATGAATATCCTATTCGAAGTTCTGTGTATGGTTTGTTTATCAAAACTGATGAGTAATTTAATGAGTTTTTTAAACTGTATAATATTTTAAAGCACAATAATTATTTAATTGATCAAAATGCCCGTTTAATTATTGAATATTCATTGAAAAGTTTGGATACTACAATAGATCTAATTTATTTTAACGATTTTTTTTCTTATATCGTAAAATAGGATAAATAGATTTTTAGTGCAGTAAAATCATCAGAAATAACCGATTTACTGTACAGACAAAATATGAATTAAAAAATATCGTGTATTTCAAACGAGGTAATTTTTAAAAATATTGTTTAAGAATTAAAAGTAAAATTGTGAGTCACATATGATACCAAAATGAATAATATTCTCAATAACTCAGTAAAAATGGAAATTCATGAATGCTATAAGAATTCATTTTTCACTTTAAATTTTTGCTTTAACACTTAACCGTATCTAAAATTTCAAGGAACAGAATCCACATTTGCCTTTCGACTTCTGGACAAAGTGTTTCAAATCCAATTCATCGATAATTAGATTTATTCTTTGAATTTCCTATAAGAATAATTAAAAATATCCTTAATAATTCGAATCGACTTTTTTAGTTATAAATGAGATTTAAAGTAGTTAAAAATCGTTTTATTTAATAAATAGTTATCGTTTGTAAAATAAATCCAATCTTATTGTCATTCGTGATGGTAATTAAATAAGCTTTTTGTAGTCCCTATATTAATTTGAAATTGCATTCAAACAAAATTAAAAATGCAAAAAAAAAAAAAAAGTCTTTTTTTTTTTAATTTTTAATTTGTTTTGTTTGAATATTTTGATTTGATTGTTCTATTCAACGTTTACTATATTGATAGTTTATAAAAACCTATTACTAATTTAATTAAATTATTATTTTATATATATTAAGGTTTTAACCATTTAATTTATTTATTAAAATTACTGCTTGATTATTAATTATTCATTAAAACTCTTACATATTAAACTAAAAATTTCACAATTATTTTAATAGTTTTTTTTTTTTTTTTTTTTACTTTTGTCATTTATTAGTATAAAGGAATTTTTAATGCAATAGAATTACCAGAGTGAGCCATTCGACTATAGCAATCAAATCTACATGAAAAAAAAAAAGATTTTTGAAACGTGGTATTTAAAAAAAATATTGCTTTTAAAAGCTAATGATAAATTGGTGAGCTATATAAAATATGAAATGAATAATATTACCAGCCCTTCAGTAAAAAGGAAAAATCACGAGTTCTGTTAAATTTCTCAAATTCTGAAGTATTATTTCATAATTATTGCATTCCAAGAACTGTATGATGTTTATTATTATTATTATTAAAATTGCATACGAATTTATTGAAACTTTTAAGCAGTAAATTTCAATATTTATGTCACTTCTTTCTTAAACCTTTCTTTAATTATCAATTATTCATTAAAATTGTTACATATTAAAAATAATAACTTAATTCATTTTCAATTCAAAAATTAAAAAATTTCTCCTTTTTTACAATTTCCATTTTACTTAACCAGTATTTTTGAATAGATCGAATCTGTACTACGGCACGCTAAACATGTAATAAGCCAATGTTCTTTTAAAGAATGAAATATGGTGGATTTAAAAAAAAACGATTAATATTTAAATGTTTAGAACTGATAACAAAAACATACATTTAAAGGGAGACATTGAAAGAATTGAGTCACATTGGAAATTCATATCAAAAAGAAATAAAAACTTATAATTATTTACAAACTAAAATTTAATACGCTTTCGATTGAAATTCCTTCTCGCTGAATATATTCATATTAGTAATAGATTTTTGCCTCAACATTTCAAATATTTAATAAATACAAAGATTATTTTCAACTTCAATAAAACTAAGCTTTTTTCGAAAAAAAAAAAAAAAAAAAGGTTTTATAGTTTCATTTCCTGGTCGATCCTAATGTATGAGTTGCTGCAAAATCTGTGGTAAAGAAATTAGTATAATTCCAATATACTTAAAAAATGATTTCATTCAACAAAACTTTTAGAAGAAACAAATATGTTTAATGTAAGTAAAAGCAAAGAGATATTACAGCATTAAAAATGAAACAATTTTATAAATTGAATGATGAAAATGCAAGAAAATTTACATATCCAGATTTAAATAGCGTTGCAATTTTGGGGGCAGACCAATCTTCTTAATGCCTTCTGGAAGCCATTGATTATTTTCATAGAGGATCCTACGTACTGTAATTCTGCTATAATGCTGCAGTGACCGAGGTTCCAGGGGGTAATCCAATTTATCAATAGCTTGTGAGTAGAAGTTGTATACTTCTTTTATTTTATTTGATGCGAGTCCAATCTTTTCAAAAAAGGTCGTCATTTCATCTATATTTAAAAATCTGTCAGGGACAGAGTTCCAAACCAATCGTACTGCATCCAATGAAGCTGAGGCATTACGCCACTTTTGTTTATAAAACCAAAGCAATTGTAGTAACATGATCTCTCGCTTGCCAAACTCAAAGACTGAAAATGGGTTGTAAGGTATGAGGGAACTGAAAGAAAAAAAAAGTGACAATATAAGAAAAAAAATGATGTATTCATATATTCAAATTTGGTGTCGGTTTGGTATTCCTTTATGAGAGAAATTTTACGTTTCATACAGGATTTTTCTTTTTACATTTTAAATGATGTTCAAAGATTTAAAATGTTTTAAATGATGTTTTACATTTTAAATGCGTTCAAAGAAAATCCACAATCCAAATTAAAGAGAGACTATTAGAGTAAGTTCAAGAATTCTTTGATATATATATATTTGCATATTTTTAAATGAAAACAATAACAAATCGTATAGACATAATCATGTATTCAAAAACAGTCAAAATACAATGAAGGTATTACAAAAATGATCACTAAAGAATAATAGAGTGGTATCCATTAATGGTCTGGTGGTTGGTATTTGGTGGTTGGATTTAAAACGACAAAGGCCTAAAAAAATAATGAATTACCTATTAATCCATTTGTTTGTTCGTTTTTCAATTTTTTTCCACAGGGCTTGTTGGTGTCTGGCCTTTTCTTATCGTATTATATAATTTTAACTGAAACCTACCCATTGAATGCATATATAGTTAGTGCAAGTGACTAAAAAGTTTTCATAAATTTCTCACCGAATATTTCGTATAATATGCTTTAATGTGACTGAAATTATTTTCACGTTAAAAACTTTTAATCTCAAAATGTTATCAAAAAAATTCAATAAGAAATAATAAAATTATTCTTATTTATAAAAAAGTGATTATCAAATTTGAAGAGCAGAAATTTTTCATTTATACTTCATAATTTAATGTTTAGGCTCTTTACAGTAAATAAAAATTGTTAAAAGTGTTTCACTATAGAATAAAATAGTTTTTTCACATTAGTATGAGGTGACCGCATTTTTTGTGCCTCTTTTAAGACCACTTGTAATCCAAGTCCGCATTATTATTATATGTAAAAATCTCTTTCCTTCGTTCTTGCTTTAAATAAATAAACGAATCCTGAAGCATGGCAAAAGTGCCTAATTTTTTTCGAATACGATAATTATATACATCTAGAGTGAGATAAAAGAAACATTTTATGATATTCTCATATGTGAGGATCTGATATTTTGGGGAAAAAAAAGATAGAGAATATAAGATTGCCCTTTCGTTTTAAGGGCAATGAATACCAAGACTACAAAAACCTTTTATCGTAGGCGATGAATAACAGGCAATTAGATTTCTATCTTTAGAGCAATTTTACTTATTACTAAACAATGTTAAATGACAATTTAAAATTTTACACAAAAAGCCATTTGATCAAAGAAATATTGGATTTTATATAATATACTAGGCACTTACAGGACCGCATCTGATAATATACTATCACTTACACTTACAATCATTACTTTGAAGTATTCATAGAATAAGACATTTGAAATTAAAATGTTCATCATGCAAAATTTATTTATCTAAAACAGATAAAAAGAAATACATGTAAAAACACAAAAGAAAACAGTTCATAGAAAAGTATTATAGCAAATCCCTGTTGACTATAATTTAATAATAGAACTGATTTTCATAATTACTGAAATCGGGAATGTACTTAACGCTTTAAAATGGATTAAAAGCTTTGTTAGTTAGTACCTTATATTTAACTGTTAAAATCAGAAGTATTCTTTATCGGAGGAAACGATAACAGTATTTTTATTTCTTTACATAATAAATAATTTTAATTAAAGCGCATTGGTGTAATAATTGCTGATATCTATGTGTAGAATATTACGCACAGACAACGAAAGAAATGCAGCACGTATAAAACATTCATGTTAAAGAGAACATTCTTGGCATATAAAAAATACACAAACAATGCATTTTTTATATTAACAAACTATAAAAGTAGATTTTACAATTCATTTGCAACCATATAACATGAAGAAAATGTAAGGTACTAAATTAAATTTCAGAACATGCAGCAACATTCGTTTCGGTGTTTAAAATTTCTTCTATCCAATCATAAAATAATTTAAGAAAAAACATCTCTATATGTCGTATATAATTTATAGGTAGATTTTGATGTTTTATATCACGACATTGAGTTCAAAATTTGAAAAGTAAAAAGTAACATTTTTATGTTTGTACTTGATATTACAACTACAAATTATAAATTTGAAACTACCTTTCATTTATATTTTAAGATAATCTAACTTTAGATTGAAAAAAAAATAATTTAATGCTTAAGTTTATATGAAGTTTCTGATAAGTTTTTGACTATCCTCAAAGAAAAATATTGCTTCAATTTTGATATCCACATAAAATAATCAATAAACATACATTTTAATCTAATTTTTAAATTATAATCAATATCTTTCTTATATATATGCATACATGAAAATTATCTTTTCATTCAAAAAATGCAAATATCATTTTCAGATATCTAGATATTACAGATATAGTATTAAAAATAAAAGAATATAATATGCTTACCTGATTTCATAAGCAATTGTAAGTTGCCAATATTCCTGCCAAGGATCACAAAATTTAGGGCCGTCCAGGTACTTCAAAACTTCCCTTATGGATCTGAACGATACATCAAAAAAGCCATACACGATGAATTCACAACACCAGGACATCGTTTCTTGTTTCCTTCCAGCCTGATGAACATGGTAGAGTTTATTGCCGAAACTTTTAGACTTATTATTACAAGGCATTAATATCCCGAAGTCCATCATCATCAAACATTTAGTGAACAATGCGGAATAAATTAATCCTTGAAGACTGCAGTCAGCAATACAACTGATGATGAATTCAGGCAAAGGAAAATATGTATGAAATCTAAAATTTATTTTTGCATCTAAGTTTATCCGTCATTTTAAAATTTAAAATTTGTTATGTTTCTTTTTACAGTGGAAAAGTTTTTTAAAAAAAACCACTTTCAAACGATCATTTCAGGTTCTACCGGCTCGTTTATATTCCATACAGTAAGAATAGTAGGAAAACGTGGCTGGTCTTACAAAAATGGACACAACTATGTTCTCATGCGTTTTCAAGCTAGTCCGAGGAATGAATGAAGGAAAATGAACGTTCTAGTTTGGCTATAGGGATGAACCGTTAGCGAATGAACGGTTCGAAACGAACGGATCTTCTAAAAGAGCGAGCCGAGCCAACGCAGTATTTTCTGAAAATGTCGATTGCCACGAAAGACTACATTAGAAAGGGTGAGAAACACGTGGGGGTTGGAGGGGTGACAATACATTCGACAAAAGAAAGGCAGTCGACCTTGATGGCATTTTCTCAGTGATTCCTGCTTCTTTCCGATGAAATGGAGGGTTGTATAGAGAGGGGTGGTTCAATTCAATTGATGTTTAATGTTTTATCTTTACTTAATCTAACAATACAAAGAAAAAAAGACATTGGCGGAGGAGGGATATGTTTTTAAAATACCCCAAGAATGAATAAAGTGCGTGTTATCGCAAGGCCCTCGTTCTTGTGATTTGAGGAGAATGAAAATAAAATAACGACAGTGATGATAGTTGGATATGGTTTTCAAATGCCCCAAGAAATAATGAATTGTGCGTTAATCAGAAGAAACTCGTGCCTGTGATTAGAGATCAATGGAAATGAGCTCGAACGAGGGATTGGGGAAAAAAAAAAAAAAAGCTAAGGTGAAATGCTTTGATTTTGACTCTCCAAAACACATTTAATTTTCTCGGCGCAGTTTAGTTTAGTTTAGTTTAGTTTAGTTATATATATATGTGTATCATATGAAAGCAATATTAAGGCTATTTTGAAATGTTTCGTGGCCAGATGAAGAAAGTGTCTCCATAACTAACGGCGCTCTGAACGAAACGATATGATTTGCTTACTCGTGTTAGATCATTTATTTAAAAAATATATAATTACACTTTAACAGTTTTCAGTTTTTTTCTTTTAATTAATATATTAATCAATAAAAAAATGGCAGCAGTAGTGCTGTGGCATGCCGTCGGAAGGTGGTGGGAACCCCACAGTCTTAGATAACAGGACATTCTTTTCAAGATGAGATGACATTGCAAATTAAATCTGCACAGGTTCAACTAGGAACGTAAGAAAAAGATGATTTGTTGTGCACCATCACTCACTTTACGGGAGCAATTTAATAATTTTTTTAACCGCATTCAGATGAAGAGACCGACATTCTAACTAGTATTCGCTCTTTAATCTTTTGTACCATATCAGCGGGTGTACAATTATTTAAGAAGGTTTTAAACTGAGTATATTTATATCGAAAACAAGCAATTTAAGGGGCTACCAAAGCAACACTTTTGGAACAATTTAACATTTCCAATGCCAAGCACATCAGGAGTGCCCCCCTTGAATCTTACTCGCATTCTCATTAATAAAGATATTATCCGCTTTCCCACCGCATAAAATTGCATGGAATAGGTGAACAATATTTAAGAAATATACAACTTTGGAGTTTTAGCGAGAATCTATATTTTATTCAGTGAACTTTCCTTGCAAATTGTATTTGGATTTTTTTTTTTTTTTTTTTGATGATTTGAGTCAAAATTTGAAACGGAACCACAGTTGTGGTAACAAGATTATATACCAAATTTCATTGATTTCAGTTACTGCATTTACATGCGTAGGGAAATACAGACGGCCGAACGTTTAGTCGGATTCAGTAAGAATCCTGTAATCCTGCAGTAAGATCTGCATTTCAGGTACTGATTTTCCACACCAAATTTTTTCAGCTTTCTATTTTTTTATAGTTATCAAGTGTTAATTATACTCGAACAACCAACCGTTCAGACTTCCTCTTAATGGATTGCGTTCAAAATTAGATAGTAGATGCATGTATTTGTAGATATATATATATATTATATGCATTTGTAGATGTAGATGTAGACCAAATTCTATCCATCTAGCTCAAAATATTTGTGAATTATTTTGTATTTTAGAGATGCAAACGGCAGTGCAAACATACGTTATATCAAAATAATTTTTCTTTTTGTCAAGACCGTCTGAACCGTGAAAATTAGATCTAAATCTCAAATTGGAAGTTTTTGATGATTTAATTTTTTTCTTTGTTCTTCGTGTTCAAGAACACTCCATCGAATATATACTGAAGTGTAAAAAGTGAAATCCAGGAAGGAACCAAGAAATTTGTTCAGGGAATAATTTTTCCTCTTCCAATTTTTTAAAAAATATATAATAATTACTAAAAAGAAAAAAATATTTAGGAAATCGAAGATTGATATTATATATTAAAGTTTATTAAGATTGAAGTTTAGATGATGACTGATTTTCGAAAAGCAGCACTCCGAAATTCATTTTTCATTCATACTATAGACATATACCTGAATATCATGTTGAAAACTATCGAATTAATTATAATAAAACTTTTCCTGGATAAGATAGCATCAGGCTTCTTCCATTAAATTGTCACTTAAACGAAGAAATTAGCAAAACTAACCAACCTTACTACACTCAAAATAGCATGTGAAATATAAATTCCATAAAGCACAATTAAATATCCATTGATAGGGAAGAAAGAATTGAAAAAAAGAAAGAGCAAAATTTTTCAGAACCTTAGGTCCTAAATTTAACTGCTATTCCCCTATTTTCCCCTGCTATCTGAATTAAGATTTCTGAGCTTTTCAGTAAACAATTGATTTGTTTCATTACAACTCCAAATTTTTGAATTCACATTTTGTAAATCTTTCTCAGACATTTCATATTGAACTTGAAGAAAATAGGTTTCACTCAGCATAACGAAATACGGCTTTGAGGAGCTGAATCCCAAACAAACAATGTGTTTTGATGTCACTTTTTCTAATGTCGCAATTAATGTCTAATGAATTGGATACGGCATTGATTTTTTTCTTTCTTTCGAACGGGCATGGCATATGAGAAGGGGAGGGGAGGGGAGGGCTTGCTTTCGACAACTAAATAAATTGGTCTGAATATCCATAAATCTGAACGATGTAGAACCTTCTGGAAGATTCGTAAGTGGACGATGTTCCTTTTAACGAAGGAAGAGATAATGGTATTTTGTGAATGCGGGAACTTCTGCGGGAAATTTTGAAAGAGAAGAGGGGGCTTCAGAAACGTCATGTGCCAAGGGGTTTGTTCTTTCTTCTTATGTTCTTAACGGTTTTCGGAGGGGTCTTTTCAATATATTCGTATCTCTAGGAATGATCTGCCTTTGTTATGTTAGCGTCATTTATTGTTATCAGCCAGAGTGTCCATGAGAAGAATGGCTAACATGTGTTTCCTTAGAATTAGAGCGATACATTCCAGGAACGTCAATTGTTATCTCTTGCTGGAGAATGTGAACCACATCAGCTCTATCCCCATACGACGGGAAAAGGAATGACCTATAGAAGGTCGTGAGGAGACGCTGTCCGAAATTTATGAAAGTTTGTTACTTTTCATTTCTCGATCAAAGCCAAAGAAGGAAGAGAAAAGACACGTGCGTACTGCTTCAGAAAGTTGAGAATAAGCTTTATTTCTATTTCGGATGAATTTATAGTTGAAAGGTAAACAGGCATCGATTGAAATTTAACCAATATGGTTATTTCTTAACTTTACTAACATATGGAGTAAGAAAAAATATAGTTTTTTTTTTCTCCCTCATTCTTTACGAGTTTGGTCTCTCAGGAGACATATTGTAAACTTTAAAATAAATTTTGCGTTTTTAGCCTTTCCTCAAACTTCAAAATTTTGACGAATTTTTTTAAAAATTTATTTGTTATTATTATTTTAAAGCTGTCCTTTTTTCTATGGATTAATTTTCTATAATTTTATTCTGTTATCTAAGAATGCAAATTGATTAAGTAATTTCAGGTAAAAGTATCTCTATAGTCTTATCTCAATTTTATGAGCATCTTCCTCGATTGTAATTAAAATCCATTTCCCCCTTCATGTCTTTCAATATGGATTATCTGATGATTTCTTCAGTCATTTAAGAATTTTTAAAATCCGTCAATACAGTCCCAAAATCGTTTCTTTCCCGCTTATAGAAATGGTTGTATATGCATTTTGATGAATCACTCTACTTAAAAATGTGTTAAATTGGCAACAGCTTTTAAATTCTTACTGTTTGGCCATAACACCTAAAGAGCCGATGCTATACACCAGCCCCATTGTTTTCAAGCTATGTTGTAAATGATGAGAAGTTGGAAAGTCCAGTTTGAGCTAATGGAAATTCCCAATCATTCATCGCTTCCTTTATTATAATTCACATAGAATAATGATTTTAGTCTTTAATGTTCAAAATATTACGAAGTTTGGAGAGTGGATAGCGTATTTTTGTGTACATTTGAATACTGCTGTTACGAGATTTCAAAATTATTTAGTAAAACTGATATTCTCATTTAAGAAACATAAAGCAGCAGACTATAAGAGAATTATGCGTATTATAATATTTCATATAAACATGAGTTTTATATTATTACATTATACTAGCCGCAGTACTCGTGGTCCCGTCATCATTCATTCGGTTTGTTTGTTTGAAAATAAAGCAAAAAAAAAAAAAAAAAACGTTTCTACGTTTAACAGATTTCAATATTCTTATAATCATCCTTCAAGATTCTTAAACGTAGTAGTTAGTTAATTACTACGCTAAAGATTTAGGATAAACGAAAGTTTTAGTTTTGTATTATGGCACATAGCAATGCAATTAAAACTGGCAAAATTATTAAGTAAAATAAAATTTTATTTAATGAACTCAACCTGAAAAATAAAATAAAAAAGAGATATGATAATTGCTGACTTCAGGTATTGATCGCGGAGTACATGAACTCGAAGTTCTCAACCTCCGCTTCTAATAATGTTGAAAGAAAATGCTGAACATATGTGATTACATGGAAGATTTTGATTTTAGAGAAAAATTAAAACTTTAAACTTCCTAATAAAAAGTTAAGATTCGTATATGCGAGGAGAATAAAATAAATTGTAAAAAAAAAAAAAGAAGGTTAGTGGAGAAAAATTTATTTAATAGAAGTTCGCACTATCATTTCGCGGATGGTTCGATTCCTGGCAATTAGAGATGATATGCTAAGTGAACACGTTACAATTTTTTAATCAAACAGTTGAAGACATTGCAATAATTTTTTAAAAAACAGTGTTTAATTTATATCTGCATGTGCATATTTTTGCTTTTATTCTATGTATTGTAAATAAAAGTATCTTTAGAAAGCAATTTAATATTAACTTTGGCAGAAATGCGCGATTCATATACGTGATTATAAAATGAACTACTTTTAACATTTCGATATCACCGAACAAATTTTGTTTAAATTAACATTGAAAAATGATTAAAAATGAGAGAAAATTCGCATGAAAGTGGAACTGATATCACTATAAAGTTAGCATTTTTTTTTTTTAAATTTTAAGTTGGTATAAACATATTTTTTTTTTGTGGCGATTCATTCAAAAATAAAAAGTTTAGAAAAGGAAATTTAAAATGGTAAAAAGTAGAAATGGAAATTTACTCAATACAGAAAAATTATCATACGCAACTATTTGTCTGATAGTACATTCTCCAATAATCATTAATTCAGAGAATGGATAAAGTTATAGTCGCAATAAAATGATTTCGTTCCAAATAAATTTGCCCGAGTTATCAAACTGCATACCGCGCAGCTCTTGATTTTCAAAATTAAGTTTAACACTTATGTTCATTTTGTATAGTATACCATACATACAAATTTATATTATTTTCAATTATTATTCATTATTCAATTTTAATTCAATTATTATTAATTATCAATTTAATTCAACCATAATTCAATTATTAACCCTAATGTTCATTTTGTATAGTATACCATACATACAACTTTATATTATTTTCAAAAAAGCAATCTTGCCACGATAAGGATTAAAAAAACACCCCGAAATTTTAATAAAATTATTCAATTAGCTCTTTATTTTCAAAATTAAGTTTAACACTTATGTGCATTTTGTATAGTATACCATACATACAACTTTATATTATTTTCAATTATTATTCATTATTCAATTTTAATTCAATTATTATTAATTTATTTATCAATTTAATTCAACCATAATTCAATTATTAACCCTTATGTTCATTTTGTATAGTATACCATACATACAACTTTATATTATTTTTAAAAAAGCAATCTTGCCACGATAAGGATTAAAAAAACGCCCCGAAATTTTAATAAAATTATTCAATTAGCTCTTGATTTTCAAAATTAAGTTTAACACTTATGTTCATTTTGTATAGTATACCATACATACAACTTTATATTATTTTCAATTATTATTCATTATTCAATTTTAATTCAATTATTATTAATTTAATTATCAATTTAATTCAACCATAATTCAATTATTAACCCTTATGTTCATTTTGTATACTATACCATACATACAACTTTATATTATTTTCAAAAAAGCAATCTTGCCACGATAAGGATTAAAAAAACACCCCGAAATTTTAATAAAATTATTCAATTAGCTCTTGATTTTCAAAATTTAGTTTAACAATTATGTTCATTTTGTATAGTATACCATACATACAACTTTATATTATTTTTAAAAAAGCAATCTTGCCACGATAAGGATTAAAAAAACGCCCCGAAATTTTAATAAAATTATTCAATTAGCTCTTGATTTTCAAAATTAAGTTTAACACTTATGTTCATTTTGTATAGTATACCATACATACAACTTTATATTATTTTCAATTATTATTCATTATTCAATTTTAATTCAATTATTATTAATTTAATTATCAATTTAATTCAACCATAATTCAATTATTAACCCTTATGTTCATTTTGTATAGTATACCATACATACAACTTTATATTATTTTCAAAAAAGCAATCTTGCCACGATAAGGATTAAAAAAACACCCCGAAATTTTAATAAAATTATTCATTGATGATCTTCATGGTAATTAGTGAATTTGGCGCAATGTCTTTTAGTTACTTTAATATTTATAAGGTTTATTGAATTCTTTGTTGAGATAAATTTCAATAAAAATAATATATTAAAAACTATAGATATAATAGTAGATCTTTGAGAATGATTTTCATAACACTTCTCATAAATAACATTTGTAAACATTTGAAGGTCCTCATTTAGAGACTACATCATTTTACTAACATTTTGAGATCCTCTGTCTTTATCTTTTTCTAATAACATTTTTTTTTTTTTTTTTTTTTTGTCATTTGACGACAATCTACAAGCTAGGCCATTAAAATTATAGTTATTTAACTTGATATGTACTTTAGAGGGGAAGAAATGCACACTTCAGGAAGATTTTTTGTTTTGATATTTTGATTAGAGTTTTAATTAATTAAAAGTAAATGAAATGTCCGCATTTTCCGCTACTATTCCTGAAATGATAATAACACATAACAATGATAATGGCACACACATGACAATAACGCAATGATAATTTTTACATTAACATAAAAAGATAATGTTAAAATTCAAAGCATTATCTTTTTATTATAATTTTTTTTCTATTCTAAATCAATTTTAACAAAAATATTTTAAGCCTGTTTTGTAGTATTAAATTTCATTGTTGAAGCAAAATTCAAATCGTTTTAATTGTTTCTATAAATATTTCAGCCTTTCTCCCATTATTTCTGAACAAAATAGGAGGATTTGGCTTCTTTTTCCATGTTGAGTAGTTTCCAGTATGAAATAGGGTTTTAATGAAATTGTCCTTTCTTACAATTAAGGTTTTAACTTCAGAATGAAATAATGGCGGCATTCATGTCATAAAACTGAAAATTTAAATTCATGGGTAGAAAATTAAGGAAATGCAACCATTGCATGCAACCAACCACAATGAACTGAGCGATGTGAGGTTTCTCAATTAATAAAAATAATGTATGTATCAATGTTTAAAGATGTTTCCTGAGGAAGCGTGGGAAGGCGTGAGTAATAATATTAAATATTTAAGCAAAATTTCCAACAGCCATTAATAATGGAACCACCTGGTCGACAAAGACGGTTAGTATTTCATAAAAAAGGGGAGGAATTGCTGGTTATTTCCCTTTCAAGTAGTTTTATTTGTAATTTATATATAATTGGTGGAAATTATTAATAATTAATTACCTGGATGGTAAAATATTGAGTTAATACTCACAAAACGTTTAATCCTCTTGACAGCTTTTGCATTAAAAAATAGTGTACACTTAAATAAAAATATATCTTGAGTAATAAATAAAAGTTAGCCAGTTTAAATATATTAAAAGAAAATCCTTCGTATTTTGACAGAGTTTAATTCACTTGATTTGGTAAGAGGAATTTATTAAAATTATAGATTATTACGCACGATGTTTTTGTATTTAAAAGAAAAAAAAAATCTATTTCACCTCACATTGTCTTTTGGAATTATACTTTCAATTAGTAAGTACTTTGCTTTCTTGTTTAAATGATTTTGGTTCCATTTTAATGGTATTTTGTGGTTTGATTTGCTGTGTTTTTATCTGGATTGATTTTACTTGTTTTGGTATAATTTTTTTATTCCTGTGATACTAATTTTGTCTCCAAAACCTCAATTTTCTCTGATTTTCGGGTCACGAGGGGTCAGTTTGTTGGACGAGAGTCAGACCCTTGTTTGAATCCTTGACTGAGGGTGACCCTTGTAAAAGTCTTCGGGCCGGATTCATTTTCTTTCTTTCTTTTTGAATTTTGACTATAAACTTATTTCTAATTCTATTTTGGTTGAGGTCATTTGTGTTTTAGTTATAGCAGCTTTAGCGCTCTCTAAGTACAATGTATATTTTATTATATAGATTCAGGAAATTTTATATAGATAATTTTCATATTGTTTATTTCTGGATTGATAGTTGCTTATATATATATATATATATATATATATATATATATATATATATATATATATATATATATATATATATATATATATATATATATATCAAAATGAGAAATTTAAGAAGGATTTGTTGTGAAAACATTTGACATTTTCATCAACCATTAATCACAATGGTCGCCAAAGGTGGCAAGTTTAAAATATACGACTAAATATATCAAAAACGTTTTCAAATCGTATCAACTCTCACTGCCAAAGTATGCCGAATATAGTTCTCAAATGAAAATTAATAAACTTTAAAAAGAAATCTAAAATAGCAACATTCTATTCTAAAAAAGTACACCTGAACTTAACTATTACCATCACAGACGACTCCAAATGTTTTGAGATAAATGACTCATTTAAATGTGCATTTCAGCTAATTAATAACACAAAAGTCAATAAGACAATTTAACTGTTGATAAATTTGCTACTATTTGAAATTAAATCTGTTCAAAACTTTTGATAAATCTGGTAATCAAATAAATAATTCATATACACATGAAATAAATAACTTAAGAAGCCTGATATAGTTATAAAAATACATTTTATCTTATATTTAAAAATCTAGTATTCTCGTTTATATGCAAACTTTATCTTTTCATACGTAAATATAAACGGAAGATCTTGACTATAAAACATACATGCTATCTAAGATCTGTATTCTTTTTACAGAATAAAAATACGCAAGGACTGATAAACCAATAAAATGAATTTTGTTTAAAAAATTTTAAGATAATTTACATTAGAGATAACATTATTTTTTGTATTAATAGCATATTTCTTTCTCCCAAATATACGTGTGTTAAATTTAGTATCTCTACATCCAATGGTCGATATTTTAAATAGATTGATAGACGAATATATATACATCCACTGGAAGAAAATCTTATTTTGTTAATTAAAACTTCTAGATTAAAGTCTGAATATTCCACACTTTAATTTTTGAATAATTTTAAACGAAAAATTTGGAAATACCTGTGAAATTTAAAGTATATGCTTCCGTGTTTAAAGTCAATTTTTTCCATTCCCTCCCCTCCCCTCTCCTTTGTGTGTGTGTGTGTGTGTATGCGCCCGCGTATGATATCAGGTATTTTGTTATTTAAGTTCCTAAATCAGTCCTTATTTTATTTTATGAATTAAAAATAAAATTCGGGATATTTTAATGGAACATTACAACTGAAAATGGAATAATAATACGTAAGAAAGCATTTTTTAAACTTTTCCCGAATTTACTATTTATTTGATTTTTATAATATTGCAATATATTGAATATTATTTTAAAATATTCTTAGTGTGATTTCTTTTATCTTTTGTGACATTGTTACAAATTTAGATAATTTTTAAACTCTGTATTCTCTTATTTTTCCATTGATGATGTAAATTTTGAAAGTAGAATGCATAAGAAGCTTATAAAGAATACTTATGATAAATATTAATCTCAAAATGCATATGCAGGTAAGTTAACATAATATTCTAATTGGATGAAGAAGTATTTAAATATGACGAGTCTGATTAAATGACAAATCTTAACAAACAGTGATTAGTTAAAAAAAGCAACAAAGAAAACTACCCTCAGTTCTTGATAATTTTTAGTAGTTGTAGAAAGGTATTTAGTTTTATATTGTCATTTATGACAGACGGCCCTGCAGTCCATTTATTCAAGTCATAATCAAATATTTATTAAATTAATTTTGGAATTTTATTCTAGTAATATTCCTAATTACAAGTTATTCGTTATGCTGTTTTATAATTCTAAAAAATTTGGAGCCTTACAGTTTAAAAAAATATATTTCCTCCTTTTACAATATTGTTTAGAGTGTTATAGAAAGTTGTCTTTTGTTTTTGATACTCTGCTTAAAATTAATTTTACGTTTTGACTGTGCACTTTTTTTATTTGTACAATATTGAAATGGACTTTTTAGAAAGGGACATAATATTGCGACTTCAGTTTTCAAAATTTACTACTTAAAATTGCTGAATAAAAATCAATTAAAAAATTTGGAGATGAAAAGGGCTTTGAAATTTACATTACCTCAGGGCCCCTGGAAGGTTTAAAACGGCCATGAATTCTTCTGAAATAAGAAATAATTACAATGATTAAAATATGGAAAAAACGCATAGCTAATCAGTAAACATTTCAATTAGGTGTAGATGTATATTGTTGAAGAGTGTATTACTAGAACTTCATTCAAAACTATTTTTAATGATTTATTGTAAATATACGAACGATCTTCAGCAAAATTAAAGTTACTGAAGAACATATACTACATATATTAATGTAAAAATCCTTTTTCTTAATTCTATTTTATTTTTTAACAGTAGATTTGGATTATGGTTTAATAAATAGTGCAACTAGAAGAAAATTAAATTTGAATTCAGCTAATATCTCCTACAAATTTTCGCAGATACAAATGATCAGTTAGCAAAATATTAATATACTTCTGATTTAGTAAGTTGCTTATTTTATGCACCGTATACTTACAATATTTCATATACAAAATGCAAAGTCATACAATGAACAAATAATTTATCTTTATCAGAGTACAGATTAAAAAAAAATGTAACAATATTTAAATTATATCTACGATGACAAACAGAAAATTTTAAATTTGTAATGGCTTTCTACTCTGGAAACTGATTTTTTTAAAATTGATATAGCATGGAAATTTATATCTTTAATTGGAAGCTTTTCTTACTACTTACGGAATTTCAAGAATTGCTTTTGCAAGTTTTCCCTCCTTACAAATCATTCCAATACCACTAACCTCATTTAACTATGCTTTAAATTCAACAAACAACTTTTTTAAGGGCCTATATTTAAATAACATATTTTAATGTTCGAAATTATTGAATTAAATAAACGAATGAAGAATGAATAAATCAAAAATTAATGAAACGCAAACTCTTTCGTTTAATGCAAAACGTTATATTTATGTAAAGTAATGCATTTATATCTGAAATCTAGAAAAAATGATTATTATTTCGAAGTGGGTACACTATTTATATGAGCAGAAATATCTTTCCCCAATGTTTTTATCTTACATTTTTAAATAAATACATTGAAAATCAATTCATCTTTCATAAAAAGCAAAGTGGAAATTACTCTTATAGTATTAAAACGCAGGAAATTATATTAATGAACGTATCGTTAAGTATTCGAAATTGTGTCCTAATTCTCGCCAAATATGACACTTTTAGATAACGTTTAAGATGTTGCAACCTCTTCTAGAACTGACCCTTATCAGTAGCACAACCGCATTGTAAACGAGACAACTGATTGACAGTTTTATGATTCGTACGCAAAGTGTATTGTACGCAAAAGTCATACAACATTGTCGAAGAAATTAAGTGACGTACTTCTGATAAATTCCGAAACAGGTTCAATTTCGAGGTCGATGTAAATTATTTTTCTCCTGCTGTACCAGAGAGCATTAGCAATCTTCATCAGGTGACGATTTTCAAAAGCTTGCAACCTCTTAATGTTACCCGCAGAAGTGCCCCCCCCCCTCCCAAATTTAGGAGCCGTACATTAGAATTGGTCTTAAAATAGTTTTGTAGAGCAGAAGCTTGAGCCTAATCGATAGCTTACTGAAAATTAAGCTGTTGAGTTTCTTACTCAAACCTGTAGCTTTGGCAGGGGCTTCTTTAATATGACTATTAAAGCTTAATTTTGCGTCTAAAATTACCCCTAAGTATTTTTACTCTTTTACAAAGGGGACGGGCTGGTCGAATATTTTGATTGGGGCCAGATCAGGCATTTCCAATTTTTTATTAAACAGGAGGCACGCGCATTTATTTGGGTTGATTTTTATTTTCCAGCCGATGAACCAGCACTGTAAAAGGGCCATGTATTATTGTAATTCTGTAATGACTATATATGGATCCCTATGCTGTGTAAGAATGGTGGTATCGTCTGCAAAGATTGCTAAGTGACAATTCCTAACTCTCGGCAGATGGTTAGTGTAAATGTTGGAAAGAGTTGAAGAGAGTAAACTTCCTTGCGCACAACCGTTCAGGATTGGTCTTGGCGAAATTACATTTATTGGTACTCTAAAACTACGAGAAGATTGACAAATTGCGCCGAAAATCCAAATCGCATGCACTTGAATAAGAGCCCTTCGTGCCAAATTTTTTCAAAAGCCTTGGCTACGTCCGGAGAAAGTGCACATGTGGCCAATGGCCAGTCACGATGTTCGTAATACACGTTTTACGAAGGTATTGGACCAAGGTTTTGGAAGGTCTTGGTCGCGGAAAGCACGTCCTGTCATCGATAGCAGGTAGCCACACCGTTTCCGTACTCACCAGGTGATGAGAACCAACCACCATACCGGAAGCTCCTTATCCCCATATCTGAGGTGCGCCACGGTGGGACAACATGCTATAGTAAAACCAGCAAATACTTTTATCTTAGATCTAGCAATAAGAGTAGTCAAGAAATGCAAGTTTAACATGATAAAACATGAAGACTAATAATTAATACCTTATCTGTTGTAGTTCTGGTTCAGAATTTAAAGTGATTCGAATGGTTCCGTTAAAAAGTTCACCACGTCAAAAAAAGGGGGGGGGAGGGGAAGGAAAAGAACAGAATGATAAATTAAAAGTTCTAAAACAGCTCTTATTATGTAAAACCCAGTCCCTTTACAAATTACATGCATGAAAATCAAACTTCATTTTTATGATCATTATTTATCAAATTGCAATTAAAATCAATATTTTTTTGGCAAATTTTAGGTCTAGGACATCTCCAAAATACTAGAATTTTAATTTGCTCTGGGAAACTGGTGTAACTGTTAACAAGCGACTCATCCTGCAGCTGCTACTTCTTTGGTACTACAACAACAGATTGCGAAATCTCTCTGCTGCATCCGACGCTCTACGATTAGTGTGGCATTCTGACCCAGACATTTTTTTAACTCTTGGAGAACTGACAGAAACTTATGAAGCAGGCTGGCTCAGTCCCGAAGTAATAACAGATATTTACAGCTTTTACTGCCAAGCTGTTGGTAAAGTTGCTTCAACTGTGGAGCCTCGGTCCCTGCAGCATTACTGCAGAACAACTATACGGAGAATCTTATATGAAAACAATCAATGGCTTCCAGAAGGCATTGGGAGTATTGGTATACCTCTAAAACTCCAATCTTATTTAAATCTTTAACAATGAATAGAATTGTTTCTACTTGAACTCTGCTCTCTTGTTTGATTTATATGACTTGAAAATCATTTCATCTTCTGATATTGCCTCTGTAAAAATAAAGTAAGCAATGTAAGTGGCTAATTTGGTTTCGCAAGTAATTTGGAAGCATGTTCGAACTTATTGTCATACAGTAAGTGCATGTTTTTTAAATCATGTATTATTATCATACTTTGAATTTTTATAATAATAAAATTTTGGAATATGACATTAAATTTTTTATCAAATATTTCAAACGTGAGAGCAAAAGTCTGTCTCCAATCAAATAATCTAAGTAAATATGAATTTTAATAAAAACCATAATATATTTTCATTTTTAATGAATTAAGAATTTTATAAATCTTTAAAACTAATGTTGACACAGTTTCCTCATTGCATTATTTTCAATACAAAATAGTTTTATAAATTTTTAAACAACCATTTACCTTCGGAAAAAAGGACCATTTTTGAAATAGTTAAAAAGTTTTATTTTTTGCAATTTATATTTGACTATTTCATTCAAAATATCTCATATTAATCTTTTTGAATTTTTAAAATCCATAACACTTTATTCCATCATTTGAATTATGGTTGCATATTGAGATATTTTTAAAACAAACATAAAAAAAATAACTAAAATGTTATATCTCCACAATGTTGTATTTCTATCCCCTTGTTTTGCACAGCGTTGTCAACATCTTGACTTTTGAGCCATAAAAACAGTGAACCGAACCGAACCGAACCAAACCAAACTTAATGGATATTAATTGTCAAAAAATAATTAAAATTGAATTAAATCGCTTAGAAATCTAATGACATTTTTAATAAGAACTTCAATTTTAAATTAGGCTGAAGAAATCGGAAAAAAATTTCAGATTTGAATAATGAGTTATATCTCACATATTCTGTTATATTTATAAAAGATTCTTATAAACAAAACATCTTTTCAGATTAAGCAATAATCTCTATTTATTTAACTTGCATTCATCAGTGTATAGTAAAAGTTAATTTTTAATGTCTATTTATTTAACTTGCCTTCATCAGTGTATAGTAAAAGTTCATTTTTAATGTCTATTTATTTAACTTGCATTCATCAGTGTATAGTAAAAGTTAATTTTTAATGCACATTACTATAGTTTTTTTTTCTTAATAAATTTCGCTTTATGTTATTAAAAACATTAATGAATGCTCATCTGATGTTGAGCGCGATAGTGTGAAACTCGCACACGGAATATGGCTACTCCTTACACAATGTCGTCGCCTCAATTACAAATCCTGACTGCGACTAAAGAATCAACTTCTACACTGCTGTACAATGTAAGCAAACAATGTAAAAAGTAACCCAGGACAAATACCAAAATTTTTATCCCTCTTTTCTGTCCGCTGTTTCCTACATTAACCCTTTAGAGGACCATTTTTTTCTAGTCATATTATGTTAAAATATTTTTAGACTTGAAATTAGAATAAGAAAAGGGATTCATTTAGCTTATTAGATAAATTAAATTAATTAATTTGGTTAATTAATAATTAAGTAACAAATCAAGACGCATCATTTTGTGTGAGATAAAGAACTGAAGCATCTAAGTTTCTGTCTTTCTAAAAAAGTGTGTCGGAACGTATGCCTATCTACATAATTTCATACAAATGATAAATTTGGTGGGAAGCATACTTCCCACGGCCCTAGAAAGGGTTAAGCAAAAAAGTCCCAAAGATTTAAAATAAAAAAATTCATTTGTAATAAATATATTTGTATAATACAAATATAGTTATAATAAATCAATAATTTAAATAGCAAGAAATGGTGTCTCCAAAATGAGAAACATTTTCTCACATACACAAACCTCCAACCCCCCCCCCGCGCATAAAATTGTGGACTTTGGATATGGCGCCAATGTTTTGCAAAGGCCCTGGTAAACAATACCCATGAATATAGACCATCAAAATTTGACACAAAATTGCCATTACTGTAACAAGACAAAATACCAAATTTCATTGATTTAAGTCACAGCGTTTCTGCGATATTTCTTTTAGATGTATACAAAGGTATAAGCAGTCAATCCTCTCATATATTTGGTTCAAATTTCAATAGAGGTCTACGTTTTAGATGCGAAGTCAATGTGCCAAATTTTATCTGCATGACTCTTTGCATTTTATAGCTGTATAGCTTGCATGTATTTCAACAAACAGTCAGACCGGTTTCCTCTGAATGGAAGTCCTTTGAAATGTGATGGATATCTAAGAATTTTTCTACATTCCCTATAACAAACTTCAACCTTTCTGGTTAAAAGTATTTTTAAGTTTTCGTGTCCACAAACAAGCAGAAATGAATGCCCCTCCCACTCAACTCTTTTCTGAAGTTGGGTTTGAAATGTGGAGATTGTTCAGAATCTCGAGTTTGAATTTTTCAACGATTGTAAAATTTTCTCAGTATCTCCTACTGTTTCTTCATGGATTCGTAGATCCTCCGCTCATGCGTCAGGATGTGTTTGTTTACTCCAAATAGGGATAACAGGAAAAACGAAAAGAGATGAACGAATAGAAATAAAAATCATATTACTGAAATCATTGTGGACAAACTCCAAAATTTCTCGTAGTTTTTAATAAATTAAAATAAAATTTCTCTGAGGTACACATCTTTAGTTACCAAAGTATATATATATCAAGATTAGCATTAGGTCAAATGGTATATTCTGTACAGTGCTAAAACACACCTGCACATTTTTATCTTTATTAGAAGTACAAGATTAATAGAACTGGATTATTAATGCAAGCGATTTTAACTAATTATTTAACATATGTTTCGAAAAAGATTATATATAATAGAAAATTAAATTTTTAATTTTTGTAATTCAGATTCTGAGATGTTACTTCTGTTATTCATTACTGGTTAATTTCACAATTTTACACAAATATTGAAAGTTTAAAAGATACATTGATTCCATTTTATTAAATGATTCAGAGTTTCGGTACAAGCAATAAAATGGTGGAGATATGTCTTTTCTGATTATAATTTTTTGTGCATGTCTAAAATTTCATGAAATGGATATGTCGATAAAGAAGTTCATAATTTAAAATCAAAATATTACAATTAGAGGAATCTGATCTCAGAAACGTTTGTTCATTTGAGCATTCAGCAAAATTAGACAAAAGAAAACATTGAAAAAAGGAATTTAAGCATCAATTAACAAGCATTTTCTTCTAATATTTGCAATTTTGATGGAAAAACTGACCCTTTTTAAGGTTCCAATATCGAAGATGATTTACCTACTTGATCAATTACAGCATTGTAAAATTGCTGAAAATATCTTTCCTGTATTAAAAGTTTGAAGTGTCAGCGTCTAAAAGTGCCATTAGTAGGATTATTTTCAGAAAATAGTAATTAGTCCTTCAGTAATTCAGTCATTAGTCCTTAAACAGTTCAAGTTATTTTTAAAAATTCACCGCATTTAATATTTATTCTGTATATTTGATTTATAAACAGATATTTAACTAATTCCAAGCTGAAGGTACAACAATAAAAATTCGATTTATTCAAATATCCGAATTTAGAACAATTAGCATATAACAATATTCTACTTATTTATTCTATTTTCCGTTACGTCTAAAGGTACAAAAGGAAATGAGAGAAGATCTCTAATGTCAGAATATTATTTGAGCTGATTAAAAAAAATTAAAACTTAAAAATCATTAGAGCGTATAAACGTGCAAAAATAAATAATTAATGCAACAGCTAATAAATTAAAACACGGGAACAGCTATTCTTTTGAAAACAAATCTCAATAACATAAATGATAACAGACAATAAATTCTCGCAGATGTTTGCAGTAGAAAAATGGTCAGGCAAAGTTTAAAAATTTATTTGCATATTTATGTAAAGTAATTAAATAATTTCTCCAGAAAAGTTTGATAATTTTAAAAATTCGCAATAAAAATTTTCAGGGTAATAATTTATATGGGGTTATAAATCTGAATGAGGTTAGAAGAAATTATATTATACTTTTTAATCCGTTTTAAAAGCAAAGTATATTAATCATTTTTTAAATACTATTTTTTTGCTTTTTACCTTTGTTTGTATGTGAAATTTTGCAATCGGTTTTAAACTAACTTCCCTATGAGCTAACTACATGGCGCCATCTGTCGCCATTTTTAATCTACCGCAAACATTTTACTGAATAACAAACAAACCGAGTATAAAGTAAACCAATAAAAACGTAAAATATAACTAATTTTTAACACTGCTATTTCAGAATACTGTTATTAGAAAATAGATTTTCTGCATTTTATCTGATGAACAGATATGATGAATATTAGCAAATATTTGCACTAATACAGTTTCTCTCAGTTAAACTTTTTGTTCAAAGATTAAATAGAAAACCCGACAGCTCTATGGTTTTTAGTTTCTCAAATTTCAGGCAGCTCAACCTCGGGATTTTTAACTTGATATAGTAAAACTCCTTACTCAGCCATATTTGTTAAAAATTTAAATTATTATTATTTGATCACCAGACAATCTGAGCCTAGTAATAAGAACTATATGAAAGTTCTGTTTACGAAGTGTAAATAAAATATTTTAGATTTACCGACTATGCGTACTTGTGTAAATAAGATTGATTTAATGTACAGAGAACAAAGAATAATAATATGATCTATTCCAGGCAAAAGATGCCTTTTACTTCAATTTATTAGCCAAGTTTTCACCTCGTGAAAAATATTTAAAACCACCACACAACTAATAAATAACTACACAAGTGTCTGAATCACACAGTTTATGGATAATAAAAAGGAAAAATGTACATCAAGCAGCTAAAAAGCTTTAAAATAAATATACAGCAGTTGATAATAAAAGACTCATTCACATATTTACAATCTACGATTGCAGACAATAATTCATAAATACATTAAAGAGCCACTAAGCTTCAGTTTCGGCGGAACAAGCCATGGATTGTGGGAGGCAGATGCACTGTTCTTGGTACATAGGCTCTTCCCAATTCTTGAAAATGTTTGGCATCCAGCACCATCAAGAAGTCTCGGGTATCTGAACTAACATCGAGAACTACAGAAAGCAAAACACCTGCAATTGGAGAAGAAACATATCAATGTTAATTATGAATAACGAAAAAAGTTTTTAAATACATCAATGAAAAGGTAAAGAGACTTTGCTTAAAAATGTTGATTTTAATACAAAATAAACAGGAATTTTACAGTTCATTTGCATAATTTTTTTAATTTTTAAAGTTTTTTTTGGGGGAATTTTATTTCTCGTGATATTTATTATTGCTTATATCTTTTTATTGTGTTTTCAATGCCACTCTCTTCCACTATTTTATTTTGATATATATAGTTCAGATGAAAAATAATTTAGCTTTTAGAACAATAAAAGTATGCTTTTAAAATCTTTAATATTTTCTGAAAACCTTTTATTATATTACAGTTATGAAATTTTGTAGTAATTCTTCCAAATTCACCATTAGGTGGCGTCAGCAATACAGAACAAAAAATTAACTTATAAACGAGTTATGAAAAACTGGTGCAATTTTCCCAAGATCTTACTAGCGTGCCCAGCTGGTCCAAGATCTTACTAGCGTGCCCAGCTGGTCCAAGATCTTACTAGCGTGCCCAGCTGGTCCAAGATCTTACTAGCGTGCCCAGCTGGTCCAAGATCTTACTAGCGTGCCCAGCTGGTCCAAGATCTTACTAGCGTGCCCAGCTGGTACACTTGCTAAATCAATGAAGATTTCGAGGTGAAAATTGGTATTCGCCATTTGCAAATGATAAGTCACTGACAGCATTAACAGTACAAACAATCACTTGATGCTCAAATGCCACTTTCAATCGAGACGCCATGGTAGTAGATACCGATTACAGCTTATGCAAAGTCAGAAAATTTACTTTCAAAAATATAAAAATTCTCTTAAAAGTGAAAGTCATATTACATAAATAAATCAATAAAATTTGAATTGTATTTAAAGAAATTTTTTTACCATCATCTTCCTCTTTGGACCCTGGTCTAGGAACATAGGTTATCTCACTTGGATACATTTTGTCAGTGCCCTTCCATACTGTCATCTCGCCAGTTGAGTTGTCTAACTTGATCAACTAAAAAAATATATTAATTAAAATGCATACATTTTTCTTAATGCATTAAACTCCGCAATTGGAATAATCAACACGTGATGACTGCTAATTAAAATTAGAGGAAAAAAATAGCAAAGAGTATAATAAATATTTAATTTAATATAAATATTAAATAGGGTAATGTTTATTTGTTGATGAGTATTGGACATAGACGCCAGGGTAATATTACGCTTCTGATGATAATTCGTTGAATACGAATTATTCCACTTAAGGCGGATTAAGAATTATTCAGCGAAGTATCCAAAATGATACGTGTTCTGCTATCGAAAGTATCAAGTAAAAAGTGATCTTGGAATATTGTTTATAAAATATTCGCACACAATCAGTAAATAAATGATTAAATGCAAAAGTATGACTAATACAATACAAACTCATAATGAAAGGTATATTAATCTATAACTCATAACATACGAGATGATATGTTATGATATTTAATCGCATATTTGGTACATGCAAACTAAATTTTCCAAATCTGACAATTTAAAACTTTAAATTCTTAAGATGATTTTTTTTATTAAAGTATGCATACACACCAAATATATTATCACTGAGTTAGAAATTGTATGAAAAGTACGATTATAATCTCATCATAAATTGATTCGTTTCCAATTAATGAAATTATAACTTGAAATTAATGACAGAATACGAATGGCATTAATATGTAAGCGAAGAAATGCGCTTGGAACTCAGTCTAAAATAAGAATACAACTTTAAAAAGAGCATTAATAACTCAACAAATGTAGTTTTAAGTTCAAAACAAACTTCTACAAAATGCATCTGAAAATTTGGCATGAAATAAGTGATTAAAATGTTCATTTAAGGTGTGCGTACACACTTGGAACTTCGAAAGTCGTTCAAAATATCGATTTTTTTTTTTTAATGCTTCAAAATGTTCTATGATGCCTTAGCTTTCAAACGATACCAAAATGTTGCCAATATTCGGAATATTTCTCGAGTTATGATTATTTTTAGAGAGGTACTTTCACTAAAACCTCTAGTTTCGTTTTTTTTTAAACTCCTTTTTTGAAGAATGATATTTTCCTACTATGTTGCTTCATTCAAACAATCATAACTCAACAAGTAATTAACCAAATACAATTGTTTATATATCAAAATAAGGTCTATGAAACAAAGGATGTTTTGTGCTTCAATCAAAGTTATATTTATAGAAATAAATTTTTAATAGCTATTTAAAAGTAAAAATGACAGAAAAAATCTCGCTTTATCTATTCATCGTTGATGAAAAAATTGTTAAACAGAAATTATATATTTTTATAACTTAAGGCAGACAACATGAAGACTAACATTAGACATCATTTCCAATTAGAATTGTGTGTCTGTACAAATTAGAATTTAAAATATCATGTTTCAAAAAATATGCTAATTAGCTCATTAAATATTATTTAATAATTAGGGTAATATGGTTTTTTCTCACTGAAATGGGTTTAAACATATTAATGAGCTACTGTGAAAAAACTGGATTTTTAATGTTAAAATTTTAAAAAAATCTTCTAGTATGTATGTACACAATCATTTCCTGTTTACGAATAGAATTTATATAATAAAAGCCTCAGTCACTTAAATAGAATAATCAATATTGCATTCAATACAAATGAAAGAAAATTACAACTTGTTCCTAGTTGGCGCTACTGTAAGAACAAGAGGCGCTTACTCGGCTTAAATCGCTGACAGATAACTGTCAGAGGGTTGTAAAGTGCCGTAAGTCACACAACACAGAAAATTGCATGTAGAAAATTGAAATATATAAATAACCAGGTAGTGCAGTGCTGATGGGATTTTTATTGAAATAAAACGCGAGAAAAATAGTCGCGTTTCATGTAATAAAACTGCTTGACTTTTAATTTGGTGTTTCGTATCTTTATTGCGTAGCTTAATATATTTTACTGCAAACATACTGTAATAAAATGAAAATTCTAAAAATACTAAAGCACTTTCATCGCTTATCCATAATGTAAACCTTTTGCTTATTGCAGACTTACCTGAATGATAGTTAATTTTGATTGAAAAGAATTTAAATCTAATATGGAAGGATTTAAAAAAATTGAAATTAAATCAAGGATTTGTATGAAAGGAATAAAAGTTTTCCTTTAAAACTCTTACCTTTAATTTTTGAAATCAAACAAAATTATTTGCACACTTATATTGTCCATAATTATCAGCCATAGAATAAAATAATGGCTCTAAACAACATTCACTAGTTACTGGTCATAGAAAAAAGGAAAAAATCTCATCTAAAAATTTACAAACAATATTCATTGGTTGGTAATAACAGATAGTCACCACGTGTATTTTACTTATGCTCACAATTCGACTTGCGTTACGAACATCTATAAAAATTTATAAATCCTACAATTTTTATAATTAAATAACTTATCAAATTTAATGACAATTGGACAACTGAACACTTGCCAATCAGCTTATGAATTTGTTAATACATTATGATCATGAACGAGTTCAAACTCGAGTGCAAGCATTTTGTAGTTGATATTCGTAGCCAATTTTTATATTGGAACGCCATGAATATATTATTAGAACAATAATTGTAATAAAAAAATTATAATTTAATCGAGGATTTTGTATATTTATGTAAATGTTGGCTACAAGACAAATTCGATTAAACGTGTTGTTTTCTTCACAATTCCAAAATAAAATGAAGAAGATACTTGTATAATTTTTGTGTACACACCTTAATAAATATAATTAAGTATTTATAAACTGCTTAAACATTTTCCTTCTAAAAAGGTATAATATTTCAATCAACGCTTAAAAATATTTAGCAAGATGCTTTGCAATAAGAATTGGCAATTTTAATTTCTTTAAATCAACACTCTGAAGATATATAAAGGAATTGCACATGCAAAGGAAACTATCTTTTTTACAGTACTGAAAATAAAGATGACAATACTATACCGAGTTGGCAAATTTTCCCGTTTCAAAAACTCCGCTACCATATACGTATCGATATTTTCTTGTATTGAACATGGAATAATTTATGGTTGGCATTTCATAACCTGAAAAATGTAATGCATTTATTGATCAAACAGATAAAAAAAGGAAATTCTTTTTTTTAAAATGTAATATTTAATTATAATGAAATATCAACTTAAGGATACTATTAATGTGTATATCTGACAATCGTTTTAGTAACAAAAATATACAATGCCTCAATTTGAGACTTAAAAATAAAATGAACCAAATTTGGTAAAAGAATAAATCGTTTTAATCTTATCAAGCAAGATAGTCTAAAAAATTCCAAGTTGCACTGAAAAAATCTTATTTGATTGATAAGTAAGCTTTAAATTGATTATCAAAATTATGTGGTGTTATATCATTTTAACCTTTTAAAAGGCCATTTTTTTCTAGTCATAGTATAGTAAAATATTTTTTGGAATGAGACTGGCTAATGGAAAGTGATTCATTTAACTTATCAGATGCATTTAAATTGATTAATTTATTGTGTTAATTAATAATTAAGTAACAAATCAAGACACGCCATTTTGTGCGAGACAAGGAACTGTAACATCTAAGTTTCTGTCTTATTGAAAAATTTGTCAGAACTTAAGCCAATCTACGTAATTTCACCCAAAGATAGATGAATATGGTGGGAAGCATACTTCCCATGGCCTTACAAAGGGTTAAATAATTTTTATTTTATTAAAAAATAGTTTTAGATTTCTTATTACCTTACATTTTGTTACTTCATTTTACACATAGGGCTATAAAAAAACTTACAAAATCAGACTATATTATTCTTCATTTATGAATTATACTTTTTGAAGTTCCTAATTTTTTTTCAAAAATATAAATTTTATATAAATTTAAAAAGATTTTATTAATTTTCTTACTATTCAAAACAAGAGATTTTTAAGCAAGTTTTATTTTCATTAATTACTTAATTTATTCTAATTTATTAGTAAAAGGAATAAAATAATGAATTTTTAGTTTAAATTCGAGTTATATGTTTAACAAATTAATATTTATACAACCAATCTTAAAATAAGAACATTCGCAATTGAAATTGCACAGCAGAATATTATAAGATATCCCTCCAATTTAAAAAATAGGTAAAAAATTGATTTAAAGAAATACTAGTATAAATAAAAATAATTTCTATATTTTTCTTATGATTAGCGATAACGCATTTTTAAAGTGAGTTAAAAATTTTTGTCATGAATCGAACAACATGTAATACGATCTTTCACTTCTTTCCTGCTGCCATCTATTGGAGAAATAATGAAATAGATTACAATCAAAATTCAAATGGAATTTATTGTTCAGCCATCTATTAATAGCAGCTGAAAGTAATAATTGAATATTTGAGAACAAATACCCCCCTCCCCAATCAAAGGTTTTTATCAGAAATGTTCTAATAAATTAAATCAATGCAAAATTTTCTTACCGCTGATTTATCTTAAAAATATTAAATGATCTAATATTGTTTTAATAGTTGATTTTAAGTTAATTTCAGATATCTATAAAATATATTATTAAAAAAATGCTTCAAACCATCTATATATAAAGTCACAAATTTTCTAGTTTGTTTTAAATTGAATCCATTACTATTCTATAAAAATACATGTACTTACAATAATACCGATTTCCATATTTCAAGCAAAAATGCCTGAATTTAGAGAGAATGTATTCCTTCCAATATAAGACTACATATTTTCTTAATTTATTGATTATAATATGCTCTTTATGAAATGAAGTTACAAAATAATTTATATTTAGGTAAAATGAAGTACATTTTGAATCTAAGTTATATTTTGCAGTTTCAGAAATGTTACAGATTATTAAATTAAATAGCCAATTACTAGTAGTTCTATAATACATGCGATAGGAAATTATTATCGAGATGGAATACAATCATTAAAATTCGATTACCAGCTTCTCCTTTTTGTTCAGGTTCTAGGAACACAACTCCATTATCTTGCTTAATTGCAGTGGCTTGGGTATTTTTCAAAGTAACCAAGTTTTCTCCTTTCTTTCCATCCTGAAAGCACAAACAGAGAAAAACGAAGTCAATACAAATAGTTTTTTTGGTTCAATATTCTTATTTTTTCATATAGGAATATTTATATTTTATAGAAAACACGGTATTTTTCAAAAAATACGACTTCCACATTTTGACGATTCCTACATTTTAAATCTTCCCGAATTCGAATCGTGTTTTAAATCTTCCCAAATCGTGCTCATATGTGTTCGGTAAATATCAATCTAAATCTGTTAATAGACATTTTGTAACTGCTACTATTTTTATTTAATTAAAATATTATTAAAAAGTTAAAAGCAAACGATTTTTTCTCTCATAAACATATTTTATTAATATTATTTCGTTTATTTTTTTGTATAATAGCTGATGATCAATTGTAAGCCTTCTGAAATCTGGCAATGTTTGTAATATACGCTGTTAAATTGAAAGAATAAAGAAGCCGATGGAATTCTAAAATGCTTGGAGTATTATTTTAGTTTTTAAGAAGTTAAGATGCTCTGCAAGCTATAGTTTGAAGCTTAAGAAAACGGGTAGTTTACTAGAAAGCATGCAAAAGTATGCATTCGAATCCGATAAAACGAAAAACGTAAAGAACTAAACGGCTGAAATTTAGCACATGATTTTATCATCAGAAATGCAGATATGCATTAAAAATTGGGGTAAATCGATCGAAGAGGTGACCATCTGACTGGTTATTCACTTGTAAACGAGCACTATAATTAAAAAATACAACCGCCTGTTGAAATGAAATTTTATGGCAGTTTGTGAGAGATCTGTATCGAAATTTGAGTTCAATTTCTCAAATGGAAAAGATCTCATATTCGGTTTTAGAACTTATTCTATGAAATACTATATACTAAATCGTAACATGCAGAATTCGTGGTGTGTGTGTGTGTGTGTGTGTGTGTGTGTGTGTGTGTGTGTAGTGAAAAACGCAGAAAATGGAGGAAAAATTGAAAGGTGTCAATTAAGAATTTTTTTTATTGATTTTAATTGAATCATATTTTTATATATTTTGAATACTGATAGATTGCCATAAAATTAAAAAAAAACCAAATTAATTAATCATAATTTAAATTAAAAGATATTATTCTTGCATTAACTGTAATCCAAATATTGCTGAAGTAGCAATGACATTGTCTAAAATAGCGTATAGCAAAGATTAAGAAATTCTATAAATATCAAATCAATAAAATAACTCGAAAAAAAAGTCATACAACTCTTTTTGCAAAACTCTCCTTAATCGTTTGGCGTTTTCTGCTCAGCGATGAGTTAGTTAACTTACATATTCGACAAGTTTTCTGTAAAAATGTATAGATTCTCAATTGTCTGATACATTACAGACTAGAACATTGTCGAATTAAAGAGAATCCTATATTAGCAAAATCCAAGTGAATTTTTTACATCATGAAATTTTCCTTTTCCTCAAATCTTGTTGGAAACTATCATCTAGATGAGCTAGGTCATATTGATCCTTATACCAAATTTGAAATATTGAATAATTTTTTTAATTCAGTGCGATTTGCAATGAATATTTTTTAAATACTTAGTGCGAATGTGTGTCCATAAGCCAATAGAAACATTTGGTAAATATCGCTTTATTTTTAAGATACTTTAAAATTCTTATAGGGAATAAAATTTTAGATGAAAATACAGTTAAAAATAATTCTCACCTTCCTGGGAAAATGAAATGTTTTGAAATATACCTCTTCCCAATGAGGGTTGTGGTTTAAAACTAATTTTAAATCTATTTTGTTGCAAGAAATCTACAAAAAATTTATATCAGCACATAAGCAGACATAATCAATTTTTTCGGCGATGCAACGTGTATAGGGGGCGAAAACGAAAAATATAGAAGACTGCCGAGTCAATATTTTACAAAACATGGATTCGACGCGAGTGTTCTTTTCATATTGAATAAAGATGGATTGTATCGGAGACAAATGGGCTCTATACACATAACACATACATTGTGCCAGCTAAAATATATCTAGCACATCAAAAGTTTAGTTGATATATGTTTTTACAAACTTTATAATAGTTAAAAGCACGGAAATGAAATATATAACGTACATTTTCCCATAAAACTTACTGAGAACTGATTCATGTATTTAAAGAAACGGTGTATGAAAGAATTGAATTGCGAATTCAATTTTTGAATAAACCGGTTTAAAAAAGAAAAAAAAATCACAAAAAGTTTATAATTTATATCGCAAATTTCCACAAATTTTTACTAATCAAGCATTAAAATGTTTAGACTTAAATCATCCTTTAAACCAGGTAAAATTAAATCAACTATAAGGTCTCGGAGATTGACCACCAAGATCAGGCACTCCGCCAAAATAAGCATCACGTCGTCCACAAATTTTTTCCAGATAATTCCATCAAACTTTCCCCTGCGGGCATAGCGTACATTTTTCTAATTGGACTATTTCGCCGATCTTATTTTTTTTTTTTTGTCCGTGTTTTCTATATTTCGCCGCTAGGAGCGTTCGACCTGTCCCATTTCATTCAGTACAGTCACTGCATTATAGATACACGTTATTTACCTTTATATACTAGATGTCATTTTGAATTAAAGAGCTTAAAAGGACTCAACCGATCAGCCTGTATATTTCTTTCATTCAACAAATTGAAAGCTATAGTGACTGTGTTGTGATTTTCTAATGGACTCTCCGGATGTAATATTTTTAATCTACACGGACACAGCTACACTACAAAATTTACAAACACACATAGACAATTAGGTTAAAGAAAACAGTATGATGGAGGGATTCCACAGTTTCCAGCCGAAAGCATAGGGAAAAAGTCTGCACAAGGGGAAAAAGAGGTGCTGCAAAACTAGATTTATTGACTATTTGTATGTCAAGTTACAACACTGAAATTTATCGATATCACCATTTCTCAAAGGCACAGAATTTAGATTTTATTACATTATTCCTAACCGCAAACTTCCTCATAGTGCAAACAACGAAAAAAAAATTATAGAATAATTGCAAAACAATTTCATAGAATCGCAAATCAATTTTGCAACAGACCACATCACAAGCAGAATCAGTAGCATCTTAAAATTGACTCTTTCGACACAGTTTCCCTTCTATCTTAAGGTTTCAAGAAAACAAAATATTTTCCTCGGACACATAGCGAAATAACTACTTTCTAATTTTATAACATGGATGTTAACATTAGTCTCAGTGATTTCCCCGAAACTTTCCTGCACACAATCAAATATAAGGTTTTCTCCTACCCCCTCCCCATACCCCGCATAAAATTGAGGTTTTTTTGGAAGTTCGGAGTGCTATGTTTTTATTTTTTGAGCTCTGCACTCGAGTTTTGTGCTTTATAGAAAAGAAAACAGAAGATGCATTTTTTGATACCTTTCTTCGACGATTGAGACCAAAATGGAATACAATAGATTGATCTAAGACATTGCGCTTACATGCCTACAAAAAAAGTGCGGAAGAAAGACAATGTTGGAATATTGAATTAAATCAATCAACCCCTTAAAGGATTTATTTCTAAATTTGATATAGATCATTTTAAATGTTAATCATGTGTATCAAAAAATATTAATCATGTGTTTAGACAGACTCTATATGGATTTTGTTCAGAATGCGATAGAAATCTACGTATGTGGTATGAAGTATATACTACATTTCATCCATCTAGATTAAAATATTTTAGTTACGTTTCCCCGGACCAGGAAGGCCTGATATGTGAAGATTCTTCAAAATCTCGAGTTCGATTATTTTTCTTAACGATTACAATATTTCCTTTTTGCATCCTTTGCATACGAGAAACTAATAAAAAAATGTATTGGAAGTAAATGCAGTAAAGTACCATTCATATGTTTTATCACGAATCTGATTTAGTGAAAACTATCCAGAAAATACTTCGTACATTTCTTTATACAATACCAAGAAAGCAAAGTTTCTTTTTCTCCTTCGGCTTCTTTAACCCTTTCTAAGGCAGCGGGAAGAATGCTTCCCACCAAATTTATCCATCTTTGTATGAGATTATGTAGGTTGGCATCAGTTCTGACACATTTTTTTAGTAAGTCAGAAACTTTGATGCTTCAGTTCTTTATTTCACACAAAATGATGCGTCTTGATTTGTTACTTTATTAATTAACCAAATTAATTAATGAATCAAATTCAATTTATCCAATAAGCTAAATGGATCCCTTTTCTTATTCTAATTTCAAGTCTAAAAATATTTTAACATAATATGACTAGAAAAAAATGGCCCCTTTAAAGGGTTAAAGGTGATTTTTCTTTCTCTAAAAAATGAATTTTCTGCCTCGATTATTCCACCATTTGTATTAAGGCGAAACTTTTCCATGTGATATATTTATCAGAGTTTTGGAATAGTTCAAAATTGATAAATGAATTGAAGACAAATGAACTGGGGCTAATTTAAAGCGATGAAGAATGTGAAGAAATTATTCCTCCCTCCCTTTAAAGATACGCTTGGAGAAACTTTATTCGTTAAAACAAAAAATATTTAGTGAATTTAGACCGATTCTTAATACTATACTTAATACACGAAGATAGTCAACATATCAGACAACGATTACAAAGTATCCTAACTAAACATTTTCCGAGTGTTCATAAATCGAATAAATGCATAATTAAAATTCAAACTATACAACAAAGATATAATTTTCTTCCTTTATGATAAATGTTTGATTTTAAATTATAGTTAATTATAGTTTTAAGTTACACGCAATAATTTTGTTACGAATTCGTGATATAAGTTCCGAGCTTAGCAAGTCCCTTGGTATGGAAAATGGTTTTACGATTCTGATCTCTGATTTATCTGACGATTCTAATTCATGGATACCGACTCAATGACCCGCAGCCTTGGTGACGAACTTGCGACTTAGGCGACAAAAATGAAAGTTAATGAAATTGCTTGCATTTTGGCGATATTTCATTACGGTATCGTTTTAGAAGATTTGCTCCGGCAAGGAAACTGTAAAAAACCCGAGATTCAGTATTGAATCAGTAAGAGTAGCAGATGATTCGAGAGACGTGAGTAGTAGTTGAATGAAGTCTCTCTCCTGCAAGCTCTTTGTGAGCGCTTTATTCTCTTAGTCGTTTAATATATGCTGCTTTTTATTAGAAGTGTTGTTCATGTGTCCTCCTCGGATATGTTTTATCATCTGTTATTAATTTTTCTTCATGTAGAATAAAGCATGCTTATTTCTTATTGAATTTGTTTGACTATTCACTTTACAACCACGAACGGATTTTGGGATATTTTCTGTACTAACTTAATTAGCAAATTCTTAAAAAAACTTAGTAATTATTCAAAGTTCATTTAAAAGTATTGAACTGTAATAATCAAAGTTGTTTCTTAAAAATGCAGTTACACGTCTTTCCTCTCATACGTCGTCTTAGTTCAGTTCTCTTGAAAGAAATGAAATTAATTGATTCATGTCAATTTTTGAAATTTCTGTTTTTATAAAAAGACATTAAATGGAGGTTTTAAAAAATTTCATCAACAAATGCAGTTATGCTTATTGATTCTCTTTTGCATTTCGGATTTTTAATTTTATGACGATATTTATCGGAATTCAAATAAAATTGTTATTTTTACAGAATTTCTAAACGATAAGTATTCACTTCGATATTTAATAATGAGGTTTGCAAAATGTACTAATGTTCTTTGGTGTCTATCTCAAACAATTCGATACGAACTTGAAAATGAAAATTGATATGACATTTGGCTGTTCCTAGCCATTGTCATAGGTAATTCATTGACTCTTTTTAAAAACTGTTAAATTGGTTATTTCATTACGATTCTATTGCTGAAAGGTCAAAATTTTCAATCCAAAGACTTATGATATCCTGAAAAATATCTTAACATAGTTTTTTATGTATTAAGTAAACTGCCATGCACTATTTTTGGCGACAGGGCCTCATGGATCATATAGACTGAAAGCCTCATAACCAGAAGAAACATTGTTTCCTCGCAATCGCACTACGAAATTTTTCTTATCCAAGCACGATAGTTAATGTATTAATTCATTTAAAACCAATAAAAGGTAAAGAGATAAAAATATAATAAAATCTGGAGGTCTTGAAATCTCACGGTTTTCAGAGGCAATACAAATCTTGTGAAGATGGGCTGGCAAGAGACATCAAATTCCCCGAGACGAAGCTTGCTCATGTAAAACTTGTCCAGCACTTCTGGATCGGGGAAGGCCTGGATATCAGCCACCACGTGTCCATCCTCCTCATAGGTATTGATGTGGTGGAAAAAGAAGAACGCTTCTGACTGATACTTGGTTTTGATTTCGTGCCCAGATACACGATCGATGAGATGAAAGCGGGTCTGAAAATAAATTCTGTTTAATAAATAGAATCCACAATTGATAGAAAGTAAAATTTAGATCGTTTTTCTTTTTCATTATAATAAAATCGTAATTAGGCGTTAATAAGTTTTTGAGGTTATTTTAATTGTATCTTTCTTCAGGGGTAAAAACTATTTTCATTTTGCCATCATTTATAAAAAGTTATAAATAAGAAAGCTCAGGAAAGCAAACCATATCCCCTAGTACCCTTGTTAGAATTTGCTCTACTTCATTGGAACTTGCGAATCGTCGACTCTTAATTCTTCAATCAAGGAGGAAAATGGGCGAGAAATTCATATATGGCGAGATCTAAGGAATGGACTGATTGAAAAAATATCGGATTAGGAGAAATAGTGTTTTAACAATAATTTGGGAAATTATCGCATTCAAATCCAAGTCGAAAGCGAACCAACAGATGCAAGTCGATTGAATTGTCAATTACGTCTGAACAATCTCCTGAATCAGATTTCTGACTGACGTATTTCCTAATTTCTTTGGAAATGACAATTTGTTTCATGCATTCTGAATACTAATGGTTATGTCTTTATTTTTCTCACTAATTCTTCAGCCTTTTTTAAATTATCAATGTCTTTGAAACTTGAGTTAAAAAAAGCCAACTTATTAATTTGAAAAATCTCGGCAAAATATTTTCCTTCAGAATGCGACTACCTTCAGGACAATTTTTTTTTTTTTGAAAAAATGCTATTAAATACTCATTTTTAAATTTTTACATAAAATAATTTTCAAAAATGAAACAAAGCCATATTTATTAAAAACCAAAAGTATTAAAAACCGGAAGTTTTTTTTTGGGGGGGGGGGAGGGGGAGAATTTTCCGATTTTGAGAGGGGGGGGCTAAAAAGATTTTAGAAATTTATCCAATGATTTCTTCAAAGCCTTACTATTTACATATAGTATCTAGTCCCTGGACTAAGGAACAAGCTGCATTTCTATTCAAATGCTAAATTCGATGAATAACATGAAATTAAAAAAATTCGTATTATAAAATATTAAAAAAGCTAAAAATTTTAAAAGATTAGATTTATTCCGTAATTCAGAAATCGGACAATATATTGAGTTATTATATCAAATATTAAGTTATTATACCAAATACAAAAAAATTATATATACATTAGATTTCAATTTATGACTTTCCTTAATAAGATTTTACCAAAATTTAGGAATTGGCAATATATTTAAAAGATGTAACATTAAAACGTAGAGTATTCCAATATAAAAATCAGCATTTTTAAGAGAAGAGACATAAAACATATTACATGTGCAAAAAAACAGAATATTATGTATAAATATATTCGATTTTTTTTTCGTGAAAAATCGACTTTTCAACACAATTATTATCTTAACAAGAAACAATTTGATATTTTAAATAGTGTTTAGAATTTAGTATCTTTTCTATACTATAAGAAATTTTGAGCTCGTAAAAATGAGCTACACGCATATGCTATACGTTTTTGATTTACATAGAACATATTTTGAGTAGAAGATCTAAAGACACTTCTTATTTTTGGCAGTAATACACTTGGAAATTACTTTAAAATTTCCGCAACTGTAACGTTGAACTCAAGAATATTGTTCCAAAATTTCCATATTAGGTTCAGTGGCGAATTTCCAACTAGACAGACAAGATTTATTTCGTTTGGTTTGGTTTAGTTATATTAACGTCCCATTTTAAAGCAACACTAGGGCATACAAAACTGCTCAGCTAAAGGAAGGGAATACAGAGAGATTGAATTTTAAAAAAATGGTATAAGTATGCAATTCACTTCACGAAGATGCTGAAGTAACCCAATATCAAGATTAAAATGTGCAAAACGTGTTGTGAATTAAGTTGGGCAGTTTTTTTGCTCATATAAAAGAGAAACCTCAGTACACTGTTTTTGGCCCCAAATAGCTTAATATTCTAAATTCGGTGCTAATGAAATATCAAGGACGCTTTTGATGAATGGTCAAATTGATGATGCAAAAGTTTCTTTTCCATCATGAAACACTGAAATGCTTGCATAGCAAAAGTCTTATTAATTTATATCCGTATTTAGTTTATTCGAAATGCTTACCTTCTGAGCAGGATTCCAGTCAAAGCACTCTTTGAGACTATACCCTTTGATACCCGATGCGGCCATCCGGACAGTATTGACCAGTAGGGGTTGCTCCACGAACAAAATGTAATTCTCCGTCAAGCCGAAGCTGTGGTAATAGCTGAAACTTGTTTTCTGGTTGGAATTGATACTAGTTAAAATGGACGCACGCTCAAACCCTTTGGGTTCTGTAACAAACAAAAGTGAGAACTGCAAAAATTGAAAAAGGAGACTATTTCTAACAGTGTTACCATTTCTAGAGCTCTATATAATCTGAATGTGCAAAAAGTAACATAACAAAACTATACTACTGATCCTTAATCTACAGTTGCGAACCATGTTCCATTGATCTTATTCTTAGTGATCAGAAATGGACTAAATATGCATGTTAAAACTTGCTTTGAAATAATATTTCTCGTATGACTTTCTTTTTAAGAAATCAAAAATGCTTTAAGAATTAAGAAATCAAAATCAGAAAAATTCAAAAAGCTGTTTTATAGAATTTGTTATTCGTTCATATATCTAAGAAAAGGTCCAGAGACAAAAGAACTTCAGTGGATACAATCTCCATGTCAAGTTCCGTTTAATTGGATAAACATTCTGACATGAAGAGGGAAATGCCTGTTTTCATTTAGCAGGCAAGTTTTTGAATTGATATTAATATGAAATTTTAATGCAGAGTTTAAATTTATCAAGAAATATTTCCTCTGGAAATCTGAAGTTTGTAAGAAATAGAATAACTCACCCGAATTCGTTTGTTTTTATGGCTATATTTTTATTAGAAAATTTACTTTGTAAAAAAGAAAATTGTTATAAATATGTAAAAAAAATAAAAAAAAATAAATAGTAAACAGTTTTACAGTAAAATTGTATTTGCATCCAATTTCATTTGGTACCAAAAATGAATGATAATATCTAACTGCAAGTTTTTTTGTAGTAATTAAAACTTTTAAATTACTATTGCTACTGAATTAATTATATTGTACTTTTTTTTGATAATTATCTGTTTTTTCATATTTAGAAATAGTTTTTTTAAAAATAGAAATATTTTTTTTGAGGCTACAAGCAAACATTTTTTTTTCTATGGGACTTAAACTATTTCTTTGGTTCTGTTGTTGTTTCTTATGGCACTTGTCATAGACAAGCCCACTTAATTTTGTAAGTCAGTGATTTTAAGTCAAGGGTGCGTCTCTTGTTTTTTCAGTCATGCCATCTAGGGCCAAGAGAACGACTTAACTACTCACACGTCACAACCCTTTTTAAGGGGCGGACTTTTTTCATGCATTTCATTCTAGTATGCATAGATCGTAATTTAGACCTGAATCAAAGAACGATCACCAATGATCCAGTACTCCCAGTGGTATTACTCTCGACATGGAGGACTTTGTGACGACGATAGATTTATACATGCGCCAGCCACCACACACGGAGAGTCTTCGGGAAGATTTATGTATCGTAAAAGTGATATGACAAAAGAAATATTCAGAATTCCGTATTCATTATTTTTGCATGAATTATTTTTTTTTACGATTTGCAGATATTTGAAAGAATTTACGAATTATATAGATATTTCTTTTCCTTATTTTGTCAAATAGTAAAAAAATTCGAAATTTGTATTTAAGTGTGAAGGTGCATAATACTTAAAAAGTATGAAATTAATTGCAAAATTAATTAAATTTACGATTTACAAACAATTTTTCACGTAATTTAACTTTTCAATATACATGTTATAGATACCCAGGAATTTAATTCGAAGCAAATTGTTTTACAGACTTCAGTTTCAAGAAATTTAGTTAATTAAGATTGTGATTTGTAAAGAATTTTTCACATAATTTAACCAACAGATACTCATTTTATATATACACATAGGTTTTAATTTGAAGAAATTGTTTCATAGGTTCTAGTTTGATGGAAGTCTTTGAAAAATATTATTCATTCTTTTTCAAGCAGTGAATGCATTTGCATTAGGTTATTTAGTTGAACGATCAACAAATAGCATATGATCTTTATAGCTGACTGTTGAATTTATTTCATCTAAATAAATAAAATATTGAATTATGAACAAATTTGAAGCGTTATTATAATTTTTATATGATTTACTCCGGATTATAGTGGTTTCTGTCAATTAGATTGAATTAGAATATTAGATATTTAAAAATTCTGCATTTAGTTTTTTTTTACATGAATAAATAAAAAATATTTTGCCATATTGTAAATAAACAATGTCAGAAAGAAGCGAGTAGTATTGTATAAAATAATGCAATTAAACATTGTTGTAACAATTAATTCTTAAAATGAAACAAACTAAAATAATGATGATAACTGTTACTATAACAATGGATTAATATTCTTTGGCCGAAATCAACAATGTTTCTGCCCATTTGGTGAAAAGACACTGACGCTGAAGCATCTTGTGAATTTCACTGCGATTTTGATATTTGGTTATTTTATTGCGATTTTTGTACCGAAAAACTACTTTGGATTGTGATGGCACCTAAACTGCTCAAACGAATTCGGAGAGCATTGTAAGTACACAAAATCTTTCTTTATGTTTCGTAAAATTTTCATGTTTAAAAGTATTACGGTATTCAAATGATGTTATTTACATACTGTTTTAATTTCTGTCTTGAAAATAGCAAAAATTAAAATGATTGTACAAAGAGATACTAATTTAAGTAATTATATTAACGAGTTAATAATCTAATTTGACTGTTAATTAATATATCTGCTGTTCTTTAATTTCAGTAAACAAACATTATACTGTTAGCAATTTAAAATTCAACTCTAATTTTGCAGATATACTAATTTTTAGCATAAATGGCACAGCATAATAAAAGCTTTAATTGTATTCACTACATAATAACAATAATTACTGTCTAAATAAAGGATTCCATTGACTGCTGTCTTATTTCTGGACGTTGTATTGACAAAGTTTAAAATAGTGTCTAAATTAGATTATAATAGTTTTTATACTGCTTAGATTATATAAGTTTAATATTTCTCTATTTACTAATTCTCCATAATAAAATTAAAGAGAACTAGAATGCACTAATTTGCTGTTTATTTCATTTCAGTGCTTCCGTTTTCAAGTCTGCTAAAGCAGAAAAACCAACTGCAACCTTTGATTTTGGCGATGATATTGAAAAGCCTAACGAGGCAGACTTCGACCTTGCAACTGCAAAACAGTATCTGATCATGATGTATTACTCCATGGAACGAGGGAGGCTCGACCGCGAGAACGAAATTCGCATTGCTTTCGGCGAGCCTCCAATTCCCCGTTCCAAGCAGGCTATTTAATTTACATATTTCAAGGCAGAAAATTAACGAGACTCCAGAAAACGAATCATAATATTTTGTCTAACATCTTAAAAGTGAATCATAGCCCTGAAGACAATAAAACACGCCTGCATTCAGATTTTAAGTCTTGATTATATCGTAAATTTTTTTAAAAGCTCTTTTCGTCATTCAAATGACTGAAAAGATTCCTCTTGTCAATATCTGCTGTGTGCTGGACAATCTCTGAATCAATATTTTGAAATAGCATTTTTTTCAATGAAATAATCAATCCATTATTTCTAAAAAAATGAAAAAATATCTCATGATACACATTGCTTTTTGTTAAATATTTAATGAACTAAGAAAATTAGAAGAATACCTTTGAATAGCATGAAAAAGAATCACAATGCAGAAATGAAGACGAAAATTCTGCAGTTGCATAATATCTTTACATTATTTTAAACAGAAATACCAATTCCTATTACTAATAACTGTGGATCAAAACTCAAAATGGAACGTGAATCAAAATGGATTTTGGACTAAAGAAAACTCAGAAAATTCACCAATAAAGAATTTATACACTTGTTGAACGTAGAGACATCAAATTGCTTCGAATCGGAAGTCATTTTGATGCAGACATTGGTTTTAAAAATGCTGCAATGAAGAAAGAACAATTAAACATTTTTTAAAAAAATAGTGCACTGAAATATACAAAATCATATAGAATTTTTGATGAGCAATTCTTTGTCCATTTTACAGTCTGTGACAATTCTATAATGATCCCAATGATTCGGAATTATAGAAAGAGAATAAAGAATTCATGATAATATCGTAGAAAGTATTATTTAATAAACTTGTCGACAAAATGAAAATTCCAGCAACCCATAGATGATTTGAAGAAAATATATGATGACTCGATTTAAATACAGTAACAAAATTCTGCTGAATCATTTTATGGACTCGAAATAAGATATGAACCATTCGATAAACATTCAATTGATCAAAAGGATTCTGAATCTGGCAATCAATTAACCGCAATGAAGATAAATTTAGTAGGAAACAATGTAAAATGAAATCAATTGCGTTTTTCAGAATTCAAAAAGATATTTTTTTATTTAAGAACTGAAGATCAATCCATTTCCCACGTCTCAACTTCTCCACACATCCAAGCTATGGGATTCAGTCTAACTATCTAATTGTGTTCAGAAGAGACAGTTGTTTAATCTAATTAATATTCAAAAGGAATAATATAACTACTGCATTTCTTATTCCAAAAAACATTTGATCTGTCACTAAAAAATACTAAAAAAAGAATCCTCTAAAGCAATCAAATCAAGAAGTGTATATCAATGAACTACAACCATATTTACAAATAGTCCTAATTCATGATAAGCAGATGGAATGTATAACTTAGGCACGAGAGAGGGTGGTCATATTGACCACCCGGGGCTGTCCCAGAATGTAGTCATCGGGGTGTTTGGGGGCAGCCCTCGAGGAACTCTGATAGCCGACCTCCACGTGGTGTTCCTCGGGCAACGCTGTTATTTTAATTTTAACAGCGGCTGACGGGCTACTGATATTTTAGAATAAAAATTAATAGATATTAATCTATAAATAATGAAAATTAATAGAGAAATTGAATAAATTACTATGTATAAACCAATAGAGTTCTCCCCCCCAAATTTTCTCCCATGCTCTCTAGTGAAGGTGTTTATCCCGAAGAGCCCCTTCCATAGCATTGGCATACAATAGTTATGGAATATTAACCTTTGGCTTCAATTTAGCATTTAAATCGAATATCTTTGCTTTGGCGACTTATTTGGCGATTAATCCCTGACATGCGGTTAATATTATCCGAAAACAAATCTGTGTTTTAGACGCGTTTTATCTAATCGATTGAAACAAAAACAACTATACTTGTAATCACAAAATTATATACCAAATTTGATACATTTAAGTCACTGTGACCTTGAGTTATATGTTTCTAAAATTACAATCAATAGAGGGACAATTCCTAGTTGGCTTTCGCTCAAAATTTGATAAGTGTCTAGTCTATGGATTTTAATACTGCGAATTTTGTCTATACAGCTTTCCTCATTTTGTAGGAAATTCAATTCTATTTGAATAGACAGGCAGGTAGATTTCCTCTGTGGGGATTTTGCAGAGAATTTGACAGAAATCTACAAATTCCGTATAAAATTCATATACCAAATTTCCTCCTACTAGATAATATTGTTTTTGATTTATCTTTATTACAGATAGACAGACGTACATTTTTCAAAAATGTGTTTTTCGAACTCAGGAAAGTCTTAACCGTGGAAATTTATCAAAACCTCCAATTTCAATTTTTTTTAATGATTATTATACTTTGTCTATATTACTTATATATTACTATATAAAAGTTTAGAGACTTATTCAGAGGTTCATTTAGTAACTTAAACAACATAACATATTTTGTTGTTTCTAATGGCACTTGTCATAGACTTTAGAATTCAGTGATTTTAAGCGAAGGGTGCGTCTCTTGTTTTTTCAGTAGCACCATCTAGGGCCAAAAATAAGACTTAACTACACACACGTCACAACTCTTTTTCTGGGGCGGACTTTATTCATGCTTGCAACCCTTTATTCATGCATTATTCATTCATGCATTCTCTCATCCACAGATCGTGATTTAGACCCGAATCAGAACGATCACCCCTGATACAGTACTCCCAGTGACATTACTCTCGACATGGAGGACTTTGTGACCACGGCAGAATTATACGTGCGCCAGCCACCACACTCATGGGGAGTCTTTGGCCGGTGGGGTTCGAATTCGCAACCCAAGGGACGCGCATCCAACGTCCTATCAACCAGGCTATCCCGGCCCTTTGGTTCTAATTATAAACATAAATGTGGAGGGAAAAAACGATAGAAATAAAGCTAGTACAAAGTAGATAAGATGTTTAAATCTTTTCACCCGAATGTCTTCTCACAGTCACCATTCAAGACGGTGCGTCATTAACATTTTATTTTAATTTTTTTAAAATACTTACAGAATGTTAAAAAGATGTATATGCATGTTTTCAGGGAAATTTCAACTTAAAAACAGTTGCATATATATATATATTTATATTATTTTTTTTGTGTGTGTGTATGAGTGTGTGTGTGTGTGTCTGTGTGTGTGTGTCTGTGTGTGTAATAAACGAGCCCATGTATTAAATGAATGATTATTCATCGGGTAATATTTCCGTGTGCAAAGGGTTATGATTCTATGTCCTGTTTTCTTTTCTTTATGATTTTCAATTTAGTTTTGCAGTCGGGTGTTTACTTAAAATTTAAAATGGCTTGTAAGCCGTTCAGCAGGACAATATAACCCCTTGAAATACAAATTTATTTAACTTCTTAATTAGATGACATCCTGTTTTGGACATTTGTTATTTTGATTTTTTAATATAAGGAGCATTTGAGATATCAAAGCGCTTATAAATGATTTTAGCATTTCTCATCTTAATTGCAGGTTTAAAACTAAAAATTCAGTCATTCGATTTCCGTGTCAGGCACATCATTGTATGCGAAGAGGTTAACAAACCATACCACAAGACTTTTTAATAATCCGCTACCAAGACAAATTACCTAAAAGAAATTTTACCAAACCTACCTTTGAGAGAATGTGGGGAAAGAGGAGTCATCTTGAGGATGTGATAGCGTAACCCCGAGAGATAACTGGCGCCCAGGTTGTAGACAGTTCCATCCGGGCTGTGATGGGGGTGAGAGCTAGCCAAGTTCACAGAGAGCAGTTCCTTTATATCTGTCTGTTACACAGCACAAGGCAAGTCAGTAAAAAATAAAATTTTACTATGAATCGACTTATGTGAACTTATTTAAACTACTTAGAGAGCTGGTATTACATAAATAAAATATTTGTAGGATGACATTTATTTTCATCAAAGAATACAAATTATGTGTGTAAATATAAAAAGCTTGCAAAATGTGAATCTTATTTTCCGAAATCGTTTTAATTAAATTTAATCAAAATTGCATTAAAATTGTAAATAGCAGTGTTTGGCATTTAAAACTGAAGAAACGAAATTAATGGTAAAAATTAAACGCCCGGCTGAATAACAAAAATTCTGAGTAAACGGTACGTTTTTGCCTTGCAAATTTGTGAAATAAGTTTTCAAGGAGGAGATTTTTTTTAAAAAAAAAATACCCTAAAAGGCTTTCATTACAATTTGAGTTTTCCCATTTAAAATACATGATTATTTCTTTTTCCAAATACAATCCTTACATTTTGAGTGTTACATTTAAGTAAATACCTAATTTTGTCTTCCAAATTATTTTAAGAATAAACTTGAAAGGAACAGACTTCTCTAAGAAGTGATATACATTTCATCGCAATGTTTGTGGATCGCACAAACCTCATAACTTAAGTGTTCACTCTTATCGTGATCCAGTAACTAAATTCTAAAAAATTAGTAATAGATATAGTTTCAATTGGGAATGAAATATTTCTTCTCAATCGTTTGTTGTTTGAGTTAATAAATAGTTCTCAGAAAGTTACGAAATCCAGTTATTTTTTTAAAATACAATCTACTGGTTCTATTAGTCAGATTTAGTGAATTTTCTAGGCGCTTCAATATTTTAAACAAAACAAAAACATTTCTGACTAAATCTAATTGAATTATGAAGCATTGAAAATTTCTATTTTAGATTTCAGACTTAATAAATCCGTTTCCGAGAATGGGATTTTAAAAGTTCAGGTGAAAATTAAACTTGTGCACTTTTGTATTACTTTTTTTTGTGAGTTTAGTTTAGTTATATTAACGTCTCGTTGTAAAGCAACACTAGGGCTATTTTGTGACGGACCTCGTAATTTTGAACCGCTGTCAGATGACGAGGACAACACCTGAGCTGGCACCCCCCCCCCCTCGACGCCACGCCACACAATAAATTTGTGAGAGTCCCCTATTTAGGTTTAAGAGATAACTTGAACAATTTTAGTCATAAAAAGGGCCTTTTTCTTCATTTGTTTCAGAGCATCGAAGATTTAGTAAATATGGCTGACTGTACTGGGAAAGGTTTAAAACAATTTTTTCAAAAATGCATTTAACTCAAACAAAGTAAAATACAATTCTTCTCTTCATTTAAAGTACTTCCACAAATAAAACCATATGCTTATTTCTAATGGCTTAGAAATTAGCTATCGGAGCACGATAAGCATGGACACCCCATAAGACATTTAAAGCAATGTTTCAAATGGAAGTACAAGCCTTGTCTCTAAAAGTTAAAAATTTAATGTTGGTCCAAGATTAGAGTAAGCAAAATTTAAGTAATAGTCAACTAGTATCGAAATCTGTCTCTGAAAATCCTGATTCAAGCACAAAAATATCAACTACTACATTGTTTTATCAAGAGCGCTAGTCATCATCATTGCAAGACTTAAGGTATAGTGCTAACTACCAAGACTTTACTCAAAGTTTCAGATATTGAATGCATGCATTAACTTCGATTATTTACAAAAAGTAGAAAAAATTAAACTAATGAATTTCTTATAATAAGCCATACAAGTAATGAAAAAGAAAATATTTTTTTCTTTTTAAGTAAAATGACGGCTTGCCTTCTTGACACATTTGAGGTCTTCAGGATTCACTTTCCAAATGTGGCAAGTCTCGGAAGATGCATACAATTCGTCATCCAACAGGTAAACATTCGCCATGTCATTGTCGGTCATCTCCAATGGCACAATTTTTGAAAAATACCTTGAAAAAATAATATTGTTATACGCTTAGGAAAAAAAGATTATGTTAAATCGAATTTTACGGTATGCTATAAATCGATTATTAGAAATAAATTGCAGTATTAATTTTTATTTTAATATAAAAAGCATATTATAATGCGATGCATAATAAATCTGTTTTTGAATCAATAAAATAAATTTTAAAAATTAGTTTTTAAAAACATTTATTACGTTTGCAATAGAAATTATTATTTTAATTATTTTCTGATTTTTAGAAATATTATTGGTCCTTGAAATCAGCTCAAAGTCGCTACTAGGACCACCCATCGTAGGGAGTAGAAACTCAATTAACTTATAGCTAAATTCTAAAAAAGAGTAAAATAGTGTATTTTCACTCAAGAATATGCATGTGACCAAAATTTAGTTTCAAAGTTTTAGCGCGTCAAAAAGTGAATAAAAAAAATCTATAACAAAATTCCATCTTAACAGAACGCAAAGCATGTTATACTCTATTATAATGTTTACTAATTTCATTAAATTATACATTTAAATGATAGAAATTTAAAAAAAAATCCAAATAATTTCTTTCAGTTAAATTTACGTTTACACCGTACATTTGCTTGCTTATAATTTATAAAAATGAAGTTTTATTCATAAGAAAACATTTTTTCTTTTTGGCAATGGGATTCCGCCGCATAACAACTTTATTTTTCTTCATTATGAACTCTTGCTCCTAGCTCTTAAACACCGATAGAGAAAAATAGAAGAATACATTTGTTATATTTGGAAAGTGTCATGATGAAAAATTAAATGGAAAATGTTTTAAAAATTCCGTAATCTAAAGATTAAAGTCAAGATAACAGAATACAAGTTTTCCATCGAAAAATGAAGATACATCCAAATTTTTCAAACGAACATAAAGTTAATAAAAAAATCGCTCGTATTCAAAGCACTCTACAGCATACTTTCATGTAAAATTTTATAAAAAAATTATTATTGAATGTAATTACCGAAGTATATTAAATTTTCGCTCGATCAACAAATTGGATGTAGGAAGCCTTATATTTCCTTTTAGACATTTTAGGATTTTATTTGAAAGGTAAAGCTCTCCTCTCATAATTATCACATATGGACGATTATTATATCTAGAGGTTGTAGTTCAGAAATTATTTAGTTATGATTATTCATTTGAAGTATTGGGATAATATGCCTAATATAAAATCTTGACGGCTATATTAGGCTATTTCAAAGAACTATGAAATATTTCATATAAATTTATAAAAACGTAAGACAGAAAATAAAAACCAAAGCATTTGTGGTATTGTTGGTTTCCGTTGCTTAGTAACTTATTCATAATTTTTAACGGAAAGGCATTTTATTTTAAACACTAATAACGTCAAATATATCTGGATATGTACACTAATGTATGATTTTAAAATTGCATTACTTTTACAACATTTGTTTAAATGAATTGCTTAGAGTTTTTTTTACAACTTCGAATACAAGAGAAACCGCTGTTGACAACTCATACAAGTCTTATAGACCGAGGAAATCAAATTTTGACAAAAATACAATTTTATAGCCAAGATCATATGCTAAATTTTATTTGTCTAAATCATTGCAATTTCGAACCATCACATTTGCATGTATACGAAAATAAACAGACAGATGGCCAACCCCCTACTGGAATTAGCTCGAAATTGGGTATTTTTTACATTTTAAAACGGTAAATCTGTATACCAAATTTCATTTATCTAGGTCTTTATATTTTGTAGTTATGATCACTTTAAAAGAATAATCAGATTTCTTATAGATTTCGTCTAGAAGGTTTTTTTAAAAAAAAAATCTACAAATTTCGTGTAAAGACCACATATCTTCATCCTTGTTTTCTAATTCAAAGAATTTGAGTTAGTGTTCATAATTAAAAAATGTTTTTCAGATTGGAACTTAAACATAAAAATTTGTCAAAATCTCAAAATAAAAATTTTTTCATGGTTTATTATTATTATTTATTTTCCAAGTTTCGTATACGAAAAAGCGAAAAAAGTATTATATAGTTTCAAGAAAATTCCAAATACCTTGAGAAAACATTTTTGCATGGATCCGGGTACGATTTTGTCCCAAACTCCGTGAAGACTGGCCTCTTGATTTGACAAATCTTTTGATATGCAAGTGTATCCAAAAATCTCGTCATAACATCCACCTATATAAAATGAAAAATTTACATGTTTGAAAGTGTCGATACATTTTTTAAATAAAATTTTAAATAGGAGAACTATATATTCACAATTTATATATTTTACAATTTATTATCAAGATTTCGATTTGAATGACACAGGTTGAAAGGAGTTAATATAAATAAGAAAATTCGATTGTTATTCAGTCCATTTGAATTAAATTTTACTATAACTTTGTGCTGATCAAAAATTATATAAACGCAATCTATCAATTCTAAGAATGACCCAGTTGGTAATTTCTAAACAGTTAGATGTAGGTATTTACTTCAAATTTTAAAAATTTCAAATATTGAAATATTATTGACATAATATTTTTAAGCATTCTTTTGCGATTAATATTGATCAAATAATGAAGTCTTGAATGCTAGACAATTTAAAACCATTTAACGCCTATTTTAAGGAAGATACGCCGATCACTAAGTAGCGCTTCCACGAGGTGATCTTTGATTATCTTAAAATTTCAAGATTAAAAGCTTCCTAACTCGATCAGTTTTAATAAGAAAAGAGTAAATTCTTTCCAAGAAAAATTGCTCAAAATTTGATTAAATAACAATTTAAATAAAAATTAATATATCACGTTTTTAAGGCGGACTAAAATATAAAATAACTTCTCTTAGCCCCGTGCACATCTGTAACCACATACAGTTTGTCCTGAAAGGAGAAGACTAGAGAAAGAATGTTTAATAGAAAATTATAATTTTAGTCCATTTTTTGGTCCCTTTTTAATTTTTTAATTTTACTTGTTTTTAGTTTTTTTAGTTCTTCTGTGTGTAAAATTTGCCGCTGATTTAAAATTAACTTTTTGATGAGCTAATGATTTGACAACGCGCCATCTGTCGGTAACGCCAATTTTTAATCGATTGCAAAATTTTTCCCGAAGAGGCAGAGCAATGCGAGTTAATAAAAACCTATTAATAATTAAATACCTAAATGCATTGGTGGAATGTATAAAAAAAGTTAGACATCGTAATTTCTTAAGCAGTATATCAGTTGACTGAAACAAAACAATGAAAATAATTTACCAATTGGAAATACACGCCTCTTGAATGATTTACAAATTAATTTGTAGAGCTATGACAAGTCTATATCATTATATGATTAAAAGTATCCAGATATATTAAGAAAAATATGCAAATTTCAAAGAGACTCGTCGAACGGTCCTTGATTTTCGATCATGTAACGATTTCATTTTAATTCTTTCTTAACATCTTTCAGAGAAGATATGAGGACATTTAAGGGATTGCCCAGAAATAGATGAAAATGATTTCAGCTCACCCTGTTTCAAAGAGACCTAATGATGATGTAATTACTTCCCTATCTATGAAGGTTTATAAACTAGCTCACTATTAGAGTAAAAAATCTACATAAATTCTCATTTTTTTATTTATATAGTTTTGTTACATCGTTTTGAATCTCCGACTGAGCATCACTTGACAATGATTTAATTCATGATTTCATATCATTTTTCAGATTTACCTGCAAATTTATTTAAACTAGTTCCGACTTAAAACTCCTACAATGTAAATAGTCTTTGTTCATCTCTAATATTTAAATATTGATCTAGTTTTTCATGTTTCGACGTTAATCATCAGCTTTTCTTTTCAAATTGATAGCTTCTCGTCTTCGTCCATTTTTCGCCCTCTGTATATGATATCACTGGACACCCCATTACTTTTTTTTTAAAAGGCAAGGAAGAGTTAACACGTGCTTTTCTCAAGACACGTGCTTTTCTAAGACGATTGCTAACCGAGAGAAAAAAATTTCCATTGCAGAAAAAAAAAAAAAAAAAAAAACCGGAAAGTTATTGATTACTGTTGCCACAAAGGTGTAGAATTAGTAGTAGTAAATCTAAAAGTAGAATTGGTAAATGATATTGTTTTAAACTCATTCGTTAAATAAAGCTTTACTTTCCCTTTTTTTCACGCCATTTTACCGTCAAGTGCAATATAAATACTCAATACGATACAATAATACTTTTCCATTAAATATTTATAACCCTGGCAAAACCTCAAATGTCATGGATAAGGTTACTCGCTATCTACCAATAACAAAATGAATAAAATGCAAAGTTTGCATAAATTGTTTTTATATTATAGAAAAATATTTTATTCTGTCTTAAGTCAATTTATGGAGTGAAATATGGAATCTAATTCCCGCACATTTCATATGCACTCATATTTTCAACTATATTTTCCGTATGCATAATGTTCAGACAATGGGCAAAGTGTACAATTTTTTAAACAATAGTATTTTTAACCGTTTACTATGACTATAGTACAGAGTTTTAATCGCTATATGTTCGAAACTAGCCGGATGATACTGGTTGCATTTGATTTCAATTATATCTCTTAGACACAACTTCATAGCCCCAATACCGTTAATAAATAATTTTTAAGCAATAAATTGTAAATACAGAATAGAGTTGTGGCATTCGTATATGTTTTGTTCATTCCTTACGTGAACCTGTTTAAAAGAAATGTGTCGCATCATCGCGTTGTTCAAAACGTAATTGTCTGGATTATCAGTTTTTTTAAATTTAACGATATTGTAACGTCAAATTTTAAAAAATTCAAACTATTAAATTGGTATCATTAAAAAGAAATTCTTTGAAAAAATTTTAAACGGTATAAAACTAAACATGCAATATTTTCAGAAATTATTGCTGAAAAATAAATTTAGCTTAATTTTTAATTCATTAAAAAATGAAAAAAAAAAAATCACTCCGAGGTGTAAATTTTCTCTTTCTGAAGTATATAAGTGCCAATTTAGTTAGCTGTAGAGCAGTTGGTCTGACTTGCCCAATAACACACACATCTTTGTTATTATTTGAAATTAAAAGTCCTGTATCCAATGTACTCAGTTTTTCATTTTTGGATTGTTGATCATTGTTTTGCTGCTTCTAGGGTATCAAGCTGAAGTGAACACGCAACACTCTGTCCTTAATATTACTAGAGACTCCAAATCAATTAAATCTTTGTGGTAGCTGATGTCGCTGCCAATTTTCATCGCCCATATTTATTTTAATCGCATTGAATTCTGTTAGCGGTTTTCTGTACGACATGTTTCCTAATTATAAACAAGCCTGAAAAGCAGCCAAGTGAAATGAAGTGGATTTAGTCTAGTTATATTTACGTCCCATTTAAAGCAACACTTGGGCTATTTTGGGACGGACCTCGTAATTTTGAACCGCGGTCAGATGACGAGAACGACACACGAGCTGGTACCCCCTCTCTACACCACACCACACGAAAGGGAGGACGTTTGGCCCTGACGGATTTATCGTGCAACAGACCCCCTTACACGGCGGTTCTTCGGGGGAATGGGGTCTCGAATCTGAAACCCTACGGCTCACAAGCCGAGACCTTACCACAGGACCAAAATGAAGTGGAAGATATTACCATAACCCAATCGATTTGCAACCAAAAACAGAAAAATTCGTGCATGGTAACTGTCATCCTCTCAAAACGCGCATCCATCAGAATACAAGGAAGTATGATAAGTGCCAATAATCGCCGGCTGTGGAATATCCACTAAAGAAGCACACTACATCCGTCGAAACGCCGATCACATACGATCACTCCAGATGTGCCAATGGGGTGTGGCATTCCCACTCCAATGTTTTCCACCCATAATTCTCAATCACTTCCTTCTTCCAAATTCTTTCGTAAACACCTTGATAAAGTACACCACTAGTCCCCTCCCTTTTCTACGCTCCTTCAAATATCCCCCCCCTCCCCATTCAGTGGCCATAATTCAAATGATGCTATGAAAAAGTGATTGATATTGACGGGGTGGGTATATAACCTTCCAGTCCGCATCATACCAATTCTTAGCAGTTTCTTGAATTAGAAATAGATTTTAAAGTACGTAGAGTAAATGGTGATATACGACTTAAAAACATTTCAAGGATACCTTATGAGGAGTAAAGGATTTCGAGGTTTGAAATTAAAAATAATTAAATAGATCACTATTTTAACTTATTAACAGAAAAAAATGTAAAACATCTTTAATCTTTTCATAAAATAATTTATTTTTGTTAACTATTAATAAAGGAAAATGTATACGAGTTTGTACGTTGGCGCTGTACGATTACTATACTTTATGTATACTACGTATACGAAACAGTAAAAATGGTGTAAGCAGAAGATGATGTCTTTCACAATCGGATACTTAACATATTTTTTGAGGAATTCATGAATATTAACTTATGCACAAGAGATTTAATTGGAAATTACTCAACGAATATTTACAGTGAAACACGTGGCGCCCTAGGTGGCAAGTAAATAAAAATATTTCCACCTAACACCGCGCAACTTTTCGAAGTGATGTCAGCTAGTTGCTATTTCTAAGTCGTATCTAATACAGTATTTCAGCTGTGAATGCAAATGGGCTTAAGAAGGATTAAATGTTAATGAAACAACCTTGAAATGCATTGAAGGGCAAGAAAAAATCTCGGTAAAAAAGTGAGTAATTTTTATGTGATGGCGCATTATAGCAGGTGAGCAAAATAGCTAGAAATAACCGTAGTAATATTCACACTGAAGATAGCAGGATCACGAGACAACACGTAGATAAACACGTAGATAAACACGTGATTTTGCAAGGTTTTCTACTTAAACCAATTGAAAATTTGATTTAATTTTATTTATCGATTAATATTATTCGTCATGAATAAAACATGACTGATTGCTACTATAGTTTTCAACCATTTTTACAGGTAAAATATTTACACCTTCCTAAATTTGCTCCTTTTTAAGTTTACCTTTATAAATCAAAGAATGGTTTACAGTGTTCATTTTTCCTATTTGCGTCAATAAACTAAAATTTTATATGCAGGGTTGGCATTTACTTTTACATAAAACTGAACATATCAGCTAAGTCTTATTCTAAATATTTTGACCTGATGTTTAAATTAAAGTTATTCATATTCATTTCAAAATTATTTCATTCATTATCAAATTTATATAAAAAACAAGGCTATAATTTTATAAAAATATGGTAGTAATTCTTTTCTGTATTATTTGGCATGATTTCAATTTGTTACTGTACATTGACACATTTAAATATAAAACTAAATTAACAGATTATTTAATTTAATAATAGCTTTTCAAGAAAATATTGTTAAGAGTAATTTGAACTTGTGGAAGTGTTCTCTCCATTTTTTCGTTTATTATGAATACCGATAGACTCCAAATGCCCGTTCAACAGAAATACAGCAGGTGACCAAACCCGAGAAATTATTACTCGGGTTTCCTCTTTCGTTCAGTGGGATTGAATAACCATGACAAATGCTTTATTCGTTACTCAGATGGTTTTGGGGGCCAAGGAGGTTTTCTAAAACTCTCAAAGAGTGTCCAAGCATATATTTACTAAATAGCCATCTGCTAACAAAGGTCTTTTTTTTTATATCAATCCCTTCTTTGAAGGACATAAGGAAATTTTTATCTTCGAAAGAGAAACTCGGCAGTTTCATTGTTATGAGATACACTGAACTGGAATGATTTTAGGAATAAGAGGATCAAACTATCATCTTTTCCGTTTTAATATTCTCTTCATCCCCTGAACGATGTTTAGTTTAGTTATATTAACGTCCCATTTTAAAGCAACACTAGGGCTATTTTAGGGATTGACTTCGTAATTCTGAACCACGGTCAGATGACGAGTACGATATTTGAGCCTGCAGAACCCCCTCTCCAAACTTCCACACCCCACCAGTGGGAGGACGTTTTACCCCCGACGGATTTAACGCGCACAAGACCCGCTTACACGACGGTCTTTTCTGTGGAATCGGGTATAGAAACTAAATACCCTCAGTTCCGAAGCCGAGACCTTACCACCAGACTACCGTGGCCCCCATTCCCTGAACGAATAGTGGCGTTGAGGAAGTGTCGAGAGAAAACCGCCTAATTCTTAAAAATCATAGCAATCTGTCAGTGCGAGTGCCTTTTCTCTTCGACTGCTACATGTAGCGACACGGATGCATTTTGTGCTTCGTAATATAATGAAAGGAACTCAGCATACCTTCACTGATTGGATCCAAAATTGGACAAAAATGTACAAGTTTATTACAAGAGCGCATACCAAATTATATTTATCTAAGCCTGTGCCAAATTATATTATCTAAGACCTTGCGTAACCGCTTTCACATATCTGATTGCGCAAATCAGATTGTCCTCTTTATGATACATTTGATAAAAATTTAATAAATAGCTGAGATTCACAATATAAATCCTTATGTCAAATTTCATCCTCGCAGATACTTTCCTTTTTCGATTTATCTTATTGGTATGTTTTCTTAGACCCCTTTCATGAATTTTTTCTCAATTTTGGAAGACAATTTGCAGCAAAATAATATATTAAATTTCATCACTCTGGCTCAATTTGTTTTTGAGTCGAATTAGCATAATTCAAACCAGCTGGAGTGATCTTCCCAAAATTTTCAAGCACTCTAATAAATTTGTCATGCCAGAAAACGCTTTACCTGAAATTGTAGTTCGAAATATTAACTTTTGGCATCAACTTAGCATTTTTATTGAATCTATTGCGTTATCCTTGGCGAGTTATTTGGCGATTAATCTCTGCCATACTTTAGTATTATAACATACATCACATTACACCAAAATCTAATTTGTGTTTAAGATACTTTTCTCAGCAGATTTAATTTAAGATTTGACTCAAAACTGCACTTGTAGTCACAAAATCCCATACCATATTCGATACATTTAAGATATTGCGTCTTTGAGAAAAGTTATTTTTATATTTCTGAAAGTACAGACCGACAGACATTCAACACGTAGTGGGATCTGTCAAAAACTAAAAGGTGTCTACACTATATATGTTAAATTTGGGTACCAAATTCTATATATCTAGCTCTTAGGTGTAAATTACTCGAATTCGGTGTAAAGATTGCACACCAAATTTCAACCATCTAGCTCTAAGCGTCGTGGAGTTATTGTCACAGATAGAAACTTTCTAAAAATGTATTTTTCGAACGCGGGTCTAAAACGTGGAGGTCCGTCAAAATCTCGAATTCGAGTTTTTGTTGATTACTATACTTTATCTATACTACATATACAAGAACGCAAAATGTGGAAAAATGTTATGCATATTTCAGACACCAGAAATTAATAAGAGGAATTGCCCCCCCCCCTCAAGTTTTTAGCATATTCTGCAATAAAAAGTCTTATTCCTCTCTCGCCTGTATAAAGTTACGGATCATGGATAAGGGTCGGAATGCCTTGCATAGTATTAGAGAACAATAATTGCAAAATTCAGATCACCGAGGTGATTTTATTCTTTTTATTGGATCAACCATGCAAGTATTTTGGATATTTATATCCTATACCAGATTGCAAGCAATCTCTGACACGAAGCTGTAGTCAGAAGATTACTGTAACATTCCCCTTTTCCCAGTACTGATAAGACATTTACAGCCAGCTGTGTCGTTACAGCTAATTATTAAACTCCTCGAGATAGCCAGATGGTGGATCTTTTCATCTGGGTGGTCTCGCATCTGTTCATTAGCGACTACATCTGTTCATTAGTGAAAGACCACATGGGGAATTCCTCGTCCAAGAGGTATTGATAGTACCTTCAAAGAAAAAAAAGGGGTGTCCAAACATCTGGATGCTAGATGTTTCTCATTGTGAAAGGACTATGATAACTCCGTGTTCCAGAATAGTCAGTTATGAAAGGTGCTTTACTAAAAGGACCTTCCCACGACCCACTGGCGCCGCTGAGGGAGCATATTGCTGAACCCCGATTGGCCGAAAGAGCTCAAATGACCAATGTAAATTAAGAGGCGAAGATTGTCACCGAAATAAAGTGCGGAGATTTTTTTTAGGAGAAAAGAAGCGAATTGCAGGCGGACTGTTGAACTACGCCAACGAGTTCGGAGTCCGAGAACCAACTGAGTTTCAAGAAAGCCTTCGACTTTGACTGTTGTGTCTCCTACTACAGGTGTAAATAACATTTTATTTAACAAAGATTAGAACGAGTTGTTCTTTGTATATATAGGGCCGTGAAATAAAGAATTGTCTGGAAAATCTGCTTCTTTATTTGATCAGTCTAGATCAAGACATCACATTACCTACCGAATTTCATTGATTTCAATCATTACACTTAATGAATGTGGAAGGAAGTACAGTCCGATATACGGTCAATTCTTACATATTTCATTCAAAATTTGATAAAAATTTACATTTTACATCTAAAATGTACAATAACCTATGCACTAAATTTTATTTAGTTTATTAAGTTTTGAAGTTACTAATTGTGCTCGATTGTTTGCAAATGCAATTATTTTTAACTTGTAGAAAGAAAAAATGCAAACAAAATTCAGAAAAATAAAATTAAAGATGTTTTAAAACTTCTGGATTACATTCCACCAATCTACTATAATTACTGCAAGAACTTGGTTGATGATCCTGAAGGAATAGGGAAATTGCGGAAATGTTGAAAATCCAAAATCTTAGCTCATGGCGTGTTATGTATTTTATTTTTTCCTTAGCTGGATTATTTCTCTTGCATAATTATTATTATAATAATATATTTCATAGCTTCCGTTATTTTATTTTGAATTGTAGAAAATAATAGAACTATCTTATTAACTTTGAAAAGTCATATGGAAGCATACGTTTATCAAATCTAATGATTGAATATCTAAAACAGTGCCAAGCGACACAGTTTTCGACGATCACAGTTAATTTATAAAGAAAATATTATAGTAATGTCATATTGTTATCCAGAATAGCTCAAGTATTACTAAGAAACTGGCAAAAGAAACAACTTTATTTTGATTTCAATATTTCATCTAACTTTCTAATCGATATATCTCAGAAGTTTAGAAATGTGACTTGGTATTTCTCTTGCCCCGACCCGTTCAAGAAATGCTTATCAAATTTTGAACAATCTATCATTGGGAAGAGAATATAGCCTGGCTAACAAGCGACCATCATAGCAAGCGCGTTTTTCGCAGCAGTATATAATTAACAATCATATTTAACGGGTTATTTCGTTTACACAGTCAAATAGATCAAACAATAGTTAATGTCACTTGCGTGTCCTTTCTTGATGGTGAATTTGTACATGAGTGCGGAGCCATCGAGCCAGTGATTGAGCGAGAAATCCTCGTCGAAATCCCATTTGGCAGGCCCCAGTCGAAAAAGTTGACCTTCCACCCAGTCAGGTATCTTTCCTGTATAAAGAGAAGGCAGAATTTAGAATTGCTGACAAATCTTGACTTTTATAGAAAAAAAAATTATAATAGTTTATTTTTCATTTGAAATAAGATTTGAGAAGAAATATTTATGAATTATACTAAATATAGAAAATATAAAATTGCAATAGACAATCTGAAGATTCTATAAAACCCCAATTAATATCACAAGTAACAATATATTCCAAGCATTCATTATATTAAATGTTTGGGATATTTTATATTACCAAAATTAATTATATTTACAAAAATTAAAATAAATTCAATTGCGATTCTAATTTCTCTAAATGTTTCTACATATGAATCTCACACTTCCATAATTTTAATTTTGACTTAAAGATTTTTGATAATTTAATAAATACTTTCGAAATAATTTATAAAGATTAATGTACATCGCACATAAATATATGTTGCATATAAAAATGTGTATGTTTTTGTCCGAACTGGAGGAAATTTGACATGTGCTTCAAAGCCCAAGCATTAATTTATTATTTTAAATTTTTTTTGTTTCAGGATACGAGAGTTCTATTCTTCGTTTAGTATAGCGAAGAATAACGAGTATGATTTTTTCGACATTCTTTTCGACCAATAAATATTTGGCACAGAACTACAATTTTTTGTAACAAGATCACATTCCAAATTTCTTTAATCTAAATCGTTGCATTTTTTAGTTGTATACGTGTTTACATAAATGAGAATACTCATACAGAGGTGGTCAACTATGACAAATTTGATATGGCTCTAGACGCTAAAACTAAATAAAATTCTATCCATCGAGTAGCTTTCTTTTTATAATATACTGCTATAACTTACACAATCAAAAAATTCCTTTGAATGCATCTAACTTGAAATTTGTTATAAATCGACACATTTTATATAAAATCCGCATTTTATAAGAAATCCGCATACGAAATCCCTAGGCCAACTGAAACGTTTGAGTTATAGTGATCATAAACCGACCCGTGTTCAAAGATTTTTTTAATTAATTTCAAAAAAGTGTTTGTCGGACTATGATGACTAAAATTTTTATCAAAATCTCCAGTTTTCTTTTTCCTTTCTTTTCTGTTTTTGACACTATTAATATTAGAGAATAAAAATAAAAAGAATAGTTATTCTTCGAAATATAATAAAGGCTTTTGACATCAATGCTGTATATTCATCCTGACTTGTATTTTGCAATTGATTCAAATCTGTCTTGAAAGTGACAATTTAAATTCATTAAGTAATTGAGGTGCTTATAATTTGGTGCCATATAAAAGTAACAATGTCATAGAATTACTTATAGAGGGAATAATATCCATAAAGGTTTCCTATAAAAGAAATAAAACTCTTAAAATATGAAAAGAATGAAGCCTTACGAACGTGGCGTGGTTCCAGAAGTGGCAATGAAGTCGCAAAAAAGAGATGGCAAGATAATACCCGATTATTTTCTTCCTTTTTAGTCAGTGGAACCTATGCGTCCACTTTATCACTTGGCTATTTCAAAATTTTGTTTTTATTTTCACGTATATGAAATGCACCGAGAGAAAGCATTGTAATCATTCTAAACTTTGACCTCGAAGTTTAGTGAATGAAATTTAGTTCATTTAATTCAGTTATAAAAATGATTTCCTTAAAGATACACAAACAGACTCAATTTATCTGTATTTAGTAAGAAGATCAAATATGTTGTTTAATTTTGTCTGATTTTTGTTGAATTATTCTATTATCTTTTTGGATGAACAAAGATTTATTGATGTACAGTTTTTCATTTATAGCGATCACTTTTGGTCCAAGCCAAAGCGATCGCTACATCCGAATGAACAGTACAACCAAAATGCTTAAAAAACAAATTTGGAGTAATACAAAGATACAGAAAAAAACTGCCAGACATAATTCGCATTATTCATTGAGTTTAAACTAGGAAAAATCGATACAATGTTAAGAATTAAGGAAATAAATGTGAACCTTTTTCAACTTTTTTTAGGAAAGCGTATTAAATACTAACTTATTTTTTAATTATCAAGCATTTATTGGATAAATTGTTCATAAATGAAGTTTATCAAAATATTCAGCACGCTATTGGAATAATTTTAAAGTCTTCGGTCTTAAGAAACAATGGTCTACTCACAAGCCATCTTTTTCTCTCACTTTAAAGCAGATGGGGGGCATTGAGCAAGCGATTTCTCAATGCATAATCTTTGCCTCCCTCTTCCCCACATCGTTTTCATTTACGCATTAACATTCCTCCGTGCTACAAATTCAGTATCTTTCTACATGTCAGCAATGAATTAAGCAACAGGTGGGAAATTTCCAATACTTCGGTTTTGGACTTTTCTACCCGATTGATCTCTACAAGCGAATCGCTACAAACACTACAGTAGAATGTTCTGGGTATTTGGATAGGGAGATTCCGTTCAAAATTTTGATCAATATAAAAGAATGCTACATCTGCGATCACTATAAGAGGCGACTACAGTAGCTTTTTTTAAAGACAATTTGATTAAATAAGTCATTGTTTCGTTTAAGATACGTCTATGAAAATTGCCGAAGACATTTATTCATTTGAGTTTCTTAGTCTTAATAAGGAAATTATCATAGGAAAAAAAAAGCCACTTCACTCATTATTTTTAATTGCTTTTATAATATCTTAAAAATGAATACAAAATTTATACGTCAAAATATCACAGATGAATATTTAAAAAAAAGACTAGACTTTAAGGATAAAGTTTCTGAATGATAATTTGGAAAACACCTTCCAAATTTTGTGCTACATTTAAATGCGTATCCTAATAGCCCAAAAAAGTTTATTTACTGATGGTCTAAGTGAAAGTAATTCTAACACAATGTTTTGTTGATGTTTGAATTATTTAGAAATAAGAAAAAAACAAAAAAAAAACAAGATTGAATTCAATTATTTCACAAGAACATACGGAGACTACATTCAGAATCACTTTCATAGCATTATACATGAAAGGCTGACTACCTGCTTCCAAATTTTACTCTAACATAATGAAAAATGAGTCTACTTTCTCTTTTTCCCCATAAAAAAAATCAGTTTCCACTTTTATAGCTTTAAGGATTAATTTAATCCTCGATACATAAAAGAATTAAAACTTACGAAACCCGAAAACATACGACAAAACTGGACTGTAAACATTCGTATTTGGAAAGTGCCCAGGTCACATGAGAAATGTTTCGAGTTTCAAAATCAAAATAACAATTTAATAAAATCTCTTATGCTACAAGATAATGCAGAAAACAAAAATACTTAATGACTCTTATTACGAAGAATTTCAATTTATAAGCAAAACAATTTAGAACTATTTATTGGGCATGTGGTATGTATGTGTTTATAAAAAAATTTCTGGAACACAAATTAAAAAAAAGCCTCCAAACTTGTGCACACGAGTTCATGTTTCGATAATTAACTGCAACCTTAATTTGCATAATGACCGCAAATAAAATGTAGGTAATAAGACCTATCAAACCAGTTACTTAGGAGATTTCACTCTTTCTCCAATGGTGAATTATTTAATAACAGTGACTCAATTCTCATAGCAAATAGAACAAAAATTCACTTATTGTCTCTTAAATCAAAATGCCGTATGTCAGGTTTGGCATACGAAATTCAACAACTTGACTTACGACAGAATTTTTTATCTATGCAAGGCTAGCTTTTTGGTAAATATGCAGCAATTTGAGAGCAGATGTAGCTATCATATAGAACTTAACATACAGATCAAAAACAAAATGCCATCAGTCGCGAAAGGCCTCTGCTGTTATAACAAAAATACGAACTCGCGACGTTTTGATATAACAGCGATGTAATCTTATCCTTGTTCTTGTACACGTTGTGAAAATCAGCTAAATGTAAAAGCGAATCATTAAAATTAAATAGCAAATCTAAAATAATTTTATTTTCCTCCAAAATTACTTCTAAAAGTAATATTTTATACATTACAAATATTTTTTTTATTTCAAATCATTTGTACCTTAATAATATCAAGGCAAAATATAAATTTCAACTTCTTACAATTATTATTGAATTAAAGCCCTAGGATGAATTTCCTTTAAAATCATGCTTTTAAAAACGTGGATAAAGAATAAACATACCTCTCCAATATAGTATCAAAAATTTTTAGTATGCATACAACAACATCAGAATGCAAAACATATGAACTTCTGCACAGTTAAAGTGAACCAAAGAATAAAAACTTACATTTGAATCAATGTTGCAAGACAAGATGCAAAAAAAAAAAAAAAAAAAAAAAAAAAAACACTATTTAAAAAAAATTTTTTTAAATTTAAAATAGACATATTTAACAGAAAAAATAAACTATATCTAGTTAACATTATAAAGTAAAAAGTAAGTAAATATGAAAAAAATAAAACCCTGAATATTAAAAAGAGTTGTTTTAGTTACAAATGTATCGGTACTTTGTATATGAAATTTCAAATAAGTACTTGGAAAAAGGCAATGTATAAATAGAAAGAGTTTATACAAACGCAATTTAGATATTAAAAAATATTTTTTTATTTGAAATCTCCGTAAAAATATTTTTTTAAAAATAAAAACAAAAATTAAAATTCCGATAGCACCAATCTAGCAACTGAAAAAAATACTTGAAGAAATGAAAATGTTTCATAAACTATGGCTCGTAATTATATTATTTCGTAACTATTTTCACTGTTTATCTTTCACTATGCAATTGTGTTATATATAGTATAAATTGTGTTATATATAGTTCTTTATCTAAAGTAAGATTTCTAAAATAATAAGGACTTCATAAAAATATAAACTTCAAAGCATGTTTCCTTTCCTTATTACCTTAAGTGTTGTCAAAGTGTGAAAAAAAATGCGCAAATTGTTTTACTAACTTCTTTGCTTAAATTGGAAAATACATTTAATTTCAAGAAACTTTAAAATTTGAAAATAACGGGAAAGGATTTATTTTAGCCATAAGAAACATATACAAAGTTCATTCAAAAACCAATTAGACGAAATCGTATTGTGAAATAACCAAGATCATAAATACTTTAATTCTGATTGAAACTTTAGATGAAACAACAGCAAACAGAAAAAAAAAATCCTGGCGAAAGGTTCATTAAAAAAAAAAATCAATTTCTTGAGTTAAACCTTAATTAATAGCTTAATAAACTTCAACTCAATGCGTGTATTTAAATAAATTGCTTTAATTTTTATTACAGAGAGTTGTTTGACATGTTCAATAATAAATAAAATTAAAAGAATCAATTATTTAATTCTTTACACTCCTGTGTCCCGTCAGATTGAAAACGATGCATCATGAACAATGGTTTCTGAAGGATAATGATTATAAAAGCCGTATAATAGAAAAAACTTAATTTTTAATAATTATAACAAAACAATGTGATTTTAGATCACTGAAATGATCACTCAAATATGTATAATGCATCTTATTACTTTATGGACTGCAAAAGTTAAAGAATTTTCAGATAGCTAATCTACGATGTAAAAAACTTTAAATAGTTCCAAAATTAAAAAAATTCGGCTAATTTTCTAACTCCACCCCTTTTCTTTGTCAATAACAAACAACATATCGCAAAGACTAACTAGTTTGACCTTAGAGTTTTAGTTCGCTTGTTTTCTGAAGTTATCGCTGCTGGAAAACCATTTTTTTTAAATAACCCACAGAGTAGATTAGCAATTAAAATGAATCTTCCAGTATCCATTTGCGTAGTTTACGATTTTGCAATATTACCACTGTCAGTTTTAAATGATTCATCGCAATTTCTGAATCATCTTGCTTGTGCAATGAAGGCTGTTTCATGGGGTCGCATCACAGTAAGGATTATTTTTTGTGTAAAGACATCAAGTACGAGTCTTTGAATCTTTATTTCGAATCCTCGGCAATTAGGTCAGGTAGGCAGGTAAAAATCACTCCTTCAAATATTAGTTTTTTTTATAACTTTTTTTTTGCAGTGTAAAATGAAGACTAGTTTCAATTGCATATCATAACGTTTCAAGAATCAGCAGTTCCATTGGTTTGATCATATTTACTTTTTCGTATACGTAGTATAGAGAAAGTATAGTAACCTTCGAAAAAATTTGAACTGGAAATTGAGGAATTTCCACATTTTAGACCATTATGAGTTCTGAAAACTTTTAGAAAATGTTCATTTATCTGTCTTCGACAAAAATAACTTGGGATAGACGGAAGAAATTTGGTATTCGATCTTTCCAAATTCAGATTTTTATCAAATTTTGAGTAAAATCTGTTCAGAGAAAGTCCATCTGTCCGGATGTTAGAATATAAATTAACACAATTACAAACGAAAAGAGCTAGACAGATAAAATTCTGTACAAAAATTTTACATCGGTAGTGTAGACGCATACAGAGCCGGCCTTCTCTTCAAAGGGGCCTAGGTGCAAGAAGTCATTTGGGACCCTAATTTTTTTTGTAAAGCAAATAAAAATAAAATACAAATCTGAACATAAATGCATATTTAATGCTCGATTTTTTTTGTTAATACATCAATTACTTCAGAAAAATTACAATTTTTTGCAATTTCTTTTCCGATGCTTAATATAGCAAGTGTATTTAAGCGTTCTGAAAACATGCTTGACCGAAGATGATTATTAATACAGCACTTGCTGTAGCAACTGGCAACGTAAAGAAAAGTTTTAACACAGTTAATACATTTAGAAATAACTCATTATAATTATTTAGTAGACATTGCAATATATCTTGTGCGTTATTTACATCTTTCTTTCAAAATCAAATCCCGTAACAAATTTCTTGGATTTGGTTTTCATCTAAATCTGTTATAAAACTTTACAATGTTTTCGGAACAGTTCTCTAATTCATATTTTGCGTCTTGTGACAAAGCCTCATGACAGCCACGTAAACACCTTCAATAGCTCTTAATCTCTCACAGAATAAATTTCAATTTTTCTGGCGCCTTTGTGGTTTTTAAGGGTTTAAGACTGAAACCATGTATAAAGCTTAAAGGATAAATGTAGGAAGAAGGTAAATAAATTATCTATATCATCATTTTTCAAAATATTACATTTTTTCATGTATAAAACAGATTCCTAGTTAAAGATGAATTTAACAGAAAATAAAAATAAAGCTACAAAATACTAATTATATTTAATACATTCCATGTTAAATTTTAGCTAAATGAATGATTGCATTTCACTTTCCAGGTTTTGAGCATTGTTTTGCCATTTGAAGCTTCAATTCAGTTTCTGGATACTTTTTATAGTAAGACAGTAATTAAAGGTCCGGTAAGACTTAAGATTAATGTCCAGTTACTTGCAAAACATTAAAAAATCGTTCCAACTTTCTGAAAACTCGTCAACAGTCAATCAAATAAGAAGGGGTTTGGTGGTGTTCCTAGCCAGGACTTACAATAGTTAAAAAATATAGTTTATAGTTTATACATAATATAGCTTTTAAGTATAGTTTTATAGTTTGCACTTATAATAGTTTTGAAAAAAATTCTAACTCCATATTTTTACGAATCGGCACGTTTTAGATCTCCCAGAATCTCAGAAACTTATTTTTTAAAAATAAAATCACGCCTATGAGTGAACACAATTCTTCAAAAGCGTTTTCAGCTTCATGGGTGAAATTTTGTATATGGTCTCTACTTCAGATTTTAAAGTTTCTATCAAATTTTGAAAGAAGTGCATTCAGAGGAAATTTGTGAATTCGGTGGTCCAAAAGTAATTTAACACGTTAACAACAAAACGAAGAACGCTAAATGTATAATATTTGATGTACATGTTTTAACATCTGATGATGTGTCCGCGTTACAACGGAAAAAAGGGTCCAGTAGTTTGAGGGTAAAGACTCCTGAACACCCGAGGGCAGAAGTCTGACTTCCAGCTCATATGAAGATGACACTCCCACACTCTCTTGCACAACCCCTTATTACAGGGGGGGGGTGGCTCTTTCACACATCACATAGATAGAACACAAGGGGAAGAGCAACCATGCCCGAACCAAGACTCGAACCCGGGACGCCCAGATCACGGGAAGACGTGCTACCCCTAGGCCAGCATGCCGACGATTTTACATCTAAAGTATTTCAAATTTGGATTGATCGTCTGTCGGTCTGCTCGTTCAAAATTGTAAACGTAATAACAGCGACTTAATCTGAAAACTGATCTTATCATTAAAATAGTTTGGTATGGAACTCCGAGTTTCATTTGATTGACAAATGAGCGTCCAAAATAAATATTCGGTTTTATTCATTATTCTACGAAGCACTAAACGCTCATGTAAGGGATTTTGAAAATTGGTACTTCTTGAAATGTTTTTTGCTGCATTAGTTTCGCGTGATCTTTATCTTTCAGCATATTTTTGCGCGTTTCTTTTCTTTCTTTCACTTTTCTTTTGTCTTCCACTTCCTTTGTTTAACTAATTACTACACTAATATGAGATGGCAATTTACCTCAAATACAGCACAGGGCAGAAACTTATTTCTTAACATATTAAGTAAAAAGGAAATTTCTCAAATTTTACTCAACACATTTTTTACAAATTTTAATCAATTGTAATCTCGATCGATAGTATTCGTTTTAAATCCCTCATAAAAAATGCAGTTAATATTCGAAAAAATATATAAATTAAAACCCACATAATTGATTTAACTCCCCTCTTTGCCCCCCTCTAGTATTCTATGCTTGATTATTAGATTTATTCCATTGTTAATTTAGTAATAATCACTGGTTATATTTCAGTTGTTATTGGATGCAGAAGTTTTCAGCAATCGCTTATTATTGTTGTTAGCAGAAATATTACTGTTTAATGTTAAACAAACGCACAAAATACAAACAATATAATAAATGAAATAATGAATCCACCTTCTGCTGCTCTGTTAAGAATCATTTCTCTTTTTGCAACTGATCGTTGTGTGACTTTTTTGCTGAGCTATGCTTGGTGCGTTTTGTGAACATTTCAATGAGGCTACGGCCATCGTTGGATGGATCGTCCTATGGACGATCTTGGAACTGTTGAAATATTACATGTTCCCTCACTTACCCTCAATCGGAGATCTGTTTTTCGATCCCGATTTGGATCAAGATATTGATACACCATCTGATCCACCTGCGACTATAGTAGAATCCGTCCCAGTGGTTCGCTCCTACACGGTATTTAGGATTTGCCAGGCTTTAGAACTTCCAGCGAAATTGGCTCCATCTGCAACCCAGAAGTTAGATATCCCTGTTGTAGAATCCTATATGGTCTACAAGCTGTGTTCTGCTCTGGATTTGCCTGCACGGATGGCTCCTGTCGGAGTGCCAGTTGTAGAATCCTTTGCGATCTACCAGTTCTGCTTAGCCTTGGATATTCCAGTGAGATACCGATCGCAGAAGGACGCAGTTTAAAATCAAAACTGCCGTCGGCTGCCCGATGCAGTTTTTAGATCAGAACTATCTTCGGATGCAGCGATGGAGGGTGGGTGGGAGGGGAACAAAAGTAGCCCACCTCCAAGTGGTGTTCCCTGGGCAACGGTGCAGTTCTTTGGAACTGCATCGGCTAAGAGGCTACTCAAGTATGAAACAAAGTGAACTTTTTATTTAGTTTGACAAAATTACACACCTAATTTTTTATTTTGCGTTTTAATACCTCCAAAATTTCATTACAAGCATCAAATTCAGAACATGTATTTATGGTAGCAACAACTACAATGTTTAGATAAAAGTAAGAATTATATATTTTTTATCCTAAAAAAATAAAGAATTTAAAATATGTATTTGACAAAGAATTGTTGTAGAACTTACTCATACAGAAAATCAGTAGCGTTGACAATCAAATCTGATGAAGGAATCTTATAATGACTTGAATTTGAAAAATTATAGTAAAAATTTACAAATTCATAACAACTCGTCGCCATATATTTATAGCCGGTTATGAAAAAATAGATTAAAGGGCTTATGGCCAGAGCCGGCCTTCTCTTCCAACAGGCCTGGGTGCAAGAATTCATTTGGGACCCTAATTTTCTTTTTAAGCAAAAACTGAACATATATTTGTAATACATATTTATTTAATGAGGGTTTTTTTTTGCTAATAAATCAGAAATTACAATAAGAAAAATTACAATTTTTTGCAATTTCTTTTTCGATAATACAGCAAGTGCATTTAAGCGTTCTGAATCATGCTTGACTGAAGATAATTTTTAAATTTTAATTTTCTGAGAGCTCAGAACTTGCTGTAGTAACTGGCACCGTAAAAAGAAGTTTCAATACAGTTAATACATTTAGAAATAATTCATTATAATTATTATTTAGTATGCAAATTAAAATATTTAGTCAACAAATTCCCTGACTTAGGTTTTCATTTACATCTTTGTTATAAAACTTTACAAAGTTTTTGGAACATTTTTCTAATTCATGTTTTTATAAAGTTTTTATATCAGTAATTAATTTTAACCAGAAATAATATTTGGTATACTTTTAAATCTATCTTCTATTTGTACAATAACAGTATCAATTGCAGTGTTATAAAAATAACATCTTAATTCCTCTATCGGGTTTTCTATAATTACGTCTTTGGCTAATTCAGAATATAATCTTTTCCTTTTTCGAATTCGTTTTGCAGGAAAATGTTAAAATTATGTGCTAGCACTTTTGCTTCGTCGAAAAATGTTTTAAAGTTTGTTCTTAAATTTTGGATGTTTTAATTTTATTGACTAAATTGAAATCCGAGTCAAAAACAATTGTTTCTGCTTGAAGTAGTTTATTTATAGTGTTAATTTTAGGAAATATTGTAAACAATACATTTAAACATAAAATAAGTAACATTTCTTGCACCTAATAAACTTTTAGTTTCGGATACCGTTATACTATCGTTACTTGCATAATTTAAACATCAATAAATTCTTCTAGGGCATTGCAAGTTTACATTTGTTTACAAACTGTGTATACATTTCTTTCACCTAATATATTTTGGCTTCCCAACAAGTGTCACATAATGGTTTAAGAATAATGTTAAATGCTTTGTAGAATTTCCCATCTTTTTCCCATTGCAGAAAATAAGCAATATAAACGCTGTAATATCCCCCAAATTTTTTTAACTATATATACTGCTGGAAGCGGCATCACAAATTAATAAATTAAAGGAAAGTGACAGGCAAGAAACAAATTGCATGCAGATTTAGAGAAAGTATTCTAGATTGTATTCCTTCACATTTCCCTTTCATGTTACTATCGTTGTCATATGCTAGCCTTCTACAATTCATAATATCTAAATCAAGCTCAGTAAATCATTTCAATAGAGTTCTTGATAGTCCTTCTCCAGTCACATCAGTTACATAAATAAACCCTATAAATGACTCGTTTATAGTTAACTTTCTCTTTAAATTTTATATGCCTAATAACGATTGAAGTTTATTCCTTATGGGAAATATCAGGAGTAGGATCCCTTTGAATACTATAGTACATAGCTGCTTTTATATCATGTTTAATTTTGTTAAAGACTTCATTTCCTGAGGTAATTTGTTCTTTAGAACTATGTGCTAAATGATGCACAATTCTATTTTTCGAATTTATTATTTTATTTAAATAACTATTATTTAGTAGATGAGGTAAGTGATTGTAAATCTATTTACCTTATATTAACAATACTTTTCACACTTGTACAAGACTATAATATTGCCGCATTCAAAAGAGGCAGTCGACTCTGCATGGCCGAATGGTCATAGCACTGATCTCATAATAAAGAGATCGTAAGTCTGAATCTCTCTAGAGACAATGTCATTCACAGTCTGTAAAATATTTCATTCCTTGATTCTATGTTTTCCTTTATTTCATGTTCCAAAAGATTCTGGACTTTTCTTACTGTCTCCAGACAAGTGTTCTGGACTTTTCTTACTGTCTCCAGACAAGTGTTCTGGAACTTTCCCTGCTAGTATAAAAGCAGAAGATCTGTCAATCACTGTGTTCTGAGTTCAGAGTTGAGTTAATAAATTGATTTAGCTCTACTTCTTGTGTGTGTTATTGAGTTCCACACTAGAGTACCCACGTGACAATATATACTATGAACTTCATATATTTCCAAATTCGTCGGCAGCTCCATTTAAACTTCTTAGTTCTTTTCATTCCGTCATGGCCGGTGAAGCAGTAATCGTTTAATTTATCTTCTTTTACTTTTTGTTTGAGCAATTTAATATAAACAAACATAATAGAGCACGCATAAAAAATATTGCATTAGATGCAGAAAAAGTATATAGATGATTTACAAGTCCATTTGAAACCGGCTTCAGCCTCAACTTCTGGCCGCCGCTTGCGCCCAGAAGTCGCGCCGCTCTGTCTGAACATGTCTGAAGAGGATTTCTTTATTCATAAATCAACTTCCTCCCCCCCCCTTATAGGTATCACTATAAGCATTGCGTAATAGCGGCGTCAGTCGAAGCTCAGCCAACCACGTGGAAACAAACATTTATACTTTCAGTACGTGTAAATGCTATTATTGTTCTGAGCACTATTAATTCTTAATTACGGTTGGACCCCCCCTCAGTCGCAGGGCCTGGGTGCATAGCACCCGACGCATCCTCCAGATGGCCGGCCCTGTACGTATGACCAATTTTGAGCCAAATCCAACAACGGGTTGACTGTCTTTCATTCAGTAGGTACTTTCATAAAATTATAAAAGCGATAATTTTTTTAAAAAAGCAATGGTTTAAATATATCATAAGGTATAATTAATATTTGGTATGGGATTTTGTGGCTAGAAGTACAGTTTTTGTGCCGAATTCTTGTTAATTCTATTTAATTTAACGATTCAGACTTCTATCTTCCGCTGATCTGTTAACGCTATCCTTTATAAGAATCAAAGAAATAAAGAATAAACCAATAAGAATTCCCTGAAGCAATTCTGGTTCTAGATTAGAGTATTCATTGAATGCTTCAAAAAGTGGTCATTTCTCCCATTCAAAAGAAGACACATAAATGGCAGTCACCAATTGACCTGTATTACCGTTGCTTTGAACGAGGAAAAGAAAGCTATTAAATATCTATCATAAATATGTAATTACTTCCCGAAGTGAAACCAAACAAACAAATGTATATGTCTATAGGAATATGATAAGCTCAGACAAAGCCGAATACATTCCAGCTGCTAGACGAAGAATGTCACGCTATGTTTTAATTACTGCATTTCGTTTCTTTTTTTTTTATGTCATCTAACATGCTCGCAGGTGCTTTTTTTGTTATTTGATATGCAAATGTTAGTTACAAGCTACTTACCTAAGTTTGAAACGAAAACTAGAATGTTTTAATAAGATTTTTTTTTTTATTGTCTGGAGGAAAGTTTTTTATTGAATAGTATAGGAGATGCAAACATAATAAACACCCATGTTGTTTACCATGCTAATACGTAAAGTAATTATGGAAACGGAAGTAGAAAATGAAATGCATATTAATTAATGTAGAAAATAAATTTTATCAAAAGTTCGGCAGTTAAAAACATGGTAAAAGTGCAAGAGATTGATAAATCGTCAATTAGATCCGAATTTTAATCAAATTTATAATATAATCTAGACTGAAATTAATAATAAAATATTTGGTTTCTTAATATTCAATGCGGATTAAATTCCTCGAAATCTCCTTTCAGCGTTTCGAGTTTTTTATTTTGAATATGATTTTTAAAAATATTTTCTAATTAATAAAAACGTATATTTATTAGAGTATAAAAAGTAGACAAACTTTTTTATTAGCCGATATAAATAGTGCACTACTTACTAAGCTCTACATTATGTTAATAAAACTATTTTAAATATTTTTTTGGCATTTAACATTTATTATTATAAATATTATAGAATCATGATATGCATGTTTTCTCAAATTGACTGCTATTGCTGAAATATGCACTGTAACATTCCCCATTTCCCAGTACTGATAAGACATTTACAGTCAGCTGTGTCGTCGCTGTTACTTATTAAACGCCTCAAGAAAGCCAGATGGTGCATCTTTTCACCTGGGTGGTCTCGGATCTGTTCATTAGCGACTACAATGAAAGACCACATGTGGAATTCCTCGTCCAAGAGGTATTGATAGCACCTTCAAAGAGAAAGGGGTGTCCAAACATCTGGATGCTAGATGTTTCTCTCTGTGAAAGGACCTTTCCACGACCCACTGGCGCCGCTAAGAGAGTATATTGCTGAACCCCGATTGGCCGAAAGGGAGCTCAAATGACCAATGTAAATTAAGAGGCGGAGATTGTCACCGAAATAAAGTGCGGAGATTTTTTAGGAGGGAGAGAAGAAACGAATTGCAGAGGACTGTTGGACTACGCCCACTAGTTCGGATTCCGAGAACCAACGGAGTTTTAAGAAACCCTTCGACTTTGACTGTTGTATCTCCTACTACAAGTGTAAATAACTATTTATTTAACCAAGATTAGAAAAAGTTTTTCTTTTTATATATAGGGCTGTAAAATAAAGAATTGTCTGGAAATTCTGCTTCGTTATTTGATCAGTCTAGATCAGGACATTACAATGATAAAATAATCTCCATTTTAAGTATTGTTTAGTATTTAACATAGTTTATTATTAATATTATCAGTATTATAAAATCTTGAAAATTATTTTTTCAAATTGCTCTCAGATGGAATATCTGCTCATATGGAATGAAGACTTACTCAAAAATATTAAGAAATGGTAAAATCAATGAAAATAAGCATCTCCGCAAAATTTTAGAACTAATAAATCATTAAATTCCATTTGCATAAATATGAAGACAGTCAAGTAAAAGCTAGTTGAAACTGTTTGAATATTACAATATATTTAAAGTTAATTCTCTAATAATTTTTTTAAACTGCATTTTTGTCGCTATTTTAGATAAACTATCAAGCAGTATTCGAGTGATTTTTATTGTTCTAAAAGTTAAAACAAACTTTTGCTTATACAATCTTACAGCTTATTTTATAAAATATTCAAATCATAAAAATCGACGGAAAACAAAATGAATTACAACCACTATAAATGTGTATATTGTGAACTGTAGTGACGTGATGTAGGTAAAATGCAATCAACGCGAATTCAAAAATAAAAAACTCACTTTAAAGTATTAAGGTTCGCCTTACATTTCATTAGATTACATTACAAGGTCATCATTTCTGCGGTTTAGAGAGGAGAACCATAGAATTATAAAAGTTTAAAGTATGCAACTCATCTTCTGTATTTTAACTCCATTGTTTTCGTCAGGTTTTTAAAAACGCATTGAATGCATGTTAACAAATTAGCATAGGGAAGAGACTACATACGAATTTCGTTTACAAATTGTGCAACAGCATCAGCCAACTCCTGTCCTCTCTTCGAATACCAATATGGGAAAGAATCCAAAAAAATGTATCAAAAACCTCTTGGAGTAGACTAGGATGTAAGAATTAAATATGAAGTATAAACGAGTTAGAGAATGAGCTGGTAACAGCCTGTGGAGAATTCTATAAAAGCGCATCGATTTCCAGAGTTTCTTCATCAATGGTTCGACAACGCAGAGCGAGTAATATTCATGCAAATGAATTTATATCATTTTGATCTATTTCCAACTATACTTCACAAATTGTCCCAATATTACAATCCTTAAAGACAGTCAATTGATCTAATGTTAGATTTTTAACAAGAACGCTTCTCCATTACTCTTACTAAAGATATTTTTAAAGATGCACAAAACTAATATGCAAATAACTCAATCTGTTCCTTTTATTCTTTAATTTTATAATCTCATCCTTATACCTCCAATCGTCACCAATCTCATCCTTATACCTCCAATCGTCAGTCTTGATCACTACACACCAACTTTTTCTTCATCATATGTTACGTCATTTATAACAAAAGCCCACTGAAAGACCAGCTGTAAAAAAGTTTGTAACAGTCAGTCGAGAGCTGCGTCATGACACAAGCGGGTGCACGAAACAAACAAGAAGGCTTAACATTGAAGAATGGTTATTGTTGGCGAGTTATAGTCCACATAATACAACGAAACACCATACTTGGAATTCAAAAATTTTTCCTTTAAAATATTCAAAAGATATTCATGTCTGAATTATAGTTCAATAATAGGTTTCTAAACTTGAAATTAAAATTCATGAATTTTTTTCGTATTGAATCTTATACTATGTTGAATGCATAAGTAATTCCACGACTTTTCTAGCTGAATCAAAACGACATTTTCAAAATACAAGGCCTGAGAACTGTGCAATAACCTGAAGCATTTCAGTCTTTTCGCAGGAAGGTGACAGTATAATTGAATATAATAAGCAGCCAGCTCAAAATTCACGATTCAGATATAATTAAAGAACTTTTTCATTCATTCAAAAGAAAATATTTTTCAATGAACAAAAAAAAATCATTAAAGTATCTTATTTTCCATAATCTTCCATAATTGCTACTTGCATCTTTTGACAGTCTAAATCATTAGGGAGATTATTTTAAAAGAATGGTCGAAATTACTAAACAGGTTCTGGAAGCTATTTTATTTATTTTTTCGAATGCTATGTTGGAAAAAAGAACCGATTTCATTCAATGTAGCAGATTCCTTTTATTTGCTAAATAAACTTTCCGTTTTGAAACTTTAGAATGTCTGTTGAGAATGAACAAGAACCGTAATTTAGACATTTAAAATAGACTTTTGTTGCCGCAAGGCCCGCCTCCCCAAGGCTGTGTCACGCTAATTATAATGTGATATAAAAACAGTAATAAAAATTCTAAAATGCGTCAGTTAATCATGGGAATTTACGATGCAACGATTTAGGCATTAAAATGAATGTCTAAACATTTATGAATCTATCACAATGTGAAATTTAAAACTAATTCCAACGTAGGGGTAAACGATGACACGCAAATGCGTTTAGAAGTTATTCATAAGGTTTTTTTTTTTTTTTTAACGGAATTAAATTTCTTCTTTGGAACTACTCGAAGGAAGGTAATGCAAATGTAGTTTTAAATAATGTTCAACATCCATACCTTCCCTCGACTTACGTGTCATTCTAGTAGGACAATGTTGGTAGATTCAACATTCGCCTTCCCTCGACTTACGTGTCATTCTAGTAGGACAATGTTGGTAGATTCAACATTCGCCTTCCCTCGACTTCCGTGTCATTCTAGTAGGACAATGTTGGTAGATTCAACATTCGCCTTCCCTAGACTTCCGTGTCATTCTAGTAGGACAATGTTGGTAGATTCAACATTCGCCTTCCCTCGACTTCCGTGTCATTCTAGTAGGACAATGTTGGTAGATTCAACATTCGCCTTCCCTCGACTTCCGTGTCATTCTAGTAGGACAATGTTGGTAGATTCAACATTCGCCTTCCCTCGACTTCCGTGTCATTCTAGTAGGACAATGTTGGTAGATTCAACATTCGCCTTCCCTCGACTTCCGTGTCATTCTAGTAGGACAATGTTGGTAGATTCAACATTCGCCTTCCCTCGACTTCCGTGTCATTCTAGTAGGACAATGTTGGTAGATTCAACATTCGCCTTCCCTCGACTTCCGTGTCATTCTAGTAGGACAATGTTGGTAGATTCAACATTCGCCTTCCCTCGACTTCCGTGTCATTCTAGTAGGACAATGTTGGTAGATTCAACATTCGCCTTCCCTCGACTTCCGTGTCATTCTAGTAGGACAATGTTGGTAGATTCAACATTCGCCTTCCCTAGACTTCCGTGTCATTCTAGTAGGACAATGTTGGTAGATTCAACATTCGCCTTCCCTAGACTTCCGTGTCATTCTAGTAGGACAATGTTGGTAGATTCAACATTCGCCTTCCCTAGACTTCCGTGTCATTCTAGTAGGACAATGTTGGTAGATTCAACATTCGCCTTCCCTAGACTTCCGTGTCATTCTAGTAGGAAAATGTTGGTAGATTCAACATGCATCAGGTGGCAGATCGTGCATGGAAATTAGTCTCAAACTTACGATCCTCCGGTTCCAAAATCGAGATTCACGTGTTATATCTGCTTCTAAAAGAATTTCATAACAAAGAAGAAAACATTTTAAAAAATAGGTTTTGTTTTCTGTTTTGTTTTATTGGGTTTTTTATAAAGTTGTATTGCAGTTATGACTACGGCGTTAGACTATGATAAAAATGTACGCAATTACAATGCCTTTCTAACCGATGTCAAAAGCCTTCCAGTTCAAAAGTGAACTACGTGCAATCAAATTAAAGAATAAAACACCATAGACTTCACGAATACGAATAGATGACATTAGATAATGTAATCGGAAGAAAGCAGGCAAGATTCCAGAAGAAATATTTCAGAATTTTAGTTTTAATCCATAAAAGGCAGATTTTTACCTTAATGTATTAAACAGTTAAAATTCCGACTGGCTAGTCCAAAATTAAATGCTTCGTTACCATCGTAAACTAATTACATGTTTATCAGTTGATATTTCAAACTAGGCAGCTGGCAGGGATGTTACTGGCAGTTGCAAGAAGGTAGTTTAAAACACCATTTAACTAGTTTCCAAAGAAATAAGTGTGTGAAAAATAAATTCTATGAATGATCAAATATTAGGATATTAACACTTTATCAAGTATCATTAGGCATGTTTATTTTTCATTACATTATTATAGTTATTCAAATGTTTTTTAAATTCAACATTTGCTTTAATAATATTGTTACAAATTTTTTCTATACAGCAAATTACCGTCGATCAATCGTAATAACGTAACGCATTTAATCGCTATAGTCATTAGTTCAGCAACTTGCTTGCTTGCTGTCTAATCCTCTCCAAAATCTTTTTACTAGTCGGTGACTTCGACCACTCTCACACACACAACTTCTGACGATCCACACGACTTCCGAGTGCCTGTCTTTTATAGTTCCCGGAGGCGGGGCTAGAGTCTTCCAGACCAATCAGGGCGTACCTGACTGTACCTCGGGTCTTAGTGGATGGATCGTGAAAGTTCTCGAACTTTCCAGTAGTATCCATTTAGTCGCCAAATGGTCGCCAAGCTCTCAGGTCATTGACGCACAGGACAGATCTTACAAAGGGTTTTAACGGTTTTTCCCAGGATGACATTATTCGTGCCGGGTAACAAAATTACAAATTTGTAACAATATTGTGGTACCAGTTTTAGAATGGTACTATTGTAACTAACAAAGAAGCCAAGAAATTTGATATCATAATAGATAAAACATATTCCTAAATTTAATAAAATACATATTAAAGTAAAATAACTCATAACATGTAAAAATGTACTGATATATAAAAATAAATTGTCCATTTTATTAAAAGAGACCTTATATGCATTCCCTAGAATCTCAAAATATTTAAATCCGTCACTGATGCTTAGCTGCTAATATTCACTAGTCCTTGAAAAACATTGCAACTATTAAAACGAAAAATAACGATTAAAACGAAAAATAACAGTTGCAATCTAAGTAAAGGTAAATGTTGTCGAAGTAAAAGTCTAATAAAGAAAATTCTATTATATGTGTGTAGGCCAAAAATATGCGTACAACCCAATGACCCTATAGCGGCGATAAAGGATTGCCAAAGGTTAATTTATGACGACCTAATAAACGGTTAACCTTCTAACTGAATTTGGGGCATATGGCAGTTGAGTCTTTGCTAGGCAATTAATTTTTATTTACAAAAGAGTACGATATTTTTCACACAAGTTGTGTTCTGAATTATTCTACTCAAATAATAGATACGCATGCTTTTTCCATTGAAAAAAAATCCTGGTTTTCTGGAATAGTTGACATTATGACGATTAAACCCCGTAACCGAATATCGTGAGATTTTGCGGGTAAAAGTTAAAAGCAATAGAGGAACAAATAGAATACAAGGTATATAATGAGAATCAAAAGAAAGTAAACATCCACGATTGATTTAGAAAATGTGTTATTTCAAATATATTATATTCAAATATAATATATTGACTTATAAAGTAGATAGTTATTAACATATTCACGCAGTGTCTAACAGCTTGTAAACATTCAATTAAAATAAAATCCATAAAGAAATAAATCAACTTGAACCCAAGATCATCCAATTTTTTGCAACAAAAAGTAAACAACTCTTTTTCCTTCAAATATTTTAATTTTATAGATATTACCATTTTTTAGAGGATTTTAATATAAAAATCTTATATTCTGCTTGAATTTAAATAAATTTCTAGAAAATTCAGATATTTGGGGATGGGGAAACAGACAACACTAGAAGTGAGACAATTGATAGTAAATTTGAAGGAAAATGTTGAATCTTTACGAGAAAAAGGGCAATAAAATGCGAAGTGAAAAAATATTTGACAAATACTCCAAATACAGATAGATTAAAGACTTTCAGAGAACAAGAAATACAGAAGTGAATTCACGGGTACAAAAGTGAGAGCACTAGTACAAGATGTCAAAACTAATCCAGCTGCAAATGATGTTAAAATATTTCAAAGCACTTTGCAAAGATCAGCGAAGGCATTAAGTGCAAGCATTATAAGGAGGACTTTCATGAGCATGAGTTACATGACACGATTCCACGCAAGAAATCATTTACCACAACAAAATCGAACGAGAAAAAGCGCCAACTTTTTGCCAAAAAGTACCTGATAAGAATTTAGAATTTTGGCATAACATTTTATTTAATGATAATAATAAAAAACCTAATTGTTTGGTACGCAGAAGCTTGCAAAAAATATGGAAACCAAAGAATGAAGAATCCAGTAATAAGTATTCAGTTAAGACTATTAAACACTGGAGAGGATGCATCTGTTATGATCTAGGGGCTTATAGCAGTTTCACGAGTCGATAATTTAGTATTTTTCGTATTTACAATGAACAAAATATTATCTAAATATTTTAAAAGATAATGTTGCCCCTAGTGTTGCGAATTTAGAATCATCACGAAGCTGGCTCTTCAAACATAACGATTCCAAACACACATAGATTGTCAAAGAATGGTTACTCTATCGTGATGTGAGAAGACTTTGGACCATCATCCAGAGTCACTAGATATAAATCCCATTGAAAATTTATGAGCATATCTTGAGAAAAAAGCATGCCTAAGAACCATTTCTAATAAGAAAGAGTTGAAACAAATAGTCATAGAAAAAATGCAAAAAAAAACTCTCGAACTGACAAAAAACTGGTCTCATCCATGCCTAGAATATTAAAAGAAGTGATAAAATCTGAAGGACTGCAGACAAAATATTAATGTTACAACTGTCATTTTTGATGGCATCGGTGTTCTCCGTTTACTTTTTTTGAAGAATGAAACTTGTTGCTTTTCTGTTTTAGTTGAGTTACTTCTTTTTGCATTTTGATTTAAACGTTTACAAGTATTTGCATCCTACAAGAATAAGTTAATTGTATATATCTACCTTATAAGTTAACAATATATTTGAAATGCATTTTCTATATCAATCATGGGTGTTTATTTTATTTTGACTCAATGTATAAGCAGCAACAAGAGAAAAAAAATTAAGTACAGTTATGATTTCCTTTATGTCGTTAGTTAAGAATATATAAAGCTTCCAAATGGTATAAACCAAACGATTCTTAATAAAAAACGTTAAGTATATAGAAAAACTAAATGAAGTTTTAAAACATCCGTTTACATTTATCAAAATATTTATTTTCTCATTCTAAGTAGTAATTATTAGTTTTCCCCTCTTTTCGTCCCTTTCAAAGCTTACCTCAAATCAAGCGTGTGTGTCAACAAACCAGATTTAAGAAATTCAGTATGTGATATAGATGACAAAAATGCAGATAACGCATACTATGTAGACAAAGTAATGATTGCCAAATAGAATATCTCCGTTATAAAGTAAAACATGAAAATAAAGAAAAAAATCAAATTGAGAATACTCCTACCTATTGTTTAATACAATGGATTCAGTTTCTGAAACTTCTAATATTTGTTCCTAAGTATATTAATTCGAATATACATTGAATTCCAAATCCTTATTATACAATTTAAGATAAAAATATATTTGTTTAAATATTACATTATTTTCTAAAAGCTTTCATTTGATAAGAATACAAAGTTTCTTCCATAACTCTTCCACAAAATGAATGAGCGATTAAAATGAAAAAGGTGTATCAATGTGTATAGATATGAAGTATTTGCTTATAGCAGTCAAACTTTTAGCTTTATTTGTACTTCACCATGATAACAAGTCAAACGTACCATATATCACTTTCGTAGATTATTTACTTTTCCTGTTTAAACAAATTCATATAAGTAGACATTCAATCATCCCTATGAGTTATTATTTTAGAAGAGTGTTTATTCTTGTCAGGTTTATTATTTGGTATCATATTGCATGTTTGATGCTTATTTGAATTTTACTTACACATCAAATTTTTCGTGAACGATAACTGAATTTCTTAATATTTGGGCTGAATGTGTTTTGCACTTTTCTTGTCTTATAACGTAATTTTCGATTTTTAAATTTATATTTAAAAGTAGCTATTTTTTTTAAATGAGAAAACTTATTTGGTCACTTAAATATTTAGAATATTTTGGAAATAATAAATGCCCAAAATCTGAATAGTCATCCAATTCTAAGTTTAAATAAATTCGCGGATAAAAAGAGAATTTTACGAATTACCGTTTCTTAACCATGTTAATGTCTTCAGTGGAAATATTTTTGACACTTAACACTATGCCGCCCGGGGACACCAAGTAGTGTCGCACGTAAAGTATCGCTCAACGGTCGGCAACGCCACAGCGATGTTATTGTTACTTAGTATGTTAGTAAAGCTGACGATTTATAATCTTCCAATAACCTTAAAAACTATCGTCGACAAGCGAAGTAATCTTACGTAGTGCTGCCGGCTCCAAGCGAAGAAATTTTTACGAGACATGTGGGCGGCGAAATGTTAATAAATGCCATAACAGTGATCCCTCAACCTTAGCAACCATTAGGAGACTAGTAGCGATTTTGAGGACAAAAAAAAATTTGATACATTTGGGAATTCCAGAAATCGCTTAGTACCTGAGATCCGGAGATCCATCTTGAAAGTTGCACATCCTTTCGGGATCATATAAAAGGCACCCGGACTAACCCTCGCTTCGAACTGTTCACATTGCGAAATGGTGACATTATTTAAGAAGTACTGTCTGCTTGTTAAATTTTAACAGTGTTGTTCTTTATAAAACTTTCGTTGTTTACTGTTGCCTCGATTCCTGAATATAAAGATGTTTCCCAATGTTCAAGTCCTTGTATTATTCACAGCACAACTATCAGAAGATTGCTATAATAGTATACTCTGGCCTACTTGTATTCCGTATATGTAACCGGAATAATGAATGGCAGTAAAATACTACAAGCCAGCTACAGACTTTCCGTTTATTTCTTCAATATGGCGCATTTTAGGTTTAGTTCCTTTTTAAATTGTAGAAAATTCAGCATGTATTTTGCAAGAATGATTCCTCCTTGGTTCGATTTGGCCCAAAAGAGTGATTTTGTTTGAACAAATATCAATATGTTAACGCTTTTGCAAACATAACCTGCTTAACATTTATTATCCAAAGGTGCATAGTACCCTAACAACTGCATTATGAGTTCTAAATTTTATAAAAATCTTGACTTGATAATAGTACATTGCAGCGTTTGTACCTTTATCGGATTTTAGAGGTGAAAATTATTTCCATTGTTCAGGAAAAGAAGAGAGCTTGAACTCAAGAATTTGACTATAATATATGTTCATCTATTGAAAGATTGTTAATAAAATAAGAGAAGAGCATAGTGACTTTTGAAACACACTGTAAAAGATCCACTGTGATAAAAATTCAATTGGACTCCATGTTTAAGGGGCAGAATTCACTGGATGACAGCGACTCAGTTCAGTGGTATTCTTAGAGATGAGTTAAGCACCGACTCAGTTCAGTGGTATTCTTAGAGATGAGTTAAGCACCGACTCAGTTCAGTGGTATTCTTAGAGATGAGTTAAGCACCGACTCAGTTCAGTGGTATTCTTAGAGATGAGTTAAGCACCGACTCAGTTCAGTGGTATTCTTAGAGATGAGTTAAGCACCGACTCAGTTCAGTGGTATTCTTAGAGATGAGTTAAGCACCGACTCAGTTCAGTGGTATTCTTAGAGATGAGTTAAGCACCGACTCAGTTCAGTGGTATTCTTAGAGATGAGTTAAGCACCGACTCAGTTCAGTGGTATTCTTAGAGATGAGTTAAGCACCGACTCAGTTCAGTGGTATTCTTAGAGATGAGTTAAGCACCGACTCAGTTCAGTGGTATTCTTAGAGATGAATTAAGCACCGACTCAGTTCAGTGGTATTCTTAGAGATGAATTAAGCACCGACTCAGTTCAGTGGTATTCTTAGAGATGAATTAAGCACCGACTCAGTTCAGTGGTATTCTTAGAGATGAGTTAAGCACCGACTCAGTTCAGTGGTATTCTTAGAGATGAGTTAAGCACCGACTCAGTTCAGTGGTATTCTTAGAGATGAGTTAAGCACCGACTCAGTTCAGTGGTATTCTTAGAGATGAGTTAAGCACCGACTCAGTTCAGTGGTATTCTTAGAGATGAATTAAGCAGAGCAAATGCCCGATGTATTTTCTGAGGTTGCAAAATTGAATTTAAATACTTACGAGTTACTTTAATTTTGCAATAAATAAAATATTCTAAAGAAAAATATTGCAATAAATTCAAGCGACAAAGTTTAGCGAATCTCCATATGGTTAAGTATTTTTAGCAAAAGTCACTTTTTCAAAATTAAATTGGTCTTGTACAATAACTCAAATGAAAATGATGAAATCTTGTTTTTGGTCATAGTACCGAAACTGCAAATATCGCTTAAGTTTTAAATGAAGTCCCTTTACAGAAAACCTGTTTGTCCATCCGATTGCTTATGGGGCATATAACTCAAAAGTGCAAAGATCTAGAAATATTCAATTTAGCTTATGATTTTATGATACAGATCAACATTTGCGATATTCCGAACCAAATCCATGAAGATGAATGTTTGATAGTCTGTTTGCTCATGGGCATGCGAAAAACCATAAAGGAAAGATAACATTTTGCATAAATGAAATTTGTAAGATTATTATATTTCTTCTACAATTTTATTACCTAAAACACAAATTCGATATTTGGATGCTATTAGCCTGATGGCAGGGATTAATCGCTAAATAACTCGCCAAATATCACGTGATAGATTCGATAAATGCCAAATTCTCGCCAAAGGCTAATGTTTCGTTACTGTAGGCTAATGCCATCCAAGACATTCTTTGGGATAACACTTATTAGAATATATACAAGAAAATTGAGAAAACCACTCTTTCTGGTTAAGATTCAGTTTTTCACAATTCGCATATTTAGCTAAATCGAATTTTTATTTTTATTTTAATCTGCTTCGAATTAGCCAAACTGTACATTCGACTGTAAAGAAAGTGAAAATTATATTCAAAATAATCGTTTAGATAGGGCAAAAAAAAACCCCTAAATATTTTTGAATAAAATTGCAATTTTGAAAATATTTCACAATAACGCATACCTCTTCTTAATTTTTGGTATATCGTGTTTCTAAACAGCTGGTGATTCAGTAATTCTTGATAGCCGATTTTACGCAGCTGTTTTAATATCTGAATAATCTTATTATATAAGTGATCTATACGAAGGTCACAAAATGATCTTTATCTCAAACAGATGTTTTAAGTCTCATCAGAAAAAGTGACCTCAAACGTGCAGATGCAGCACTAAAAGTGAAAAAAAGTACAAAAATATTTAACAGTAAAATACACGTTTTCTCCCCAATTCAAATCTTTTGCAGTTATTTTTTTCTATCGAGATATATCAGCAAAATATAAACCTGCATTAGATTATACGCTTGGAAATTTAAGAAGTGATAATCTATTCAATATTAAATAATATTTGATGATCTGAATGATAATTCACTTAAACAGCGTTCCTGAATGGCTTCGCTCAGAATTTTCAGAATTTTGAGTTTGCTGCACAGAGGAGATATCTCCAATTTTCCAAAAAACCGTAAATGAACTTTGAGAATTCAAATTTCTGGATTTTATGAAATTATTTTTGCTCATCTCCTTAATTGCTCTTGTTTATAGGGGAAGTATTTTCATTCAAAAATTTATATTGCAGATGATATAGCACATAATGACAATTGGAGTTGCCTCTTTCTTGCCACAAAATAATCATTTTATTTACTCTAAGGGGAAAATTTGACTAACGGCAAATTGCACATTTCAGTTGTCACATTTCTTCTCAGTAACGACTGACTCATCGGTTGTGATGTCTGGATATAATCCATATCAAAACCACGAGTCCTTTGCTTACACATTTTCACGTGCCATTTTCATTATATTTTTCAGGAATGGAAACGTGCTTACTGGATATTTTTTGAAGCTTTAAGTTGTACGTACACACTTGAAGATTTTTTTTTTGAATTTTAACTTTAAAACTCCAGTTTTTTTACAGTAGGTTATTAATATATGATTAAACTAATTTAAATGAGAAAAAACCATATTACACTAATTATTCATTAATTAAATAATATTTAATGAGCTAATTAGCCTATTTTTTGAAACATGATATCTTAAATTCTAATTTGTACAGACACACATTTCTAGTTGGAAATGATGCCTAATATTAGTCTTCATGTTGTCTGCCTCAAACAAGTAATAAAAATGTATAGTTTTTTTAAACAATTTTTTCATCAACGATGAGTAGAAAAAGCGAGATTTTTTCTGTCATTTTAACTTTTAAACAACTATTAAAAATTTATTTCTATAAATATAACTTTGATTGAAGCACAAAACATCCGCTATTTCATACAGATTATTTTCATATATAAATAACTGTATTTGTTTAATTTCTTGTTGAGTTATGATTGCTTGAATGAAGCAACAGAGTGGAAAAATATCATTCTTCATAAAATGAGTTTTAAAAACGCCGAAACTAGAATTTTTAATGAAAGCACCTCAAGAAAAATAATCTTAACTCGAGAAATATTTCGAATATTGACAACATCTTGGTATCGTTTGAAAGCTAAAAGGATCAGAGAACATTATTAAGCAATAAAAAAAATGTTCGATATTTTGAACGATTTTCGAAGTTTCAAGTGTGTACATACACCTTAAAGGAATAACAAAAACCTTGAGGTTATTTATCTTAATGTCCTGTTAGGAAGCAAAGATAAGACAATTTTGATGTGGGCCTATAATTTTTAACTTCAATCAAATGTTCTTCGTACCACACCAACAAGATGCATCTTTTTTGTAGAAAACACTTCGGTTAAACAATAAATAAACTATTGGAGGATTGAAAGTGATAAAAAGTTTTATTCCTAATAATTTTGTTACTTTATTATCGGCATAAAAAATGAAATTTATTTTTATTTTTTATATATTAGATTGGGACTAACTTTCCAGTTTATTGGATTTTAATGTATTCAAAACTTTATTAATCGTCTACTTATTAATATTGATTCCATACGCATTGCGTCACTGAATATGAAATTAATTTTAACATTCCGTCATGCTTACAACAATGAATTATTAAATTTTTTTAAATATCAAACGAATATCAAATAGATTTTTTTTAAATTATTAGAGCACTGGATAGTGAATTTTTTATTAATATAATAGACCTTAAACCAAAATTGCCAGAGGCGCTGAAACAGTAAATTAATCCATATTTAATACAAAAATAGTTCATTAAAATTTTTATTAAAAATTGTGATTCAAATATGATACATATCCCAGTTTATTTAGAATGTCTAATTAGTATTTCATGGTTATTCTGATTTATTTTTGATGTCCATATTTGCAATAAAATATTTTACTTTGTCTCCTGTTTATTTATTATTATTCCCTATCCCGATATCTTTATTGAAATGGAAGTAAGGAAAAAGGAAAGAAAATTGAATGGGATATAATAATTGGAGTATTCTTCGATATGCTTATATTGAAAAGTATTGAATTTGTTTTTGTTGTTGCTGTTCTATCTGAAAAAGTTTATACGCTTAAAATTTTTCAATCTTTTTATTTGTCTGAAAAAAGTAATGTTAATTCAATGTTTACAGCGCCAAAGTTGTTATAATTATTGAGGTAAAATGATTTCAGTTGTATTTATCTCCAAATTTAGCTATATTTACGATTAAAAAAAATGGGCCCATAACAATATAAAAGCAATGCGATATTTGAGCCTTTTCTAATATTTATTACACTCCTTTTGTATTTTATATTTAAAAAACTTAAAATGAATTTAAAAAGCGTGCCTAGCATAAATACAAAAAAAAAAAAAATTAAAACATAATATATCGCGCATTTATATCCCAAAAAATTTTGATGCAAGAATTAAAATACAGAAGCCATACTCCTTCATATAAAAGCAGTTCTTAAATAAAACTTTGTTATGCAGACAAGTATAAAAATTACAGGCTTAATTACCTCGAAAAACTAGGATGAAATTCTGGGTACCAAAACTTTCAGAAAAAAAATGACGAACGATAGTTGCATTAAAATAGAATAAGAAAACTGTTGATAATACCCAGGTTTCTGAATAATTCAATATATAATACGCTCGATGAACTTAACAAGTTAAGCCATATTTTTCAGTATCATTCAAAATAAATAAGATATAGACAGGGGAGAAAACTGAAAATAAATCCAACAACTAGTATATTCAGGGAACTCGCTAGCAGAATTTTGTAAAATATGTAAGACCTTCAAGTTTATCTGAAAAAACAAATTACTATTTATTAGACAGAATCTTTTTTTTTATTCTGCACATGTCAGCATTTAAAGCTAAAAATCCCTTTTTCCCCATTCTCAAACAACAAAATCCCAGTCTAACCCAAGATCAAGTTCAGCCGACAAAATATTGCTTTTATAATTTTTTTTTTTTTCGTTATAGCTAGTAGTTTATAAAATGAAAGGCAAGTTAAATGGAATTGTATCTGAAGGCATTTCATGGCTTTTCATAAGAACTTGTTTTCGATTTGCTTCACTTAAGTCCTCAATCATATTGAGCAAAAGTTACAGAAAAAAGAAGCCCTTTCAACACGAGACTTAAAGGTGACTTTTAGAAATTGAAGAAAATCGTTGGCACACGCTTTTACGAAATATGCTCCTGGTGTTAGGGGGTTATTAAACCTCATTGCAAAAGTTGTCCATTTTTTGTTCAACTTTTGGATTTTCAGGGTGATGACCCTGTTTCGGAATGTCATGGCCAAATGGAAGGAGAAGTTGGGGATTTCTGCAAGAGGTCATTGAAAGGAAGAAAGGAGAAAGGTTACATAGATTTCTCCCTAAGAAAGGAAATGTTTTCACCAAATATCAAGAGAGTGGGCATCAAAGGGGTCAAAATGTCAAATAATACCCAGTATTTATGGTACAGAAAAAGTCTAAAGTATACAGTGGCACCAGAAATGTCTTTTTTTCCTCTTATCAAACGTCGATACCTGTACAATCTGAAACTGATGGAACCCTACTAAAATCCGATTTCAATTCATTTCGGTTCAAAAATTTAAATTGAGAGTAATTGGATCTAAGTGAATAAGCAAAATGAAACGACAAAATGTTTAAAACTAAACATTTTGTCGTTTCATTTTGTGTTGGTAATCATTTAAATAATCGCGTTGATAGAATGTTAATTTTTTTTTACACATTTAGCTATTTTAATAAATACGTGATTAATATAAGTATTATAGTGACTAACAGTCCTTTTGTATGTCATGACTAGATGTCATGTATGCTATTGATAAATATAATGCGCAAATTTTTCAAGAAGTGTTAGATTTAATCAGTAGTTTTGCAACTGTGATAAAATGTTAGATGAATGTAGAATTTTATTAAAATGGATTATTCAAGGAATTCGTGTATATTTTGATTTATCAGAGATTACTGAAAAACGAAACTTTTCGTAAAAGGAAGTTATTTTGTGCTTTGTATATTTTAATGAGAAACTTCAATGTTCTGATGGCAATAGCAAATTGTGAGTGTGAAAGGTTTAATTAAAAAACATGTAAATAATTTTAGTGAAGAAGCAATATACAATTATTATATACAATATTGCATGCCCGTTTGTTTGAAACTTATACAATAATACATCCCATACGGATTCAAACGAATTTCGGTACACACATCGACGGTTTAGAATGATTAAATGGGCTACTTAAAATTCACATCACCTCCTAAAATCCGTGAAATGGGAAGTAAAGAGGGATTTACGTTTTCCTGATAAGATGTATTCTGTCTATAATTACCGAATATCTTGCTTCATCTTTAAAAAATTAGCTTTTAATTGAAAAATTTCACTTTCAAATAGCAATTTCTCCAATTTTAAATTTTCGGAAATTATAAAATGAATAACTTAACACAATAATAATTGCTTTTCTTTGGAAGTACTAAACCCGTTTTACTGCTTAATTACATCTATAATTCGAGTGCTTTTGCTATCAATTTTTTTTTCACTTGAAAAAAACAGTCATGAATATATATATATTTCATGGAACTGGCTTCAAAGACTTATTTTTAATAATCACTTTTTCTTAACCTTTATAAACTACATATTTTTAGCCTGTTTTCATAGAAAATTTTCTTTTATGTGCGTTAGTATTCCATTTACAGGAAATTGCATCTTGCCCAACGAAAATTATTTGACTGTATCCGAGTATTGTAATATTTACAATTCCATTTTAATAACAGTTAATATTAAAACTTATCTATGTTATTTATTATATTAAGTATTAATTCAAAAAAGAATTCTTATTATTAAAAATGTTAAGATAATCTAAGTAGTAAAAATCTCAAATTCGCCAATATTAACCTAGAAATTTTATAATTCTTACGCTGCCAAATATATGTTACCCGGTTTTATAGAAGGAATTCCTGCCAAATCTTTATATACACACGCCAAACGGCGAGATAGAAACAGTCATTCGTGCTAAATTTTTAATATTTAATTACTCCCATAATTATGTTTGAGTTCCGAAACATCTTAAGGGGCTGGGTATAAAAATATGAAAACTGCACAGCATAAAATAATATCTACTTGGCTTTTCTTACATATATATATAGAACAAATACGGGTTTAGCCGTAGGTATAATGACTAATTATGCACAAAAAAAAAGCTGACTGACTGCTAAATACTTTTAACCTTTCACTTATACACATTTTTAAGGCATTAACAGCAGCAAATATAAAAATCGTATACAAACACGACGTTTTATTACAATATGCTAATGAATTAATCAACTTTCTGGCAACAGATGTAACGATTTTAAGATACAGAAAATAGCTGACGAAATAAACAAAATTTCGTTTATTCTCGTTGATAATCAACGAAGTATGTGGTTTTTGCGAATGCTATACTCATACTACAGAAACATTGCCGAACATATACATGAAATAAACAACCAAAACTTCCGCAAAGCAAGAGGTACATTTATACTCTAAGCCGACAGCCTTTGCTTGACGCATCTATACACCTATAACAGTTAAAGAGTTAAATAAGTAATTATATTGTACAACTTTAAATGTATAAATTAATAAATCTAATTATTAACTGTAAAAAATAAACTGTATATTTATACTTTCATGCCTTCAAAGTTTCTAATTAAGAGAATATTTGTATTGCCTTTTAATGAATGCACTTCATTAAGATGTATGTACACACTTGAAACTTCGAAAATCGTTCAAAATATCGAATTTTTTTTTATTGCTTAATAATATTCTCTGATCCTTTAGCTTTCAAACTATACCAAGATGTTGTCAATATTCGAAATATTTCTCGAGTTGTAATTATTTTTCTTGAGGTACTTTCACTAAAAACTCTAGTTTCGGTATTTTTTAAACTCATTCTATGAAGAATGATATTTTCCCACTATGTTACTTCATTCAATCAATCATAACTCAACAAGAAATGAACCAAATACAATTATTTATATATCAAAATAATTTACATGAAACAGTGGATGGTTTGTGGTTTAATCAAAGTTATATTTATAGAAATACATTTTTAATAGCTATTTAAAAGTTAAAATGACAGAAAAAATCTCGCTTTTTCTATTCATCGTTGATGAAAAAATTGTTTAAAAAACTATTTTTTTATAACTTGATTTAGGTAGACAACATGAAGACTAATATTAGGCATCATTTCCAACTGGAATTGTGTGTCTGTACAAATTAGAATTTAAGATATCATGTTCAAAAAATAGGCTAATTAGCACATTAAATATTTAATTAGTGTAATATGGTTTTTTCTCACTGAAATGAGTTTAAACATATTAATGACCTACTGTAAAAAAAACTGGATTTTTAAAGTTAAAATTTAAAAAAAATCTAGTGTGTACGTACACCTTAAATACAGTTAAGTTTTATGAAGCATGAAGGAATTTAATAAATTATTCACTGAGAATCTCTTGGGACATAGGGTATGGGCGTATTTAACTTATATATTTCAAAAGCAAACAAGGTTTAATTGACTTTGAATTATCAGAAAAAAATTCAAATTATAAATTATATCTTAACAGAATGTTTCAAAGTTTTTGAACCCATCTAGTTCTTTGAATTGAGCTTCTGGTTCCTGTGAGACTAAAGACGAGCAATAATAGCTCGTCTTTAGTCTCACAGGAACCAGAAATATCTATACTCGTATTTTTAGTTGGATATCTTACTTTCTGTATCATTTTGTCTCAAAGTAGGCAACAAAAATTTATATTTATCTTAATAGCTTGAACATTTGATGAAATCCGTAGTAAAATTATCTCCGTTATACATTCGGTAACTAATTTTTCTGAACAATATTTGAAACCTGCACTTGTGTATAGACCATTTATCGTACCGATTTCTCTTATGCTTTCAGTAATATAAATCATACGATGGAATTTATATATTTTCAAACATTTTCCAATTATCAGTTCTTTGAAGATTCAAAATCAATCCGTCGAATTAATAAAATAATTCGTTTCTATTAAGAAAGTATTAGAATCTTCGGTATTGAAAAAAGAAGATTATGTACTGTTATAATGTTATCACAACTCCATAATTATTCACAATTGAAGAATAGAAAGTTATATTTTGTTAATTACGAAATTAAAATCATTCCCTCTTCCATTAAAGTCAAGAGATTCCACTTAAAAACTTCGAACTTTAATATAAAAAAACTAGTTGGAAATGTATTTAATGAACCCAATTCGTATATGCTATATTTAATACTCAAATAGCAGCACGTTAGATAATAAAAAAACCTTAACTAGATGTTTAGCTGCATGCATAATACAATAAAGATATAACTTTCCATCCTTTATGATATTTTTAATATTAATTTTTTTCCAACTCTGTATAGTAATATACAATACTATTTTTTAAAATTACTTTTAAATGATTTCTTTTGTATTATATTTATAATACAAGTTGATTAACATTCCGACCATAAGTCTTCATTCATGCATCATTAGTCCCTTGAAAGAGGGATTTACTATATTTTCTAACTGCAGCTAAACAAAATTTAATAATTGTGTTCCAATCGACATTGCATTAGATCTCAACGGATCTTATTACCAGATCTATGTAAATCATTTTACAAAAGGTAACGCAGAAGTTTCAGTAATTTAAAATATAAATATTTCAATTCAATTTAAAAAATTAATATGTTGTCTGTATTTACGATAAGATGCAAATATTCTACACTAGATTAACCATCGATCAAGCTTCGAGAAGCATTTTTATCAAATTCATAATCAATTCTAACCCATTAATAAATATATTTACACTAAGAAACAACTTCATATTCTTATTCGACATCATAACATAACAAAATGAAACAATTTTGTATATTCGCAACTTCATAAAATAAAATTTTAGTTGTATTAATAGCCTCTTCGTATATAATGAGGAGTTCGACTTGCGGCTCAAATAATGAAATTTGATATTTAACTCGTTCACCGCGAAATTCTCTCTTCTTCGTTGTTAAATATGATTTAATCATCCGAAACCGGCTGAAGAGTTATTATAGGGTTAAATCTATAATGAAGCGAAACAAGCAATTCATTTTGAAGACGAATAAAAGCTTGGTTATGCTAGCATTTAAACGCATCCAACGGATTAACAGCAACGTTTCTCAATCTAAATAAAAATGTACCTATTTTTATTTGTATTGAAAAACTTTGTTGTTATTTTCTAATATATTATGTATTATTTACTTTGGAGATTAACTAAATTGGTAGGTCAATGATTTTATCAGCCCAATATGAAGGGAAATATTACGAAATAAATTAAGCGTAAATTCTGCTTGACATGTCCGAAAATGTTCATGTATACGCACTTTATAAATTTGTAAAAAATATATCCTAGAAAATCATTAAAAAAAGAATCAGAAAATTACGAGATACTCGAAGTTGTCGTCTTAAAAATGGTGGGATAACGTTTTAAGCTAAATTAATTCTTTTTTAAAAAAATCCAATTTTAAATATAGCATTGGCAATCTGCGAAAGAAAGTTGTGCATCAACAATGTGTTAGAGTATAAACTCAATTATTAAGACAATAAAAAGTAAAGATAAATAAAATTTTAGAAATCATATGGAAATAAAATGGATATCCCTGAAAAATTATTTTTTTAAAATATTGTGTAATAATTTGTTCTAAAGTTATTGAAAAAAAAAAGCATGATTTTTTGGTTAGTTTTTAAATTCAAAATTTTAATAACCACTATTATTTTTTTTAGGGAGCACATACTATCCAAGAAGTACACGTATACCGAATTCGGTGGTTTGAGGACGAAGGTTCTGCACTTGCAGCATGCACTTCAAAATAAATTTTACGTATCTTCATGCAATTAACAATATAATAATTATATAATAATTAAGTTTTAATTGAAAAATTTGGGACTTATATGCAAAAGACTTATTTGAGACTTAGATTGCAGAGAACATATATGCAAAGGAATATTTTAATATATCGCAGAGAACATATATGCAAAGGAATATTTCAATATATCGCAGAGAACATATATGCAGAGGAATATTTTAATATATCGCAGAGAACATATATGCAGAGGAATATTTTAATATATCGCAGAGAACATATATGCAGAGGAATATTTTAATATATCGCAGAGAACATATATGCAGAGGAATATTTTAATATATCGCAGAGAACATATATGCAGAGGAATATTTTAATATATCGCAGAGAACATATATGCAGAGGAATATTTTAATATATCGCAGAGAACATATATGCAGAGGAATATTTTAATATATCGCAGAGAACATATATGCAGAGGAATATTTTAATATATCGCAGAGAACATATATGCAGAGGAATATTTTAATATATCGCAGAGAACATATATGCAGAGGAATATTTTAATATATCGCAGAGAACTTATATGCAAATGAATATATTAATATAGTGCAAAGAAATTTATTGATAAGATTGCAAAGGAACATATAATAAACATGCTCGCTGCAATAAAATTGCGACGTAGTAAATGCATATCATAAGAGAGGCCCACCTGTAATTTCCGCCACCTGCGGATTGGGATTCTCTTGAACGGATTCGAACAGCTTCTCCATGGTCAGATGCCGAAAGCAGAAAGTGGTAATCCACAGAGAGCGGAGTGAAAGTGAAGTTCCAGAGAACAGCACGTGGTTCGCACTTCCGAAAATGAGGTCATAGTTGTCAGATGACGTCACGACAGCGGAGCATGCTCAGTCTCGTGATGAGATGTAAAGAAAATGAATGCATATCATTTGAAGTTGTACAATTCATTAAAAAAATTTTTCAAACAGTTTCAAAAAAAGTGAATTATAATAATTAGAGAAGACAGCGAAGCATATATTTTTATTTACTTAATAATTATTTGTGTTTATAATTAGATTTAATAAATTTTTGTCAATCATAAAATATGCATAGCGTTTACGATGTTCGTATTTAATTCGAAACTGTCAGTTTTGCGATTATGTGTTCAGAAGGTCGGAGAATAGCATGCCAGCTCAGATGTCATCCTCATCATACGAGCAAGGTTCAAAAAAAGAGGCCAATCCTAAAGTGCCAATAGCGTATCATTGAAACGGAGCATTAATCTAACTAAAAGAATTATAAAAGGAAAATATAATAAGGTATATTTAATTTAGTTTTATTTGTTATTTAATTAATCAGACTTTGTAGCTAGAACTAGCATGTAATTTAACCCAAAAGACACTTTGTAGTTAATAGAAAGATTTCTTTTTAAATGTAAGAAAGTCACTGCACAAAGCAATGTTTAAAAATGCTCATCATATTGTTTTCCATTTAGGAAATTGGATATTATACAAAGAATCTCCCTTTTTGCGACATATTGCACCATTTCCATGATTGTTTTTTAAATCTGTGAAAGGAAACGACATATTAAACAATTCTGAACAGCGTCTCTTCCTCTGTAGCACGTCTGTTCATTAACTGATGAACTATCTAATAAATATAAAAGTTTAAATGCTTTGAGAGCAGGAATATGCATTCTTTCTGCGATAATGGCGTACTGATTACTGATTTTTAAAGATGCTTCTGGATCATTCTATTTTTTATTATAACTAGCCGCCTTTGGCAACCAACAGTTTTGACACAAATATTAGTACCGTTTAATTTCTAAATTTTTATGTTTCCTCTTATCCATAACTTAACCTTTATGATTTCTAACACAGCCTAATTTTAAGGCATAAAATTGTAATGAACATAAAATTCGTGTTATTTTATTGCTTTCACACTTGTTCTATTTATTGTGAGCAAGAGCAATCCTAATCGAGTGAAGTCCTGTGACATCGTAGTGACATGATAAACGAAATTGTCAGAATCTGTCATTTTATTCCGCTCAAACATTTGTTTCCACTTTCATCACTATTGCGTCGCACTTCCTATTCTTCCAATTAACGAAATAGATAATAAACGTAATCTTTCTTTTTCCGTTTTCAACAATCGAAGCAGTCGTACGATTAACCCTCCAGCAGCTCACTCCGCCATTTCCGCAGGTTGGCAATCAATCCATTTTCTATTGCATCCAACGTTTTTCGCAATTTAGAGTGTTTATTTTTACGATTAGAGATTTTTATTATATTATATTATCATCGTGTAACATATAGTATCAGTTCATTTTGTTTGAAAACCATTTAAACTTATTTGAAAACAACGCATCTAAATAGTGATTTTGAGAAATTACGCATTCATAGGGTTAAATGTTTGAATTAAACTATGAAAACCGTATAAACTTTATTGCAATAATGAAAAGAGTGGCTGAAAATTATGCAAAATTTATTATTTAAAAAAGTTGTCAAAATTCATAAAAAAATTCAATTACACCTAAACCAATGATATTAAAAATGCAATTTTTTGAATCTTAAAATGGTGTTAAAATATTTTTTGTGCAATATTATCAACGGCCGTTATCACGGAAAAATGATAAAATCGCACTTAATTTTTAATTAATTAGTATTACTAAAAAATTGCAAATATCTTCCCTCTTTCCAATAGGTGACCCCCCCCCCTCCTCTCCAAAATATATTTGTTCGAATTGGATAGCTCTCAGTCAAACAGTTTCACTTCTAGAGTTCCTTTCTTTATTATTAATAGATATATTATGATTAAACTTTTAGCAAGTTAAGTGCATTCATCGCGTATACACGTCAATCCCAATTTTCATTTTGGCGTGGTTCATGCATCATTTTTTTGTCAAATAAAAATGAAATCCTATTTGCATTATTACATTTTTTTTTGCAAAATTTTCTATGCAACCATTTGTATTGCGTTCGAAGTGGATATACGTCATCGCTTGACTTAAAAAATAGGAACTTGAAGGACTTGATAAATAATTTCCGCAGTTAAATGGTTAATATTATACATATTAATTATAATTATAAACTTTCTAACTATTCAACATAACTATTAGACATAAACTTTATAAAATTTGTTCATGCATACAATCTGTTTAACCAGTTAACCGTTTTTGACGAGTATATTCGTCATGGGAAAAACAACATTTTGCATTATGACGAGTTTATTCGTCAGAAGTAATATGTAGTGACAATTTGCAGTTTGAATTACAGTTTTAGTAAAAACTGAAACTTATTCGTAAATATCACGATGTTTAAAATATTTTGAGACCAAGTCGAAATCAAAGGAACAAATACAAGATTATTATGCGTTGTACCATGTTTTGCTCATAGCATTCTCTAACAGCAGATTAGAATAATAAATTATTTTTTTTATGTTTCTTTCCGTTCATATGCAAATAATTTATGTCAGTTAAAGTAAATAAATTAATGTGATTATTGTAATAAAAAAAGTAAAAGTCATTTCATTACAACATAATTTCATTTTGCACATACTCTATATTTGACGAGTAGACTCGCTATCGCTAAATTTCTACTACAAAATTTAGATACGCATTTTCCGAAGAGGTCGAAACAATTAATTGGTTAAATATCTGTGGTTGCTTGCAACAGTATGTTTGGAAACATTTTACTTGCTTATCTATAAAGGAGAAACGCAGTACTTTCAATGAAATCGATTTTTTCTTCTTAAAGATTGTTTTATGTTTATATAGAAAGTCCCGTTTGCACAAAATATAACAAAGAAGTTTGGAGTTTATATGCTCATAAAACCATAAACAATGCATCGTATATCTCGATGCTTAAAATGTTTGATATGAGATGTTTAACTATAAAAACAATTTATTTTGGGAACTTAGATGCTTTACTAAAGACAAAACCATTCGCAAAATCTTTGAGTAAAGTAATTTTATTAATTTTCCAGTTTTAATAACTTCGATTTCTTTAATTTCTTTTTATGGCGAATTGCTTTTTGCAATTAATTATAAAAATTTCAAGCAAAAAAACTGAAAATTTTTATCGCTTGCAGTTAGTTTGGAAAAATATAAATTTCTTAAGTGATATTAATATTATTATATTAATTAAAAATTATTTTTTAGAAAATATCATCTTTTCAGGAATTAAAAAAAAATTAAGAAATTAATTATAATAATTGTTTGTCACCAATGAGTTTGAAGTTCCATTTTCTTGATAAGTTTATTGTTTGAAACTTTATTCTTTATCTTGATTCGCGTTTTATTGCCTGAAAAAAAATCTTCATTCCATGTTTAAAATCAAAATGTAAAATTCGTTTCTAACAATTAATCATACGTCACTGTATTTTTAGGAGTTATTTGATTCTATTAGATAGAATACGTCAGTTAACCCTTTAAAGGACCATTTTTTTTTAGTCATATTATGTTAAAATATTTTTTGGCTTGAAATTAGAATAAGAAAAGGGATTCATTTAGTTTATTAGATAAATTTAATTTGATTAATTAATTAATTTGGATAATTAATAATTAAGTAAAAAATCAAGATACATCATTTTATCTGAGTTAAAGAACTGAAGCATCTAAGTTTCTGACTTACTAAAATAATTTGTCAGAACTTATGCCAAACTACATAATTTCATACAAAGATTGATAAATTTGGTGAGAAGCATACTTCCCACGGCCCTTGAAAGGGTTAAAATATAATACATAATTTTATATTCAATATTTTTTGTCTTATATTAACCCTCCAACTGCTTATCCCACGATTTCTGCAGTCCATATTCTATTGCATCCCGCTTGTTTCGCAGTTTAATATGTTTATTTTTACGATTACAGATTTATATTATATTGTATTATTATAGTGAAAAATATAGTAACAGTTCACTTTGCTTGAAAAGTATTTGAACTTATTTGCAAACATCGCATCTAAACAATGATTTTAAAAAAATTACTCAGTTACGGGTATAATTGACGAATAAGGTTTTTATTTTATTTTTTTTACTCTGCATCTGAAGCATTAAAAAATTTAGATCAGAAATCCTTCGAGTTTTAGTAAACTTATATTTTAGATCTCACTGACTCAAACAAAATTTCGAATTATATATTTTAGTAAACATCATTATTAATACCTAAGTTGTATATTAAGTATTCTATAGATTCTTAATTGAATTGAGAAGACTGCACGTTCTCGTAAAAGTATGCTTCCTCTAATTCAATAATTAAAAAAAAACAATTAAAAGATTAAAGTAACACAGAAGCTTTTAATTTTTTTTCCAGAAGCGAAAAAGAAAGCCACAAAATAATGATGAAATCAAAAATGTCATGCCATGTCAAAATCAGCAGGTTTTTCATCCATACAATCCAATTTCTAATTGCATGCAAAAATATTATCGAATATTTGCAAAGACCGCAATCATTTCAGGTTCTTAATGTTATCAGAATCGGCAGAATTCACGATAGTGTTTACAGAAGCCTCTAGACAACCCCAAGAAAACAAATAAGGTAAAACGAAGCCAAGGTTATGCAAATATACACTTGTCTTGAATAAAATTTTCATCATTTGCAAGACAAAAGAACTCAATTTCTGTTGTCACATGAGAAATTTCTCAAGGTCACTTTTCCTGTTCAATTGCTCAACTACTGTTTTGTAGAAATTTGAACGATCCTACATGAGATCAGGTAATGAACCTTTCTGACCTTTCCTTTTTCTGAACTAGTGTTCTGAACACTTTGCGTGCAGACAATTAGCATAAAAAGGGATGAAAATGATCCTTAGGTAAGGTATTATTACCCCCCTCCCCTTTCATCATCCTTGGTTTTTAAAATTTAATGAAAGGCGCCAGTGTTGGGGAAAATCAGCAAAATACTGCCCTCCTTATGTGTCTATCTCTCCTACCCCATGTATTACGCCTCAAGCCTTTAGCAAAAAATGACTTTTAAGAGTCCTTTCTTTTACTAATTATGAGCACTCAATGCATACATTTGCGAAGTACACTTGTTTGCATAATGAATGCTTTTACTTTTTTACATTTTCATAGACAAAGAAAAGGCATTATAAGTTCAAGTTAGTTTTCCTGCTTTTTAATAATCATTAGTTTAAAATAAGACTTTAGAATATTCTTTAACTGTTGAAAAAATGTTTATGACGATATTCTTATTCTAATTTTTTTTTATCGCAAGAGCCATGTATGGATATGCTGTGCCAAGCCAATAGTAAAAACAATAGTGTAAACTAAAAAAAACAACAAAAAAAAAACAGACATGTTAAAATGTAAAAGCAAAAGCTATCAGCATTAAAATGCAAATTATATCAAAATGCAATATTTGTCAAATTTTGAATCAATTGGTTAAAAAAAGGTTAGAAATCTCTTTTGGATTTTCTTAATAAAACTATTAATTTTCATACAAAACGCTCCATATTGTATAACTATATGTGCAAATCGAACTGAAAACGTAATCTTTGGTTTTTATGGCATCTATAAGTGAATAATTACGCACCATGGAATTATCTTAATTACTTTTCGCTTTTTTTCCAGGCGTGTACTAACGGCATTTCATCTTATTGGTATATACGTAGTTGACTTAAGCAAGTTGACTTTCAAGTAAGTGAGTTTTAAATTCATGCATTTCACAAAAAAATTATGTCGGAATTACTAAAAATCTTTTACAATTTTAATACTCAAAATATAATGTATCATTTTTTTTACAGTTTATTAGAAGTAATATATATTTCAAATATATATATATATATATATATTTCTAAACATATAGTCTTTAATTAGATGAAGGCCGCAATGGCCTGATGGTAAGGTCTCGGCTTCGAAACTGGAGGATTTCAGTCTCAATTTCCGATTCTCGCAGATTTCACCGAAGAATGACTGTTCTTCGGTGGAACTGGTCTCTGGTGCACGCTAAATTGGTCTGAACAAAACGTCCTCCAACTAGTGTGGTGTGGAAGTTTGGAGAGGGGGTGTCAGCTCGGGTATCGGCCTCGCCATCTGACCTCGGTTCAAAATTTCGAAGTCAGTCCCAAAATAGACCTAGTGTTTCTTTGAAGCGGGACGTTAATATAACTAAACTAAACTAATTAGATGAATCTTTAGCATGGAATCCATAAAATTCTTATAATGCAACAATGTTATCAGTTCCATGGAACCTCTTCATAGGAATTACTTCCTGAAAACCAGAGGCCGAATTAGACTTTCTAAGGGCTCTTAAGCAATGTGAATATCGGGGCCTTTTCCCACTAAACCTTCAAAACTAAATAGTTCTTATCGATTTCAATTTAACCTTTATATAAGTAGTTTTAAGTAACAAATTTACATGTACTGAAACTCTTAATTGCAGATCACTTTCTAAAAAAGTAGTTTCAGTACTGCATATAAAAAAAATGCACAACTGAAATTTAAAAATAATTTTAAACAAAAAAAAAAAAAATTACAAAACTTTTCTTAATACGATTTAAATAATATTTAATAATTGGATCGATCGTATTCTTTTAAATTATAAGGCAGTGTATTTTATTTAAAATGATGCTTCAAACTTTCAAATAGTATTTAATAATTAGAATAATATTCTAATTAATTTAAAGAATACTTGATTTTAACTTGAATGAATTCGTATGCATGGTCTTTATAGTCAAATGAAAGAATGTGACTAAATAACTCTTAAAATACCACAAAAAATTAATAAATAAATAAATAATTAATTTAATTGCTTATTTAATAAATACAAAAGGAATTTCAACAATTTCTTTTCAATTTGAACAACGCATATCAGTTTTATGATGTTGTTTCTTGCATCCATTTACAAAAGGAATTCTAATTCGCACACAATTTACAATCGATTCACGAACAGTTTATAATCGATTTATATGTTGCGGAAGGATAAACATGGATGATACATCTCGCATGTTGACACGTTACTATCAACATCTCTGACAGTGTTACTGCCGATAATAGGAAAATACTAAGCAAGTAGAAAAAAAAATACATGAATTTCAAGGTTGTCAATAAGTGCATTCCATTCTGGCTTTTATTGGTTGGTGAATTTTGTGATTTAACCGATTAACAAAATAGATACCAAATTATTTCGCCTCTAAATAGGATATGCAAGAAGTGCCGAGTTAAGCTCTGCAAATTTCGAGATCCCATTTCCTCTGCAAAATTTCGAAATTAGATATTTTTGCTGATTTTTTTTAATAATCTAATATAAAATATTTTAAAGAAATATGGCAAATTGAAATAACAAAACATTTCATTGCGGGTTTGTTTCGGTATCTCACGTAAAAAAAAATTAATAAAAAAGTAATTTTAAATAAAAAAAATAAAAAGTAGCTACAATAGAGTTTTTAAAATTTTTTATAAAGTTTACCAACTGAAAAAATTTGGGTCACAAAAAAGAAAACCACGCACAGTTTTTTGGTTTGCCAGCTGAAAAAATTTGGGATCAAGATTCCAAATTTGATCTGCAACCAAATTTGGAAAGATTATTCTGACTGAAAGAATATTTGACATTTCTGAAAAAAGAATATTCTGACATTTTAATATTTCATTTTAATTTGAACAAGTTCGGAAAAATGGTTCTGTGAAAAAAATGAAAGCATGAAATCAAATTAACCTGATAAATTTCAGGGACTCAAAGTTACGAGGTCCTCTAAGTAGTTGCTACTTTCCCTATTTGATATAACCCCCGGGGGAGGGCACCTCCAAATGAGGATGAGATGCTTCAGGCATGGTGGTTGGATCTCGTCACCCTGGAAGGTACACAAATAGGTGTGGGATCTGACTGCTCCCATCGATGACGGGACGTATTTCCTTCGGGGAGGGTTGTACCGTGGCCGGTGATGGCCCTTAGGACTCAACCACACTTCCCGCCAGTGTTGCTGTTGCGGCGGTCCGGTCATTCAGTTTTATGGTTTAAATCCGTGTGCTTTCATGGTGGGTCGGAGAATCAGATGGCTGACTTCCCTATTTGATAATCCATCGAAGCATACAAGTAGCACATATAATTATATAGAGAACATTAAGTTATGTATCCAATAATAAAATTTGTTCGAATTGTACTAAATTCATTTACTTTAAACTTACAAAAAAATTATTATTTTAAATGACTAGGGACACAAGTTATCCACAAAAGCAGTTATTAATCGGAGCACAAGTACATGTGCATGGTATGTATAATGTTGTTTAATCAATGATCAAATTTACACGAATTCAAATATTTTGGACATTTATATCACTTAAAGTTTTGAATCGATTTAAATATTTAAAAGATTAGTTATCAATCGAATCTTTTTGCCATCTTCCTTCATTTATTTTTATCTGTTATCAATTCAATTGAAATATGTTCAATAAATCTTTAGGCTCTTCATATTTTGTAAATTATAAAAACCGATTCGATTCTAACACCACTGATTGATTTTACATTTCATTACTAAACTTCTTTTCCATCTCGGGCAAATTAAAGCATTGGTTGGCTAAAAGTTAAAACAGAAATAGAAATAAAAAAAAATTGAAATAGAATAAATTAAAAAATTAAAAACGAATTTTATAAATAATGTTAGAATAATTTGAATCCGTAAATAAGTCTTTAAAGTTAATACACTTTATTTTTTTCTCGATGGAATGATTCAGTTAGAGGAATATGACAATAGGCGGTCATCCAAACTTTAATTTAGTTATATTAACGCCCCGTTTTAAAACAATACTAGGGCTATTTTAGGACGGACCTCGTAATTTTGAACCGCGGTCAGATGATGAGAACAACACCTGAGCTGGCACCCCCCCCCCCTATAAACTTTCCCAACACATGGTGGTCACCTAAAATAAAAGAATTAATCATGTTCTAAGAAAGGTATAGAAATTGGAAATCGCAGTTTTAGACTTGAGTCAATCCAAAAAAAAAAAAAATAATAATAATAATAATAATATCGAAATGGAAATTGTTCATCCGTGCTTTCTCAGTGCGTTCGAATATGTATGTTCTTAAATCTTTTATGTCCGTTTGCCACACATCTGTACACGTAAAAAATATTTTGACTTCCAAAATATTGATGGATATAAAATTTTGCAACAGAGTAAAGATTTACTAATTCCCACGTATTCAGATTCATTTATTATACAAATTGAAAAAAAAAAATCATTATCACATGATTAAAAAAAATGAAACTTTTTTTTTATCATGTGATTCCTTGTTCACGAAAAAAATATAAACAATTTTAATTATTGCATTTATTTAATAATTCATTTGCCATTCACATTTTAGGGGAATAATAATTAATAAATGGAAGCTAGACTAGAAAGAAAGAAAAAATACCATTCCAATTGATTGCTTTGCAAACGAATTAATTTTCTCGTCTTTAGACAATCACCTTTACACGTGATTGTCATTACAGCGAACCATTGCAACTCTATTCAAATCAAATCCTTTCAGAGAATTATTTAACACAGAATACCTCAAACAAAAAGAAAGTAACCTTCTAAAGAAAAGCCTATTGCTGAATGACAAGTTTCGCTCAGAAAAAAACGTTAAAAGCTTTATTTCCAACATAATAGTACATGAATAGAGCTATTTTATCCTGTTCAAGGTCTACTTAAGAATGGACAAAACAAGAAGAAAATTTATGAAAAGAACTTCACGAGTCCGTTTTTGCATCCGCTTTTTTTTCTTTATGGGAGATATTAAACGCGCGTGTTTGCCAGTCGTGCAGAAAGGTTTCCAAAATGAAGAAGACACCTCGTAACGGGACATTTATTTCCTTTACATGCCGCATTTTCTGTGAAAGGAAAGCTTTTATTGAAACCGTTAACAATCTAGGTTGTTCACCTAGGCTTTCCTTTCTCATTTTTTAAAATAAGAATTCCTGGTCTTTTGATGAGGTTGTATGGCTTTTCAATTCTCTAGCCTAAAAACATCGGATTGGATATTTTATGTTGGTCCAGAGAGCGAAAATACACAGAAAATATGTTTTATCTCACACACAAAAAAAATATCTTCATTTTTTTCTTAATTCTTTTGGAATTATGGCTATTACAGAATTACTCTTTCTTTTCTTCACCAAGAAATTAATATTGCACATTGAAATATAAGTAAATTTTATTTCTTTTGAGCATTGCCAACACAAATTTCACAGAAATAATTGTTAACAACTCTAATTGTATTGATTCTGGTATTTTAACATGAACTATTATTGCCTTTCATTATATATTATCCTTTTTTTTTTTTTTTTTTGGTTTTAGTATAATATTTTCTACTGACTGACCTGTCTACAGAACATATCCTATTTAATCACTACATAATTCACATTTTATAGAGTTATGTACGTTGGACTATACTACTGTAATACCACTGTACAATTTTACTTACTGTCTTCTACCACTTTAATACTGTTTATTACCAACTCATTTATTACAAAAAAAACTAATTAAATATTTGCGATTTAAAGAGTTACGATGAAATGTTTCAAAGGTAAAAACTTTAGCACTAAGTGGCAATGCTTTTATCTGCCGTTTGTCACCTGATTCATCTGCAAAACCAATTGAGCCTTTTGCGATTTAAAGATCTGCGAATGATGAACTGTTTCAATAGCAACAATTATGGCATTATGTGGCAGTGGCATTATTCATCATCCTTTACCAACTCATCCATTAAAAATTCTATTTAAATTGCTAGAAAATTTACTATTTAAAGGGCTTCGAATAATGGAGGGCTTCAAATGTAATTATTATGGCATAGTGTGGCAGTGGCTTTATCTACCGTTTTTTGTCATCCGACTCATCTATAAAACAAATTCTGCCATAATTTTGCTATTCAAAGACCTACAAATAATAAGTTGTAATGATAATCTTTATAGCACTATATGGCAATAGCTTTATCTATTGTCTTTTATCGTCTGACATACCTGCAAATGAAATTCTGCTACTTTACTACTATTCTTCAACTACTATGCAATTTGATATTAAAACAGATACGAATGATTGACTGCTTTAGTAGAATTATCTGGTAGTCAATTTATCTACAGTCTTTGTAGACAATCAATCTTTAACCGACTCATCTGTAAAAAGATCTGTTTAAAATACTACACAGCTTGGGATTTAAAGAGCTACTACAGATTACTACAGATTAGTTCAAAGATAACGCCTATGGTATTGGATTCAGCTATCATCTTTTATCAGCTGAGTCATCAAGAAAATTTCACTTTTATTACTATATTGATTGCATTCTAAGCTATAGGAAATAATAAACTGTTGTTATTGTACAACCATAGCGCAGTATTCATTTTTACCAGTTGAATCATCTAAGAAAAAATTGGAATTTAATTACTTTGTAGGATGGAGAATGAAAGGTTGTAGGTAATTGGTTTAAAAATCAAAATAATTAATTTTGTTTAATGAGGTACTATTTTTTAAAAAAGAATCAAGTTCATATTTTATTGCTTCTAATTCACCCCAAAGTGAATTTGTTTTTCTGAAATTGTCTTGCAATGTATATTTTTATGTATCTGTTTGATGCATAAACCAATGATAATTCAAACTGCAAGAATAATTAATTGAATTAAAGTTTACTATTTAATTCAAAATAAGTCAAATTTATTAACAAACAGAAGTTTGTTGGTACTACACAAAATTGCCAATGAAAATAGGAATAATTACAATTACGCATTAATACATGGTGGCAAACCACTTGGCACCAATAACCGCTTAACACCTATGAGGCAAAGAATCAAGAAGTGTTTGGTTGGAGAAGAAATGGATCTTTTTCCATTCTTTTCATTGGCATTCATTTCATTTCTATTTATAAGACGATGTTTCAGCCAAGCCTATACTCTCTCGATACTGTTAAGGATATAACCGCAACAAGAGACTCGTGTGCATATGGACGTATAGTGCTCTGAAGGATGTCTTGATACTGAACCTTAACCACGGTGCTTTGAAGCTGCCTCAAGAGACCCATACAATGGCGAGAGACGCATCCCCAAATCATGACATTTCCACCCTTATGCTTCGTTACTGGATTCTTGTACTTGAGGATAACGAATGCACTGTATCTCACACGTAACAAACAACACATATCTGCTCTCCTCACTCCAAAGGATGAATTCCTATCCTTTCTTGATTTAGTCCTTGTGCATCTTTGTCCATGCCACACGCGACTTGCGATTCTTCATAGAGATCATAGGTTTGCACTCTAGCTGTTTGATATCTACCTCTGATAGTACTAACAGAGAGTTTTGAGTTTTTGGGTTTATAAAGATCGCGTACTATATCTATAACCATCAAGCAGGGATTGCCGGCTAAATTCTAGAGAGGGGTACCGCCAAGTTTGGCGCCAAATTTTAAAGCTAAAGTTGCCAATATGGCAACCTCTCTACGCCTGCAATGTATGGCAACCCTGTGAAGAGAATGGGTTGATGTCGATGATGTAATTATAAACTAATCAGGTATGAATTGACTTTGAATATCAACCAATTAGGTATAAGTGCAGCTTTTCGCGGGGAATTTCTAATTTATACTGCTCCCCAAGTCTTGTAACGTAGTTTTTTCTTACTTTCTTCGATTTTTCTTGCGGTGTAAAATGGCTGGTATGAATGTGACAAATGAAGAATCCCTTAAATTGAGAGGTTTTTTCGATTTAGAACGTTTGGTAGCGAAAGCGTGTGTTGAATGGTGCATGAAAATGGATTTAATTGCTGATGGAAGTGTGGTGAATGCGGGCAGGATATGGTATTAACAGAAAGGAAAGGTTTGTAGAAGAGAAGGGCATTATTGTAAATTAACGAAATTATCATCTTTCAATCGGGTGAGTTAAAAAAAATTGTATTGTTATTTTTATGCATTTTTTTAAATTTAACATTGTTCAAATTGTGCTATTTTTAATTATTTCTAATTCTTATTTTTGTTCTTTTTGTATACTTCATGCCAAATTTTTCTCCTGCCATAGCCCCATGGACGCTGTAATCTTCAGAAAAAAAAATCTCTTGAAAATAGTCATAATATTGAGAAATACAATTCTGAAGATTACAGTGTTCGCGGGGATTGGCGAGAAAAATTTGGCGGGAAATCGCCAAATGGTACCCGTTTCTAGAACCGTACCGGATTGCCATGTGAAATATAAGTGACGTTCCTGTCCATATAATGAGAGCGTCCGCGCGTCGTCAATCTTCCCTGATCAACCCAATCCACTCTTTAGATGTATTGAACCACTTACTGTTGTTAAAATGCATTGAAATTCGAAAAAAGTCCGCTTTTGAGAGAGTCTATTAATATTGTTTCCTGTTGCTAACTGGTTGAATTACGGATGCTTCTGTGAAAATTCATTATGAGCAAAAATATAAGAAATTTAATTAAGCAAAACACTTATATAAAAGCCAGTGTCCTAGCATAGGGGTAGCGCGTCTTCCCCGTGACCTGGGCGTCCCGGGTTCGAGTCCCGGTTCGGGCTTGTTTGTTCTTCTTCTGTGTTCTATCTGTGAGGTGTGTGAATGTGCCTCCCTGTAAAAAGGGGTTGTTCAAGCGAATGTGACGCATGAAGTAGCTAAGTAGTACTTAGCCCTAATTGGCGCTACTGAAAAACAAGAGACGCCTAGGGGTTAAATCGCTGACAGATAACTGTCAGTGGGCTTGTAAAGTGCCATAAGTCACAATACAACACAACAACTTATATAAAAAAGTCCTAAAGTGAATTTGATGGCTATTATTCCAAATGTGATGAAATTTCACATTTTTCAAAACGTTGTTAATTATTACGGTAGTTACTTGCAATTAAATTTACGGTACTCCCAATAAAGTGGAATCTTCATTTAAATTTTACTCAGAAGTTTAAAATAATGTTTAGCAACATTGGTAAAAATGATGCTTAAAAAGCATGAATTTGATATTTTTTTTGTCTGGTACTGTTTGGAGCCTTGCATACTACCTTTAAACTGAAGAATTTGATGCAACAAAGCATCAAGTTATGAATGATATCGCTTTGTGGTAATGAAGATACAGAGAAACTTTAGAAATATTTTCCATATCATGCATGAAGTTCAAGCATTAAAAATCATTAATAAAAATTTAGAAACAGATGTTCCTGTAGGTAAGTTAGTTCAACCAATGTGTAACGATTTTTATACATACATGGTTTGTTATTATGAAGAAAGTATAGAATTTGCTATTACTTTTGTTGATTTTTAAACCAACACATTAAAAAGAAATTAACTCAAATTTAAAAATTTGTTCGTTTAGATAGCAATACCATGTTTTAGAAACCATGGAAATATTGAGTTTCATTGGATATCTTGTATGAATATTTTGTAAATGTAAATATATAGTTAAAAAACATTTTTATGGTGCATAACAGGATTCACTGCATGAGTAAACCCTACATATTTCATTTTACCATTGATAGCTCATTTGTTTCATAAAGCGTCTTAGAGAGAGCTTTTGTATAGATTTGGCAAGGAAAAAATAGCAAAGCAATGTAGACTCACCTGACCAACAAAAATGGAACCTCGATGATGCTGCAAAAGAGATTTTTCTAAATTTATTTATATTTCTTGAACTAACCTCTTCATGTTTTGTGATGCTATTCATAGGAATTGCATTATTAGAAAACAATGTCGGCCATACTATTGGCACAAATAAATAAATGATATCGAAAATAGTGCAAATTATTTTAAATTAAAAGACACACACAAAATTTTGCATAGTTTCCGTAATTTAATAAAAAGAACTGAAAAGTCATTAACAGTTAATTAATTAAATTAATTCCAATAATAAACATAATTAAATAGTAATCTATGAAGGACTTTGCTGTACTTTTATTTTCTATCTTTTCTGGCTTAAATATAAGGAAAGATGCATGAATACATCCTCACGAATATCTTTAATTAACATGGTCGATGTTTTACCTTTCAATTTTGGAAAATCCTGCCTTAAAAAAAAAAAACTTTCTAATCACTAGTCACCTTCAATATTCAAAGAAGACGACCACCTGCAATAAGTTCCCCGTGACTTTCGCTGTCCCCTGGAGGGTGGGCCATTCCCGTGGCCTTGTGGTGAAACAGCGGAAGAGCAGCATTCCAGCTTTTGTAAGTAGTCTTGAGCAACTGTTGAGTTGTCCGCGTTTAAGTAGGCCGAGCCCAACAGTCGGCAATCGAAAGAGAAAGTGAAATGTGTAATCACGTGTTTCCAGACAGTTTATTGACGTTTTAGCAGTTGCCGCAGATGATCGCTGCCTTGGCTAATCTACTAAAAACAGAAATTGCCAAGTTGATTACACGAGATCGAATCTTTTAAAAGAATTTTTTAAAATCTTTTATTGGGAAATTGCTCTTGCAATGTTCTTGATTTGTAATATATAATATTTGGTGTTCGTTGAACTCACAAATGATGGCAGAATTATGATCTAAAGATGAATAATTTTAATGTTCTCAAGCAATTTTGTTTGCTTTTGTTTGTGTATCTACTTGTTTCCCTCCATTTTTCTTTCTTGTTTCTTTGCATTTGTGCCTGCGTCCTTATATTTGAAATTTATTCTACTGTCAATTGTGTAATGACTTGTATCTGTAAGTCTTGTGGTATACTTGTTGGCACACAAGGAGTTTATACATCAAGAACAAAAAAAAAATGTGTTAAATTTCCCGGCGAAAGGATAATATATGTTTCAGTCATGAATCAGTTTTGATGTTGTGTTGCAAAGGCAAAGAAATCGAAGCTTCCTAGCTGTTTTAAAATTTATATATATATAATATAATATAAAGTAATCAAAAATATAAGCATTTTGTAATAAAAACCTATAATTGAAACAATCTAAAATTAAAATTATTTCGGAATCAAAACTAAAAAATTATTTCTGAATCAAACTAAAAACTAAAAAAAGAACGGAAAAAGCACCATTGTATTTAGGGAACGCAAATGCAGCTACTACTAAAACACAGATGAATTTAGACAATTAGTAATAAATAGTTACTAATTGTAGTAAGTATTAGTAATAAATATTAATTAAATTTTAATTAAAATTTGTAATAAATGTTACTAATTCAAGTTAATAGGAAAAAGTATCAAAATTAAACCAAATAAAATAAGAATCCGGCCTGAAGACTTTCTCAAGGTTCACCCTCAAGCAGGGAGTAATAAAAACCAAGTTAATTAAATTCGTATTTTATTTGGTTTAATTTTGATACTTTTTTTCCCTATTAACTTGGTTTTTATTACTAATTATATATGACATTTTAAAATCTAATTTCAACCTTAATTAATTTCCAAAGTTTTTATTATTAATATCCAAAGTTTTAGTTAATTTTTTTCCAAAGTTAATTCAGTCCATATTAACTTCATTCTAAAATGTACTCTTATTTCCTCATCGATCCCATTCCATTTTTTTCTATTTAATTAATGCAATTGAAGCTCTGTAAAAATGCTTAAGTCAGCATTTCCCAAGCTCAGAGTGAAAGGATTAAAAAATTGCTAACTAAACAAATTCTTCTAAAAGATTTCTTGATTCCCCTACTGAAATGGACACGTGTAAAGAAATCCCTATCAGAATCTCACAGTATTTAAACACTGGGAAAAATACTTTCCCCTTCTTTCTCTCTTATGCCACGCTGTGAGCGGACGTGTTTTGTTCGTGCGCTGCTTGTACATAAATCATGCCTCCCGGGATGGAATAAAACGAAGTTAAAAATTCAAAGTGACTTCTCCTCCTTCGACCATGAAACTGCCTTCAAAAAATAATGCTTACATTTAGCTCATATTAACTTCATTCTAAAATGTTCTCTTATTTCCTGATCCAATTCCACTTTTTATTTAATTAATTCAACACTTGTTCTGGATAACAGATAATTCCGCACATTCTCACACTCCGAGTGAAGAGATAAAAACCCTTAAGGTTTGCTACGTCTTTTAAATATACCTGAATTTCCCTATCTTTAACAGACACGTGTCAAAGAAATTCCAATAAAATCTCATTGTAAAAACCACCGAAGGGAAAAATCTTTTGCTCTTCTGTTATTGTTTTGCGATGTAAACGGACGTCAGTTTGTTTATAGCATGCCTCCCTTGATGAAATAAATGGAAATCTTCAAAATATAAGTTAATAAAATATAAAATCTTCAAAAGTTTCTTCTTCTTGATCGTGCTTCGGCTAAATGTGTTTACGCACACACACATACACACACAGAGAGAGAGAGACAGATGACAGACAGGTTTCCTCTGTATGGTTTCGTTTGAAATCTAATAGTAATCTAGAAATTTGATGTAAAGACTATGTACCAAATTTCATCCGTCTAGCTCAACACGTTTTTTTAAATTACCGCGTTCATAGACAAAAAAACAGATAGGCATAGTTTTAAGAAAATATTTTTCTGATTTTTATGTTACAAGATGCAGATTCCAAAAAATGTCGGTTTCCTTAAAAGAGAGATTAGTTTTTATTTGTGTAATTCGTATACGTGAAAGTAAAAACGCAACGATTTAGACATATGAAATTCAGTATGTGATCCCTATAATAAATTGCAGTTTTGTGTCAATTTTTTTTTTTTCTCCTTTTGTTATAAAATTGGTCTCCAAATTGCATGTTTGGTTATCTCACTACACGTTAAGTATAAGTTTTAGTTATATTAACGTCCCGTTTGAAGCAACACTAGGGCTATTTTGGGGCGGACCTCGTAATTTTGAACCGCGGTCAAATGACGAGGACGACACCTGAGCTGGCACCCCCCTCTCCACACCACACTACACTAGCGGGAGGACGTTTGGTCATGACGGATTTAACGTGCAACAGACCCCCTTACACGACGGTTCTTCGGTGGAAATGGGTCACGAACCTGAAACCCTCCGGTTCCGAAGCTGAGACCAGGCCACCGCGGCCCACGTTAAGTATAAGACTCTCATATCTGGGATTCATGCACAGCTTTTCTCAAAATCCATAATTTTTGGGGAAGATTGATTACACTTTTATTAGAGAATGCATGAAAAGAAGGGAACCGCGGGGAGGCTAATCCAACTAGTTTTATCTCACATTAATGCAAAAATGAAAATTATCAGAATAAACATTATGAATAACATGAAAAACAACCGAATAACAACATATTATATAGAGCACTAAATGCATCGTTTACATTTACAATCATTTGAAAACCATAGCATAATTTGTGAGCGGATAATTGAGATTCTAATCACGTAAACTCGTTCCGAATCTAGAACAACGGTCTGCAAAGAGTGTGTTTATTTGATTTTTTTTCCTATCGACTAATTCAAAAGTGTGCCTTGTTTGACCATCGGATGCAGATTGAGTCTTATTGTTATGTTTTCTGATCAAGTCAATCCAATAATTCAGTTTCAAATATGAATTACGTCAATTATGCAAAACAATATTCGTATTTTAATCTCACTGTTATTAATTTCTTTAATTCTCTTAATTAGAGGACGCATTTTGTATTTGTTTATTAATTTTTTATTTGGTTTTTTTTATATAAATTTGAAAGGCGGGTGTGAAACTATCAAAAGCCCTGACATTAAAAATTTAAAAAAAAGAAAGAAAAAAAAAAACCTCATGCGTTTTAATTGTCAAAAAAAAATGTACTTATACTGTATATGTATGGCCAACAATAATGCAACAGAACAGGGTAAATTTGATATAAAATATTTGACATAAACCAATACTAAATGTACTTATGCCGTATATATATATATAATATAATATTCATGATCAAAAACAGGCTGCAGAACAGGGCAAATTTGACATAAACAAACTTGATATTAATATTGATTTGTTTTTGTGTTTTTAAATTAATGAAACATATTAGTTATGCAAAAAGATAAAAATACTCATCGTTTAGCATTTTAAACGACAGATATTCTTTAGCATATCCACTTATTCATTGACGGTTGTAGTTAAGAATATATCTTAACGGTCAATGAATAAGAAACAATTTACTTATTCATTTAATTTTTACAGGTAAGTAAGTATATATGACATTGAAATACAATAAAGAAACATCTTACCTATATATTCTTAATCATTCATATAAATTTCGAATCAAAGCACAGTAGAATTCATAAAAAAAAGCTTTAAAAAATAATAAATTTCATATAAAATCTTTATTGTATTTTCAATCAACAAAACATTTCAATTTTTCTAAAAAAAAAATCAAAAATATTCATTAATTTGCATTTTAAATATTAAATATTCATTGGCATAGTTAACACTTAATTTACTGCGTGTAATTAAACACATATCGCATAGAAGTATAATAAAGAAAAATGTTACCCATATGTACTTGTGCATATATATATATATATATAATATAATTTCCAGCCATAACACAGCAGCATATAAACACATTTTATATAAAATATCTTTCGTATTTTTAACTTAATGAAACATTTTAACTTTTCAAAAGAGAAAAAAAAAATCGAAAATATTCCTTAACTTGCATTTTAATAATCAATAATTCATTAGCTTACATATTAATGTACTATTATGGTTAAATACAAATATCAATACAGTATTTATCACTTGGTCTAGGAATATGTCGAATGCATAGCATCTCCACTTGATAGAAAGGTTTCTATAATTGAATCTCCACTATGCATAATGATAAAATCGCACTTGTGGAAATCACATGAAGTATTTCATAATGTTTGTTACTATTTAAAATTTATTAAATATTTTTAGCAGTAAATTTAGCTTAAAATATAAATTTAGCGAAGTTTAATTAAATGTTGAAATAATTTTCTCTACAACTTTTGATTATAAATATTATAAAAGCAAAAAATAAGAAAAATCCTTTAAAAATATTCCTATTCCCAGCAAGTCTGCCATTGGATAATGACCTAGAATACCGAAAACGTGTTCTAAAAATGAAAATAAATTACTAAGTGGGTTCGAACTATCCTACAAGTTTGGAACGAAATAACTTCCCACAGCGTCTCTAGATATCAGGGAACGAAATAAGTGAAAGTAAAAAAGAAAACTGTTTGATATCTTCCCTTTATTAATATGTTTGCTTCTTAATCTATAGCATTATTATTAATAGAAGTCACAGTGACTGTGTATGTATGAAAATTCCACATCTCCTCATAAACAACTGGACCGAAGACAACCAATTTTTTAATAGAAGTCACTGTTGCGCACGGCACGTTGTATTAATAGAAGTCATAGTGACTGTGTATGTATGAAAATTCCACTTCTCCTCATAAACAACTGGACCGAAGTCAACTAATTTTTTAATAGAAATCACTGTTGTGCATGGCACGTTGCATTAATAGAAGTCACAGTGACTGTGTATGTATGAAAATTCCTCATCTCCTCATAAACAACTGGACCGAAGTCAACCAATTTTTTAATAGAAGTCACTGTTGTGCATGGCACGTTGCAATAATAGAAGTCACAGTGACTGTGTATGTATGAAAATTCCTCATCTCCTCATAAACAACTGGACCGAAGTCCACCAATTTTTTATTATAGAAGTCACTGTTGTGCATGGCACGTTGCATTAATAGAAGTCACAGTGACTGTGTATGTATGAAAATTCCTCATCTCTTTATAAACAACTGGACCGAAGTCAACCAATTTCTTAATAGAAGTCACTGTTGTGCATGGCACGTTGCAATAATAGAAGTCACAGTGACTGTGTATGTATGAAAATTCATCATCTCCTCATAAACAACTGGACCGAAGTCCACCAATTTTTTATTATAGAAGTCACTGTTGTGCATGGCACGTTGCATTAATAGAAGTCACATTGACTGTGTATGTATGAAAATTCCACATCTCCTCATAAAAAACTGGACCAAAGTCAACCAATTTTTTAATAGAAGTCACTGTTGTGCACGGCACGTTGCATTAATAGAAGTCACAGTGACTGTGTATGTATGAAAATTCCACATCTCCTCATAAACAACTGGACCAAAGTCAACCAATTTTTTAATAGAAGTCACTGTTGTGCACGGCACGTTGCATTAATAGAAGTCACAGTGACTGTGTATGTATGAAAATTCCACATCTCCTCATAAACAACTGGACCAAAGTCAACCAATTTTTTAATAGAAGTCGCTGTTGTGCATGGCACGTTGTATTAATAGAAGTCATAGTGACTGTGTATGTATGGATTCACAAATGCTGTATTCACTTCAAAGATCAATATCTCCTAACTATTGTTCGCCATTGTCAAGTAAAGCACTTGAGACTTACCCAAGGCTCGTAATTTTAGCAGCGGAGTGGAGAATAAGATCTGTATTGGACAGTATGCGATAACATTTAGGAGAGCCTGGTCCTTATTTTTATCCTGGTTATGCTTATTATTTAAGAAAAGCGCTTTAAGACTTTTTAAAGCGCAGAAGTTAATTCTATAATCAATTAAATTGACAGAAATCGAAATTTTGCCATTTTATTCGCAGTAATTTCTAAGAAAATTATCTCACTAGAAATCGTTTTATTTCATCTTTAAATTCAAACATTTTTTTTTTTCATTAATACTAATTTCATGTCTTACGTTTCCTTAACTTTTATCAATTTTTCAAAATTCAATATACAGTTGAATAGGTGTAGGCAATTTTGAAATAAAAAATAATTCATACATACTCCATGCTAGGCAATGGTGAAATTTTCGATTATTTTATCTTTATTTTATTTTATTTATTTATTTTCACATTTTTTAATAATTATTTTTATGGCATTTTTCATTGGTTTTAAAGGGATCCTAAACTTTATTTATTGAAAATAAGAGGCAAATTTATTGAAAATTCAGACTATAGAAAGATTTTGTGTATCCAATATTTGATATAAAATAAACTCTTGCATTAAAAAATAAGTTATTTAAAATGCAATTATTAACGAGTTGGGATTGCGGACGAGTTGGGATTCCATCGAATACTAATGATGAAAATAATGAATAATAATGATAATGATAATGTTCATGTTTAATGATAATAATGATAATGTTTTCTTACATTTTTATCATACGACGCATAATCGGAATTCTATTCGAAAATATTAAATTAGAAATAAGGTATTAATAAAGTTTTTGAGATAAATAATTAAGCTTTGGTCTAATAAAAAGTATGAAAATTTCAGGCCGAATAACATTCGATATTTCATCAAATTCCTTATAATTCAGTTGTATGTAAAATGCCAACTTATTACTCTAAAAAACTCAATTCTCAATTATTTATTGCACGTTACACATTGAAAGTGGGATTTCGTCATGCAAACGCTAAGAACATTAATGTAAATATTTTTTCTACCTTTCTGTCACTTAAACTTGATGGATATAAAAAGTACTGCGCAAACAGACTTGTTTGAGGACTGCGCAAGCACTGTGACATCCCCAAAAGTGAACTTGCGGTTTTCTGCTTGGGTCAAGGCAAAACACATCCGTTTAAATCATTCAAAAGTTTCTTTTCATCGGCGATTGTTTTCTTTCGACGAATGAGACGTAAAATTGAAGCATTACAATAGCAGTATCCGAGCAACCGAGCAAAGTTTGCTCGGATAATTTGCAGAACTTCAAGGCTTGCATTGAGAAAATCTTTTCACATTGTATGAATAAGCTGCAAGAAAAATTGTACTCAGTTTTTTTCCCATAAAAATAACAATGCTTCAAGAACATTTTACTGGGAGAAAGTAATTTTTCTGGACTTCAAAGAAGACAGATGCCTACCTGCTGAATGTTTGCTTTATTTCGTTCCATTTCTGCTCGGTCAAGGATGTTGCATGGTTTTCTATGTCAAAAAAAGGGAAGAAAGTTTTAAAGAGAAGTTACATTATAAATTAATGTGTTAGACTGTATTGAATGATTGATATAAAGTATGCTAATGGTGTAACTTTTCTTCAACACGTTCGACGCCACGAGAAGCATGTTTATCTCACAGGTAGTAGCAGATTTTTAACTAGGCATACTAAGTACAGTACACTCCCTATTATCCGCGGAATTGGGTGGCGCGGCCGCCGCGGATAACTAAAATCGCGGATAATCCGAAAAAAGCTAAAAACGGGTATAGCAAAAGAGAAAACAGTCATTCCAACTTTGAAAAATCGTTTTATGCACAATAAAACGTAAAATAAACAGCAGGAAATGTTTCACTAACGCTTAATATTTTAGTATATCACTCAAAACTAACCTAAAATGCATTTTGTTAATGAAAACAGAAAAGTTCTTTGTACTTACGAGAGGCGTCAAGGATACACAGAAAAATGAATACATATGTACTGTTTTAATACTGTATTGTATTATGTAATTACAAAAGCATAACTGTAAAACTACACCTTTTTGAAAAAATCAGTCATTTGTGTTTGCTTCTTGTTTTGGAAGCATTTTCTCTTGATCCGAGATTGCATTTCTCGTAGCATAAGTTTCTCGGCCAAGTCCGCACTGCAAGGGTGAGTAAGAAATCATTTACTCATCAGAGGGGAAGGTCCCGAGAAGGCCTGGGATATTTTTGCCATAAATAAGCACGATGTTAGCAAATTTAACGTTTCGCTCAGTTTTGTGAACATTTTTATTTACAAAATTTTATTTTACAAAAATTTTATTTTACATTTTTATTTTACAAAAAGAAAAAGAAAAAAAAACTTTATGTGGCAGGCGCGGATAATCGGGAGTCTACTGTAGCTGTTTAGAGATGTGGGTCTGAGAAGAAACTGAAACAGATTGATTAGAATACTTTATTTTTCTTGTTGTCAAACAAATAAATTTCTAAAATATACTAAATTCTATGAATTTTAAAATATAAGGATAATATTACGAATCTGCCCAATTTAATCGACCACGTTCCTGTGTGTTTCGTCAAGTTCACTTAGAACATTTATAAAATCGAACATTCTGCTTCAATAATATTTGTGTAAAATGTGTATATCGTGTAATCTGCAGTCATGCTAGATAGATAAATATCAATACATTTTCACATGGTTAATAAAATAAAAAAGTACTAACAAAATAATACAATATGTACATAACATGTAAAAATAATAAACATGTTAATACATTATTAACTTTAATAATGTATTATCATGTTTAAAACATGATAATACATAAACACGTTAAAAATGTTAATAACATGTTTATGTTTAAACATGTTAATAATGTTAAAAATAAACATGTTAAAAATGTTAATAACATGTTTAAACATGTTAATAATGTTAAAAATAAACATGTTAAAAATGTTAATAACATGTTTAAACATGTTAATAATGTTAAAAAATGTTAAAAATGTTAATAACATGTTTAACATGTTTAAACATGTTAAAATGTTAAAAATAAACATGTTAAAAATGTTAGACAGATAAAAATAAATACATATTCACAAGATTGATAAAAAAATATTAACTTAAAAAGAATTATCATCGTAAAAATGGTAGTTAGATAAAAATAAATGCATACTCAAAAGATTAATAAAAAATATTAACCTAAATAAAACATTATTAACTTTCCATTTTTTTAACTTTTAGGTGAGCGTGTCCTGCATGCTAGCAAAAACAGTCTCGCTCATTTCCTAAATAATCTATTATAAAAGTTTTAAGAAGCTAATTAGTTAATTAGATTTCAATTGAATTGTTAATTATCTAATAATTAGATTTTAATTGAGTAAATCTGATGTAGTTGTAGCTGTTTTTATTTGATGGCTCTTCGTTCATTTCGACAAAACCTAATTCTATGTTTCTTTTCAACTCTTGTAGTCTTAGCTGGCTTTGTAAAAAGTAAGTTGTCATTCGCCCAATATGTTCTTTCATGAAATCGTTTGTCACCTGGGTAGATATTTTTTCTAAGTAGCTTTTCTTAAATATTGTTACGAAATTTCCGGGGCTCGTTTGGATAGTGGGAGTTATATGGTGTGGAGAACACTCAATCAGCAGGCGGCAGTAGAAAATGAAACAACGACGTTTATTTACACGAAGACACACAGGACAACAACTATATACAGCATACAATTATCTTCAGCCGAGACGTGCAGACAACAGCACACAACAGACTCTAATGCAGACCGTAGCGCACAACTTAATTCAGCACTCACTTGACTCCGTCGCTGCTCCGCTAATCTCTGGAAGGCCAGTTCTTGCTCTCGATTCCGACTACTCTTCGACTCCACTGGTCCACGACTCCAATTCACGACTGGTTCACAACTCAATTCATCACACCCCGGCAGCTGCGGGTATTTCCTTTTATAGGTCTCAGGAGGCGGGGCTAGAAGCCTCTCAACCAATCAGGAACGTTCGAGGCGTATCTCCGTTCCTACTGGACGGATTGGGAAAATTCTCGATGTTTCGGGTATAATCTGTTTTGGCGCCAAATTCGTCGCCAAGTCGCCAAATGGTCACCAAGTTTGTCGCCAAGTTCTGGGACCTCCTATGGAACCGACTATGCTGGGAAGCCGCCTCACAGATTCGTAACAATATATACCAAAGAACTAATGTATCTGTTGATATTAATTACATTAATTTTTTTCAAAATAGCAAAGGAAAGAAGGTAAAACAAAAACTTACGTCACTGATCGATTGTATTTCTGAAATACAAATAACAGATAAAGAGAGTTCTATTTACTCCATGAATTCTAAATATTGTTTTACAGTTCGTCAAAAGGAACTGCAAGAATAGCCATAATCACGGTTTTCTTGCGCCCTTCGGTAAAGAGATATAAAACGAAATTCTTCTCTAATGTATCTCTCATATACGTGAGCCCGCTTAAAGGTTAAAAAAAGCTGCCTCACCACGTCTTTTGCTTTTTTATCCGGATATCCGCGACGTTTCGAATAGGTAATATAAGCATATTTATTTCTAATACATGGCCTATCAAACAAAGAAAGTTGTTTAGTTTTACAGGCTGTAAAATTTCTTTAAATTTTTATTTATGACTCATCTCTATCTGCTGAGCTATTTGATGAGAAATTGCTGAATTCAGACTCATATTCATCCATGGAGACTTGGAATACATTATCTTTTTCAATAGATTGTATATTATTCAATTACTTTTAGAAAAGGTACCTTCCCTCTTTTCATAATTACTCAGATTTCTTTAAAAAGTACTATAGAATTATCTTTTGAACTAAAATGTGTGGTATGGACGATTTCATATTATATTACTTTGCTTTTTATTGTACTGCTAACAGAGCACAACTTCGAATAAACTAACAAAAACAAACACTTTCATGCTTTGAATTATTTATGATTCATCCGGTTTGTTTAACTGTTTTGATCGTGGAGTCCACGTGAACACAACTGCTTCATAATCAAAAACATTACTTTAAATAACTTTGTTTAAAATTATTATGCCAGTTTTTAATGATTTTGCGTGTATAACGAAGGATTTATTTTTCGTGATGCAACAGACCCAAATAATTAACATGTTAAATCCATTGAGGTAAAAAAAAAAAAAAAAAAAAAAAATTTAAAGCCTTTTACATTGGTACTATAGTCGACTTGGATTATGTAAATTGGAAAGTTTTTGCTTTTGAATTACCTATGTCCCATTCTCAGGGTGTATATCTTTCGAGAAAAAAACTTTTAAAAATTTAATTTCTATTCTTATGTGCATCTGTTGGCTCCACTTTGGCCAAACACTTTAACAGAGAAAAAAATGTACTTTGGATGATAGAAATGCGGTTCTTTAAATAATTTTTAAAAATTTTAATTAGATTTTTGATTAACAAGAATTCGAGATTTTTCTACGATAATTACACAAATTCCCACCAAAAGTAATTCCCACTAATAATATAGCATAAAAATGTTTTTTAAAAATCATTTTAATATTCGAAAAATCGTCTTTTTTTGACGAGTTAAATTGTCGGTCTACTTGTTTTGCTGAATGTTGACATTTTTTTTTAAATGTTTGCATAAGTTCCAACAATAATTTTTCTTCTCACAATGAAATTCAAATATCTACTTTTAAATAGTTAAATCGCTTGATTTTCTTCCGTTTTTGAAAGCTTACGAAGAAAGAAGCCCTTGCGCTTTTAATAATAAGGAAGTGCACAGCACCACGAAAGACAATGTGCAACTAAAAAAATAAATTATTTGAGTAATTATCTTTTTAAAAGAACTGTGGCAACATCGGATTCCATTTTATATGGAAATTTCTTGTACATAATAAACATGAATATAAAACTTAAATAGCATAACAAGAACTAATGGCAGATTTTAATAATTCGTGTCTTATGCAATGCTTTTTATGGGCTCTCCCCCTTCCTCCCCTTTCTTTTATTAAATTAATCATTCTAGTTCCACGTTATATAAAATGACCAGTTAAATAAATTATTAGTACTTTAATGTAATATAAATAATTATATTTCAATTTTTTAAAAAATGATTTTAATAATTCAGTGTAAAGAAATTCAATTAGACATTGTTGTCCTAATATTTTACAGTTCATGAAATTTTTCATACAAATCATAATGAATTTTTTACGAGTTTATTTATTTAGAAACTTGCCAAAGAATGGAGGACTAGGTTTTTTTAAACCTGCCTGTTATACTGACTGTATAACAGGCTGCCCTCCTGTTTATACTGACAGTATGAGTCCCTTGGAGACACTTTCAAATTATCAGCATCAGATGCACCCAGTTGCCGTCCAGGTTTTGTTTACATTGAAACTCCTACAAAGTAGAGGTTTCAAAGTCATTTAACACTTCAAAGGGCCATTTTTTTCTAGTCATATTATGTTAAAATATTTTTAGGCTTGAAATTAGAATAAGAAAAGGGATTCATTTAGCTTATTAGATAAATTTAATTTCATTAATTAATTAATTTGGTTAATTAATAATCAAGTAACAAATCAAGACACATCATTTTGTCTGAGATAAAGAACTGAAGCATCTAAGTTTCTGACTTACTAAAACAATTTGTCAGAACTTATGCCAACCTACATAATTTCATACAAAGATTGATAAATTTGGTGGGAAGCATACTTCCCAAGGCCCTAGAAAGAGTTAAGCTGTATAACGGGGCATGTAGGTATTACCGGAAATGAAAAAGCAGATTTTGCTGCTAAATCTGCATCATCTTTTCCAACACATTCGCTTGCCAATTCTGATGCTTCACTTGTTCGCTCTTTACTAATTGGTAGGAATTATGGAATCTGCAGTTCCACAACACATTACATTCAATTAAACCGGCAATTGATTTGTGATCTGCTCACTCTAAACGAGAGGTTGATGTCAAATTGGCTCGCCTCCGTATAGGGCATGTTCGCTATACGCATATAAACATCTCATTTTTGGCGAGCACCGAATTGCCCTATACGTCGTGTGGATTATACCATTAATCATATTTTAATCGAATGCTCATCTTTTAATTCCTCTCGTTTACACTTTCTTAAGTCATCGTCAATAACTTTGCAGGACCTGGTGGTAAAATTTCCTCCAAACATTTTTAAATTGTTAAAGATCATTGTCTTTTATATTTGTATTTAATACTTTTTAATTTCTGTTTATGTTTGCCCTTTTACATCACTTCATTATAACGTCTTTTTCGCATCACTGTTTCATTTAAATTTATTAATATTATACATTCTTGCACTTTTATCTTTTGCATTTTTATGTTTATACCTTTTGTTTTAATATCTTATGTTTTAATTATTTGCTCTACGGTTTAGTATTTGCTTGGCGCAGCATGGCCAAATACGGCTGTTGCACCAAAAAAATCCGAATCAACCAACCAAACCCCCTTATGCAGTGGTTCGGAGTTATTTTGGAATATACTATTTGAAAATAAACTATTTGAAAATAAACCACTGACTGTCTGTTGGAACATTCTCTCAAATAATTTCCCCTCCAAATCTAACACTAACCAGAATATAGAGTAGAAAAAAAAAAATGGTTCTTTTTCGCCTTACAATCTCAACATCCACAAAAGCAGCGAGAACAATAATCCGACTCTCAACAATAAACCTTCTTCCAGTTACTTCCCGATCTAAATTGCGCAATCACAAAGTCCTACCAACACAACTTCCACTCTCGTTGCTCTTCATTATGAAAGTAGACGAAACACGTGTGTTGAAATACGCTGCAAATCAAAAAGCAAAGAAGACGAATGGCTACTTTTTGCGTAAGATTACAGGTGTTGCTTTCGACTTGTCCTAGAGATGGGCACTTAGGAACTCTCGGCATGGGTCAGTGGGCCACGCTAATAGGCCGGGTAACGAATTTCCTTCCGGTTCGCCCCTGGGTTCGTTTGGCGGAAGTAGCGGGTTCCGGTTGACCTTATCTGTCCAAGAGATATAGATTTGTTGACACTTTGAGGATGGTTGGCGTGCTGTTTACGTTTTGTTGCTCTCATAACATTCAATGTGATTTGAAAGTGAATTAAGTGGAGTGATTGTTAGTTGATTTGGAAATGGAAATATAAATCTTTCGCTGTTTTGTTACATAAATGAGGTAGTAATTGTTTCTCTTTTTTTGTGCGTGTATAGAATTCAGAAATCACAATTTACGATTCATTTTATGCTAGTCACCTTTGGTGACCAGATATTTTGCAGGAGAGATTAGTTATATTTAATTTCAGTTAAATTGTATAGAAAAAACTTCATGTCCATGTTTCCACCAAACTGTGTGGCATTAAAAGCTGTGTTATTTTAACAGTCTTGCTAATAATCCAATTCAGTTTAAGTTTTATTTAGCTAAAATTTCAAAAAATCACTTTTAAGTGCATGTTTCTGCCCTTCAAGGTATATATGTGCCAAATTTGGGAACTGTAGAACAAATGGTCTAAGCTGTAGAACGCAAACACACATATACACACTTTCACTTTTAATATTATTAGAATTAAAAAAGTTGTAATATGGACATATGAGAAGAAAATCTAAATAGAATGAAACAAAATCCAAATTAGTAGAACACCATTTTTGTTTCTGATATATTTTTCATGCCACAGGAAAATGATAATTATATTTCGAAACTCTTAACTATCCACCAGGGAATCATTCATGTTTATTAAATATAAAAGAACATTTTTATCACCAGTGGGAAAGAGATGATTTAGCACGCACACACAACGAATAATAAAGAGTTTATTTATTTATTTTGTAAAAAAGTAAACCAACAATTTGTAAATACAGTCATTTATTGTTTATTAAACCATAATTTTTTGTGTACTCCTCCCACTTTATATAAAAATTGTTCCAAACTTTCTTCGGTTATTTCTGAATTTGTTTCCCCAACTCATTCATAGTATAATCAGGACTTAACTGTGTTTGACTTTAAAAAATGAAACTCACGATAAAAGATATAACTTTCTGAGAAAGGGCGGATTCTTAAATAGACAAAGTCGATAATGGCCTAGGGGTCCTCCTCAACTTCAGGGAGCTCAATTCTACGAGATTTTTTGTGGTAATTGAAAAGCTATTTAATTTTGTACTTCCATTTAATTACAAAGGCCGTGAAATCGAACTTGATCAAATTAAAATAAAATATTATTTAAATTATTTTTCGTGCATTATTCCAATAACATTCTTAATTGATTAACACCTCTAATATTAAGTTATTTTATAACTCTAAAAAACGGTTTACTTTGTAACTTTAAAGCATGCCGATTCTTTTACTTAAAGTTATTCAAATTAATGAACAAAATCTTTGTCATTTTTTTTTTTGTTGAATAATGAGAGTATTTATTTCCTCTTTCCATTCTCAGTCAAATCAGTTATGTGAAAAATAAATAATTCACATAATTCTAAATTATGCTTAATTCTAAAAAAACTGCTATGCTTTATAATTTTAAAGTATGCAAAGTAAAGTAAAGTCTTTTCTCAAGATTATTCAAATTGTATCAGTTTTACAACAACTGATAAATAATTCACATCATTCCAAATTATGCCTAGTTCAAAAAGAAAAAAAAATGTTACGCTTTATAATCTTAAAGTATGCCGCTTCTTTTACTTAATTTATTCAAATTGTATGAACAAATGCTCTGCCGTTTTTTTTTGTCTTGTTGAAAAATACAAGGTATTTACTGTTGTTGTTTCTTATGGTACTTGCCATGGACAAGCCCGCTGTTACGAAGACAGCGATTTAAGCCGGTAGGGAGCGTCTCTTGTTTTAGTAGCGCCAACTAGGGCCAAGAATACGACTTTGCCACTCACGTATCACGCATTTGCTTGCACAACCCCTTTTTACAAGAGGGCACATTCACACATCTCACAGATAAAACAGAGGAAGAACAAAAATGCTCGAACCCAGGACGTCCAGATCACGCAGAAGACGCGCTATCCCTTAGCCAGGATACCGGCAGGTATTTACTTCTTCGTTCCATCTTCCGTTGAACAAGTTTTACAAAAAATAATAAATAATTCACATAATTCTAAAAAAAAAATGCTGCGTTTTATAAATATGCCGATTTTTTATTTTAAGATTATTCAAATTGTATTAGAAAAAAAAAGCTATGTCATTTTTTTTTCTTCTGTTTTCTTGAAAAATATGGAGTATTTATTTCCTCTTTCCATCCTCTGTCTCTCCAATTTTATAACAGACGAGGATTGCAGTCATCAAATGAAAGCATCTCATCATTTCGAATGATGCAATGCTTAAAACAAATTTTTCTTTGCCTCTGAGCTTCTGCTGGAAGTGTCCCTACTTTACCTCCAATTAAAGCACACACAATGTATGGGCTTATTTCATACCTGAAAGTTCCTATCGAAGGCAATATATCACCATGTATCAAAAGTAGGTCAGACTCTGTTCTCAGGAGCTGCCTATATTAAGTAACATTTCGCTAGAGATTTAGCAACAAATTTTTCATCTTGGTTGAGTTTCTTACTGTAAGATTTTCTAAAAATCGAAAAGGAATCGATTTTTTTTTTCAAAATGCCTTTGATTTGAGACTGATTTATATCTAAAAGTCATCCCACCGGTGGAGGGGGACCTCGAAATTGAGGGTGAGAAGCTTCCATCATCGAGGTTGGTTCTCGCCACACTGGTGAGTACACAAAAAGGTGGGGGTCTGGTTCCTCCCATCGATGACGGGACGTACTTTCCAAGAGAAGGGTTGTGCCGCCGCCGGTAATGGCTCTTATAACTCAACCACAGTTCCCACCAGTATTGCTGTTGCGGTGGTCCGTGCATTCAGATTTTCCTGAGTGCCTTCCGGCGGGTCGGAGAAGCCAGTTTAAAGTTTAAAGTTATATCTAAAAGTCACCCTAAAAGGTAACCTATCCCCATAAATTAGAAATAGTTCAAACGTCACTCTCAGATGTTGCCTAAATACTGATAAACAGCAGCCCATGTGTGTTTTAACAGTAAATTTCTCACTGTGACTGATATTTCTGTTGGAATACTTCACGGTTTTCCACTAGGATAAATATAAATTTTATTTTAATATATCTTTAAAAGACAAACATTAATATATATAGGTCAAACTGGTATGTCAAATACTATCTATATACTCATAGGTCGTATTGACAACTAACATCTAGCCCGTCCATATGGAGTAATTTATCAGAATTAATTAGTAAATTATATATAATTCTCGGTTTTAGAATAATACTAGGTTTGACTGTCTTACTAAGTTTTTAAATTTGTTTACTATATTATGGAACCGTTGTGATAAAGCCCTAGATTAATGTTACTATTGGCCCTTAAGCAATTATCTAGGAGCTTCTTTTTTCATTTAAATGTCGGGGTCTCTTTTTTTTCCTTCTCGAGCTTCCAAAATCAGATATATTTTTTATTATTTACATTTCTCTATATAAACAATTTTATATGACAGATATTGATAAACTTACAAAACTTTTAATTATAGGAGCCTTTCGATAAAATGGTGTTTACCAAGATTTCGCATATAAAAATATTACAAAATTAATATTAAAAATATTTTTTTAAAAAGTAATAATAAAAACAAGCTTTTATCAAATACAATCTAGTATTTATTTAATTATAAAGTCAGGCATTTTTTTAAATTATAGAGCTTTATTTTTTAAGAGTTTTTAAAAAATATAATAAAAAACCTTATAAAAGATAATCTATTAAGAATATTGGAATAATGCTCTATTTAAACGATATTCGATTTCAATTTGAATCTTTCTGATTCCAAGATCCTTGTAAATTAAATGAAAGCATAAAATTAATATACTCAGAAAATATCGCTAAAAATATAGTGAATTTTTTTTGGGGGGGATTAACAATTTCCTACATTGCTTATTTCATAATCCGACCCTTGTTAATTATAACACCATAAATAAATATACCAACCGTTTCTATCAATGTCAAGACAAATTTAATAGACATCAATTATTTGCTTAGAACTTGATAAATTGTGTTTTTAATCCGTGATCCTTGATCTTTGTCTCTAGGCCTTTGTGGTTTTTCTATCGTGATTAAATAGCGAAAAAAATTAATAATTTATTATCAGTTATTTTTTTTTCTGTAGAAATTTCTCGACACGTGTCTCTATGCACTCTTTTTTGAAGCTTAAACCATTTCAAAATTTTATTTATTTCAACGACGTTTAATTCGTGGTTATTTTTACATCATCCAAATCAACAACATGCTCTACTAAATAGTCACCAATTTCTATTAAGACGTAGTCTCAAATCTTTAATAAACAAAACTTATACTTAAAAATGGATTCATCTGTCGCTTCCTGTTCTACTTTTACCAAGGCTGTCACGATAAAATTTCACATACAGAAAAAAATGGAATCATAATGTACGTTATGAATAATTCAGTGTTGCTTCGCAGCCGAATAAATTAAGTTAATGTATTCGACTTGAATATTGGTCGCCAGAATTGAGATGCTATTTGACGTCATTTTTTAGCTTCTCATTTACGAAGTTCGCAAAAAAAAAAAAAAAAAAGCATTGCAACAGTCAAAAATTCGAACTTGATATTTTGACGAATCTGCGTATTTTAAATTGGAATGGAAATTAATTAGAATTGAAATTAGGTTTAAAAATATAATTACATGTATGCCGTTTCCAATTAAGTGGATGAAATTTGATATTTCTTTTTTTTTTCAAAAAAGAAATGAACAATTACTAATTTTTATCAAGTTTTGAATGATATTTATTCACTAAGAATTTGTTTGTGTCTGGCTGTCGAACTACAAATGAACTCGATAACGACAAAACATAAGCTGCTAAAAGAATAAAATTTGATACATTAATGTGACAAATATTGTATATTTGAATTTTTTTTTAATCCATTCAACGAAGCACAAAACTCTTACGTGCAGGACATGGGGGGAAAAAATCAGAACATTCAATGCCTTTTCCAAGGTCCACAATTTTTTGCAGGAAGAGGAGGAGGAGAAATATCATCTGATGCGAATTAGTTTTGGGGAAACCACCATTGCTGACAGAATCATGGGATAACAAACACGAACGATAAATTTTTGTTAGAATTGTCATTTGCTTTTAAATGCTTTTATTTAATTTCATATGTTCATATTTGTAAGGTTGGGAGTTTTTGAATTGAATTTTAACTTTCTTCATTATGTACAACAATTCTGGAATTTGGTACAGGATTACAATAGAATATTTAAATAATTTTAGACAACTTAGCTATCAACTGATATATTAATTTAACTAAAAAAACAATTAACATTTGTGGCGCCATCTGGAATTCAGTTTGAGAAATATTAATCTTTAGGATCCATAATATCTATACTTATGAATTATAAAATATATAAAAAACAAAAAAGTATAAAATAATATAAATAAAAAGATTTAAAACACAGTTTTAATAGTGTTGTTGAAACGTAGAAAATAAATGTTTTTTTATTGAATTTAATCAAAGAATTTTTCTAATATTCTTTGAAAATAAAAATAAATTATAAATATGATTAAGATTATATTTATTGTAAATATTGCTCAGATTCTATCATGCAAAACAAAACCGTAAAATGCTTTTCTTATGTCGCCTGTATTTGCGAGAAAAAATTAATAAGGTAAGTGAATATTATAAAACATCTGCTGACAGATGTTTTTGTGGACAATAAAAATATTAAACTACTAATTTCATAAATAAGAAAACCAAATCACTCATTTATATAACTTTTAATGGGCCCATTTTCACATAAACTGCTGAAATATGAGCAACGACGAAGAAAGATTTAAGAAGAATATTTGGGGACATATAAGAAGAATATAAATGTGACAGTTACAAAGGAAGAAGAATCTACTCAAAACTTTACAAACTATTCAAAGAGCAAACAGGACATTATTACAAACTTAATAATATCGCATGATAATTGATTCACTAAAGAATACCTGTTTTATTAAACCATTTGGTACCTTATAAAAAGAGAGACCAAAACTTAAATGGATTGACTGCCTTTAAAAAGACTTGAAAATCATTCTCTAAATTTGAAAACCTTGACCAAGAACAGGAGTTGGAATAGAATTCTGAGAAAGGCCAGTGTCCATTTGGGGTTGTCGTGCCAGTGAAGAAGAATATAAATATTTTTAAAAAATTATTCTTAGCATTGCAATATCACTAATGCGCACTCAGATATTTAATATTCTAACACAGCATTAAATATCTGTATTATGTTAAAACTAAGATATGTATTTAGAAGCCTAGGATATAAATAGAAGATCCTTTTTTTCAAGATAAAAGTTTATCTTACTGTTTAGAATATGGACTTGAACTTAAATAAAACTCGCTTATTTGATAAAAAAGTTGCATAGGTAATGGTGTCGAGATTAAAGTGTTTTACATACTTTTTTAAGTCACGATATATATTTAACATTTTTATCACGTTTGTGTATAAATGATGTGATTAAATCAGTGAAAAGTAAATTTAAAATAATATTATTTAATATAAAACAATTAATGTTAGATAAAAAAAAATTGAAATCATTGAAAAGGTAATTTTTTTAATTTTAAAGTGACATAAAAGTTGCTTTTGAATAACAATATACTCCGACTTTATACATAAAAATTCATAACATTTCGATTAATTTTTAATTTAAAAAATCTAATTACCTTTATAAATGTCAATATAGCCATGTTTCTTTCTTAATGAGTCTTATTATTCAAGAAGTAACTTCGTGCCTAATTTATTAGCTCTAGTTTCAGCGGTCTACTTAATAGTTTAATTTGTTTAGTTTGATGAACGTCCTATTTCAAAGCAATATTAGTGCTATTTTGGGGCGGACCTCGTAATTTTGAACCGCGGTCAGATAACGAGGACAGCAGCTGAGCTGGCGTTCCCCTCTCCAAACTTTCACACCACACCAACGGGAGGACGTTTGGTCACGACGGATTTAATATGCACCAGTCCAGCTTACACGACGGTTTTTGGGTAAAATAGGGTCTCGAACCTGAAATCCTTCGGTTTGAAAGCCTTACAATCAGATCACCGCGGCGCGTTTATTTAGTAGAGCATGTTAAAAATTTTCTTCATGCATGTCAGATAGCGGAATTCACAATTAGTAACCAACTGATAAACATTATCATGTTAAAATTCAATATCCCGTCTTAAGAATTGTGTGCATTGACTTTTGTTTGATCGAAAGTTAAAATAGAAACAAAAAGAAATAATTAACCCCTGCTTCAAAAATATAATATGTTAATCGCAAAAATAAAATGTATAAAAATAAATAATAACGTCTTTTTTTTAAAGAATATATTGAAAAACCGGTAATTTAATTACACTCGAGTCTCTTTTTATTGAAGACTTATCGTTTCACCTTAAAGTTTTGTTATATGGGAAATTTGTTGAATAGAAATTTACATATTAATTTGCAAAAAGGAAAAGAAAAAAACAAAGATGGTTATATATTTACTTCTTTGAACTTAACAAAAAAGGAGATTTTTTTCGTATTTTTATTAAGACGAAACACAAGTCCTGCAACATTTTTCTAAGACAGCATTCCTTTCCGAATTGCGTCAAATGCTGGTAGTATTTTTTTTCGAGTGAAAACTGTTTTTATAACCGGTTCATTGTCATTTTCACCATTCACCGTTTTATTTTCATTTCATTTTGCAACCCTTTACAGTATGTCCTGTTCCATGTGCTATAAAGCAATTTCAGTTAGAATAGAAGGCATTAAACTCTTTCCTTTTTCAGTACCATATCTTTTAGATACTGCCATTTTCCAAGGCAACCTATTTTGCTGAAAGTTCGATTAATGAGACATTGCGATATGTAGTAGAAAAATTAATAGTGAAAAATTTCGTTATACGGAAATTATCTTTCGTCATATGAAATATGAATAATATGCAAATGTTCGAAAATTCAAAATTCAGGTTCTATAGAAAATTTCATTAAATAAAATTAATTCTTTAAATAAAGTTTGTTGAAAAGAGATTGATGTAGATTGAAAATTATCGGGTTATTCTTTAAATCTCAGTTTCTAAAAGAGAACCATAATTCTTCCATTTCTCAGATCCCTCTTTTTATCGCCAAGTTGCCAAATGGTTGCCAAACTCGAAGGTCCATGACATGGGTTATCTCTTTCCTAAAATAAGTCTAACCTGACAAGGGAATAGTATTATAAATTCATAGTAATATATTAGTTGTCGAAATAATATTGTCCAATTACTAGTTATTTTCTTTCGCATGACAATATTGTTCATGCAAAAATAAAAATAAGAATTGGAAATTTCAAAATATTTCATTGTTTCCATCCTTTATCTACAGCGATGACTTCCGACATATAGCACATTTAGACGGAACACATTTTGTGATGGTTTTATTTTTATTGACTAATCAATTTAAATTTCACAATTACAATATATTTTTTACTTAACATTTTTCTTAATTTTACAACTATTAACTAAATAAATTTTTATAGTTTATATAAGGTTAAATTTCTGTTATAATAATTTTGTAAAAAATATATATGTTTTTAATTTTTTTTATAAAAATTTATAATTACTCTAGACCGCGCGCTACTCAATTTGTGCATAATAATATATAAGAAGGCGCACAATATTACAAATATTATAATAACAAAATGAAACGCATAAGAATCTGGTCAATTATACCTCATAAAATGTAAATATTATTTTAACCAACTTTGGTGACAAGTTTGTTCCCTTTTAATTATTGAAATTTTAGGCTGTTATATGATTAGTATGGATTGTATTAAAGAAACTATTTTACCCTGTTATTTTATACCATTGAAATACATGAATTCAATTGAATCAGTTTACTAACAAATTAAAAGGTGTGCATTATGAAATAAAAGCGGAAATGAAAACCCTAGTAAGTAGTTAATGGCAGGCAAAAACCTGAATTTCTTGATGGATGAGTTAGAATTCCATCACTGTATTTAAAAAAATTGTTATAGATACTGTATTTAAAATTTTATTAAATAAAGGAAGAACATAATAAGGAAAGGAAATTATATTCAAAAGATAATTTTTTTCTTAGTTCTTAGGATAATATAAAAACTATTTTTATAAGATAACTAATTTGGAATACATGCAAATCAATTTCCGTAGATAAGTTTAAGGATTACCCATTTGATGAATCTACCAAGTGGGTCACCTCAGAAATGGGGAAGAAAAACTTCCGTCATATTGGTTGTATACAGAAATGCTGTGGGGTTGGCTACCCTCTATCGATATCCCCTGGGGGGCACCTCGAAATGAGGATGAGATGCTACCGGCATGGTGGCTGGATCCCGCCACCCTGGAGGGTACACAAATAGGTGGGGAATCTGACTCCTTCCATCGACGACGGGACGTACTTCCTTCGGGGAGGGTTGTACCGTGGCCGGTGATGGCCCTTAGGATTCAAACACAGTTCCCGCCAGTGTTGCTGTTGCGGCAATCCTGTCATTCAGTCTTATGGGTTAAATCCGTGTGTCTTCGTGGCGGGTCGGAGAGTCAGTTGGTTGGTTGACTACCCTCTATCGATGGGACGTGCATCCTATGGAAGAGATTGTACCGTGGCCAGGGATGGCCTTTAGGATTTCTGCCAATGCTGTCGCGGTGATCGGATCTTTCAAATTTTTCGAATGCCTTTAAGGCAGGACGTACTTTTTTGGTTATGGCTAACAATAAGTCTATTTTTGCACTCGATTAAATTTTCCGTTTGAAGTTTATTTTTTGTATCTTCTTCCGACGGACTGAAAGAACTTTTAAGGAAAGAAAGGCTAATAATGTTTATATTGTCTGTGTCCTTCTCCTCGGGTTAGCGTAGTGGCCCTAAGCACTTATCTAATCTGTCTGGTTGGAAATCTGTCACTTTTTTAGAGGAATACTATTGTCGGCCAGTGTCGATTTTTTATATAAGCTATGCTAGTTGTAACTTGGAGCTACTTCCTTAGGGTGGGGTGGGGAGAAAAAAATTTCGATGTCAGCAAGCTTCATATAATTTAAATATTCTATTTAAATGAAATTACAAAAGGCCCATGTCTCAGATAGTTAAGGGCATGAAATCTAAATGTGGTGCTGTTGCTAGTAATCGAATTTCATTCACAGAAGTAGATAAATAATAATGTTTTATTGAGAGATGAACATCGAAAAGGATTGTCTTAAGCAATTGCTTTTTCTATACACCCAAAAAATTCACTGATAATTTCGGAAACGAACGCCTGTCTCTTTTGGACGGTATTATTCTTCAAAGGGTTGATAAGTTGTGAGTAAGAAAAGTTGTTTTCAGCAGTTCTTCGTTAGTCGAGTTTTCTTTTAAGCTATTCTTTTCTTACATTGAGTTTCTATTTTTTTTTAAATGTGCTAATATATATTTTAATTCGAATTTGATACAATGAGTAATAATCCAATATATTGTTCAGCAAAAAAAAAAAACACCACTTTTTATTTTACTATTTTTTATCTCGCCATTATTTTGGGAAAATCAGACTTCAATGATGCACGCGTAAAATGGTAGAATGTTTCCTTACCTGGGATCATTCAGTTCTTCCATGTGATCTGATATGCATGAAAAATTTTGTGAAGTGGAATTGCTGAATTTTGAACGGACACTAAATCATTTGTACGCATGGGAAGTTTTTGTGCTCGTCGCCGGCTTGTTCATATTTTAAAAGTATTGAAAGCAATAAAATTTAAAAACAGATGAGGATCTACCTGAATCTCTTAATCTCATTTCAAGGGCAAGCCTTATAAATTGGGTCCCTTTTACACAATAAATGATATGGAAATGAAATGGAAGAAAATAAAAATCTCAATATAATGCAAATTGATTGATGCGAAATTTACGAATAGACTATCTGGACTGTAAACTTTCATTACCTTAGATAAAAAGTAGTATTAAAATGTGTATTTTTAAAAAACCATAATGATTAAATTAAATTTAAATTTAAACTTGAATATGTACGTAATATTTTAAATTACTTCAAAATATTTAAATATTGGCGCGATATAATTAATACATCACTAACCATTATTTTTCAGCTTTACGAAAGAAATGAAAAACTCTGGAATTATAAGTGTCTCTGTAGATGTTGGGCTGTAAATGATACCATTGACATTATAAGTGACATTTTTAACCTTTTCTCGTGCTGCCATCTGTATTTAAACTACGAATTTATCTTTAAACCTCAAAAAAAAATTTGCAGCTATTTCAATTGTTTACTTTTAAAAAAATTTATTAAAACAAAGAAAGGAAAAATAAAAGGCAGAACTCAAGAAAATAAAAAATATATATAGTTTGTCTTGATCTGATCATTAATAAATAATCGATAGCAAATTGATTGAAATCGATAGCAAGTGATTTATTGTTGGTTTGAAAAACAGTTTATCGAAGTCCGATCGTCTAACAAAAGCATTTAATATTTTAAAGAGTTTATATTTTGATAGTTTTAGATTTTTTCCATGGTAAATACATTTTAAAAAATATGTAAATGATACACTTTTAATATCTGATTCAAGTTCCTAAGATTGATTTCATGGAATAATGAAAATTTTTTATGATTGCAATTTCTTGTTTTAGAATTTGAGAGTGAATAATTAAAAACAAAATAACGTAAATAATCTGTGTTTTACTGGACGCACTTTTAGTACTGGCATATTCATGAAAAATATTTTCTTCCATTAAATTTCTTCTAAATTAAAAAAAAATCGAATAAACAATAATTAATTTTATGGTACTAAAGCTCTTCGAAATGGATGATAAAATGCGAATATTTATTAAAAATTATCTTTATTTTTGTCGATACTCATCACATTAGATTTAAAAATTTCACCAGAAGAATTCAGATCTAACTGAAACGATAATTCTTCCTTAAAGAATATTTTTGATTTAAAATCTGAACACCAAAAAGGAATCAATTAGTTCTTTCAATATTTAATGTGTTTTTTACAGCCTATTCATGGCAATAAATTCGCAAATTTTCATAAAATCTGTAGAAACGTAGTTATAAAAATCTTTCATAGAATTTGCACCTTAGATACCAACACAGATCAAAATAAATTTAATTAAATGCTGTAGAATATCTGCAAATTAAGCATTGAATCTAACTAACCATTCGATTAAATGGGATGTTTATAATAGTTGGTATTCTGTTGTAGAGAGTTCGTATGAGCGAGGATAGAACCTGGAACATTGTGGCTTGCAGCCCAGTAACATGACCACAATACAAAAGCAATTGCCCTTGTAGCGTAGCTGTTAACTGGCTTATAAGCTTTCACCACAAACTCTCCCTTCAGTGAGTGGGAGGTGAGACGAACGATATGGCTGTTGAGTGGTGATGTGTTTAGCTGTTGAGTCTAATGTGCCTGTACCCATTTGAGTAGCGCCAAGCGTTATGGCGAGCGTGTATAGTTGCTATTGCGTCAATTGAGTCTGAAGACTTTGGGCTGCCAAAACTAAATGGCGCCAAAACAGCTGTACGAAGGTTGAAGGTTCATCGTCCGAGGTCACCAATGTTAATTATACTTGTCAAGTTACATTATACTTGTGTAAAAGGTTTTGAATATATGCATTCGATTCACTGGATCCAATATTTAATAAACGAACAGATAGGCTACTGCTCTTAAAATATTCAGATCAAATGTACATACAATTTTGGTTAAAAAAATCATGCATATAAATTTGCCTATTCATGCTATTGCATTTTTGAGACATCGCTTTCAAATTCACAAATCGATCCTTTGAAGGATTTATTTCAAAATTTGATATGAATGCATAGTTTATAAAAACAAATTTCTTTTATTTTGCTTGTTGAATTTTTAAATTGTTATGCTCTTAATGAAATAAATAGACAAAAATTATGGTAAAAATGATTTTTGCAGTCTCAAAGAGTGCTACAACATGAAAATTCATCAAAATTTCGAGATCGATTTTTAAAAAAATGTTTACAATTATTTCTCTTACTAGAAATTAAATAATTTGCTTCGTTAAACGGCCAGTAACACAGCAGCTATCAACACAACAAGCAATTACATTAAAAGGGATATAAAGTATTTTTAGCATAATATATTTATTATAGATTTAAATTTAATTCATTTTAAATCGACAGTAAATATATTATACAAAAAAAATTCTCACAGGAACTGATCAAATTAGCAAGCAAATCCCTTTCATTATTTGGAAAATATGAAAAAAGTATTAAATGAATAAGCAACAGTGTTCAATAAATTTAATCTTTCTTCTGAATTGTATTATATAATTTTATTTATTTTTTCATGGTTATTTTTAACGCATGGAAAAGGCTTATGTGAAAAATTTGTGCCCATTAAATATATTTAAGCGAACTGCAATTTACGAAAATTTTTTTTGAAGATGCAAATATACTTAATTAAGGCTGTGCTGCCATCTATATGTATAAATAAAAACTTCACGTTCCCTCCATTTTAATTAAAATAAATTTGGCATCATATGGATTCCGTACAAGTGAAATAAATATCTTTAATGTTTATCAAATTATTTAGAAATAGGATGAAGCTATTGTTGATAAACTGTCTTAAAAACTGACTACCTCTGCAACCTATATACATATATATGTCACCTGCAGTGCATGAAATGCCAACGTTTTATACAATACCTAGGGATTTTACTGAATGTTTGACATCTTTAAACAATGTGTGGATTATGAGAATCATTATATACTTTCCCCAGGCTTTTATATAATACCTAGACATTCTATTCAATGACAATTGCTATTTAAGCAAAGTATGAAAAAAAAATCACGATAAGGTTATTATTTAAAAGATGTAAAATCATCAAAAATAAAAGTTTTATTTTGAAAAAATAATAAAAATGAATGAACCTTTAATAAACTTATTAATTCAAAATACGTAAAAAATTAAACGTTTTATAAGCTCTTTCTTATTAAAGAAAATTAAATAGAATTCAAACGTACTTGTGGCACCAAGAAAGGAAATGATTTTATTTTGATTTGCACTTAACTTTGTTTTTTATTAATTAATTTCCTTATTTTTCTGTCTTTTACCATAAACTTTGAACTTAAAATTGGAGCGGAAATTATTAAACTTCAATTAATACAAAACATTTTTGCTCAAATCAAATATTTTTTTTAAACATGAATACACAAAAGAGAATTGTTCAGCATTAATGTCTTATGTGCTTAGAATACTTTTTTTAGAATTTATATAATAACTCAAGCTGTTATTCTGTAAAAATTTCTCTAATTCATCATAAAATTCAATTTTTATTTTTAACATGATTTTAATAATGCAAATAATAATATTAATTTTTTTCAGTCAAAGAATGCACTTTTAAATCAAAGTACGTTTCAATCTTCTTCTACCAAATATGTTCAAAATATGTAATTTTAAATATAATTATTTAAGGACAATAAATAATTTCATTATTTTAAGCGGAACAGCCTAAGAGAAATTCTAGGCGATGATAGGTGTATTTCCCTCTAGTCTAAAGTCGAGCGTTTTTGCAAAATTGTTATATTCAGATTTTTAGAATTCAAATCAGTTTATGACATAAAAATTGTTAAACTTATTTTAAATATTTTATTAAATAAAACACATAAAATCGAGGATTTGCATAAAACTTTAAAATTCTGTAATCCAGAATCTATTGACTCAAGCTACATAAAATATAAATACAAACTTCATTTGGACCATTTTTATTTTTTCATATACGAGGTATAGAAAAAGTATTGTAATAATCAAAAATCTGGAACTTTTGAAATTTAAAGAATCTCCAAATTTCAGATCTCCCTAAGTTTGAAAACACATTTTTTTTTTTTTTTTTTTTTTGCATTCCGTCTGTCTGTCTGTGAACATGATATCCTAAAAACTGACAATTTTGAGTCTGAAATTCAGTGTATGGAATTAGAAAGTAGAATTTTTACCAAAATCTTGTACAAACCCCTTCACAGGAAATCTGTTAAAGTGCAAATGCAAACGATAACTACAAATCGCAAACACCTAAATAGACAAAATTTGAAGCAGAGATTTAGCTTCTAAAATATAGATATCAAATTTTCAACCAAATCTGTCAAAAAGTTAACCATCCCTCAATTTGTACTTTCACATGATTCTAGACACAATAACTCATAAATGCAATGATATAAATCAATGAAATTCAATATGCATGGTGTGATTGCAACTATAATTTTGTATCAAATTTCGGGGTCAATATGGTGACAAAAAGACGCCCGAAATACATATAATCGCGATATATATTTTGTAATAATCTTTTACCAATATCATACAAGGTATTTTGTGGGAAGATCGAGTTAAAATCTTAAATGGAGAGTATGCGAGAAAGTTTCAGGGAGACAACTGCCGCTTTTTATGCTGTCGTATACGAAGTATAGAGAAATAATCGTAATCGTTAAAAGATTCAAAATCGGGATTTTAACGAACATCAGATTCGTCAAAATCCGATAAACACATTTTTGCCATTATGTCTATCTGTCTGAGACAAAAATACTCGAAAACGTTTTGAACTAGACAGAAGAAAATTTTAATTTTTACACCACATTTATACATGATTTTTACTCCAAATTTGCAGATTTATGTCAAATTTTGAGTATAATCCATTTGAAGGAAGTTTGTCTGTCTGAATATAATTTAACTCGATAGCTACAAAAAGAAGAGAGATAGAGAGATAAAATTTAGAACATAAATTTATTATCTTAAATAATAATAAATGTATATAAATGAAATATGATATATAGTCTTTTCACCAAATTTGTAAATTTCTATCAAATTTTGAGTAAAATCCATACACAGGGAATCTGACTGTCCGAGTACAATTGAACTTAATAACTACAAAATAAAGCAAACAAAATAAATAAACTACTGTACGAATCAAAGAGAGCAAGATGGATAAAATTATATGCACAGATTTAACATGCCTAATGTAGCCATATATAAAATTTGGGACTAAATCTCTCAACAGGTTGACTTTCTGTCTATCTGTACTTTCACAAGCATATAAATGTAGCATGAGCCCTTATGGTATTCTCTCTCCCTCACCGCCTGCAGATGGCAGTAGTGTTTCGCCTAGACGGAGAAGCGAGGCAAACGGTAGAAAGGAGGAGCTTAGTTTGGTTTGGTTATATTAACGTCTCGTTTGAAGCAACACTAGGGCTATTTTGGGACGGACCTCGTAATTTTGAACCACGGTCAGATGACGAGGACGACACCTGAGCTGGCGACCCCCCTCTCCACACCAAACCACACCAGCGGGAGGACGTTTGGTCGTGACGGATTTAACGTGCAACAGACCCCCTTACACGACGGTTCTTCGGTGGAATCGGGTCACGAACCTGAAACCTTACCACAAGGCCACCGCGGCCCAGGAGACGCTTGGAGTGGGAGAGTGTGAGCGTCGAAGTTGAAGGATAACAGCCATTCTATGTTCACCGAAACTGCAACCAGCCCTATACTTTTGTTCTTTTGCTTAATGTCCGTGTTGTCCTGTGTTCGTCTATAAAAATATGGAAAAGACAAACGTGTAGTCTTCTTTCGATTGGGAACAGGACCTTACATAAATGAGATAATTTAATGACATAATGACTATTAATTTTTCTATGTGATTTGAGGACAACAGCCTGTAGTTCTGTGCGAAGTTTGGTATCAATCTTTTGGAAAGAAACGCATCCGAAAAAAAGGATTTTGGGATATGCATACCAATGATTAATCTGGGGAAATAACCGCCAGGGATCACACGATAGATTCTGAAAATTCATGCCTAAAATCAATATTTTGTAACTATTGTTTGCCAATGCCATGCAAAGTATCCATGGCCTTACTCAATGTTCAAAATTTTATGCTAGGGGAGGGAGCAGCACCTTTATTAGAGAGTATACGAGAAAGTTTTGAGAAGACCACTTCTAATAGTTTCTGCTCTAAACCTCCGTTGGATTATTTAAACACAAATATTTGAAATTTTATATAGATCTTTTCAGTAGTATTGGAGTTACCGGCAACGAAATGCAGAAATTTAATTTTAATTCTTCTGTATAATATTGATCATCCAATAAGAGGATTAAAAACTATGTAATCAAAAGAGTTACAAATAATACCTAGAGCAATTCTCATATTTTTTATAATCCTCGTTATTTTAAATGATTTATTTGAGCCTTATGTCTAAAAATAAAATTTTGGAAGTTGCATTATTTAATTCTTATTTAATAAATTAATGGCAATCACTAGTAAATTTATAGAGAAATTTGTATTTTTTTTGTTCATAAAATAATTAGCTAATGTAAGGAATTATTAGTTTACTAACCGCCTTTGGTGACCAGTTTGTTCGCCCAGAGTGAGTTTTTAAGCTGTTAAACATTAATGCGGAATGCATAATTTAAAAAAATCACCTTATTATTTTATAAGACAAAAAATGAGATTAATTAAATAAGTCGAAACAAATAATGACTCGTGCAATTTAAAAAAAGATTAAGAAGCAGTGAAAGAAAGTAGTATTTTAAACCTAAATTTAATATTGACAAAAACACATGGTTGAATATATTTATAAATTTTAATTTCATGACAATAAATATTGTTACAAATTGCATATTATATTTAAAAAATTAAATTATATATTTATTAAAAACAAAGAAACCATGGTGCAGAAAGGAAAATGATATTAAGTGCATTATATGATCTTAACAAAAGCATATTCATTTATATTTTTCTAAAAGTTATAATTCTTTATTTTTGTATATGTAGTCATTGATGGAATCGTTACTAGGCACTGTAAATGTCAAGAAAAAATCAACTTAAAGATTTTGATGAATTTTCATCTTTCAAATCTCATTGAATCCGAAAAAGAATACGTATTTGAAATGCTGTATGTTGCTTGCATTTCTCTTTGCTTTCTAACTTAATACTTCTTTCTTTGCTTTCTCTTCACTTTGCTTTCTATACTTAATGAACTTAGATAGGGATCTATGCACAAAACTTGTAAATTTCTTTCAAGTTGAGGGTGAAATCCCTCATATATTCGTTTGCATGCACGAGAACACGGTAGTGCTTAAAAAATTCATTAGGAATCTATAAACGGAATCAATTAATGAATCAAGTATAAATAATTTATAAAATATTTATATATAAGGATGTTATAACAATTATATTATGATGTTATAATTCAAAGGTCATATTCATATCATTTATCACATTCAGGGATTTTTCTTAGAAAATAGCATGCCTGAGTGTCCACTGGACATCTGTTTGGTCAAAGCTTCTGTCAGAATCAATCTGAAGTCTGGGTGTCCAGTAACTAACTAACATTTAAGAAACTGATAGGAATAATTCCAGAATATTATTGTATCCGGCTATTTAATCGCCAGCAGTGAAAGTTTAGGCATTTTGCAGCTAGTGGTAGTGTACATTATGAGGCGCTTCTTTTAATAACTGGTCAGTCTTGTTTTACGTTTCAACCCATTTTTAACTTAATGAAAATGATTTATTTTAATTTAATATTTTTTATATTCATAAAAATGATGTATATATTTTTATTTATTTCGTTATGAAATGTCTAAACTGACTAAATCAATAAAATTCTTAAAAACTAACTATAATCCTTAGTTAACCATAATAAATTAATGATCAACCATAATAAATCAATAGTTTTATTATTTACAAATAAAAGCATTTATTCCTTATATTAAATTATAAAGAAACAATAAATTTAGAGTAAATATAACATGAAATTATTTTTCCTAGGATTTTCCGTGTATGCCGTGTAGAATCTAACATAACCAGCTAAATCGATATCTAACATAAATTTATATATTATAAACGGTTTTTAATCTCGAATTCTCTTCTTATATTCTATTCTTCTATTAATTCTATTCCTCTTTTACTGATTATCCTTTCTCAAATTCTGAAACAGATGCTTTTATAAAAAAGTTTTTAAAAAATCCGTGATCTTGATAGAATCCCAAATGAAAACATACAGCGTATCATTCAATTATCCACAGATACTGTCCGTTCTTGAATTTGAAAACCCTCCGCGTTTTTGAGCATGCATCAGAAAAAGTTTATTTCTTCAAAAAAGGAGTGAGAAGAAAGATGAAAGGAAAAGATGTTTACATTTAACAATAAGATGAATTCAGATTATGAGCGGAAGTAGCAGGCGGAATAAACGCTCATCTTTTTACTTATCATCCCTTAGCGAAGTATAATAGTCCGAAAGTGGTTATCTCAGCATCTTGAAACGAACAATAATTATACAGGCTTTTTAATCTTTGCCTTGTTCGGAAGTATTTCCAGAGTATCGTAAAGAAGATCAAATTCTTTTGATTATGAAAAACAATCGATTTAAGAAACATCGTACTGACAACATAACATGTATTCGTTAGCTCAGAACTCTCTAAAAATGTTTCGTAATTTTCTCAAAAGAATAAATTTTTACCTTAAACGACACTGCTTTTTTTAGGGACGAGTAGTATAGGTTTACTTCCCAAAAGTCTGCCGAATATCTAAATAAAGTTTGCAATAATTTTAAAAATAGGAATCAGAAAAACGTGGAACTGCTCTTGTCTCTTTAAATATTAAAGGAGTTATTTTTTAAATGCTTGATGGTTATTTATTTTAAACACTATCAGAGAACATCGAAAGCATGCTACATTTATTGAAAAATTTCCTGTCTGAAAGAATAGGAGAACTCAAGAATTTCCTGTCTGAAAGAATAGGAGAACTCAAGAATTTCCTGTCTGAAAGAATAGGAGAACTCAAAAATATCCTGTCTGAAAGAATAGGAGAACTCAAGAATTTCCTGTCTGAAAGAATAGAACTCAAGAATTTCCTGTCTGAAAGAATAGGAGAACTCAAGAATTTCCTGTCTGAAAGAATAGAACTCAAGAATTTTCTGTCTGAAAGAATAGGAGAACTCAAGAATTTCCTGTCTGAAAGAATAGGAGAACTCAAAAATATCCTGTCTGAAAGAATAGGAGAACTCAAGAATTTCCTGTCTGAAAGAATAGAACTCAAGAATTTCCTGTCTGAGAGAATAGGAGAACTCAAGAATTTCCTGTCTGAAAGCATAGGAGAACTCAAGAATTTCCTGTCTGAAAGAACAGAACTCAAGAATTTCCTGTCTGAAAGAATAGGAGAACTCAAGAATTTCCTGTCTGAAAGAATAGGAGAACTCAAGAATTTCCTGTCTGAAAGAATAGGAGAACTCAAGAATTTCCTGTCTGAAAGAATAGGAGAACTCAAGAATTTCCTGTCTGAAAGAATAGAACTGAAGAATTTCCTGTCTGAAAGAATAGGAGAACTCAAGAATTTCCTGTCTGAAAGAATAGGAGAACTCAAGAATTTCCTGTCTGAAAGAATAGGAGAACTCAAGAATTTTCTTTCTGAATGAATAGAACTCACGAATTTCCTGTCTGAAAGCATAGGAGAACTCAAGAATTTCCTATCTGAAAGAACAGAACTCAAGAATTTCCTATCTGAAAGAACAGAACTCAAGAATTTCCTGTCTGAAAGAATAGGAGAACTCAAGAATTTCCTGTCTGAAAGCATAGGAGAACTCAAGAATTTCCTGTCTGAAAGAATAGGAGAACTCAAGAATTTCCTGTCTGAAAGAATAGGAGAACTCAAGAATTTCCTGTCTGAAAGAATAGGAGAACTCAAGAATTTCCTGTCTGAAAAAATAGAACTCAAGAATTTTCTGTCTGAAAGAATAGGAGAACTCAAGAATTTCCTGTTTGAAAGAATAGAACTCAAGAATTTTCTGTCTGAAAGAATAGGAGAACTCAAGAATTTCCTGTTTGAAAGAATAGAACTCAAGAATTTTCTGTCTGAAAGAATTGGAGAACTCAAGAATTTCCAGTCAAACATTATAGCTAGTAAAAAAACTGTCGAATGGCTTTCCACGCTTTCCGTCCAATTCTTTCATAAAGATTTACTTCTTATCGGTCTGTGTATTTATGAGTGCCTGAGAACAAAAATTACAGGAAGCAAGATTGAATTATAGAGTATTGATTTTGCTTAAGAGGTGAATTTCCAACTAGGCAGCTTAGGCAGTTGCCTATGGCCGTTTTATTGAGGTGCCCAAGAGCACTTTGATTTAAAATTGTTTCTAATCAAACTGATGAAAAAGTAAATTTGAAAATATTACAAATTCTGTGAATTATAAAATATTAGAATAATATGGGCACATTGTTATCTGTAGATGAACAGGTCCCTGTACATTTCATTACGTTTACTTAATGACTACGATATTTGTAAAAATAATCATCTGGTTAAATATGTTCAGCTTGGATAGCAAGCATTAATAAATCGTAATAAATAAATAAAAAATTAACTTATATTTGCGCAAAAATAAATCTAAATTTAAAATAAATGACTTGTTAAGTTAAAAATATATTAAAAGGTAAAACTAAACTGGTTAATTGATGAAATGAAGTGCCACCTACTGTTAACTGCATAGGAGTGTTAAGTGCTTAAATTCGCCGTTGAACAAAACTATAGACCCATATCACTTTTTCGAATCATATCTGTTAAAAGGTATGTATACCTATCCCTGTAACATCAAAACAGTAACACAAAATATGTCTGTTTATCCGCATAACACCAATAGAATAACACAAAATATGTCTATCTGTGTAACATCAAAATAACACAAAATATGTTTGTATACGTGTAACATCAACATAGTAAAATAAAATATATCTGTCTATCCTTGTAACATCAACACAGTAACGCACAATATGTCTGTCTATCTGTGTAACATCAACACAGTAATACAAAATATGTCTGTCTATCTGTGTAATATCAACACAGTAACACAAAATATGTCTGTCTATCCGTGTAACATCAACAAAATAACACAAAATATGTGTGTCTATCCGTATACATCAATACAATAACACAAAATATGTCTATCTGTGTAACATCAAAATAACACAAAATATGTCTGTCTACGTGTAGCATTAACACAAAATATGTCTGTCTATCCGTGTAACATCAACACAGTAACGCACAATATGTCTGTCTATCAGTGTAACATCAACATAGTAACACAAAATATGTACCCGTGTAACATCAACACAGTAACACAAAAAATGTCGGTCTAGCCATGTAACATCAGCACAGTAAACAAAACCTTAATTAACCGAATAATTGAAATTTGATTCATTGCCTTAGTATCGAAATTTTAAAAATGCATCTGACTAAGATTAAGGATTAAAAATTCGTACTCAATTATTTTAATCCGCTATAGTGTAGAAATTTAAAAAAGAACTAATAGGAAATACACTTCTTGTTATTCTAAAAATAAGATAAAAGAAAACAGATTTTTTTCTTCAGATTTTAAATTATATTGCACGCAATTCAAAACCATTAGTCATGAATTAGTTATCTAATTAGCATACTAATAGATGACTTGCTTGTCACGTTTAACAATCGCTTAAAGAATCATTATTCATTCATTGTGAAATCGAATTCATCATTAACACCATACGTTGCGTTGTAGCAACAATTTATTATTAAATTATTCTCCTTAAAATGATTTATTATTAGTATGATAAATTAATGTTTGCTCAAAATGAGTTATTTTTATCATTCATCAAGCAAAATGGAAATATTTATTGGCAGATACACAGAGATGGATAAAAAATAGCCACACGCGCTGTGAGAAAAAGGGCGCAATACGGTGAAGAATATATATCCAAGGTAATTTCAAGAATGTTCCATTATCTTATTAAGAATAAAATGAAAATTAATCAAGTAAATGAAAGGTTTCTTCAAGCAGTTTGGGAGAATTAATTTTCAGAGTTTAATATTAATTTACTCAAAATTAATATTAAAAAAACCTTTGAATGCCAATGATAATATAAAGAATGTTCGATTATTTTATTAAGATTAACATAAAAATCAATCTAGTAAATTAATCATTTGTTAAAAAAATTACAGAAATTAATTTTCAGGACAAATTTTCAAAATAAAATATAAAAATTCTTGAATGCTAGTAATATTTCTAAAATGTTCAGTTATTTTATTAAAATTAAAGTAAAAATTATTCTGGTAAATTAAATATTTCTTCGAATAACTCCAGACAATTAATTTTCGGGAGAATATTCAAAATAAATATAAAAAGAAATGATAATTTCTAGAATGTTCAATTATTTTATTAAGAATAACGAATTAATCATTACTCAAAAAATCGTGGAACATAATTTTCGAAAGAAATGTTCTTGCTACTTATGGCCCTTGTCATAGACAAGTCTGTTGACGAAGTCAGCGATTTAAGCCGAGTTTTTGCAGTAGCTTCTGAGGGTAAAGGCCCCTGAGCACCCTAGAGCAGAAGTCAGACTTTATCTCATATGAAGATGACATTCACACACTCGTTTGCACAACCCCTTTTTACAGGCGGGCTCTTTCACACACCTCACAGATAGAATACATGGAATAGAACACCCGGGACGCCCAAATTACTGGCAAGACGCGCTACCACTAGGACAGGATGCCGGCGAGATATTCAAAATAAATATTAAAAAAGTTCTTGAATACAGGTGATAAATTCTAACATGTTCAATTATTTTATTAAAAATAAAGTAAAAATTATTCTGGTAAATTAAAACACACACACACACACACACACAAAATTATTTCCAGATGAAAGTGTTTAAAATAAATATTTCAAAAATCTTGAATACCATTGATAATTTTAAGAATGTTCAATTGTTTTAATAAGAATAAAATGAAAATTAATTTAGTAAATTAAATGTTTATTCAAAAGTGTATGGAAGTATTAATTTTTAGGGAAAAATATTTAAAACAAATTTTTAAAAAACTTTGAATGCTAAAATTCTTCTTGAATGATTGAAAGTTTTATCAGCTCAACTCGGTTACATTAAAGTAATTATCTATAGAACTTATTTTTAAAATTTACTTGTGCATTTTTTATTTTATGTGTATGTGCGTGTGCGCGCGCGTGCATGCGTTGTGTGTGTACAATGATATTTTCAAATCTAATTTAAATTTTAATTAATTTCCTAATTTTTATCTTAACCAATGTTAATTAATTCCCGTTAACCCATTAACATCTTTCTAAAATGTACTCTTATTTCCTGATCCAATTGCCACTTATTTATTTCTAACACAAGCTCTAGAAAACTGATGACTATTTTCTCACGGTCCCAGTGAAAAAACAAAAATCCTTAACACCCACACATACCTTTCAAAGATACTTTAGATTCCCTTTCCTAAGTCGACACATGTCAAAAAAAATCCCTATCGGAATCTCATAGTAAAATCATTGAAGGGACAAATTTCTCTCTTTTTTGCTCTTGTGTCACTGTATAGACCAGGGCGAACCAGTGGCACGCGGCACAATATTTTGGACACGCAGCCGATCAAAATGGTTTGCATTTCACGGTTTACAAAACGGCTTGCATGTGACTTCATTTCATAAACTGAATTTGTCCCAATTCTATTGGTTGGAAATCGAAGAATTTGAAATGCAACTGATTGATTTCCACTCTAGTTCAATGTGGATTCAAAAATTTATTGAAACTAGGAAAAAGTTGGAATTGATTGAAACAGAAAGATTAAAAAGCAACATAAGTAAAAATGCCAATAACGAAATTTTGGAAACATGGAATTCGATTCAAACATTTAACTGTATGAAGAAGTTGGCTCATTCTATTTTAAGCATATTTTCATCTATGCCTGCGAGTCATTTTCAGAGAGGAATAAAATTAAAGATTCGCTTAGAAACCGTTTGGTAGATGACTTCAATTCAGCATGCATTCCGCCAAAAAATACATATTGCAATCCTAATATGTTATTTTCCATCTAATCTGCAACAACAGAAGTCACATTAATGTTACTTTAATTTGAATTACACGTATAACTCAAACTTTTACTACTATACAGTGCAAAATGTATTTTTTCGTAATAAATAAAGAGTTTTGTAATAAGAGTATTTAGTTTTATTATCTTCCCAAAAATCACAGGCCAAAATTGTTTAACGGCACGTCTATACCTCATTAGACATTTCTTTAGAAGAAATGGCACGTTGATCCATAAAGGTTCGCCACCCCTTGTATAGATTAACGAAATATTTTACCACTTCTTACATGTGTATAGTATGCCTCCCGTGTAAAATAGACTGATGTAAATTTTAAAAGCTTATATTTTTCGGTCATGCATCCTGCAAAATTATGTTTATGTATTGACTAACACAGAAAATGGATGAAAAAATAGAAAGTGATAAATAAAAATTTTTTGTCACGATATTGACTGAATCTTATATATTATTATATATTCTGAATACTAATAGATTGTTTTTTTTTATTTTTGGTTAATTGGCTATTAAATTATAACACTGATTTTGACAGATATTAGTATAATGTTCAATTTAAATACTTTAAATTGAACTTTTAATTGCTTTTTTTATTTATTCATTTGCAAAAATCATTTTACTTATTTATTTGCTAGTGCAATTTATCAAACTAAAAAAAAACTGATAAAAATTGAATTTTATAATTGTCAAAATATTAAGCAAATAGAATGTTTTTAATCATCAAAAAATTCAAAGATATAAAAAACTTATAATCTCTTTATCAAAATAAAAAAAAATTATAAAGATTGAATTTCATAATTATCCAAATATTCCACCTCGAAAATGTTTTTAATCATCAGAAAATTCGTCAAAGGGAAAGTGTTATAATCTCTTTTATCAAATTTAAAAGAATTTGATAAAGATTAAACTTTATAGGTGTCAAAATATTCAACAACGAGGATGTTTCTAATCATCAAAAAATCCGACTAAGAGAAAGTTTTATAAACTCTTTATCAAATTTAAAATATTTTATAAAGATATAATTGTCAAAATATTCAACAAAGAAAACGTTTTTAATCATCAGAAAATTCCTCAAAGGGAAAGTGCTCTTTATCAAATTTAAAAAAATTTGATGAAGATAAAATTTTATAGTTGTCAAAATATTCAACAACAAGGATATTTCTAATTATCAAAAAATCCGACTAAGAGAAAGCTTTATAAACTCTTTATCAAATTTAAAATATTTGATAAAGATATAATTGTCAAAATATTCAACAAAGAAAACGTTTTTAATCATCAGAAAATTCCTCAAAGGGAAAGTGCTATAATCTCTTTATCAAATTTAAAAGAATTTGATGAAGATAAAATTTTATAGTTGTCAAAATATTCAACAACGAGGATGTTTCTAATCGTCAAAAAATCCGACTAAGAGAAAGCTTTATAAACTCTTTATCAAATTTAAAATATTTGATAAAGATATAGTTGTCAAAATATTCAACAAAGAAAACGTTTTTAATCATCAGAAAATTCCTCAAAGGGAAAGTGCTATAATCTCTTCATCAAATTTAAAAGAATTTGATGAAGATAAAATTTTATAGTTGTCAAAATATTCAACAACGAGGATGTTTCTAATCATCAAAAAATCCGACTAAGAGAAAGCTTTATAAACTCTTTATCAAATTTAAAATATTTGATAAAGATATAATTGTCAAAATATTCAACAGAGAAAACGTTTTTAATCATCAGAAAATTCCTCAAAGGGAAAGTGCTATAATCTCTTTATCAAATTTAAAAGAATTTGATAAAGATTAAATTTTATAATTGTCAAAATATTCAACAACGAGGATGTTTTTAATCGTCAAAAAATCCGACTAAGTAAAAGTCTTATAAACTCTTTATCAAATTTAAAATATTTGATAAAGATATAATTGTCAAAATATTCAACAGAGAAAACGTTTTTAATCATCAAAATATTTGTCAAAGGCAAAGTGCTATAATCTCTTTATCAAATTTAAAAGAATTTGATAAAGATTAAATTTTATAATTGTCCAAATATTCGACAACGAGGATGTTTTTAATCATCAGAAAATCCGACTAAGTGAAAGTCTTATAAACTCTTTATCAAATTTAAAATATTTGATAAAGATATAATTGTCAAAATATTCAACAGAGAAAACGTTTTTAATCTTCAAAAATTCGTCAAGGAAAGTCCTATAGTCTCTTTAGCAAATTTAAAGGAATTTGATGAAGATAAAATTTTATAATTGTCAAAATATTCAACAACGAGGATGTTTTTAATCGTCAAAAATCCGACTAAGTGAAAGTCTTATAAACTCTTTATCAAATTTAAAATATTTGATAAAGATATAATTGTCAAAATATTCAACAGAGAAAACGTTTTTAATCATCAGAAAATATATTCAAAGGGAAAGTGCTATAATCTCTTTATCAAATTTAAAAGAATTTGATAAAAATTAAATTTTATAATTGTCAAAATATTCAACAACGAGAATGTTTTTAATCGTCAAAAAATCCGACTAAGTGAAAGTCTTATAAACTCTTTATCAACTTTTTTTTAAAAATGATAAAGATTGGATTTTATAATTCTCAAAATATTCAACAATGAAAACATTTTGTAATCTCCAAAAAAATGCGGTCAATTGGAAGTCCTATAATCTCTTCATCAAATTAAAAAAAAATTTGAGAAAAATTAGAATTTATAATTGTTAAAATATTCAACAACAATAATTTTCTAATTATCAAAAAACTAGATTAAAAGTAAGCTTTGTAATCTTTGAAGTTTTTGACTAAACGAAAGTTATGGAAACTTCAAAGAAATTTTATAAAGAGAATATACAACAAAGAGAAAGTTTGGTTATCGTCAAAGTATTCCACAAAAATATTTTTGTAATCATGTAATAACGTTTTATAGTAGTTATGTTCATTTGTTTTCGGACATCCAGAAAGATAATGAAGATTTTAATTTCGTTTAAAATTGTATAGAAATCCATAAATTTGATGTAAAAATTACATACTAAATTTCATTCGACTAGCTCAAAGTGTTTTTTAATTATCTCCCATACGGGCCTTTTCTAGATTCATAAAAGTCTGAAATGTGGAGATTGCATTAAAATCTGGAATCCGAATTTTTTTGACATGCATAATCCCTGTGTATGTCTACTTCGTATATGAGAAAATAAAAAAAAAAATAAAAAAAGGAGAAAGAAATTTCTAGCAAAATATTAGCTGCAAGCCAACCCATTATAATGAATACTTCCTATCTAAAAACAGCAATAACGACATTAGTCTCCCTTGTTTAATTAATGCTTGCCATTCTGGAATAAACGAAGTAGTTATTACAATCTTTCCAACTTTTCATCCACTCTGTTTATTGAAGTGGTTTACCTCATCAATTATTACAACTTTCAGCGACTTCACTGCCTTTTTCAGCATAAATGATTGATACAAGAAGCTTTGAGTCGGGCACTTTATAAATTGCACTATTAAACTTGTTAACTTAACCACCTGGTGGACCAAAAAATATCGCTGAATTACTCATGTATACAAACTAATTATGCTGTGAGATAATTGGCTAATTAATTACATAGGAAATGGCACATCGTAACCGAAGACTAGTGTTTATGAGCAATTTGTTAACCAAAATATTCAAAAAAAGAAACCAATATGGATGATGGATGGATGTTTGTAATTGTATGGGCAACTTGCTCTGGAATGTGTGGAATTTGAATACTCAAAATATAAAGAGAATGTTGTTTTTTGACTTCCGTACTCCAGAAGTATTCAACCTTTTGTCCTAAAAAGATATGATATCTAAAATTGTCACAAAGTTGTTTTCGCACTCGAATATATTTCTATCCAGCTTCTAGCCGCCTTTGGTGACAAGTTTAGCGTCCAACTTGACTACTGGAAATAATGATTGAATTTCATTTCAATTGAAATACTTAATCATAATTTGTAATTATTTTTCCTTTAGTAAAATATTTTTATTTTCTGGTATACGAAGAGTATTGTAAATATTAAAAAAAAAAAATCTAAACTCCAGATTTTGACGAATCTCCACCTTTCAGACTGAGTACGAAAAATATATTTTTGGAATTATGTCTCTCTATTCGTCTGTTATCCATGAGTTTAATAATTTAAGCGTTGAGCTAGATGAATGAAATATGATATATTGGCTCTACTCCAAATTTTTAGAATTATATCAAATTTTGAACGAAAGCCATTCAGAGAAAGTCTGTCCTTCCGGCTTTCTTAATAAAAACTATAACTACAAACGAGGAGAGCTAGAGGGATAAAGTTTGATACACATGTTTAAATTCTAAAATGCTGATATCAAATTTGGAATCAAAGCTGTCAAGGATTTGACCATATGATATATTGGCTCTACTCCAAATTTTTAGAATTATATCAAATTTTGAACGAAATCCATTCAGAGGAAGTCTTTCCTTCTGGTTTTCTTAATAAAAATTATAACTACAAACGAGGAGAGCTAGAGGGATAATGTTTGATACACATATTTAACTTCTAAAATGCAGATATCAAATTTGGAAACAAATCTGTCAAGGATTTGCCAATTTGTTAATTTAATAATCAGTTAAACTACGATAACTGAACAAGTCTGATTTAAATATATGAAATTTGGCATCTCATTTCTTCACTACATTTATAATTATATGCTAAATTTTGATTTTAATCAATAGAAAGAAAAGTCTAAAATATACTGACGCTTGTGTAATAACCGCCTTCCAGCGATTAATCGCAAAAAATCATATGCTAATAGAGTCTTTTGTAACTATTGTTAGTTAATTACATGCGATTAATCATATAAGAAAGTTAGGAGACATTATTCCGGTTGATTAAAATTTATATTATAATAGATAATTAAGAAGTTTTATTACAGGTTAATGTCTATTCAATTCATTGTGTAAATGAGTGGGCCTGTCACAGAACATAATTGTGCATGTCATTTAATATCTAATGACAATTTGTTAGTGTCACTTCACTCCCTTATTCCCCCGTCTAAAACAATGAATAGATACATCCTTTAAATGGCGCAGCGTACTTTACATCCATAAATATATTAGTAGAATGAACATAAAATACGTTGAGCAATTTTAATGTTTGAATCAATTATATAAAATTTACGTTGCATCGCATTCTACTTCCGACAGCATATCGTTTGAGTTCCTCTCTACTTCTAAACTCTATACACTGTGAGGATGGGTAGGTCTGTAGAGGCAATAAGAAAATATTTTCTTTATTAAAACATACTATGAGAAAAAATTAATAAATAACAACCATCATCATCCAACTTACTTACTCTCTCCGCTTTTTTGTTGGCGCAGTTTGGCCAGATATGGCTCATGCACCATAAAACTCCAAACAAACAGTCCGCATTTTTGTGCATGCGTCAAGATGTATTTATTTAGTCGAAATAGAAGTGAAAGGAAAGATAAAAGGAGGAAATGTAACAATAAGTTGAATTCGGATTAACCTCGAACTTGAATAGGGTAAAAATACTGATAGCGCGTTGTATTGCTGGGAAGATTGTAATCTAATATATAAAAATGAATTTTTGTTTGTTCGTATTTGATGCGCTGCCGGACCGTTCATCCAACCGATGGCGATAAAACTTTGCCAACTTATTGCTTGCACTTGCGCAAAGGTTATAGGCATAGTACAATGATTATATCTAATATATAAAAATGAATTTTTGTTTGTACTTATTCTATGCGCTGCCTTACCCTTCATCCGATGGCGATAAAACTTTGCCAACTTATTGCCTGCACTTGCGCGAAGGTTATAGGCATAGTACAATTATTATATCTAATATATAAAAATGAATTTTTGTTTGTACTTATTCTATGCGCTGCCTTACCCTTCATCCGATGGCGATAAAACTTTGCCAACTTATTGCCTGCGCTTGCGCGAAGGTTATAGGCATAGTACAATGATTATTTATATCTAATATATAAAAATGAATTTTTGTTTGTACGTATTTTATGCGCTGCCTTACCGTTCATTCGATGGCGATAAAACTTTGCCAACTTATTGCTTGCACTTGCGCGAAGGTTATAGGCATAGTACAATTATTATATCTAATATATAAAAATGAATTTTTGTTTGTACTTATTTTATGCGCTGCCTTACCGTTCATTCGATGGCGATAAAACTTTGCCAACTTATTGCTTGCACTTGCTCAAAGGTTATAGGCATAGTACAATAATTATATCTAATATATAAAAATCAATTTTTGTTTGTACTTATTTTATGCGCTGCCTTACCGTTCATTCGATGGCGATAAAACTTTGCCAACTTATTGCTAGCACTTGCTCAAAGGTTATAGGCATAGTACAATTATTATATCTAATATATAAAAATGAATTTTTGTTTGTACTTATTTTATGCGCTGCCTTACCGTTCATTCGATGGCGATAAAGCTTTGCCAACTTATTGCTTGCACTTGCTCAAAGGTTATAGGCATAGTACAATAATTATATCTAATATATAAAAATGAATTTTTGTTTGTACTTATTTTATGCGCTGCCTTACCGTTCATTCGATGGCGATAAAACTTTGCCAACTTATTGCTTGCACTTGCTCAAAGGTTATAGGCATAGTACAATTATTATATCTAATATATAAAAATGAATTTTTGTTTGTACTTATTTTATGCACTGCCTTACCCTTCATTCGATGGCGATAAAACTTTGCCAACTTATTGCTTGCACTTGCGCGAAGGTTATAGGCATATTACAATTATTATACCTAATATATAAAAATGAATTTTTGTTTGTACGTATTTTATGCGCTGCCTTACCGTTCATTCGACGGCGATAAAACTTTGCCAACTTATTGCTTGCACTTGCGCTAAGGTTATAGGCATATTACAATTATTATACCTAATATATAAAAATGAATTTTTGTTTGTTCGTACATTATGCGCTGCCTTACCGTTCATTCAACGGCGATAAAACTTTGCCAACTTATTGCTTGCACTTGCGCGAAGGTTATAGGCACAGTACAATTATTATATTTAATATATAAAAATAAATTTTTGTTTATTCGTATTTTATGCCCTCCTTACCGTTCATTCGAAGGCGATAAAAATTTACCAACTTATTGTTTTGAACCCAGAAAACCCGTGTTTTTCACATGGCCAATTGTATGTTGGGTGCTCACGAGTCGGACAACCAAGAAATTTACTTGTTTTTGCTGAAGACGGAAAAACAAAAAAATATTGTATACCCTAAATACTTTAATAATAGCGTCAAAAAATAGAATAAATGTTATTTATACTTCTCCTTTATATATCATTCAATTTCAATGAATGTATTCTTTGTCGACAAGAAAATAAATACCATTCCTAATTAAACAAGACAACTATTTCAAATTTCAAACAATATTTCCAAGATTATTTCTTCTGTAGCAGCAACGCGCCAGTACCAGCTGGTTCACAATAAAATACTTTATAACAATATTTATTTCCTGTAAGGGGCCTAAATATTAAATTACAAAGAATAAATAGAAGATTTCAGTTCTTCAAATTTGATAATTTGCTTTTGTACAAATAATAATTTTTTATATTAAAACACTGTTTGTTATTGAATTTTTTACAATATTTTTGAGATTAACAACATTAGATAATCTCAGTCACATTTAATGATATCATATAAAATATTTTCCGTGCCACTCTTGGAAGCTTTTCTGCTACTTGAAATATCCCTATAAGAACTCAATCGCAATGTAGAGTTAAAATAAAATAACACGGTAAGAAACGAAACGATATTTACATACATGTGGTAAAAAAACTAAATGAAAAAGTATCTAAAGGAACGGAAATCAAGGTCGTAGAATTCCAGAAATGCATTCATCTTTTCGCATCTCACCCCTTAAACAGGTAGAATCGTCGAAAAGTGACGATGATGATGATGTTGTGTCCGCGTTTCCACGGAAAGGGGTTGCAGTAGCTTCTGATCGTACCCAAGGGCAGAAGTCTGACTTCTAGCTCTTATGAAGATGAAACTCACACATTCGCTTGCACAACCCCTTTTTACAGGAGGGCACATTCACACACCCTACAGATAGAACACAGATGAAGAACAACCATGCCCGAACCGGGACTCGGCCCCATGACGCCCAGATCACGGGGAAGACGCGCTACCCCTATGCCAGGACGGCGGCAAGTGATAACATTGGGATATTGAAATGAACAGTATATAGTTATTTTTTTTAAATCTGGATGGACATAAAATACGCCGCGCAGTTTTAATATTTGAATCTACTACATATATTTTAAACTGTGTCATATTTTACGTCCAATAGTAAATTAATTGGATTCCATCAATCACAGTAAGTATATCTACAGATATATCGTAGATCTATAGAAATGACAAATAAATATTAGAATGATCAAATTATTAAAAAAAATTACTAAATAACACCCATCATTATCCAGTCTATTAGATATATTTCCTAAAATAGAGAATGTATTCATAGATTTCGAAAAACATATAAATAAATAAATGATGAATGGAAAAATGCAATCAACCAAACAGATATCATTGAAAAATGATGTTTCCTATTTTTTTAAATAAAAAAAATCATTTTTAACACGATAATATTTTCGAAAATTATAGTCAAAAGGGGAAAACAGTTGTAAGTATTATAATTAATTAATTAATTAAGTTAAGTAATTAATTAATTAATTTACGTAAGTAGTAAATTAAGTAAAATAAGTAAAGTAAGTAAGTACATTAAGTAAGTAGTTAAATTAAGTAATTATGTTACTAATTAATTAAGTTAAAATTTTAGAAAGATAGCTTAATTAAAATGTGTTCCGAAGTGTACATTTTTATTATTCAAAGTTTATATGCGATATTTTTTTTTTAAATTCAGTATCGAATGATTTTTTTCCTGTAGAGCACAAATCAGAGGCGTATTTACTTTTATTAATAATAGAAATATTGTAAAAATGGTAACAAAAAGTTTGCGTTTAACTGTGATAATATACTTACAATCGAAATAATCAAATTTTAAATGTTCGAAAGCTATTTAATAAAGAATAATTATGTGATATTTTTTTAAAAAATTAAATGAATATCACATGTGTAACGGGACAAGTGAAGGATATTAGGTATAAGTTTCATAGTTATGATGTCATTGCTATCGCCTTGATACTTAGTCAAATACACTTTTTTTTTACTTTCGCCTACTCCGAAAATGAGTGTGGCACGTGACAAACACATTGGAATTTTGTTTTTGCTTTAAATAATCGTCTGCTGAAGCTTATGTGATGCTATGGAAGGCTTATGGAGAGCTTGTTCTTTAATATAGCGCATATAAAAGAAATTTAAAACATTTAAAAAGAAACAACAATCAATTTCAAAGGAAGATGGACTTATGGCACATCACTAACTGCTCCAACGAAAGTAAATATCAGTACTTCAATACTACTGTAAAATGAAGAAAGATGGGGTGTAACACTCTAAGGGGTGTATTAGAGAGATCGAATTTTCCATTGGGTGCCTTTGACCTTTCATCTTTGCTCACAAAAAAACTGCACACTGCTTGTTTGCACAGATTTCGAGACCCTTCATTATTATTTTTCAAAAATCAACATCATATGTACTCCTAATCCTACTTATAGTCCTGATCTAGCACTAAGCGATTTTTTTTCTTTTCACGAATTTAAAGAAATACCTCTGAGATAAGAGTTTTCCTTCATCAGAGACAATGTAAACGTTGCGAAGACAGTTTTTGAAATGTCTGTCAAAAATGGCCCTAGCATGTACTAGAAAACTAGAGAAGAAAGACGAAATAAATGTATTGCATTTAATGGGGAGTATTTTGAGAAAAACCATCAAAATTTGTAGGAGAAGTATCAATTTTTATTCTCTATTGAACCGTTTACGCACATGGCAAGCTAATTTGATTTCTTTTGATTACCGTGACATCTCTTAAGAATTTCAGAGGTCACAAAAAATGTAACTCAATACTTTGATCATTTAATGTGATTTTAGTAGTGAAGGTTATCCTTGGATAAAAGAAAGAAAGGCAACATTACGCAGATATTTTTTTCCTGTGCCTAATCTTTCATTCATCCGATCATTTTTCATCCTATTATATTTCTGATTTATTAATTTATAAATGCAAGTATCTATTACAATGAACAAAATTTTTATATTTAACTCTTATGGAATTGATCGATTCTCTTGATTTGTTTTAATTAAAACGTTATCGACTTTTATAATGGAAAAAGTTATGAAAAATTAAATTAATTTTTATCTAATAAACTGAATAAATTTCTTTTCAAATTCAAAAATACTACAAAAAAGGTTTTGCTATATTATTTTTAGAAAAGATGATCGTTTGATAGATTTAACTCAGTTCGTAAAATTTCTAATTAAGCCTTAAAATGTGATGTAAGATAGAATTAATTAAACTTGGTCTAAATAAAAATTAATCAAATAAAGTTAATTAAAATAGCAATACATCCGTCTCATATACTTACTAAATATGGTGATTTTTGATCCCAACTTTGTAATGTACAAAGAGAACCAAGTATTATTTTACACTTTTTCCCTTTATGTAATTTGATCCTAGAATCGATGTATGATCTTTAGTATTAGTGTAAAGATCATACATCGAATATCATTAACCTAGTTATTTGCATTTCAAAGTAATCGCACTCACGTGATATTGAAAGATGGATTGACAAGCAGAAAACTTTTGTTCAGTTTGATTGGGCACCTCGAAATGAGGATATGATGCTTCCGGTATGGTGGTTGGATCTCGGCAACCTGGAGGGTACACAAAAAGGTGACGGATCTGACTCCTCCCATCGATGACGGGGCATACTTCCTTCGGGAAGGATTGTACCGTGGCCGGTGATGGCCCTTAGGACCCAATCACAGTTCCTGACAGTGTTGCTTTTGCGGCGGTCCGGTCATTCAGTATTATTTATCCGTGTGCCTTCGGGCGGGTCGGAGAGTCAGTGATATGACTATATATCTCAACTGTTAGTAATGAAATCATATGGCAAAAGTATATTTACCTAATTTGTAATATTTTTGAATTATAGTCATCACACACAAACAAAGATACATATTAGCTCTCTAGATTTACATGTATTTATTTCGTCTAGAATTTGTTAAAAATGTAGAATTTATGTTCAAAAATCAGATATCAAATTTTATCCATCTAAGTTGTTCTGTTACTACATTATCTTGTTCACAGTCAAATGGAATTCTTGAAATATTTTTTTCAAATAGAGAAATCCAAATTTGCAGATTCACAGAAAAAAAAAATCGAAGTAATTGGTGCTTATTTATTTTTACGGACTCCATGATAAATCGCCAAAAAAATGAAAACCATCGCAAGCCGATATTGCCGAGTTATCTTGGTGAAATCTTATTTTCTTATGCATAATGGAATTTGGCGGTTTTGGCGTATCTGAGAGTCGCCAAATAAACCCAAAAATGCTATGCAAATAAACTAAACTAGCACCAATTTATCTAGTTTTTGCAGATTACAATACTTTCTCCTACACTTCACGGAAGAGGAAAAAGACTTTAATATTTAGAAACTCATGAATTGATGTTATAACCTTTTTAAGATTTGTTTTAAACTAACAATGTTTTAACATTGATAGTTTAAATCATGTGAATACTTTCGTTGCCATGACTATTAAATGACTTATCTAATTTAATAATTCTCTTCTTCCAACCTCCTAATTACATTGAAGAAAGGATTATCTAATCAGATATCTGGTGTGAATCGTAAGCGAGTCACGCAAATGCCATCATATTAAAGCCCTAGTACTCTTTTAGTAACTTCCCTGGAGAAGCTTTTTATTAATGGTTATAAGCTCAATTCACCATTTTTCTTTTGTGCGTATAAAATATATTTCAGAAATGAAAGATAAATGAATGAAAGATTAATATGGAAGTTTCGATGAAATAAATTTTTCATGTATAAATATTTTCCTACTTAAATAAAATTACATCGCACCAAAATACATGAAAAAGATTATTATTTTAAAATTAATTTTCAAATAAGGTTTGCAGATTTTATTTTTTCCAGCGACTAGTCTTTTATTTTTTCAATCCTTTCTAATTCGAAAATAGATATCAAAACATATGCTAATGGTGGAAATTAAATATGGTTCCTTTCTGATTTGGGGACAGTAAAGAGAGTGAGTGATTTGTAGATATACATTACAGACAAATATTAAAATTTTCTGAATGGGTTCAAACTCAAGATAAATTAACGAATATTTCAAAAAGGAAAGACAATTTGGAATATCATTTGTTAATCTTGGAAAAATTAGAATTAAACAGTCTTAAAACCTAACTCCTGACCTGACTTGCTTTTAAAAATTTAGCTTATTTTTGTATAAATTGTCTTATTTAATCAAAAAACCTTTTTTCTTTCTTTTTTTTTTATCTAAGACATTAAACTAAAAACATTTCAAAATTTTTATGCCCTTCATATAGTATCAACATGAAATCCTTTAGAGGTTTCTTGATTCTTTATGTTGACAAAGTCCTACGGGGGACACCTCGTAATTCAGGATGGGAAGCTACCGGTATGGTGGTTGGTTCTCATCACCCTTATGGGTAGACAAAAAGGTGGGAGTATAACTCCTCCCATCGATGACGGGACTTACTTTCTTAGGGAAGGGTTGTACCGTGGCCGGTGAGGGCTCTTAGGAGTCAGAGTAGCCAGTTTGTGGTTTATTTTGACAAAACTAAAAATGAGCATTTTGATAACGACAAAAAAAATTAAACTAATGACATCATTTTAATTTATAATATTAATTATAAAATTGTTTTAAATATTCGGTAGGTAGAATTTGAAGTATTAAATTATCTGCTAGAATTCAAAAGCAAGATTAATTAATCCTTTGAAAGGCGTAGAGAAAAGATAATTTATTTTATTATTTCGGCCTTATTAAAAAATTAGGCTTAATGTGGTTTCAATTTTTATTTTTTTTATAAAAAAATGTGAGGGTTCATTAATTTTGAAATATTTAAAAATCTTAATTTTGCCTCAATGATTTATAGATTATCCCTTTTTTAGGCAACATTCCAAACGATGTTTTTAGACATTGTTATTATTATTTATTTAGTTTTACTAAACTTGAGACATTTCAAAATGTTCAAATAATACCAACATTTAGCCTAACATTTTTTACCTAGGTAAATATTTGTTTTTATTCTGACAGCTTTGCAAACGATACATTATTTTGACAACACCTCAAACAAACGATATTAAAAAAACAATCAACCCGAAACCTTCCATGGCCTTTACAACAAAAACAGCCTGAAACCTTACACCCTCTTCATTAACAAAAATACTGCAGGAGTAATTGAATAAATAAATAAATAAAAAAAAAAACTGCAGACGAGTTTGGTCAATTAGACGATCACATATTTTTATGCATCGTCAAACCAGACCCTCCCCTCTCTCAGCCCCGAGGGTGTAAGGGGCTCACCTTATCGTTTTCACTGTAGACGATACGAGAATTAAAAAAAAGCTCCGACCACCTGTGTGGTCGCGAGTTTTGATTTAGAACGGACGTCTAATGGAGTGCTTTACAACGCGCGACCCCAATCACGTGATTTCACTTTAGAACCATGTTTTAAAAACGAGATGCCCTTTTTTGTTCGTTTTTTAGCGATTGAAAAATGAGTAGCATAAGCACTTGTCATGAACTTAATGTTCCTTAATAATTCACCCTCTAAGAAGTACTATGTAACAATTAGTTGTGATACTGCAACGATAGTTAGAATTATTTAAGAATGTGGGTGTTTCATTTTATTTTGTTGCCTATGTTATAATCGAGCTAAGTCCACGCACAATATAAAAGAATGCATTTATGATTTAATATATATTCTTATATGCTTACTCTCAAATTTATTAAAGGTTGTTGAGGTTATAAACATTTAAAAATTTTATCGAAGTATAAATCATCGGATGTACATTAAAAAATGTAATATTGTATAATTAATTTAATATTTATTACATAACTTTTATTTAAAAAAAAGATTTAACCTTTTATTTTTCCGAATTACTTCAAGGTCGAAGATGAGTCTGCCATAACAACTTGCAAATTAGTCTTCCGTTCTTGAAGAATATTCTTCATCTTGTATATTAAAATAAAAATAAAATTCTTATTAATAGCTTAGAAAAATCATATAACTATTTTAGTTATATTTTGCCAGGTCAAATAATAACGATATTTTTGATAAAAGCATTTAACTATAATATGAAAATATTTATGAAGCATTTAATAGATAAAAAATATGATGCCCTAATCCGAAATATTGTAGAACGATTACGCTTTAAGCATGATTCATTTACCTTTATTTTATTTCTAAAATTTCCTTTTAATCATATAAGGTGTGTTTCAATTTTTTAGGGACACCAATAAAAATGAAAATAAAAGCGTGAATAATAAATATTTGACATTTATTTCTGAAACAAGTTAGATAATAACAAAAATAAATATTGTAAGATAATTTAGATTAAACAAATAAAGATTACACAAATAAATTTCAACTTTGAAATAACTAAACAAAAGAGCAGCACAAATTTTGTGTTTCAAATTTTTAGGGACAGTGGAATTAAAAGCTTCAAAACTTCAAATTAAACTTTTTTACCGTTCAATATTAGCAACATTTTTTCTGATGACATCATATATTCTGTTTGGCATGGAATATATTAGGTTCTGAAGAAGTGTTGGATCCAGAGAACACCAAGCTTTCATTATTGCTTGTTGAAGTTGCATTTTCGAATAAAATTGACGCCCTCCTTCATAAACTGTTCTTGCCAAAAGACCCCATAGATTTCCAATGGGGTTTAGATCAGGGCTTCTAGCTGGCCAATCCATAACTTTCACATTGTTATCTCTAAACCACTTTTTTGTTGAGTTTGAGCTGTGGATAGATGTATTATCTTATTGAAAAGTCCAATTTGGACCACATATTTCAAGTCCTGCATTAAGTAAATGTGTTTGTAACATTTCTTGGTATCGATCAGAATCCATTCTTTCATTCACAAATGCCAGTTCGCATGTACCATTGAAGCTAAACGCTCCCCAAATCATAACAGATCCACCACCCATTTGCCTTTTGGAGAAAATCTCTGGTTCTTTTCTTAGATCATGCCAGTAATATCTCCAACCGTCTGGCCCATCTAGATTAAACTTCTTCTCGTCGCTGAACATGACTTCTATCCACTCATCTTTGAAATGCATGTATTCCTTTGCCAGAATAAAGGTTGTAATTTGTGTTGTTTGGCAAGAGGTGGTTTGCAAGCCTTTTTCGCATATTTCATGTTTTTATTGCTCTTGATTGACCTCCAAACAGTAGTGTGAGAACATAGCAGTTTCAATTCTTTTGTTACTTTTCGTACTGATGATTTTTCATTTACACATTTCTGAATAATTCTCCTGCGGGTACGTGAATCGAACTTTGGCTTAGGTCCTCGCTTTTGAATGGCAGTTGATTTCACATTTAACTGCTTCACATAATTTTCTACAGCACGTTTTGAACGTTTTATGAGGGCTGCAATATTTCTCAAAGACTTTTTTCGCTGTAATAAGCTTTTATTTGGCCTTTTTCAAGATCTGATAACCATTTCCCTTTAGCCATATTTCTTCGGCAAAAAATTAAGTACTAACGAGGACGTTTTCAATATAAGCTTTTTAAGTTATTGAAACAACTGGTAGTAAATGAAAATGAGCAATAATAAAGATTTAACTTGAATTTATATACCATCTCATCTAGCTGTCCCTAAAAATTTGAAACACAAATTTGGCATTTTTTTTGTAATTTCTTCTTTTATTAGCATTGATATTTATTTAATTATTTTAGTTTTTTTATTATATTTAATTTTTTATGTTTTTCAAAGAAGTTTTTACAGATATTAGGTAAAAATTATTTCGATTTTATGTTTTTATATGGTGTCCCTAAAAATTTGAAACACACCTTAATATCTATAAAGTACATGCCAAAATTATTATCATATATAATATACATATATAATGTATGTATAGTAAGTGTAAATCTAATAACTAAAGTAATGAAAATATCATTGTAAATATCTAGATTATTTTTAATTTTTTTAAACTAGAGAACAATCGTACGGTATGCCGATTTTCGATGAGTTATTGATGAGTTGACGATTTTTGACCAGTTATTTTGACTTCATCGAAAAGTCTTTTTTGTATTTTAAAGGGTTGTAAAGGTTTTTGTTCAATAATATATTCTAAAATTATTGTGAAGGTGCATTAAAATTTGGATTAATTTTTAGTTAATAATCTAAACAGAACTTTTAAAACTTTTTTTAGTGAGCACTTATCACGCAAAGAGTAATTACATGCCAAATTTGGTAGTTTTAAGTCCAAAATTTACATTGTAAGAGGTTTTGAATGATTTCGGCACTATACATACAACATTTTACAAATATTTATACTATCCTGTAAGCATTATGATGCTAAAGTTATTCTTGTTTCATTAAAAGCTACCAATCTTTTTTAATTCAGAATAAAATCAGAAATTAGTTAGCTATAATAACGTCCCGTTTAAAGCAACACTAGGGCTATTTTGGGAAGGACCTCGTCATTTTGAACCGCGGTCAGATGACGAGGACGACACCTCAGCTGGCACCCCCTCTCTACACCACACCAGCGGGAAGATGTTTGGCCCTGATGGATTTATCGTGCAACAGACTCCCTTACACGTCTGTTCTTCGGTGGAATGCAGTATCGAACCTGAAACCCTACAGCTCACAAGCCGAGGCCTTACCACCAGACCGCCACGGCCCCCTAAATAGATGTAAGTGAAACAGTTGTTCTCTACAGTTTGATTTTGTCTATCTGTTGGAAAAATAATGATTCAAAAACAGAAACAAAGATGAAATGTGACTTTTCATTTATTTTGCTTATAATCATCTAACTCAGAACAAGTAAAAATGATATCTCAATTTCTCCATATAATTTAGTTTGAGACACTTTTGCAACGCTGCATATAAATAGCAATTATCTTCATCGCAAAGGTATTTATTTATACTTGCAATTCTTGCATATAAATAGCTTCTCAAAATAAACTACAATTTTACACAAAAAATAAAAACACACACACACACACACACACATATATATATATATATATATATATATATATATATGAAATAGAAGGGTTAAAAAATTACACTGAAGTCATATAATCACTTATTTTAACCTTTAACTGCCTGATTTTTTTAGATTGATTTTAAATAACAGACTGATAGGTTTATTTTACTTTCATTTCTTGAATACATTACGGGAAAATATTCTTCAAATCATATTTTATCTTTTATATGGTTTACGACAAAAAAGCAACTTATTGCCATTCGGTAACACTGGAATTTAATTGAGAATTTTTTTTTAATAAAATATTATAGCAAACACAATTTAATTTTAAAAACTATGATACAGACTTCCCACGGAGTACTTTTAACAATAATTATTTTTTCTAAAACAAAAATATATTTCAAAAGATTACAAAAATCAATTTGGGGTAAATTTTTTTAACTTTATTTCAGTGAGTACATATTATTCAGTTAAGAAATTATGTGAACATATTTAAAATGATTACAACTGTTATTAAAGAATTGTCCAACGTCAAATTTTTAACATTTTAATATTGTGCATCCTTTGCAATTCGGCAAGTTGCACTTCATCTTTTTCTCCGTATAATTAATTTGTAAATCAAAAATTTATTGCAAAAAATACAAAAATCAATTGGGAATATAATTTTTCTTTAAATTTATTGAAGTAATAAATATGAGTACATATTACTCAGTTAAGAAATTGGGTGGACATATTTAAAATGATTATTATTGTTATTAAAGAATTGACCAACATCAAATTTTTAACATTTTAATATTGTGCATCCTTTGCAATTCGGCAAGTTGCACTTCATCTTTTTCTCCGTATAATTAATTTGTAAATCAAAAATTTATTGCAAAAAATACAAAAATCAATTGGGAATATAATTTTTCTTTAATTTTATTGCAGTGACAAATATGAGTACATATTACTCAGTTAAGAAATTGGGTGGACATATTTAAAATGATTATTATTGTTATTAAAGAATTGACCAACATCAAATTTTTAACATTTTAATATTGTGCATCCTTTGCAATTCGGCAAGTTGCACTTCATCTTTTTCTCCGTATAATTAATTTGTAAATCAAAAATTTATTGCAAAAAATACAAAAATCAATTGGGAATATAATTTTTCTTTAAATTTATTGAAGTGATAAATATGAGTACATATTACTCAGTTAAGAAATTGGGTGGACATATTTAAAATGATTATTATTGTTATTAAAGAATTGACCAACATCAAATTTTTAACATTTTAATATTGTGCATCCTTTGCAATTCGGCAAGTTGCACTTCATCTTTTTCTCCGTATAATTAATTTGTAAATCAAAAATTTATTGCAAAAAATACAAAAATCAATTGGGAATATAATTTTTCTTTAATTTTATTGCAGTGACAAATATGAGTACATATTACTCAGTCAAGAAATTGGGTGGACATATTTAAAATGATTATTATTGTTATTAAAGAATTGTCCAACATCAAATTTTTAACATTTTAATATTGTGCATCCTTTGCAATTCGGCAAGTTGCACTTCATCTTTTTCTCCGTATAATTAATTTGTAAATCAAAAATTTATTGCAAAAAATACAAAAATCAATTGGGAATATAATTTTTCTTTAATTTTATTGCAGTGACAAATATGAGTACATATTACTCAGTCAAGAAATTGGGTGGACATATTTAAAATGATTATTATTGTTATTAAAGAATTGTCCAACATCAAATTTTTAGCGTTTTGTTTTTGCAATTCGACAAGTTGTATCTTTATCTCTTCATGTAGAAACATATGTAATTTTCAGTCCAGTTGAACTATTTTACGTGGCATGCGCAGCGCTGAACCTCTATGTTTTTTTCACTTGAATATCTGCTTCAATAGTTGATGAAGTTCTTCCATGTTTAATGGTATGTTTACTTCCTACCATGCGTAATGATCCTGCAATTTCCACTCTGAATTGTGATTGATGAATCAGCTCGGTGCTAGGATCATTAGTATTCAAAACTCGTTTGTAGAGAAGTCATGAATTTGCTCGAGTCAAATCCAACAAATGGTAAGAGCATCAGTTTTATTTTCATAAAATTTTAGAAGACAAAATTTGGATATATTTCTTAATGGAATACATGACCATTAAGGTATCTGATAAAATTAGGATGAGATTTTAAAAAAATAATTATTTTAATGTTTATATAATATTTTTTATTAATATAAAGATAAAAGGATGAATAAAAGGGAAATTATTTAAATATTGAAGAAAAAGCTCATTTTGATGTAAATGTTAGCTTTCATTTACAAAAACTAAGATTGTTGTAATGAAAAATTGTAATAATTTTCATTTTCCTTTGTAACATTACATGTATAACATATCTAAGAATGAAACTAAATATTATCTAAAGATTATATTCAAAAATAAAATTTTTGTATGTAATATATGAAATCAATATGAAATTTTGGTATTTTTACAACAATATTTATATTAAACAATCATAAATCCACTTCTGAGCATTCACCATCAAATACATAATTCATTACATTTTGAACCACATAACAAACCGGTAATTATGAATTTTATTAAAATATCTTTATTATTTTTTGAGATATGACGATACTCGTATAGTAGAATTATGTAAAAACTCGTTCTTCAAAAACTACATTTAAAGTTTTTAAATGCTTATAAATAAGCATAATTTACATGCCAATTGTTTGCCATAACTTGGATTCTAAGTGACATGGAGACACAGATATCACTAGAAGCAAAAATGTATCTATTTTTTTGAAACTCCAATAAAATAAAAATGCGATTTTTCATCCAAATTCATGTTTTTAACCTAGACATGTTTAACCTTAAAGATAAAATTTTAATCCTTTATCTATTTGACGATATAGTTTTCAGTAATTAATTTCCAGTTATATAGCTACAGGATAATTCTTTCAAGATAGTAATTTTGAACCATGATCAAATGAATACAGTTTCTTTCCTCTTGTCTCCAAAATTTCGCACCAACCAACGGAAGGAATTTTAAACTACATCAGTCCTATACACATGACAACTATAATTTAGAATCGTATTTCTCCAAAGCCGAAACCAATAATGCAACGCTACATAATAGCAAGTTGTGATCTGATATCAGTAGATATAGCTCCTTAATCATGTAAGTTTAGTTTTGCTTTTAAGGAATATTAAAACTGAATTATGCATATTTATAAATTTAAAACGTTTCTAATTTATATATTTTATGTATATTTATATTATATCTAATTTTATATGCCTGTGTGTTTATTCCTAATATTATTAATTATTCTGATGTTATTTATAATGAACATTTTTTAAAAAATAAAAGTTAAACAAGCAGATAAAAAAATATATTGCATTATAAAATATTCACTCCATCTTTAAGTATGAAATTTGTTATGTAAGTTGTTATAAATTATCTTTTTATATATATTATAATGAAAATAAGTTTGTGCATACAATTTAATACAAAATATACCTGCATTTAAAATATACTTGTGCGTATTATAATTAATTCTGTTTTGAGATGGAAATCTGCATTTTTTCTGAATGAAAATAAAAAAACTATTAATTTTTGTAAGGAAATATTCAAGAAAAAAAATTTTAAGGTTATAATTTGGTAGAATTTTTTTTTTCTATTTCTATGAAGTTATTGTCTTTACAGATAGACAAAAATTGTTAAGCGTGTTTTTGCCGATATTGACGAAGTAAAGGCAAATCCAACAAACTTAAAATACAATAAATGTTACAATAAATCAGAAATTAGAATCTGAATTATTGTTACCCTAAACAAATAAACGGAAAAGTGGAAAATAGCTTTAAATCGTATTTTCGGATCCGATAGTCAGAATGGCCTGTCACTGTAATGAATCACAAATTTTATACATTTCTGAGTAAAGAAAAGAAAAAAAATTAATTGCAAAAATTTAATATAAAGTCCTAAAACAAAGAAGAATTTTCTAATTTTTTAATAAAGTCCGAACCGATTATAATACGCTAAATGTTAAAATTTGAATTTAGAACATATGTTTGTTTATCTCACAATAATGCGTTATGAAGTTTAGCAATGTTAGCAATATGGCATGACATTTTCATCGCTTTTGGCGAAACCCTCAGAATTAAGGGAATTCTTATATCATGGAATATAATGCTTAAATTACAAAAACAAATATATATGAGACACAGCCAAGGTTTTAAAAATATTTTTCTTTTTAATCAGTCATTACTTATATTACGCGAAATTCCATAAAAGATGTTCATACGAATTTCGAGATTAAAAAAAAAATGAAACGAAGTTCAGATAATGATAACTTAAAAATTGTAACATAAATAAGAATTATATCGCACACAAAGAAAATCTTCATAATATCAATACATTTTATTGAGAATTTCCGTATAATACAAAATATAAATACGATAATATAAAATTCCCCTGAGAGAAAATATGATTAACACAGTAAGCTCATAAAAATATTTTTTTTAAATGTAACATTCTCTGTTTATAACAAACGCACACAATATTAATTGTTTTATCAATTTGATAAAGCCATTATTTTGCATTAACCTTTTATAAAAAAATAAATATCATGATCAAGAATGGACCAAGAATAAATATCAAGATGAAAAACAAGAAAGGATAAGAAATGGCTGAGTTTTTCTGCATTGACAATCGTTTGAACTTTGCTATTGCTTAAATATTGTATAGAATCCACTCGTTCCGAACGCTTGCGTCATTTTATTTTTGAATCTGTTACAAAAACTATCAAATTTTTAAACTGTTTTATTACGAATTGTTTTCATTTATTAATTAATAATTCCATTATTAGTTAACTCCTTCGCATAGAATCATGAATCTGACTCAAGTGTCGAATTATTGAATATTTAATTTTAAATCTACAATACTGCGGAAGTATCAAGTAATTTAAAATGCAAAATTAACTAAAAAGCTTCAATATCTCAAATGCTCTTATATTACAGAAATTGCAATAATAAATGTCCCAAATAGAATGTGTTATTTAAATAGGAAGTTAAGTAAATTCATCAAGAAATTATGAAATGCTCTTATATTATTACAGAAATTGCAATAATAAATGTCCCAAATAGAATGTGCTATTTAAATAGGAAGTTAAGTAAATTCATCAAGAAATTATGAAATGCTCTTATATTATTACAGAAATTGAATAATAAATGTCCCAAATAGAATGTGTTATTTAAATAGGAAGTTAAGTAAATTCATCAAGAAATTATGAAATGCTCTTATATTATTACAGAAATTGCAATAATAAATGTCCCAAATAGAATGTGTTATTTAAATAGGAAGTTAAGTAAATTCATCAAGAAATTATGAAATGCTCTTATATTATTACAGAAATTGCAATAATAAATGTCCCAAATAGAATGCGTTATTTAAATAGGAAGTTAAGTAAATTCATCAAGAAATTATGAAATGCTCTTATATTATTACAGAAATTGCAATAATAAATGTCCCAAATAGAATGCGTTATTTAAATAAGAAGTTAAGTAAATTCATCAAGAAATTATGAAATGCTCTTATATTAATACAGAAATTGAATAATAAATGTCCCAAATAGAATGCGTTATTTAAATAGGAAGTTAAGTAAATTCATCAAAAAATTATGAAATGCTCGTATATTATTACAGAAATTGAATAATAAATGTCCCAAATAGAATGCGTTATTTAAATAGGAAGTTAAGTAAATTCATCAAGAAATTAATAACTAATAAATAATTGATTATTCAAAAGATAGGTCTCTGAGCTAGGATTCAAACTGAAAATATTTTACTCCTATTTTTTAATGATTTGGCATGCGCACGAAAACTTAGGTCAGTAGCAGTTCCAAAAGAGCCTACTGAATAGAGGCATAGCTCTAATATTTTTTTCATTAGTCATTACATTTTTTTAAATTTTAGAGAATATTTTAAGAACATACATATTGAATTATGTAACTAGTATTTACTGTCGTATACAAAATAGTTTGAATAAATATGTGAATGAAAATTGATTGCAGAGTTTATTAATTTTATAATAATTTTAAATCAAAAATAATTTGTTAAAATTTAGTAAAGTAGTGAGACTTAAAGCAAAATAGCTCCTTTTATTTATTAAAAAAATCTATTTATAATCTTCGGTCACCAACTTCAATTTGTTCTGCATGAAAATTATGGCTTGAATTGCAAAGAAGTTGTCGCACAATAGAATTGCTAAAGGTTGAAATATGTTTGTCAGTAAGGAGTAAATAAATTAATTTGATTTTAGGTATAAAATTCTTTAACTTGAATCTAATAATTGAAAGAGTATAAACAAATAAATCGTAGCAGACATTATGCAAAAAAAGACGTTTCATATTTTAAATAAAATTTCGGGATTATAGAAATAAAAACATCAAAACTAATGTTTCTAAAGTATTCTTCAATCAGAATAATAGGAAAAAAATCAAATTCCCCATTAATTATTTCAAATAAAGTTATGGAACTTCGAAGATCCTTATTGAGGAAATACATCACCAAATATCAAATCTGGTGCAGCATAAATTTGAGTTCTAAATAAAAAACACAAATTCTTCAAATTCTTTGAAAATACAATTCTACCACGGCCGCCACATTTTAGTTTCAGTTTGCCCTTGATTTAATAAATTTTTGTTAAGCATTTCATTCTGAATTTTTCGATCATAAAACACTTTTTCATCACTGATACTCGAATCTGATTCTGAAACACTATAAGTTCCTTCATCTTCTGTGCATGGTTGCGAAGCACTTGAGCACGAATCGTTGCATGGAATTTCTGATTTACAATCAGAAGTCATCGACATTCCATTATTAGTTCGAGTAAGAATTGTTTTATCGTCGTCTATTGCTTTGTAACCAAGCCAAGGAACAGCAGAGTTGTGTGAGCGTTCGATTTGGTTGTCGTGGGTATCTGGTAACGCATGATTTCTTGTAGATGGCACTTTGAGCTTTCGGCACAGGTATTTGAGCAAGGATTTCATCAACAATTCTTCTGAAGGTTTTCTCTCAGGAGACTTGACGAAGAAGTTTTGAATTTCATTCATGCATAATCTGTATCCATCTTGGAAGGAGTTTTCATGCTCATCGTAAGAGGGCTTTTCTAGAAAAGAAATTTTTTTTAGTATGCATAATCGTAAATTTTAATTGGAAAAAAATGGTGAAATTTTTGTAGCCATCACTTATTTTTAATTTGGCAAACAGCAGTTGATATATGCACGTAATGATATTTTAAATATCTAATTTAAGTCTTTATTCATTTCCTAATTTTTATCTTAATTTAACCCATATTAATTTCATTCTAAAATGTTCTCTTATTTCCTGATCCAATTTACACTTTTTTGTTTAATTCAGCAAGCGTTTTATAAAACTGCTCCCTTCAGCATTTTCTCATGCTCCGAATGCAGGAATAAAAATCCTTAATTTTGCAAAATTCTTGTAAAGATACCTAAATTTCCCTATCCATGTTCAAAATTTCGTAGAAAAACCAGTGAAGGGAAGGGTCTAATTTTGCTTTTTAACTTGCATTGCGATGTAAAAGGACGTCAGTTTCATCATCACTTCTTGTACTTAATATGCTTCCCGGATGAAATAAATCAAAGTTTAAAATTTTTAAAGTTTCTTCTGCATCTGCTAAAACATATGTCGCATGCAATTACGTTAAGAAACCTTTAGATTATGTCATTTTCTAATATGTAAGAATATCTCTATTTTAAAAAGTTTTATTGAAATTAAACAACTTAGATTGCCATTATATAAGCTACAATAAAAAGAGTTCGATATAAAGTTTCATTTGTTTTGAGTCACATGTCATTGTCCACTTATTTATTTGTTAGTATTTGGAAGAAAATTTGTCTCAACACTGATTTTATCGCTTATCAGATTATAACTCTAGTCTTAATCTGGCCCTTACATACAAGAAACTGCTCCAAATATCTGCCCTTTTTATTTTGGGTTGAAAGAGAAGCCAACCTTCCCATAAAGCATTCGGAAAAATCGAAGAATCAGAGCGCCATGGCAACGTAGGTGGGAACTATAATTGAGTTCTAAGGGTCATCACCAGCCATGCCACAATCCCTCCCACAGGTTGCACGTCTTGTCATTGGTATCAGGTACAAGGCTGCATACCGTTTCTACACCCACCAAGGAGGCAAGAACCAACCACCATACCGGAATATTCTTGTTCCCATGTCTGAGATACCTTCTGAGTAGGGGTTAGAAAGAGTAAGAATTGTTTCGTCCTCAACGGTTAATGACGGTATCAAAACAAGTATAACTGCAGTTCTCCAAATTTTAACCAGTTAACTGTGGAGCCTATTTTTTAAAGTTTCTGAACATCCCCTTTTTAAAGTAAAGCGATAACACCTGACTTTCGTCGAACAAATACAAAAGATTGGATAGTAAACTTTGTAGAAAAATCTTAATAAAGCAAATAAGATTTCCTTTTTATTAGATTAAAAATTACAAGTCGACCATGCCAAAAGGAAGATTTGGATTGACATGTATACATGCCAAATGCACTAAACTGGTTAAACCCGACATGCTGCAAGCAGAGTAAGATGAGTCAGGTTACCGAATAGAAGCAGAAATTTAGGTATCCTCATGGACGTCGCATTAAAAGTAACAGAATTAATAATATTAATGCATTTTCAATGTTATTTTCGAAGTAAAATAAAAATTGCTGAAGAATTATCTGCCTTAAACCACTATATTTTCAAAAAAAAATTAATAATCTCTAATTTTGTGTATTTTTTAAAAATAATATGCGTCCTTTCATTTTTATTTTCTTGTATATGGAGAATGTGAAGAAAAATTAATCTTCAAAAAAATTTGAACTTGCGATTTTGACGAATCTCCACATTTCAGACCTCCCCCGAGTTCGAAAAACACATATTTGGAATTCTGTCTGTCAGTCTGCGAACGTGAGTCAAAAAAAGTTTTAAGCTGGACATATAATATTCGACATGTAGCCTTTACATTTAATATGTGGATTTCTATCGAATTTTGATCGAAATCCATTCTGAGGGAGTTCGTCTGTTATTCTATCCGAATATAAGTGAACAATATGAATATAGAATATAAAGAGCTAGATAATTAGAATTTGATACACAATTTTAACATCTAAAATGTAGATTCTTATTAAATTTTAAGCATAATCTGTCAAAAGATTTGAGGGCCGCGATGGCCTGGTGGTAAGGTCTGGTCTCGAGAGCCTTAAGGTTTCAGGTTCGAGACACGATTCCGCCGAAGAACCGTCGTATAAGGGGGTCAGTTGCACGTTAAATTCGTCAGGACCAAACGTTCTCCAGCTGATGTGGTGAGGGGGGTGCCAGCTCAGGTGTCGTCCTCGTCATCTAACCGCGGTTCAGAATTAAGAGGTCGATCCCAAAATAGCCCTACTGTTGCTTTACAACGGGACGTTAATATAACTAAACTAAACTATACTGTCAAAAGATTGGGCGTTTGTCGGTCGATACTTTTGCATAATTATAAAATCAATGACTTAAATGAAATTTTGTGTGCGATCTTGCGTCGACAATTGTGGCTCTATGTCAAATGTCGGTTTCAATCGTTCGGGAAAAATAAGGCGCACCCAAATTACAAATTCGATTTTCGAGTACGTGTGCGTTAGCAGTTTGCCAGAGATTAGTCACCAAAAATCACGACAAAAACCAATATTTAATTAATTTTGTTTTTAATGCAACGCGAAATATTAGCGCACTTAAAATTTTATGCAGGAGAAGCGGGATAACTCCTTTAATAGAAAGTATGCGAGAAAGTTTTTGGAGACCATATGAAAATCTAATCATATTAACCAACAACTTTATTCGACGAAGTTTGTATAACGAACAAAGACTCTAGTTGGATTGTTATAGACGGTGACTATATTTTGATAACGTTTTCCATTGTTTCATTGAATGTTTCAAGGTAACAGATCCTTTTCCATTATTATTTTTTTTATAAATATCAAAGTGATTTAGATAAACTTACCAGGAAATATTCTCTTGTCTTTTATTTTTTTCACATACTCAACAGTCATCTCTAGGATATATGCTTTCTCAAATCGAGCTGTGCGGTTCTAGAAAATGTAGAAAATTCTTTTAGTATGAAAATAAATTAATAAAATTTGGTAAATAATCAAAACGAAAAACAGCTTAAAATATTCATTAGAAATTTTAAAGAGGGGGGGGGGATCCCAAATGACTACGTTACGCAAGAAAAAAATATCGACTCCACTTTAGTTGACACTTCAAAAATCTTTTATATGCAAGGGTAGTCATGAATTCCTATTATCACGAAAGAAACATTCAATATAAATTGTGTACTGGACTCGGATATGCATTGTAAAATTTTTTATTATAATATAATGATGTTCTTAAACTTTAGTCCAACAAATAGTGCAATTAATGTGGAAATGTAACAGTGATTTTTACATTCGATTGTTATCAAAATGACATCAAAGAAGAAAAAATCAGCATGGTCTTTTATTTCATGATTCAAATAGGCTGTTATTGCTCAAAGTTAGTTTAGGAGGAACATAAAGAAGAATGTTTACAATACAAGTTGAAGATTGATAATCTCAAAGTTGGGAACGCAAATGCTGCGTCTAGTATGACGACCAAAACACCAAAGAAGAAAAAAGCGCAGTATGATCTTTTATTTCATGATTCAAATAGGCTGTTATTGCTCAAAGTTAGTTTAGGAGGAACATAAAGAATGTTGACAATGCAAGTTGAAGATCGATAATCTCAAAGTTGGGAACGCAAATACTATGTCTAGAATGACGGCTAAAATGTTCAAAATACATCGCGATAATTGGAATACAGCCTAGACATTTTTCGAGTTACCAAAGGTATAAAACTGAACTTTTCTGAGGTAAGTATTTTTATTAAAAATTTTATAACAGGCTTTACGGTATATCGAAGTGCCGTAAATATGCCGAATGAAAACCGTTTTGTTACAATAATCTTTTGTAATTAGAGAAAGAATGTGTGACGATTTTGTACCTGACAAACAGAAAATATCCAGATTATCCAGAAAAATCAAGAAACAATCTTACCTCCTGAATTTTATTTGGCTTTGCTACCATTTCTACTAACTGAGATAACGACCTGTTGATGCGAGCTCTTCTCCGCTTTTCTATTAACGGCTTCGATACCTAAAAGAAGAAAAAAAACATATAGTAAAGTATCAATTGACACTTCATTTATACGTCATTGCATTTTCTATACGTCGCTCATAATTTCGTCATACGTTTATACGATCCGAAGTAAAGTAACAGTGCCAGATCTACGTATAAGCTGCACAAGCTGTATGTTACTGTCCTCCACATACCTAAAATTGTCCAAGTCAGCGTTATATATATTCCAGAAGTATATATGTACTTGTATAAGTATAAAAGTACAATATCGTATATAAAACAATATTCGTAATATTGCACAATTTTGTTAAAAATTGAATAATATAATCTCGCACAATATTGCATAGCATGCCCTGTTACCTAGGTATTAATTGTATTACTTAAATGACCATAAATCTCATAGTTTAGGGTCTCATAAAGTCTAAATCCGGTACTCTTAAGAAGAGTTTCGATTATGGTCGTTTTCATCGTTTCTGAAATTCGTAGTTTTTCTGTCTTTCCTATTAAGGTTTACGTATACACTAGAAGATTTTTTTTTTTTAACTTTAAAAATCCAGTTTTCAGACAGTAGGTCATTAATATATGTTTAAACTCGTATATTAATGCTATTATGGTGAGAAAAAACCATATTACACTAATTATTCATCAATTAAATAATATTTAATGAGCTAATTAGCCTATTTTTTGAAACATGATATCTCAAATTCTAATTTATACAGACACACAATTCTAGTTGGAAACTATGCCTAATATTAGTCTTCATGTTGTCTGCCTCAATTAAGTTATAAAAATATATAGTTTTTTTAAACAATTTTTTCATCAACCATGAATAGAAAAAGCGAGAATTTTTCTGTCATTTTAACTTTTAAATAGCTATTAAAATTTATTTCAATAAATATAACTTTGATTGAGGCACAAAATATCCGCTATTTCATACAGATTATTTTGATATATAAATAACTGTATTTGGTTCATTTCTTGTTGAGTTATGATTGTTTGAATGAAACAACATAGTGGAAAAATATCATTCTTCATAAAATGAGTTTTAAAAACCCCGTAACTAGAGTTTTTAACGAAAGCACCTCAAGAAAAATAATTATAGCTCGAGAAATATTTCGAATATTGACAACATCTTGGTATCGTTTGAAAGCTAAAGAATCTGAGAACATTATAAAGCAATAAAGAAATATTTGATATTTTGAACGTTTTTCGAAGTTTCAAGTGTGTACATACACCTTAAAGAATAGCATTCTTTTCCATTCTCAAACAAAGGACATTTGTTGGATAGAATAGCAAGATAAATTCTATGGTTGGAGGATGGGTTAAAGACAAGGAGGAATTCAATTCCAAGTAGCTTCAGCTGATTTATTCGTTTGATAAGAACAATATTCTCGAATTCTTATGTCTTTAAAAATCCACGATTTTTTTCCTGTATTGCCATTTATCTGTATCTTAAAATCATCACAAAAGCGTAAAACATTTTCATTCAGGAAAGAAAATTAAAAAAAAAAAAATGAGTATACAAGATAAACAAAAGTAAAATTGTTAAGAAACTTTGCATTTTTCTGTCTGAAGAAGCTTTCTAAGAATATATAGATTTTATATCACTTTCCTTCTTTATACAGGAAATGTCACCGATTGAAAAACTTGTGTTTATTTTGATTGCCACGACACTAATGTAAAATCATTCAATGAACTTTTTCCGATTCTTAACTCATTACTTAAATTCATAGAAACTGACACATAAGACGGCGATAAAATTTTTTTACTGATTACAATTAGTATTGATAGAATGTGAACCAGTTATTAAAAAGGAGCCATAATGAAACTTTATTAAAAACTTATATTTTTTCACTATTATCTTGACAAAAAAAATTCAATTAACTAAATCAGTACAGTATTAGGAATCGAATTATCTGTCTCGCAAGAATCAGCACACCAATACAGACATTTCTTATTTTTTAATTTACGCTTCCCTGCAAGCACAAAAATCTTATAAAATTGATAATTTACACTAAAAATATGCAATAAAGATATGGTTTTTCTCACTTTTATAATAAATGATTTATTTTAAAATTCATTTACAGATTTTTGATATAATGACAATATATTAAGCCTATATTTACAGGCAATATATTAAGCCTATTTAAAAAAATCTTTCAAATTATTACTTTTAAACGAGTTTTTATAAATAGCATAAAATTTGTGGTATCAACACTGTTCATTTAAATTCCGATTACATTTCTTATTATTCGTCCTTTGAAAGATATATAAACTATTCTTTACTGTATGCAATTTTCTGCATCATGTAATTTTATAGCATAACATACTTCTAGAGCATGCCAGAAGTCTAATGTTGCTAAGAAATAGCATTTTAGGAAAATAACTCTTGCTGAAATAACTTTCCATTTAACTCTATGGATGAGTTCCAAATCATAGAAGTGGAATTGAATATAAGCCAATTTTTCTAACTCGTGGACTGTAATGAGCATCATTAAGAGACAATAAACATAACGATATAAAACAATTTTTTAATAGAAATTTTATAGTTTAAATTTTTAATAACAAATAATTATTAATAATGAACTACAATATTCTTCAAAGATTGGTTACTAGTCTTGTAATATGGATGAAACTGCATTGCATCAAATGTGCACGGAAAATATTTTAAGCCTTTGAAATGAATTTGAAACAACGATTGAAGATTTTAAATTCTTGGAATAATTTTTTTCTCCGAACTTTCTCGAGAGATGAAATTGTAATGAAGACAATCGAGATCCAATCGGTTTTGATTTGAAAGAAAAATTCCGTGAAGTTGAGATTCCTTAATATAACAAATAATCGTCAATCGGGTATGAAAATGCTTGAATATTCGTATATAAAATTATTTCTATTGTTAGAAGCATTTATCGATGCTAATCATAAATTTCACTTATAAAAGGTATTAAGTCTTTGCAACATTCACTTTAAATGAGTTAAATAATCATTGAAAAATAAATATTTTTCTATATAGAAAAAAAATGGCAAAGAAGAAAAGATGTCAAGTGTCAGTAAGAAAAAGATGACTTTATCACTGCCTTAGAACTTGTTAAACACAATTATTTTATTTAATAATTATTTTTCATTTGCTTCCTAATTTCTTAATTTTGTACATAAATGTATTCTCGATAATAACACAATTATTTTTATATTTTTAGAACTTAATTATCTGTTCATTATCATTTATAATCATTAATTTAATGATTAATAATTGATAATTAGTTACAAAAGAAATTAATTAAATTCGGTACTCGTGGCGTCACCTGGTGGTGATTTAGAGAAAAATATTTATTCAAGATTAAAAGTAAAAAATAGTAAGACTAAAAATAAAAAATAATAATTAAAAAAATTCTATTAAGCAAGTGTAATGTATTTTCAGAAACTCTTTTAAATTAAATTATTTTGTGTTTTCGAAATAATCACGTTTCTAAAAGAATCAAGATTTTATTTTAATCATTTATTTACTGTTCTAGTTCACATAAACTTGCTGTATTTTTTCCAATCACGACCGCTTTTAACATCTTTCTTAAATAATTTAAAGTCTCTATTTCTCTTATAGATAATGGAGAAAATAGTCGAACTTTTTGAATAATTGAAATCATTATGGGAGGGACTAGAAAGACTGCCAAAGATTTCATTCCGTTTAATTATTTTGCTATAGTACAGATTCTATTTTTACAGTACACTTTAATCGGCTTTATACTAATTCTATTCCATTATACTTAGGCAGTATCACTGACGATTATCATATTTTTGAATATGAACATTCATTTAAATAAGCTTTTAATAAGTAATAAAAATAATTAAGTTATGAATATCTTTTTTTTTAAAAAATAAAGGAACTTTATTTGAGCAGGACCAAGAAATGTGATAATTCACGCATAGGTTTCAATGAAATCGCAAAACGTGTAGCTGACATTTGGTTTGGTTCTGGCGGCGTAGCTGTTTAGTGTTGATTTTCGTTTGTTGGATGTTCTGTTGATTATCTATCTCTTGAAATGTGCTGTTTTGAAGTAACTATTATCTTTATTTTCACGATATAAATAATGTAATACATTTTTTTATGTATATGCGCATTTTCTGCTCTTAAAGTTTGATCGGTATTGCTTGTTTTCAATTATAATTTGTAAAACGATTTTCCTTGCGATCAGTTTGCGATAATCTAGAAATGGATTTGAATACGGTACATTAAATCAAAATTAATGTTATCTATGTTTTGCTATCAATTCACTTCTTATTATTCTAGATCTAATCTATGTTTCTTTTTCCTTTTTATCAAAGCTATTCTGTTTTCTTTTTAAGTTTTATGTTAATGTAAATTTTCTTCATCGTTTTAAATCATTTTCAATTAGTGGACCTGATAAAATTTGAAAAATATGTACAATAAATAAATTTTTGTATAGAAAGCTTTTACTTTAGTCCATTTGAATCTTTACACGAGCAAAGAATAAATTTATTATTTACAGAGAAAGACTTTTATATAAAACTTTTAAGTAGATCGAAACTGGCAACGATTCTCATTCTCTAATAATTAAAAGGGTAAACTATTTCTTTAAAATTCCAATTTGACAAACTCATCTACCCTTAATCTAAAGGTTTTATCATAGCATTTAATTAACTTAATTAAGACTTAGGGTTAGGATTAAATAATGTAACATTTTTTCTATATTTCTTTTAGTTCATATATCACAAAATGAAAAAAAAATATATTTTTATATCTTATAGTAGATGTCAGTTTGTATTCGTAAATAATCATTTGTAACTTAAAATCTTTTTCCGAAAACAAAAAAATTTAAATCGTCAAGAGCTTCAAAATAATTTATGCTAATTATGAGTTAAATTTCTTCTCTTTTGATGCTTCTTGAGGATACGGCAAGATACTTATTCTCAACAAAACATAAATTTATGTAAAGATGGTAGGAAAATTAAAAGAATATTAAGCTTGATTTTTTTTTTTTATGTTGTGAGACCTTTCTTCTGTGGCCGTTTTAGTTTTGGACAAACTCAACCATTCAGAGATTTTGACTCTCTCTCTGAAAAGATTTTAAGTTTGAAAGACAATGTTCATCAATTTAATCCGAAACAAGGAATTTAGAGAAAAAAGTAATGTAATTAGAGATTTAAAAAAAAAAAGATACAATTTGTATTTGCTTGGTCATTTCAAGTTTTCCAAAAGTAACTTTTTTCATTTGTTTTTTTTAATAATTAAATAAATTTCTAATTTATCCGCCAATTGTTGTAGAGGAATGAATAGTAATATTATCAATTGTTTTCCCCAAAATTTGCTAAGATTATGATAAGGATTTGATGATTTTATTTATTTGTATTCTTTTAAAATTGAATTTTATTGGTAACATCCTTGAAATTTTTTTGCCATCATATTTATGAGAAATTTATATATCCTAGTTAGAATTCAGAAAAAAAATATCTTGCCCATCATTCACAAATCAAAAGGCTTAGGCTTACAGAGAAAATGGATTTTTCTCAATATTTGGTAATTAGAGCTAAAAAAAAACTCTAAGAACTGAAACTCGCCTTTCATTTCACAATGATAACCTAATCTTGGGTATCTAATTTTAGTTTTCAGTTGTACAGTGTACTGTTTCGTATGTATGTATTTTTTCCCCCATGTTTTTTTTCTTCATTTACTTTTAAGTCTGACGCAAGGGCAATAAGAAAAAGAAATGAATTCTTTTGAAATTAAATGAAATGAAATTTTGAATAGCTACTCAAATAAAATTTTATTATTCAGAAATTAAACTGTCCAGTTACAAAATGTCGAAATGTGAAATTGAACTGGCAATTTATTAAAACAGGGTCCTCATATTGTCCACTGAATAGCGCCACAAAATACTTAAATCTACCATTGGCTGAAGATGCATTTGAATTATTTTAGAATAAATAATAACTGTAGAATAAATAATAACTTAATAATAACTTTAGATCAGAGTCGAGATGGAAAACACGCGAGTAGTTATTTTCAACCTTTGTCGAATTTTTTTAGCCATACTTAAATAATGGTGTTACACCTATAATAGTAGATTTAATGTATATACAGTACACTCCCGATTATCCGCGGAATTGGGCCGGATATCAAAAATCGCGGATAATTCGAAAAAAGCTAAAAACGGGTATAGCAAAAGAGAAAACAGTCATTCCAACTTTGAAAAAATCGTTTTATGTACAATAAAACGTAAAATAACCAGCAGGAAATGTTTAACTAACGCTTAATATTATAGTATATCACTCAAAACTAACCTAAAATGCATTTTGTTAATGAAAACAGAAAAGTGCTTTGTACTTACGAGAGGCGTCAAGGATACACAGAAAAATGAATACATATGTACTGTTTTAATACTGTAATGTATTATGTAATTACAAAAGCATAACTGTAAAACTACACCTTTTTGAAGAAATCAGTCATTTGTGTTTGCTTCTTGCTTTGGAAGCATTTTCTCTTTGCTTAAAATTAAAAAAAAAAAAAAAAAAAACTTAGTGCGGCAGGCGCGGATAACCCGCCCGCGGATAATCGGGAGTCTACTGTACGTGATAAATCTATGTAAGATTCTGAATTGGAACAAGTATATTATGCACCTGGAACTATCTTTGACCTTAGAGTTCTAAGTATAAACCCTAAAGTAACAAGTTTCTGTAGAAGTTCGTGTTAGAATATGATAAATATTCACTTCTACGAATTTTGTTTCATTTTATTTTAATTGTTATTTTTAACATGGTTTTGCACAAACAGCAAAATGAGAATTATTTCTCTTATTTCTTTGCTTCATGAATTGATTCCAAAAATAAAACATGAATTTCAGAGAAACAAGGGGGAATGGTCACGCTGCAACTTTCTCACATTTCAAAATGATTTTATAAAATCCATTTTCCAAATGTTTTTTAAAATATTCGTATGATACATTTTATATAAAAGGATTGTTTATATATAACTATCATTCTGAATTATTTATATAAAAGGATTGTTTATATACAACGATAATTCTGAATTATTTATATAAAAGGATTGTTTATATACAACGATCATTCTGAATTATTTATATAAAAGGATTGTTTATTTACAACGATCATTCTGAATTATTTATATAAAAGGATTGTTTATATATAACGATCATTCTGAATTATTTAAATAAAAGGATTGTTTATTTACAACGATCATTCTGAATTATTTATATAAAAGGATTGCTTATATGCAACGATCATTCTGAATTGTTTGTAATGTTAAAATCATATCAATTCCAAAATACTTTATATATAATTTTTAGGTGTAATTGCATTTTCAATCTTTGCACTCCGCGCTTTGCAAATAAATAAATAAAAAAAAATAAATAAAAGCTTCAAAAAAAGGAGGGCGTGCAATTTTAGTATTTGCCCTGTGTGCTCTTTTACGTAGATACTGAATAAATGTAGTTATATATTATTAAGTGCATGCCATTGGCGATCAATAGTTACAAAAGAGGCTCTTAGCGTGTGATCTTTTGCTATTTTTTAGCGATTAATCACTGGGATGTGGTTACCACAAGTAACGGGAAACCGAATATATATTTTGGACAGCTTTTCAGTGATCAATTAAAATTAAAGTTTGACTCAGAGTTGAAATTAAACTGTTGAAATTTTTTTAAACATTCAAGTAATTGCATTTTTGCGTTATCGTGATAGTATGCATGTGAAAGTACAGAAAATCAGACGGTCAAACCTTTGACAGATATGGTTCAATTCTTGATTTTAAAAATCAATTTTTACTACATTATCAATTTTACTACATTATAAATACTAAAATGTGAACTGACCTTCATTTTTCTAAGTTACTCTAAGTTACTACGTTTTTTTAACTATTGCATTTTACGTGCATGTAAAAGAACAGACCAGCAGACGATGAACCCCTAGTCGATTTTCTTTTGAAATTTAATATACATCTACAATTTAAATATTAAATCTGTGTTTCAAAATTTGTCCATATAGCTTTTTTCGTTTTGTAGTTAATGTGTTAACATATTCGGGAAACCAACATTCTCTGAATGGTTTTCGTTCAAAATTTGAACGAAATCTACAAATTTGGTTTTAAAGCCATTAGTCAAATTCCATCAGTTTAATCTCAAAGCTTTTTTTGAGCTATTGTGCTTACAGACGAACAAAATTCCAAGAAAGTAACTTTCGGGCTCAGGAGCATCTGAAATGTGAAGATTCGCCAAAATCCCGAGTTCGAACTGTTTGACGATAATAATATTTTTTTTTCTTTGAATAGTAAAAAGAAAAAAAAGTGTGATATTTTTCTAAAAATATAACGATTTTGTGTATCCATGCACTATAATAACCTAGTTTCGTCATTCAATCTTGGGGAAAAACAGCACTTAACTCTTGCTCTACGATAACATTCTTTGCACTTTTTTTATGCGTATAGAGAATCAATCAATCTTTACTTTTTTTCTTTATTTACTTTTTAGATCATGACATTGCAATTATCAGATCCTAATAGATTATTTTCAAACAGATTGTCTTGCTTTCTAGAGAATTTAATGTAATATAAACTTTATATCATCAGTTCATCGATATCTTAAGGTTTAAAATTGCACGAATTATTTAGGTCGTCCGGCTCGTGAAATAAAAAATGAGCTTTCTTTTTCTCATATCTGTTACATGTCATGGGATTTATTATTTATCCACCGAACTATTACATAATATTTTTCTCTTTACGTGAAATCATGCTGCAATAATACTTTTTTTTTCAATGTATTTTTCAATATCTTTTCGTCTAACAGCTTCATAATTGTTCCACTGCTATTTTTCCATTTTATTAATTTTTTCACATGCAGGGTGACTTAAAATTCCGAAATTGATTTAAACCTGCTGAACAGTCTCCACAGAATTTTATCGCATACTTTATAATAAATACTCTATAATATCCTACTCCCTTGCGGACTTTTAATAGGGCTATAAATTCCAAGAATACTCAGATATTTATTTTCAGAGCTCAACACAGGTGAGTTCTGTGCTTTATAGAATAGTAGAAAATTAGTACTTATATATTAAGCATGGTATTGGCAGAAAATTGTTATATTGATGTTTGATTTTAATCTAGCATGCGATCTTTGGCGATTAATCGTTTATTTGTTGTTAATACACAAATATCAGAAAATCGAATATTTACTTCGGACTCCCTTTTTCAAAGCGATTCATACCAAAATTTAGAACTACAACTAAGCATAGAACTACAACTGTAATCACAACATCACATAGCAAATTGCATTTATTTAAGTCATTGTATTGATGAATTATTGCATTCAAATGGATGTTGAAATAGACTGACAGTCAACCCTGGGTGAATCCTAGCAAAGCCCACCTCTTGGCGTCTTTTTGAATTCTCGCCAAACGAGTGGCGATAACATCGCCAATGTGGCAACCTAGACGAATTTTTTAATTTGTTTTATATTATATTTATTTTATTTTTTATTATCATTTTTATTTATTTATTATTTTATTTTTATTATTTATTTATTTTATTTATCTATTTTATTTATTTTTTATTATATTTATTATTATTCCTGGCTTTCAAGTATCGTTTTTTAATTGAAAAATAATAACAAATATTCAGTTAGTAGTCAACTTGGCGAGATTTCAAATAAGTCGCCAAGAGGTAGGCCCATCTAGGATTTTACCTCAACCCTTTTTTGGATTTAGTTGAACAATTGATACGGATCGAAATTTTAGTTGTTAAACCTGAGTATCAAATTTTAATTTTTTAGCCCCTTATGTTTTGCTGTAACGTCTTTACTTGTACTTGGATAGCCAGACAATCAGGCTTCTATTGAATGGATTTGGTTCAAATTTTTTTAGAAATCTACAAATTTGGTGTAAATACTACATATACCGAATTTTGTCGATCATGCTAAAAGTGGCTTTGATCGTGTTCAAAGATATAATTATCGTGTTCAAAGAGAGTCAGATATAATTCTAAAATGATGTTTTCCGGAGTCATGGAGATCTGAAATGTAGTGATTCATCAAAAGCTGTTCGAATTTTTTTGGTGATTACACAGCTTTCTTTTTATATACTTCGAATACAAAAAAATAAAAATCTATAATTCTAAAACGAATAAAAAGAGAAAGATGCTGTTTGCAAAGGAGGGGAAATAATGCCAGAATATTTTTCACGAAACCGGATATCATGAGCAGCATAGTTTACAATATAAATTGGCAGACGCGTCTGTGATTTTCAGAGTAACACTATTAGTTATATTAACGGCTTACAAATATCCATTGCATCATTTTGCGTTCAGAAGGTCAGTTATCCTTCTTGTGTACAGCCGACCACTTCGTCACCAATGAACTAAGAAATATCAACAGGATTTGTTGTGGCCGACTTCTTCTCAGTTATCTTTTGAGAAATTACATTTATTTTAACATTAAACGTCATATTTGATAATTGATAGAAATGAACAATGGAAATTTGGTAACTATTAGGGGAAATGCATTTCTTCAACTGAAAACTAAACTTCAGAATACAGATCAACACAGTAAACATTTTCTAATCATTACGCTATTATTTAATGCATTGCATTGCATCTTAATATCTTTTTGCTTTTATCAATAATAGCTGAAATTTTTGATTTTACAATATATTCTGGTTTCGTGAGAAAAATTAGCGGGGGTAGGGGATCTTTCCAAAAATTTGAAGCATCCTTTCTAATAGAGGTGTCATCTACCTCCCCGGTATAAAATTGTGGGACCTAGAAAAGGTCGTGATCGCCTCAAATTTTCAGGTTTTTGTTTTCACTCCTGAAAGTAGTATGGGATGGTAGTGTATTAAAGAAAGTCGATACTAGTATTTTAACACTTCATGTCATTGGCGAACAACTGAACGAGAAATTGATCCTTGGCATGAATTTGATATTTTTATTGACTAGTTTGCAATCATTGGAGATTATTTTGGCGATAAATTGCTGATATGCTGTTGATGCACAAGCACCAGAAAATGGAGTATGTTTAATGAACGCTTCTTCTCGAGCATTTGAAAAAAAAATTGGAAAAATCTACAAATACAATCGCAAGATGATATACGAAATTTCATTTAATTTATTTCCTTTTTGCGTAATCACATTTATATGGAAAAGAAAGTACAAACCGCCAAATGGTCAATTCTTTGGCACATTTTATTCAAAATTTGATAATAATCTATGCTTTAGATACTAAAACTGCGAATCTAAATTATTAAATTTTTGAATTATTGCTTTTATGTGCATGCAAGACAGATTTGTTTCAAGAATTGATATGAATCATCTAAAGTGTTGATATTAAATATGTGTACGAATTTTTATGAATTAATTTTTTGCGTTTTGTATTTATCGGGATGATTTATATAGTCAGATACCCGGACAGACAGATTTCCTCTGATTGGCATTCTTTCAAAATTTATTAGGAATTACAAATTTTATGATAAATCCATATACCAAATTTCATTCTACTAGTTCAGAATTTTTATGTTCTTGTGTTCAAACAGATAGACACAATTCCAAAAATATATTCCTCGGATTCGAAGATCTGAAAAGTGGAGATTTGTCAAAATATTGAGTTCGAATTTTTCAACGATTGCAGTACTTTCTCTTTGCTTGAAGAAAGAAATCTTCATATAAAAGAAAGTAAATACCAAAAACATATAAAAAAAATGTAAGAAACATATAAAGAAATTAAGTTACTTTCTTCATATAGGAGAAAGTAAAAATTCGGTTTCAATTCCATCCTCAATTGACATTTTTCTATCTTTTGTGTAAAGCTTGTAATTTGTTCTCGAATCATATACTTTTAAACTTGCACCAGTCTTCTAAATTACTTTGAACGCCTGATAATTTTTTCCAAGTAGAAGTGTTCTTTTTAATTTAAGAAATTATTATTTGCCTTACTTATTTACTTTGTTTTTGGTAGTAAGTTATTTCAAAATCTATTTTCAGAGCCCGTTGATTCAGCAAATTAAATACAGCATCGTATTGTACTGAATTCTTTTCGTAGATGAATGCGTCCAAATTTGTATTTTGATTTTAATATAACTGAGATGTACACACACTTCATCTAAATTCGAAAAGGAGAAGCTGCTGGTAGAAAAATTAGAAGATGGGAAATAAAACAAACATTGTTTGGAATTTCTTATTATGTACTTGAAAATTTATATCTTGGGTATATTCGAGATTATAGATTTTTGCAATTATCTTGAATTTTCTTTAGTTGTTTTTCTCCTTTAAATTATTATTTATACTTTCTTGAATACGAAGTACTCAGAGAGAAAGTATTGCAATCGCCAAAGATATCTGAATTCGAGATTTTAACCAATGTCCACGTTTCACATTCGAGTCGAAAAAACACAATTTTGGAACTGTCTGTTTGTGAATATGATGACTCAAAAACGCCTTGAGCTAAACAGATAAAATTTGGTTCGTGGTCTTTACACCAAATCTGTAGATTTCCACCAAATATTGAACAAAGGTCATTCACAAGAAGTCTGTGGTGAAGCTTTGTAAGCCAGATAACAGCTCCTGGACAGGAGTGATCACTTTTGTCTAGTGGTCATGTTGTGGTGCTAGCTTCATAAGCCAATTAACAGCCTCTGAACAGAGGTTATCCCTTTTGTTTAGTGGTTATGTTACGCGGCTACGGAGCCTAGCGTCCAGGTTCGATCCTCGTTCAGCCAATTGCCACATTGGTGACTCCGGATCTGATCTGGAGTCCCTGATCACAATGTTACTCGGCTATGAACCATGAGGTTGCGAGTTCGGTCCTCGCTGTTACCAAATCGCTACAAGTCTGTCTACCCAAATATAAGTTAACACGAGGACTACAAAACGAAGAGTGCTAAATGGATAACATTTAAAGCTTAGATATGTATCAGATTTGGAAAGAAATTCGTCAAAGGGTCGGCTCTGTCTGCTCTTCCACAAGAGTGAACCCGCGATAGCTAAAAAACACAATGATTTAAATAGATGAAACTTGATTTGTGATTTTGAGATCAGAATTGTAGTTGTATCAAATTTTGATTTCAATCAGACACCAAAGACAAAGACACCAAATTGCATATTCGGTTCTCTAATCGCCAAATGTCACACGCTAATAGTATCTTTCATAACTATTGTCCGCCAAAAGCATGCGATTAATAATATACAAATCAGTTAATTAAAAAGTTCTGGGAGCTCATTGTCGCTAGTGTAATAGCTAGATATTGTTTAACGAATTCTTAATAAAAACGAATTCTTAAGCTTTTATATTTTGTATAGGGATTTTATACAGAAATAATCTTCAAGTAGCACGAACATTTTAAAAATGTTCTAAGGATGAGGGAAATTTTTATTAGCGTTAGGGATTATTTTTCTCCCGACAGCCACAATATTGAGTTTCGAACTAAATGCATATTATAATGAGGAGAATTAAATATTTTTAATGGTTTCCCGTTTACAAACTGTGTAAAATATTCTCCGGAATTCTTGAATAATGCAATTCTATTTCTTCATTAATTTTGAACTATCATGTACACATTCACATGGAGAGACTAACATCCAAACTTCCCTTCTGTGGTTTTTGTCCAAAAGTTGATAGAAATGTTATTTTTAATTCCCGATCACATATTAAATTTTATTTGGTCTAGTTTGTTGTATTTTTGAGTTGCCGAGTTCATAGACAAACCGATATGATTCCGAAGATGATTTATAAAATTTCGGAAAGGGTAGAAATTCTTCACATTTTTTTGAAAATTTCGATGAGATCATAAACAAGAAAATAATTGGAAAAATCGGATTACACTGGATTTGGGAAAAAAAAGAGATTTTACAATTCTACAGTTACGTGAAAGAAATTCAAGAATCACAGGTGTTAACAACATTTGACAGTTGTTAACAATTTGATAGCTTGACAACATTTTGACAGCTGTTGATAATATTTTATTACCAAATTTTTACTCTACTGCTGTATTTTGGAACAAAATCCATTTTCAAAGAATTATGCTCATTGGTAGATATCTCGTCTTCATTTTTATTAAGCAAAAGAGTTCATTTTATTTTGACAGCCGATATGAGAAAAAGAGGGCATACCACAAAAATGGACAAAAAAGAAATTTCAAAATCCTCAGAATGAAATTCTTTGTATAATAATGGATATGACATGATACATTGGGAATAATATATGCATAACGAACTGGAAAACTAACTATTTCAAACTGAAGCTCAGTAACTTCAATCAAGTAACTATTAATCATTAGTGCAATCATGAGCTGTCAAACATATCCCCCCCCACGACAAATGCAAACATGTAAACTTATATGCGTCTTTTAAACGTATCCTTTCCTTTAAATATCCCTAACTGAAGGTAGTCAGAGTTCATTCTTTTGTTTGAGGATTTTTACTGCAATCTCAACATTTTCTAAACTTTTAAAACTCACTCCTAAGGAACTTCTGTAACCAGACCTAAAACGCTCCTTATCTAAATTTTCCAGGTTTTCGCAAGATGCCGATTTTCATTTATGTTGAAAAAAAAGGCAATGGCATTGGCGCTTAAACGATTTCTAAATCCAATATTACAAAATCTTAAATAAAAGAAATAGAAGAAATTAAAGAAGTTGTCAAATTTATACTGAGGAAATGGAAGGAATTAAGGATTGAGACTGATATTTAAGAATTTTAGGTTTTGAAGATTTTACATATGGCGGTAAAATTCTAAGAGAAATGATGGATCTTTGACTAAGTAAATACCTAGGGTCATTTTGTTAATTGGGATGTGGGTAACGGGTTAATAGATTTAAAAAATTATTATAGATCTAATTACCAAAAAAATGTGTAAAAAAATGAAAATTCTATTAATATAAAAGGGGTACTGATATTTTGTCAAATATATTGATCAAGTTCGAATTTGTTTTTATAATGTCATTTAGTTATTACAATATTTATAATTGCAAAACATGATTAAATAATATTAGGTACAAACAAGGATTAAACTTAGTTTTGAGTCATAATAAAAGATATAAAAATGTATATATCTTTACAAACTTATTGAAATAAAAGATTATTAACAAAACTAAATAATAAACGTTTTGATTAAGAAAAAAATATGAAGAAATTTGAAACTAAATTGGCTCAAAAGAAGGATTTCATAATGTAATTGTATAGGGTCTCAATATACCTAAATACGACACTTCAAGGAGTAAAAACTATGCAAAATCAGGAAAGTTTGAACATTCATAGCTTTTGACTCAATGTAAACTTCTCATTTATAAAATAAATTTGTGAGCGAAATAATTTGTATTATAGCTTTGATATTTAGATTCATAGATATTTTAACAGATATGTATATATTTTACCTTTACGACGTCATGAGCATTCTGAAATTTCTTTAACGTTTGAGGCAAAAAGGCAGATAAATGAAATAAAAAAAATATTTTAAAAACTTAAAAGTAGAAAAAGAGAAAAAAAATCAATAAATAAAAAAACGAAATGTCTTATAGCGACGAAATTTCCGATAAACCACTCTCTAAAGTTCAAAGTAAAGCCTAAATGGATCAAGACATGATGCACTGAAGTGCAGTAAAGAAAAAGAAAGGATAAATAATTATATTTGATTGGTTACAAAGTTTGAAACTTTTGAAGGTCAGTTGGAAAAGCAGAGATTAGTGAATGAAATATTCATGAGGTTGCTTTCTGGATTCATTTTATGTTTTTCATTCTATGTACTACGTTTTATGCAAAAAGAAAGAAATGCGTTCAAATAACTGGTTCTTTAATTATATAGCATAAAATAATAAATTTAGTCATAAATTATTACAACAACGCTTGAATTATTTTAATGGGAAAAATATTAATTTGATGAAAATTGCTCTTTAATTATACTGCGCATAATAATTTAGATATAAACATCAATCATTAACGCGATACTTGAATTTTTTTTAAATAGGACAAGGCGTATAATCTTCTAATACAGGTGTGAATTGCTCTTTTTTTTAATTTTGGTATCTTATATCTGGATATAAATAAGAATTGATTATTAGAGCATTGCTGTTTAGTTAAAGAAAATAGCTAATTGTATAACAAACAGATCTAAATCTTATTAAATCTTTCTTTGCTTAAAATGTAATAAAATTCTTCATTGTTTTGTTTTTTATTTTATTTATTTATTTATTTTTTTTATTTTGTGCATCTCTAAATAGTAATATCTCAAATTTGGGGACTCGCTGCTAAAATCAACAGAAACAAAATTCAGGTTTCACAAAATAAAATTCTTCGCATCGTTACCAGTGCTCCCTGGTTTATCCGGAATGATGTTTTACACAGAGATCTTAAAACCCCAAAGCTCGTTGATTTCATCAAAGAACTTTCAAGAAAAATTTACACTCAACTCAAAGCTTATGAAAATCCCACAATCAAGGAGTAAATTAACTATGCCCACTGCAATGGAAAATATGCCTTTTCTTACTCTACTACCAAATGGACTTTGCGACTTAAACCTCCATACCTTCTTCCGAAATTTAAATTACGTCTAAATCAACTGCTTCAGTTTTCACCTTAAATGCTTTTAAGCAATTCTTTATCTACTCAACCGACGCACCAATGGTAGGTTACTTCTGTTTTTTCTCTGCTACTTATTACCTCAAACTGAGTAGAAGTGCTTAGGCACTAAGGCTCTCCATGCATCTAATTCAAGTCTAAATAGTAAAATAGCTTTGAACATTTAGAAACACAAATATTCATACGTTATGAACACAAAAAAAAAAAATCTAGCCATTATTTTACTTTTTTAAAAAACTCCTTTTTGCCACTTTAATTTGTGAAATTAAAATTACAGAAAATCTGACCGTTTTTTTAATAAGAATAATTGCTATAAATGCGCATTTAATTTATTATTTTTAACTTCTGAACATAGATAGGGAAAAAAGAAACAATTTGTCGAAGCTCAAAATAATCAACTGAATGCTACTGTGAAATAAAGATTTTTCTTAAAAAAAACAATTCCTAAACTAAGTAACAGAAAAATTTTTATCGATATATTCTCAAATCTATATCCTTTTTTACAACTTTTTTTAATACAAATGAAATGATTAGGTTGCAAAATATTTTTTAAACATATTTAGATGATGATGGTTAAATATTAACTCATAATATTACGATTCATATCATATTAAGTAAATTCGCGGCTTTAAAGAAATACAGATAAAAAATTTTAATAAGAAACGAATATCATGGACAGTTAAAATGCTTACCACTTTGTGTTGTATAATCACTTTTAAAGCAAAAATATTTATATTTTTGTTCATATTTATAAATATGAAAAAAATATTAAATCAATATTTTACATGAAACATTTCATTTATAAAAACAAAATTTCTTTAAATTTTTTATTGCTTTTTATTTGACAAAGAGTTTGTAAAATTTATTCTCAGTATTTTAAAAACACTTTTCTTTAAACCGTATTTGCATTATTTAAGTATAAAAAAGGAATTATAATTGTAAATGAACCAAATTAGAATAACATGAGAGCAAAGAATATATATATACGAGCATATTCAAGAAAATTAAAATGCAATTTATTCAAAATCGAATCGGGTGATATTTCGCATTAAAAAAAACAATTGTATTCGACGACTTACCCTCCTCCTCTGCGAAGACCCTTGCGAATATTCCGAATTCGATTCCATTACCTCAACAATAACAACCACCTTACACCAATGACATAATTCTTCACTCTCACCGTGTGCAGGTCTCGTGTAACCCCAACCTCCCAAGTAACGATCCCGCCCCTCTTCCACAACGACCAGTCTCGTTCCAAGATTCGATTTCCTCCCCCCCTGACACCCCTTGTCGAACCTGAAAAGACTGCCACGTGGGAGAACCATTGGAAGCAATTAATATCGCAATGAGTAGCGATCGGAGATTTGAAAGGTATGCCTTAGATAGACTGGTTGGTGCATCTCCAGTAGAAAGGTTCCTTTTAAGAAAAATTCTAGAATTAATTATTTTTCTGTCGATAAAAATTCTGGATTTACACAGTAGTTTGGTTTATTTGAAAATATCATGTAAATTGAAACCAAACATTTCAAATTCATATTTTATTTTAAAAATAATACGCTTAGGATGAAAAATGCAATCGTTCCATATGTATTTTTTACCAAATTTCTGTAGCATATTAATAAATTGCTATTTACCAATTGCTATTACCAATTGTATATTAGCGATAACTGCTTCAAACACCAGTAACCATAAATAAAAGTTGACAAAACTACCAATTATATACAGCTATAACCTATCTGTGAACACATAAGTAAAAAACACAGCAAGCTAGATTGAATGAGTTTTAAAAATAGATATGTCGTAGATGAATTAAAATGAAAGTTTCTTCGACTTCAAACTTGTAATTCTACCTACATGTCTTTGAAAACGATAATTCAAAAATTTAATAAAGCAATGTGTATGAAATTACGTATGTGTTGTTCGTATTTTAGATGAAACCAATTAATGGGAGGTTTGTCTGTTCCCCATGTTCAAATGAATAGAAAAATCAAACACGAGATCTAACTGGGACGTTGTTGTACTCGGAGAATAATTCAGCAAGGATATTTATTAAAATTTTGAAGTCAATTTAGTTGAAAATTAAAAATTTTTTCTCAGTACGTATTTTGTACACATGAATGTAAAAAGAAGCCAAATATTGTTTATAATTAAATAACTTTTGCATTACAAATTGCAGCTTTCGTCGATAAATATGGTTAGATATTCTAATTACAAATCTTGGCTTATTAAATCTTCCAAGTTTGTAGTCTCGATCCTGATTCTACGATGTCCGAGTTAATAAATCTTCAAGGCTTGTAATCTCGATCCTGATTCTATGATATTCGAGTTAAATAATATATGGTACAATACAGTGATGCTTCGATGGAATAAGCTATAGATAAAACATAAGCTTCTGTTATTATGTCATGTCCATCATAAAACATGACATGATCAGACATGATGTGCGGTTTCCTAATCTGAGGTGCCACATCAGTTGTTAATATAATGGAGTTGCGAGTTTTAAATGAAAAGATCAATAATTATATTAAATTATCACTCTGAAACTTTCTTGCATAATCTCTAATAAATGCACTCAACTGCATGCCATTTATGAAAGTAATTACGAACGAGCCTCATTCGTTCTTTGATGATTTATTGGCGATTAATCACTGGAATGCGATTAATATGCAATATCAGAAAAACCGAAAGTATATTTTGAATGCCTTTTTCTCGACCGATTAAAACCTAAATTTGACATAGAACTACAATTATAGTCAGAATCCTAATTTCTTATATTTAAGTCATAGCGTTTTAAAGATCGCGTTTACATACTTGTGAAAGTACAAACCGACAGATGATAAACTCATTGATGAATCTGGTTTCAAATTTTTTAAGTATCTACATTTTTGAATCTACATTAAATTATTAATTAACTACATTAAGTATCTACATTAAATCTGAATACAGATTTTACCTATCTAGCTTTCTTCGTTTTGTAACTATCTTATTAACATACTCGAACAGCCGGACAAACAGACATCCACATATTAGATATCATTCAGAATTTGACAAAAATCTATCAATTTCGTAGAAAGATCAAATACTAGATTTTATCCGTTCTCACTCAATGCACTTTTGAATTTTTGTGTTCACATATAGATATAACTCATTTTTTTTTTTTTTTTTTTTCTTCCGGATTCAGGAAATGTGAAACGTAGAAACTTGCCAAAATCTCGATTCGAATTTTATGACGTGGAGGTGCTTATAAAGACTTTTCATGTTACGTAACTAACTTTATATACTACATATCGTTCTTAATTCTTTTCTGATTAATAATGCGAATAATGTTGCTTTGATTCGATTAGATAAAAATGGGATTTGCTTAAAGTTACATACATTTTCCAAAACTAAAATAAATAAATAAAATTTAAAAAAAGGGTTTCTCTTGTTAGTAAAACAACAAATTTACATTAAATAGTGTTACGGATTTGTAATATTGCTTCTCTGCGCTATAGATCTCCTAGTACAGACGATATTTTTACAGATATAGTAATAATTATTGAATGGAGCTCAAGTCGATAACAAATATCTGTCTACGGCGACAAACTTGGCGATAAAAAGGAAGGACCTAGAATATTCGGAAATCTTGGCGATAGCTTCATTAGAAGTCAATCTATGTAAACTTCTTTGTCTTATCTCGGGAGCTATAAAAAGCTGCGAAGCAGAACTGAAATCAGCCAATAGTAAACAGTGGTAGACAAATCGAGAGATATGAGAAATTGAGCAGTGTTTCTCCTAGGAGTTTTTTTTTTTTTTTTTTTTTTTTTTTGTACGATGACCACTTTATGTAGTTACCAATATTTATTACCGATTTGTTGCTTGTGTTCTGCAGTTTGTTTCGGATCCTATTTAGGATTTTGCCTGTGTTTTGCTTTTGTAAATTCATGCAAAAAAGAAGGGGAAAAAAAGCATTCTTTATCCGTTACTAAGGATCCGTTACTTTTTGGATTTTTTCATCGCACAAACCTACCGAACGGATTTTTTATTTTTGCAGATACAATAGAATAACTTTTGATGACAGCTATCATTTCGCATTCTAAAAAAGGCAATATTATGTTATTAATTTTTGAAATGTGTAATCTCGATTTTAATTCTACGTTCTAGGATACAAAGGATATAAAATGCAGTATGCTAGTATTCTTATTTTTCAGATACATTAAAATATATAAAGTTGTTTCTATTCAGTTAACTAATATGGTAAATCCAAAAATAATAACGGGATTTGAGTGCAATTCAGCAAATTCTTCATAAATAAAAAAAAAATCATATAAAACAACTTATTTTGAACTTTTAGCTACTAAACCTAAAAGTTTATATACATGGCACAGTAATTTCAAAGTACAATGTGTTGAAACTTTTGTAATTTTTTCTTTGTAATATGCAAGGTACAATATATATCATCTACAGGATGATTATAGAACCAACAAATTAAAGCCTCTATAACAAAGAATTCTTAATATTTTTATAATTGTTTGTTTTTGTCGCACAAGAATGAAATTTAATTATTTAAAATGTTCATATATGTGGTATTAAATGACTAATGCAGTTTGAGAACCACATAAAAATTTATATTCGGTGTTTTTCAATAAAATATTTTTTGATTCAAACTATATAAAATATAAATTATCATACCTTTAAGTTATTTAAAAAAAATTCCAACAAAAAATACGCTGACGATTTAAAAATGAGCTATTAAACCTCGGTTAGAATGGACACCAAATATATAAAAAAAGAGCAACTAAAATTTATCTTTATATATGTTTTTTAATAATTATGTGAATATATATAAAACTGAACAATTTGTAGTGATTGAAGTAATAAATTCATTTTCAACCTTATCAAACTGTCATCCATTGGTGGCTTCAATGCGAAATCAATCTTAGAATAATATCTTAATATGAGTAAAAGTATTGTAGTAAAAGTATCACGTCCGGGTCACCAATGTGGCGGATTGGAATGCACGAGGATAGAACCTGGGACCTTGTGGTTCGCAGCCCAGTAACATGACCACAATACAAAAGCAATTACTCGTGTAGCGTAGCTGTTAACTGGCTTATAAGCTTTCACCACACATCTATGGATATATGTATGTTCCACATCTCCTCCTAAGCAATTGGATCTAATTCGACCAAAGTTTTCGCACTTATTACTAAAACAAAAGACAGAATATTAGCTTTCAGAAGTGCAAAAATTAATCAAATATTCCATTAATTAAAACTTAGCCGAAATCTTGCCTACTCAGCATTAATTATTCCATAAACAATATTTTTATAGCTTAAAATACAATTTTTTTCAATATCAATTTCATTTCCGTAGAATTTTTTCACAACTTTATAAAATTTTAAAATCTAAAAAAATAATTGAAAGATTCAAGCGATTTTGAAATAAAGAAATTTATAAATACTCCGTTACTAGACCACTAATACTTAGAGCTAACTGTTCTAACTTTATTTTTTGATATTTTTTTGTATTATTTTTAAATATTATCGGCAACTGTTTCTGTGGTTTATAAAAGAATTCTAATGCTTATTAAATTAGGCTTAAAATCTTACTGCCATCAAAATTTCTTGTAATCTTTATATGCATTTTTCACGTAATAATTTATGTTTAATGTTGAAATTGAGACTAGCAAAAATATTAAACAAGAAATTATTTTAACTCCAAGCTATGCAGGATATATCAGGTGCTTAATGAATAAAAAAAAAAGCACAAATATATGCCTTTCGTGTATATTAATGACTATGATAAGATATTTATATCCTCTATTAGCGTTGAAAAGATTAAGTATGTCTTCATTTGAAAGAGTTAAATGAGTTTGCTTTGCATTTAGAATCTGTAATGAGGAAATAATAAAACACAAACCAGTCAGAAAAGCAATAAAAATAGCTAAATAAAAAAATCGTCTTCATATCAAATATTTTTTATAGCTAATATCTTTGATTAATTATTTCTGGCTCAAATCATTTAGCCTGATTAAATTAATGTTTATTTAATACGATCACCTTAGGATACGTCCACTATAATATTATTGACTTCTAAATTGCAATCCTAGAGCTATCTTAAATGTTTTATTTTTAGAAATAGAATTATGTTATAATATCATTATAAAAGCTGCAATGGATATGCTCTTTTTAAATCTAAACCAGAAAAGAATGCAGAACTTTCTGAAGAGCATTGACTAATGATTATAATATTTGATTCAAAGATAGTTAAGAACTTGATATTTTTAAGCGTTTTTTTTTCTTTCATGTAAAATTCTTTCATATTCTTAAAGATGGAATTTTATAATTAATCGGTTTTAAAGACTGTTTAATGTTCTAGACATCTGAAATGTGGAACAAATGATATGCTCTCGATGATAATATAATATTTTAACTAAGAAGTTTGCTTTATATGAATTTTAATTTCAAAAGAGTGACGCCATTTGATTCTGTAGTAAATATAATTTTAAATTCCTAATCAATTTTCATATTAATTATAATAATGAATTATATTAAAAATATAATGGCAAACATAATTATCAGTGAAATTAAATTAAAATTAAAAATTAATGCGCAAAAAACTAGAAAATATATTTCTTAAATTAAAAATTTCTTTAAAGGTACAAGAAGCTCTAAATATTTAAGTCAATGCAATAAAAAAATATTATTTCACTGAAAATTGTAAAAAAAATAAATCATTAAAAATATAAATTTCAATTTATTAAGAATTTTTAGAATTTTTACATCAATTCCCAATTTTTGATTTAAACTGTTTTCTACTGTTCAGTAAACTAAATCATATTTTTTATTGTTAACTTTATTATTAAATATTTTTTTGACAATAAAAATAAAAAAAATTATTTCTTTTGCCAAATATTTGTGTAAAATATTCATTTGCACAATTTTTTTTTCTTTTATTGAGCTTTCGCATTCTTTTTTACACTTTCATGCTGTTTTTTACACTATTATGCTGTGATAAGAAGAAATAAAAACCAAAAGGCATAAATTTTTTTATAGATTTCTCTAATCGTATTTGCCTTTACTTTAAGTTGCATATTTTAGTATTTTATCTCTAAGTCACCAGATTCTCGAAATTAGAAAGGAAATTTCTGAGTTTTCAAAGAATGATTTCTAAATTACTTTATCACGATTACACTGATCCGCAATTATACATAATATCGGAGAATTCTCGGACACATTATAAATTTATGTAATAAATATGTGTAATAAAATAATATTGATTCTTGGATGCTATATATAATTGATGAGATTCATTAAGTTTAATTTCACAGCACTGTTATTTCTTAGAATTCAATAGATGGCGCTTTGTATGATTTAATGATTTTTAATGAGAAATTTCTCTTAGTAGTTATATCATGCAATTTTCAATTTTTTTTTCGTTTGGAACTATAGAAAGATTGTATATGTCTGATGTTTTGCAGTACTTTGTAGGATTTAATGCAGCGTATCATACCTGCTATTTAATCCGACTTCTCAAGCACTTGCAAATGCATTGAATGAAATTGAAAATCGCTTGGCCATATTACTGAATAGGATATAACACTGAAATTTATTAACTTTAGCGGTTCCACTATAAGTAATTAAAGACACTTTGTTTTTATACATTACAACTTTTATTTTGCATAATTTTGCAATTTGCCCAAGCCTTCTCGGACACCCGGTGTTTTTCTGACATTTCATTCAAGTGAAGCTCGTCTTCTTTTCCCTTGAATTATTCCTTTATTTGATGAATATCTTAAAATTTTTTATTAACTTTTAAAAATAATTTAAATTTAAGTATACGCTCGATAGCACAATTTTCATTATAAATCATCATCAAATTCATAAATTGCATAGAAAACAGTTTGAGACTTCGAAGTCGAAATATTTTATAGAAAAATGTTCCGCCTAGTTGACACTCATTGTATTCGATTACTACTGCATACTCACTGGAACTCATAGTATTAGTTCTCTAATGCATACTCATTGACATTCATAGTATTCATTCTCTAATGCATACTCATTGACATTCATAGTATTAGTTCTCTAATGCATACTCATTGACATTCATAGTATTCATTCTCTAGTGCATACTCATTGACATTCATAGTATTAGTTCCCTAATGCATACTCATTGGCATTCATAGTATTCATTCTCTAATGCATACTCATTGACACTCATAGTATTCATTCTCTAGTGCATACTCATTGACATTCATAGTATTCATTCTCTAGTGCATACTCATTGACATTCATAGTATTAGTTCTCTAATGCATACTCATTGACACTCATAGTATTCATTCTCTAGTGCATACTCATTGACATTCATAGTATTAGTTCCCTAATGCATACTCATTGACATTCATAGTATTCATTCTCTAATGCATACTCATTGACATTCATAGTATTAGTTCTCTAATGCATACTCATTGACACTCATAGTATTCATTCTCTAGTGCATACTCATTGACATTCATAGTATTAGTTCTCTAATGCATACTCATTGACATTCATAGTATTCATTCTCTAGTGCATACTCATTGACATTCATAGTATTAGTTCTCTAATGCATACTCATTGACACTCATAGTATTCATTCTCTAGTGCATACTCATTGACATTCATAGTATTAGTTCCCTAATGCATACTCATTGACATTCATAGTATTCATTCTCTAATGCATACTCATTGACATTCATAGTATTAGTTCTCTAATGCATACTCATTGACACTCATAGTATTCATTCTCTAATGCATACTCATTGACATTCATAGTATTCATTCTCTAGTGCATACTCATTGACATTCATAGTATTAGTTCTCTAATGCATACTCATTGACACTCATAGTATTCATTCTCTAGTGCATACTCATTGACATTCATAGTATTAGTTCCCTAATGCATACTCATTGACATTCATAGTATTCATTCTCTAATGCATACTCATTGACATTCATAGTATTAGTTCTCTAATGCATACTCATTGACATTCATAGTATTCATTCTCTAGTGCATACTCATTGACATTCATAGTATTAGTTCTCTAATGCATACTCATTGACACTCATAGTATTCATTCTCTAGTGCATACTCATTGACATTCATAGTATTAGTTCCCTAATGCATACTCATTGACATTCATAGTATTCATTCTCTAATGCATACTCATTGACATTCATAGTATTAGTTCTCTAATGCATACTCATTGACACTCATAGTATTCGTTCTCTAATGCATAGTCATTGACACTCATAGTATTCGTTCTCTAATGCATACTCATTGACACTCATAGTATTCGTTCTCTAATGCTGAGTCATTGACACTCATAGTATTCGTTCTCTAATGCATAGTCATTGACACTCATAGTATTCGTTCTCTAATGCATAGTCATTGACACTCATAGTATTCGTTCTCTAATGCATACTCATTGACATTCATAGTATTCATTCTCTAGTGCATACTCATTGACATTCATAGTATTAGTTCCCTAATGCATACTCATTGACATTCATAGTATTCATTCTCTAATGCATACTCATTGACATTCATAGTATTAGTTCTCTAATGCATACTCATTGACACTCATAGTATTCGTTCTCTAATGCATAGTCATTGACACTCATAGTATTCGTTCTCTAATGCATACTCATTGACACTCATAGTATTCGTTCTCTAATGCTGAGTCATTGACACTCATAGTATTCGTTCTCTAATGCATAGTCATTGACACTCATAGTATTCGTTCTCTAATGCATACTCATTGACATTCATAGTATTCATTCTCTAGTGCATACTCATTGACATTCATAGTATTCATTCTCTAGTGCATACTCATTGACATTCATAGTATTCATTCTCTAATGCATACTCATTGACATTCATAGTATTCATTCACTACTGCATACCCGTTGATACTCATATTACGTCAAACTATTGACTATTGTATATTATTGATACTCACAGTATTTTAAAATTTCGAAAGAATTCTACTTTACAAAAATGTTTGCCCAATTTGAGGTTCTAACGACGATTAAAGAAGTTTTAGTATTTTCATTTCTCTTGTCTTTGCGTATTAACTCATTAAGTTCATTGTTGCAAACTGTTTTAAATATAGCTAGCGTACTATACGAAATTCAGGCAACGCAATACGTTGCATAACAGAGAACGCACAAATTTTGGAAATATGCCTCAATACAGTTTTGGTATTTTGAGATATTTCAAAATGTCTTTTTTTATATATAGTTGTCTCCTTATTGTCTTTAATAACTGTAACCATCTGACCTTTAGACCTTCCCAAAAATCCACTTGACGCATTAACAATCTTTGAACTGGCCTGTCTCTTACTTCTCTTGAAACAAAACCTTCCTGGTTCCAAGAAAGCTTTTAAGGTTCCCAACACGCGACCGCAATAGACAGCAATTTAAGGGATGGCAAAAGAAGTGAATTCGAACGCGGAAAACTCTTTTGACTGCCTCATTTTCTGCCTCATGACCACTGCGCGCTGCAGTCTGACAGGTGAATTACATCTGTCCATTGGCCTCTTAGGAGGCATTCGTTACAAATGGCGTGTCAATGTCAAATTCGGACGTTTTTCTGCCCAAGGTACCAACTAAACGAGAGTGTCAGGTAATGTTTCGCCGAATGAATGAAAGCACGTCAGAGTGATAAATAGTGGATGGACTCCCAGTGTTTGGAGTGCAAGAAGCACGCGAACTTTCTGCCAAGAAGATAAAAACGAGTTATTTCAATCTAGATGCAATGTGTGATATTGAAAATAGTAAAAATTGCTATGAAATATGAGGAACGAATGCATTAAGGTTCAGGTGAGGATATCTTTATTTTTCTTACCACGTTTCACGTCCCAAGTGTCCAAAGACCTTCCAAATATCCTGATGAAAAAAATAAAATAAAATAAGAGAATATATTATTGCCTGTAGACAAGAGTCTCTCACCTTTTCTTGCAACCCATCTATCCAGTTTTAATTTTATTTCCCAAAAATGATTTTTTTTCAGTTTCGTCGACTCTTCCAGCAGTTAAAAAAAAGTTTTCAAATTTCATTTCGTCTACTATATTTAATCATTTCTTGGCTCTTCATTTTATTTTTATAATGGAAGAATATATTGCTTATTTGGGTTCCACAAATTCCTCTTCATTTTAATGGCCTATTGGATTAAGGCATAACTAAGGGGCATCAATCGAAGGTAGAATTTTATTCTGTCTTTTGACTGTATTCTTAAACGGCATTTATTCAGGGCACTTGACACAGACTTATATATACTGTAGCAAATCATCATTATTACTATATGGTTGTCTCAAGAGGTTTACTACTAACTGAAGTATACATGTAGGACTGGGTGGGATAAAATGCCCATTCAATCCCATTTGGATCAGTGTCTAGGGCAGAGGTTCCCAAATTTTTTTTTCTCGTGGACCACTTTCAAAGTTTTTCTATTTTCGGTAGACCCCCTGCTGCTACATTTCTACTGTATTTCCAAAACTCCTAAAAAATATCACCCTAAATTGGGGGTGTTAAGAAGAAAAAAAAAAGGAGCACATTTTCTTGTGTCTTATTTATTAAAATAATACTTGTGGTTATACAAAATTATAAACATTTATTATTACACAATCAACAATTGACAAAAAATCAACAATGAACTTTGAAATGTAAAGCAACAATAAAAAATAGTCATACTTTTAATGAGACGGATGTACTTTATGATTTGACAGCAAATTATTAATATTTGGCTTCAGTTTTGTAAGAAGTAATTTCAAATCTCCCCGTTCTGTGATGTTCAATCTGCTCCTTTTTTATGTTTTGTTAACAGGTTGGTAACGGCACTAAAATTTCGTTCGACAAAACTTCTTCGACATATGACGAAGGAAACGCTATCAAAAATTTTCTCGCAATTTCCCACAGCCCAGGATATTTTTCGGGGATTTCTGCCTGCAGCCAAAATGTTTGATAGCTTTTTTTAAATTTCACCTTCAGTTCCTCGTTGGTGCTGAGCTCAAGAAGCTCCTTTTGTAATAACACATTCGCCTCTTCCGTTTCATCAAATGGGGTTATGATCCATGGTGGTATTTCCATCGTCAGAATATCTTCAAATCTATTTTTGAAGTCATCATGCAGGGTATTTTAATGTTGAGTGTATGTCTGAATATCCTCATCAAGGCATTCTATCTGTGACAAGTGCGGAAACTGGGAGAATTCGCACCTTTGTGTTTGAACTGAGTCTCGAATATTTTTGAGTACCTACCTAGTGAATGATGCTACCTGCCTACGTTGATAGGTAAATCCAAGCCAAAATTTTTGTTCTTTATTATGAAAACCAGAAAATTTTTCGTGGACCCCCATGTGATCTCCTATGGACCCCTGGGGGCCACCTGGACCACTTTGGGAACCTATGGTCTAGGGTACTGATTAAGAAACTTTTAAAGAAAAACAATTTATTTACAGTAAACACGATTAAAAGGACATTAACAATTAGGACGGGAAAGATTATTTACATTAAAGTTAGAAGTAAAATATTTAGATGGCACAAAGGGCGAAGCCTAACAAGATGTCTGCTCATAGCTAAACCATGTAACGCCTCTCTGCTCTCGAGCGAATGCCAACAGCTCGCTTTATATAAAATTTATGATCACGTGACTTAGCACTTTCGATTAGTAGAACCCATGGTGCCATCTATTACAATATAATAAAACTAAATTGAATTGGATGCGTTCAGTATAACAGTGGAATGGTAATGGCCACTAATTAAAACTCTACATACATATGGACAATGTTCCAAAAATGCACTTTAAACCTAGAAATTTGAATTAAATCATGCATTCTTTCTCGAGTACTACCTAACAACATCCAGTTGTTGTTTTAACTAAAAGAATATGATTTATGTGTATTTTTTAATGCTTTATGCATATTTTATCAATGCACTTTCCTTTTATTATATACTAGCCGCCTATGACGTCCAGTTGATTCATCTGGAATATTCATTTTATTTAACTTTAGTTAAATCATTTAGGTATAAACTTCATGTTCACGATTCCTTCAAACTGCCAGACAATAAAGCCCTGTTATTTTAATTTACTTGCAATGTTCTGTTCACTGGATACATCAACCTTTCTAATGAATACCACTCTTATAACATAATAACCTGATTAAAAATGTAAATTTGAGTTTCATCTTATTAATTTCGAGGTATTGTAAATTTACTTTTTTATTCCTCACTAGCAACTTCGGCGATCACCTGGTTTACCGGAGATATTGGTTACATTTAATTTTAGTCAAATAGTGTAGATAAATTTCCTGTCAATGATTACGAGATATTAAAGCCATGTTATTTTAATTGTCTTGCATATGAGCTGTTCATTGCTTACACGATTTTTTTTAATGGCAACCAATTTCATGATGTCATAGCGTCCTTAAAATCGCAGTTGTCCGATTCACCTATCTTCTAAATTTAGAAATATTGTAACTGCACTTTTATTTTATTTTTTTCATCTTGATAAAAAATATAAAACATAAACCTTCTTCTTTAGTTTTCATAAATGGAAGACAATCACGTGACCAAATATTTGATAAAACAATGAAAACGATTTTGGTTTTATTCACGGCAATGAAAGAATTGTTGCAAAATATATTTAAAAATATGTTTAAAAATTAATTAAATGTAAACTAAAGAATTTTACAGCAAGAAAATTGGCATCATTGTAAAGATAATATTTTATTCTTTAAAACGGTGTAAAAATCATTCTTGCGCGGACATTTTTTTTTTGAGGTTACTGCGATAAAATAGCAAATCTGGCTCAATTTTAATTAAATTTTTTCAACTCCTCCGAGGTGCACATTCTCACCTTCCAAATGTATATTTGTGCCAAATTTGGCAACTCTAGGTCAAATGGACAATCCTGTAGAGTGCCAACACATACACATTGATCTTTATTGTAATTAGAGATTATTAGCTCACAGACTTAACGACTTAAACATGCAGATTTTCTCAGGTAAGGTATGTCAAGTGAGATTAAAACCACGCAGTCTTGTTTTTGTTTTAATAATTTATTTCTCGAATATTTTGAATCCCTTCTCGATCTTCCTCCTGAAGGCTAAAATGCACAGTTTGAAAAGAACTCCAGTGATGATTAAAGCAAAATCTTGAACGGTCATTCTTTATGCAAATAAAGATATCCTTTATAAATTCTTAACTGGTTAATCATAGACAAGCAGTAGAATTTCTGTTCATAATGTGTTATTGAACACTAGGTAATTAATTGGTTATTACTCATATCTGAATGACAGTAATAGTTATGTTAGCTCCTATCTAATTTTTCCGTTTTATTAACGCCGAGTTGAATTTTTCTTCGAATATATTATATTGTTACGAATCTGTAATGCTGCTTCCCAGCATAGTTGGTTCCACCATTGGAAAGAATGTTTTACAGTCATCTGTATTGGACGGAGTCCGTGTGTCGCGTCGGAGGTCCCGGAGCTTGGCGACAAACTTGGCGACGAATTTGGCGACTTTGGCGCCAGAATAGATTATACTCGAAACATCGAGAATTTTCCCGTTCCATCCAGTAGGAACCGAGATACGCCTCGAACGTTCCTGATTAGTTGAGAGGCTTCTAGCCCCGCCTCCTGAGACCTATAAAAGGAAGCAGCCACAGCTGCCGAGTAGTAGTAGTCGGAACCGACGGTAAAGAACTGGCCTTCCAGAAATAAGCGGAGCAGCGACGGAGTGAAGCTAGTGCTGAACTAAGCTGTGTGCTACTGTCTGCAGTAGAGTCTGGTGTATGATGCACTTCTCGGCTGAAGATAATCGTCTTCTGTGCTGTATATAGTTGTCGTCTTTGTGCTATCCTGTGTGTCTTCGTGTAAATAAACATCGTTGTTTTATTTTCTACTGCCGCCTGCTGATTGAGCGTTCTTCACACCATATAACCCCCACTATCCAAACGAACCCCGGTAATTTCGTAACGATATATATTTTTGCCTTTCCTTCTTAGTATTTTTAGAAGTAAATTGTTTTCTAAGATTTTTAGTGACTCGCTTTTTTTTTGTTTCTTTTTATATATAAAGAAGTTGAGTTGAAGATTTTTATACGAAAGGTGGATCTTAAGTCTTGGGTCTTGCTTTAAGAGTTCACCTTCTTTTTGTATTTCAATATGTAATTAAAGAAACTGTATAGAAAAGGATGAAGAAAAATGGATTTTAAATATCTTGGATTTTGTTTGGAAAATAAGGCTAATAAATCAGAGACTAAAGTGGGTAATATGTTTTACAATTTTTATCATTAAAAATAAGTTTTTGAATATAAAAAGGTTTATTTCAAAAGTATAAAAAGGTTTATTTCAAAAGTATAAAAATACAGTAGAAATAAAAAGTTAATATTTTATATTACCTGTGCTTTTAAAAACTTTTTTAACAGACTACTTTTATTAATGTATAAAATAAAATCATTTTTCTTCTTATTTATTTAAATATTAGGTCTTAATTTAAAATTCTTCATTATAAATATATAAGTCCTTATAACCAATTTTTCTTCCAATCCTTTACCTTAAAGGTGACAACCACTCGTATAATTAAAATTTAATTCCAAAATCAAGAACATACAAATATACAAAATTTGAAAACTATATTATATAAGGAAATAAGAGACACATCGATTCCATCTTTACACACATGAAGCATACCAAATTTAATAACACCATGCAAGAACAGTTTCAATCTCATTTGACAAGTAGATTTAAAATACAATAAGTGAAGAAATAACAATAAGGATATAAGAATAAAACATGCTAACCTGTAATTTTGACCAATGCTGAAAAATCTATAGTTTTGATCCATAACCATTTCTGAAATTGCCATTGAAAAAAAAATAACCATCAGAAGAATTGAAGATAATAAATGAACTAAAAATAATAAGGATGTAAGAATAAAACATGTAACCAATGCTGAACCACTTTTAGTTTTGACTGCAACCATTACTCAAACCTGCCATTGGAAAAAAAAAGTTCTCAAATACTAATCAAAATGATTCTGGTAATTTCACAAATTTTCATGACTATTATATTTCCTAGAGTCGTCAACTATCTGAAAATTATATGTTAAAAATATAATACGGTTGAAAACATTGGAGACTTTATAATCATCAAATAAAGTGACTACATTTATTGAATTCGAATCTTTAAACAAGATAAAAACTACCTAAAAATAAAACCTGTTCCATTTTAGATTTTTGCATCAAATCTGAGAAACATTTTCATTTTCTAAAACAAAATCCATCACTAATATATTTAAGAAGAAAAAAAAACCTGGAAACCTTGACATTCCTTCGCAATCAACCGAGACAAATAAAGACAAATTTAAGCGCTGATAGAGGATCCCTCGTGGGAAGATCCCTAATTAATAGTTAGGCGTGCATTTCATTAACGTAAGTGTGATCCATATCTTATTTATAAGATATCTCACTCACGTGTGAAGGAAGAAAATGTGTTATTTTGGGGATTGGATCTTAAAATTTATAGCTACCGAACCCGCTGTAAATCACTGCTCGATCGATGGACATCTTAATCAACAGGACAGCTGCACTTTGAGGTTGAACATGGCATCCAAATACTATTAGTACTATGTGGCACTTTTGGAATTATGTTGTCTTTTGATCAAATAGGTTGTAAGTGCACTCTAAATAGTGATTTAGTTGGATGTCTTTTAAAAATTACAATCAAATCCTTATTACTTTTGATTTAAGTGACTACAAGCTGTCTTGGTTTGTCATCAATAGATAAGATTTTCTTTGAGTTGATATATTTTAACCTGCAAGCGTTAATAAGTGTTAATAAGTACACTGCTTTAAGTGTATTATTACTACATTAAAAGTAGCATTTAAAGAGTATGTTTAGGTTTTATCAACAGAATCTAGAGGAAATTTAGATTTAAACTACACAAATACTATACATTAAGATATCTCATTGTAATTCTATTCTCATTTCAAACTACATTTATGATGGTTATAGTAATGTTGAGATAAATTCCATGTTGATTTTTTAGTGTTATACATATCTATCCATTTGAAGATTTTTAAAAGATTTTTTTTTTTTTCATTCTTGATTTTTCACTTCTAAATTTAAAATTTTGCAGGAAATTTTCATTTAATATCTTTATGTATAATATATACATAGTCATTTTTCTGTTGTTTTTTTTTCGATAAATTCATTTATATTGAATATTATTTCAACTAAACAAAAAAAAAGCAGAGATAAAAAATACAACGATAATATTTTTTTTTGATGACAACTTATTTTTATTTGAAATAATGCAAGTGTAAAAAAAAGAAATAAAAAAATCAACTTTCTGAAATTCTTTAGAAACTCAAACGCTAAGACTTTAACTTGTAATTCATGCAATAACTATAAATATTTTCGAAAGTTTATCATATATTATTGAAGAGCACTAACAATTACCTTGAATTCAATTATACTCTTACATTACATTTTATTTACTCGATTCAATAACTTCACGAATATATTCTTGAAATCTGAATAGAATCTTAAGCGCCATAAGCGCTAGAATTATTTACTTTTCACAGCATAAATGACACTTCCATTTATCAAGTTTTTAGCGGTTATTTAGATGCAATTTTCACAAACACTTTTTGCAATTGCTTTTCAAATGAAGTATGTGATTATTTATATTAAATTCTATAATATCATGCACAATCGCCCGAGATTAATTGAAGGAGCCTGTGGAAAATAAACAAAATTCCAACTTGTGTAAATCGCAGGATACATAGGATTTGTTTAACGCTTTTTTTTCCGTTCTCGTTACTACTTCCCATTTTTTTTAGAAGAAACTCTGAGAACACATTTTTTCTGAAGAATTTTGGTAAAATCCAAATTTAATTTTTTTAAAAAAATCTAGGAGTATGAAAGACAACGGCTCTGTATAATTTCTTACTGCCAAAACATTCTTAATTTAGATTTATTTAATTTAGATTTATTATTTTAGATTTATTAATTTAGAGACATTTGCGGCCATAATTAAAATTATCTGAACTAGAGCTGACTGAGGGAAAAAGTGTCTTGAACTTATTGCAAGTTTCGAATTCTTTTTTCCTCTTTCCCGAATTCAAGTAAATTGAAACACCTTTTATACATCTTTCAAAGGACTGATGTAAAAAAATGTGTAAATGAAAAGAAATTTTAATTGACAACTTTGATTATTACAAATTTAATACTGAAAATGCAAATTCATTTAAAACCAATAAAAACTTTATTTCAGTAACAGTATATTACTACATAGTATTGAAAGCAATAATTAACTTTAAAATTAAAAAATATCACAAAAATGAAATCGCAAATGCTTTATACGATTTATACAAATTATGTGAACGTAGATGTCGATTTAAAAAAATTTTTAATCCATGTCTTACGTGCTCATTATCTATGAGTATTTAACTTTTTATTTACCGCATTACTGCATCGCCAATTACTGAGTTTTTTTTTGGATCATTAGATAAAATTTTGATGCAAACTAACTCCAATAAAGATTTAAAAATTTAATTAAAATAAGTTAATTAATGTTATTACCAATTAAAGATTTTTAAATTCTGCCTTTATCTGATATCTACTGCTTGTTGTTGGAATAATACTCTTGGGCCTTTTTTTTTTTTAATACCTTTAAAAAAATATCATGCTATGAAGATATCACGGTAACCGATTAAACGGTACTTTTAAGCACCGTTAAGATATAAACAGTTGATACAGAATTATGAATTATTGGCTATAAATTATTGGTTAATAAATTATTAGATTTTTTTTCCCTTTATACTTCGACAAACTTTGGGCTTGTTTTGTTTGTTAATGAAATCCATTACGTTTTATAGGAAGGTCTAATGCTCTCTTCGTATTATTTGCATCGTTGCTTAATTCTATCGATACATAAACATGTCGATACATATCGACGAAAAACGCCCAAGTCTGTATATCGCTACAATCTCCACAACCCCTTTCTCCTTTTACATGTGAGTGATTGAATATCCATGGCTCGTGCATTTTTCCTTAGAACCCCTCGCGCAGATAGGTTGGAAGGGGGCTGGGAGATTTTGTCAAATACATTTACTTAATAATAACCATTGCTTAAACTGGGTCCTCTTTTGAATATCAAACTCTTAAGAATACGGACTGACATTGCGATTTTTAAGGGTTAGAGAATTTTTCTTATCTTTGAAAGAGAAACTCAGACAATCCAGTATTCTGAGATATCTGAACTCAAATGATCTTACGAATGAGAGAGTTAAATTAGGTTAAATTAAACCAGAAATTTTGTGTTTCATTAATTCATGATTTGTGAATCATTCCGAAGTCAAGGTTTCAGTTTTATCATAGATCACATATTCACAAAAGTGATTTTTACTCTCAGAAATTTCAAATCTTCAATACAGAAAAAGGTGTTTAATTGTAGTTTTGAATCGTAAAAACTATGTATTTTATCATAATAGTGGTTAAGATGGAATCATTGTGATGAAATGTCATACGTCTGGAAACAAATATACAAATACTTATAAATGGGAAAGATATATAAACAAGAAATGCCTAAATGGTGTTTTACTATAAATACAGCACTGTTTCACTGTAATTCTTTGAAATAAGATCATTCAGTTTAATTCGTTACGTAAGCGTTGTTTGAAACGAGGCTAAAAAAGGAAAGAGGTTTGAGTATTTTACGGCTGATTATTTATCCGGACAAATTTAATTATAATAATTAAACATGACATGCTGGTGATAACCACATTTCTAAATAGAATAACTTGTCTATATTTTAAACTAATCAAATTATTATAAAAGATTAAATGTATATTTTTAACCAAATTTAGATAGTTAGATTCGTAAAATTTGTTCTAGAAAAACACTTTTTACTTATTAGCTTCTAAATAGGAAAAATAAAATTTGATAATGAAGATTGCTTCTGTAAAATGGCTCAAATTTCCTACATTTCCTAATTATTTTTATTTGGTAAAATTGAAGTATTTGGCTAAATCACAGCCTGCACTGTTTTACGTGCATAAAATTTAAACAAGTGATTCCATTGCTGGTCGTCGAAACTTCAAAAAAAGCAAGTTGTTTGTTCATATTCGTTCAACATTCAAAATTCCTATCTGTAATTAAAAATTTTGATCCTAGGACTTTTTAATTGCGCAAGAAGCTATTCATTATTGCACCAGATTCTTAATAGTTTCAAACTATTATTAAAATAATATAAGAAAATTGGGTCGCTTTAAAGAAAAAAAAAATGAGTAAAATATACCCACGCACCAACACAAATTACACTTATATTTGCACTCACCGTTGTCATTTTTCATAACTATCCCTCAAAAATTTCTTCCCATGATGAGGGCTTTAAAGTCATCAGCTCCAAAATGACATATATCATGGTGAAAAAACAGTGAAAAATGATACTCGGCAAGTCTTAATATTTGTTTGAAGAGATCTTTATAAAAAAATACAACATGAACATGACATAAATGCATCATTTTTTATTCCGTATTTCTTAATAACACACCGCCAGTATTCCCCCAAAAATACGAAATATGAGAATATAATCATTGGTCTGTCACACCGAAACCGGGCAGGTGTTATACAGCACAGCATAATCTTGCATATCCATATAAATAAGGTACAACATAAGAGGCCACTATAAGACACAGCCCACCCACTCCCCTTCTCCTCCACGTCTCATCTAAAAGATTCTCCCTTCACCTGCCCCTAGGGCAATAACGCTTCGATAATGGCAGACGAAATGGATCCCAGGACCAACAATGACAGTAATTGAGCAGAAGGAGGCTGACGTCTCCACTCGACTTGGTGGTCCCGGTTACCCGACAGGCAGCGCGGCAAGTCGAACATCTTTATCTCGATTAATTGAACATTTGGATTGGATAATAGCGAAGCCGCTTTAAATATGAGGAAGATTTCCCCTTGTAATTACGGGGTTTTATACAGTGCTGCTTTTGTAATTAGAGATGGCCCCGTTCAGGGATCCCCCTTTTGTTTACTTAATATTCTATTTGGGCAGCGGTAATAAAGATGTTCTTGGTAACCTCGGGCAGTTTTTTCTGGGAATGGTGAACTGAGTGAGTACGTGAGCGATTTTTTTTAAAAACGTAAATCAATTGTTACATTTACAATTGATGTCTGAATTGTATTGAAAAATACTGGTCAAATTCGGCAACTTAGCTCATCCATGACATTAATAATTTTAATTTAATATTTTTAATAATTAGTATAGTAATTAACCAGTTAACAGTTTTTGACGAGTATACTCGTCATGGAAAAAGCATTTGCATTATGACGAGTTTATACGTCAGGAGTAATGAGTAGAAAGATTTTGATTTTGCAGTTTGAATTATAACTTTAGTGAAAACTCAAACATATTCGTAAATTGCAAAATGTTTAAAATATTTTGAGATCAAGTCGAAATCAAATGCAAGATTATTGTGCATTGTACCATGCTTTGCTCAATATCATTCTCTAACAGCAAATTAAAACCATAAATTAATTTCGTATGATTCTTTTCGTTCATATGCAAAAAATGTATGTTAGTTTAAGTAAATAAATAAATAAATATGATTATTAAAATAAAAAAATAAAGATCATTTCATTACAATATAATTTCATGTTATGCATACTCTGTGTTTAACGAGTGTACTCGTCATCGCTAAATTTTTGCCACACAATTTAGGTATGCATTTTCCGAAGAGGTTCAAAATAGTTAATTGGTTAATGTCATGTCAACCTACTTTGATGAATTGTTATATCTTATTACAACAAAAAAAGCATTATTTAAAATTTTAATTGCACGATTAACATAAAGAATCATAATTGGTTAGCTATACTCGAAAAATGGTAAAATTAATTTTTTGACTTCAAATGGCAATATCGGTCCAGGACCAGCCTTTAAAAAGTGCGGGGACCAATTGGGAATAATTACCTGGTACCTGGCTCCCAAGCCAACTTTCACCTAGATTATAAAATAAATTTAATGAACGCAAATGCTTTTTAAAAAAGCAAGCTTATTAGTGGGCAAAGATTCTCTTTACTTTAATTATTTTTTACTTTTTAGTCACTATTATTATAGTATACTTTATGCAATCTTAAAAAGATATTTTTTCTCAAATTCTCTCTCAAGTGATACCACTAACATTTAATTAAATTTAAGTAAATTGATAAATTCATTCATATGTATATTCTGAAACTAAATTTGTGTATAGTCATAGAGAATATTACTATATATACAATTTCAAAGCTCTTCCACAATAAAAAAAAAAATAAGTGAAAATTCTATTTCAAAGAAAGACATTCCTTTAATTACACCCTTGAGAAGTTCTGTTACAAAGGACTGTAAAAAGAGAAATAAATAATTTATATAAAATTTATAAAAATAAATATTTCTACATAAAGTAATTGCCTAATTTATAAAAATAAATATTTTTTGATTTAAATCCAGTTTTTTATTAATATTTAAATGATTCAATAGAAAAGAGTTAAATAAAAAAAAATTCAGATTATGAAAATTTCTATCTAAGGCAAAAAAAAAGTAATAAGGATCTTAATATTTAATAAAAACTGTTTCGAAATTCAAACCAACTTCAATTTATATTCATTATTATTGTGTCTATGACATTTGAACAAAAAATAATATTCTTATTTCTCTTCATTATATTTGAAACGATTTTTTGTCATTAACCTCCAATAGTAGTTTATATTTGTTTATAATTACAAATCTATTAAAATAAATAATGCTTTTGTAATTAACAACGCAAAAAAATACAAGGCAAAAATAATGAACAGAAAAGAATTTGGCTAATTTGTAGCTGCCTCAAAAATTCGATTAATTGAAAAATTTGATACTCCTACCGAAAATGCAAGAGGAAAAAATGAATTTTTAACAGAAATAGGCGAAGAAAAAAAAGACATTCTTTCATATATTTAATGTTTTAATAAATAAACCACGAAGCTTTAAAAAAATAATGAAATATTATGTTTTGATAAAAATTTAAATAAGTTATAATAATTATAGAAAAAATATTCAATTTTTAAAAAAATATTAATAAAAGGAAATGTTTGGCTTGTTTCTATTGGATACACTGAAAAGCAATCGAATCGCGAAAGAATTAAGAGTAGTGACCTAACCCCCGGACGCAATTGGAATTGCGCAAAATTAAGAAATGAATTCGTTGTATTTAAATGAAAATTTTCTAATGTAGTCTTATTCTCCAGATTTTTAAAAATTAAAATAGTTTCAGCGAAAGGAGAGAAAATTAAAATTGTTTGGCAATACAGAAACTTCCTTAAACTCCGAAATTTCTCTAAAACTCCGTGGTTACAATATAGTCCGTAAGGATGCAAACACAGGAATAAATAATTCTGGAGGTGTTTGTATCCTTTCTAATATTTTCCCCAGTACACCTCTTAAATTACACAATCCCTTACAGACTGTGGCAGTTCAGGTTCATACAAGAACACTTGTTACAGTCTGTTCTATATATTTGCCACCACATGAAGTGATTAATCAACAGCAACTTAACAATCTGATTGCCCAGCTTCCTTCACCTTTTCTAATACTCGGCGACTTCAATGGACGCAGCACTATATGGGGTTCTGACAATACAAATTCTCGTTGGCGGCAGATAGAACATTTTATTAAAAATAACTGCCTCTGTCTGTTCAAAAATAATGAGAAAACGTACTTCCATCAGCCTACACGTAGATTCCATAGTCTTGACCTAGCCATATGCTCTCCTGATATGCTACCATTTCTGAATTTCACAGTGTCAGGGGATCTTTATAATAGTGATCACTTTCCATTAATTGTTTCCCATGCTGATAGAGGCGGTGCGACTCCATCTCCTCCGCATTTTCTATTCCAGCGGGCAAATCGGACTGCTTTTACGCAACTTGCAGAGATCACCGAGGCAATGGTTAAAATATCAGATATCACAGAAACAATGCAGAAAGTTGCTAATTGCATTATTTATGCCGCTAATAGCACCACCCCAAAATATTTCCCAGGCCTGCGTAAATTTCGAAGACCATGGTGGAATGATGCTTGCCGCGATAGTTACAAAGATGGAATATTTTTCGTAGGTATCCATCAATCGAAAACCTTATTCTTTTAAACTTGTCAGAGCTAATGAAAGGCGAATTCGCCGTTTTAGTCAGAGGGAATTTTGGATTCGCTTTATATCAATAATTAGATCCTCAGCTTCGAGCAAATTGCTTTGGAAAAAGATTAAAGCCGCAAATTGAATTTATAATGATTTTTTCTTTCCAGTACTGAAAACAGGAAAGGGGACAGTTTCATCTCCCGCAGACGTTGCAAATACTCTCTGGAAGGCATTCCCACAGGTTTCCACTGCTGAGTCACACAAGCCTACTTTCGTGGCTATAAAGAATCTCGCGGAACGAAAGCTTTTGCGGTTTTCTACCCGAAGATCCCTTCCATAAAATTCTGAGTTTAAAATGTATGAATTAATTTCAGCTTTCTCTAAAGCACACGATATCAGTCCTGGCCCGGATGGAATTACCTGTAACATGCTTCGCCATTTATCTAACACTTCTCTTTCAAATTTGTTGTACTTATATAACCACATTTGGGTTGAACAGAAGTTCCCTGCACAATGACACGAAGTTATTGTTATTCCAATCTTCAAACCCGGCAATGACTCTTCTAACCCTCTGCACTACAGACCTATAGCGCTCACAAGTTGTTTGTGTAAGACACTGGAACGTATGGTCAATTCCAGGTTAATTTTCGAATTGGAGAAGAGGGCATGTATTCCGCAAATGCAGAGTGGTTTTCGTTGAGGACGTTCGACATCTGATAATATCGTCTTTCTCGAAACTCAAATCCGCAATGCATTAGTCCGTCGGAATCCTCTAATATCCATATTCTTTGACGTTGAAAAGGCGTATGATCGCATTTGGCGCTTTGGCATTCTTTCAACTCTTTTAAATTTTGGATATAAAGAAAATTTACCTATTTTTTTAAAGAACTTTTTATCTAAGATCATTTTGTGTTCGAATTGGTAGTTTTTATTCAGACCCTTTTTTTTCAAGCTGAGGGGGTCCCACAGGGACGCATCCTCAGTGTAACACTTTTTATTCTTCATTTTAGTCAAATTCTCAAAGTTTTACCTTCATCTGTTCAAAGTACCTTATATGTAGATTATCTCCAGATCTCCTGCCAAGGCAGCAATATGAGCTTAATGGAACGACAACTGCAAATTGCAGTTAATAAACTTACTGACTGGTGTGGTCATAACGGACACACGATTTCTGAGGAAAAAAAACTGTTGCATTCACTTTTGCAGGAAACGGGGTCTTCATTTGGATCCTGATATTGGGAATGTCAAAATTCCTGTAGTGGAAGAATTTAAATTTTTGGGAAAAATATTTGATCGTAAGTTCACTTTTCTTCAGCATGTCTTACATTTTCGGAAGAAGTGTGACAGGTCATATGGGGAGCAGATCGCACATCTTTGCTTCGAATTTACGAAGCAATTATTCTTTCACATATTGATTATGGATGTATGGTACCATACACTACTCTGCCTTGAGAATTTGTTCAGGAGCATTTCGGACCTCACCAGTGGAGAGTCTTTACGTTGTCTGCAACCAGCCGCCATTAAGTTTACGGCGGCAAAAAATGTCTGTACTGTACTACCTTCGAGCTTTGTCAATTCCGAAACATCCTTTACATTCTTTGATCCTCCTGTTCGTCTTCGGAGATTATGCACGGTTCGACTTTCTCACATTCTTCCATTCTGTGAGAGTTAAATTACTCCTCGAGGATTGGGAACTACGTGATATGAGTATTCACACACTTGATTTATTCTCATTTCCTCCATGGGATATCCCTCAATTTTTCTTTTTAAATCCTTTTTATGGGTTTGAGAAACCAACAACGGCCTCTGTGATTTTTCAAAAACATTTTAGTTCTCATCGCTGTCAGTATTCGACTCATATGCCAATTTTCACAGAAGGTTCCAAATCAAACGGTCATGTTGGATGTCGTATCATTTTAAATACACAAGCAATCAGTTATCGCTTGCATACTTCTTTTTCAGTCTTTTCTGCTGAATTAAAGGCCATTCTTTATGCATTACAAACAATTGCTCTCTCAGCGCAAATTTTGTATTATACCGACAGCATGAGTTCTTTGAAAACACTCTCACATTTTCATGGTCAAATTCATCTCACCGCCTTGGAAATTCTGGGTCTCTCAAGAACTCTGAAAAACAGGGACTACGAAATTTTATTCTGCTGGGTTCCGAGTCACATTGGGATAACAGGAAATGTACAGGCTGACAACGCTGCGAAAACGGCGGCTTTGTTTATGCAGCGTGAGGTACCATTTTACGATGCGAAGAACTCGTTTGCGCGTCGTATTTATTCTATATGGCAGGAATCGTGGGATCAACAAAGCAATAATAAATTACATTCTATCAGGCCCACAATTACATTATGGACTGCTCTTCCAGTGCATGAGCTCGATGTCAAATTGACTCGGATCCACGTTGGTCACACTCGCTTAACGCACGAACATCTTTTATTAAGTGATCGAGCTTCTTTTTGCTCTAGATGCCACGAAATTTTAACAGTTTTTCATATTTTAATAGAATGTCCTGATTTTAATCTTCATCGTTTATATTTTTTTAACTGTTTATCACTGGACATGCGAACGTTGTTGGGGAAAAATCCTTACAAAAACATTTTTAAGTTTTTAAAAGCAACTGGTTCTTACCACTTCATCTATATATTAATTATTGTCAAACACATCACCGCATTGTTCTATAGTTTTATCATTGAACTTTATGCACCTTTTACCTTATTGTACGCTCTTTGAACTTTTTATAAAATTTTAGTTTTCTTATTGACCATATGTATGGCGCAGTATAGCCTTTTTTGGCTCTTGTGCCATTAAAACTAACAATCCAATCCAATTCTCGGCGCCCTTTTATATAAGACGCTACTGATTACGAGTTTTAAAATGTTATTTACTCATGATTACTATGAGCATAAACAACGGATGTATATAACTCAGAAATTAAAGATGTATAATGGAAATAACTCATTATAAATCAACTCAGAAATTAAAGAAAAATTATAATTTGTAGGCTTGATTTTAAACTAATAAGAAAATCACGGGGGCTGAGAAAATGTTCGAACTGTCGTTGAATTAAACAATTAAAATATTTCAATTAGTCTAGTTACTCAATTCGGCACCAAATCTGTTAAGGATCGTCTACTTCAAACACTTTTTCACGCATATTGCAGTTCGAAGTCATCGAATTACACCAATTGTCAACTGACCAGTTTAACATTTTGTCCGATAATAAATAAGTTCTATTACACGTAATATAATATGGGCCCCCAGGGGTATGTGTGTGTGAGAGAAAGGGAAGAATTTACTCTAACAGAGAGTCGCTAAAATTTCCTGGGCCGACCTTTCCTCGAACAAATAAACAAATAGTTATAAATTTTTTGTTACTAACAAACAGTTTCTTCTGTGTAAAACCTAGCATAGAGAATCCTTCAGATTTTTTTTTTCTTTGGATGCTGAGACTGCAACAAAGAGAAACGGAAAATATCCCTCTATGCAAGAAATGATAGTCTTTGCAAGAAGTGACTTAACGATATAATTTTTTATTATTAATTGATGCCTATATTATTTATTGATGCCTATAAAAAAGATCACATAGGACTGCAAATAAATTTTAAAAGATGAAAATATCCTAAATTTAGTGATCTAAAAGTAAACCGATATTTATTTATTTATTTTTGAATAAGTTCGAGTATATTTTTTATCCCACTCTGCTTAAGGACACCTTACTTGTGGCTCATTTGGCTAAAGGCCGGTCCTGAATCTAGTTGTTGATGCTGAATTCTTTATCAAAGATTTATTTTGAAATATCTCTTGAAAATAGAGGAGGATGATCATAAATTTTTATATGAAATAAAAATTGACGAAATTAGACCAGTGTTTAAAGCTGGGAACAAGTTGATTTTTTTTTAATACTTTAACTACTTAATCTATTTATTGTGTTTTTAACCCTTTAAAGGGCCATTTTTTTTCTAATCATATTATGTTAAAATATTTTTAGGCTTGAAATTAGAATAAGAAAATGGATTCATTTAGCTTATTAGATAAATTTAATTTGATTAATTAATTTGGTTAATTAATAATTAAGTAACAAATCCAGACACATCACTTTGTCTGAGATAAAGAACTGAAGCATCTAAGTTTCTGTCTTTCTAAAAAAATTTGTCAGAACTTATACCAACATACACAATTTCATACAAAGATGTATAAATTTGGTGGCAAGCATACTTCCCACGGCCCTAGAAAGGGTTAAATCAATTATAAGCAAAAGAAATATAAATAATAATAATAAAAATAAAATAAGGTTACTGTTTTCTGACCCAAGACTCTAACTAGGATAGAAAGAGACGAACTGGAATGAAATCTTAAAAATAATAATGTAAATGGATTTAAAAAATAAGCCGCGCAAAAGAATCAATTAAAATATTCCAAAAATAAAACTGGGAGATGCAAAGAAATCTAAATATTTACTTATTGCTATTAGTGCAGTTGCCTTTTCAGATGGCTTGGGTATATTTTCAGCCATCCATCAGATCAGTTGATAATGATTTTACGAAATTTAACTATATGTTTAAACTATTATCAATTTTGATTTGCCTTGGCATATTATGTATGCTTCTTTTATTTTGTATCTCAAAATTGAAACGATTTTCTATCATTCCACTTAGTCTACTGGGATGTGAGGACAATCTCTTTTTTATTGTTTGAAGAAAAGGCTAAAATTCCTTTCGAGGTCCATATTAATCGTTCATCAAGGGATGAAATTGATGCATCGATTATTCATTTCACACCCTGCTTTGCATATTATATTTACTTTTACTATTGATTTACGATAAATATAGTTTCGTGATGTTCTCAAGAAAGTTAATTCTCTGAAATAAGAATGATGTGCAAATATTATGCGTCATACTTTTTAGCATTCTTTAGAAATAAAATATGATGGGACGAAAACAAATAATTTTTCGCATTTAATTTAGAAAATTAAGGGTTAAGATAATTAAATTAGGAATTAATTTAAGTTATTTATTATATAGGAATTTGAATTGAGAGAATAGACGCTTACTATTAATACGCCGTATCTAACAAAGGGGTACTTTTATTTCTTTTTATTCATTCACATAAATCATAAGTTTAGTTTAGTTATATTAACGTCCCGTTGTAAAGCAACAGTAGGCCTATTTTGGGACGGACCTCGTAATTTTGAACCGCGGTCAGATGACGAGGACGACACCTGAGCTGGCATTTCCCTCTCCACACCACACCAGTGGGAGGACGTTTGACATGACGGATTTAACGTGCAACAGACCCCCTTACACGACGTTTCTTCGGTGGAATCGGATCTCGAACCTGAAACCCTACGGCTCACGAGCCGAGACCTTACCACCGTGGCCCCAGGTTAACCGCAAAAACACTATAGTTAAGTGATAGCAAAGAAGGTCATCTAATTAGAAAATTGATCGGCATCACAAGAATAAACCATGGCAGAGAACACATTAAAATTATCTGTATTATCGAAATTGCTTTTATTTTGAAATATAAATTTAATCCACAAAGAACTTTTCATGAGGTAGGTTTTCAGTGAGAGATATCAGTCATCTGCATCCATATAAATCTGCCACAAAGATATCATTTCTTCCAGTAAACATTTCCTTCAAAGATTTAGTTGGAAGAAACCTTTTCAACTGTCTAAAACTTCAACTGTACGAATATTTCTTGCTTTGAAATTCACCATTCAGAACAGCCGAGACCTTACCACCAGGCCACCGCGGCCCTCACACATAAATCATAAGAGTGATCCCAGCCTATGAATATTTAAAACTTTGAAACTGATAGTTTCAGATACATTTGAATAGAATTGAATGGAATATAATCGAATTTTAAATCTTATTTATCTTCTATTTCAATAGGAATTATTTTTAATAAGTAAAGTAATGGAAAGTCGGATATAATTTTAAATCTTATTTATCTTCTATTTCAATAGGAATTATTTTTAATAAGTAAAGTAATGGAAAGTCGGATATTCAATACATGTACATGATATTTTATCTATCCCGAATAGATTCAAAAATTTTCATGAAATCTGCATAGCGCACTCTAATTCTTAACACTTATGCTGTTGTGGATGACGCTTCAATATTGTATAGCCTTTTATATAAATAAATTCTATCCAAGATTTGTAAACAGAGTTTCTCACACGTCTCTAATTGTTCTTACCAGATAGGGTGCATCATTCATGCTTGTGTATTATTCATGAAGTGTTATGCAACGTAACCACAAAACGGCTACTGCGGACCACCCGCGCGCATTCAGAAAAAATGATCAGAATGGTGCAACAGTGCAGACAGGAACTATGGTCGAGTCCATTGGCCACGGTGCAACCTTTCTTGTTCAAGGCAAGTCCTGTCATCGTTAAAGAATTATGCAACATAAAATTAACGGATATTGTATGTTATGAGACATAGAGCAGCATACCATATCAACGCAGATATATGCCATGCTCTTTACATTCAAGTCATCAGAGCAGACGCCGGCGTCCTTGCATAAGGGTAGCGCGTCTTCCCCTTGATCTGGGCGTCCCGGTTTCGAATCTCGGTTCGGGTATGGTTGTTCTTCATCTGTGTTCTATCTGTGAGGTGTGTGAATGTGCTCCCCTGTAAAAAGGGGTTGTGCAAGCGAATGTGTGAGTTTCATCTTCATATGAGCTAGAAGTCAGACTTCTTCTAAAAATATTTATAGTGATGGAAAATTATATATGTAATACCTCAGGAAAAGTAGATCTAGTTTATAATTTTTGATTTTTAAGCACCGAAATATAATATCAAATTTTTCGGCACTTTTTATTAAGAAAGCATAAATGAGCTAACTTAGACTATCAGGTAGATATAAAATGATAGAAAGATTATATGAAATTAATAGATAGAAAACGATATTATTTTTTACACTTGGGTAATCAAATATGAAATAACTATCTATCCCAGTTTTACTCAATGGTCATTATTAAAAATTAAATGTTTTTACTATTCATTATGATTTCATATAATTGCATAATCAAATATGAAATAACTATCTATCCCAGTTTAACTCAATGGTCATTATTAAAAATTAAATGTTTTTACTATTCATTATGATTTCATGTAACTGCAGAAAGTAGCATAGTTATAATCACTAGAAAATATGACTAAAGAAAATGTTGATTTTTAAATTCAAGTTTCCAGTGTAGCTTAAACCAAACTCGCTGTGATGTAATTAATCCTCTTAAAATTAGTTTTAATGTTAGATGAATTAAGTATTAAAATTGCATTCTGGTTGAGAAATTCTTGGCCAAAAGGAGGAAATTGTACTTTGGAAATAATCAGTTCTGCTGCAATATCCAAGCTGAAATATTTTCGATAGTTTCTTCTTAAAATCCAATATTTTCTTTATGAAATAGATGGCATATTTAGTGAATATATAATAAACATTAAAAACAATGTAAGTTACTTCTAAAAATTCTATTTAGAAATAAATAGAATTTTTAGAAATAAATTGCTTTTTTTTTTTTTTGCAATTTTTGTCAAAAAAAAATGCTTAGTTACAGTTTTTCCTAAATATTTTTTATTTTGGAAGTAAATTGCACTTATTTTGGTAATTAAAAATATAAGTTTCCAATAATAATTTGCAGAATCATTTTTGCGCATATAAATTGAAGAATTAATTTCAACGAATTTTTTTCATGTAATTATTTTCACGGATCACAGATAAGATCGACACCCTTTAATTAAAAATTTCTCGCCAAATTTTGCCTTCATTTTAAATACACCCGAACAAACGATTACAAGGGAATACTTAACTGTAATTGAAAGTAGCACTGTAGCAGCATACGCATGTAAAGTAGTACTGTAGCTGCATGAAAAACTCTTATTGGGATCTCAAGACATTATTATTTTGGGATGTCACTTCCAATAATGATAGCAGTTATTAACTTCAACAATCCTACTAAATAATGAAATCACGAGATTCATTAATTTATTTGCACCTATTATTTTTCTGGAAATTCTCTTCAACAGAAGATTTATGTAACACATATATATCCAAAACTTTTCTAATTACCAAATGGTTCATTGAATCTCATTTATAGGTTGATTTAATTTTATATACATCGACATCATACAGCTGCCTTTCTAAGAATTTATCTTTATTTATTTATATGTATTAATTGTTGTTTTCATTTTTCTTTAGAGCCCACACGTGGTTGTCCAGATGCCACCCAGGAACAAGTCTTCTAATTAAAACATAGAGTTCGGACAATTTTTTTGGTCCGTATCCGATTGGTAAATATTGCTACATTATAACTCAATTACTTTTATTTTCATTTATCTTATTTATACGGAAATCACTTATCCGCTGGAATCTATAAACCATGAACATTCCGACCCATGTTATTTCACCGTAACTCCGCCTCTAATTACATTGATCGGCATTGTTTATCCTTTTAATAACGCATCTCCACAACCCAACCACAACGTCTCAATCATGCGCCAACAATCAATCACCCCCCCCCAAAAAAAAACTATGTGGACCAATTTACGAGCATTAATATTCTTTGATCAAACTCTCTTCTGACCCTTTTCCCACGTGATTCCTTTATTGTTTCCCAACGATGTCCTAAAGAATTTCATTGGCAAGAACTCACAAAAATTAATTACTCGCCAAAAAAACATGTTTAAAGCATGAAGCGAATAGAAATTTTTTTTTAATCCATCGCCACATTATTTCCTATCAGTGATGTCACAAAGAATTCTAATGGCGGAGAAAAAACCCCACAACAATTAATAATTCGCCAAAAAGTCAGCATGGGAAGTTTTTTTGTTCATCGCCAAACTGTCTGTTAGGCGAATTTCTGCACCCAAATTGGCTAATGGAATATCCGTGACTGGATGTCCCGAACTTTAAGAAGCGTTCGTGAGACCAATTAAAACTAATTTCTGATCTTGCAACGAGGGGGATTGAAAGGGGGTCGATGGAACGCGTGCCTCGAATTCGGAAGTGACAGAGAGGCATCCTTCATAGGTGCCAATTAAGTTATCGGGAAGGTAGGCGTGGCAATGAGACCCAGAGGTGGATTGACAAGTGACCGTAGGGATGGATTTTCGCCAAGGGTGGGCTTCCCGCATTTGTTTAGAGAGGCATAAATCATATGGTAACGCATTCTATTCGATGAATTTTTTATTTCTGGTCATTCTGAGTTGTTGGTAATTGCTTTATGACAAAAATTGTTCATTTGTATTTGCTGCACTTTGCTTTTATTTTTGTTTGTTTGTTAAAGAAAACTATGGTTAAATGCGAAGCTATAATGTGAGTTTGTCAAGCCCTGTGTATTCGAAATTAATCAGGAACTAAAATTTCCTATTTATGTAACGCAACATTACATAATCAGGTATTTAAATTTTAACTTTTTGCACTCATAGAAGTAATTCGATGCGTAATTATTCACCTAATACAAAGATTTGTTTATTGCTCTGAAAAATATATACATAATTGTTTGAAGTCGAATTTTTTTGTAAAATTAATCTACTTCTTTTTACCATTCTGTAGGCGTTTTTAACAATTAAAATTGAAAAATAAATAAAACGTCAAAATGATGCTCTGTCTTAAATGATGGGTGAGAGTCACCATCCTATGCAAAGGGCTAATTACAGATAATTTGATGTTTCTGATTTTTATAAAAATAAGATTGACTGTCAGATTTAAATTTGCTTCCGTAAATGAAATTTAGAGAAATAATAGAAATTCGTTTATAGAAATGAGGTTGATTAAAAAATAAAAAAAAACTTCTTTTTAAGTAGAAAGACTTATTTTTTAAAAATTTGATTATGATAAATCTTTTACTAGAAACTATTTTCTAAAAATCCGAAGTTACATAGTGTAAATGAAAGTAACTTAAATCTTATTCAGGACAATCTTAGTCCTGGTTTGTAAACTAGGAGAGCCTAAATATTTATTATACTGATTTTATTTTTTATTTTGAAACGAAAATTTTCTTGATTTATGATTTTATACTGCATGTTGATAATAAGATTAGAGTTTGTAACTAGTTAGCCATTTAATTCATATAATATACATAAATATATACATAATTATACAGATGCGGGGCTGAAAAGAAGAAACTTTTGAAATTTTAACCTCGATTTATTTCACCATAGGAGTCGTATTATGTATAAAAAAGGCAATAAGAAATGCGTCAGTCTATAATGAGATACAAGAACAAAAGTGACCGGAATGTTTCTCTTCAGTGATTTTACTATGACATTCTGATAGGGATTTCTTTGCCACGTATCGATTTAGGAAAGAGAATATGAAGCATCTTTTAAAGGTAAGGATTTTTATTCCTTTGTTTCTGGTATGGGAACCACAGAGTCCACAATTTTATTAAGCGTGGGGTAGAAATAATTAAATAAAATGGGAATTAGATATCGAAATAAAAGAGCATTTTGGAATGAAATTAGCGTGGGCTAAATTAAGATAAATATTAAGAAATTAATTAGAATTTAAGTTAGATTAAGAGATATTATTACATATATATGTTCAAAAAATTTTATGCAGAGATAATTATCAGTGCCAAAATTAATGAACTTATTTGTAAGAGTGCAATGGAATTAATTTATGATATAAATGCTATAGTAGATAACTGCTTGCTGACACCTATTATCATAGAAGTGCACGGGATCGTTAGTCACTCAATTGGAGCTCTATATATTCGTTGGCATTATATAAGGAAAATCAAAAGTTGACTCATAGTTTGCAAAGTAAAAGTAATTATTTAAAATATAGATTCACAAAGGGAATTCCTATTTTCGAAATAATAGGTTTCAAATAATTATATGTAAAACACACACACACACAATTTGTTATCCTGTCTTCTAAAAGTGTAGGACAGATCAGAAAACAAATGAATAATTCTTCTTTTCTCTCTTCTGTTATTTTATTAAGTAAGTATTTGAAATGAGTTATAGGAACCCAATTCCTAATTACAAATTGAATCAATCAGCCAAAGAAGTATAATTATTTGCTCTCAGATTTGTCAAGACAGCTAAACTCTTATCATTAGGAATCATTATATATTCATTCTTCCAAGTATTCTGAAGATATAATGCGATTATTTATTCATTTACTATTTTCTTATAGAACATTCTAAACTACAATGCTGAAAAAAAAAGTTTTTGAAGAGTTCATAATCAGACAATGCAAAAAAGCATATGAAACTCGAAGCTTGCTTAGATAATACAGTTCACTCCCGATTATCCGCGGAATTGGGTGGCGCGGCCGCCGCGGATAACAAAAATCGCGGATAATACGAAAAAAGCTAAAAACGGATATAGCAAAAGAGAAAACAGTCATTCCAACTTTGAAAAATCGTTTTATGTACAATAAAACGTAAAATAAACAACAGGTAATGTTTAACGAACGCTTAATATTTTAGTATATCATTCAAAACTAACCTAAAATGCATTTTGTTAATGAAAACAGAAAAGTGCTTTGTACTTACGAGAGGCGTCAAGGATGCACAGAAAAATTAATATATACGTACTGTTTTAATACTGTAATGTATTATGTAATTACAAAAGCATAACTGTAAAACTACACCTTTTGAAACATTTTCTCTTTGCTTGGAAGAAAAAAAAAAAAAAAAACTTAGCGCGGCAGGCGTGGATAATCTGCTCCGGGGATAACCCGCCGGCGGATAATCGGGAGTCTACTGTACTGCTAATCTTTACCTATTTTATAGTTGTGTATACAAAGGTAGAGACAGAAAATTAAGAAAATGCATAACGAAGTGAACAGATTGCCGAAAATCTTTCTAACATTGTATGAGCTATTTGATACTCTAAATTTAAAGTTTAAAAATATTTTTGTGTGTAAGCCAATACTTAAGTTTTTAATATTTGTTAATCAAATGGTAGAAAAAACAATTGTTATGTCATAAAATCAATTGGGAATAAAATAATTTTAATAGCATTCAAAACGATTTTTTGCATGTTGGCTTATTATTGTTTTTTGATTTCTCCATTTTAACGTTTTTCAAATAACTTTGGATACTAATCTTTCTAACTTAAAACCCCTAGATAAAAGTTATATTTACGCCATTTAAATATATACTTAGTGATAAAAATTGATTGTTATTTCTACTTTAATTTCTGAAATTTCATATCTTTTCATTTAACTTGATTTTTCTTAAAGTGGTATTTTGTGACTGATTTTTCACTTTGCTTTCTTAGAATTATAAAATTTTGTACACTCATGTGTTCTCGATGGCAAAGCATTATTTTAATATTTGAAGTATTTATTCATCAATTGATTTAGTTTTTTATAAATTAAGAATGGCACTTCTAGGTAGTGAATTTGAGAAAAATTAATTTCACGATTTTATAATATCGTTTATTATCAATTACAAATTGAAAAATTGTGAACAATTAAAATAAGAATAAGTTCTTCTTTTTAGCATACAAGTAAAAATTATTTTAAATACAGTTTTTAAAATTTATAAAGTTTTTTTAAGTATAATAATCACCTGAACAGCGTGATTAAAAAAGTAATTAAAAAATGAGTGTAGCTGGACATTATATAATAATTTTATTTACAATAAATTCTTGTATAAATAAATTTCCATTCCGGTAAAATCACCTATAATGCGTATTTAGGAACAGAATCTATTATAAAACCGGCACAATTTGTCTGCAGATTAAGAGTTTGCAATAATTTTACTGATCGGAAAGTCAAAGTTCGTTGCTTTTTTCTTTCTAAAAGAAAAGAAAGTTTTTGAGTTTATATAAACAAGGATATATTTAATTTCAAATATAATTTTTTTAACTGAGAAAGATCTTAGTATGTTAAAATTCTATAAAATCTGAAATTATTATAAGATTTTATTTCATTATATCAAATGAATATTCGATTATATTTGCAAATTCACAAATAGTACATGCCCTTTTTTCAGTCACTGTTTTGCATTTGAAAATAAATCTTGCCACATGCCTCAATATAAGAATAAAATGGTACGTCTCAATATGAAAAGAGGAAAAACTAGCTCATAAAATCATTTGCATAACAACAGCTTCAGTTGCCCCATGATACGTGTAATTAGTCGCCAAACTAAGCCACTTTGAGGGGAAAAAGAAGATCACAATAAACACGGTTCGCTTCACCTTTTTTTTTCTTTCTTTCTATACGGTGGCGACTTAAAGTCGTCTGCCTTCATTCCCATTCACTTCATACCCTACCCCTTTCTTCACCCTAAATATTTATACCGCAGGTGTTTTGACCATTCACCTTCGGTTGATAGAATTCTCGCCGGTTTTGGAAAAGAATGCTGAAGAAATCCGGTCAATTCCCTCTGTCTAATCCTATTTTGATCCGGCGCCAAATCCTGGATTCTTTGGCGAACAATGGCCAGAGGACAGGGACCTCGTTCGAATGCCGCCGTTACCTTTTCTTTCTTTGCTGGTATGTTTTGAGGGGGCTTTGATCGGTGTGTTTACTTTATTTAAGGAAAAAAAATTCAGCCAGCCGAAAGGGGCCGATAAGCAGGGTTAGTACTGTTTTCAAACAGGTGGTGGTCCATTGCGCTTCGGTTGAACTGCCAACTTGGCAAGCGTTGGCGACATGATAGGATCACTGTTTACGGCGCGTGGATAAATAAATTAGTTCTAAACGGGCTTAAGTTCAAAATATATTCAACATGATTAGAAGTAACTCAAAAGTTATTAATCAATAAATCTTTAAAGAATCTTTTTGGGAATTTAATTATATACAGTCGAATTCTTGGGAGATTTTTGGGAGAAAATAGAAATTTTGATATTTAGGAATTATTATATGTACATATTTTTCATCATTTTCGGACTAAATAGATATTACAGCTATGTTTAAATGTTTTTACAAAATTTATAACGATGCAAAAGAATTAAGAGATTTCTAATTAAAAAATCAGGCTAACGAAGAAGTTAATTAAAAAAATGTATGAATAGCAATAGCTTTTCGTTGTATTTAATACCGTATTTGTAGAAATTTCTCAATATTTTGCGACGATTTTATTTTTTACTATACTTTCTATTTATTTTATTAATAAGTATTTTCTACTTTGCAGTACACGATTTCCATTTGAGGGACATACACACTATAAGACAAATCCAAGGCTAGGCTGAAATCAAAGTAAAAATCTAGTTCCAAACTGGGAAAGGGATGCGTAAAACAGACGCTAGAAATAACATATGGCACGTTGAAATTTGCATATTACTCTTTCGTAAATGCTATCCAGTCTTCCAAAAGAAAATGTTTTTGTAATAAGAATTAGTGAAAACTATGGTTGAAATCAATATTTGGCTACAATAAATGTGCATAATTTTATATGCCAAACTGTTTGTTCAATATATAGAAATATACAATTGATATATAGAAATTATTTTTCTTTTTAAAATCCATGATTCGAGGAAAAAAATTCATTACATAGAGGTCTCACTATATGCATTTGCATTGACAATATTGGAGACATTTAAGAGTAAAATTACGTTTTTTCTAATAGAAATAACAAACGAGAAATAATAATTCGACTGAGGAATTAATATATTTACGCTCTCCCACCCTCCCATTTAATGAAAACTTGGCATTGGAACATAATCATCTTATATTCAAGTGCAGTGGAGACAATTTATATCGTGTCATTGTCACAGGACAGAGAGCATTGGAACTGCATGTTGTCTCTTGTTTTGTTATGACATCATACTTTTTTTTTTGTCTATCCCTGAAAGATACGCAATGGATTCCAAAATTAACTGAGCACGCCGCCTTTGACGTGTATTACGACACTATGGACTACTAATTAGAGATATATTGGGTTGGCAACTAAGTAATTGCGGACTTTTCTTAGAAAATCAAAGACAATTTTTTCATGGAACTAAATAACTTTTTTCTGTAATGTATTGCCCATTTTGATCAATGGCCTTTTGCCATCTTTCAGGCAGCATCATAATCCCACGTTCATAAAACTTCTGGTTTTTATTAGCAAAAAACTGAATCAGGTACGATTTGACATCATCATCATTATTGAAATTTTTACCATTCAAGGAGTTTTGTAAAGATCGAAACAAAAAGTAATCAGATGGTGCAAGGGCAGGACTATGTGGATGTGGTAAAACATCCCAACCAAGCTCCAATAATTTTTGCAGAGTGACAAAAGATGTGTGTGGTCTTGCATTGTCATGATGGAATACAATACCTTTTCGATTTGTCAATTCGGGCCACTTTTCTGCAACTGCATTGTTTAATTTCGTTAGTTGTTCAATGTAGACATCAGAATTGATCGTTCGTTTGGGTGGTAAGAGTTCAAAGTAGACAATTCCTTTGTAATCCCAACAAACTGATAACAAAACCTTCTTTTGATGAATATCAACTTTTGATGTTGTTTGAGTTGGTTCACCTGGCCTGCTCCACGTTCTTTTCCGGTTAATATTGTTGTAAACAACCCATTTTTCATCGCCAGTTATCAGTCGTTTTAAAAATGGATCATTTTCATTACGTTTCTTTAGCAAATCGCAGCTGTTAATGCATTGCGTTAAATGCGTTTCTTTCAGTTCGTGAGGAACCCATGTATCGAGTTTTTGAACATAGCCAAATTGTTTTAAGGGATTTTCAATGCACGTATGGGATACATGAAGCTTCTCTGCAATCTCACGTGTTGTACTGTGACGATACGAATCGATTATTACTTTGATTAGGTCGTCATCAACTTCAACTGGACGACCAGAGCGTTTTTCATCTTTGAGTGAAAAATCACCAGAACGAAATTTGGCAAACCAATTTTGACACTGCCGTTCTTTTCAGGCTTCGTCACCATAAACAGCACATAACTTTTTATGAGCTTGCGATGCGTTTTTCCCTTTGCGGAAATAAAAAAGCAAAATATGACGAAAATGTTCCTTTTGATTTTCCATTTTTCAACAAACGCCAAACAAAAACTACGCAACCGATCAAAAAACTTTTTTTGCTGATTGACAGCTGAATTGCTAACTATCAAATAACAAAATGTGTTTTACATCTGTACTACGTCTGCAAACCTAAAAATTCAACTGAAGCCATCTATGTGTGAAATCCGCAATTACTTAGTTGCCAACCCAATATTAAAGAGCTGTTTTTAAAAATATGGATTAACCTAAAGTTCCTAAGTCTTATCTCATTCTATTTATATTATAGACGTTCCAGTGCCATACGTAACTTTGCGCCCAAATTTCCTATATCATTATATGGATTAATGTAGTTTTTCTGGGAAATTTTATTGATAAGGGACTGCCTTTAGCGATCAGCTGGTTTGCCAGAATTATTGGTTAGTTAAAATTTCGATTAATTCTTTTTATAGATGACTTAGTCGATGAAGAAACTTTCTCAATACTTTTTTTAAAATAAAGATTTATAAAAATTTGACAATTCCGTATTTTGTAGTATGTAAGAACCCTTATATAGTTACATTAATTGTTTTATTCGCCTCTCTAATTTTCTATTCATTTCACTTAAAATTTGAAATTTAGTTTTTAAAAAGAATAAATTAGATTTCAAAGAATCGAATCAAATTAGATTAGATTTAAATTAAAAACTTTCTGAAACATTGCTGAATCTAAGCACATTCATGAGAGAGAGAGAAAAAACAAACAAGGGCAATTAGAAAAATCATTCAACTCTAAAGTGTTAGATACATTACAGAATATATTTCATATTTTCAGAATATAGAAGAGGATTATTCAATATAACTTCTCTGATTCGATGGAAAAAAAAACAGTTCTTTAAAAAGAAAGCGGAACGTTCTAACGTAAAGAGCCATAATAAATGCTTAAAAATTCAGATTAAAAATATCAGACCTACTAATAGCTCACACTCTCTTTATAAATATATCTTGTTCAAATTTTCAATTGTTAATAAAATACTTTTTATTCATCCCCTCAATACATTTTTTTAAACTTGTAGTGAATGACACTTGATGTTAATGCAGTTTTTTTCAAATATTAATTAATTAATTAAATTTGTCCAGTAATTTTTATTTGGTCGCCAAAGTAGCCAAATCCATCGTCATGTCGTCAAATGGTCGCCAAGCTCTATTTTGCCACTTAATATTGTAATTCTGTCATATGTATATTTATATTAATTGTAAGTATTTAATAAAAAGTAACTAAACATTTTTTTATTGACCTAAATAGCTAAATAGGAATTGACTTAAATTTATATATATATATATATATATTGTTTTAATTCGTTTTGTTAATAACACGGATTTAAACAGAATACTTTTTATTCAGCTTTCAACAAGGGAAAAATTCATGCAATTAAATAATTGATGAAATAATGGAAACAGTTTGAATTTCAGGATGGCAACTTAATCAATTGCTGAAAAAAAATGTGTTTTTTTTAATTCTCAAAATTGAAGGAAAAGTTGCACAACTATAAAATTTGACATGATTAAAAAAAACATGTTTTGAAAAATTTTGTCACATTGTGAAATTTATTTTTATCTAACAACATTTTCGAAAAACATCACTGAAAAAAGCCAAAAAGTTTGCTTACTTTTTTAATTAATTAAAATTTTAAAAATTTATTTTGAGGTGAGCATTCTCAATATATTTGTGCCAAAATTGGCAGTTCTAGATAAAACAATCTGGCCTGAAAAACACACATATTCTTATTTATCAGTAACAGAAATAGAATTTCCTGAATGGGAAAAATTTATAAATTATTCCTTAATCAATAAATCTGAATTATTCTAATTTTCTATTATTTGTTCATCAATCTCAGAATTTTAACTATTCTGGGGAGGAAAACAGATGTTTATCGTAAACAGTGCAAATATTTTTTAAATTATTCATATATTTAATAAATTATTCATAAAATCGTAACTAACTAGAACTTTTTTTAATGCCAAAATTTCACATAAATTTAATTTAAGGAAAAAAAATGTAATTTTATTTCGACAATGAAAATCATAAAAAAACTGAGTAATTTAGTATACATAGAAACAATAAGCAGTTTTCTGTACAAAACAGCATATAGATATTTGTTTTTTTCTTCTTAAAATTTTTTTTAAAATATCAAATCTAATATGTGTTGAGACATTATAAACTTTCAGCTCAGAACTACAAATTGGTATTCATTAATTACTTTTTGTTATGTAGTGAAATACTTTTTTAATATTAAATGTAATATGAAAACAAAATTGAAATGAAAGTTTTTGATTCAAAAACAGAAAAATATATTTCTTTTTTTACTGTTAATAATTTTTTAATATGTTACAACACAGAAAGAAAGTAAAAATAAGTTTAGCAGATTAATGGCAGTAAATCGCAAAACTGCATAAAATTTTATAAAATTGCTATTTAATAAATGCATATCAAGATTTGAAAAAGCATATTTTCAGAAAAAAAAAGGCCAAAACTAAAGGGCCAAACTGTAGGAATTTTTGTTAGTTAAATTTTTAAAAGTTAATTTATAAGCTTTCAGATTTTTATAGTTATACCTATTATATATTTTTGAAATCGGTTAATTTCCTCTGTTTTATGGGACTAAAACTGGAAATTCGATTTTTTTAAGGTATAAACTCGTTATAAGTGTATAACCGTCATAACAGAATTAAAATTATTTGACAATTTGCTTTATCACAAATATATTCCAATATATTTTTCGTTCTATCAGAAAATCACTCATATTAAACTTTTTTTTGCATTTTTAAGGCTTTAAAAGAATAGTGCTGTAAACGAGGGGAAAGTTTAAATCAGAGGAAACCACTATTAGTGATTTTAAATTTAAATCTTTGAGAGCCAATAAAATACTTTATAAATGACGAGAAAAATGAAATAATACTGCTTAATTGTTTTACCTTTCCTTAACAACATGTTTAAATTCAACCTAACTTACTGTTACACTTATTACTTGAAAACAAAGATAGAATAATGTCAACTCTTCAAAGTGTAAAAGTAATTAAATAGTGAATTATTTAGAAATAATAGAAATTTTGTCATCTTTTAGAGTAAATTCGGTGCAAATTATATTAAAGGAAATATTTTTATACATATAAAAATTCAAAAAATTTATGTTTTCAATTATATCAGTTGAATTTCAAAATTATTTTTCCTTTAATTTTTTTTTTTTTTTAATTTTTCAATGTTCAATAAATAATTAAATAAGCGCAGACGGTTTTGAAATAATACTCGTTCAGAAAGCTTAGACTTGACTTCAATCACTCTATTTTTATATTTTTAATTGCTTTTTGAAAAAAAAATAGAACTGTTGCCAGAATGTATCAACAGAATTCTATAAAAAAAATAAAAGAAAAATATAAAGGAAACAACATATCAAGAATAACTAATTATTTAATATATTTTAATTTGTTTATTTATGAAAAATTAACTATGGCAGTTAATTTTCTCAAAACATCCTTTAAAACCTTTTATTACACATGACTATTTCTGTACAAAATTTAAATTACTTATACCATATATTAATAGCAATGAAGAAAATTAACTATCAGCTTATTTAAAAATATTTTCTTCAATTCATATTTTCATTTTAATTTAAAAACCTTTCAGATGGTAAAATAATTTTGTATATTATAATATTGTATATAGAAGTAATTCTTGCATTAAAACTGTTAAACCTAGATGTTTAATACTTTTAACATTAAACGTTCATATTATGTTTCATTTTAAAAAAACGTTTTTTTCTCTTGAAGAATGCTTGGTACATCAGTTAGTTTACTATAGGGCTTGACATAACATGGATTTCTGGTAAATAAAATGTTGATTACGATGAATAATATAAATTGATAAAAAAAATTAACGGAAAAAAATGTTTATCTTAGAGAAAAACTAAATTTTATTTCAAAACAATATAAAAATTGGCTTTAATTTTCATCCTTTAGAATAGGATTTTTTTTCCCCCTTCTTCTTCTTTTCAATTGGAGGTAGAATTAAGGAAAAAATAATTTTGAGCGATAAATCGCCAATAAATGGTAGCCCTTCCCTGTCAATAGTTGTAAGTTTCTTCTTGATTAAACCGCATCATTCGGGTGAACGAATAAGATCACTTACAAAGGACTCTGCGGATCGAATTGACAGATTGAGCGGGCCCTTCGCAGACACAAACACACCCGCCGCAGACGATCCGTTCGGGGGCGGGTTGGTGGGGTAGAATTAGGACATCGCGTGCTACTTTGCAATAAATTAAAAAATTATCGTTTGCACGAGATAATAAAAAGATTTGTCAAACATGCTACGAAACAAGTGACAAGTAATTCATCATTATTCTGAAATATTTTTTCCCCTTCTTTTTATGACAGTAGTTGTTTCTTCTTATTTTGTTTGTTTTCTCCTCTGGTCCATTAGACTCATGTTAATTAATGACAGATTAATTTAACGTCAAATATTGACTGTGTCTAAGTTCATAAGTAACTGGCATTTCAGACTATTTTTCACTGGTATTGCCAGTGGCGTTACCAGAGGTGTTTTGATGGCAAGATCGATAGTAATTTTTTATTTTATTATTATTATTTTGCTTATGTTACATTAAAAAAACATTAAATATGAAGAAAAATTTTTGAAAAAAAAATTACTCTGCTCTTACCAATTGTGTTGAATTTTTTTTTTATATAAAAGTACAAAATGATTTCATTCCCTAAAGACTGCCTCAAGAATAGTTTTAACTCTTTTTAAAAGTCCGCTTTAAAGATTCTGTTAACCAGTTAGTTGTTTTTAACGAGTATACTCGTCATGGTAAAAGTAGAACATTTTGCGATATGACGAGTTTATTCGTCAGAAATAATAAGTAGTGACTATTTGCAGTTTGAATTAGAATTTTAGTAAACACTCTAACATATTCGTAAATTTCAAGATGTTTGAAATATTTTGAGGTCAAATCGAAATCAAAGGAACAAATAAAAGATTATTATATGCTGTACCATGCGTTGCTCAATACTATTCTTTAAAAGCAAATTGATTTAATAAATTAATTTTTTATGTTTCTTTTTGTTCACATACAAAAAATGTACGTTAGTTTAGTTAAATAAATAAATGTAATTATTGAATTAAAAAAAAGTCATTTCATTACAACATAATTTCATATTACACATACTCTGTGTTTGGCGAGTATACTTGTCATCGCTAAATTTTTAAAACACAATTTAGATCCGCATTTTTCGAAGAGGTCGGAACAGTTAACAGGTTAAAGACCATTTATACATCGTTAACATTTATTCATTTGAGGCTCATTGATTCGTAATATGGAAATATTAATGTATTTTATTTATACAACGAAAAGCTTCAGTTATATGTAGTTTTCAATACTGCAGATTAGAATCTCCTTAAATCTGAGAGATCACTTTTGAAGAGTATGTGAAATATCATACTCTGAAATCGTGACTTCAGAATTGTTAACAATCGTGGAGCAGAAAACAAATTAACTATTGTTAGTTTAAATGTTGAGGATGAAACGGTGTAGAAGTTATTCAATCGTACTTTAAAATACCAGGGAACTATTTATTTATTTATTTTTGTTCAAATATTTTTGAAAAAATATTCAAGGTTCTTAATAATAATCTACGCATCGGATGGCGTTTAAATATTTAACTAAACATCTATTTGCATGGACATAACTCATACAATATGTACAAATGGTACGCAATAAAGCCATGGTTTTTCTCAATTTTAAAATAAAATATTAAAATCAAATTGTTTTTAATATTATTGCAATAATATATTAGTATCATTTTCAAATGTTTATTATTTTTCATGAATGTTTATTAATATATAGCATTAAATTAATTAAAATTTTGATTTGCAGTTTTAGGTAGTTTCCTATAGCAAGACTAGCTATTGCAATGGTTCTCATGACAAGACTCCAGGAAAATTTCTTCAGTTCTTCATCGATCATGGTCTCTAAAACCACCCTTCGTTCAAAAGTTATATATACATAACATGGGCAAAGCGTTATACGCTTATTATCTTATGAACAGGGTTTAGTTTAGTTATATTAACATCCCGTTGTAAAGCTAGGGCTATTTTGGGACGAACTCGTATCAGATGACGAGGAAGACACCTGAGCTGGCAACCCCCTCTCAACACCACACCAAACCAGCAGGAAAACGTTTGGTACTGACGGATTTAACGTGTAACAGACCCCCTTACATGACGGTTTTTCGGTGGAATCGGGTCTCGAACCTGACACCCTACGGATCACGAGCCGAGACCTTACCACCAGGCCACCGCGGCTCTTATGAACAGGATAATTAGGTAAATTCTGTTTGTATTTTAACTGACTTGGAATATGTTGTTAGAAATATAAAATTCTCAGACGAATTCGTAAATGGCCCATCTAGCCACGACCTCCGTAATACAAGGCCTCACAACTCCCAACGCGTTCAGCCCGTGACGTCACGAGTTAGGATGAATTTTCAGGAAAATTCTAAAGGCAGCTGGTGTAAAAGAGTGCGGTTAGTCACGGTAGATGTTGGCGTAGCGAAGTGCGGGTATTGTGTTACTGGTTTTATTTAAAAGTTTTCTGATCTTTTTTTCATATTAATTTTAATTTATTGTAATAAAGATGCCTAGTGCGTGCTGTGTTCCTAATTGTAAAAGTAATTACACGAAAAATAGCCCCAATATTTCAGTACTTTCGTTTCCAAGAAATGAAAACACTAGAAGAGCATGGATCTCTGCAATAAAGCGGGACAATTTCGTGCCAACTAAATATAGTAAGGTAAGTTTCATTCTTTTTTGTACAATTTTTAGTTAATTAATTCTCTTGAACTGTGAAACATTTAAAATTATGTATAACTTCCATTTCTGTCATTTTGTTTTCTCTACATTTAGTTGCTTATGCTTCCAATTACTTTGGTATTGTTTGCTTGAGCTAAATAAAAAATTTCTTTGTTTTATTGTTACTTCTCATAGTCTTTTTTTTAATTTGTTCTTAATATTTAAAATGTTTTGTTTCTGTATCTTTTTAATTATACTTCATATATATTTTTTTAAAATTTGACTTAAGCCTAATATTTGTTTCATATATGTAGGTCTGTGCTAAACATTTTCCAGAAAATCTTTAGAATCGTTAGAGAAATCGTTAGAGAAGCATTTAATACCAGTACTTATTCAAGTACCAATGGAGTATAAAAGGTAAGTTTTTTTTAGAAATATGTAATAATTATCACCAAAATCTTACAAAGTACTTAAGTGATTTACTGTTATTATACTCTTATAAAAAAAGTTTAAAATCATCTAATGAATAATAAAACTTTATTATTTTTATCTTTATTATTTAAAACTTTATTATTTAGTTTTTTATTATATATATCATGACTATAGATTGTAGCAAATTAAATTTATATTTTGTTCTAAAATATTATGTAAAAAAGTTAGATATAGTTGTAAAACAATATGAATTGCATGCTCATATAGGTTTAGAAAATGGGGGTAAACTTTCTTTCTCGCAAGAACATATTTTAAATGCAGTGCTCTATAATTTTACAGTATTTAAAAAAATATGCGACGAATATGAGTCTGAATTCCTAAAACTTCACGATCAAAGAAAAATAGTTTCTTGCCTTACATATTCTATTCTAGAAGAAAATAAATTCTGTGATAGTGGAGCATGTGATGAAGGTCATCAGTTTAATTCCATTATCTGGAAAGTTTGGTGCTCCACAAATATATTTTTAAATAATTATGTTAAGAAAAAAAAATGATAATTTAGCTAAAGCTTTAGTTCAGAAAAAAAACCTAGCTGTAAAGAGAGCAGAAAAAAGAAAGGAAAAAAAATTAAAAATTACTAACTTGAAAAAGAGGAGGGATGATAAAAATATTTAATATTAAATTTTCAAGCATAACAAGTAATATCAGTATAAATTGTTAATTGACTTTTATCACAATTGTTTCTTTTAATATTGTTATTAACTTTTATTTATAAATTTGTATTTTAACTTTATTTAATATTATAATTATTTTCATTTGTCTGTGTGAAATTTATAATAAAGTTAAGAAACAAAATGTATTTTGTTATTGTCTCTGAAAATAAAATGTTATGAATCAAATAGTGTGTGATTTTTTATTTGTGTTATCCTTTACTGTTACTTCAGATTAAGTATAAGTGCATTGAAATGTGAAATCAGATGTAATAAAAGCTAGTTTATTAAATTGTATGAATTACTAATATATTAAATGAAAACAATTCTTAATGTGAAAAAACAAGGTGTGAAAGTAATTCTTTTTTATCAACAGAATTAGTTGGTGTAAAATTTAAATCTGATATTAAATACATTAATGTTTTATTTGAAAGCTTTAAAATCATTAAGCTTTAAAAAGTCTTAATGATTAATTTAATTTCAAGCTTTAAAAAATATTTTCAAGGAAAAAATAAAACAATTTTTAACAGCTTTTAATAAAATAAAATAAAAACTATTAAAACAAGAAAACTAACAATACCTCAATGTATATATCTAAAAAATTCACATCTTCGAAAGTTTGAATGTTATTAAATGGTCACTACGCTATAGAGGACTTTTAAGATTTTCTATCATGCCGTTTCTTTTATTCACACGGGAAAAAATAAATCTTGAATTTTATGCAAGATTCATGTCTTAATATTAGGAATAGTAAGTTATTTTTAAGTGAATTTAAAATATACCTACACATCAAGGAAGAAAGCAGGATTCTGCTCACGGCAGGCAATCATCCTAATTGTGTGACGTCACAAACTAGTTGTGAGGCCTTGTATTACGGAGGTCGTGATCTAGCTCAAAGCGGTTGGAAATGGTGAGTGGTTGAAATTTTCATTTTGCTATAACTTTCTTAGTACTGAAGATAGAAAAATAAATCCAATTAGCCAAATTAGCGTCTCATTAACATCTTTTGACGTACATTTAGAATAACTTTTGTATTTAAAGTTTTTCGATCTTAGTAGTTAGAGGCTGAAAAGTGATTTTCAAGTACTCATTTTGACTGTTTCTAACATCGTCAATTTATGTAGCCAGATATTAACTTAGATGTAAAGGAATCTACCTTTGCCTTCCCTCTTGCCGAGAGGACTTTTTCTTTCTTTATAAGTTGTTTTACGTCAGTCTTATGAAAGATGAATAAATAGTGCTTTATTATATGCTTGATAGAGCTTCATTCAGCTAGAATTCATTATGTTTCAATTCTTATAAGTATATCAAAGCAGCAAAGCTGAAAATGAATAGAATTCACTAGCTATAAATTTCCAGCCCGTGAAAATGCCTTATTATAAAATATTTCAAAAGATAAAAAGTTCTCAGCTTAGAGATCAGAATCGCTTGCCCGGGAAGATTCTTCATATATGTGTTCCAGATATAAGCAAATATCTAGTTTACCGAGTTTAAATTTTTGAGAACTAGTCAGTCCCATAAGCTGTCCTCTTCATCGGATCATGATCTAAAATTGCATTATGACAAACAACAATATACAAAGGTTAAACTTATTAACATTTAGTCCTGTAAAAACGACTATTAAATATATCAAATAAAAAGAAAGGATTAATTAGAAATTAAAAAAAAGGTTAAAATTAGAAATTAGTTTGATGACGTTTGAATAAAAAAAGACAAAAAATGTCATTCAACACTTTAACCCTTTCTAGGGCCATGGGAACTATGCTTCCCACCAAATTCGTCAATCTTTGCATGAAGTTATGTACGCTGCTATAACATCTAACAAATTTTTCAATAGAAAAGAAACTTGAATGCTTTAGTTCCTTATCTCACAAAAAATGGTATGCCTTTATTTGTTTCTTAACTATTAATTAACGAAATTAACTAATTAATCGAATTCAATTTATGTAATAAGCTAGATGAACCACTTTTCTTAAACAAATTTCAATCCTAAAATATATTTTAATGTACCATGACAAGATTAAAAAAAAAAAGTCTTTTAAGGGGTTAAAACACGACATAAAAGTCCGATTTGACAAAAAGAAAATATTTTTGAGATGTTTGTGAAATCTGAACAGTAGATTTAATTGAGATTACTTTAAAAATATTAATTTAACTACTTCTTTCCCAAATTCATCTTAGGCATTATATTATCAAATTGGTGGTAGTCTGCTTTCTTTAATCGCATTGGAGTTGATTTTTTTTCAAGATTTATGAACAGTTCCCAAAAGCGCGAAAATATTTTGAACATTCTTATGTGAATTCTTCATTGACGGTTTTATAAGATTTGAGTAAAGCATTTCTTATTCATTTATTATATCTTATAATGTATATCTCCTTTTTTTTTTAAGGAGTAAAACTCACGCAGCCTTATCCTATGCCATCCATCTTGTGCCAATTGCAGAATTTTCAATATTTGATAAGAAAAATTTCTCCGGTATCGAACGCAGTTCCCCCCTCCCATTTCGAAACAGGGCATACTTTATTATTCGAAACAAAATTAATTATCCTTTAAAAGTTGTCTTTAACTTACACAAAGAGCCGCCTTCCACTTTATCTTCATCTGGTCTCCAAAAGGGCCTTTCAAAGAGAGACAGAGAATCTTCAAGTTGATGAATTGCTTTTTAACGACCTGATTCACAGCTTTATTTAATTCAACGGTGAAAGGTTGGGATATCGCATACGTCTTCATTCATCCCACTTTAGCATTCTTTTCAGTTAAAAGAGCAATTAACTATTTGGTAATATGTTCCGTAAGGAAAATTTTTATTTAATAATAGCTTAACTACTTTTAATCAAGGGATTCTTTAATAGAGGGTTGCACAAAATGTTCTGCCATCTTTCGCCATAATTGGATTTAAAAAAATATCTTGACCTTTTGGCAATATCAATCCCTAAATAACCAAATTTTTAAATTAATTTTCTTATTATTAATTAAATTTAGATTAATCAATTTTCCGATTTTGGAATGCTTACTCTAAATTGGCATCATTTTCCTGTAATTCAGAATTATAAGACAGACCTGCATTACTTCCTTCATTCTTGAAGTTGTTTTAATTCAGTTTACTGTGATATCAGGTCTTACAGTCTGAGGCAATGATCTTTAAAGAATATTGCCTTCGCTTAATATGATTTTTTCCAGTCTCCATCCATATCTGGTGGTATAATAAATGCAAATGGCGCTGGGGTGTGACATTTTTCGCCCCCTCATCATATTTTGCTTTAAGAAAGGATGGTACTCATGTGCAGCTAAGATAAAGGACATAAGAGGCGACATCGAAAAGATCTTAATTTTTTGTAACATTTATTCATTTAAAAATAAAACTTCGTTTTATTTGCTTTATTAAGTGATTATTTTATTCATTTTAAAGAAAAATATGGAAAAAAAATCAAATTTCTATTACAAAATTTCAAATTTTAAGATAAAATTTTTAAAAATTGAATTATATTTTATAGAAATAAGAACAAATAAATATCTTAAATTTATAATGCAAATTATATTCTTAAATGAAATGGTCTTTTATTTGAAAATTGTACCACCCAAAACAATGTTCTATACCATTAGTGGTACATGTACTGTTATTTAAGAAATTCTAGTTTAATTGCATATAAAAAAAAGAAAGTATGGAATGCAGAGGCACATATTTTATTAATCTAAAAAAATAATAATAATTTTAAAAATAAAATTAATTTAATATAAATGTATGGAAATTCCAAGACAATATAATACAGACGATAAAATTTCATAAAGAATATATAAGACTTTTTTAAATGCTTATATGCCATCTTAAAACATATTTCAACACTAATTATTATTCAGTCATAAAGGTAAAATTGAAAATGTTTATTCAAAAAATATTATAAGATGTTTTTCAGTTCAATGTATTTAATACATAAGTGTGTTGCGTTCATATGTGTTGCACAAATACTGATCATTATCTCCTTCATTTGAAGCAGGTGGGAATTGTACATGATTTCCCAGAAGTCTCAAAGCTTTGCCTGCAACAGAAACAAAATTATTATATAACTCAAAGTTATACATAATTTTTTATCCAAAGAGAGCATCAAAATATTTGTACAGCTTTGTACATTGTACCTTTCTTTTGAAATGGTAATAGCCATTGTTATTCTGGAAGTCTTTGTAGAGTTTCTTTAAAAGTTTGAATATTTTAATGGAGAAATAGCTTTAATATAATTTATTGTAATCAATAGGAGAAGTCTCCCTTATACTTATACAAGTCGGATCGTTGAATCTAGACTACCAAATTAGGCATGTAGTTACTTCTTAATTAAGTTGTTCTTTAAGAAAAGATTTTTCAAAATTTTAGAATAAATTTTTAAGCAAAAATTTTTAAAATTTTAACTTCCTCTCTCAACTATTTCGAAGCATATTATTGCACAAAAACATTTTTACGCCCTTTTAAACTTTAAAAAAAAGTATCTTCCCCTTTTTAAACAATTTATCTGCTTTTTATTGATTTTTTTAAATGTATTTTAAGTATACTTTACAATAGTGTTTTAAAATGATTTTTTCTGCTTTTATGCAAATGTACGTTTCGACGATATTAAATACAATTTTTTAAAATGTTTTTATCAGTCTATGATTAAAAATAAAAGTTTTCATACCATTTTTAACCTAAAATTTTACTGTGCTATGATATTTTGGTTTATAGGCTAGAATTTCCTTTTAATATTTTTCAAAATGATGCTACCGCCGTGAAAGGAGTATAACTGAATGGTGAGAGCTTCGAGCAATTATTGTGAAGCAAACATACGCGCGTTCTGACAACGAATAAAATATCGACAAATAGAGATTTCATCTTTTTTGACTTGCTTGTTTCATCAGTTTATACGGATGGTGTTTCTAATCTTACATTTTCGTGCGGATTATGATTTGATTTTGCGCTTTCTTGTAAGGTGAATTTTGAAACTTTTTGAAAGAAATTAAACTTTTGCTTTAAATCTAGAATGTTATTCCAAAAATATACATTTATGGTAATTTCGTTTAGATCGCCATTACAATTTAAAATTACGTACAGAAGTATATAATAAATCATAATGATATATACCGCGTGACTTTGCTTTTAATTTCGTCTTGTCTTCGACAGTAAATAAAGCACCTTAATTTCTGAGCATGGCATTGCATTACTTTAGTCCTTATAATTTCATACCATAATAGTCCTTATAATTCCATACCATTTGACTATTAATACCATAATAGTCAAAGTAAGTTATTTGCAGACTAAATTTCTAAATAATTGAATTCAATTACCTCTATGTGAATTGCAATCATAGGATCTTCCCAAGAGTTGTCAACATGTATTTGTGCTCTGCCATCTCCGCCCACTTGTACTGATCTGCCAGTACATCGATTTCCATCCTTCTTACCGGATATGACGTCACAGTAGGTTCCTTGAGGAAGTCCTGTCTGCAAGGACTGATTCAACGTATGACCATCGTTATTGATAGCTATGAAGCCTTTGTTGCCCCGGCTGAAGGCTATTTGATTGTTGTCATTATCCCACCAATTTGCGACGCCATCGAATCCAACAACATTTCGGAACTTAACCATGTTGAAAATCTGCCGCCACCTGCAGTGAAAAGTTCTCTCAGCATCATTATAGAAGTACTTTTTTGAAGAAAATAAAGAAAAAAATAAGAAAAAAATTGAAATAATCTTTCATTAATTTCATGTTATCATGTGAGAACATTATTAAGTCATTGTTTTAATTAATTTAAGACATTTACCAGTTTAAACCGGTTTGAATCAATCATGTGACTATCAGATTACGCTTGCGTTAACTTTTAGAAAATCGATGGTGGGTCCCCCCCCCCACTCCCATTTCAAAATTGTTCGAGCTCCAAAACATTTTTTCCCAGCTAGAAAAATATAATTATTGTATAATTATTTTTTAAAATTCTAATTATATATTCTCGCCAAGTTGTAACTTTTTGTTCGCGATAGATTGCCAAATGTGATAGCCTTCTTTATCATTTTCTAATAACCTTAAATTCGAAAAATTGGTACCTCAAAAGTGATAAATAGTCAATTTTCTACCCGTGCACTTAGTGGGTTGAAAAAACCTCAAACCAAAACAACATCATATTCTCACATGAGAGCAAAAAATAAGTTTTGAATTTAAATTCGACAAGCTTATGGAAATGTTACTTTGAATAGTTTGAAGCTTCATGAGGAAATGATCATTTATTTATAAATCACGTTTATTGAATTGTCACATATGCAGAAAAGAAAACAATAACAAAAAGATGTCACAAATTTGAGCTGGATATGCAAACAGATTTGATCCTATTAAGGTAAGATATAATTTTTGGCAATAGAAAATTTTCCAATCGCTGCAGAACTACACTAATTTATGATCTGTAATTTGATCACAGATCAACCCGAAGTTTGAGTTTCCGTACTTTAGGTGGCTTTTCTACTCTCAAAAGCAAAAAATTATAGATTATTATCAATTCTAATTGAAAATTACAGATCAAATCATGAAGAAAGAAATTACAATCCCAAGAATTTGGAGATCTGTTAGAAATTCACACCTAATGCATGTCTGACGCTTCCATCGAATTACAGAATCCTTTATTGAATTTTAAAAAATAAATAAATAAAGACTAAAGTCAATTGGCCATATTAAAAATCTCGGGCATATATCAAATTCATTTATGGATTGAAGTAACAATATATTCGAAAACATGCGTCATCTAGTTAGGAAATTAAATATATTCTTAGATGAAGGAATTAAAATCAATAAAGCTAAATGAATGTAAAAAAAAATCATATTCATATTCCAATTTGAACGAAAGTGTCTTCAATATACACTGCCTATTCATCTATACGAAGATTTGAAAGATAGAGCGTGTTGAATTGATACCCCTAGTATTAGTCCTATATCATCATCAACGAATTAGAAAAGATCGATTAAGTTTTGGAAGAGCAAATAGCTCACATGATCTGTTGTTTATCGTTGCTCAGAAGTTTAAAAAACTAAAGCAGCTTAATGCAGTAAAGAAAGCTACTGAAAAACTCATAAACCTTGGAAACTGCATTCATTCTATCTCTGAAGCATTTACCTATCTACTGGTATGATGAAACCTTTAGAAGCTCCAAGAAGACAAAATATTCATGCGTTTATTTTAAGGTTTTACAGCTAAATATGATGGAGGAGGGCAAAATGCCTCAGAAGTTATATTAGGTGCTTGCATGCATTTTAATCAGCGACATCTATTGGCAAACATGCGAAGTATCGGTATAAATAACAATGATTTTGGGTTTTATCAATTTACTATTATTTTATAGTTATCGTTTTGAAAGTTTTCCATTTAGTATCATTGAGTTATTCAGTGAATAAAGACCCCAATCATGGAACCCTCTAAAGTGCATTTTCGACATTTATTGCTTTTTTTTGTTGTTGTTGTTTGATTTGAAGAAAATCTGCTGCCGAAGCCCATCAGACACTTTAAGAAACTTATGGCGATACTGCTCCGTCATATCCCAATTGGTTTCAACGATTTAAGAGTGGTGATTTCGATGTCAATGACAAAAAAACGGCCTGGATGACCAAAAAAACATTCAATGAATTTCAAGACATATTGGACGGAAATAGGAAAAAGTTCTAGGAAATGATTGAACACATTTTGATTGATATAGATTGTACCAATTTTTCACAATAAATACCTTTCTAAAGTAAAAAAAAAAAAAAAAAAAAAAAAAAAAAATGATCAAAATACATGCAAGTACTTAATACATTCTATGTGCGCTAATGTTTAAAACAGATTTTGAATTCTGAAATATATATATATGAAATGACATTTTAAACTCTTAATTTAAACCAAATTAATTTCCAAAGCTTTATCTTAATTTAGCCCATAGTAAAATATTCTCTTATTTCCTGATCGCATTCCAACTGAAACTGTGTACAAAGTACTACGCCATCAATATACGTATCGAGTGAAAGTGATACTTCCGTTGCCCTTCTCAAAGGTCAACACGTGTATTGAATTGGCGCGTGGCCGGAAATCCCATATTATATAAGACTAGTGATCATTTGTTTCGTCCCTTCTTCCCTTTTTGCCTTCTTTACTTCTCCTTTTGTTTCGTGATGTGGCGGACGTGCCTTGTCCGTGTCTCTGCTTGTAAATAATTATGCTTTCCAGGAATGGATATTAAAATTAAATTAAAAAATCCAAAGCGTCTTCTATGTCTTCAAACCTGCCTTCTACTTTTCCGAAATAACTTTACATATATACTTTCAACAAACACGAACCTGTGTTCACACACCCAGCCATCTCCACATGTCAAGTCAGGGTTTCTCTTCACACTTTTGATGTTGTAATTTCCATCATGCGGTGGTCCGATCCAGTCGTTGGCGTCCTTCCCATTGACGATGTGTTCTGTCCAGCTGAAGCTACTCATAACCCTAGTAACACCATAAGGCCAAGCAAGCATGAAAGCGACCGCCATTTTGTACATGCGAGATTGCCTGTGGGTGAGGATACTTCCATAACCCCCTGCTCCATGGCCTCGTTGATTGTCGTGGTTATCCACAAATGCAAGGGCGTTGTTTCCAGACTGGAAAGCCCAGCCTTCACCAAAATTGCGAAGATACTTCAGTTTCTGGTTGTTATTCTTCCTGATCACATTACCTGGAATTAAAGTGTTGCTATTATAAGACACAAAAATTCAGTTGCAAGTATCATTCACCGTTACGCATCAATTGCAGTTCATGAAAATTTTAGTTTAAATCAATATTACAAATTCAGATATCTACAGTCATGCCCATTGTAGATCATGTATCAAAGAAAAAGTCATTAACGTCGGCCTAGCTGAACATAAGTTTGGGTTTAACCTTATACTGTATTTCGTTAGGAATAATGTTAGGTCTGTTCATACTATCCAAACATTATGTGTCATTTAATCATACACTTTGCCCAGTTTAGTACTATACATCGTCTCCTACCAACTGGGCGCGGATTTCTTCGAGGCTAAATAGTACAAAAAATAGGCAAAATAGGCAATAGGCAAAATTTTAACACTGATTTAAGCACTATACGCGAAAATAGTTACACTAACAAATGTGACGGTTTGAGCCGTCCGTGCTAGTTAAGGAGGAATTATACAGATCATTTGGAATAAACACAACTTTTATTAGTGCATATTGTTACAAACCTGTAATTTTGCTTCCCAGTACGACTAGTGTCATCGTAGGAAAGACAGGATGTACGATCTGTCCTGTGCGTGCTGAGCGTCAATGAGCTCAGAGCTTGACGACTAACTTGGCGACTATTTGGCGACTTGGCGATGAATTTGGCGAGAAAATGGATTATACGGAAAGGTCGAGAAGTTTCACGATCCATCCAGTAGGAACCGAGATACACCCAGAGACGTCCTGATTAATCTGGAAGATTCTAGACCCGCCCCCCCCCGCAACTATAAAAGACAGGCACTCACCAGTTGCAAGGAGTGGTGTAAGTGAAGTCCTGTGAGAAGTAGCGAGTCGGAAGCTAAAGCGAGAAGTTCAGCCGTTGGAAAGACGGTAGAGCAAAGCTACCAGGAACCCCTCTCCTGCTGGATTCTGTCTATCCGATTCGTGTGCTGCTTTCTATTGAAGTGTGCTACTGTCATCTACTGTGTTCGTCTCTGCTGTATATAGTTGTCGTCTTTGTGCTGTCCTGTCATCGTGTAAATAAACGTCGGGTTTTTTTTTTTTTTTTTTTTTTTTTTTACTGCCGCCTGCTGCTTGAGCGTTCTCCACACCATATCACTTCCACTATCCAAACGAACCCGGAAATTTCGTAACAATATTCTCCTCTAATGTCAAATTCCGATCAATACCAGTATTTATGTCTGTTTAATTTCATGTTAATAAATATTCTTTATTTCAAATGCCAGTCTTTGATATTAAAGTTAACTATGCTACCCGCATCCAAAAAGCATTTTTAATTGAGTATCCTCCCAGTTTAGAAACATGAATTAGGATGCATCACAACACTTACAGGGATAGTGGTATCGCAAGAAATATCTGGTTTTAGTAGTCGGTTTGCCCTTAAGATTGTATGAATGAAAATTTGTTTTTTAGGTGCTGCTATATTTATATAAGAACACTATTTTGAATAGCAAACTCAACATCTTAAAATAGCAAATTTACTGTATGCTGTGCAATGGCTCTTCCTGAACCATCCCATACATGTTCAAAAGGATTCAGATCCGGAGACCTCGAAGTCTATCCAACACCGAATATTTTCTTTAAGGGAATCAATCAATTTTAGCTTTTTGCGGCCACGAATTATCGTCCATAAAATGACAGCCGGGCCAACAGCACCCCAGAACAACCTCACAAATGCATCAAGGACCTTATCTCTATAGCGATGTGCGGTGACAATACCCTCATTGAAGACGTGCAGTAATGTACAACTGCCCAACATTATACAAATCCTATCAATTTTACTGGTAGCAATTTAGAATTATTTTGAATATATTTAAGATTTTAATTTTGGATATGAATTTAGCATCATCCTATGTAGCCCAAACTTACCTGTAAAAATAGATAGAAGCAAAAATGATGCCTATACGTAGGTTTGTTTTTAATCTTGAGTTCGCATAAAAAACAAAAAACTGAGATATTAAAATAAATATCTCCATCAATATTGCTATTTTATTATTCATTTGATTCCCATCACGTCGTAAGAATATTGTAAAAATGTTCACTATAATTTAATTTCCTAAATATTAGACAATAACAGAAGTTAAAAGCATACCTAGATTCATGCCGTACTTGAACTCAGTGACTCTTCCAAATCCAACATACTCATCAGACTTAATGGCCTCCCCTCCTAAATCGATGACTTCTTGGTAAATGAAAGGTCTTTTGCCAGCCCCAAACGTTACTTCTTTCAAGTTGTTCAGCCTTCCATAAATGGCGGTCAGGTCTGCTGGCCACATGTGTTTTGCAGCGTCCACCCGAAAACCAGCCACACCGAAATCAATCAACTTGTTCATATATTCCACGATTTTGTTCCTCACGTGTTCATGGCCCAGGTCTAGATCAGCTAAACCCGATAGACGGCAGTTGCGCACCTGCAATAGTTAATAAATTAACGATCAGGTAAAACTATAATTTCAACAGAAAATGAATTTCAAATATGGATTATAATTTTAAAAAGTGCGTACGTAATACATCTTCTTCTGAAGCTGAGAGATTTATGTCATTACGATTCCAGCAACAATCTAAAGAAAACTAGAACTTCCACGGATAGAGAAGATATGTAATATCTATTAACCCTTTCTAAGGCCGTGGGAAGTATGCTTCCCACCAAATTTATCAATCTTTGTATGAATTTATGTAGGTTGGCATAAGTTCTGACAAATTTTTTTAGAAAGACAGAAACTCAAATGCTTGAGTTCTTTATCTTACACAAAATGATGCGTTTTGATTTGATACTTAATTATTAATTAACCAAATTAATTGATTAATCATATTAAATTTATCTAATAAGCTAAATAAATCCCTTTTCTTATTCTAATTTCAAGCCTAAAAATATTTTGACATAATATGATTTTTAAAAAATGACCCTTTAAAGGGTTAAAGTAAAAAAGTTGGTTTATATGATTCAAGTCCCAGTTTGAAGTTGCACGAGAATTACAGGGTCAAATTTTGTGATTTAAAATAATAATCAGATGCACTTAAATCGACATTTTGCTCTGAATAATGTGCTGATTTTTGTTGTTGTTGTTGTTTCTTCTGGCACTTGCCACGGACAAGCCCGCTGTTCAAAGACAGCCGATTTTAGCCTAAGGGGGAGCGCCTCTTGTTTTTATCGTAGAGCCAACTAGGGCCAAGAGTGCAACTTGACTACTCACGCATCACTCATTCGCTTGCACAACCCCTTTTTACAGGAGGGCACATTCATACATCTCACAGATAGAGCAGGAAGAACAACCATGCCCAAGCCGGGACTCGAACCCGGGATGCTCAGATCACGGGGAAGATGCGCTACCCCTATGCCAGGACGCCGGCTGATTTTTGTTAGTGTAATATAGAAGTCTTATGAAGACTTTCATGTCACATCAATCAAAGAACTAAGATTCAATGTGTAGCAAATGTACCGGATTTTCGTTTGAAGCAAGTCTTTAATTTTGACTCCCGAAATAAACCATCCATCGATACGGATGAGAAATCTCTTGTCCCAAAAATGCTAATCGCTAAAATTTGACTTGCATATTTATTCCTATAAGTTCGAAAAGTTAATAGAAATCCTCAAAATGCATTCACTTATTACTTTTTCGTATGCGAATTATAGAGATAAAATGCCGTTGTCCTGGTATAGGGATAGATTGTCTTCCCCTGATCTGGGCGTCCTGGGTTCGAGTCCCGGTTCGGGCATGGTTGTTCTTCATCTGTTCTATCTGCGAGATGTGTGAATGTGCCACCCTGTAAAAAGGGGTTGTGCAAGCGACTGTGATGCGTGAGTAGTAAAATCGTACTCTTGACCCCAGTTGGCGCTATTAAAAACAAGAGACGCTCTCTTCCGGCTTAAAATCACTGAATTCGAAATCAGCGGGCTTGCCCATGGCAAGTGCCATCAGAAACAACAACAAGAGATAAAATAATATCAAAAAATTCAAACTCGAGGTTTTGACCAATCTCAAACATTTCAAAGTTCTCTGAATCCGACAAATATTTTTGGCATTATGCCTGTCTGTGAACACTATAACTGAAAAATGCTCCAAACCAGACGGATGGGATTTGATATATGGGCTAAAAGCCAAATTTTTAGGTTTCTGTGAAATTCTGGATGAAATCCATTCACAGAAAATTTCACCATCTACTGTTCGTGTCAATAACCGTAGCCATCTTGGTAGATAAAATTTCGTACACAGGTTCGTACAGGTTTCGTACTCATCTAAAATACATATTCTTATCAACTTTTGTATCAAATCTGTCAAATGGTTGACTGTCTCTGTATTTTTGCATGCATCTAAACGCAGTGACTTAATTCAATGGAATCGAGTGTAATATCCTACGACTACAGCCATACTTCCGTCTCAAATAGGTCTCAAAAAGGCGTTCGAAATTCATATTCTCACTAAAGATTCAGTAAAAATGCTAGATTTAGGCAAAATATCTACATTTTATAACTATTGTTCACCAATGTCATGCGCCGGCGTCCTGGCATAGGGGTAGCGCATCTTCCCCGTGATCTGGGCGTCCCGGGTTCGAATCCTGGTTCGGGCATGGTTGTTCTTCTGTGACGTGTGTGAATGTGCCCTCCAGTAAAAAAGGGTTGTGCAAGCGAATGTGTGAGTTTCATCTTCTTCTGAGCTGGAAGTCAGACTTCTGTCCTCGGGTGCTCAGGGAGCTTTACTCTCAGAAGCTACTGCACCCCCTTTCCGTGATAAAGCGGATACGTCATCATCATCAATGCCATGCAAGGTAGTAGTGGTCTTATTGCAGGCCCATAATTTTATGCGGAAAGGAGGGAGATAAAAATTTTATTGGAGCGCATGCGCGATATTTTGGGGGAGATAACTTGTATTGATATATTATATGAATTATAAACAATGAGAATAATTACCGTTTTTTCTAGAACTTTCCTTTAATTCGTATATCACAGACAATGTGTTAGTCAAATTCTCCTAACGGGAACAAGTCTTTTAAAATAAATATCACAATTCCATTGTAAAGACAAGTGCGTAGTTGCAATATGGATCGCTTTTTTCATTTCATGATGTGTCCGCGTTACCACGGAAAGGGGGTGCAGTAGCTTCTGAGGGTAAAGAGCCCTGAGCACCCGAGGGCAGAAGTCTGACTTCTAGCTCATAAGAAGATGAAACTCACACATTCGCTTGCACAACCCCTTTTTACAGGGGGGCACATTCACACACCTCACAGAAGAAGAACAACCATGCCCGAACCAGGATTCGGGCCCGGAGCGCGCAGATCACGGGGAAGATGCTCTACCCCTATGCAAAGACGACGGCGCTATTTTCCTTTCTCGATTAGAATGGCATTGTTTTATCATTTTACTCCAAATATTTCTCTCGAAAAATATTTTATGATTGGCAGCATCGCAGAATTCACATCACCGGTAGGTATTGTGACAGGCTTAATAAACATTACACACAATTATTACAATCAATGATCCATCAAGCTGCTGACTAATTTCAACACTTTTTATGCTATTCTTATGAAAAATTCAGTTGCCTATCCACGTTGAAGATGCGTTTATTATCGATGGTTAAATTTAAAAAATGGGATACAGAAGAAAATATTACAAGATACAAAACAGAGAATCAACACATAAACGCACGTACTTGTATTTTGTTGTTATAGTCTTCAATGTCTCCGGATCCAGTAGGGCATTTCCCTTCTTTGTTGAAGTGTTCGGGACCGTAGGGAACACCGTCATACTTGGGAACGGAGGGGTCAAAATAACTTCCTGCTGTTCCATGACCTGCACCAATATGACCAGTCATGTGGTTTATGACAGCATCCACATAGATTCTGTACGAACAAAAAGATTCGTGAGACAAAATACAATTTCGTGAACTTAGGGAGAAATTTAAATTTAAAAAAATCCTTATCAATTAACAGGGCACCGATTATTAACCATTTCCTTGCGATTTCCAGAATAGATGGCATCCATGTGATTACATGGGTAGAAAGCACCGAATATAAACGGCATCCATTTGATAAAGCGTGTATGAGTGCCGGCTGCAGCCGACCGCATGATCGCCGACCCCACGATAGTGGGAGATTTTTTTTTGTTCGTATGTGTGCACATCTTGTTGGTGCATTCATACAAACATTGCACATTGGTGGTGGTCACCATCGTTTGTTTCTGTGATCATAAGCAAACATGCACACAATACGGTTTCGCAATGGGCACACTTCACGCTGTTGGATAAGTATCATTATCCAACAGTAAGCTCAAGATTGAGATCGGTATTCAAACTTTCAGTGGCTAAATTTAACCAAAGTCTAATAAACACATTTCTAGAAGCAATGGCACGTCTAGCATTACTCCACGGAGCGGACTACTATAACAAAAAGGACAACTAGATCACTCTGTAAGACTAATTGGCTAGATTATCGGTCTTCTAAGGTTCAAATATCGCATGAAAATTTAATTAATTTCCATAAATGAAGCATTGAGAATTAACAAGCGCCAATTTCAGGTAGACATATTATAAATATTAAAGGTATACCATTGGCGCATGTTATAATTCAGTATATCTCTGTACTGGCTCTTACTAAAGCTCTTCGGATTTAATCCGTCAGATTATTCATTTGTAATTATTGTGGAACCGAAGACAATTCATAAGAACAAAAAAAATTGCTATTTCTTTGTGAAATTTCATTGTGAAGAAGTTTTAAGTGTCAAGATTTACCTCACGCCAACATTGTTGCATCTTCTCACCATTTCCCTGAATTCATTCTCAGTTCCACTTCTGGTGAAGAGTTTGTAGCTCACCGGTTGGTAGCGCTCGAACCATGGCCTCTTCACGGCTTTGTTCCAAAACGGTTCCCAAACAACACCGTTCTCGTTTGGTGGCGAGATCTAAATAGTCGAAAGAAAAACTGTAGAGTTTTGTGCAATATAAAATGTTTTCACTATTAAACTGGAAGTCCATTTCTCTTCTGAAGAAGTTTACATGGAAAAAATACTGTAAACATCGAAAAATCAACTTCATATCACCATGTTTAAGACTTTTTTTTTATTTGTCAATTGATAATCGAAATGACCATAAGTGCAGAGATATTAATTCCAGTTTTGTCAGGGTATATGGACAGGATAATATAAAAACGCAAGTCCTACATGGTTAAAATTTGGCATAATGGTCTTCTACCAAAGTGTAGAACTCTATTCCGTTTTGGATGAAATAAATTCAAAGGGACAAATAGAGATGTATAATTTTAGTAGCTGTTTGTGTGTACTAAATCTTTTCTTAAATACATACTACAGATCCTTCACTATGCTTGATAAATAAATACTATTTTCCTAATCCAGATGGACTACAAGTGAAAAGTTCTTTACCAGGCTGAGCCATCCCGGAACATAGATCCTAGGAAATTCCACTAAAAACTGAGAAGAGTTCAGCCTATCCCGTGCAGTGAACAAATAAATGGATACTAAATAAATTTACTAATTCCATGGACTCGGATAACAAATGTTTATGAAAAAATATTTGAAAACAAATATAGGGTGGCCACTAACACGCTAGATGCCATTACTGGCATTTGATATTCGAGCCACGTATCTAATTAAATTATCCCTTTTTTACTGTTTCATTTCTATAACAGAGGAAAGATGATCTAATTAGATAGACGGTGCGACACCGTTCAGATAATACGAGATCATGCGGCAGTCAGTGTGTTAAATAATACGAGATGTTCTATTCGACCAAAAATTACCATATTCAATCTGTATAAGATTCTGTTCAACTAAATGGAATTATATTCTGTCTATTATTTAAAGCATGAAAATTCAATTCGTGCAAAGAAAAAAATTATTTGTTTTAATTTTTAGTACTAACTACTACATTGAAACTTGTAGCTCAATGAGTTAACCTTTCAAATGTTCAAAAGGAAAAGTCCTGTAATTGCATTTTTTTTATCACAAAGCACACTTCGACTTTGATTTGTCAAATTTGGAGTATTCTGCAATTCTTTAAAAGGGCAAATTAATGATGTTTCTCCTTTGTAAACAAACGTTTCATAACAAAAAAATCTAAGTGAATGAGATCCGGGGTGGTGGTTAACTGTGAGTGTATTAGGGTTAATTATTCTTTCGTTTGCAAAATATAGCACAGTTTATAAAAAATTCATTATGATCTTTCTTGGGCTTCTCTATATATGAAACGTTGACATACGTAGCACAGAAATCGATCTTATTATTTATTGCTGAATGGCAACAGTTATAATGTGAGCAAATCATTATATGAATGTTTCAGACTGCTTCATTGACTTGACGTTTCTACAGTTGCATTTCATTCAATATTTCGTTAATAAATGGAGCTGCTATATATTATAAGAAATGCTCTAAGAAAGCACGCCGTGCCACCAAAAACTCCATTCAGTCAGAGGAAGGAAGAAATCAAGAAACAGGCATCAAAGAAAAAGTTTATTTCAGCTCGAAAATAATCTTAACTGTAGCGAGATGGATAATCGTTTTGATTTATCGGCAGAAACTGATGGCCATATCTCCCAAATTTATTATTCCACAAAAAATGATTTTCACATTATCTTAAAACTAAAAAAATTAGCTTTTTAATGATAATCAATTTTATTTCTGTATAATTTTCTAAATTTTTATATGCAATACACAATCTGTAATTATAATAAATTGATAAGTTGAAACCAAATTTTACTGGTTTATGCTACTTAAAAAACAAGAACTTTCCCAGTAATCCACTACAAAGTAGGAAATCCAGTTTTCTGTTTATTCACTCATAATTGCGCTTCTTAAACGAAGCACCAAACATGATATATACGAGAATCTGTAACAGTTTTTAATTAACGTTTTGATGAAATTTAAATTCATCAATTATGACATTCAATCTCATTCTTTAAAGGTTAAGGTTTAAAAAAAAATACTTTCTGGTAAAAGTGAATTTTAGTGTGCACCCAGCTGCGCCAACAATGCCAAGTCGCCAATAAAGATGGCGGACAAAATAAACAAATACTTCCGCGGATTAGTTACGGTTACCATTTCCCGCCATCTAATTAGAAATTTTTACTGATAAGCATTTCTTTTCCATGCTGCCCGGTGCCTTCTACAGATACCTGCACCGGGCAGAATTTTTTAACTTAAAAAAACATCCTACGGCTTCGCTAGCAGCGGGAGCGGGAACCTAGTAGCTTCGCTAGCACATTGAACATAAAGACTGTGTGGACAACATAAACAGTACATAACCAAAAGAGAATAAAAAACGGAGAAATAAGCAATCGGAACATTCTCCATACAAAATTTCAAACAAACATATTTTTCCCAACTTCATCAACTCGTAAAAAAATATATTCCACTCACCCTTCATCCATTCTGCCGGTTCGATATCAAACCATTCTCAATACAAAATTTCAAAGCATCCTTTCCTAACTTCATCAACTCCTAATATATATATATATATATGCATATTTAACTCACCCTTCATCCTTTCTACAGGTTCGAAATACTCTAATAACATAACAAATTATGAAGGGAACCAACCGTTATAACACCAAAAGAATTACGAGAACTGCGAAGAATTCCATTGCAGCTGTCTTTTAAAGTGAGAATGCAGACGATTTTTTTAAAGCGCATACTGACAATTAAAAATTGCAAAAGAATAAATATTATCTGTTCGTATTCACATTAAAAAAAAGAAAGAAGAAAATAAATTTTAATTATAAGCTTAACTTTCTTTATTTAATAAATTTTAATTATAATAAAGAACAAAATTAAAATCTTTAATCGATATTTTTTTTAATATTTTTAATTTAACATTTTTCATAATGTAATTGTAGTTTATGTACAACTCAACCATTGCAAAAAGTAGTAAACAAAACAGAGTACGGTTGCTATAAGAGGGATCCGATGGGTTGCAATATTGGCGACAAACAGCTGGTGCACACTAATCTTCACTTAGGCCTACTTTCATTAGGCATTAACTCCGAAATAGGATTTTCACTTCCGCTTTTATTTTGTAGTCTGGCGCATGAGGCGATGGAAAGGCGAACCACTTTAAAACAAAGGCTTTTATGTCATGTCGATAAGAGGAATTGATACTCAAGGTTACAGCTAATATTGGCTTTTATATATGCACAGATAAAAACTGAAGTTACAACTTAATGGGTTAAAAAAGTTACAGTTAGAATGCTAGTGGATAAGAGATGGATAATCACCGAGATTCGAATCCAAGGTTTTATTGGTGGGGTTCGAATCCTTAGATCTCCACAGTAGTATATACACTTTTTAATTTGCATCCACAGTAAGTAGTTGCACAAGGATTCAATTAAATTCATTTTTAAGTAATATCAAATAACAAGGTAAAATTTAAGAAAAAAATACATTCCCTATTCATGGTTTAATGACCTAAAAAAAACTATAATCTCGGTAATCAACAAGCTGGTCGCTAGAAGCGGCTAGAATTGAATAATCCTAGTTCCTGTTATAAGCACCCAAACGAATTTCACTGTTCTGAGTGTAAGCTCATTAAACCACATGCATTAACTATGTTGAAGCAAAAATTTTAAAGAAAATTTAGTTAACTCTTTCGATTAAATGGCTAGGCCTATTTTATGTACATCACCTTAATGCACTTAATAGCAACTTTTTTTATATAAACCGAAAATTTATGCTTAGAATAGAGTGAAGTCTTGGTCTTCTTGTCTTCAAATCAGGTTATATTTGGAGGAGAAACGAATTTTTCACATTCGAACTCCATATACCTCACAATCAGCTTCTATAAAATTCATAACATAAAAAAACATTTCATAAAAGACAAGACGCTTAAAGATGCTGCCTTGAGTGAATACACCTTCATAGAACCCCTAATGCCATCAAGTGTAGATAAAAAACTCTATATAGATTTGGTACTGTTATGTGCCGATGGTATTCTAACCTCTCAATATATTTTATTCAATTTTGAATCTGATGATACTTTAAAGTACAGCAGTCGGTAAAAAAAGAAAAAAAAAGGGGGGGTTGGGTTAAAAAGGAATTACACAAGAAAGAAACTCAGAATAAATTTCCATAAAAATTAATATCTGGTATAACAGAAAACATATTCATATGTATAATTAATATATAAATTGCCACGCACTGAAAAAAATATTATAAAAACTTTAATTATTTTATTTATTTAAGTCACTCATATTTAAGGAAATTGTTATTTATAATTAAAGTAATCACATTTATTTTTACGCATTCCATTCTATGAAAATATTTTTTTTTATTTCTGCGTCATCGTACTATAAGTAAAAACATATTGCAAAATTTTACGTCATTGGATAAATAACATTAGTAAATGTAAAATGGTTTATTATTTATTTATTTATTATTTTACTTTCTAATGTATGAAATAAAAAAAATAATTTATAACAGTAAAAAAAATCGAATTCGAGATTTTAACGAATATCTATATTTTAGGACTCTCCGTGTTCAATACTTATGAAGCTCGTAAAATAAAAGCATTTTAATTAAAACTATTTGTAAAATGTTATTTTTAAATAATTACAAAGGGAAACAAAAGGAAAAATAAACTCAGAGTCGAACCCTGGTCTTGCGGATACGAAGCTAATGCTCTCCCGAGTGGGCCATCAGGACTTTCAGCAACATACGCAAATTATAAGTATATAAGCTATGCTCAAAGTTTGAGGGTCATTTTTCAAGAAACAGACTAGAAATATCCTAAAAGTACACTACTACTATCATACGAAATTTCACCTCGAGCTCAATTTTCCACAACACAAATTCGATTTTCGAATGCTTATTATGTCAGAAATTTATAGCTAAAATATCGCCAAAGATCACACAATGGATTCAATAAAAATTGTTAAATTCAATCTAAAGTTCAATAGATCAAAATTCTTACTCAAGATTCACAATTTTATACGGGGGAACAGGGAATAACACCTTTATTAGGGAGTAAAGAAATTACTAAAAGATCACGCATTGGTTTAAAATTATAGCAGGAAAAACATATTTACGAAAGCAATGACACTTATGAGCAACCTTTGTGGAAAAGCATATTTTGGAAATTTTTAGAAGCACAATATATACTATATACAACATTCAGACTAAATTATTTTGGTTCATAGGTTATAATCGATGTTTTTATATGGACAAGAACAGATCGTACATTTAATATAATCTTTTAATTCAAATAATTTGGTTCCTTAACTAGATCATAATCACTTATTACGGATATTTCGATAATGTGGACGTTAGCCAAGAGATTATCGGCAAGCAGTAAACAAAGCGAGCGATAGCTCACCAATGGCAGATAACAACTCGTTTTTTCTCTGAGTATTATGGTCCGTTAATTTGTTAGATGTGAAGCGGTTCTTGGCCATCCGCATTTTAGCAAATAGTTCTTCATTTTTTTTGCGCTCAGTGTAATGTGGTTTTGTGCTTCCGCTTTAATATAAAGTTCCATTCAATAATGATATTACTTTAAAAGATTGCTTATAAAATTGAGTAGCAAAACTTGAAATTACAAAAAAAAAAAAAAAAATGTGTGTGTGTGTGTGCTCGCGCGCGGCGATTCGATCAAAAGTTATGGTGGGAAAAATATTATCTCTTCATCTCTATTTCAATCCCGTTTAAAGAGTTGTATTAACGTCCCGTTTTAAAGCAACAATAAGGCTATTTTGGGACGGGCCTGGTAGAGCCGCGATCAGATGACGAGGACGACATCTAAGCTACGACCGCACTCTCCAAGCTTCCACATTACATTAGTGAGAGAACGTTTGGCCCCGACGGATTTAACATCCACCAGGGCCGCTCACACGACGGTTCTTCAGTGGAATCGAATCTCAAAACTGAAAACCTCCGATACTGAAGCCGAGACCTTACCACCAGGACCCCTAAGACTAAGAAATGTATGTGCCGAATTTCGTTCGAATTCTTCAAGGGGTATAAAATCGAATAAAGTTTAAAGTTTTTCAATATTACATATATAGAAAATATTAAAAAATGTCCCCAAAAAGTGGAATAAACTTTTATTTCCTTAAATTTTGCATCCTATGCATATACCTATAATTACGAAGTTTTATCAAATGAGGTTGGAAACTGTATGAAAATATTTTCGCTTCTAAGGAGGATGAAAGCAAAAAGCTAAAAAGAAAAAAAGAAGTACAATTTTTTTTTTTTATTTATTATTGATTTTTAGCTTTTGAATCTTTATTACAAAAATGTCCATAGAATGTTTCTCTTATTTTCATCTATACACAAATAAAGTCTCGTTTTTCTATCTACAAAATTTTCGGTGATAATCTTATTTCTAAATTAAGAGGAATCAGTCACAAATTTACATGAAAACATTTCTTTTAGAAATGAAAATTTATACAACGCAGAAAAACTACCAAATACAAATATTTGTTCTAGAAGCATAACCTTCAATGATCACGATATCAGAGAATTTTTCTAGTCACGTATAATTTGATTGATCAATATTTATTTGCAAAATCAACTTTATAAAGAGAATTGAAATGCAAGAAATTGATTTTTAAGACAGAAAAAGAGTAGAATACCAAAATAAATAAATAAATAAATTAGATTCTTTGTTCACAGTTGAATGCGTACTATTAAATTGATGCTTAATACCAATCAAGAGAAAAAATTACAAAATTCTTTATTCGTTCAGTGCAATTTCGGTATTGTCTATTTTATGTTTAGATAAATCACATATTGCACTTCATTATCTTCAGCTAAGAATCTTTCCAGGATCTGTCGTAATAAATGATATGAGAGGAGATTCTGAGAATTTCATTCTTTTTCAATACGGAATTACAAAATGATTCACTTTTCTTCAAGAAAAGAGAAACGGAACTCATAAAATTCAGATGTTTAATTCATTTTAATGGAATATTTCTTTAGTTTTCCTTGTAGTAATGCCCATACCAATGAATATACGAAATTAATATTTTTTCACTTAAATAAGAGTTGTGAAAGTGAAACTAATCGGTAAAATGAAATTACTAAAGATTATGTTAAGATTACAGGATTGTTTCAAAATAGGATTGAATAATATAGATTATTTTACGATTCCTAGAAAGAAAAACAGATAGTTGAAGAAAATAAATGTACTACTAAATATTAATAAATGATAATAAAGAGTAAGTAATATATTTTTTAATTTTTTGCTTTCTTTTCTGATGTTTTTAATTTTTCACAAATTATTATTATAATTTCGCATTTCCACTACTTTTTTTCCTTCATATTTCTCAGTTATTATTTTTTTTTCACTATTCATTCTTATAATTGCGTATTTTTATTCAAAATATTTCCAATTCGAAGTTCAGGAAATTACAGAAAAGAAAGCATTAAAGCGATAAATAAATTATGCATACCCTTTTTTCTCTTTAGTTTATTTCAATTCATAAATTTCTATTTGGCATAGACTATTTCTTGTTCTTAGCTTTTTAAAGCTATTTTTATTGTCACCTAGGGCCGAGACATAGCCTTAGAATTTGCCAATTTGAGGAATATGTCAAGGAATTCATGAACTCAAGGCTCTTAACCTCCGTACTGAACAGGTGATACGGATATTAGCATGGCATTGAGGTGACTTAATAAGTGGTTACGCTTAGTTAAGTGAAAGTTTTTCATAGAATAATACGCTGATTATAAACTATATTTCAAAAAAAATAAAAAAAAAATTAAAGAAGGCGCAGTTTTATATGGGTAATATAATCTGTCCAGAGTCAAATCGGTGTGGTAAAGTTATGATGAAAATGTAGACAGGAAAGAGATGATGAGATCTCTTGGCGTTCTTCGAAAACTTTGGATCTACTTCCTTAATGGGGATGTTGTCACTTATTTTTTTCGAAGAATCCTGTTAAAATTTCGGTAAAATCCTAGATGGGCCCACCTCTTGGCGACTTATTTGAAATCTCGCCAAGTTGACTACTAATTGAATATTTGTTATTATTTTTCAATTAAAAAACGATACTTGAAAGCCAGAAATAATAATAAATAAAACAAAATAAATAAATAATAATAAAATAAAAAATAAAATAAAATAAAAATAATAAAAAATAAAATAAAAATAAATTTTAAAAAAATCCGTCTAAAGACGTCTAAAAATCCGTTCAAAAAGACGCTAAGAGGTGGGATGTTCTAGGATCCACCCAAAATTTCTTGTAAAGTTCTCGCAGTTTTGCAAGGGTAAGATCTTTACAGATGTTATTACTCCTAACAAATCACGACATGTTACCGATTTACCAAACCGTCATATTTTGTAATCTTTCAAGTACAGTAACAAGAGACTTGGCAGCAGTCGCCAAAATAGGCGATGAATATGAGATTACAGGCTGGAGCATGGTTTTATAAAAAAGAAGCTTGTCATTTTGAGGGAATTTTGTCTTGAAATTTAGAATGGGTAAAGCCTGGCTTTAGCTCTTTGTAGTTGTTTTAAATTTTGGTAAAATACTTTAAATTAAAAGTTAAGTGCTTATCCAGGATGACACCCAGGTACATTGCATCAGTTCTCCATGGAATAACTTTTCGAAGCAATTTTAGTGTTGGTAGGAGGATTCTTTTTCAGGACATGTACACGGTAGTTTCAGAAGCAGAGACAAAAAACCACACATGTAAGGTAAAAATAGTCTGCTGTTAGTACTGCATAGTGATACATCTCATAACAGATGCATGTATCAGTATCCATAAAGAAGACGTTACTTCGCATACCGCATCATGCAAGGTTTACCAAAGAGAGCTGTGCGAAGAATAACAGTAGTTAGGTTTGGCGATAGGAAAAGTAAACAAATTGGCGAGATCCTGACCATCTACAGTAATGCAAGTATCCTCCACTTGTTTGACAAAAAAAATTTCAATTAATTTGAAACAACACAATGGTAAATATCGGAGCTAATTCATGATGACATGAAAAGCTACACAACAATTTTATTTCAGAATCTTTGCATATTGTCCTTTTTTTCTCTTGCGACACATCCAAGTCAATGCAATCAAGTCAATCTATTGTTGAATGTTAGATGACATGCGCATTTACACTTGTTATGTAACTAATGTAATCAAAGTGATTTGATAGCATTGCCAAACTCGATTAATCAAAATTGCTACCAATCATGTTACCGATGTACAGCTCCTATTTCCGATTCTTTCAGTACAATACTCATCTATCAAAAGTATAATTTTAATTCTCTAGCGTCATTTTAATGCCTTATACTAGCCTAATTAATATTTTTGAAATACAAAGTAATTATTCTAACTCAACCTATTAATATATAGCTAGAGAGACTGTATCGAATAATTGAGATTCTAAATTCTATGTTACGGGAACAAAAGAGTTAATTACTTTCTTTTTAATACTTTACTTACTTGTACACCACCATATCCAAATGGTCCAAGAAATTGCTCGCATTCATCAGCTATATCATTCCATTTCCACTCAAAAAGATGAACAATAGTTGTTCGTCCAGGCTGAAAATGCGGTTCATGATGAGAACTTTTGGCACTCTTCCCTAAAAACGAAAACACTAGAAGGAAGGCCACAAAATGAACCGCCATATTGCATCAACAAACGACGAATCATTGCCAAGGCGCATCTTAGGTACGATTTTGTAGTTTCATTTGAAAGGAAGTGACGTTCGATTTGGCGATCTTTAGTTGATATAAACAAGTGTGAATAGAAACTCTCAAACTGCTTCCATGCCAATTCTAGAACAGATGATACCCTTTTGGTTCAAGGTCAATATAAACACATGCCAATTTATTTTTGTGATTAAAACCATTTAAAAAGAGATCAAATGATTAGAAGTGAGCTTTGTTTGAATTTTGTTTCTAAACATCTTTATTGATTATATAAGATGAACTTATTAAAAAATCGATAATCGATCGCTGATATTTTATGTACTTAGTACAAATATCTTGATGACGACGATAAGAACTTTCATGTTTCAAAGTATGTTCATTCTCCCACAATAAGCTGTGCATCTGTTAGCTGATAAATTGTTTAGAATAAACTAGAAAATAAAAAACTTTTTTGAATATTGTTTGGCGTTTCGATAAATTTTGAAGCAGAACCATGAAACACTAAGAAGATAAAGAATACAAAAGTCAGCAAAAAAAAAAAAAAAAAAAAAGAGGATGAAAAAAAATGATAAAAAAAATTTTAACGGCGTGAAATAGTAGTACATTTGAGGAAAAAAAGGTGTCGAACTTTCCGTTGCCTTATGCATTATAGAACAAAAAAATGGTCCTTTTTATTATATATTATTCGTATATGAGAAAATATTAATATTCTGAGTTTAATATCGCATAAATAAAATCAGAAAAAAGGCGCATCGAATGCATTATGGAACTATAATCAATTAAATAGATTACATTTTTAAGACGAGATACTAATAAAGGTGCACCAAATGCATTATGAAACTATAATCAATGAAATAGATTATATTTTTAAGATGAGAAATCAGAAAAAAGGCGCATCGAATGCATTATGAAACTATAATCAATGAAATAGATTACATTTTTAAGATGAGAAATCAGAAAAAAGGCGCATCGAATGCATTATGAAACTATAATCAATTAAATAGATTACATTTTTAAGATGAGATACTAATAAAGGCGCATCGAATGCATTATGAAACTATAATCAATGAAATAGATTACATTTTTAAGATGAGATACTTACATGTTATAATTTCTTAATTGACCTGCTGTCATCTTGCACCATAAATTGTTTATCACAATTGAAATTTTTGTTTTCTTTTTTATGATGTGAGAACATGATGTTGTTTTGGTTTGGGGGGGGGGGAGGTTGGAGCCTTAAAATACGTAGGCAGAATAATAAAGAGTATGATTTGTTGGAACTCATAAATTATAGGATTTTTTTTTTCAGGATTATAAATATGAGAAAATATACCAAATCTCGAATATGTCCTATCAATTTCTGAATCAAAACCGCGTAACAGTTATATTTTTAAAAAAAACATCGTTGCAGAGTGATCATGGCGTGAAGTTCAATCCCTTTTTTTAAAAAATGATTTCAATCTTTCAATTTATCAAATGTATTTCATGGAAGGATCGATGATTTAAACATTCAATTTTTGCTCTCAGAACTCATATTGTGAAATAAAATTGTTCACACATGATAATTTGAAACTTGCGACAGCAGATTTCAATTTTTATTTATTCTTTGTCTTTTGTTTTTCAGATTTTATAATTCAATTTCTCAATTTTAAATATTATTTTATGTCGATTCAACGCATTATTACGTAAATAATAATAATAAAAAAACAGTAATGTTCTATAATTGTGTAATTCAATGATCGTCTGTGAAGTTCATTAGCAGTTTGAAAAACTGGCTCTCATCGAATTACGTGCATCTTTTATAATGTCGTGAAAAAAGATGAATACATACTCCGTAATAAACTAGACAATATAAACCGTTTGGTAGCCACACCAAGGCTATCTCAGTGCAGACCTCGTATATTTAAGGTATGATCAAATTAAGAGGTACTTACTACCAGAGCTTCCGAAATAGATCATTGCTAGATCCTTTGACCTGTAACAGCATATTTAACATACACTGCGACGAATCTTCATTGGAATTTCAGTACTCATTATTTTAATACTCCATTGTAAAGTTACGCCAAATCCATCATCAGATCCATTCACTGAGGCCAATCGAGAAAGCAGATGGGTTAGCAGCCAACTCACAAAACTGCAATAAATGCCATGTTCCTCTAAAATTAAGACCAATAATATTTTTTTTTCCTTCCAAAATATGGGTTTCAGGTTTTTCATAGGATGTTCAATTTTTTTTAAATTCAAAATTTATATTTGCTTATCCAAATATAAATTTCATTCATACAGCTGAAGAAAATAATCTATCCACTGTTGTGAAGATTCGAATTCTCCTGGCGATGTGTTTATAAGTGATTTTTACAAGGGAAAATGTTTGAATATGTTTTGTCAAAATCCATTCGCAGTCCCTCCCCTCCCCAACACAAGAAATAGAGGTTCCATACTTCATACTATTTAACTGAAATTTCTCTCGTCCACTGATGAGTTTAGTTTAGTTATATTAACGTCCCGTTTTAAAGCAACATTAGGACTATTTTGGACGGACCTCGTCATTTCGAACCGCGGTCAAATGACGAGGACGACACCTGAGATGGCACCCCCCTCTCCACACCAGCAGGAGGATGTTTGGCCCTGACGGATTTATCGTGCAACAGACCCCCTTACACGGCGGTTCTTCGGTGGAGTATTGTCTCGAACCTGAAACCCTACGGCTCACAAGCCGAGACCTTACCACCAGGCCACCACGGCCCCTCGTCCTCTGAATTATTGTACTAAAATCGGCATATTCATACTAGCTCACTTAGGGTCATTCGAAGATCCGATTTCCTCTTTTTGCAAATAGCTCTGAAATTCTAATCCAATAAATGTTCTATACAATTAAATTCGATGAAATATATTTTTTTAATTTTTTTTTTATTCATCTTTCCCGAGGATCAATATGTTAATTCTTTTTGAATATATCGAACACTGAAAATTATATTTAGAATCATCTGCCTCTGTTATTTATCAAATATGTACTACGCATTTAGATTGGTCATTGGGCAATAACTATTGCGTTCATTTATCTATTAATCTCAACTAGGACTTGTTTTGAGAATAAAGCTCATACTGTAAGCATCCTGAAAAATCGTGCTAGCACTGCTTTTTCGATAAGGCCTAATTTTTACAAAACCCCAGAATGTAGGATGTTTCGCCCCGATGGATTCATTGTACATCACACCCGATGTTTGGTGGAATCGAGTCTCGAACTCAACACCCGACCAGTCCTCACAAATACCATAAAGCTGTTTCGATCTTCTCTCGAATTTTCATTGATATATTACAAATCATCAGGATTAGAGAGTCGACACTCCCTAGGCAAACAATTGCATGCATCTTTTAAAACAATACAAAAAACAAGATATAATTATTCAAAATAATTTTTTTTAAATGATCTAAAATTTTTCAACTTAGGAAAAAAAATATATAGATTTGATATACAAGGTCTGCCTAAAAGTCATAAGACCTTTACTTATAAAAATATTCATATCAAGATATACCAATTTTAACAACACTTTTCTTCAAAATCTCCCCCGGTTCAGTTCAATTATATTAGCGCCCCGTTTTAAAGCAATAGGATTATTTTGAGACGGGCATCATAATTTTGAACCGTGGTCAGATGACGATGACACCTGAGCTGGCATCACCCATTCCTAACTTCCGCACCACACCGGCGGGAGCACGTTTAGTCTCGATAATTTAACAATTTAACGTGGACCAGACCCATTTACACGACGGTTCTTCGGTGGAATCGGATTTCGAAGTCGAGACCTTACCATCAGGCCACCATGGCCTCAAAATCTCCTTCGTACTATAGGGCTGTTATGCATTTCTCTCAAGGATTCTGCTGCTGTCGGGACCAGCGCTAGAATCTCAGTTTCAAATGCCGCGCAGTTTATCCGTCATATTTTATATAAGCAAATTACAGAAATTAATCTGAAAATAAGATAAATATTTTCTTATTGAAAGAAATCGACTTTTTAATTATGAAGTTATCAAAATAATTTAATTAAAAATATAGTAATAAGCTAGTAATAATAATTTTAAAATATCTTTAAAGTTAAAAATAAATCATCCGAAGTCATACGAATGAAGCCAATATACAATGAATAAAAATTAATTAAGAAAATTTAATTAAGTTTTTCAAAACATTGAAGTATTTAAGATAATGTTTGCTTTACGTATGTCTTTATTTTTGACGATATCCCTACCGATCTGAAATGTTGTTCCTTTTCAGGGGTATTTTTTAGCTAGAGGAAAGGCCAGACATCACACGAAATCATGTCGGAAAAAAAAAAATGTCGGGAACCAAACAAAGCACAGGTATCTTGTGTTTCGCAAAAACAAAAAAAAAAGTCAGCGTCAAATAAGAGGAATGGGCGGATGACTTATTACAATGGATTTGCCAATTGCCCAAAAATATGATCATTGTGTCTTAATACCACGGAGGTAATCCAGGGTTTCTTGAGTACTTCTTGGCGATGATTGTGCCAAATAGTGCATACCTACGACGAATCACACCACTGGAGTTAAAGATGATAGGCATGACTTTGACATTGCTGTAAACTTGATTCCCCCCCCTTCATATCTTGAGAACTTGAATACTTACATTGTGATAACTATAACATTGTTTCTGGATCGTATCCGTAAACCCAGAATTCATCGCCAATGATCACAGCGCTGAGGAAGTTAGAATCAGTGCCGACAGTTTCCAGAGTGTCTTGTGAGATTTCCAAATGGAGTTTCTTCTGCTCGATCATTAGCAGAATTTCGCTATGAAACTTCTGATGATCAAATCTCCTGATAAAATGGAGTGTGCGAATCCAGAGTTGATGTTCGAATCCAAAATTTGGTACAGAGCTCTAATGTCAAATTTCATTTAAGTCACTGCAGTTTTTAAATTACCACGTTTGCATGATTAAGGTCAACACTTGGATAGATTTGGTTCAAATTTTTATAAGGAATCTATGTTTAAGACACTAAATCTATGCAACCAAATTTTAACAATTTAGTTTTTCATGTTTTGTAGTTATTGAGTTCAATTCTATCCGAACAGCCAGAAAGTCGGTCTTTTTCTGAATAGATTTCATTCAAAATTTGAAAGCAATCTAGGAACTTGGCATAAAGACCATCTACCAAACTTCATCTGTCTAGATTCAAACGGTTTTGAATTATGTTCACAGATAGCTAGACGAATATAACTGTAAAAATGTTTTCAGAATTTAAAAATTCGTCAATCTCGCTTCCTTTTTTTTGATAATTATAACACTTTCCTTTACATATATAGTATCTGAAGGAGTAAAACGAGGGATATCAATGCACTCAGCAGGGTTTCACACATTATATGCGAAGACAAAATGTTATAGTCTCCATTCTTGTACTGCCTGGATATCCATGTATTTTAAAGTTTGTTAAATGAGAATAAAGTATTATTTCTATTTTCTACAAACACAGAAAAAATGCCAACCTCTTAATTTATTTAATAAAAATGCAATGTATACAGTTTTTTCATTATCATATTTTTTCTGTATTTTTATAAAAATTGAGTTAAGGGCTTTGTATGCATTTTAATTGTTTAGGCACAAAAGCAATGAAATTCTTGATTCAAATTTTCTCAAACATTAAAATTTTCATATGATTTTTATATTTTAAAAAGATATGAATGATTATATAAGTAAATTATCTTAAGCTTAATAACTCCTAGCATAAAGTTCACATAAAAGTAGAAATTCAGACTGCAGTTTCAAAGAATAGGAGAGAAGGCACTTTTCATTTTGTTCCTGGGCACCATTTTATGTAGGTACGCTTTTGTGTTTGATTCTATTGCAGTTAGAGGAATAATTATTATAAGTTTTAATACTTGCTGAAAATATAAAAACATTCATAGCCATATTCAGCCATTTCTCAACTAAAACTGCCAATGACAAATATAAGGGAACTTAAAAGACTGATATTTTATTTTCTATTTGTCAAGCAGCCTTTGCAAGGCTCATAAATGTATACAAAATAATCACAGTTAACCATACATGTTAAAAATAGAAATCAACTAATAAAATAGCATGCTAAAAACAGAATATCAAATATATATGCTTTACAAGTGGTATTGTTGGTTAATTTACATAATATTAACTATTTCTCTCCTTTATACATAATTTTATTTATTTAGTTATATTAATATTTAAGAAATTGCAATTCTATAATCTATCAAGTATTGCCATTTTATAAATAACTCTCCAACTTTTAAGGCATTCTTGCTAGTTATATAATTTTGTTGCATAAATTAATGTTATGTTCTTTTGTTGTCTCACAAGTTTCAAATTAATTAAAAAAATAATTGCAATATTATCAGATATTTTTCATCATTATTTATTCATAAATAAACAATAAATGCAAATAAATAAATAAATAAATTTTATCACAAAAGGACATTAAATATACAAGAAAATTATATTTTTCTAGGAGTCATATAACAAAACAATTTATGAAGTTTAACAAATTATCACTGTTTTGTTCGAACATGAGGAAAAGGAATAATTAATGACTTTTCAAGTAATATTGTAGTAACACATAATATGAAAATATAATTCAACTGTTTTACAGTCTTGTTAACATTAATATTAAAAATAATAAAAAAATTACAATAATTGCCGTTCGATTCAAGCAAATAATGTACAGCTGCTCATGTTTTATAATTTGATCAACTACAAAGGTAGAAATGTGAACAATTTGCACAAGAGAGATCTGCATAAAAATATGGATGCTTTAACAAATGGATTCTAGTAAAACACTTGAAATTTCATTTCTTAAAATATAAATATAGTAATCACAAAATATTAGAATATTCTGTTTAGGAGAATACAAACTTTGATTAAACAAAATATGAAAAGCTATAAAATATTAAGTTGCCGTTTTTTTTAAATTCATTCAGACTAAATTAACACTAGAATATTAGATGTCAAAATGTCAGGTCGATCTTTGATCATTTTAGAGTTAATCAAAAATGCATTGCATTATATATGAATAATATCCATAATCTTTCAATTGTCACAATTCCCTGTAATAAAAGAAATGCTAATTTCACAGAGAAAATAAAATAATTTAAAACATAAGAATTCAATAAGTTAAACAAAGTAAAAAAAATTCAAAATTCAATGCCAACTATAAAAATACAAAAATAATGTAGCATTGCTATAAAAATTGCACATCATCTTTTATTTAAAAATACTGTAGCCAAATAGCTATAATCAAAGGCATGTTGAGGTTAAGATAGAATAGCATTTTATAATTCAAGAGATGTATAAAAAAATATTTTTCATTAATTAATTCCCAGTTAGAACAAAAAAAATTAAAAATCGATTACAAATTATCATAAATTTTAGCCTAAATATTTATTAAATAGTTATTTGTTACATTATAAAAATTAAATATTTATAATATAACAAAAAAACAAATTTTCTGACTTTGAGAAGCTTATATATCTACAGGATAGTTACAAAAGAAAAAAAAAATCTTTGGAATAGCTAACAAGTTAATAATGGAAGCCATTATTATTTTACACAGGCAATATTCTACTTGATGTTCTTGTGACTGCAGAAGTGCATATTCTAGTAAAAAATTTCAAGCCAGTTTGACCTCCTGGAATATAACTGATCACATACCTACAAAAAAAAAAAAAAAAAATGCATTTACTGCTTATTTGACACACTAATTTAGAAAAAAAAATTTCACTGTTAAAAATAATAGCACCTTAGAATGTCAACCTATTAACAAATACTTTCAGGTTTGATGAGAAATGCAGTTTTTTTTTAATAGTGATGTGTTAATATTATTATTAAATTGCACAATTTAATGGTAATTTATTTTGAATGACGGAGAAAAGAAAAAAAAGCACCAGAAAATATAATCTGACTTTATGAGTTTTCCAAGACCATTTTCATTAATAATTAATCATTCGTGTATAGTTTTCAATATGTAATTTTTTTTTTATTCCTTACAAATGGAATAAACTAAAAAAGACATACTTGACATGTACCATTTTATAGATATTTACATTCTATCAGTAGCAGAAAAGATAAAAACCAAGAATCATTATGAATATCATTTTAAAAAAATAACTGAAAAAAAAAAGACATGAACTGAATTTATGAAGACAATTTTTTTAAAAAATAACTGAAGTCATGAATTAAAAAAATCAATAAAATGCAACCATATGAGAAGATAAAATCAGTTTGTTACATTCCCTTAGACAAATTCTCAATTAAAAAAATCAGTTACATGACAAGTTCCTAAAAATGTTTTTTATTATGCAAAATTTTCTCTCTCATAAACTAATAAATAATTTTTTTATAATTTGACTTTTGTATTAGTTACAAATAAAACCAATCACATAAAAACAAATAGTATTTAAATTAATGTCTGTCTAAAATATTAAGGATTTGTAAGAGCTGCTAGTGTTTTAAGCTGCATCTTTAACTTCAAGGCAGCAGTTTTGGGAACTATCATAAATTCTAAATATTTCTTTCTACAAGATAGATGAAAAATAATTAAATGAGCTCAATTTATGATCTACATATATCTTAATATAGATAAAAGACACTGCAGCTATATATATGTATATACATTTCTGATTTTGTATATGCATTTCTGATTTTAACCAAACTTTGCATAGTTATTTTGTAGGACAAGAGAAAGAATGCCATCAATTTTTCAAAGTGCAAAAATCAATTAAATATTGATTACAAATTAATTGAAATTTTGTCATCTTTCTGTCATAACTTTGGTCATTTTTCTTTTTGTCATAACTTTGGTCTTTCATGCAGCAAGATCCACTTCATAATAAATCATATTCATAAATACCAAGACCTCTTCAAGAATACACAATAACTGAAACCAAACTGCCACTTGTCAAAATCAATTAAATTATTCATTCAGAAATGCAGTTCTCACGAAGGAAATCAAAACACAGGATCCAGATGGACTATTAATATTCCATATTTTTCTTTTATTTATTTTCCCCTTCTTTCCATCATGTGCTCATCCAACTGGTTAGATAACTTAGTGTTACAGGCGCCGGGGCACAGAATGGTGTTATGTCATAACTTTGAAGTAAATTATTTTATAATAAATACATAAATACAACCATAAAAAAATTTCGGTGTACTAAATTCCTTCTTCTGCAATTTTTTCCCCCATTTTTTATTAATTATTTTAAAATTTAACATAGGTGATTTTGTAATACATTCACGATAAAATCTATATTTCTGATCTACATTTTTTTTTTTAATTTTTGCTTTATATCTTTTGTATCTTTTTTTTATATTGGTTTCAGATAATTATTTAAAAGCAACTAAAAGAACTATAAGAAAGAACTGATAAACACTTAATTTTGAGGAGATTACAAGAGACCAAGGACAGATAATCAAGCACTGTGATATAATACAGTTATTTATATAAAATTAATACTTAGATTAAAATATCATTCATGAAAGTATTTCCATTCTGTGCAACAATGGATATATCACAAAGTTAATATTAAAAAAGAGCACAGGCAATATGCCTTTGCTTAAAAATTTGGCTGCTCTTTCACTTTTACTGACCTGATGTTTTCACGTGACTGTACAGCCTGTTCAAATCTTTGTATTAATTCATTTCATAAACTACTATGTGAAAATAAAGGTGGGAATTTCAAAAATTGAAAAATAATTTTAGACAAAGGTATTAATACACACACATATTCAAACAAGCCTTTTTTTAAAAATACAATCAGTGCAAAATGTTAGAATTCTTTGTATATACTAAAAATATTTTGCATAATTAGCTTAAATTAAGCTAAATGTAAACTTAATTAAGAGAGTTCTATTAATTATTAAAATATCTTAACCACCTTCCCCTAGTTGACATCTAAGAAAATTGGCAAGCCACAGTGACACCACTTATAAAATTAAGAAAATATTTACCAGAGTAATGCGATAACTTGAGCAATGGCAAAAATAGAAGTGAGAATGGTACTTTTCATCTGCAATGAAAAAAAATAAAGAACATCAATAACAGAATTGACATTTTACCCATGCCAGATCATTCGATTATTTAATATCTTAAAGAAAGTTAAAATTACAGTTAAATTAAATTTTAAATATTAAGAACACTTAGAAAACATTCTAAATACAAACAATATTAATAAATATCAACATAAGAAAATCTAGAATTGTTCAGATAATGAGGAAATAATTTACTTAAATTTTTTTTCCCAAATCAAGAAAAACATACATACAGCTAATATGAAACAAGTGCATCAAATTTAAATGTCCAAATAAGCAAGGAATGAATGTTAGTAGGAGAAACTTTTTACAGAAATACAGCTATTTGAAAAAACACAGTAAAAATTGAACAACGATAAAAAGTTTTTCCTACACTAAGTATTTTTTTTCAGCTATTATTCTTTCTTACTTTAAGGATAACTAATATAGTTTCTGTGCATTAACCACATGCCAGCAATTAATCACAAGAAAAAAATGGCCAAAAATAAAATACTATAGAATCTTGATTAACAAACTTTTTTTCATTCATGTGATTAATACATAAATATCTACAAAAAGAGGGAGGATGATGAATCAATGTAATAAGATTAAGTCATGAAGAATGTTCTGATTCAATATTGATAATTATGTAAAATTAGAAAATTTAAAAATTAAGCTACGAAATTCTTATTATATTTTAAAATACTGTTATTTTTGTTGGTATTGCACAAAGTTAATAATAAAATTGATAAGCTTAGTAGAATAAATTACAATAACATATGCACAAATTGAACTCCTCACTTTTTAAAAATTTTTGAACTAAAAAATACAAACAATCAAACAATGCAATAAAAAAAAGCATGAATCTGTCAATAAATATTTTTAATCTACATCAAAAATAGTAAAATATAATAAATCAATAAAATATGTCTAAAAGAAAAGAAAAAAGCTTTTTATAACCCCCCCCCCAAAAAAAACCCTTGTAACAAACTTTATTTAAAAAAAAAAAAAAAAAAAAAAAAAACACCCTAAGCATAAATTTGCTTAGAAATATGAGAAAAAAGAATAGTTCTATTCTACAATAATAAAAAAGCGGGTTTAAAAAGAGGGAAAGCAAATATATATACAATATTTAGTTTCCATTTATTCACAAAAAACACTAAAAAATCCAAGCCACAAAACATTAGGAAATAAGCATTTTTCTTATAAAATAAAAAAAATGCAGAATGTTTATTTTTTTCAATATGTGATAAAAGAATGCCTTACCCATAAAGCTGAATATAAGGTTAAAAACATAGTTCCAAAATATATTGCAGTGAATGGCAATCTTTCATATGAAAATAAATGTTTGATATGATTACATGGACCCCAAAGTATCGAAAAACTGAAATAAAAAATAGGTATAAATACTGTAATAAGGAGGTAAAAAAATGCCTTTTATGAAATTTTACAAAAAAAAAAAAAAAAGACCAATGCTGTATTAATTTAAAAATTACAAAGTACATGAAAAATAATGATAAAAAGAGAGAATAATTATAAAAATATTATTACTAAAATATTAAACGGAATTCTGTATAATATTTAACAAAATTACAATAGCTACCTACATATTGTTTATAAAAATACTATGTATTTTAAATAATATTTTCTATTAACCATATTTGTAATCAATTGCTTAAGATTCTATATTCAGATATTTTCTTTGATCTTTTTGATTCTTGCAATTTTAGCAGTAATTATAAAAACATAAATTAATATTATAGAGAAGTAGGAATTCTGGAATGTAAATGCACAAATATGCAATACCCCAATCATTTTAAAAAAAAATACTTCAAACTAAATCTAGAACACTGGTTGACTTATAGTTTCTAAAAAAATAATCATTTTGAAATTCTTGGTTTCCAACATATTCACACATTTTTACCATTCATATTCACATGCTGACTATAATAATTTACCACGTAATATCATGGCATTTATCATAACAATTTTTCTTACATTATATATGAAAATAAAACAAAAGATATAAAAATTACAAAATTACTGATCATTAAATTAGATCCAAGTTTAAATATCACAACTGAAACAATAATGCATTTGAAATGTGTTTAATAATTAGACAAAAATAATTCCTAACATGAATATAAATTCATGCTTGATATTATACTGACATATAAAATTAAAATAAGTATATATATTATAACGCAAATTTACATAAAGCACTGAAATCAGATTTATTAAAATACTGCGATTATAACTTATTTCACCTGTAATGCATGACCAATGAAGCATAAGTTTCTGAACTCAGTTAACTTTCTGCCCTAGCATCCTTATTAAGTTTTATAACATCATAAATATGTAAATCTATAAAAAAAATATACATACAGAATCCATAAATTTCCAAAAAACTTTAGACTCTTAGTTAAATATGGAAAATAACAGTCTTAAAATAGATCATGGTGTCTACTAAAATATTAAACATAATTAACAGTAAAAAGTAATGAAATTAGTTCTGGTACTGAATGGAATTTAATATGAAATAATAAACAGAAAATTAACAGCAAACAGGAATATAATTATATTTTTAATAAAATCTAATAAACACACTCCAATTCAGCAAAAAATTAATTTACTAAAAGTTTGAAATTTTGTAAATTACAAAACTTTACCTTCCAATAATAAAAAGACTTCCCATTGAATACAGAAGGCAAAACTTTCTTGCTTTTAGAAATAAAACAGGTGTATATAGACCCGCCTGCAAAATTTAACATAAATGGTTATAAAGAGCAAGTTCTAAATTGAATGGAATACAACATTCAGCCAACTTTCTGAAAAATAATTCAAAATGTATATAATATGTTTACTTTGTTGAAACAATATCATAAAAAAGTATAATAAACACAGTTTGCCACAGATTCAAGAGCATTATTTAGTATTCAACTTTTTGTTTTGGTATTAAAAAAATATTAAAAGTATGGGTTCAACAATATATATACAAGTGATGATGAAATAAAAATACTTATTTTATAAAATTCCACTATACTACTGTACATAACATTTATCATAAGGGCAATCTTCTAATTAATATTATTACTTTCAACTATAATCATATAATTCAGGATATTAAATTAATTCTTTTTAATCATATTAGTGCTTTTAAAATTTAATCTTTAATAGTTAGATTAGCAAAAGAATCATATAAAATATGAAACAAAAGAAAACAACTGAAATTGATTGATATATTGCACAAACTAATATAAACAATTACTCACCAGAGTAAAGCAGAAGAAACCCATTAGGATGCATCCCATGAAACCAATTATTCTCTGCTTCTTACTCTGAAAGAAAAGAAAGAAATTATTACTGATAAACTTTATAAAAGCATATTCAGCAGTTACAATCCCTTACTTGCACCACTCACAGCCCCCAAGAGTCACTTGGTGATTCTTTTGGAATCACTAAGTGATCAAAGCACACTTTACTTGCTCACCATATACGTAATTATATGCATTTTTGCTGTTAATAATAAATCATAAATACATTCATTATTAAAAGTACATTGAAATTCTTTCAAATACATGAACTATTAATATTAATTTTTCATCAATTACTACAAACTAAATTCTCAATTTCTAAAATTAAAATTTTTCCAGTAGATAAGAGATGAATATGATAATAAAAAAATACAAATTCTAAAAAGTTTAAAAATCAAAATTATTTACATTAATCCCATATGTCATTTAAAATTTACCTCAATAAGGAAATTATTGATTTCCAAGAAGTTTCCCTCTTGATTTGTTTTCATAAAAAAAAAAAAAAAAAAAAAAAAAAACATTTCCAAAGAGGTTTACATTGCTCATTGAATAGTTAGTAAATTCATCAATATTTTTGGCAGATTAAATAGATTTTTCCAAAAATTTATTTTACCATGGCACTATTTCATATATTTTTCACCTAAATTTAATTTCCTTTTTCTCATAAACATGTTATGCAGAAAGAAGAGTATTGTCATAGCCTACAACAAAGTTCCTGTAGTTTGGAAACTTAAACCCATATACAAAAAAAAAGAAAAAAAGAATAAAAAATCTATATTTTCCTTTCTATTTTATTCATTCAGAGTGGATCTTCTTATAATTGATTCTTCATTTCTCATTTTCAATCATTTTAATTTATAATTGAAACTGTTTGACCTACACTCAATTTTTCATATTATATAACTGGAAAAAAATAGCATTGTCTCAAATTTTCTGCTGAAGCAAGTATGGAAACAATCTGAACATATGAATTGTTTTCAAAGGGTAATTAACAAATTCAGACTAATTTTGTCTCCATGTACGTGCCATAATTAGGATTGCATGTATTTGTTGCGCCTCCAATTATTGAGATGTTTAAAAAAATAATTTTATTTACATTTTAACTAAAGAAATTAAACATTTGATTCTTACTACAAACTTCACCAACACAGTGTATGAGAGAGCATTCCGAAGAGAAGGTGAGAATAGCTTTTTTAGAATCATACCCGGATGATGAGTGGTGTGTCAATTACAGCACACACAGCTAGTAGTTTACAGATATTTGATATGTTATATGATTAATAATAGATACATATGATTTATGATAGGCAACACCACATAAGCATTATATAGAGAGAGACAGAGACAAATTTTATAAATTAACTCTAAAAAAATAGTAAGCAATACTTTAAATATGTATACAGAGTTTTATACAGTATGAATAGAAATACAGTTCTCATCAGATTAAAATTATTAAAAAAATTAGTCTAAAAATATTTTTAATTATCCCAAATTTTCAGAACAAGGAAAAAAAAGACTTTCATTTGAAATTTTTTTTTTTATATATACTTGACCAAATTAAAATATTTGATATTCATTTACTTAGGTACATTATAATCAATATTCTATATTTTGGTTCATCGTGAAAGCCATCTTCCCTAGTTAATATTAAATAAGAAGATCCAAAAAAAAAAAAAAAAATGATGCTTATGTTTTTTATTATGATAATTCACCTTTCTAACAAAAATTACTTATACAATAATTTAAATTAAATAATTGCTTACCTTACCTTAAATAAAATTAAAAATCATTCTGTAAATAGGAAGACACAGGGAAAACGATGCACCATTTAAGATAAAATGATTGGATTAATCAAAATTACATTATTTAATTTTACCCTATAAGGATTTTCATTCAACTTTGAGTTAAATAACAATATAGTATATATTTTATTCATTTATCAACAAAAATATCAATTCATGAATTTGATTTTATCATATTATAAATTACAAAAGGGCAGGTAATAAAAATTAATAAATTCAAATATAAAGTCTGGCAAGTTGTAAAAAAGTTAATGAGTTCAAATCTAAAGTGTGTTCTTTAAATACATATAGAATTTTCAAAAGGAAGAATTTCAATATTTTGAATAAAGAGCAATAACTTTCAACCAGTGTATTAAAACTTAAACACAATTAACACTAGTATTAAAGCATTTTTGATATACCTAAAACTATTATCAGTGGTTATTTTGACCTCTTGTCCCAATTACAAAATCATGCTTTTTGTCAATATCATGAAAACTAAACGGGTAAAAGTGAATTTTAGTGTGTACCCAGCTGCGCCAACAATGCCAAGTCGCCAATAAAGTTGGCGGACAAAATAAACAAATACTTCTGCGGAACAGTTACGGTTACTATTTCCCACCATCTAATTAGAACTTTTTACTGATAAGCATTTTTTTTTTTTCATACTGAATTTTCACAGAATTTTTTAACTTAAAAAAAAACATCTTACGGCTTCGCTAGCAGCGGGAGCGGGAACCTAGTAGCTTCGCTAGCACATTGAACATAAGGACTGTGTGGATAACATGAACTGTACATAATCAATTGAAAAGAAAGAATGAAGGATGTTGTACGAACGGATTTCAGAGGGAATCCTGCCCGGTGCCTTCTACAGATGCCTTTAACTTAAAAAAACATCCTACGGCTTCGCTAGCAGCGGGAACCTAGTAGCTTCGCTAGCACATTGAACATAAAGACTGTGTGGAAAACAGAAACAGTACATAACCAAAAGAAAAGAAAAACGGAGAAATAAGCAATCGGAACATTCACCATACAAAATTTCAAACAAACATACTTTCCCCACCTTCATCAACTTGTAAAAAATATATATTCCACTCACCCTCCATCCATTCTGCCGGTTCGATATCAAACCATTCTCAATACAAAATTTCAAACAAGCATCCTTTCCTAATTTCATTAACTCGTAAAATATATATGTATGCATATTTAACTCGCCCTTCATCCATTCTACAGGTTCGAAATAATCCCGACATAATAAATTATGAAGGGAACCAACCGTTATAACACCAAAAGAATTACGAGAACTGCGAAGAATTCCATTTGCAGCTGTCTTTGAAAGTGAGAATGCAGACGATTTTTTTTAAAGCGAATACTGACAATTAAAAATTGCAAAAGAATAAATATTTTCTGTTCGTATTCACATTAAAAAAAGAAAGAAGAAAATAACTTTTAATTATAAGCTTAAATTTCTTTATTTAATAAATTTTAATTATAATAAAGAACAAAAGTAAAATCTTTAATCGATATTTTTTTAATATTTTTAATTCAACATTTTTCATAATTTAATTGTAGTTTAAGTACAACTCAACCATTGCAAAAAGTAGTAAACAAAACAGCAGTAAGGTTGCTATAAGAGGGATCTGATGGGTTGCAATATTGGCGACAATCGGCTGGTGCACACTAATCTTCACTTAGGCCAATAAAAGTTTATAGACTTTATTTGTTTATTTGTAAATAAATATAATTAAACATATAAAAAGCTAAAAATCATCAAAAACTATTCTATAAATACAATAAAAATATTCAAACTATGTAAACAGAAAGTAAGCAAACATAAAAAAGAAGCTTAAATAATCAAAAATTATACTAGTTGTTTCTAAATTCGCTAACATTTTATAAATTGTCTCACAATGGCTTTCATGTTGAAATAAATTTATTAAAAAGTATATAAATGAATTACTTGATTATTTGGTTTGGCAGTTTACGCAGATAGCTTCTTAATTTTAGCTGAACAAGTACCACAAATATATGTTTTTACAATTTTAACAAATGTCCAGTTTTGTTGCTCTTGTATATATTTATTTAGTGGTATTTACATTTATGGAAAAAGGTCCAATAAGCATAAATTTTTTCTGTATTTGGAGAAATTTGATGAAATATACATCTTTCAAATCTCCTCAGTTATGTTCAAAATAAAATCATGGCAGCTGATGTTTTCATTCTCGCTGTCTCTTTGTAAACTATCAAAACATTTATCGGAGCCAAATCGAGAATGTTAAAAGAAAAGAAAAAGAAGTAAAAAAAAAAAGGGGGGGAAGAAGAAAAACCTTGCAATGACCCACATCTGAATGAAGAGTTGAATTTGGATTGAGTTTTTCACATAATCTGGTCAAAGCATCAACTCTTCAAATTTCACTGATACAAAACTTCGGATATGGTTCATTCCTCCCTTTCCATTATATAGGAAGAGAAGAATGTTGGGTTCCAGGATTTTGATCATACGCTCAAAACAAATAATCCTTTTGAAGCCCAAGTTTTATGAGCAAACAACGAGCCCCAATTTGGATTCTGTGATAACTTATGGGCAATATTTTAGTAATATATACTATCTTGAAACTTAATCTAATCTTGAAACTTGAATCTAACTATAATACTATCTTGAAACCTCAGTAGTTTAATTATCACTGAAAAATAAATTGAAAACTAAGAATAAATATTTAAAAAATCAGCAAATGCCTCTTTTGATTTTACCATTTCATAATGTCAGTGAAATTTTGAAACATTACATTTGTAAATTTTCATGAATACTTTTACAGCGCAGGGTTTCTGAAAGTTAGTGTCACATATAAAAATCTAACAATTTTAGTAATTTCAAATTCAATACTGAAACTTTACCATTAACCTTTAATTATAACATTCAATTATTCAAAAAGCTAATGCATGAACCTGTTAATCTCATACTGATTCTGTAGATCTTATTCATATAAACAAAAATAAATAAATAAAATAAATCTTTTTTTAATTAATATAAAAACAAAATTTAATCTTATTAGCAAATTTAATATATATATATATATATATATATATATATATATATATATATCTTAAGAATATCCAAAACAAAATTTTAAAAGGCTGTTACTTCCAATACAAGTTAAGAAAGCACTTAAACTTATTCATTCAATGTAAGCAATTTCAACAATTTGTTCTAACAAAAAAAGTACTGCACAGAGATGAATGCAGCTACAATCAAAAGAACAATACTTTGAAGGGTGAATTTCTTTGAAATTAAAGCAATGTTCCTCTTAAAAAAACACTGAAATCTCCATCTACCCCGTCCTTTTTTTCCCAAAATTGTTTTTAAAAAAGGGAAAGAAAAAAAAAGAAGGGGGAAAGTTTGTTTCCATGTTTCAATCAAAGTTTGGGGGTAATGATTTTTTTAAAAAAATTTATCCCAAATTTTATTGATGTATTCATTTTCTTGTAATAGCTGAAAGACGAGAAACAGATATAACTCATACAATATTTTAAAATTGGATTTGATAATATAATAGTTTAAAATCATTATATATTGTTTATATATAAAATATATAGCTTTTATAATTTCAAACGTTTTTATTTAGAGAGAATCTAAGAGAAAAATAAAATATTTTGCAACAAAAGATACTATTAAAAATATCGTCAAAATAAAAACTGATAGATTCATGAATCTGCTTATTACACATGGCCATGTTTTAAGACTGGTATTTTACATCAGTTAAGCAGAAAATAAATAATTATGGACAAAAAATTCATCAGTCAAGAAATTAACTTTTCATAAACAAATACTAAGAGTTGCATATATCATTGCCGAATTTCAGGAGTCAAGGAGTAATTTAGTTATAAACTATACTTAAAAGTTAAATAAAACCATTTAAAAAATTTCCAAAAATGATTTGAATATACATTTAACAAAATCAAATTAGTTTATCTTCAAAAAGATCATAATATATACACTTCTGAAATTTTACATAACTATTTTTTACCACAATTTATCACTTTTTATTTATTATTTTTTTGTCTAAAAAATCATTTAAAAATATAATAGTTGGTAAAAATGCAAATCATTGTTTATTGCATTTTCAAACAAATATTTTTCACCGATAAAGAGAGGGGAGGGGGGGGAGAGAAAAAAAAACTTCGTATTATTTGGAGATAGAGCTTTTACAAATATTGACACATCCTTTCCTAATCAATTTTCCTGAGAGAATAGTTTATTGATTACATTACCAACAGACTTCGGACTAGCTTCTGTGATAAGCGGCATGTATGACTCATCTATTTTAATATGACATCATGTATTTTTTAAATACCATATTGTAGGATTTTAAATATCAAATACTTTAAACTGCTTGCAACTTTACTCATTAGCGAGGAAAAGATTAACATTACAGAGTAAATACGCATATCCAATATACAAAAACAATTTGTGCAATATTGCGTGCATTTTTGACAGCTAGTTTCAGCTTACCAATTCAAATTGATTCCCGAAAATGTAATTTATTAAATTAATGTACATAAAAATTATTAAAAATGTAAAAACTTACTAATGATGAACAGTAACTATCTTTTTCAGCCCTGCTAAACCAGGTATTTTCTTCTTCATCATTTAGACTAGTTGTTGATTTACTGAACCATGAATCAAAACTCCAAGATAAAAGCAAATTACTTTTCTCTTCGCTTGATCCATTCTCATTTCTTTTTAAATATTCTTTCAGACTTTTGCTGATATCAACTGTATTGCTATCAGGAGCCATGAACCGCCATTCAAATCAAAACTTAATTTTAAAAACACGACAGCACTTAGTTTTTTTTTCTAATTCGATTATTTACGTCTTTCAAAATTGCAATTCACTTCCCTTCATTTGTATAGTTTCAATTTTTATCCTATGCTGTGTTGTGAAGCCCGCTGACAGTTATCTGTCAGCGATTTAAGCCAAGTGTATCTATCTCTTATGTTGGATTTACCTTGCATATACGAAGAGAAAGAAAAACTTAAATAACAAATTAAAGTTTCATCATACTAAAACTCTTTTATATTATCTAAACATGCACTGAGATTCAATGTGTTAAAAGGAGAACATGACCAATAATGTACTCTAGAGCGACATCGATTCAATGGACCATGCGCCGTTTCGTTTCGATTCAAGGGTAAACAAAACAACAACAAAAAAAAATGCAAAATTAAAACAAATCACCAGATTATTTCCATTATAATTATTATACTATTATCATTAATAAAGGTAACATTTTCAACAACAAAAAAAAAAACATTCATAAATACTACTAATTAGTTACATTGTCTAATTCTAAATCTGACTCATTTTAATTCTAGATTTATGAGATTTCAAATTTGATATAAATTCTGATCTAATAGATAGACTATAAACTCTGCCTTCAAAAATTCAAAAACTATCGTAAAATTTTACCTCAAAAATCAAAAACCCTCAAATTTTGAATCTTATGTGCGAAGTCTGTTTTTATACTTTCATTTGTTTAGAGTCTAAACTTTAGACAGTGGCGGATTTTGACAATATGAGGCCACAGGCGCTAAATTATTTTGCGGTTCCTTCTAGGTAAATTCTATTTTCAACAAGAAAGTAATATGAATGAAGCTTATTTTAGCTTTTAGTTTTAACTTCGAGCTTACATTTCAGCAATTCCTACATTATATGTATATATCAAATAGATAAAAAAAATTGCACCTTTTTCACAAAAAAAAAAAAAAAAAAAAAAAAACTTAAAATGATAAAATGACAGTTCTATTCAGTAACTATTAGGAGAAAATATTCCTATTTACATCCCTTCCAAACTTTGAACTGGTATAAACTGTGACAATATCCTTTGATAGAAGGATTGAGTGGTATTTTTGACTTTGTTTGTTTCGATGTTTGCATACTAATAACAAAAAAAAAAAAAAAAAAAAAAAAAAAAATTATACATTTTTTTTCCGAAGATTTTTTTAAATAATACTTGGAGAAATTTTAAAATAGTTTTTAAAATATGATCTAGTTGAAACTCTACAAAACAGAGAATTAAAAACATTTTTACCTTTTCTTCTAAAATGTTCAGTTCTTAAAAAGTTATGATATAAATTATTAAAAAAAAAGAAAAAAAAAAAGGCATTGAGCTCTAAAATAATATAACGAAAGAAAAATACATCACAAAAATGCACTGATATCTAAATCTAGTTTATTCACATATTTTCTGACATAGAAAGTAAAATTAGGTTTATATTTTTGGACGGTGATGATAAAAATTATAATGCTAAATGATAACAAGAAATTACATTTTTCTAAGAAGGACATAAATATATATTAAGTAGTATTAAAATGATAAATGGTAATAAAAGAAACAGACTTTGAAAATAATGGAAACAAAATTTCTTCAAATATAGAAGCAAGTATTGAAAGCCATAAAAAATATAAAATATCGCTTTTCTTACTATCATTTAGCATTATAATTTTCAGTTGGGGAATTTATGGAGCGCTTTTAATTTGGAGAATATGTCGATACGTTTTTCATAGTCTAATTCCTGTCCTGCCTCATTTTCAATGAATAGTAGTGAAAACTCATTTAAATGCAGTTGACTCATTGTATTTCGTAAATAGTTCTTGATGGTTTTTAAAACCGAAAATAATCTCTCTCCGCTTGCATTGCAAATTAGCATGGTGAGGAAAATTCTAAAAATTGTTCCCACGTTGCGAAATGTTAATTTGATTGTAAGCCATCCACAATCAATTTATACATATCAGTTGGATTTCAAATTTTTTCGTTTTTTACATAGTTAATAAAATGTTGTATTTTACTTTTGAAATAATGTATTTCAATATCATCACCATATTTTGTAATAAAGCTCGTTATGCAAATGTCAAAAGCTTTTTCTTGTAAGTTGCCGTCAAAAAAGATTCGAAAATCATTAATTATACTGTTATTTATAGGGTTCCATTGAGAAATTTCTGAAATAAGAATATCACATATAGCCTTATGAGTATTAATTCTGAATGATTGTTTTTCTTCCACGCAAGCTTCTCTTTTCTTTTCATCAAAGTGGTACTTTCTCTTCCTTTTTCTAGTTTATTTATATTTCCTTTTATAAATCATTTGATTTCCTTCAGTTTCAATATATTGGAAGTTTTTCCTAACTTCCAATATGAAATCTGATATGAATTTCAGGAGAGAGAAGCATTGCAACATAGGATCCGATGGGAGATGGAATTGAAAGCCACATATTTATTTATTTGTGTATATTCTATGTTGGTGCAAATCCCTGCATGAATCTTTGAAATCCCTGCATTTAAATATTTGTAAATTCTGTTCAACATTTTACAGCCTGAAAAGAAAAATAATAATTTTCACTATATGTAAAATTGAAAAAAAAAAATTAAATGGAATGACAAAAAGTGAAAATAAAATGAATGCCAAATGCGCGGACCGAACCTAAGGCCACTGGTTGTTAGCTTGACATTCGGACCACAAGGTAACATACGAACCGGTAGAAGATGGAATTTAAAGACACATGTTTAGTTATTTGTGTATATTCTATATTGGGGCAAATCCCTGCATGAAAGCGATTTGTATATCAGAAGGAATAAGTCTGCGCATGCTCAGAATCTCTGATCGAATTCAAACTTTTATTTCTTCAATTTCTTTATTTTGGAAGTATTTTTAAATAAAAGATTTAAATCTTTGTAAATTCTGGTTAACATTTTACAGCCTGAAAAGAAAAATAATAATTTTTACGATATGTAAAATTGAAAAAAAAAATTAATAAATAAAATGACAAAAAGTGAAAATAAAACGAATGCCAAATGCGTGGACCGAAACTAAGGCCACCAGTTAGTAGCTTGACACTCGGACCACAAGGCAACATACGATTCGTTGGGAGGTGGAATTGAAAGCCAGATGTTTAATTATTTGTGTATATTCTATAATGGTTCAAATTCCTGCATGAAAGCCATGTGTATATCAGAAGGAATAAGTCTGCGCATGCTCAGAATCTCTGATCGAATTTATACTTTTATTTATTCAATTTCTTTATTTTGGAAGTAATTTTAAATAAAATATTGATATCTTTGCAAATTCTGGTCAAAATATTGCAACCTGAAAAGAAAAATAATAATTTTCACTATATGTAAAATTAATAAAAGTTAAATAAAATGAAAAATTCAAAGTAAAACGAAAGCCGAGAATGCCGGATCGAACATACGGCCACAGGTTGGAAGCTTGATACTCGTACCACAGGGCAACATGCATCTTAAATATTCTGTTCAATGCATAATTTGTGATTTAATTAATTAAATAACATCTAACATTGCGATTGTAAATCAACATTTTTCTGATATTTTTTCTCTATAAATACTGAAATGCAGACCTTAATTATTTTAAAAAGGTCATTGCTGCTTCATAAGCTTAATAAGGTGGACAACTGAATTAAAAATTTTTATAATAAAGTGACGTTTTCTGCTATCAGAACTTAAGAAATATCAATATAAACAAAAGTTTAACTTGTTTCATTGTTGTGTGTTTTCAATAAAAATTTCTACTCGGCAAGATTTTTTTTTTTTTTTTTTTTGTACTTAGTACTTACCAATATAAATAATTTAGAATATCGATATTAATTTTGTAAATGCTACTAGAATGATAAAACTACTTTTGAATATCTTAGTCCAAGTCATCCAATGTTAAATTTTAACGTCGAACATACACTACGATTATTAATTTCATTGATTATTAAATTTATTGATTAAATGTATTCATATATGTGTATTGAGAAAATTTTTGAAATACAAGTGAAAATCGATAAAGTTACATAACATAACTAAATACAGCATTAACTCGAAATCTATATCTATTGCATTATTGTGCAGCTGTTTGAGACTAGCCGCCTTTAAATATGTTGATAACACGTATAAAATCTATTGACTAGTGAAATTTAGTACATATATTTATCATCTAAAGTATAAATTTGCACATATTTGAACCAAATTCGTCAAGAGGTTGGGCGCTGTCGGTCAGTACATTCACGGGTATGTAGATGCTGTCACTCAAAAACGCAATGATTTAAATGTATGACATTTTGTACGTGATTTTGTGACTGCAACTGTAGTTCTACGTTTAAAATTTGGTTTCAATTAGATAAAAAAAGTCGTCTGACACAGAATTCGATTTTCAGTTCATACGTTTCTTACGGCACTTGCCACGGACAAGCCCGCTATTCGAAAACAGCCGATTTAAGCCTAATGGGGCTTGTTTTTATAGTAGAGCCAACTAGGGCCAAGAGTATGACTTGACAACTCACGCATTACTCATTCGATTGCACAACCCCTTTTTACAGAAGGGAACATTCACACACCTCACATATAGAACACGAAAGTAGGAGAACAACTATGCCAAACCTGGACTCGAACCCGGGACGACCAGATCACGGGGAAGACGCGCTAACCCTATGCCAGGATGCCGGCATTTTTCAGTTATTATTAATTGCATGCCAGAAATTAATCGACACCAAAATCCACACGATAGATTTAGAAAAAATGCTAAATTCACCCCCAAAGATCAATGTTTCATAACTACTAATCACCAATCACCATCCTCATGCACGGATTTCTTGGTCGTACTCAAGGCCACACAATTTTTTGCGGGTTCAGAGGAAAGACATTCTTGTTAGAATGTGCGAGAAGTTTTGGAAATACCACTGTCTATACAAGATAAAAAAAAAAGAAAAGAAAAAGATTAAATTTTTAAAAAAATCTTTATTTGTGATACAAATAAATAAGACTAACTGTTTGCTAATAATTTTTTCGAGTCAGTAAAAACAGCTGAACTATTTCTTTTCGAATTTTTTTAGTAAAAAAATTGCCCTCAATGACAATTTCGAAATTTTGAATCAAAAGACTATATCCACTGAACTGAGAATTCCATTCGCGTCGAAGGCAACTGAACTAGCATTTGATTCAACAATGACTCAGATCAATATTGATTCATTTGAAGTTATTTCAAATTCAAACAATAAAAGCGTTCTTTAAATATATCGAATCCCGAATCTAATCCAAAACTAACATTTCCTCCTACCTTCAGTTTCTTGTTAAATCTTTGCACGCATTCTTATCTAATGTATTGCTCTACATTTACCATGTTAGTTTCAATGGCTTTATTTCTTTCAGAGATACTGAAATTGCAATATATAATTTTTACACAAAAACTACTGAGGTACATGATTTTAAATGTTTAAAGATCCAATATTTAAACAATAATATTGCAAAATAGTTTTCGAATTTTGAACTTTTCAGGTTTGTTGGAAACATCTCCTATCCAACAACAAAACATCACAGATTTTTGCTTTGAAATTCAAATTTTGTGAGAAATATTTCGAGGAGATTTGAATTATCAATGAGAATTTCAGGCATGGTGATATTTTGATTGAAGTTTATATTTAAATTTTTAAGAATATAAAAGCAGATTTTTTTTTAAAAATTTATGTATTTTAGAAGAATAACTATGAGAAAGAAATACTTTAAATTAATGTACTTTTTCCTATCCTTTTTGTTGTTTTTATGTAAGTTCTCTTTGAAACCACAGAAGAATTCATTGATTCAATATTTTTATTTCGATAGCTATATTTCTTTTACCAACAAAGATTATGATTATGAACGTATGATTAAAAAATACTATGAAAAACACATTTTAGTAGTACATTTACTGGAAGATGGATAAAATTTAATTGCTTATTTTTAAAAAAATAACTACGCTTTCAATATTTTATAAAGCGGAATTTCTTTACATAAAATTAATCAATAAAATTTCTTGCGATTAATTTATCAAAAAAAAAAAAAAAAAAAACTGAATTGCACTCAAAAACTTTGAACTCTCAAAAAGAAAAATGGTCTTAAAATGTCGCTTAAGGTCCTAGACCTAAAAATCTGAATAAGAGCATAGTAACATTTTCTATAACATATGTAGCCAGCGATAAATTTTCCAACAAGATTAATTATAATGCAAAATAATAGTTCAAACTTATAATATTATTGAACTCACGTCTCTAAGAATTGCTCTAATTCATGGCTTTTAGATCTGTTTTTAAGTCTCTCTGAATGGATTCCAAGTATTGTTTTACTTAAAATTGCTTTCTCAAAATATTATATCTACCAAAAAAAAATCAAGTGTTGAAAGTTTCAATTCTTTATCAAACAAAGAACTACCTTTATTCTATTCCAACTTGAAAAGTACATCCATAGTAATCGGGAAATTTATTAAATTAACAAAGATTTTTTGAAAGTCTGCTTTTATTATTCTTTAAAAAATTAAACATCAGCTTCAATAAAAATATCAACTTTCTTATGATTCTCAATGGCAAATGAAAATCTTGCGAACTCCTTCTCACTAAATTGGAATTTCAAAACAAAAATCTCTCATCAACAGAGGTAAACAATTATAGAGATGCATAATCCACTATTTTTTGAATAACAAATAATTTTGCTATTGCTATTTTTAAATATTTCTTCCAAATATCTGTTATTTCAATCATATTATTAATTAAAAATTATTACTTAGTATTAAATATAAAATTTATTAATTGTAATTAATACTTAATTTGCTAATTTAACTAACGTGTGATTGAATTAATTTATCTATTTAAGCTTACTTCTTAAAATTGATTTTTTCAAAACTATTTATTTAATTTCTTTATTACAGTAAACCATTTTCTGAAAAATATGAACTAAATATATATGTTATTTCTTTAAAATGTTTACTTTAGTTCTATATTCTATCAATAGATGGCGCCAGCAGTAAAGAATATATGCAATCAAAGTCATGTCACAAGCAATTAAAAATGATCTTTATGGAATAGTGCATCGTCAAATGCGAATATCGGAAAGTCAAGGTCACTCCCATGAAGGGCCGCGGTGGCCTGGTGGTAAGGTATCGGCTTCGGAACCGGAGGGTTTCAGGTTCGAGGCCCGAATCCACCGAAGAACCGTCGTGTAAGGGGGTCTGTTGCACGTTAAATCCGTTCTGACCAAACGTCCTCCCGCTGGTGTGGTGTAGAGAGGGGGGTGTCAGCTCAGGTGTCGTCCTTGTCATCTGACCGTGGTTCAAAATTACGAGGTTCGTCCCAAAATAGCCCAAGTGTTGCTTCAAACGGGACGTTAATATAACTAAACCAAACCACTCCCATGAAGTGGAGCGGTGACTTCGCACTTGCCAGTGAAGTCACCGCTCCGATAAATTTCAGTGATATGAAATTCAATGATACGATAATTCCAAGAACAACCGGTTCACTTTTCAACCCATTCACATATTTCCCCTTTACTGTTTTGTTCGAGAGCTTCCATTGGACAGATCGTATCGATTGTTACCTTTTATCGTGATCTAAGACGTGTAATCGAAATATCATCAGTAAGATCGTATCAAGGATTTGAATCACACCCCTCTTTGAAAAGTATTGATCACTGGTATTTGTGACTTTTTGATATTGGTTACGTAATAACCGTTCGTAAAATATTCGTCATCCCTAAACAATTACTTTAAAGAAAGCATTTAGAATTCTTTCCCAAACCATTTGATCATCACTACCAATGCATCTAAAACGCATCAATTCACCTGTTTATCATATCGCTTAAGTGACCACATGAATTCGCCTGATTTCTGAAATAAAAATATCGTTTTTAGAAGCCATTCAATCAATTCCATTTTTTTACTGTGGAAAACATCAATTTTCCAATTGAATCGTTGTCCAAGCAATGGATTCCTGGAATAGATTGTTTAATTATTTGATATAGTTACTCAGCGAAAAAATATTTGAATATATTTCTCAGAAAGAATACTCTTCCAAAGTACATACATTGATGAGATTAAGCCAGAAAATCACTCTCACATGGCTGCCTGGTCCCTTGAATCTCATTGAATAGAAAGAATTAATGGATCGGTTGGAAAAAAAAGTTATAAAAATTATTCCTTCCAACTTTTGAATCTTTCCAGAAGACACTATTCGAAAGAGCAGTTATTTCATTTCTTTGACATATAATTCATGGATTGATATTGTTACGAATCTGTGATGCGGCTTCCCAGCATAGTTGGTTCTATAGGAGGTCCCAGAGCTTGGCGACCATTTGGCGACTTGGCGACGAATTTGGCTACTTCAGTGCCAAAATAGATTTTACCCGAAACATCGAAAATTTTCCCGATCCGTCCTTTAAGAACCGAGTTACGCCTCGAACGTTCCTGATTGGTTGAGAGGCTTCTAGCCCCGTCTCCTGAGACCTATAAAAGGAGCAGCCTGCAGCTGCCGCGGTGGTCGTGAACCAGAGTCGTCGTGAATTGTGTAATCGTGAACCAGTGGAGTGCGAGAATAGTCGGAAGCGATAGAGAAGAGAGTAGTCGTAATCGACGATAAAGAACTAGCCTTCCAGAGATAAGCGGAGCAGCGACGGAGTGAAGCTAGTGCTGAACTAAGCTGTCCACCACTGGCTGCTGTGTATGCTGTTGTATGCTGCACGTCTCGGCTGAAGATAATCGTCTTCTGTGCTGTATATAGTTGTCGTCTTTGTGCTGCCCTGTGTGTCTTCGTGTAAATAAACGTCGTTGTTTTATTTTCTACTGCCGTCTGGTGATTGAGCGTTCTTCACACCATATAACTTCCACTATCCAAACGAACCCCGAAAATTTCGTAACAGTATAATCTTTCTCTGAACCAGAAATGAAGGTTGGAGGAGGAGGAGCATTGGATACACGTATTAGTCTTCGAATCAGTTACACACTTTCTAACTCTTTGTAAGTCACTCTAATGTGAAAATGCTTGACCTGTTGAACATTTTCTATGTTCAACATTCTGGATAAATATAATGAAGAAAATTGCATTAGACCTCAGTCATTTGAATTCACTAGTTCCGGATTAAACAATGTAGGAGTCCATAGACAATACAGACTTCAGAGCCACCTTTTTAACTTTGCATCTTCCTATAACAAGATATCTTTTTTACTTCTAAGAAGCTTTTATCACATCCTAAATATTCTAATGCAAAGTTTACCAAAGCCATTGTTTTGTAGAATTATTAGGCAATCTCGAATTGGGAAAAAAGAGAAAAAAAATGGTCAAAATGAAATCCTAAAATTAATGTTCTGAAATTTAATATTTGATCATTGTACTGCAATTTGAATAAATTCACGTACATAGTCTTTGTAAATCAAATTAAGTTGCACTAAAACCCCTACTGAGTTCACCAAAAGTTACGTGGCCATTAGAAGTTGATTATTAGATAATTTGGTCATATCCTTCTTCAGTTAGTACATTTTTTTTTCGAATGTTCTGAAAGAATACTGTCGTTCTTTTAAAAATAATTTATTTGGCATCATTACCCCCAAACCATACACCCTGTAAATCTGTAAATAAAATTAAATTACACTAAAACACACAGCGGGTTCCCCGAAAGTGGCGTGACCCATAAAGAATTGCCTATTTGATAATTAAATTCTACCCTTCTTGAATCAATGCATTTTTTTTTTCGAATTCTCTAAAAGAATACAGATATTTTTTTCAAAAGAGTTTGACACTGTTGCTCCTAAACCGCATGCCTTTTAAGTCTGATCGCTTCTCTGAAGAACTTATATGATAGTTCCGTAAAAAGTAGGTTTCTCTTTAAATGTTTTCAATACTTTTTGAAATTAGCTCTTCTTCTGATAATGGTTTGATTTCATAAAGATGCAATAATGAAGATTTTTTTAAATTATAGTGTTGTCGAAATTAAATTTCCGTTGCTCCAAGGGCCCTGGAGGCCATTCTACTAGGCCGAAGGGAAAGGTACTTCGACAACAGACACTTTAGAGGATGCGAGCGTAATTACTGAAATAAAAAAAAAAAATTAAAAAATTCTCTAAAAGATGGCACTGCGGGTCAATTGATTTCAGCAATTTATGAAAATGTCACACTGGATAAAAGGAAGATATTACTCGTGCCCGATCTCATGCCTTGTGATTTCTTGTTATTGGTTTTTTTTAAAGACTACATTTATTAGGGACTTTTAACAAATGTTGGATTTGAAGAACAGTATTCATCATCCATGTTGATACTATGATCAACATTAGAAAGCGCTATTTTCAGAACTTAGTGCGTTTTCGAACATGATGATTGTATATTGAATATGTTTAAGTAAAGCACTGATATGCATGTTTAGTACAATACGTCATTTAGAGAGATATATTTTTTTAATGAACTACAATTGTATATTATAATGTTAATATACAATATTGCAATTGTATATTATCATTGTTGCGTACCTTTTGTGCAAGACCGCTTCTTCTTCAATGTTCGGGATACCAGTTTGCCTTTTCTCCGCCTGATAACTCGTAACGCCATCTAGTGGTAATTCTTAACTTTTTTTATTTCAAAATTTCTAGCGCATTCTTTAAAGTGTCTGTTGTCTAATTATTTTTCTCATCGGTCTTGAAGAGCGGCCTCCAGATGACTCCTCTACTCTTTCCTGTGAGTCGCGGAAGTTTAATTTCGACAAACATGTACATAAATTTTTATTAATGCTGGTATTTAATGTAATGTAATTGGATATATCAAATATATTTTTTTGGCTTAAAAACTATTATGATTTACTGAATTATTTTATACAATGAGAGAAATTTTCATTGATTAATTTTCAGAATTATTACATGAATTATGAAACTTATATTCTAGTACACATAAAACTTCAATATTGAATAATTTTACTTTTAGCTCTTAAATAATAGAAATTTTTAGTCGAAATTTAAACGCTTCCGTTTTTCCCACGAAAGCTCAAATTTTAGACAAGAAGATAAAAGAAAATTAGGGTAATACATTACACAATGAACAGACCAATGTAAAATTTTTAAAATTGCACACGTTACATATATTCCAAAATTTAAAAAATCATTTTGTTGAGAAAACTATTAAAAACAAGCTACATAAAAAATGTAATTGAAAATGTTATTCTAACTTATCCTGGTAAACCAGCCGGTCCCCAAAAGTGGCTAGACGAAAATAATGGGGAATATGTGTGTGTTGCCGCTCTAAAGGAAAGTCCGTTAGACGTTGAAATACAAATTCGGCACTTAATGTACTTTGGAGGAAGAGATGCGAGCACCAGAGCGAATTTTTTAAATTTTAGTTAGAGTTTTAATTAGTTCAAAATTAAGTAAAATGTTGATATATTCCCCTATAATTGCCGAAAATATTATAGCACAAGAATAATATTTACACCATCTTAGAAAAAAACTGTCTTTTTAATGATATCGATTTATCTGCTTTGCAAATTTTTCCTAAATTTTGGAAACCTTTTTAAAATTATTTTTTTGTGTAATTAATAACAATGCGTATCATTGTTGTATTGAAATTCAAACCGTTTTCATTGTTTCATCAATCACGCGGGTTTCTTCCATTTTTGAAAGTTAATAAAAAAGAAATCTTGTTTACATTTGTGTAATGTGCATAAGAAATAAGAATATGATGTTATAAAGGGTGTCCCACAACTAACGCAAGATTTGAATTTGCCATAATTCGCGCAGTAAAATGTTGGAAACCCTATTAAAAAGCCTTTGAGAGTTGATTGTTTAGGGTTAATAAAAATGGAGCGTTATATGATAGAACGGCATGCTTTCATTGTTGAACAATATTTAAAAAATAATGAACGTTTGGCGGTGGCAGTTCAAAAATTTGAGAATTGGCCCCCTAGATCGTGTGATTTATCACCAATGGATTTCTTTTTATGGGTCACAGTCTATAAAGTCACAGGTCTATGCCAAGAGGCCCACAAGCACTCGTGCATTGAAAAGGAAATTAAACGCTGCATCAACGAAATTCAACCACATTTATGTAAAATGGTCACGGAAAATTTCGATAAAAGAGTGCGTATCTGCCAGCAAAGCCATTGTAGCCATTTGTACTATGTGTTATTCCATACATAATACTATTCTATGCACTTTACGATTCAATAAAAATCAATTTACGATTCAATTTAAAGGGAAAAAAAACTGCGTTCTTTATTTTATTCAAACCTTGTGCTAACACTTTGTTCCATCATGTTACACTCTATGGTTTAGGGTTAATAAAATGTTTTTAATAGGGTTACCTACACTTTTTTACACAAATAGTAGCAAATTCAAATTTTGCGTTAATTTTGGGACACCCTCTATAATAAATTAATTATTAATAATATCGTGAAAATTAATAATAATATTGTGATACAATGGGACTTGATTCTATTAGAATGGTTCATATAAATAATGGTTAGAATAGGTGCAAGACTATAAAAGTAATGCGGTGTTCATTTCTTTTAATAAGACAAAAATAATATTTCCAGTAAACCAGCTGATAGGTGCAAGACTATAAAAGTAATATGGTGTTCATTTCTTTTAATAAGATACAAATAATATTTTCGGTAAACCAGCTGATCGGCAAAAGCGGTTAGTTTTTACATAAAGAATTTGACGTATCTATTAAAGATTAAGAGCATAAAGACGCCCCGATGATGTACGATAAAATATCTGTTATTTGCATCAGCTATAAATCAACTCAAAGAGCATTCCCGATGATTTATTAAGCATTTAAATTTAAATCTCTCAGAGACATTGTCCATCTTCTTTTATATTTTCTTTTTCTTTTTGGATGGATCTAACTTTCGGTTCGATCAATCAAGTCCGACAGACAACTGAAACAACAAAGATCCAGCCTGCGCTTGTATGACGAGAAAGACATCATATGGAGTTCCTCTTCCAAAAGATTTGTTGCCATGACGACCAAGGAGGATTTTCCACTCGCATGCCGACAGGAAAATGATACGGACTGGGGGAAAAGGACAAAGAAAAAAAAAAGAAGAAAAAGACGATTATCCGCCTTCTTGTAATCCTGCTTCAGACCACTTTTCAAGTTTATAATGGAAAAAGAACGAAAAAGGAGAAAAAGAAGAAGAAAAAAAAAAAAAAAAAAATGTGATGTCATTCTCTTCTATTTTACAAAGCTGCTTTTTGAAAGTTTGCCCGGTCTTTTAAAACGGACCTACGAAATGGAATTGAAATTTTTTATTTATTTTTTATTTTATGTTGACTTTGCTGTAAAGAAGATTCTGTTTCTTTTTATACTTATAAAAAAAAGAGAGAATGGGTTTTGAAATATAATAATAATAATAGTAGTAATGTCAATGGCAGACAATAAACAGATCATTCAAAGAAAATAGTTAAGTTTGTTTGTTTTTTAATATTCAATAAAATGAAAGACATTTAATACATTAAAACTAGCTGAACCATCAGTTTTGCTACCATTTAAATGATGGATAACTTGGTTGGGTTATTTCTCTGTGACGCCAGATCTCCCCTCCCCCTCCTCCTTTTTTTGAATTAAAACCTTGTGTAAAACCAGCAAGGGAATAAGGTTGTATAAAAACATTGAAATAATATTGTTTCGTTGAAAGGATATTCCTCATATTCTAATAAAATAATACATATAATAATATAAAATATTTATTTTATTTGTTTATATAGTACACTGCAATTTATGTCTTTCTTAGGCTTATTTTGGAGTTTGTCTTCTTTCAGAACCCAGGGGATTAAAATTTCAAGTTAATTCATCCACTGTCCGAAAAATTTCTGACATTTTCCACCTAATGCATGGGATGAATTAAAGCGAATGGTGTAGCTAGCATAAATGGTCCCCGGCACATGGTATTATTTTTCCTAAAATGATATAAACGTACAAATGTTTTATCCCGATGGCAGCCCTTAAGATTGATGGGGGTTAAAACAGTATATCCTTCCTGCAGGGAATGTATAATTTGTTTGAGACATAAAAAGTGGGTAACATATTTCAAAGGACTATCTTGGACACCATTATAACACCCCTTGGTTATGCTCTATATGTTTGTTAAAATTTCTTATCTATAATCTCCCGAAAAAAAAATATCCTCATGTAATTTTCTTTTTGGCACCGATATACTTCAGGGAAGATCTTAAACACAAATATAGGACCATAGGGCGATAATTTTGAGCTCGGACCCTTAGCTATGAGCTGTATATTTGTTGAAATTTCTAATCAATAATCTCCCCCTCTCCCGACCCAAAATTTTCTTCATGTAATTTTTTTAGGCATTTCCTATATCATAATTTTGCACGTATGCTTTTGTAAAAATAATATATTCTTGAAGAATAATACTTCAGTGAAACAACATGAATGCAAAATGCTGTGCAAACCAAAATAAAATGATCATTGCATCGAATGATTTAGAAATTGTATTTATTTCTTAAAAGATTTTATAAATTTTAATCAACTTCATAAGTTCTTTTCTTCAATTCTTTTATATTTATGCAACAAATCAAATACCATCTTTTAAATCATTCATCTTTTATTTCCGGAATTTAAACACTATTCTAATTCTCAAATTATTTTTATGATCATTTCTGAGCCTCTCACCTCCACTGCCCTCTAGTGTGCCCAGACCATTTTCGCCACCCGTCGTTATGACCCTGCGCTTGTGTGTAGACAAAATATTGCAAGCATTTTACGTTTTTGAAGAGAAATATAAATGAACAAAACGGAACGGGGTTTGGATTGAATACTCGTCAAAGGAACCGCTTGTCTCTACTGCATTGTTTTAAGTACAGTAAGTTAGTTCTTTCATGGCGAATGACGAGATAACTCGGCTTCCAGGAATATTCGCTATGCGCGAGTAACGAGATAACTCGTCCTCTACTCAAGGTTTTTCTAAATTGTCCCGCTACTTATTTCATCGACATTTTTGCTTATAGCAGACCCTATTATTTTGTCTTTACAACATTACTACAAGGTGGCGCCAGGAGTCATTGCCGAGATGAAAGTGTTAAATAGTACTACAGAAAGAAGTAAGGGATGTAAAGGCAACCACACAAGGCTACTCCACCCTGCCTAATTAAATGCATTCGGAGTAAATTTGAATGGCCGCACCACCATCACAGCATTGGCGGGAACTAAGGCTGAGTTCTGAAGGCCATCACCGGCCACGACACAACCCTTCCCAAGGGAAGCACGTTCTGTCATTGGAATAGGTAGCCGACCTCCACAACTTCTGTACCCACTCAGGTGGCGAGAACCAACCACCATGCCCGATTCTTCTCATCCTCAAATCTGAGGTGCTCACCCGTGGGGAGGCATGTAAAGGTAATCATCGACTGACTACTCCGACCCCTCCCCCCTCGAAGGCACTCGGAAAAACTTAAATGACCGAATCGCAGTTACAGCAACACTGGCAAGAACTGTGGTTTAATCCTAAGGACCATCAACAGTCACGGTACAATCTTTCCTGTAGGAAGTACGTCCCATCATCGTTGGGAGGTAGCCAACCCCCACCTTTTCGTATACCCATAAGGTTGAAGAACCAACCACCATACAGGAAGCTTCTCATCCTCAATTACGAGATATCCCCCCCCCCCCCTAGAATGATGGTATGTAAAAGTAAAGTAATGAATAAGTCTGTATGTAACAGCTTTGTAAGAGGATTCAAAAGTTGCTTTTCAGCAATTTTTAGTTCTCAAAATAAAGGAAAATTTCATTTTTTTAAATTACAAGTGCCTAATTAATCAATATTTAGAAGGGAAAAAATACTGCAAAGCAGAATTATCGATTTTTTTATTAACTTTTTAAATGGGATCTAACCATATAGCTAAGCCGAGGGAAAAAAATTATTCTTTCGATAGAAAATTTTTTGCCTCTTTGAGAAGTAATATAAAGGATTGTTGGTTATATTTGCATGTAGCTTTCATCATTTCGTGCTGAACTGCTTAAAAAAATATTTCAATATCAAAAACAAAAGTAAGACGGAAAAAAGAAAATCCTGTGAAATGCCCGTACATTTAAAGAAGTCTTTTCCTTCGATTTTTAAAAATATTCTAGATTCAAGGATATTCTGTAAAGCGAAGATGCATTTCTTTCAGTTCAAATGTATAGTATCCTCCTTTTATTTTTATTTTTTGTTGAAATTCAAACTAATAAAGAGACGAAACTGCAGAAGGCCTCAAAAATATCTTCTCTGAAAGAAAAGATATAGTACTTTCATCTTTGCCAGAGCAAATCTCAGTTTCAGAGTAATAATGTAATATGCATACTGCCTTTTCATATAAAAAATCCTGTTTTTTAAAAGTATGTTTTAGTAAAAGAATATCTAGTACCAATTTGACTAAAAGGAAAAAGGAAAACGCGGATTATCTTTGAAGCAAAGAAGCAGAAAGACTACACTGGAAATCTATCTGCCAGTTGTGCGATATGGGAACATAATATGCTCTGGCTTATGTTTACGAGTATAAAAAAGAAATAACCATTTGGGAATTAGAGAACAAGGCTACACAAGAGAAATCGTATTCCCATTTTGATGACAGATAAATTGCAAGTTTTGAATAAATACGTTCGTTTTATGATTTCATTGCCATTTTACGATTGCGATGAATTATTTTATTGGTTGATGAGTCATATATTTTAAGAGGCACAATCATTAGCGAGTCGATAGAGAAATGAGTTTCGAAGTATTTACTAAAAGTGATTAAGGTTTCACCCACTGTTTGTATTTTATTTATTATATTTCCTAATTTGATATGGAAAGCAGTTATATCTTATATTATTTATCTCTTTCAAATATCTTTGGTTTGGTTTGGTTATATTAACGTCCCGTTTGAATCAACACTAGGGCTATTTTGGGACCAGCTCAGGTGTCGTCCTCGTCATCTGACCATGGTTCAAAATTACGAGGTCCGTCCCAAAAAATATCTTTGTGGATAAAATATTTAAAGGTGTTTTTTTACATGAAACAACAGTATTGGACCGTATATTTAGCATATTACAGTATTATGTAGCTTTATCAGCCCAGCTAGTGTTAGAATTACAATGCCTTAAAACTCGGGGTGATTTTTGGTACATGCAAACAAATTGGAATCACCCATTCCATATGAGGGGTTGGAATTCTTTTACAACCCTAGATTTCAGATATGCGTCCTAAAACCCCGAGTCAGGGCTTTGTCTGACAAGGCGATTAGAGGCAATTAAAGTCAGATTAAGGCAATTTAGTTTATATGTTGGCGAAATATAATTTAAAAACTTTTCCCAATGTTCGAAAAAATGGAATTTTGTAAACGATTATACCCTCACTGTGTGATCTGCTAGAGTGCTGACATTTTGTATTTATGTGTTCTCGATGATAATACTCTATTTTATTATTTTCATAGTTTAGGTTAATCAGTTAATCAATTAATTTACTTAAATTTATATTCATATATATGGCGCTACCTGGTGGTGATTTAGAGAAAAGATTTTTAGATTTTTGGTCTCAATATTCTTTAATAATTATAATGAAGAATTAAAAATAAAAGACTAAAAAATTATCGTTTGAGAGTGCATTTTTGTGGAAAGATTTTTGTTAAATTTAATTTAAATTTTTTTATATATAGGAACTATAAAAGTTAATTACATAAATAAAAATCTAATGTGATTTCAGTTTTTTTAACAAAGCATATCAGTTTTTCTTATTGTAATTGAATAATATTGAAAATATTTCTATCGTCAAAAACTCATACAAACTTCTTTCGAATCGTATCTGTCTGTGAACACGATAATGCACAGATAAAATACCTTAGACGCCAAAATTTTAGATTTGAATGAAATTTTTGAAATCAGTCAATCACGAGGAAGAAATTCAAAATAAATCTCAATTTCCTCCTTTATTCTATGAAACAAGGCATAAAGTGCACCATTTTGCATAAATATACGAATAAGGGAAGAGTTGCCTTTGATTTTTTGTTATATATATTTTCACATTCAAGGAAATTTAATTTCAGAAAACAAAACCAACTTTATTTCATTTAAACTGAAATTTTTAATGTAGAATAAGTTATATAAAATTTTATATTCAGTTTTATTCAGCAGAAATATGATCTGCTTCTCTGAACAAACCATATTCACCAAGAAAGAAAAATGAGAAAGGGAAAAGAATGAAAGAAAGAAAAAGAAAAAAAAAACCCGAATATAAAAAAAATAATGATTAAGAGCATATAAGATATTTTTTTTTGTTTGAAATATTTTTACCAATGAATAAATATATAAATTATTTTAATTATATATTATAATTGCATATTTGTAAATAATAGAAACATAACAGATGATAATTTGCATAAAAGATTTTATTTCACTGTGATTAAGAAATGTTTCTAAAAGATAACTTTCAGTTGGTGCTCATTAAATCAAAGACAGAAAAAAGCAATAAAAAAATCTAGAATTTTGAGTATTTGCAAGAGTACTCCTGATTTATTAATGCTGAGCTGAACGAAAAAAAAAAAAAAAAAAAAAAAGAGAGAGAGAGAGAGAGAACTTCCAGGATTTGAAGCTGTTCATTAATGAAATTACCAGCGTGTCAACATCTGAAGTATTGCAAGCTTGCTTCTGATGCTGACATGTGCATGGAAAAGTAAATAAAGTTGTTAATTTATTATAGTCTAGTCATTACCGAATTTGTTTTATTTTATTTTTCTAGAACTTACAAAAATTTAATAGAATAAGAGCATAAATAGTACGGCGTTTACTCAAAAGATGGCAGCACGTTATCAAATTATTAAAATCATTTGCAGAAGAAATTTTTCTATCAGAAGAATTCAACATATCAGAAACAACAACAAAAGTGTAGAATTTAAATGGCAACAATTGATTTGGAATTGATGCGACAAATCTTGAAGCCTCGAGATATAAATATATATAATAATAAATTTTAGATAAAAGTGACGTAATATTTATATTTCATTCCTTAAGAAGTATTTTTCTTTTAATGAGTTTGAGAGCGATTTAGTATTAGAAATGAAAACTTTTTTTTTAGGAACTATATATTATTTAGAGATAATTTTTTTACCAGAGTCATGGTGGCGTGTAAGTTATTGTGATTAAATTCAGAAACTAAGTCATTCTCGATAAAAATGTCTTTTGTTTTTAATAGTCTAAAACTATCAGTTTCATTGCCAGATATTATTATTATTATTTTACAGTTAAACAGCACTAAATTAGAGACATCTGACATTTGCTTAATTCATTTTAAGCAAAAGTTATATATTCATCATTTAAAAATTCTAAATAAACATTTTTTAAAAATCTCGTTATGGAAATTTTTTTCTGGTTTTAATGTAAAGACCTGTAAAATGTAAATTAAACGATAAAAGTTAGAATTCCTATAATTTGCGAATTATAAAAATCCCTGCTTTGTACGTGGCTGATATACTCAATGTTGAAAGAACTGTAAAAATTAGTATCAATTTTCGTCCTATTTTATTAATTAAGCTTGATCTGCATTCTGGTGCATATTACTATCCCTTGGGGTTTTGGTTTTTTAAAATTAATTTTGAAATATTAAAAAAGTTGTTAATAAAATAATTTACTACGATTTTGAACTGAAGTGGTAAAGTTTTTAAGAAAGAAAATTTCGTTAAATAATAAGTTTTTTTAATTAATTGAATTTAGTTAAAAGTGTAAATTGAAAATCAGACGATAATTTATTATTTCTAGATTCTTTAAACTCATTTGTAGATAACTCGAATGCATTTGAAAATAAAATTTTGTGCAACGCAGAGTTAAATTGATGAGCTTGCTTTCTTAATCGTTTTATTTCTATATTTATTAATTTGTTTTTCTAGTTGGATGTAATTACACAAGAAAATTTACAAAACAAACATTTATGTGTGTCTGCTTTTATCTGTCATAAACGCAGACACATATAAATTAAATATATGTGTCATATTTTCGAGCCAAGGGAGTGTAAAATTATAAAACAAACTGACTCATCCATAGATAAAGCATTCATTAATTCTATAGAAATTGTTTGTTATTATTTAGTTAATTCATAGAAATTTTCTGTTAGTAATTTTTTTAAAGAAATTTATCATTAGTCATTTAATTCATAGAAGTTTACAATTATTTATTGAATTCCCAGAAATTGTTATCTTTTGAATTGTATTCTCTAAAAAAACATTACAGACATCAATCTTTCAATATATTGGAACTCATTAATTTGAAAGAACACAGAATAAAAAGAAAAAAAGATTTGTAATCTTGCCTAATTCTTCGACTATGAAAACTCTGAGTCAACTTTCTTCAAATTCAAGATTTTATCAGACTATAACTCTTTTTCTGAGACAACTGTCAAGGCATCTGGTCTTCGCAGAACTTAATCCGAAATTCACAACACTTCATAACTTCAACCGCGAGTCAGATAACGGGGCGCGTAGGAGGTTGCAATATCCTGTACGAGGAATCAGTGTCACACAAAACTGAAATGAATGGCGGAAGTTAATACTGAATTTGGAGCGATGAAGATTTTGATACTTTCAATATTTAATTGAAACGGAGAAATAAATTTCCAAGTGCAACTTTTGAAGTTATGAATTCGGATTTATAACTGCAGGTGTTTAAATGTCCATCATTACGAAGGACATGTATTAGTCTCGAAATTAAGCTAAAGTTGATAAGCAGTCGGCAGCTAAATAAAACTTGCAATGCCATTTTTCCTCGATTTACTTTTAATAAATATATGTGTTTATTTATTGCACCCTTTAAAGAACACTATCAAATTAAAAATCAGCAGGATAAGTATCCACTCTAGTTTCCTGCATTATTGAAAATATGGTACGATAAAATCAGCCGGACTTTTTCTACGACTTCATTTTTTTTATAATTGTATAGTATGGTGCAAATAAAAATTCAGTGAGAATAATTTCCACTCGATTTTCTTGTATTATGGTAAAATTATGGTAAACCACATTATGGTAAAAAGAAAAAAAATCATCGAGAATAGTTTCCACTCTATTTTATTGTATTATTGCCCAATATGGTAAAAAGAAAAATTCAGTGAGAAGAGTTTCCACTCGATTTTATTGTATTATTGCTCAATATGGCAAAAAGAAAAATTCAGTGAGAATAGTTTCCACTCGATTTTCTTGTATTATTGATGGTGCATATAAAAATTCAGGGTGAATCATTTCTACTCGATTTTCTTGTATTATTGCACAATATGGTAAAAAGAAAAATTAAGTGAGAATAAATAGTTCCCACTCGATTTTCTTGTATTATTTCGCACAATGGTAAAAAGAAAAATCCAGCTGGAGTATTTACCTTTTGATTTTCTTGTATTATTGCACGATATGATGTCAATTAAAACTCATCAGCAGTATTTTCCACTTGGTTTTCTTGTATTACTGCACAATATAGTACGTTTTCAGTTAAACTTCGTAGTATTCCAAAAAAAAAATCACATGTACATTTTGGACCTCTTACCTTTAATCGATTGATACATATCTTCACATACCTATTTTCGCTTCACATACCTAATTTCATTTATGTGGCCTCTTGGACTTTTGTATCATCACATTGCCATGTAGAAAGTTCACACAAAGGCAGTAAAATCTTTAGAGATTTAGGTCTAAAATTTGGTGCTGATCTTTGATGCTGGTGATAAAATCACCTGCTGAACATCACCCATCTAACTAGCAGGCTTTTGGAGTTATGTCGTTCACCTTCATACGAGCGACAGCCAGAGAATCTCAGTAAATAATCTAAATATGTTAGCAACCTAAAATTATAGTTTAAGAAAGACAGCATATTAAATGTCCCTGGTTTAATTCTTGCCATTTTTTTAGTTATCATATTCTTAGATAGACAGAAGTAATGCCAAAAATAATTCAAGGATCTAAAAATTAGTAATTCATAAAAATAGCGAATTTATTATTACTATTATTATTTTCTTTTCTTTTTAATGATTGCAATACTTTCTCTTTGAATATTGCAGATACGAAAAAATGAAAATAGATTTCTGAGTAAAATCAACAATTTTTCTTTAACTTTACTTCCTTCAAACAAATAAACAAGCATCACTTCCATCAAACGCTACTAACATTAATTTTGGCTGCAATTTTTGCTGCTAACTCAATAATTGTTCTTAACACAATACAGTTTATTGGTTGCATACTATTGAACTTCCTGATGTGGTATGGATAATGTAAAAATCACTCGCCAGGGCGCTCGCCAAACCATGAAAACACTCGCTAAAAAAATTTACTGAACCTAAATTTAGCCTGTAGTCATTTCTTGAAAAAAAGCTATTGAGTGAGTAAAAGTGTTTCAAAATTTTAGTTGTATTTTAACTGAAAAATTAATGGAAATTTCTAGATTTTACTAAAAAAAATTTAAATCCTTTGAGATATAAAATTGGTTTGATACAAATTTCGAAAAATGACAACATTTTTAAATATTAACAATATTCTGATCAGTAAGTTTTTTAACAAAACAGAACAATTCCAAAAAAAAAAAAGAATTAATAATCTTTCATTCAGTGTCATAAATTCTGAAAATAATCTTATATAAATTTATTATTAATAAAATCATGTACATCAAACTCAAAAACAATAATAAGCAATAAAAATCATTTTGTATCTGAAACATTTTTTTTTGTTATCAAAAACCAATGTTTAATATAATAAATTAAATGAATTAATATAACGCATGTTATAATAAACAAAACCGTTCACGATTTTGTGTAAATATTTAATGTCTGTCGAATTTCATACCTTTATTAAAATTATCGTCAACAACTCAGATGTTGTTATTCTCAGCTTAAAATTATTTAGTAGATTTATAAATGTATCTATAAAATTATCGTCCCGAAAATAAATATTTGTTTATTTTAATGGAAATGTTTATTCCTCGGTTATAGAACGGAATAAACAACTACCATTTTAAAAATTTCATATCGCAAATTGTTTGTTTTATAATTCTGACAGTTTGCATTTATTGAAAACATGCTAATCCAAAGACTGGAGCTAAAAGAAGTGAATAATATTAAATTTAATTCCAACAAATTCAAAATAGAATACGTTTATGAAAATTACTATTAAATTGTGAATATTAAAGATGAATGATTTCAAATACTTGATTTGTTGTCTCAAATTATCTCAAATTAATGAAAATTAAATCATTAATTAGAAGAAATTGATTTTTTATGTCGAAAATGTTAATCCATATGAAATTTTATTTACATATTATATTATTTTTACAAAAATTAATTATTTCTTGAATAGTTTTAAATCTTTTCGGAAAATTTCTTGCACATTACCTTATTATATTATATACTTTTTTATATTTTATATATTTTATAATATACTTAATTATACTTTATTTTAACAATTCGTACTTCTCTATTATTTTAATGTATGTCAGCTGATGAAAAAATTTTAAAGTTTTATCCTTGATAAACTTTTAAATTATAGTATTCACAGCTGCAGCTAGGAAATAACAAGATTCCAATAAATAAATTAGCTTTAATATTTATAATTAAACTAATATAAACTATTATAAAATATTTATAAATTAATAGTAATTTTGAATAAATAATTTTTTTTTTAATTTTCTAGCATAGCTAAACTTAATAGATTTTAAGTTAGTTTTATACTGTTTTAACTAAAAGCAATATTCCGTATAGCAATAAAAACAACAGGTCCATTTATAATAAGGTACAAAATTCAATTGAAGAATTTTTAACTCCAAATATTCTTAAACTTTTTGAGCAAGCATATTTTTTTTAGTTTTTTTTATCACGATGTATTAAGAAAATGTAATTTTTTTTCGTCCTTCATATATTAGGGATAGATAAAAAAAATTTATAACCGTTAAAAGAATCAATTTCTGAGTAAGAAAAGAGTGAATGAGCCATTCTTTCAAAAAAAAAAAAAAACGCATCCTTTATTAGAATGTTATTTATATACAAAAGGAACGAATTAGTAGGTACATGTTAATGCTTTTAAATTGCCATAGATATTACGTTTTTTTACAACGATTCTTGCTTGGAGTACGAAAGAAAAAAATGCTTTATACTAGACAGAATTTGAAATTTTTAGCTTATTTTTTATCAGAATATTAAAGAACAGAAATCTTTGTCGAGATACTAAAGACAAGATTAGCAATATGCAGCATAAACAGAAGGAAAAGAAGAGATCAAATAATATACATATATCAACTTGTTAAATCTTTTGATCAGTAAAATCAGTAATCTCAACTAAAAATTACGTGTAAAGTTTTCTCAATAATTCATTATTTCAAATATTTTTTTTCAAGTAACGACATAACAGTCGTTTAAAATTTCATCTAGCGGAATTGTAACATATATTGCCATAAATAACTTATTCTAAAATTGAAAATCTGATAGAATACTTACAAATCACTTTCACGTAGCATTTATCTAAAAATTCAACATATCTAGCTATATAATATACGTCATGCTTAGAATCACAGATAGATTGTTTTAATTATATGCTTAACAATCTGCAGATAAAGAAAAAAAAATTGGTACTAGAAATGATTTTTAAAGTTTGAGAATTCATTTTAAGATTCTTACGTAATTAATTAAACTTATATTAAAATATCCTTTAAAACGTGTCCTTCTTAAATTTCAAAATAATAAATAAGTGAAATCCCATTTAGAATGCCATTAACCAAATGAGCTTTATAAATAAAAATAAATAAATTAAAAAAATGAATCTTAAATTCAAAGCTGACATAAAGAAATTTAGATTTTTTAAAACAATTAATTATATCAAAATAAAGATGGAATGAAAAAACATACAAAAAAGATATAATTTGTCAAGTAGAAATGTCACAAGCTTTTCTTAAATTTAAATTATATTTTGTTAAAATTTAATCGACCCAAATTATATATTTTAAACATACATTTGAATGTTTGTCGAAATAATTATGTTTTTACTTGCAATAGATCTTTATGCATTTTTATAATCTCGAAATAAGATTTAAAAAAATATTATTTTTATCCAATTCTTTTAAGAACAACTCATTACAGCAAACGACTTTCAGAAGTAAAAATCAGCAAAGAGTAAGAAATGATTGTCAGGCGGAAATGACGTTAGTTGTTCGATCAAAATGGCAACCTAAAATGATAATAAGTGGCAAAAAGTAAACTACGAGTCACCTCCCACTCTTAATTTCACTCAGAAACAGAAATTACAGCCAACATCTCATTTGATTTACGCCGATGGCTTCCGTAATAAGCACTGATGAATATGGCCTTCATCTTCGTTTAATTATGAGCTTCATTAGAACATTAAAAACTCGCTTTCATTCTTCTGGGTGCAGACGATTTTCTTTTCTGCTGAATAAATGCAAACGATGTTATTTTTTTTAATTAGTTAGTTATGCTTGAATGTAATGATGCTTGAGCAGTATGTTAAACATAATAATGCAAATAATAAGAATAAAAAATGCTAAAAAAAGTGAAGAATTCAAAAAGGAATGTTCTGAAAGAAAAGAAATATAGAAAACTAACGAAGTTTTATATTGCACCTTATTATTTTACAATATTATTCTGCAAGCAATACGGACCTTAAAATAATTTAATTCTGATTAAAAAAAAGTAATTTCATATTTCATGAATTACATATTTTTAGTCAAAAAATTTTCACAGTTTAGTCCGATTATTATGCCATTTTGTTTTGAGAAACTACTATACTACTACTATCTGAGCAAATAATATATATTAAATTTTACTTTAAGAAATCCTTTTCTAAGGAGATCTTACCAAAATTTAGAGTTTGAGAAAACAGCATTTAAAGATTTAAAATAGTATTAAAATGTAAATGATGTTATACTTAAAACGAATGTAATTTCTAAAAAAAAATGAACGTAGAAAAGAATCAAAGAGTTTCATGAAGAAAACTGTTGATATATTAAGAATTTTGATTTAAAAAAAAATCCTTATTTTCGCCAAAACTCAGTTTTTTAACGTAGTTTACTTATCTTGTCAGAACATTCCATAAACAAATAAAAAAATTCTAATTCTTAACATTTCTTAATAAAATTATTCACTTAAAATATCACTACATTTAATAAGAAATTTATTATTTTAGAAAATTTTTAAAACTCGTTAGGGAAATTTGATTTTTTTATTACGTTCATTCTACGTTAAGTTTTCAAGAAATAAAATTTTATTTCAGGAATTCATTGATTAATATCCAGAAGTAAAATCCGAAAAAGGAGTAAGTTTACAGAAATAACATTTTATTTTATTTTATTCAAAAGTTTGCTTCTCGTCTGTACTCCATTTCAGGCTCTATAAGAAAATCAATATTATTTACGATTTAATCGAAGACAAGAGAAAGGAAACCATAAAAATGTTGATAAAATTTAGCTGTAACTAAAAAAGAGAAAAGGGAAATTCTGCGAAGATAAACTTTCGAAATATGAGTAGAGAAGAAAATAAAACTGCAATTCAATTATTTCCATTGGAAACTTAAATCATTTTTTGCGATAAATTTTATGTGGGAACATAGAAGTTTGTCAATTTATTTTCGAGCGAAATTGTAGATATTTTTTGGGCTGATGAAAAATTGTGCTTTATGAGTTAATCTATAAAGTGTGGGCTTGTTTTTAAAGCAAATGAATATCCAAGCTGCTACCATGTTTCGTTTGTAACAGTGTATCTCTTTTTTATGTCATTAAATCTCCCATTCAATTAATTATTCCTATATAATATGCATTAGGTAAATTGTCAACAACGTCATTGAAATCGTTTTCTTTATCTATACTTATAATAAAGCTCAATGTATGTGTGTGTGTGTTGGCGCTATACAGGCCAGGTCATTTGACATACAGCTATCAAATTTGGTACATGTATACCTTAGAGGTCGGGAATGTGCACCTGGGGTCCCTTTTTTTGAAATTTTAATTAGAATTTTAATTATTAATTAAAAACTAACTTTCCCGGCAAAAAAATCTTCCATTTTCCCCTCCGCCAAATTTTCCGCCAAAATAATCTTCCATTTTCCCCACCGCCAAATGAGTAAGGCTCAGTTGTTTTTTTCTCCCAACAGTAATGAGGCTAGGGGTAATATTTTTCGGCGGATTATTTCAAACGATTCTGTTTATTTTCTTAATGTTTGATGCATTTAAAATTAAACATTGTTAATTAATCCATGTTTCAGATTCATTCTGAAGTACTTTTGAATTAAAATAACACAGAATAATGGAAATTAAAAATGTATAATCTGCATAGCGTTACCCCAACTGGCGTAGAAAAATTCAAGCATTTGCGTTACCTAACTGGAGAAGAAAATTCACGCATGCGCATTGTTCTGATTGTTGTCATGACAACCACTATCAACGGAGGATTTAAATTATTTTTAAGTTAGTTGCATGCTTTTGTAATTAAATTGTATTTATGTTAGTTATATATTTTTTTGTATATGCTTATAGTTTTAAGTACATCGTTTTTTAAGTAGTTTTTTTAAACCTGTTTTCAATGATTTAAATTATTTTTAGGTTAGTTGCATGCTTTTGTAATTAAATTGTATTTATGTTAGTTATATATTTTTTTGTATATGCTTATAGTTTTAAGTACATCGTTTTTTAAGTTGTTTTTTTAAACCTGTTTTCGACCGATTATTTTAAACGATTCATTTTATTTTCTTAGTGTTTGATGCATTTAACATGAAACATTGTTCATTAATCGATCTGTTCATGATGAATCCATATAAGTGCCCATAAAGTTTAAACGCTCAGTGACTCTATTATCAGTAATCATATTATTAAAAAAAAATGCTTTGTTTCAGTAAAAAATATTATTATATTAATTGCAGATTAATCATTTACACTTTAATTTAAAGCATAAATTCTACGAGGTGTAACAGAAAATGAGAAAGATACATATCACGTTATGATAGAAGGCCTTTATAATATTATGAGTGAATTATATGACTATCAAAATTTGAAGTTTTAAAATATTTTGCTGAAGAATCTATTAAAGTTGGAATTGCATAAAATATTTAATTATTAAAATTTTAACAAACATTAAGATTGGCGAACCGGCTGGTCGCCAAAGGCGGCTAGTAATAAATAAATTGTACCGTGGGAGTTCATTAATTCAGTAACAAGCAGAGCTGCAAACGATATTATAATTAATTTTATTTATTTACTCTCAGCTTTTGGCAACCAGCTAGTCTGCTGGGAATATTGTTATTGTTTAATTTCAATTAAATCTTTTAGGATTAACTTGATGTTCATTATTACGTGAAAAAATATTTTAAAGCATGAAATTGTTATATACATTAAAGCAATGCTATTTTAACAGTCCTCCATTGTTCTGCTTATAGTGTATATGGACATTCCTAGTACAGTTGAGTCCCAAGACATTGATACATTAAAAATTGTACGTCTTGGTCCTTTATTTCAAATTATGTTGTCTTTTGAGATAATGTAATTTTAATTTCAGATTCTCATTGTAAATTGCGCTTTCTTGCACTTTCTGCTTATAACTTTCTTCTTTAGCTTTCTTTCATCACTAAAAATTCTGTTGAATTTTCATGGTATTCTATTGGCTAAGCTAAAAAGTCGATTTTTTGCATAATTTCGAATTTTTTTTTTGTTTTATATTTTAACCGATGTTTTTTTATACAATATCGTTTGAATTTTGTTTCTAAATCTATTTTTTCGGAAGTTTCACGGATTTTTACATTTGATTTACATGTGTTTTAATGCCATTTTACATCTTTAGATGCTATTTTCTCAAATTCTAATCTTAGATAGATTTTTTACTCATAAATGAAATTTAATACATATTTTTTTGTTTAAATTTGATATAATATATATATATATATATATATATATATATATATATATATATATATATATATATATATATATATATATATATATAACTTTGTGTTATTTATGAGTTGAACTCCAATATTTAAAGAATAGATAGAAATTAAATTTATTTTTCAGTTCAAGAACTAGATAATATATTTCTTAAGTTATTTTCAAAACTCTAAAGCATTTGATAAACCTCCAAACTATAAGACTTTTTGTATTATACCTCTTTTTAGCCAAAAAAAAAAAAAGCCCTTTTATCCATTTTTTAAAAAACCTTTTGCCCCTTAATTGGTATATTTTGGTTTTTATAGATGTTTTTTTTCAATCTTTTTTATGCATATATTTAAAAATATAACTGTTTTCGAAAACGTTTTTCAAAAAAATTCTTCCGGATCATAGTCATATACCTTAACTACCTAAAAACACGTTGTCAAGAAATTTCTAATCTACCAATGATCCAATTTTCCACACAAATTTTTAAATAATTATTGATCATTTCCATTTTAGAATATTCCATATATAGTTAAGGCATGGGAAAAATATATTTGAGATTGGAGATTGCTTATTAAATTTTTAAGTAATCATGTACCAGGGTGTCCCAAAGTTTCTTTCTCGCTAAAAAGGATCCGTTTTTAAAGAGGCTTGTCATTGGAGACGAAACTTGGATTTTATATGAAAATGTGCATAGAAAAAATACTTGGTGTAAAGGCAATAGGCCTTCAACTATCGCAAACCCGGGAAAGTTCTTTTGTCCATTTGGTGGGATTGGAAAGGCGTAATTTTCTACAAGAATCTTCTTCAAAGTGAAACAATAAATTCTACGAAATACTGTTATCAACTGGATCAATTAAAATTGCCATAAAAACAAAAACAAAAAAAAAAACAGACAGAATTAATGAACCGATAAGGCGTTGTTGTTTTTCATCATGACAACGCGAGACCACATATTGCATTAGTCGTAAGAGAGAAGCTCTTACAGTTGATTGGGATGTTTTACCACATCCTGCATACTCTCCAGATCTCGCTCCATCCGACTATTACTTATTTCTGTCCTTAAAAAATTCCCTTCGCGATAAGCGCTTTAAATCCGTCAGCGAAATGAAAGCGCACCTCGATGATTATTTCTTGTCCAAAACACAACAATTTTGGAAAGAAGACATAATGAGGCTTCCTTAGAGATCTAAGAAGGTAATAAAGCAAAAGGTTTCTTATATAATAAAATAAATAATATCTTAAACAGTAAATATTATATTGTTACAAATCTGTAATTTTGCTACCCGGTACGAATAGTGTCATCCTGGGAAAAACCGTTAAAACCCTTTGTAAGATCTGTCCTGTGCGTCAATAACCTGAGAGCTTGGCGACCATTTGGCGACTTGGCGATGAATTTGGCGAGTTTGGCGACTAAATGGATAATACCGGAAAGTTCGAGAAGTTTCACGATCCATCCAGTAATAATCGAGATACACCCTGGTACGCCCTGATTGGTCGGAAGATTCTAGCCCCGCCTCCCGGAACTATAAAAGACGAGCACTCTGAAGCTGGGAAGAAGTTCTAACTCGTAAATTTTTTCCCTTAATTTCCCGAAACTCCAAAATGAGTAGACAAAATAAAATGCTTATTTACTCTGCCTACTTGCGTCCAGTATTAACTTATGCCTGCCCTGTGTGGGGATATGCTGCCAAGACTAATCTTAGACTTATTGAACGACAGCAAAATAACTTAATTAGAAATTTCTGCAATATGAAATACTACATGCCCAATACAAATATGTACTTATGTCTAGACTATCCCCCTCTTAAAAAATTCATTAAAAATCTAGCCACTAACTTCTTTAAAAACATGGATAAGAATGAAAATGAAGCAATAGCTAAAATCCCTAAATATAAACCATCTACAAACTCTAGAAGACCCCGTAATATACTACTTTAATTTATCTCAGCCCCTTAGTTTTTCTTCCTAACTTTTATTTTTTCAAACTCAAATTATACTGTATCTCAATAGCCAATTCTAGCTCACAAGCAGTAAAAACTTACTAAGCCCAACGGCAGCGTACCCCCCCCCCAGCTTGATGGTTGGGTTGACGGGGCTAGGCGCCCCGTCAACCCAACCATCAAGCTGGGAAGAAGTTGTATGGACCGTAAGAAATTGTGTGTGGATCGTCAGAAGTTGTGTGTGAGAGGAGTCGGAGTCGCCGACAAGTAAAGAAACTGGAGGATTAGACGGCAAGCAAGCTGTTGAATCAGCGATTAAGTGCGCTGCGTTATTACAATTGATTGACGATATTTGTAGCAGAAAAAAAATTTTGTAACAATATATTCATTTCATATTAGAAATAGGAAAGAAACTTATAGGACACCCTAATATCTATCAATTATCAATATAGTTCTTCCAATTTTCTAAAAAAATAGCCTTTTAATTATGCGAACTATCTGAAAACTGAAATGTCTTTCTTCGCCTCATTCTCTAATAGCTACAATTTATTGAAACTGTAACTTTATATCCGTTTCTTAAAATTAAAAATAGCTCTCTGCCAGTTTGGTGTAAAAATTTCAACAGCAAAATGCTACAATTTTCCTCTCAGTTTTTCAACGAATTACAGACCATGAAATACTTTAAAAGATAGTTTCACATTGCATGGTAAAAAAATAAAATAATCAGAATGCTAACTTTATTTCCGGGTTGTTTCTAATTACAAGCCATGGCTGTGTAAAACTTTCATGACATGAGAACTAGACGAGGGATGAATTATCGTACGATAACCTCCTTCCCCACGCTTTGGTTGCCTAACTTGATTGGCCTTGTAACAAATGAGTGTAATTAGTAATGTCATTGCTTACTATAAAGCAACTCCAGAAAGTAATTACATTAGATGTTGAGTAGGTGACAGACGTAATGCAAAGTTTGTAGTTAAATTTCTGTAATAATAAAGTGACCAGATTTTCTCAACTGTTTACGGATATGTACATCCTCTAAGAATACACATATATTGTACAACATTGTATGATATTAAACAATATTCACAATATTTTATAATATTGTTGTATATTAAGTTATATAATATAGCACAATATTGTATAATATTGTTGAATATTAAGTTATATAATATAGCACAATATTGTATAATATTGTTGAATATTAAGTTATATAATATAGCACAATATTTTATAATATTGTTGTATATTAAGTTATATAATATAGCACAATATTGTATAATATTGTTGAATATTAAGTTATATAATATAGCACAATATTGTATAATATTGTTGAATATTAAGTTATATATTATAGCACAATATTGTATAATATTGTTGAATATTAAGTTATATAATATAGCACAATATTGTATAATATTGTTGAATATTAAGTTATATAATATAGCACAATATTGTATAATATTGTTGAATATTAAGTTATATAATATAGCACAATATTGTATAATATTGTTGAATATTAAGTTATATAATATAGCACAATATTGTATAATATTGTTGAATATTAAGTTATATAATATAGCACAATATTGTATAATATTGTTGAATATTAAGTTATATATTATAGCACAATATTGTATAATATTGTTGAATATTAAGTTATATAATATAGCACAATATTGTATAATATTGTTGAATATTAAGTTATATAATATAGCACAATATTGTATAATATTGTTGAATATTAAGTTATATAATATAGCACAATATTGTATAATATTGTTGAATATTAAGTTATATAATATAGCACAATATTGTATAATATTGTTGAATATTAAGTTATATAATATAGCACAATATTGTATAATATTGTTGAATATTAAGTTATATAATATAGCACAATATTGTATAATATTGTGCAACAGGATTGTTATCTGGGTATAATCCAGTCAATTAAAGTCTTGAATGAAAAATAATTAGTGGAATGTTGTATTTTTATCAACTTAATCGATCAAAATTTTTTTGTAGAAGTCCCGAAAATCACTCCTTGATCTCTTACCCCATTGAGATTATGTTCCCTAGGGACATTCTTTCTCCCCCTGCTCAACATCCAAAATCAGTTTTAATTTTTACTTTCTCATATGCGAAGTATAGAGAAAGTATAGCAATCGTCAAAAAATTCGAACTCGAGATTTTGACGCATCTCCACGTTTTATACCTCCCTGAGATAAAAAAAGCACATATTTAGAAAATGTCCGTCTGTCTTCCTGTGACAAAGGTAACTCAAAAACGCTTTGAGCTAAACGGATGAAAATTGGTATACAGGATTAAAACCAATTTTGTAGATTTCTATCAAATTTTGAGCAAAGTCCATCCAGAAGAAGTCTGTCCGTCCAGCTGTTCGAATATAAATTAGAACGATAACTATGAAAGAAAGAGAACTACATTGTTAAAATTCGACACAGATAATTAACACCTATTGTGTAGACATCTGTCAAAGTTTAATTCAAATCCAACTACGGGTTGACTGTCTGTCGGTCTGTATTTTCAGAAACATGTAAACTCGATAACTCAAAAACTCAATGATTTAAATATGTCAAATTTGGTATGAGATTTTATGACTACAAGTGTAGTTCTTTGTGAAATATTTGTTTCAATTGGTTTAGAAAAACGTATTTAAAACACAAATTCGATTTTTCCGTTACTTTGGACCGCATGCCAGGGATTAATCGCCAAAATATTCGCCAAGGATCACACGTCAGATTCAGTACAAATGTTAAATTCACGCCAAAGGTTAATATTTCATAACTATTATATATCAATGCCATGCAAGCCGTTCAATGGAATAATATCTTATTAAAGTATTCACGAGAAAGTTTTAGAGACATCACTCCCACTGAAAATGAAGCAGTTTTAAGTAGCAAACCTTACAAATAGAAATGGAATGGCATTTCATTTCGATTCACTTTCAAGAAAGTTGATTTTAACATATAAATTATTAAAGATTCAAAATTAAAATTTAAAAATGATTGTTACCAAAACAGTAAGAAAAAAAATGATAAAACTTGCTTTCAAGCATAATCTAATTACTGATTAGATATAAAATTGCACAGTTTTGAAAATTCATTAAATTGTATACTTTTCAGAATCATTAAACAACATGAAACAAAACATACAAAAGATAATTTGGAATATTATTCTATAATGATGTTTAAAATTTGTATTTTTTTGAAAATGTCTTTAATTTTTTTTTAAATTTTACACAATTTTATTTGAACAATTCGAGCCGCGCTACCTCTGGGTCGAACGTCATGGCGTAGGGGTAGAGCGTGTTCCCCGTGATCTGGGTGTCTCGGGTTGGAGTCCTGATTCGGGCATGGTTATTCTTCAGCCTGTGTTCTATCTATGAGGTGTGTGAACGAGCCCTCCTGAAAAAAGGGGTTGCGCAAGCGAGTGTGTGAGTGTTATCTTCATACGAGCTATACTCTGTTTCACCCTAACTTGGCAGTAGTGTATATTCTAGGCATGCCGAATCGCAGTCGTCGTCAGGGGAACAGGGTTACTTTAAAACACAAAGTTACTAGAAATGCAGATCGCTGGCGAAACTTTATCTCTCAAATTTTTCACCAAATAGTAAATATTTATTTACTTTATCATATTATCACTTTATCGGAGAATTAGTTGTTTCCTTATTTTCATTATTTTTTCAATATTATTGACACATTATTTTAATAAATCATTAAAGTTATTTCCTTTCGTTTCACCGTTTCTCAAAAGAAAACAATATATCTTTCAATATTCTGTAAAGCGTAGTTCGGCTAATGTTTTTCGAAAAGATATCTGTATCATCGTTCACTTCTTTTAAAACTTTATCTAATGTTGAGATCTCATTTCTGCGAAAAAAAATGCATGGATTTTTCGTCAAATACAGAACAATGTAAAATCATCATATTTTACAAGACCTGAATGTTTATCTGCTGAGCCTGGTCGCTTCTTTCCAGGGTACTTAAAGGATGCCTTTATTTCTTTTTTCAAAAGGAAAACCGTTCATTGCGAAACATCTGTAAGATGCGAAACTTTATCGATGATTTTATTGATAGAATCTTAAGGGTTTTCTCGGAGTCGAGAATAAACATTTAATATGTTTCTGCGTGCTACACTTTTTGTTGGTTTCACTCTTCTTGAAGGTGTGCACAGCGTAGTCGATGATAACACTTTCTCTTTTTCAAACATTTTAGAAGTTAATAGAAATGACGAATCGAATAAATATTCACCAAATAAAACTAATAACTACTAATGCGATTAATAGTATCAAAAATATCAGCTGCTAAAAAAGTGAGAATAAAAAAGTACGAAAGATGATAATGGTTGCGAACTGAATGAAGTTGAGTTGGCGGAGACGTAAAAGAAAAGCGCGCCAAATATTTGACCTTGAAGACCGGTTCTAGCCAAAGTAGAATTCATTATGTCAATCTTTTAGTTTTATTCGTTCGCTTTATTTACAAAATACTTAACATATAAGCACTTCTAACTTGAGAATAATTTTAAATACATACTGATAGAAAAAGGATTTCTGTAATTTATGATATTATTTGATAAATTTCTGCACATTTTTACTATTTTAAAGTCGGAATTGATGGGGAACTCTTTCCCAACGCGGAGCGTCACATTTTCTACCTTTTACAATACTGCCAAGTTAGGGTGAAACAGAGTATAGAAGTCGGACTTCTGCCCTCGGGTGCTCAGGGGTCTTTACATTCAGAAGCTACAGCACAAACTCGGCTTAAATCACTGGCTTCGTCAGCGGACTTGTCTATAGCAAGTGCCATAAGTAGCAACAAGAACAATTCGAGCGCACTCTCCTTGCAAGTCAAATAAAAGAACAAAATTAAATTAGTCTGTAGGCTAGGGGATCCTCAATGTTCCAGAAGTCGCTAGGCAGTTGCCAACTTTACCTATTTATTAACATGTTCCTGCCACCCCCAAAGGCTAAAAATGTCAATATTTATGGAATAATCATTATCTCTATTTCTAATGATTGGATTGTGTTCAACTTCTGTTTATTTGATTGGTCGTTTGTTTGTTATTAAATATCTTATAAGAATGGTTCTCTTCAGATTTACTTTAAACTAATAGTAGTTTGTAATTTTTAGATGTTTTCGATACAGTGCAACTAATACGGTTGTTCAGGTCCATTGGGCAGTTCATATAAGTAATATGAGCTAGCATAGGACAGAAATTATTATTCTTCAAAGCTATTAAAATACTGTGGTGGTATGTAGATTATTATGATCCATGCAGGAAGCAACATGACGGATGTTTTTAGCAACATTTCTTTTAATAATCACATTCACACACTAAACAAGCACAAACACAAAGACAAGACATTCACGCGCGCGGCTTCACAGTTCAGCATCACATCTCATTCCAATTACAATCGCAATGCACTATGGGATGACATATGGGATGGCCTAATCAGGCATCGCCATCTAATATCCAAAAGAGAAGATAAGAGTAATGCAACTGCTACAATACTGAATAACCAATATACGTTACAAAAAGATTTGCTATATTCTATGGATGGTAAAAATAGTATGAATGGGACGATGGGGTTCTTTCTGCAGGCAGAATAATTAAAAATGGTATCACATTAATAAATTTGTAAAAATAACTAATTTTATGAATTGTAAAATATAAAAAATTTAGTATTTCTAAGATGATTATTAAATGAGTTGAATCATAATTAATTATTTATTTATATAGGAAAAATACTAATTATTCATTTTACTGGTTATACGATATCACATTTGGTAAGGTAAAGTAAAAAAAAACACAACTTTTTATGTTATATTTGTTTGAAGATTTTTATTTCTTTATAATAACTTACAATTATTAAATGCTTTTATTTATAAATAAAAAATCCTTAACTAATAAACATGGTGAATATTTCAAGAAATTTTTTACTTTAGACATTTTTTTTCCTTATTTTTTGTATACATTAAGATAATAAATAAATAAAAACATGTATATTTTCACTAAATTACTAAATTAAGAAATCGAACCAAAATAAATCATTAATATATTGATTACAATAAATTGTTGAAATCTTAAATTATATGAATTATTAATTATCAAAATGCGAAATTATATTGATCAGGTATTAAGATTTTCAGATCATGATACACATAGCCAGAGGTTACAAAATGTCTTAATGTACCATTGAGTAGAAAGTAGGACACTCCGTCTGGTTTTAATATATTTCGTGAAATGTAAATAAGAACTCAAAATACTTTATATAATTTTATGTAGCAAAATAAATCAAAATTACATAACTTTCCATTATAATTTAAATCTAGGATACAGATGAGATTAAACCACAAAATTCAACCTAAAAGATGAAAAGAAATCTCATACTTTTCTCACTTTTTATTTCAAACTGTTTTCTTAAGTGAAAAGTACTTCTTCCTTATGAAATACTTCCGGTGTCTTTCAAGAAGCATTGAAACCCTGCTAAAGATGTCTGTTAACTATCTTTGACATTCACAGCTTCCGGTTCTAGTTTTCTTACCCTAATTTAACCACATCCGTAACTGTGTGGGTTGATTCAGACTGAACTGTGAGCATATTTTGCAGTGTGTTTATCTGTAAATTGCCTCAGTTAATTGCAACTTGTTTTGTAAAAATAAAAAAATTAAAAAATAAATTTAAAAAAAAGCCTGCAAAAAAAATTAGCCGCTTTCATTATTTCATTTAAATAAGTTACGGATAAATAAATTTTTTTTAGGTAGGAAAAAAAAAATTATCATAATAATTTTATGAAGTGGAGCAGTCACTTTATTATTGCGTAACTTAATTATTATAATATGACTTTGGTGTTATTTTTAAGACATAACCTTAAATCACAGGGAATTTTTGAAATTCCAATATAGCTACTTAAAAAAGCTGAGAAAATGCTTAAAATAGTAATAGAAAATATATACTTGAGTTAAAATTAAAATCCACAGTATAATGTGCTTTAAAGATATAATCAAAATAATCGGGTTTTTTATGTATTTATGTTACCTTTCAAATATGCAATCCATTATTTCATCGAATAACTAATGAAGTTATTTCATGAAGAAACAAAGTTAGTTATTCTACGAAAAAGCAAAAATTTCATGCGATAACTGAAAATTCTATGAAATAACTGACAAATCGTGATTAGTTATTTCATGAAATAACCAAGAATTCTATGAAATAACTGTTATATATATAATTAGTATTATTCTTTATACAAAGCATAATAGTTAGTGTAAAGTTATAGCTCAACAGTAACATGTATATAGGATACATGTTCACACTACAATTGATTACTTTGTAAAATTTTAATATTTTTTCAAAAATTTGTACCACATCAGTTATCATTAATCTCAGTATCTGAAACATATATACATATATATATATATATATATATATATATATATATATATATATATATATATATATATATATATATATATATATATATATATATATATATATATATATATATATATATATATATATATATATATATATATATATATATATATATATATATATATATATATATATATATATATATATATTGTTACGAAATTTCCGGGGTTCGTTTGGATAGTGGAAGTTATAGGGTGTGGAGAACGCTCAATCAGCAGGCGGCAGTAGAAAATAAAACAACGACGTTTATTTACACGAAGACACACAGGACAGCACAAAGACGACAACTATATACAGCACAGAAGACGATTATCTTCAGCCAAGACGTGCAGCATACAACAGACTCTACTGCAGACAGTAGCACACAGCTTAGTTCAGCACCAGCTTCACTCCTTCGCTGCTCCGCTTAGTTCTGGAAGGTCAGTTCTTAGCCGTCGGTTACGACTACGACCGACTCCACTGGTCCACGACCACTCTTCTCTGTCGCTTCCGACTACTCAATTCACCACTACTCCCCGGCGGCTGCAGCTCCTTATATAGGTCTTAGGAGGCGGGGCTGGAAGCCTTTCAACCAATCAGGAACGTTCGAGGCGTAACTCGGTTCCTACTGGACGGATCGGGAAAATTCTTGATGTTTCGGATATAATCTATTTTGGCTCCCAAATCGCCATATTCGTCTCCAAGTCGCCAAATGGTTGCCAAGTCTGTCGCCAAGCTCTGGGACTTTCTACGGAACCCACTATGCTGGGAAGCCGCATCGCAGATTCGTAACAATATATATTTGAGAAGACTTTGTCCTTGACTAAGTGGGACAAAGTTTTCCCGCCGTAGATGCGCACGCAATAACGAAAATCTCTATCAGTGAATTATTTATCAATCAAATAGATTTATTCATATAATCTATAATCGCTGTAGTCTAAACTGGTTATACTTCATCATTTAAATAAATGTTGAATGTTATATTAAAGTATTGTATTTGTAGAAATTTTTTAACCCTCCGTGAGCTCTATTTATCCAAATTTTCGGCAGCATATTAAAGAAAAACATTTTTTGAAGGTAAAGAATGCTATATAGGAAATGACGATAATAAATGGATTGTAGCTATCCCATTTTCTAATGATACTCAATATCATTTTTCTTGAAAATAACTGATGTTTCTGCTTTGTTCTGAATGATTCAAAAACAATATAAAATTCAGATAATTCCTATCTCTTATAATTTTGTGCAAAATCCGTACAAATAGGAGCTCAAAGTTAATACCATTGATGCTTCCTCTGATGTGAGAATCGACAATACTTGGCAGGAATTGAATTACCACTTTGACATTCGAGTTGAATAGTTACTAAGTGAAATTTATTCGTGTAATTAGTTTCATTAAAAACTTTATAAAAGTCTGTACATACATCAACACAAACGTATGCCAAATTATAATAGTTTTTCTATAATAATTTTTTTTATAACCAGATAAAGACTTTGTGACTACTTTGTATTTCTTTTACACAATAAAAGGATACAAAACTCGAAATATATTTTGTTTTTCTCCTTTCTAAGATGCACAAATGTTCTGCGACAGTAATTACTTTTCCAAGAAAGAAAGGTGGTTAACATTCTTACCCTAATGTATGCGATGATGAAGAAGAATGTGAAGGAGATGTTCCACCTTCCCAAAGAAACAATGGACGCCAGTGTTTCATTCATTTAGCTTAATTCAATGGCAATCAGCCTGTCAGACGACAATTAAAGAAGTTTTTTTTTTAATTAAACGCATCTCTTCATGAATATAGCTTGTAGAAAATAAGAAATGTATAATTAGTATTTAAAATATGCAAAAGTAATACGATTTTTTGTATTTTTAAGATTTTTTACACACGAAGTTATACAAAGAGAAAGTATTATAATCGATAATAAATACGAACTCGAGATTTTGATGAATCTATGCTTTCAAAGTCCGAAAAGGACATTTTGAAAATTCTTGTCTGCAAACATGTCAACTCAAAAATGCTTCGAATTAGATAGATAGGCATTACATTGTGGTGAAAGCTTATAAGCCAGATAACAGATGCGACACACTGGCAATTGCTTTTGCCTTGTGGTCATGTTACTCGGCTGCGAACCACAAGGTTCCAGGTTCTATCCTCGCTCAATTCAATCCTCTACATTGGTGACCCGGACGTGATATGATAAACTTCTATTCTATCAAACTTATTACCAATGAAATTCACAGAAAGTATATAGTCCACCTCACGATTGTTGGCGTTCGACTTCAGACGAGTCCACTTCAAAACGGGTTGGAAACAAGACGAGCCAAGGTTGCTATAATCATGCGTTGGCGAAAGAAGTTTCCTTCGTGTAGCGTCATTATTTGTTTACGATTGGCTTTGCGAGTGCCTTGAGTTTATTGGTGCTTTTCCGACTTCTTATATTTCTAATCTAAATCCATCTAAATATCAGTACCATAATGTCTGGGAATCGCATTGTTTCCAAAGAAAGAAAAATAATTATGAATGTTTTGAGGTATTTTGAAAATGAATGTAAAACGAATTAAGTATCCCACTTTCTCAACGGATCAAAAGAGCTGCAGAAGCGACCGGTGTTTCGACTAGAACACCGTAAAATTGAACATTCATCAGCTTTGTGGCTTCTTTTTTTTTTGCATGATTTGCATCCTGGTTTTTCAGTATATATAACTTTCTCTATTGACGGTTCTTATGATGCTTAAATATTATAGATTGTTAATATTCAAATTAGAAATTCTTTGTTTTTGATAGAATTAAGACAAAAATATCTCTGAAAAAAGGATTTGGTTTGATAGCTAATGCGTAATAACATGAAATTTCCTCTGGCTAATATAAAACTTGATTAAATAATATTGAATTTTATTATATAAGGCAATAAAGATTTTTCTAAAAATCAGAGAAGCAACAGCTTTTTCTTTCGATTAAATTATTTGCAACACATTTTTTTTTAAACCTTGAATTACTTTTCGGGAGGAAGTAGTTGAGTATTTCACGGAATACTCGAGTATTTTACTGTTTTCTCTTAACAATGTAATCGTATTTATCTAGATGTCATCGATATTGCAGAATAAAATATCACGTTCGAGTTCCTTTCAAATATTACCGATTTGAAGCCAAATCTAGGGGGAGTGGTGTCACCCCTCCGCTCACTAAGTTCCTGGGAATCATTTTAAAGTCTGAAACTGCATATGCAAATACCAGCTATCTTGATTGATTATAGTAATGCTGAATTAACTTAATCATATGATAATTAATTAATTAAATCATAAGATAAATGATTGATTCAGCCATATAACTTTAGTATTATTTCATTCACCACGACTTTTTATTTTCACAAATATCGTATCATAGAAGCCGAAAAAAAAATTAACTGAATGCTTGAGACAAATCTCCCCGCTAATGCGCCAACTATGGAAACCTTGATTTGCGGCTTGCTTTTATGGCCCTCCCCATTTCCTGCTAATTCGATGTTTTCGACTCAACCGTCGAGCGCCAACAATACTGAGGTGGACTATACCAGTGAATAGATCTATGAACACAATAACCACACAAAGTGAAGAATTAAATAGATAAAACCTGGTAAACAATTTCAATATTTAAAGTTTATATCTGTATCAAATTTTGAAGCAAATCGATCAAAGGATCGAACGTATGTCAGCCTGTACATTCCCGTGCAAATAACTGTGATAAATGAAAAATATAGTGACTTAAATCAATGAAATTCAATGTATAAATTTATTTCTAAAATTGTTCTTTTGTGTCTAATTCATTTGAAGCCAATTCACCAACGGCTCCCAAATTTCATTCTCGTTTTTTTTTTTTTTTTTTTTTTTTTTTTTTTTTTTCTTTCCGTTATTTACGAAGCTCAAAACGCTCATGAGTGAAATCTAAAGCTAAAAATACGAACTTTCCTGGCATTCGTATCATTGATGAAATTCTACATTTTTTATTCTGGGGAAAGAATGGGATGGCAACAGCTTTATTGGGGATTATGCGAGATAATTTTGTGGAAACTACTCTGGCTCATTTTATAAATGCTTTATTTTATAATATAATTATCATTTCCATTACTATACAGAAACGCACTTATAATATTACCAAAATCTTTGATATTATTACTTTTAAATAAATTTGCATGGTTAGTGGCAATCTTGTAATAATCAATGGCATTTATTGATTTTTCGAATACATATATGCTCATTTATTCGACGATTTATGTCAATCTCTTGATAGAGATATAAATGGTATTTTACTCGTTTCATTTCTTCGTTATTATGAATATAATAGAACATTTAAACTCATTTTTGCTTAAATTCACTACCAGATGGCGCCACCGATATAAAAGAAAAATATAATTAAAACTAATTGATTGATTCATAATTAAATGCCGAATATAATTAAAATATTACATTCTCTAGTGGGAGTCACATGTGCATTAAATATCAAAATTTCAGCACATTAGAAAATCAGTGAAAAAACGATGAGAAAATTATTTAAAAATTTAAAACAGTAAACAATTCAAGTTAAATAAAAGCATGCAATGCTAGTAGAAAGCTCTACTAGGTATTATTCCTTTTTTCATTCTATTTACATTTTCTTAAATATTAAATGGCAAACACACATAAAATAATGATGTAGCACAAACAACGGCAACAAAACATCCTACAATAAACATCCAATTTTATGGCTTTTCTCAATTTGATAAGCCAATGCCAATGCCATCCAACCCAGACAGACATCTCTTTAAGATTTTTAGAATCGTTTTATGGCCGGATGTCCTGAAATCTCCAAAAGCCGGAAATGTCCATTCAAAAATTATATATCGTTTTAATAAAAATACATCAACATTTACGCTTGATAAGATAACAGAAAGCACTAAATGATGTGCTACAGGAAGTCGGGATTTTTGAAAATCGCTTTGACTGTAACCTTAGACTCTCAGCCTAAGAGAACCTGTATGTATCAATCCACAAGGAGAAAAAAGATGGCATCGTGTTTTGATTTACGTAATTTCAAAATACTAATTGCCAAATTTGGTTTAGTTTTCTTTTTTTTTTTTTAATTTGTTAAATTCGAATTTGTCAATCCTTTAAATTTCCATATTTACTTATAATGATCTATTAATATTTTTAAAAAAATAATATTAGCCTGTACATCTTTCTTTTTTACACCATAAATAAATTTAGCATCTTATGCAATCTTTTGTGGTTGAAAATTTTTTATGCGAGGCTATAAAGAATGAGAATTATAATAATTTTTCCTTATTGACTGCATATTATATTTTAAACAAATACTTACAATAAACTTAAATTACATTAAAAATAATCATAATTATACATATAATCAAAAAGTAATAAAATAATTTAATAATAATCATTTAAAAATAATGAAACTATATAACTCCCAAAATCTTTTTTTTTTTTAAGATTTATTTTTAGGCCAAGAATTTTCTTCACTAATCAGTTTCAGATTCATTTTTACGTTTTTGTCTGAATTACTTATATGTAAAAAAGTTAAACAATAATTAGAATGCTTAATAAAAAATATTCTTGTGAAATAAAACTTTCTATTGATTTTCTAAAGCTTGAATAAAATTAGATGTTAAAACAAAACTTGATGGGAAAAAGTGAAGTAAGATAATGGTACGGATTCATAAACAGTGTATTATTAAAAAAATTATAGAAAATCGACAAAAATAGCATTGTTTCATTCTCATTAACGTCTGAAAGAAATTTCTTCAATAAATAAATAAAATGGATGAAATTGATAAAAAATTTGCATACAAAATTATCTCTTTACTATGATATTAAATGTTCTTTATAAAAACGTTTTTATAATCAATACCGTTAATTGACGATCCAGCTTTGAAACTACATAAGGGCTGCTTGGGGACGGACTACGTAACAACAATGGTCAGATGAGTAGGATGACACCTGAGCTAAATTTTATGTTCTTCAGAGACAGAGTGACGTGTCCAACAAGTTCGCATGCCAGACAAACTGGAATATAATCTTGTACCATCGACCCTAAATTACGAACCGAAACCTTGTCATCCTTGTTTTCAATATAAAATTTAAAACATTTGAATTTTTTTCTCGTGACTTTAATTCTTAAATTTATAGTAGATTTTTTATTACAGTTTAGTTTTCTTCTCTTCTTTTGTAACCAAAAAAATAAAAATAAAAAAAGAATATTCCGTAATTTTATTTTTTGATGAATGTTTTAGAAATATTTTTAATGCGCGCTGATAAGGAATGGAATTCAGAAAATATTTGTACTTTCTGGATTTAGAAGTATATGTATACAGTAAGTATAGTAACCTTTTGAAAATTCCATTCAGAAATTAATTTTTTTCTTTTTCAATCTTTATTAATCCTAACGGAAAAAAAAACATTTCTTGGAATTAAGGCTGTTTGCCTATGTGTATGTAAAAACAATGATTGCAAAATGCAGATGCACTTGGTTGAAATTTAACATATGAGCTTTACAACAAAACGTAGAGTTACCGAATTTCAATAAAATGCATTGAAGAAAGAGGTATCCTTCCTTAGTAAAACCTCGATTTCCTTTTCTGTTCTTAAGAGAAATGAATAAAAAAAAATTGCTGTATTTACATTGAATGAAAATATTATATGTATTTTTAACTGTTACAATTATTTAGCAGCACGTTGCCACTCATTTCTAAGGTGAAACTTTATATACATTTTTTTTATTATTGAGTAAAGTCCAACCGAAATGAAGAGATTAAATACATTTGCTTGAGTTTTAATATTTGATAAAATTAAAAATATTTTTCTTTGTGAAAATAAGAAAAAGTCTAAAATATTAATTTTTTTAAATTTTAAAAGTTAAAAAAGTTATTTTTAAGAATTTTAACAAAGTATAAAATTTTTTTCATTCGATTCATTAAACCATTATTATTCGAAGGTTTTTTTAAAAGAAAACATCAAATTTACGGAATCAGAAAGCAACTATGAAAAGCAAAGTAATTCTGAATTATTTTCTACTAAGCAAAGTAATTCTGGTTCAAATAATTATTTTTATATTAATTATTTGAACTTTATTGACGAACTTTAAAGTTCCAGTCAATAAAGTTTCAACATCAAGCAACTGGATATGATCACTTAAACCATGTTATAAGAGACATTCTAATGCAAAATTTTTCAAGGGGAAAAAAAATAGAAACTTTCGATTTTTTTTAAAAGGATTTTATTATCAATACTTTAAAAATACATAATATTTGGATTGTTCTTGAAACTTTGCAGATCAAGGAAAAAAATCAATTTCGCAATAAATGATAATTTATCTTCGGGTTCTTTAATTAATGACTTTAGTTCATGTGAAATAATGAGTTCAGTGGCATCCGAAATAAATGGGTAATTTACACGTCTTCGTAAATGCACCATAATGATTTACAGATGGCATGGTCTAATTCACTGTAGAACTGCGTAGGATGATTGAAGCCTCAACTAATTGGGGAAATAAATTGGCATCTAACATGCAAGTGCCTGTTCTTAGAAATAATAAGTACAGTCTCAACATTCTCTCTCATGAATCAAGACACTGTATACATTCACATGAACAGAAAAGTTTATTTATTTTGAGAAAAAAAACTCGGGATTAAAATATTTCCATGTTTAATATTTTGAATATAAAAACTATTTTGTATAAAATATTGCAATTCGCAAATCCCATCATCGTCTGAAATGTTTTTTAAATAAAAATAAGATTAGACCAGACGATTTTTAAATCGACAATAGTTAATTCTTTCCATAAGTTATTAATATTGTTATATATTTTCTATTTTGTGCAGAAATACTGAAGTCTAATGAAAGATTTGTACAATATATTGAAACAATTAAATAAAAAGCTTATTTTTTATAAATATGAAACAATAAATAAAACAAATCAGTAGTTGTTCCGATATAAACAGACAATCGTTTGCTTTTACATTTTCTTTTAATATTTTTAATATAAAAGAAATTACAAATGTTGCCAAAATGTTTTAAACACGAAAAAATATCAAAAAATAAAAATATAATAGTTTAAAATCCCAGAATACCATAGCAATGGAATATCGACATATTCTTTTATTTTAAAATCTCCAGGTTTTGCTTAATTATTAATTTTAAATTGAATTAATTTTTAAATTAATTTTGAAAAATAATAGAAATCGAAGAGAAAATTACGCGTAAATGAAAAATTTTGAGAAGACAAGAAAATATTTTTTATGGGATATCTCGCTTCTAGTTAATGCAAGAAAACGGCAAAATTTCAGTTCATTTCTTGTGAATTGAGTATTTAATTATACACTTTGAAATATTGATAGCATTCTTTTCTTTGGTCTTAGATAATAAATGTGCAACGTTTGTAGGAAATCGAACTTTTTGTTTAGAAATAGAGGAGGAATATGCAAATATAGTCGAATTTATCTTTTTTTGAATTAAGAGCAAACAAATCGATGCAAAAATGATAAAAAATTTTACAAGTTTTTTTTTACTGCTAAGATAGATTATATCTGTAAATTCTGCAAAATAAATTAAATTATTCGGGTGTATAATATATTTTCATGATATCTACAATTAATTTCCATTTCATATATCTTAATTTTAATCAGGAACTGGTACCATGTGATGTAATATTTGAATGCGTGAGACAATATTTAGTGAACATATGCCTTTTATAATTGTTACAATTTTTAAGATATAGAAATAAATAAAGGTGCTTAACCGATTTAAATATGAAAATAAGGTAGAAATATATTAAAGTTGCATATCGTTGCACGAAAAAAAAAAAGAAAAGGGAAATACAGAGAAGCTAACTGATTCGAATATTTTTAATTCGGATTAGCGAATTTTAAATTTTTTTCTGATTTTTCGAGTTTTTTATTAAAATAGCTTTAAAATGCTTTTTAAAAAATCAAAATTGCTTTGATTGATTAAAAATCAGAAATAATTATTATTTCTGAATTGTTTTCGCTAATAATATTTGACTTTAAATTTTATCCTCAGTCAGTTGAATTACTTGAAATGACCATATTCCTATTGAGAATTTTATCGTTGTATCACGAATTCCATCTAGAAGGAAATATAAATTGTTTATTTCAAGAAAACTTTTTACTTTTTCGTATAGGAACTATAAAAAAAATACTGTAATCATGAAAAAAAAATTCGAATTCGAAATTTTGAATTTTGAAAACTCGAATTCGAATCTATATTTAAGAACTTCCTGAATTCGAAAAATACATTTTTCGAAAATGCTTGTCGGTCAATCTGTGACTAAGATAGTTCAAAAACTTTTTGTGTGAAACGGGTGAAATTTGGTGTATGATCGTTGCAACAAATTTGTAAACTTCTATCAAATTTTGAAAGAAAAAAATCCATTTCTAGAAAGTCTGTCTATCCAGCTTTCCGAATATAAGTTAACCCAATAACTACAGAACGAAGAGAGACAACTGGATAAATTTTAATACACAGATTTAACATCTATAGTATATATACCTACTCAATTTTGATCCAAATCGAACAAGGGGTTGACCATCTGTCAGCTTGTTCTTTCAGAAACATGTAAATGCAATGAACTCAAAACTGTAATGATTTAAATATATCAAATTTGGTTTATGATTTTGCGAATAAAAGAGCAATTTTTTGCCGAATTTTTGTTTCAATATCAATTGAGAAAAACACATCTAAAATACGAATTAGATTTTAAGATACTTTTAATTGTCTGCCAAAGATAAATCGCCAAAATAACTTCTCAGAGATAATATGATAGATTCAGTAAAAATGCTAAATTCGCTTCAAAGATTAATGTTTCGTAACTGTTGTACGTCACTGCTATGCAAGGTGTTCTTTGATATAACATCTTTATTAGAGAATATGCGAGAAAATTCTGGAAAGATCGAAAACTTTCTTTTACTTATACGAATTTTAACTTATATTTGTTTTAAATGAGAATTCTAATATTTATTTTAAAATTCTATAAAAGTTTAGTTTTTGCATTCTGTGTTGCACCCTGTATGCTTTTATTTTGTTTTTACCTATTTTTTTCTTATTCGAAAAGATAAAATTTTATCATCGACAAAAAAAAAAAAAAAAAAAACCTTAGAATTTTGACGAATTTTCACGTTTTAGACACCTCCTCCCCACACCCACACGATCCTAAAAATGTATTTTTGGAATTATGTCTGTCTGTCTGTCTGAAATACCCTTAGAACGAGACGGATGAAATTAGATGTATAGTCACTGTTTACATTTGTTAATTTCTATGCAATTTTTGAACGAAATACATTTGCAGAAAGTCTGTTTAAAGTTAGATGGATAAAGTAAGTCAACACGATTACTACAAAATGAAGAGAGATTCCAAAAAACACATTTTTGAAACTATGTTTGTTCGTTTGTCTGTGAACACAGTAGCTCAAAAACGTTTTGAGATAAAATTTAGTAAATGGACTTTGCACCAAATTGCTAGCACCAATTTGAAAAAAAAAATGAAAAGAAAACATTCATTGGAAGTCTGTCTAACTGACCAAATGCATACGTTGTGACGGCCGAGGATAGAACCTGGGACCTCGTGGTTCGCAGCCGAGTAACAAGACTACAATACAAACGCAATTGTCCGTTCAGCGCAGCTGTTAACTGGCTTATAAGTTTTCACCACACATGGATATTCAACCATCGCTAATTTACCTTCAGTCACTGGAGATTTGAAATATGCAGATGAGTGGTTGCGATGCACTCAGCCAAGAGTTTTCACGTTTGCCAAGAGTTTAGAGTAACCATCGATGGCCCATTTAAGTGGAGGTGGAAAAAAAATGGAGTAGCTGGAGTGTTCCCACTCCATCGACGCTGTGTAAACTAATTGTGAATAACCGGTATTATGATGAGTAGATATTCACTCTATGCTTTCTTTGTGCAAAAATAATATAACTCTATAAAGATACATGCAAATACCCTATACATGAAAATAACTCGGAAATCGCTCAGAAATATGAAACTGCAATGAATTCTCCATTATTCACTTTTAGGATTTCCTCTGTTAATCCCAAAATGTAAAAAAAAAAAAAAATCGTCAATCGCAAGTTCAAAAGTACGTTTTGACTTTAAAAAAACAAATGATAGTTTTTTTATGATAAATCGCTAAAAAATGCAAACCATCACCAACAATCTTGTCACCTTATGAATAATAGAGCCTGACGGTCTTGGAATAATCTGTAAACCACGAAGTTGTTGTTGTTTCTTATGGCACATGCCACGAACAAGCCCTCTGTTCGAAGACAGCCGATTTAAGCCTAAAGAGTAGCGCCTCTTATTTTTATCTTTTATCGCAGCGCCAACTAGGGCCAAGAGTACGACTTGACTACTCACGCATCACTCATTCGCTTGCACAACCCCTTTTTACAGGAGGGAACATTCACACACCTCACAGATTGAACAGTAAGAACAACCATGCCGAAACCGAGACTCGAACCTGGGACGCGCAGATCACGGGGCAGATACACTACCCCTATGCCAGGACGCCGACAAACTATGAGGTAAACTCGGAAATGCAATCATCTTCTCGAAATTTTGACATCTTATATACGATAGAGCTTAAGAAAATTTTTTATATATATAATATAATGGAATATGGCAATTTTAGCATAATATGAAAATTGACAGTTAATTCCCACAGGCTTAAAAATAAAGTGTTATTTTCAATTGTAAAAAAAAATAAACCTCAAATTTGCTAGCACTGAAAGCTATTGTTTATTAACCTATTATTGGATTTGTAAGCTTCTTGTTGTAATTAAAATTATTCAAAAGAAATTTTCGTGTCCATTTGTCTCCTTTTTCAGATTTTCTGGGATTACTAGACAATCGAATTTCATGAATAATAAAACATGCTATAACAAATTCATGTTATTGTATAAGCTAGTCAGTTATTTACCGTTGTTCCATACGTAAAGAAATTTTCGAAAACCCAATCTTAGGGTTATAGTGATTTGAAAATTACATCCAAATTGAGTAAGTGAAAGAAAATAAAGCTTGATGAAAAGCACTTTAAAGAATTAAACAGAACAGAAAAAGCAATTTTAGACTTTTTGCTATTTTTATTCACATGACACAAACATATTTACTGGCCATATATTTGACGAAGAATACATGTACATCACATCTCGAAATGTCTAGTCATTTACATTTTATAATGTCCTGTTCCCAGAATCCGATCATTAGATTGAAGTGATCGAGAATTGCTGTATACACCTTCCCTCTCTAAAATCGCATCCACTTCTAAACGGTACACTTGAGATCAGTCGTCCTTGAATGTGCTTTAGAGTAGAACCCGGGCTTTTACTCAGGTCATTAGGAACAGTCTAATCGATTAAGGTCAGGCAATGCAGATGGCCATTCGTCAAGGGGAGATGAGACCAGAATCACTTTGTTCGCTCAAAGGTGCATCATCAATGCTGCAGACATGATGACAATGCTGCATGCATGATGAATTCGTAAATTGCGGCTCTATGGGTACGTACATGTGGGTCTGACGTAAAATTCGAAATGGAAATTAAACTGAAATAGCCCATGTTAAAATTCTTGGGGAAATATTTTTATGAATTTGTAAAGATATTTTTCACGTGAATGTTCTTTAAATTTTTTGTCGGTTGCCACTGAAGCGCATGATTTTCAGTTGAAGTATTGCCTTCTTTTGAAAATATTTTTTTGTATAAGAAACTGTTTAACACTTTAAAGGAGATAAGTAAAATGCATTCACCAACTGTCCCGTAGATGTACAAATTTCACAATATTTAAAATTATTAGATTAATGTCTTGTTTTGAAATTATTCTGGATTATGCGTAGTAAGTATGTTGTTGTTGCTTATCCCCCTTGGATTGAACACCATCTCAAACCAATTACATATCGGGGAAAGAGATGTTACGAATCTGCGATGCGGCTTTCCAGCATAGTTGGTTCCATGGGAGGTCCCAGAGCTTGGCGACCATTTGGAGATTTGGAGACGAATTTGGCGACATTGGCGCCAAAATAAATTATACCCGAAACATCGAGAATTTTCCTGATCCGTCCAGTAGGAACGGAGATACGCCTCGAACGTTCCTGATTGGTTGAGAGGCTTCTAGCCCCGCCTCCTGAGACCTATAAAAGGAAGCACCCGCAGCTGCCGGGCAGTGGTGAGTCGAGTGGTGAAATAGTGGTGAATTGAGTAGTCGGAAGCGACAGAGAAGAGTGGTCGTGGACCAGTGGAGTCGTCGTAGTTGTGAACCGAGTGGTGAATTGGAGCCGTGGACCAGTGGAGTCAAAGAGTAGTCGGAAGCGACGGTGAAGAACTCGTCTTCCAGGGACTAGCGGAGCAGCGACGGAGTAGAACTGCTGTGTATGCTGTTGTATGCTGCACGTCTCGGCTGAAGATAATCGTCTTCTGTGCTGTATATAGTTGTCGTCTTTGGGCTGTCCTGTGTGTCTTCGTGTAAATAAACGTCGTTGTTTTATTTTCTACTGCCGCCAGGTGATTGAGCGTTCTTCACACCATATAACCCCCACTATCCAAACGAACCCCGGAAATTTCGTAACAGAGGGATGCATTAGCTTCTGAGAATAAAGACCCCTGAACATCGGAGGACAGAAGTCTAACTTCTAACTCAAATGAAGATTACACTCACACAATTGCTTGCACAATCCCCTTTTCAAAGGAGGCTCTCTTTCATACACCTCACAGATAGAACACAGGGTAAAGAACAACCATGCCAAAACCAGGACTCGAACCCGGGATGCCCAGATCACAGGGAAGACGCGCTACTCCTAGACCAGGACACTGAAAATCGAATGTCAAAATCAAACATCGCAGACGACTTTTGAGTCAACAGGAAAATATACCAAAATATAAAAATTATACCAACTTAAGAATGTGATTCTCAATTTCAAGTCAGATTCTATTCACAAACAAAGATCCAGTGAAAGTGGAACAAGCGTTTATTTTCCAAAATATTGTATCTAGATTTACACTTCCAGTTAATCAAGTTTCATTAAATAATTGTATAATAAACCTTTGGCATCTACGAAGGTTAATAATAAAAAGTTTAAAAAAATTACACTTCTATGCGGACTTTACGGTGTAAAAATGTTAGAAAATAGAATGTTTATCTTACATTCATCTACGCAGATGCAAAGTTTCAAGCTCTTATCGACAAAATTTGTTTAGATATGTTCATATGTAAATTTAGAGAGGCTTGATACAAACTTAGATGCAAACATTTATTTTAGAAATGTATATTTGTTCAGTGAAGGAAAATTGCTATGCGCAAATATTTGCTTTTCAGTACGTCATTCAATCATCATGATTTGAAAGATATGTGTTGCCCACGGATATCGATTTTGATATGCCGATATGTCCGACTTAGTAATGAAAAACTTAATAAATTTATCATTTAAGATATCTCAAAAGAAGAGAAATTCCAAAATTAAAATTCTTTATTAGCAGTTTTCTTAAAGAATGGCGTATTTCAGCAGTGAGGAACATTTTGAATGATGTATTAATGTAATGTATTATCATAAATCATTCGAATATTTCCTATGATTTATTCTGTAATGCAACTGCTTGTGTATGTAAGTATAGATAAAGGAATGCAATTTTGTGTAAATATCAAAAAGTTCATTTTTAACAAATTTTGTAAACACTCCAACTAATGCATTTTTGAATTTTAACGAGAGGTTATAAATACATTATTTTCCGATTTAGCATTTTTAATAAACTATTGGGATCTCAAAAGAAGCGCAATTCCCAAGCAAGAAAATTTTAAAAAAATTATTCGTAATTTTACTAAAGAATGGCATATTTTAGTAACGATAAACATTTTGTATGATGTATTATCATCAAATGTAATGTATTATCATAAATCATTCGAATATCTCCAATGATTTATTCTGTAATGCAGTTGCTCGTGTATGTAAGCATAGATAAAGGAATACAATTTTGTGTAAATATTAAAAAGTCCATTTTGAACAAATTTTGTAAACACTCCAACTAATGCAGTTTTGAAATTTAACGAGAGTTGTAAATACATTATTTTCCGATTTAGCATTTTTAATAAACTATTGGAATCTCAAAAAAAGTGCAATTCCCATGCAAGAAAATTTTTTAAAAAAATTATTCGTAATTTTACTAAAGAATGGCATAATTCAGTAACGATAAATATTTTGTATGATATATTATCATACAAAATGTTATGCATTATCATAAATCATCCGAATATTCCCGATGATTTATGCTATAATGCAATTGTTGAAATCCTAATGCTACACTTATGTATGTAAACAAAAAGAAACGAATGCAACTTTGTGTAGATATCAATTAGTTTAGTTTGGTTATATTAACGTCCCGTTGTAAAGCAACACTAGGGCTATTTTGGGTCGGACCTCGTCATTTTGAAACGCGGTCAGATGACGAGGACGACACCTGAGCTGGCACCCCTCTCTCCAAGCCATACCAGCGGGAGGACGTTTGGCTTGACGGATTTAATGTGCAACAGACCCCCTCACACGACAGTTCTTCAGTGGAATCGCGTTTCGAACCTGAGACCCTACAGTTCTCAAACCAAGATCTTAACACCAGGCCACCACGGCCCTGTGGAGATATCAAAAAGTTCATTTTGAATAAATTTTGTAAATATTTCAATTAATACATTTTTAAAATTTAATAAGAGGTAATAAATGCATTATTTTCTGATTCTGCTCTTTTAATAATCTATTGAGATATGGGTAATATGGATATAATTTTTGAAATGGTCAAAGAAAGGTTCGTTCATACTTTAATTTGAGAGATGCAAAAGTGGCCTAAGTCAAACAATTTGTCTTTTAATATATCTGCAAATTTTTATACACTGCAGTGGCACTTACTATGTGTATAGATGAATGTAAGTGAAATAATTAACTGGCTGACACTTTTACATATTTTGGAATCGTATAAAAATAATTTTTTAAAAAATATTTTATTATTCATTTTTCCAGAATTTAAAGGGTATTCATATAATTTTCTACCTTATTTAATTATATCTGGAAGTATATGTCTATGAGGAATTACACCTTCATTTTGGGACACTCTCTATAAGATCATATCTATATAGCATATACAGATTACCTTACATCTTTTCCAAAAAAATCCAGTTAATATACTCTCTATAAGATCATATCTATATAGCATATACAGATTATCCTACATCTTTTCCAAAAAAATCCAGCTAATATACTCTCTATAAGATCATATCTATATAGCATATACAGATTACCCTACATCTTTTCCAAAAAAATCCAGCTAATATACTCTCTATAAAATCATATCTATATAGCATATACAGATTACCCTACATCTTTTCCAAAAAAATCCAGCTAATATACTCTCTATAAGATCATATCTATATAGCATATACAGATTACCTTACATCTTTTCCAAAAAAATCCAGCTAATATACTCTCTATAAGATCATATCTATATAGCATATACAGATTACCCTACATCTTTTCCAAAAAAATCCAGCTAATATACTCTCTATAAGATCATATCTATATAGCATATACAGATTACCCTACATCTTTTCCAAAAAAATCCAGCTAATATACTCTCTATAAAATCATATCTATATAGCATATACAGATTACCCTACATCGTTTCCAAAAAAAATCCAGCAAATTTACTCTCTATAAAATCATATCTATATAGCATATACAGATTACCCTACATCTTTTCCAAAAAAATCCAGCTAATATACTCTCTATAAGATCATATCTATATAGCATATACAGATTACCTTACATCTTTTCCAAAAAAATCCAGCTAATATACTCTCTATAAGATCATATCTATATAGCATATACAGATTACCCTACATCTTTTCCAAAAAAATCCAGCTAATATACTCTCTATAAGATCATATCTATATAGCATATACAGATTGCCCTACATCTTTTCCAAAAAATTCCAGCTAATATACTCTCGATAAGATCATATCTATATAGCATATACAGATTACCCTACATCTTTTCCAAAAACTCCCGATAATTTTCTGTTTATCGACTATTTAGTCTTGTAAAAAATATAGCTTATAAAAGAGAAACAGAAGTAATTAAAAAAAGAAGTTATAGACTGTGAAAATCGACAGTACGTAAAGATCAACTCGTGCCATCATCGCAAGCAATTGACGTCATGGGTATTTCTAAGCGTCATATCACTGAACAATAGTTACCAAAGATAGGTCTTTGGCAGGAATGTAACATTTTTATTGAATTGACGAACTTTATTGGCAATTAATTGCTGATTTGATACACAAGGATCAGAAAATGGAATATATATTTTATATATTCGATATATAAAATATATATACGATTATATATATATATTTTTTTTCCGACTGATTGAAACCAAAATTTGATTCAGAACTACATTTGTAATCAAAAAATTATATGTCAATTTTTATTTATTTAAGCCCTTTCGTTTTTCAGATCTCGACATGTATGTGAAAGTACAGACAGATAGACGATCAACCCTTTTACAAATTTTGTTCAAAATTTGATACCTACCTACTTTATAGATATTAATTTTGTTCAAAATTTGATACCTACCTACTTTATAGGTATTAATTTTGTTCAAAATTTGATACCTACCTAATTTATAGATATTAATTTTGTTTAAAATTTGATACCTACCTACTTTATAGATATTAATTTTGTTCAAAATTTGATACCTACCTACTTTATAGATATTAATTTTGTTCAAAATTTGATACCTACCTACTTTATAGATATTAATTTTGTTCATATTTTGATACCTACCTACTTTATAGATATTAATTTTGCTCAAAATTTGATACTTACCTACATTACAGATATTAATTTTGTTCAAAATTTGATACCTACCTACTTTATAGATATTAACTTTATATACCACATTTTATTCATTTTGTTCTTTACGTTTCATAGTTATTTCATTTACTTGTACTCGAACAGCCGAGTTGACATACTCTGAATGGATTTCGCTTAAAGTTTGATATGAATCTACAAATTTAATGTAAAGAACTCATACCAAATTTTACCTATCTAGCAAAAAGTGTTTTTAGGTAATTACGTTTACATACAGACAATATAATCCCAAAAATATGACTTTCGGACTCCAGAATATCTGAAACGTGATTTATCGAAATTTCGAGTTCGGATTATTTGGCAATTAATATGCTTTTTGACATTTAATGCTTTATCTTTGTATACAACAAAAAAAAGGAACTCTTTAATGCAAGATATATTAATTTTGATCTGGAATCAGTTAGAAATTTTATTAAACTGCATGTAAATTTACTATGGCTAAACTGCATATAATATCCATCAATTACATTAAAATATTCACTAAGATCATACAAAGGATTATTTAGCTTAGATTTATGACATAGTATGCGTCTACGCTCATGCTATCAACTTGGTTAGCTACACACATCGGTGTTTTGTCAAAAAAAAAAAAGGGTATTGAAAATCTCTTTGAATTTTTAAATAATAAAAAAAAACTTCACAAATACTTTGAGTTATGATAAATGAAACCTGTAACTAGGCGAAACTTGTAAACATAAATGTATATTATACAAATACTGTTACAAAATTCTAATAGAGGAGGAATAGATCTATGAAATGTTTGATTTAAGTAGCAGTAAAGAAAATGTGTGAATTTTAAGAAACACAGTCAGTACACAAGTTTTTGCAGGCTTTTCCTTTCCCCCCTTTTCTTTTTTAATTTCACCATTTATATTCATGTGATTGAAGATTAAAAATTCATTTTCATCTTGAATAAAGAAAAGAGTGGGATATCATATTTCAAAGTAAAATATATATATATATTCATTATAATTTTAGAAAAACGCCTACTAATATTTAGCACGAAAGTACTACTCGTCCTTTAGAGCATTCTTATTTATAGAACACTCTGTTCGTTTACTTTAGTCTTATTGCTTACTTTTTCTAGTTTGATGATTAAAGAAAACGAAAAAATATAAAAAATGAAGGAAGAAGGCAGAAAATTAATCAATAAGTCGAAGACAGACAGAGGACGGGGACGTGTAAACCAAATGACACTTCAAAGCATCTTGTTTACTCTTCATAGCTAAAGTTGAAAGGGAGGCAAATTTTGGAGTAATCATCGTTTTCTGAATGAGATATGTCTTGCTCCCTTCTCTCTGTGTTAATGCAAAGCTGAACTGAACTCTTAGTACTCCACTCGGGCTGCTACGGCATCATTGGGTTATGTGCATTCTTTAAGCTTAAAACACATATAATAAATTTTTTTATTCAAACAATATAGAAAGATCTTTCCTGAGATCCCAATTACTAATTTTGGTTGCTAATCAGAGTAATTACTTAGTTTAGTTTAATCCTATTGGCGTCCGGTTGAAAACAACTTTGAGGCCTGTAATTGTATTGTCTTTTAAGCAATTTAACAGTTGAATGCTAAACATCCAATTAGTTTTTGGGTAACAAAAGAGCGTCAAAGGTTAATATATCTAAGCAAAATTAGCCCTACAGTGCATCGTGTATATATTACAATACCGTGGGAATTTAAAAATATTCAAAGAAATGACGGAAAAGATTTCTAGCTTTCTACCAGCAGTTTGAAGATTCTTTGAACTTTTTTGTTGGCCGTTGTTTTCTTATGCAAAAATTTGGATAGTTAATGAGCATAACAGGCAGTCTCAATAATCCCTGTTTATATGGCTAAGTTCTGTGGTAAAGGGGTGACTGGAGGTAATTAAAAAAAAGTGCATTGTGTAGCCATTTTGCTACACGTTTCTTTTCTCTCCCCCCTACTCCATTTATAAGCTTCTGTTCCAAACTGTTCCAAAGGGCAACAATGAGTGTTGGCAAATCCTTTTTCAGATGCTTTTTGATAAGCGGTTGTATGAAAGATCGATATATGACAATAATGATACAAAATTAGATTTAAATTAGAAACTGGGAAAAATACCAAGATGGCTGTTGTATGAATAGCTCTACTATTAAAAATGATATCAAAACGTTTTTTTTCTTGCATTGTAAAAAGTATATTGATAAAAAGAGACTTATTTTCAAGCTAGAATTATTTAGTTTAGTTATGTTAAAAGCTTTTTAGGACGACACTCGGAAATTTGAACAGCCTTTATACGACGACACCAGAGATGGCACCCCCACTCCAAGCTTCCACACCACAGCTACGGCAGGCCGTTTGGCCCCGACGGATTTAGCGTGCATCAGAGATGCTTACACTTCTTTGGTGGAATCGGGTCTCGAACAAAACCCCTCTGGCTCTGAAGCAAAGACCTTACCATCAGGCCACCGCTGCCTAGCAATATTGTTAAAATGTGATTTGTAACACTGGGGTTCAATTCAAAATGTCGAGAAAAAAATAATTTTTAAATTCTTTTTATATAATTCTCTTAAATTATATGCATTTATTCAAAGCACAGATATTATGTTTGGAAAATAAATATAAAAAGTCATGCACTCTAAGGTTAAATAAAACCACCATTAAAAGTCAAAATTGCTGTCTTTCATGGTTAGATAAAACTACAATATTAGGAATATTTCCAAACTCAAAAATGCAGTTTTTGTGGAAAAATCAACAAATCGTTACCTTTCTCATCATGGGAATTGTCAAAAAAAATTAATAAATCGAATAAAAGAAATTGTGTTTTTTTAGTATATTAATAAGAGGGTATTTATAAAACTGTTTTTATTAAATTTGTTATTTATACTATGGAATTTTGTAAAGTAAAGTCTTACACATGGGACAGGTGATGTAGCCTTTCCTGTAATTGTATTTTGACATAAGTGGATTAATATATCCATCAGAATGAAGAATCTAATAAAATAATCAGTGCTCAAAATGTTCAGCCGTTGAATCGCAGAGGAAGCTGCAGCTGCAAAAACTCGTTTTATTTGCAACAACTGTTAAAGATGCACTTCGTGACTTATGTCTTGAGGAAAGGACCTAAAGAAATTACATCTTGCAGCCATCACGAATTGACCCCGTAAATTTGTACTTATTTCTTTAAAATAGGCAGCTGTGTGTAGCATCGGTGGTTCAGTGGTAGAATGCTCGCCTGCCACGCGGGCGGCCCGGGTTCGATTCCCGGCCGATGCAGTGCAATTTTTTTCTTCGAAATAGTTGATTTTAAAATCAATGTTTGGATGCAGGACAGTATCCTGGAGTACGGAAACGATAAGGCAGTTAGGGCTTGCCGATCTGCTACAAAGTAAAAATAATACAATGTGCTAGAGTGTGGCAGTTCCGTACTTTATAGTTTCAGGGACAGTTGACAAACGAAATGAAAATTTTATTTATTTATTGCATTTCAACAAAAAAAATTTGCATGTATTTTTTATGCTATATAGAAAGGAAACCAATGGCCTACTCACTTGAAGTATTATAATCGAAGGGCATGCATTGGAATAAAACATTTACAAGTTCTACCTTCTGGCTATGCTCTTTATAGTGTTATATAAAAACTGGTAGACCTAGGAGACCTTTAGCTAGGAATGATTCGCTGTAATAGAGTTGCTTGATGGAGTTTTTCAAAGTTCTCGTTTAGTGGTGGTTGTCTATACGTTGTTTCCTTTTCTTTCTTTTTTTTAGTGTTTGCTGTTTGTTTGTTTGACCATTTTTTGTTATTTGTATCCTCTAAATATAATTTCTCTATCCATTGAACTTTTTATGTAAAATTTTCTTACATTCTCCAGGTTGTGTTGGTTTTTATTATTATGTAACTTTTTACTATCAGAATATGTAATTGTCCAATGCCGTCTGTAATGTTGGACGGAGTAAAAAATTATCCTCTCAGATGTGAACTTCCAGTTTTCGTTTCGGTATCTAAGAAACTCAGACAGGTTTTTATTAGGTGTTTTAAAAATGAATAGGAATTAACAATAAGATATCGTAAACTGCAAATTTTATTTATAATTTTATACTGGATTATAACAAAGATCAATGCGCAGAGATTTGAAATTTTGAATATGCTGATCCACTGTATTCTCACTGCACGAGACAGATGGAAGTTATTTCTTTTATTAATAAAAAAATTTCAGCAATTTTTTAAATTTTGTATTCGGTGATCCAATTTTTTCCCGTCAGCATATCACTATTTGTCCCAATTCATTTTGAATAAGCAATGGATTTTGATTGCTCGTGAAATTTTTTTTGTTTGTGGAAATCTGGGCTTTGTTATTTGCTTTTAATGTTACTATATATTTACATCTCAAGTGTGTTACAAATTAAAATTTTCTTTTTTTATTTCTTTAGCTTCCTGCTGCTATGTACGAAATTTTCTACCACAGCTATCTATGACAGCTAGTTAATCTATGACAATCAATTCTAAAATATTCTTAACATTACAACAGTCCGTCTAGATGGGCAAATCTAGTTTGAATAGTAAATGGTGCCATTGCGTGGTGGATTTACGGTGTTATTTAGATTTCAAAAGTTCTTTATCGTCAGAAATTACTATTCATGAAAATAAAATAGCATTGCAGGTATAGTTATTTAATGCAATCGGAACTGCCTTATTGCTTTTAAAAGTACAGTTAAAGTTTAAAAAATAAATTCCAATTCCGTATATTTGTGTTTTCTTAATACTTTAAACTAAACTTGCAGGGAGGGCCATGGTGGCCTGGGGGTAAGGACTTGACTTCGGAACCGGGGAACTTCAAGCTCAAAACTCGATTCCAAATAAGAACCGTCGTGTAAGGGGATCTGGTGCAGGGCCAAACATCCTCCCACTGGTGTGGTATAGAAACTTGGAGAGGAGGTAAGAGATCAGGTCCCGTTCTCGTCATATGATCGCGGCTCAAAATTACGAAGTCAGTCCCGAAATAGCGTTAGTATTGCTTTAAAACGGTACGTTAATATTACTAAACTAAAACTAAGTTAAACTTGTAGCTGCAAGTACTGGAATTGGCGGTTTTGGCGGTTTCTCTTCCTAACGAAATACAAACATGCATTATCAAATATATATGACGTCTAGGAAAAGTTGAATATATCATATTTACCTTTATTTATTCAAATTTTAGACCATGATTGAAGAACTCAGCTATGTATGATAGATGAAATCGGATTAGAGCTACCAACAATTAGCTGAAGAATTCTAGATTATAATTACTAAAATTGTATCTTCTAAAAATTACAATAAAGTTAATGAAAATTAATTCGTGTATCGTTCGTATACATTTTTCTAGAAGATTTAAAGTCGGCATGAGGATTGTATCAAAATTTGTAGGTCTCAAAATCCAGTATCAAATGCTTCTGATTAATTCATCTATAATGCTAAGAAGAAAAATTTTAAAACTTATCTCACAAAATTGTCAAATCATTATTTGCAGTTAAATTTGTTTTTATTTGTTCTTGATTAATGTTGCATTTAAGTACTCCATTTTCTTTCGTATGTTTTATTTTCTTATTATAAAGTGTGAAAAGTTTTTGCAGCTGAAAAGGGATTTCGGAAAGAAAAGAGTTTAAGAAATCTGGATTTGTAGGTTGACAGCTGTGCGTTTTAGAAATGACCTTAAATACTTCAGATGATGATCAGATTTCCTGGGAAAATATTCCTGCCGAAGTCTAGAGGTGGTATTTATTCTATTTTTTTTATAACCGAAAATTCATTTGCAGGATTAAAGTTTAGTAGGATAAATTTCATTTGTTACGTGGTTCTCAGAGTCTAAATTAAACACATATTGAATAATTTGTTTTATATTTATATTTCCCACATTTCCGATGAGGTAACAAAATGCTTCTAAACAAAGATAAACTAAGTATGTCGATTCTTACTTCTTTTAAGAATACGACAACGGTGGTGGTATTGACAAGAAATCTTATAATATAAAACATTCAAACAATGTTACTAGAGCGAACGGGATGGATTACAAGATATTATTTATTGTGAAATTTTGCCATCCCCTCAAAAGTGCAGCCCCTATCTTCCTCATACGTCACTGATTAAAGAGTATGCGAGAAAGTTTTGGAGACACCACTCCCGATGGTTTCAGATATGGAATTCACTTCAATATGGAGGAATAAGATTTTAACGTAATGTCTTCATACCAAATTTCATGCATATAACTCGCTGCGTTTTTGAAGTACTGTGGTGAAAGCTTATATGCCAGTTAACAGTTACGCTAGCAATTGCTTTTGTATCGTGGTCATGTTACTGGACTGCGAACCACAAGGTCCCAGATTCTATCACCGCTCATACCAATCCTCCCCATTGGTGACCTCGGACGATGAACCTTCAACCTTCGTACAGCTGTTGTGGCGCCATCTACCCGCAACCAAAGTTGTCAGATTCACTTGACGCAGCAATCCAAAGCCTTCAGACTCACTTGACGCAGCAACCACTCACCCACACACGTTTGACGCTACTCAAATGGGTATAGGCGCATTAGAATCAACAGCTAATAATACATCACCATTCAACGGCCATATCGTTCGTCTCATCTCCAATTCACTGGAGGAAGAGTCTGTGGTGAAAGCTTATATGCCAGTTAACAGCTACGCTACCCGAGCAATTGCTTTTGTATCGTGGGCATGTTACTGGACTGTGACCCACAAGGTCCCAGGTTATATCCTCGCTCATCTCAATTCGCCACAGTACCATGAGCAATAAACAGACATAATATTAAGGATTGTTTAATCAGAAAGTTCAAGAAAATCTAATTCAAGGAGATTTTTCAAAATTTCAAGATCGAATTTTTAATTATTAGAATATTTTTCTTTGTTTACAGTAACGAAGAATTATGTTCTAACAGATGCTATTTCAAGAGAGAAAATACCTTTTTATCATCGCTTAAATATGAAAACAAATGAAAAGGAAATGTAATGTTAGGTTAATTCAAGAACTGTTGTAAAAGTTTATTTGCTCGTCATTATACTTTTTTTTATTCTATATAAAATAAATAAATTGTTAAAGCTAATTAAGAAAATGCTTTCATTTCGAATATTAAAACGAATATAATTATTTTTTGTCCGTTTGTCTCAAATCAACTACTTAAAGAAATTACAATGCTTACATTCCATTTATTATTTAATAAAGCTTATTAAATATTAAGAAAACTTTAAAAAAATGTTCAGTATATTCTCAAATAAAATGCATTTTTTTCTCTTAATAATCCAATAAAATGCTTTAATTTTTATTTTTTAGAACAAATAAATATTAATTGAATAAACATACGCAGATTTATTAGGTGATTTACGAGTTTACAAAAATTAGTTTTAAATATTATCACATATTTAATTTTAAATAACGCTCGTGCTTTATAGTAATATTTAAATCATTTTTTTTTTCAATTTTGCGATTAGTAATAATTAAATATTTCGCACATTACGTAATGTAGAAATTTTTTTTTCCTATTTACATATAAAAGACTTGAAACTCAGTTTAGAAATTATTTTACTTGAAATTCCTTAGAAATTATTTTATCAACTCTAGCCACTATAAAAACAAAATCAAAAGAAGTTTTTTTACAATTTTGAATATTTAAATATTACAGTAACAAAACACAGAAACGAAAATAAATGAAATAACTATCAGTGCAAATAAAATTGAAACTCCATTTTTTTTTTTTTTTGGTATCCACTGCAAATCCAAACTGTTGGATAGATCAAATTTTTCATATGAACACTATGCATCGAATGAAAACTATCAGAGGAACTGATACTTGACAACCGATTAAACAGCTAATTTTTTATTAATTAAAAATTAAGTTTTCATTACGAAAGCAAATAGCATGGAGACACTTGGGAATTGTTAAAAAAATGAATTTTTAAAAAGCAGATGGGAGTTTCATGAAAATAAGATATATTAGATTTCCTTTGTTTCATTAATATTAAAAACTGTCTCTGTAATTTGACATTCGTCTTAAGGATTCCTGTTACTTAAAAATTAATTAAAAACGAATACGTGCAATAAACGGTTAGCGGAAATTAAAACTTATCATTCAAAATAGCTTCCTCTTCATTTTTTTCTATAAAGACATATTTCATTTTCCATTCAGAAAGTTTAAATTAAATAAATTTTTGGAAAGAAAGGAAATTTTAAAATTTCTCGGTGTAATAGATTTTTCCAAATTAAAAATAAAGTTGCAGGTGATAAAACGTTTATATGTTGATTAAATATATTTTATTAAATGTATTTTTATTTTCTTACCAGCTACTTTTATATATAACTTTTCACAGTTTATTGGTTTAATAAAGTTTTAATAAAGGTTTTGTGAGAGTTAATTGAATAATTGTAATCTTGAAAATAAATTAACTCAACCCATAATTAGCTTTTTAAAAAACCTCTTATTTGGAATAAAGGAAGAAATAATAATCGTTTTTGTCGTATGAATTATAATTGACTGTCCCAGTAATTGAAACAGCACTGGTAAATCGAATGACCAAAGTATTGTCTTTGAACATTTTCCCATTCTTCGCTTTGTACACTTTTGAAATTAATGTAGACTTACCCATGTGCTAAGTTGCAGTAATTAATAATTATTACTTTAGTCTACTATTTTGTTTACTGTTTTATACACCTTAATGACACCCTCCCCTCTTACAGTTAATTTTCCTCTAGTTAAAATATAAAAATAATTTAACCTTGAATTACCCAGGATTTATCAGCTGTTAAAAATAAAAATAAGAAAATAATAAATAAATAATAGCAAATTAATTCAAAAGATTTATTTGATCAACTCATAGGAAATTTTTTGTGAGAAAAGGATTCTTTAAAATCATTCTTATTTTTCTAACATTAATGAAATCTGGAAAATGAACTTGCTATCAAAGTTTGGATATTTACAAAATCTTTAAATACTCAATACATTTAAAATAATTAGGCAAACCAAAACTAGGATAGGCAGAATATGTGAAACTACTGGAAAAGAAGTTTGGGCAGCCCGGTTCACAGCTTAGTTGCACAGGTCTGGAAGGACTTTTGTTCATAAAAATATATTTAAAAAATTAACAAAAGAGCTGTTTTGATATTTTAATATTTTCTAAAAAATATGGTTATTTTTATTCTAATTATTTTTCTGTTGCTTTTATGATTCTATAAAAACAAATTAAATCTTACTCTTTCAAGCAATGGAAAAGGTTAAAGATCAAGATCATTAAAGTAAAAAAAGGACAAAAAATAATAATCGATGCTCAAAAAATTTGAATTCGTAATTCTCAAACTGAATTTCCATTCATTATTATATCTACGATATTCAACTGGGAAAAAATATTCTTATTCCTTTCTAAACATTTGATTTTTTTTTTTTTTTTTGGTTTCAAGAATTTTCGTAACTAAATTACATCTGCATTTATTACGAAACGTTCTTGGATTTGCTAAAGCAAATGATCCTTTAATAATTAATTTAATAAGAGTAATATAAAATTAAAAAAAGGGTTTGTTCGAAGTTAACGGGGCTATAATAAAATTAAATTTATCTAAAAATTTGAAAGAATAAAAAAACAAATTTAAAAATAAATATAGAAAAATAGAATTACTTTTTAAACTAAAAATGACAAAAAAGTCACATTTTTAAATTTTAAGAATGAATGAAAATAACATGTAGGGAATAAATAAATATTAAAAGTAATAAAAATTTTCTACATTAATTAATAATATTTATTATTAAAATTTTTAATAATTTTAAACAACAATACTTAAGAATTCAACACTTAAAATTTATATTTAAAAGAATCTTAGAAACTGAGAAAATATTGTAATTGGTCTTTTTCATTGGATACATTCGTAAGTGAATTAAGGGCCTTAAAAAGTTACTTATTTATGATGACCGAGGTTACTTATTTATGATCACAAATTACAGAAATATTTAACTAATGAAAACAATTCTGAATTTTATATATATAAAAAAAGTTTAAATTTTTCTTCTTAATTTCGAAAACAAAATTTGAACTATTTATGCAATGTTCTAAACTTGCACCAAAATGAAATCAAGGAGACCAAGGAAATAAATCACATTGAAAAAATTGACACAAAACAGTATACCAAATTTGATATATTTAAGCCATTGCGTCCTTGATTTATCGTTTTTACAAGTGTCTTAAATTACAGACCGACAGATGATCAATCCCTCGTTGGATTGCCTCAAAATTTATCGAGACTTTGGATGTTAATTCTGTGTATCGAATGTTTTATGTCTAGCTCTTTTCATTTTGTAGTCATCGAGCTGAATTATATTCGAACAGCCGTACAGACAGACTTCCTCTGAGCAGATTTTGCTATAAATTTAATAGAAATCTACAAATTTGGCATAAAGGCTGTATACCAAATTTTATCCATCTAGATCAAAGCAGTTTTTGGTTATTTTTGTCACAGACAGGCAGGCAGAAGGATGGACGGACATTTCCAAAAATGTGTTTTTCGGACACAGAGAGGTCTAAAATGCGAAGATTCGTCAAGATTTCGAGTTCACATTTTTTGGCAATTATTAGATTATTATACTTTCTCTATACTATGTATTCGAGACAGCTAAAGTTCCAGTTAGCTAAATTCCTCTCTAATAATGATAATTTAGCTCGCATTTTTCAATGCAGGTTTAGCATAAAACTCACTACACAATCTAAAATGTTCAAAGTCATGATACTTCCTGGTTTGAAACAAGTAATATTGAATACTGCCTATTTTCTAATCCGTTGTCTAGCCTAGATAATAGATCGAGATGTAATGTCAGAATTTAGTGACGTCTGGAATGTGAAAGACAATTGCATTATTTCTGCAATAAGTTTATTAGGGTCAAGTAACTTACAACCCTTTTTTCATATAATAAGTTACAACCCAAAGACATCGTCAAATTACATGATTTTCAATTGCTGTATATTTTCAGAGCCTAAAAAGAAATGGATCTATGTAATTGCTTCAGTGGTTTATTTTCAATGTTCCTGCGTATTGTTACCCCAATTTTTTTTTATTGGATCTCTGGCGATTTATTTCAGAGAAACAACGTTCCAAAAAATCATAACTACTTATATTTTGCTATCATTAAGCACATAAAAAGTAGAACAAAAAAGTATTATAGAAAGATTAATAAAATATCATTGTTAAAAATGTTTAATCTTTCTTGTTTAATGATGATATTTCAATAAATTTTAATCGTTATTTTTTTTTAAATATCTATCACACATAAACATTTTCAACAGATTAAAAAAAGTATAATAAGTTTCCAAACGATTTTTTTTTCAAAAAAAGATTGTTTTTCGGATTAAGGGCAACAAGACTGTGAAAATTCTTAAAATTTGTGAAATAATTTATTATTTGAATTTTTAATTCGTATTTATATATAACGATTTAATATACCTTCAGAGATTAACACATCAGAATCTAGAGAATGAAGATGTTTCAATTTCTTTATTAAACTTTGCTGTACATAATTTTTTTCTTTAAAAATTGTGATTAAAATATTTTTATAATAAAAACTGAGAGGGCAAAAATTAATTCAATAAGATAAATACAACAAATAATAAACTTGACGAAATGGATTCCCAAAACGCCATTGCATAATTTCTGGTTCAATTCAGTTATATTAACGTCCCGTTTTAAAGCAACAATAGGGCTGATTTGGGACGAATCTCTCACTTTTGAACCACTGTCAGATGGCGAGGACGACACCTGAGCTGGCATCCCCTCACCAAGCTTACCGCACCATGCCAACGGGAGAACCCCTCGTCCCGATGGTTTGACGTGCACCAGGCCTGTTTACATGACGGTTCGTCGATGGAATCTAGTCTCGAACCTAAAATCTTCCTGGCCTAAGTCATCTTGCCATCACGCCATCTTGGCCCCAGCTTATACAGGTGTCATCCCTTTCCTTACTATACTGAGCCCTGTGAGTTCTTAAATCTTTATTTCCGGTTATCCACTCATGAGCGTTTTATGTTTCATAGTATAGTAAAGAAAACCTGGTAACAATTTTAGGTAGCGCTTAAAAAAATTAATGCAGGGATACAATTTTAGAAACAAAATGATATATCAAATTTCATTTATTCAAGTACACTTTTCATCAAAATTTCTTTTGTGAGTTATCACACTTGCATACTGCATACGAAACTGTAAACAGACAGACAATCAACCTGTTGATGGGTTTAGTTTAAAATTTAATATTGATATAACACTTTAGATGCTAGATCTGAGTCCATCTAGCTCTTTATATTTTGTAAAAGTTTAAAAGTTCTTGCTCATTTGCACTCAAACCACCCATTTCCTGAGATTGGATTTCGTTTAAAATTTAATAGAAATCTAAAAATGTGGCGAGAAGATCATATACCAAATTTCATCTTTCTAGATCAAATCAGTTTTGAGTTATGATGTTCATAGACGAAGCGACAAACAGTCATATATAAGTAATTCAAAAATTAAAAGAATATTGAAATGCGGAGAAAAGTAACGACCTCGAGAATTATTTTTTTATGATCATATTATTTTCTCCTTCACATACAAGAAAGTATAATAAAAATTTAGAACGTGAAACTTTTAAAAGTTATTAATTTGGGTTACATAAATTTTAGTAACCGCGTAATTAAATAAATTTCACGCTTCTACTAACTTTTTAAAAAATTCTTCACTTTTGAATGAATTTTCTCTTCTTTTTATAACAAACTGCATCCTTTTTTAAAAATTACAGCCAATCATCCCATAAAACTAAGTCGTATGAACAGAAGTTATTGTGACTGACTGTTATGCTCATTAACTGTCCAGCTTTTGCATAAGAGGCCAATAAAAGTTCAAAAAATAATAAATTGTATCCTAACGGGGTTTTATATGTCAAATTAAAAAGACGCATGAAAAAACAAAGTGTTTTCTAAATATACATTTTTAATAAATTAAATATATGAAATGAATTTTATAAAGTATTTTTCCGATTTCCCCGAATTTTTTTATATTTAAATTTTGATGCTACGGAAAATTGCTATTTATACTAATTTTTGCTACAGAAAATTATTTTAAAATAATTATAAAAGATTTTGCGTAAATAAAAAACAAAATAAACTTTTTATAAACACCTACATTAAAATTGATATTATATATATATATTTTTGCATTATAATCACTTAATATAAATTATAGTATATATTTTAATTTTGAAGTAAAAAAAATATATATAAATGATTTCTTTGTAAATCATCTGAAAGATTAAAATATAAAGTCCTATGTCAGTTGAAAATATTTTTAGTTATAAATAAAATGAGAGCCTCTGCAATTTATGCCAAACTCAGGAATTTTCTGTTTTCAAAAATTGTAGCATCAAAAGCTGCCGCGGCTCATTCAAACCGGAAACGAGAATAATTTGTTCTCTCTACAACAATGTTATTCCCTCGACGTGAGGTTAAGAAGTAAATAGCAATGCCCAACCCCGCCAAAACAAATTGAAAAAAAAGCAGCATCTGTAATAATTCAACTGCGTTACCGTAATTCTTTCTATATTTTATTACAACAGAGAAAGTATCTGAAGTATCTGCAAATGTGGGATGTTTTAGTGGAGAAGGTTGCAAATTGGGATAGTTAAGTTACATCCACACATAAAGAATGAGCGACGACTTTTTATATATAAAAATAAACATCTTTTAATTTTTAACGCTAACACATCGACAGACAACAGATTTTTTGTGAAAGACCGGAAATTTATATTTTTAATTCGCACAGCTTGCGCGCTTGATCGTAGATAACTGCTTCGTACTTCCGGTGCGCAGTTAGGAAAATAGTTTTTCGAATACAGTCATTTTGATGGAAGCAGGATCGCCACAAGCTGAAGAGTCACCCAGTAATAAAGTTTGCATTAACTGCATACAATTCTGAATCTTAGATAACGCTGAGAATGCCTTGGCGGCAGCTGTAGTAATTCAACTGTGTTACTGCAATTCTTTCTATGTTTTATTAAAGCAGAGAAAGTATCTGAAGGCTGCATACTTCTAAAGGCAACTCACTATATGGGAAATAGTAAAAAAAAAATAAACAGCTGAAGTGTCACCCAGTAATAAAGTTTGCATTAACTGCATACAATTCTGAATCTTGAATAACGCTGAGAATGCCTTGGCGGCAGCTGTAGTAATTCAACTGTGTTACTGCAATTCTTTCTATGTTTTATTAAAGCAGAGAAAGTATCTGAAGGCTGCACACTTCTAAAGGCAACTCACTATATGGGAAATAGTAAAAAAAAATAAACAGCTGAAGTGTCACCCAGTAATAATGTTTGCCTTAACTGCATACAATTCTGAATCTTGAATAACGCTGAGAATGCCTTGGCGGCAGCTGTAGTAATTCAACTGTGTTACTGCAATTCTTTCTATGTTTTATTAAAGCAGAGAAAGTATCTGAAGGCTGCATACTTCTAAAGGCAACTCACTATATGGGAAATAATAATAATAATAAAAATAAACAGCTGAAGAGTCACCCAGTAATAAAGTTTGCATTAACTGCATACAATTCCGAATCTTGGATAACGCTGTGAATGCCTTGGCGGCAGCTGTAGTAATTCAACTGTGTTACTGCAATTCTTCCTATGTTTTATTAAAGCAGAGAAAGTATCTGAAGGCTGCATACTTCTAAAGGCAACTCACTATATGGGAAATAATAATAATAATAAAAATAAACAGCTGAAGAGTCACCCAGTAATAAAGTTTGCATTAACTGCATACAATTCTGAATCTTGGATAACGCTGTGAATGCCTTGGCGGCAGCTGTAGTAATTCAACTGTGTTACTGCAATTCTTTCTATGTTTTATTAAAGCAGAGAAAGTATCTGAAGGCTGCATACTTCTAAAGGCAACTCACTATATGGGAAATAATAATAATAATAAAAATAAACAGCTGAAGAGTCACCCAGTAATAAAGTTTGCATTAACTGCATACAATTCTGAATCTTGGATAACGCTGTGAATGCCTTGGCGGCAGCTGTAGTAATTCAACTGTGTTACTGCAATTCTTTCTATGTTTTATTAAAGCAGAGAAAGTATCTGAAGGCTGCATACTTCTAAAGGCAACTCACTATATGGGAAATAGTAAAAAAAAAAATAAACAGCTGAAGTGTCACCCAGTAATAAAGTTTGCATTAACTGCATACAATTCTGAATCTTGAATAACGCTGAGAATGCCTTGGCGGCAGCTGTAGTAATTCAACTGTGTTACTGCAATTCTTTCTATGTTTTATTAAAGCAGAGAAAGTATCTGAAGGCTGCATACTTCTAAAGGCAACTCACTATATGGGAAATAATAATAATAATAAAAATAAACAGCTGAAGAGTCACCCAGTAATAAAGTTTGCATTAACTGCATACAATTCCGAATCTTGGATAACGCTGTGAATGCCTTGGCGGCAGCTGTAGTAATTCAACTGTGTTACTGCAATTCTTTCTATGTTTTATTAAAGCAGAGAAAGTATCTGAAGGCTGCATACTTCTAAAGGCAACTCACTATATGGGAAATAATAATAATAATAAAAATAAACAGCTGAAGAGTCACCCAGTAATAAAGTTTGCATTAACTGCATACAATTCTGAATCTTGGATAACGCTGTGAATGCCTTGGCGGCAGCTGTAGTAATTCAACTGTGTTACTGCAATTCTTTCTATGTTTTATTAAAGCAGAGAAAGTATCTGAAGGCTGCATACTTCTAAAGGCAACTCACTATATGGGAAATAATAATAATAATAAAAATAAACAGCTGAAGAGTCACCCAGTAATAAAGTTTGCATTAACTGCATACAATTCTGAATCTTGGATAACGCTGTGAATGCCTTGGCGGCAGCTGTAGTAATTCAACTGTGTTACTGCAATTCTTTCTATGTTTTATTAAAGCAGAGAAAGTATCTGAAGGCTGCATACTTCTAAAGGCAACTCACTATATGGGAAATAATAATAATAATAAAAATAAACAGCTGAAGAGTCACCCAGTAATAAAGTTTGCATTAACTGCATACAATTCTGAATCTTGGATAACGCTGTGAATGCCTTGGCGGCAGCTGTAGTAATTCAACTGTGTTACTGCAATTCTTTCTATGTTTTATTAAAGCAGAGAAAGTATCTGAAGGCTGCATACTTCTAAAGGCAACTCACTATATGGGAAATAATAATAATAATAAAAATAAACAGCTGAAGAGTCACCCAGTAATAAAGTTTGCATTAACTGCATACAATTCTGAATCTTGGATAACGCTGTGAATGCCTTGGCGGCAGCTGTAGTAATTCAACTGTGTTACTGCAATTCTTTCTATGTTTTATTAAAGCAGAGAAAGTATCTGAAGGCTGCATACTTCTAAAGGCAACTCACTATATGGGAAATAATAATAATAATAAAAATAAACAGCTGAAGAGTCACCCAGTAATAAAGTTTGCATTAACTGCATACAATTCTGAATCTTGGATAACGCTGTGAATGCCTTGGCGGCAGCTGTAGTAATTCAACTGTGTTACTGCAATTCTTTCTATGTTTTATTAAAGCAGAGAAAGTATCTGAAGGCTGCATACTTCTAAAGGCAACTCACTATATGGGAAATAATAATAATAATAAAAATAAACAGCTGAAGAGTCACCCAGTAATAAAGTTTGCATTAACTGCATACAATTCTGAATCTTGGATAACGCTGTGAATGCCTTGGCGGCAGCTGTAGTAATTCAACTGTGTTACTGCAATTCTTTCTATGTTTTATTAAAGCAGAGAAAGTATCTGAAGGCTGCATACTTCTAAAGGCAACTCACTATATGGGAAATAATAATAATAATAAAAAGAAACAGCTGAAGAGTCACCCAGTAATAAAGTTTGCATTAACTGCATACAATTCTGAATCTTGGATAACGCTGTGAATGCCTTGGCGGCAGCTGTAGTAATTCAACTGTGTTACTGCAATTCTTTCTATGTTTTATTAAAGCAGAGAAAGTATCTGAAGGCTGCATACTTCTAAAGGCAACTCACTATATGGGAAATAATAATAATAATAAAAATAAACAGCTGAAGAGTCACCCAGTAATAAAGTTTGCATTAACTGCATACAATTCTGAATCTTGGATAACGCTGTGAATGTTTTGGCGGCAGCTGTAGTAATTCAACTGTGTTACTGCAATTCTTTCTATGTTTTATTAAAGCAGAGAAAGTATCTGAAGGCTGCACACTTCTAAAGGCAACTCACTATATGGGAAATAATAATAATAATAAAAATAAACAGCTGAAGAGTCACCCAGTAATAAAGTTTGCATTAACTGCATACAATTCTGAATCTTGGATAACGCTGTGAATGCCTTGGCGGCAGCTGTAGTAATTCAACTGTGTTACTGCAATTCTTTCTATATTTTATTAAAGCAGAGAAAGTATCTGAAGGCTGCACACTTCTAAAGGCAACTCACTATATGGGAAATAATAATAATAATAAAAATAAACAGCTGAAGAGTCACCCAGTAATAAAGTTTGCATTAACTGCATACAATTCTGAATCTTGGATAACGCTGTGAATGCCTTGGCGGCAGCTGTAGTAATTCAACTGTGTTACTGCAATTCTTTCTATGTTTTATTAAAGCAGAGAAAGTATCTGAAGGCTGCATACTTCTAAAGGCAACTCACTATATGGGAAATAATAATAATAATAAAAATAAACAGCTGAAGAGTCACCCAGTAATAAAGTTTGCATTAACTGCATACAATTCCGAATCTTGGATAACGCTGTGAATGCCTTGGCGGCAGCTGTAGTAATTCAACTGTGTTACTGCAATTCTTTCTATGTTTTATTAAAGCAGAGAAAGTATCTGAAGGCTGCATACTTCTAAAGGCAACTCACTATATGGGAAATAATAATAATAATAAAAATAAACAGCTGAAGAGTCACCCAGTAATAAAGTTTGCATTAACTGCATACAATTCTGAATCTTGAATAACGCTGAGAATGCCTTGGCGGCAGCTGTAGTAATTCAACTGTGTTACTGCAATTCTTTCTGTGTTTTATTAAAGCAGAGAAAGTATCTGAAGGCTACATACTTCTAAAGGCAACTCACTATAAGGGAAATAATAATAATAATAAAAATAAACAGCTGAAGAGTCACCCAGTAATAAAGTTTGCATTAACTGCATACAATTCTGAATCTTGGATAACGCTGTGAATGCCTTGGCGGCAGCTGTAGTAATTCAACTGTGTTACTGCAATTCTTTCTATGTTTTATTAAAGCAGAGAAAGTATCTGAAGGCTGCATACTTCTAAAGGCAACTCACTATATGGGAAATAATAATAATAATAAAAATAAACAGCTGAAGAGTCACCCAGTAATAAAGTTTGCATTAACTGCATACAATTCTGAATCTTGGATAACGCTGTGAATGCCTTGGCGGCAGCTGTAGTAATTCAACTGTGTTACTGCAATTCTTTCTATGTTTTATTAAAGCAGAGAAAGTATCTGAAGGCTGCATACTTCTAAAGGCAACTCACTATATGGGAAATAATAATAATAATAAAAATAAACAGCTGAAGAGTCACCCAGTAATAAAGTTTGCATTAACTGCATACAATTCCGAATCTTGGATAACGCTGTGAATGCCTTGGCGGCAGCTGTAGTAATTCAACTGTGTTACTGCAATTCTTTCTATGTTTTATTAAAGCAGAGAAAGTATCTGAAGGCTGCATACTTCTAAAGGCAACTCACTATATGGGAAATAATAATAATAATAAAAATAAACAGCTGAAGAGTCACCCAGTAATAAAGTTTGCATTAACTGCATACAATTCTGAATCTTGAATAACGCTGAGAATGCCTTGGCGGCAGCTGTAGTAATTCAACTGTGTTACTGCAATTCTTTCTGTGTTTTATTAAAGCAGAGAAAGAATCTGAAGGCTACATACTTCTAAAGGCAACTCACTATATGGGAAATAATAATAATAATAAAAATAAACAGCTGAAGAGTCACCCAGTAATAAAGTTTGCATTAACTGCATACAATTCTGAATCTTGGATAACGCTGTGAATGCCTTGGCGGCAGCTGTAGTAATTCAACTGTGTTACTGCAATTCTTTCTATGTTTTATTAAAGCAGAGAAAGTATCTGAAGGCTGCATACTTCTAAAGGCAACTCACTATATGGGAAATAATAATAATAATAAAAATAAACAGCTGAAGAGTCACCCAGTAATAAAGTTTGCATTAACTGCATACAATTCTGAATCTTGGATAACGCTGTGAATGCCTAGGCGGCAGCTGTAGTAATTCAACTGTGTTACTGCAATTCTTTCTATGTTTTATTAAAGCAGAGAAAGTATCTGAAGGCTGCACACTTCTAAAGGCAACTCACTATATGGGAAATAATAATAATAATAAAAATAAACAGCTGAAGAGTCACCCAGTAATAAAGTTTGCATTAACTGCATACAATTCTGAATCTTGGATAACGCTGTGAATGCCTTGGCGGCAGCTGTAGTAATTCAACTGTGTTACTGCAATTCTTTCTATGTTTTATTAAAGCAGAGAAAGTATCTGAAGGCTGCACACTTCTAAAGGCAACTCACTATATGGGAAATAATAATAATAATAAAAATAAACTGCTGAAGAGTCACCCAGTAATAAAGTTTGCATTAACTGCATACAATTCTGAATCTTGGATAACGCTGTGAATGCCTTGGCGTCAGCTGTAGTAATTCAACTGTGTTACTGCAATTCTTTCTATGTTTTATTAAAGCAGAGAAAGTTTCTGAAGGCTTCATACTTCTAAAGGCAACTCACTATATGGGAAATAATAATAATAATAAAAATAAACAGCTGAAGAGTCACCCAGTAATAAAGTTTGCATTAACTGCATACAATTCCGAATCTTGGATAACGCTGTGAATGCCTTGGCGGCAGCTGTAGTAATTCAACTGTGTTACTGCAATTCTTTCTATGTTTTATTAAAGCAGAGAAAGTATCTGAAGGCTGCATACTTCTAAAGGCAACTCACTATATGGGAAATAAAAATAATAATAAAAATAAACAGCTGAAGAGTCACCCAATAATAAAGTTTGCATTAACTGCATACAATTCTGAATCTTGGATAACGCTGTGAATTCCTTGGCGGCAGCTGTAGTAATTCAATTGTGTTACTGCAATTCTTTCTATGTTTTATTAAAGCAGAGAAAGTATCTGAAGGCTGCATACTTCTAAAGGCAACTCACTATATGGGAAATAATAATAATAATAAAAATAAACAGCTGAAGAGTCACCCAGTAATAAAGTTTGCATTAACTGCATACAATTCTGAATCTTGGATAACGCTGTGAATGCCTTGGCGGCAGCTGTAGTAATTCAACTGTGTTACTGCAATTCTTTCTATGTTTTATTAAAGCAGAGAAAGTATCTGAAGGCTGCATACTTCTAAAGGCAACTCACTATATGGGAAATAATAATAATAATAAAAATAAACAGCTGAAGAGTCACCCAGTAATAAAGTTTGCATTAACTGCATACAATTCCGAATCTTGGATAACGCTGTGAATGCCTTGGCGGCAGCTGTAGTAATTCAACTGTGTTACTGCAATTCTTTCTATGTTTTATTAAAGCAGAGAAAGTATCTGAAGGCTGCATACTTCTAAAGGCAACTCACTATATGGGAAATAAAAATAATAATAAAAATAAACAGCTGAAGAGTCACCCAGTAATAAAGTTTGCATTAACTGCATACAATTCTGAATCTTGGATAACGCTGTGAATTCCTTGGCGGCAGCTGTAGTAATTCAATTGTGTTACTGCAATTCTTTCTATGTTTTATTAAAGCAGAGAAAGTATCTGAAGGCTGCATACTTCTAAAGGCAACTCACTATATGGGAAATAATAATAATAATAAAAATAAACAGCTGAAGAGTCACCCAGTAATAAAGTTTGCATTAACTGCATACAATTCCGAATCTTGGATAACGCTGTGAATGCCTTGGCGGCAGCTGTAGTAATTCAACTGTGTTACTGCAATTCTTTCTATGTTTTATTAAAGCAGAGAAAGTATCTGAAGGCTGCATACTTCTAAAGGCAACTCACTATATGGGAAATAATAATAATAATAAAAATAAACAGCTGAAGAGTCACCCAGTAATAAAGTTTGCATTAACTGCATACAATTCTGAATCTTGAATAACGCTGAGAATGCCTTGGCGGCAGCTGTAGTAATTCAACTGTGTTACTGCAATTCTTTCTGTGTTTTATTAAAGCAGAGAAAGTATCTGAAGGCTACATACTTCTAAAGGCAACTCACTATATGGGAAATAATAATAATAATAAAAATAAACAGCTGAAGAGTCACCCAGTAATAAAGTTTGCATTAACTGCATACAATTCTGAATCTTGGATAACGCTGTGAATGCCTTGGCGGCAGCTGTAGTAATTCAACTGTGTTACTGCAATTCTTTCTATGTTTTATTAAAGCAGAGAAAGTATCTGAAGGCTGCATACTTCTAAAGGCAACTCACTATATGGGAAATAATAATAATAATAAAAATAAACAGCTGAAGAGTCACCCAGTAATAAAGTTTGCATTAACTGCATACAATTCTGAATCTTGGATAACGCTGTGAATGCCTTGGCGGCAGCTGTAGTAATTCAACTGTGTTACTGCAATTCTTTCTATGTTTTATTAAAGCAGAGAAAGTATCTGAAGGCTGCATACTTCTAAAGGCAACTCACTATATGGGAAATAATAATAATAATAAAAATAAACAGCTGAAGAGTCACCCAGTAATAAAGTTTGCATTAACTGCATACAATTCCGAATCTTGGATAACGCTGTGAATGCCTTGGCGGCAGCTGTAGTAATTCAACTGTGTTACTGCAATTCTTTCTATGTTTTATTAAAGCAGAGAAAGTATCTGAAGGCTGCATACTTCTAAAGGCAACTCACTATATGGGAAATAATAATAATAATAAAAATAAACAGCTGAAGAGTCACCCAGTAATAAAGTTTGCATTAACTGCATACAATTCTGAATCTTGAATAACGCTGAGAATGCCTTGGCGGCAGCTGTAGTAATTCAACTGTGTTACTGCAATTCTTTCTGTGTTTTATTAAAGCAGAGAAAGTATCTGAAGGCTACATACTTCTAAAGGCAACTCACTATATGGGAAATAATAATAATAATAAAAATAAACAGCTGAAGAGTCACCCAGTAATAAAGTTTGCATTAACTGCATACAATTCTGAATCTTGGATAACGCTGTGAATGCCTTGGCGGCAGCTGTAGTAATTCAACTGTGTTACTGCAATTCTTTCTATGTTTTATTAAAGCAGAGAAAGTATCTGAAGGCTGCATACTTCTAAAGGCAACTCACTATATGGGAAATAATAATAATAATAAAAATAAACAGCTGAAGAGTCACCCAGTAATAAAGTTTGCATTAACTGCATACAATTCTGAATCTTGGATAACGCTGTGAATGCCTAGGCGGCAGCTGTAGTAATTCAACTGTGTTACTGCAATTCTTTCTATGTTTTATTAAAGCAGAGAAAGTATCTGAAGGCTGCACACTTCTAAAGGCAACTCACTATATGGGAAATAATAATAATAATAAAAATAAACAGCTGAAGAGTCACCCAGTAATAAAGTTTGCATTAACTGCATACAATTCTGAATCTTGGATAACGCTGTGAATGCCTTGGCGGCAGCTGTAGTAATTCAACTGTGTTACTGCAATTCTTTCTATGTTTTATTAAAGCAGAGAAAGTATCTGAAGGCTGCACACTTCTAAAGGCAACTCACTATATGGGAAATAATAATAATAATAAAAATAAACTGCTGAAGAGTCACCCAGTAATAAAGTTTGCATTAACTGCATACAATTCTGAATCTTGGATAACGCTGTGAATGCCTTGGCGTCAGCTGTAGTAATTCAACTGTGTTACTGCAATTCTTTCTATGTTTTATTAAAGCAGAGAAAGTATCTGAAGGCTTCATACTTCTAAAGGCAACTCACTATATGGGAAATAATAATAATAATAAAAATAAACAGCTGAAGAGTCACCCAGTAATAAAGTTTGCATTAACTGCATACAATTCCGAATCTTGGATAACGCTGTGAATGCCTTGGCGGCAGCTGTAGTAATTCAACTGTGTTACTGCAATTCTTTCTATGTTTTATTAAAGCAGAGAAAGTATCTGAAGGCTGCATACTTCTAAAGGCAACTCACTATATGGGAAATAAAAATAATAATAAAAATAAACAGCTGAAGAGTCACCCAATAATAAAGTTTGCATTAACTGCATACAATTCTGAATCTTGGATAACGCTGTGAATTCCTTGGCGGCAGCTGTAGTAATTCAATTGTGTTACTGCAATTCTTTCTATGTTTTATTAAAGCAGAGAAAGTATCTGAAGGCTGCATACTTCTAAAGGCAACTCACTATATGGGAAATAATAATAATAATAAAAATAAACAGCTGAAGAGTCACCCAGTAATAAAGTTTGCATTAACTGCATACAATTCTGAATCTTGGATAACGCTGTGAATGCCTTGGCGGCAGCTGTAGTAATTCAACTGTGTTACTGCAATTCTTTCTATGTTTTATTAAAGCAGAGAAAGTATCTGAAGGCTGCATACTTCTAAAGGCAACTCACTATATGGGAAATAATAATAATAATAAAAATAAACAGCTGAAGAGTCACCCAGTAATAAAGTTTGCATTAACTGCATACAATTCCGAATCTTGGATAACGCTGTGAATGCCTTGGCGGCAGCTGTAGTAATTCAACTGTGTTACTGCAATTCTTTCTATGTTTTATTAAAGCAGAGAAAGTATCTGAAGGCTGCATACTTCTAAAGGCAACTCACTATATGGGAAATAAAAATAATAATAAAAATAAACAGCTGAAGAGTCACCCAGTAATAAAGTTTGCATTAACTGCATACAATTCTGAATCTTGGATAACGCTGTGAATTCCTTGGCGGCAGCTGTAGTAATTCAATTGTGTTACTGCAATTCTTTCTATGTTTTATTAAAGCAGAGAAAGTATCTGAAGGCTGCATACTTCTAAAGGCAACTCACTATATGGGAAATAATAATAATAATAAAAATAAACAGCTGAAGAGTCACCCAGTAATAAAGTTTGCATTAACTGCATACAATTCTGAATCTTGGATAACGCTGTGAATGCCTTGGCGGCAGCTGTAGTAATTCAACTGTGTTACTGCAATTCTTTCTATGTTTTATTAAAGCAGAGAAAGTATCTGAAGGCTGCATACTTCTAAAGGCAACTCACTATACGGGAAATAATAATAATAATAAAAATAAACAGCTGAAGAGTCACCCAGTAATAAAGTTTGCATTAACTGCATACAATTCTGAATCTTGGATAACGCTGTGAATGCCTTGGCGGCAGCTGTAGTAATTCAACTGTGTTACTGCAATTCTTTCTATGTTTTATTAAAGCAGAGAAAGTATCTGAAGGCTGCACACTTCTAAAGGCAACTCACTATATGGGAAATAATAATAATAATAAAAATAAACAGCTGAAGAGTCACCCAGTAATAAAGTTTGCATTAACTGCATACAATTCCGAATCTTGGATAACGCTGTGAATGCCTTGGCGGCAGCTGTAGTAATTCAACTGTGTTACTGCAATTCTTTCTATGTTTTATTAAAGCAGAGAAAGTATCTGAAGGCTGCACACTTCTAAAAGCAACTCACTATATGGGAAATAATAAAAAAAAATAAACAGCTGAGGAGTCACCCAGTAATAAAGATTGCATGAACCGCATACAATTCTGAATCTTGGATAAGGCAGTGAATGCCTTGGCGAACAAAATTGGCGACGTGCTTAGCGAATGAAAATTAAGAAACGCGAATGACTGGCGTAGATCCAACATTTTTACTGAATTTGCCGTGTGAGCTTTGATGATTAATCCTTAGTATGCCGTTAATATACAAGTGTCCGGAAACTGAATACATATTTTCAACACTTTTTTTTCTGATCGGTTAAAGACAAAATTTGACATAAAACTACAATTTCAGTCAAATTTCGTTTATTTAAGTTTTTGTATTTTCGTATTATTTTGCTAGCATGCATGCAGAAGTACAGACAAAATAAAATAAGCACGCTGGTATGCAAGAATTATGGAAAAAATATGAAAATATTCTGAAGATGAGAAACGGTACTTCATTTTAATTTGAGCAATTCCAACTTCGTTCTATATGATGCTCTGGCCAAGGACCAGAGTGAAAATAATTAGTCTAACCAGCTAAAGGTCAACCGTACAAAGAACCAATCTTCCAATTTCAATCACTAAGTACTAATATTAGCATTTTAATTCGAGAATATACAGAAAAGTTTCAGGGGCCTCCCTCGCCCCTGCTAATTTTTATATAAAAGAGACCAAGGATGATTATCCTAAATTTAGGTTCTTAAGAAAAATTTGGTAAATTAAGTAGGTAGAAGAGAAAGTTCTTATATTTAGTTTATTACAATAATAACACTAAAGAAACAATATTTTTAATTATAGAAAAATTCTTCTGCTTACGGTCGTTTTGTTTGACTTTCGATCCGACTTAATTAGTGATCATTTAAATTCTAATATTTGCTTTATGATGGAATGTGAGATAAAAAGCGGAAATTTTAAATTATAAAGACTGCTGTATGCAGAACATTGTACTCAAGAATTTTTCGTAATGATATTAGCTAAAATTTAATTTGTATGTATTACTAAAAAATAAAGATGTTCGAAGCTCAGTTATTTCAGAAATGTAAACGTTCTGAAACGTTACTTTTATCATTTATTCATTAATTAAACTGTAAATGGTTTTGGGATCGTTTACACATGGGTGATTTTTAAAACATAAAATCGTTTTTTTATAAATTTTTTTGTCTATATCGTGAAATAAGAGATGAAATCAGTTAAAGATTATAATGACTCAACTAATTATTTTATAAAAATGTTTGCTTTCGGTTAGAACAAAAATCAGAAATTTTAGAACAAATATCAAAAGTTTCAAAGTAATGTTGTGGCGGCTTATGGCACGTTACAAGTCCGTTGACAGTTATCTGTCAGCAATTTAAGCCGAGTGAGCGTCTCTTGTTTTCTTCACTAGCTCCAACTAGGACCAGGAGTACGACTTGACTATTTCATGCGTCACATTCACCCCTTTTTACAGAGAGTTGGGGGCATTCACCCACCTCACAGATAGAACACAAAAGAACATGCCCGAATCAGGACTCGAACCCGGAACATCCTGATCAGGATACCCCAATGCCAGGCAGCCGGGTGACGTTATGGTCTTAAATGAAAAACAAATTAAGTCTCATAATTAGATTAATTTAGATTAGAAAAGGAATTATAATAAAAAACTAAGTTATCTTGAACGATGAATTCCTTAAGAATTTGTTTGGAGAAAGATTCTTAAGAATTAAGGTCCTTTCTCAAAGAACCGTTAATTGTTTACTGTATTTTCTTTTTAAAAAAATTATGTTTGTATACCATAATTTACCCAGGTGTAATGAGTCGGATTTTAGAATAATTTGTTGCTCATAATCAATCAATAAAACGTACTTAAAAAAATATTATTCCAAAACTATTATTCACTCAGCAGGCGTCCTGGCATAGGGGTAGCGTGTGTTCCCCGTGAGCTGTGCGTCCCAGGTTCGAGTCCCGTGAGGTCATGGTTGTTCTTCTCCATCTGTGTTCTATGTATGAGGTGTGTGAATGTACCCCCCATGGAAAAATGGGTTTGCAAGCGAAAGTGATGCACTGAAAAAGCGGAAGATGCTGTCTCGGCTTAAATCGCTGACAGACAACTAACTGTCAGCGGGCTTGCATATAAAGTACCATAAGTTACAGCAATAACAACGTAACTTATTCTGAAATAAATTTCTTTCCATTCAAGAAGACAATAAATGACGGTAATATCTCTGGCTAGTAGCAGTTGGAATATTTCAGTCGAAATTTATAGTAGTTAAAGCAACTTACAACAAATGAGAATCGTAAAGCATTTCTTTTGAGTTAAAAAAAAAAAATCTAGATTTGAAATTCTTGGAAATCCCCACATTCAAATCTCATGGATCAAGGTACATGCAGGTTATGACGAGAATGAAGCGGTAGACAAACTATAAAAGCAGTGTTATAGGCATCAGCAGAGCCGGACTAAGGTAGGGGCATACGGGACAGTTGCCCCGGGCTCCCACATCAGAGAGGGGTCCCCAAATCGAATAGAAAGTTTATTTTACGTTTCCTTCTATAATGAGCTTTTTAAAACAAAATATCAGTACAGTGTACATTAAAATGCATGTACATAAAAATTATCTTATTACTAGAATTTGAATAATGAATTGGTTTGGATATTTTTCTTTCTTTTAGAATAAATATTCGACCTTTAATGTCGCAATATTTATCGTAATAAAATGAGACTGATAAAATAATTACCTTTCTTAAATAATGAAGTTTGTTTTGTTTGTATGCAAGAAATAATTAAATACTCTTACATATGAAAATAACTGTCGAGAAATTTGCATATTTTTCATTTAAAAATGCACTAATATTTAGTTTATGATATTTAAGAGTTTCACTTATAGACAGATGCTTAAGATAGTTGTAGAAAGCATTCTAATATAAATTTTGCCTTAGCATTTTGTCAGACTGCATTTTAAATTCAATGGTTAAATGTGAAACTTCGAGTTAAGACTAAGAGTGTTTTTAGTTTTAAGTTTAAATAGCAGTTTGAATTAATTAACGAAAAATCCCATAAACAGGTTCTATGCATGTTCTTCATTACTGAAGCAGTAAAGCTGAGGGGGCTCCCAAAAAAATCCAGCCCTGGGCATCAGAAGATGTTATGTCAGACTATTACAGTTTATGCTGAGGAAATAATAAGCTGACAAAATGCCACTAAATGTTATCGATCATTTGAATCAGCTGGAGAATGAACATATACCTGTCCTTAAACTACCCTTACATTGAACACTTCACTTCAAATCTCAATATTTAAAACAAAGCTTAAAAAAATAGATGTGGTGCCATTTCCTATTTAGTGTTAACTTCATTTTCCCATAATTCCCAGACCCCCGGGGCGGGCCACCTCGAAATGAGGATAAGATGCTTCCGGCACGTTGGTTGGATCTCGCCACCCTGAAGGGTACACTAATAGGTGGGGGATCTGACTCCTCCCATCGATGACGGGACGTACTTCCTTCGGGGAGGGTTGTACCGTGGCCGGTGACGGCCCTTAGGACTCAACCACAGTTCCGGCCAATGTTACTGTTGCGGCGGTCCGGTCATTCAGTTTTATGGTTTATATCCGTGTGCCTTCGGGTGGGTCGGAGAGTTAGATGGTTGACTTCCCATAATTCCCATACTACTTGATGGAGACAAAGTTATTTTCAGACGACTAAACGAAGATAACTAACGGTCCTAAGTGGCAAATTAAAAAGAACATAATTGCTAAAAGACCGAATTGAAGGAATTGGTCCAGGTATCTGAAAAACGGATTCAATCTGCCTGGCGATTACATCGAAATGTTATGAGGTAGCATTCCTCTATAATCAGATTTGCATTTTTTAACAACTATTAGTTCATATTTTTTTTAATCCAGTGTAATATTTTACTTTCTGGTAGATAAAGTATACAATGAGAGTGTTGCAATTGTCAAAAGTTTAATTTGCGGAGATTTTGGCGAATCTCCAAGCTTCAGAATTTTTTGAAACCGAATTGTCAAAACTTTAGTTTGCGGCAATTTTGGTGAATCTCTAAGCTTCAGAACTTTTTGAAACCGAATTGTCAAAAGTTTAGTTTGCGGCAATTTTGGTGAATCTCCAAGCTTCAGAATTTTTTGAAACCGAATTGTAAAAATTTAGTTTGCGGCAATTTTGGTGAATCTCCAAGCTTCAGAATTTTTTGAAACCGAATTGTCAAAAGTTTAGTTTGCGGAGATTTTGGCGAATCTCCAAGCTTCAGAATTTTTTGAAACCGAAAACACCTTTTTTTTAAAGTTCTTTCTGTCAGTGTCGATAGGTAAAAAATGCTTGGATCTTGATGGGTGAAATTTGACATGTAGTTTTTACAATGAATTTGAAGATTCATTTTGAATTTTGATAAATTCCCAATAGGGTAAGTTTGTTTGTCTGTATATCTCAATACAAGTGAACTCGATATCTTCAAGATGTTAAAATCCAGACATAAAATAAAACAACTTAGCAACTGGAAACAAAAAAATTTCATGCACTGTTTTAATATCTAGATTTGTATCAAATTTGAACCAAATCCGTCAAAGGTATGTGTATGCATGCATGTAAAGGAAAATTCAAAACATGCAAAGATATAGATACATGAAATTTGGCATGTGATTACTAAAATTGTAATTCTGTGCCGAATTTTGGGTTCAATTGATCTAAAATGAGCGTCCAAAATATCTACTTGCTTTTTTTTTCTCTCAATTTTATGAAATGCAAAGCACTGATATGTGGGAATCTTAAAATAAAATTCTGAGTATTTATTGCGGTCTCTAAGTCAATGATTTTTATGCGAGGAGGGAAAATCAATCTTCAATCTATTGACTTAACCCATGCTAATATGTGGTATGACTTATTTAGTATTCTCAATCCCCGGGGGGCACCTCGAAATGAGGATGAGATGCTTCCGGCATGATGGTTGGATCTCGCCACCCTGGAGGGTACACTAATAGGTGGAGGATCTGACTCCTCCCATCGATGACGGGACGTACTTCCTTCGGGGAGGGTTGTACCGTTGCCGGTGACGGCCCTTAGGACTCAACCACAGTTCCTGTCAATGTTTCTGTTGCGGCGGTCCGGTCATTTAGTTTTTATGGTTTAAATCCGTGTGCCTTCGTGGCGGGTCTGAGAGTTAGATGGTTGACTTATTTAGTATTCCCTTAACTAGTTCTATACATTATTTCATGAATTAACTACTTTACGAAATGACCAGCTACTTAACTTTAAAAAGGCAAAATTTATATTTTTTTTACCTTCAAGCTGTATAAATTTTATGGTGCCTTTCGAAAATTTTGTTTATTTACGTGTAGAAATACATCCCACGTTTCATTTTTTTTTTTTGTTTTTTTAGAATAAAGCCCTTTTTTTTTCGTATTTATGGCTTTGTCGTGCTTCAAAGGAATTTTACTGTAAATCAAATAAGCGAAAACATAATATTTCTTCCCACAGTTCATTGTCAAGATTCTTGCGAAATTCATGCTCGAAATTCATGAAACTGACAAAAACTTGACGACGTAGCTTTTGAAATTCACAGTTGGGGGCTCTTTTGAGATACATCTTCTCAGCAGGAAGCTTTTGAAATTGTTCTGAGTTAGTTTTCTTCCTTTCACAGAAGTTAGTTCTGCAACTTACTGAATGCTCCTTTTCTCCGGTTTTTTACCCCTCCCACCCGCCTATTTTTTGTTATTTTTTTAAAATATGAAAAGTTTGTAAAGATATTTGATTTGTTTTGTAAACAAAATTATTATCACTTATTTAAACCGAAATGAGCGACATCCTGGATTAATCGGCATAGTTTCAATTGTTTCTTCTAGATTGAGAAATTGCGCCGGATTTAAACTAAATGTCCCATATTCTTGAATCTTACTCATAATAAGTGACGGTTCAAACAGTAGAGATGCAATATTACTTGATACATATTTTAAAACTTAGGTTTTTTTTAATTATTGTTTTCAGTTAATTTAATTATTTTTCCCCATTAAGAACTCCATGAGCAATGGCTTTATTGACTAAATTGAGACTTTGTCGATATGTATAAGGAATATTTACTTATGTTACTTTATCAGACCTATTTTTAAGTTCGGATATTTATCATTGGAAATTTGATTTTTATCAATAAGTGCCTTTTAAGTTTTTACAAACGACGGATAGAAGGCGCTGCTGAAATTTGTCTTCAGGATATTTGTAAGATTCACATTTTTTTTTTTTTAAATCTTGGAATTGGTGGCATCTGAGAAATCGTCTGCGTATTTTGTTTACAGTGAGTGTTTAAAAGAAGCAAGTGAGTGAAAAAAAAATGGAAATAACTCGTAAAGGTTTCCGTTGGATGTTTTTTTTTATGATTTTAAGAAAGGCCTCACTCAACAAGAATGCACAAAATCGCTTCGTGAAACTTTTGATTATGAAGTAGCAGAAGAAAAGACTGTTTACAATTGGTTTGCAGAATTTCGTCGTGGTCGTGCGTCCGTCAGTAATGAATCTCGTGAAGGACGACCAAAATCAGTACTGATTCCAAAAAACATCGATACTGTGCGCAAGATGATTTAAGAAGATCGATATGTCACATATTGTGAGATAGAAACGTATCACAGACATATTGGCATATCACAGACTACAAAACATTCGATTTTGCACTAAAATTTGGCTATTTAAAAGATTTGTTCCAGATGGATTCCGCACAATTTGACAGAAGCTCAAAAGGAGGCTCGTACAAGTTGGTGTAAGGAAATGCTAAATATATATATATATATATATGTGTGTGTGTGTGTGTGTGTAATGATATTTTAAACTCTCAATTTCAATTTAATTAATTTCCATGATTTTATCTTAATTTAGCTCATAGTAACTTCATTTAAAAAATATTCTCTTATTTCGTGATCCAATTCCACTTTCTCTACTTAATTAATTCAAGAGAAGCTTCATAAAATTGCTTAGTCAGCTAAACGCCGATATTTTCACACGCTCGGCGTGAAGGGGTAAAAATGTCCAGTAAGCACATTCTTTCTTAAAAGATCCCTGTGTTTCCCTTACATGTGATCGACATGCAACAGAAATCCCTACGAGAATCTTATTAATATATTGGCACTGTGGAGAAATATTTTCCCTATCAAAATCTAAGGTTATGTAAGGCGAGGGATAATTTATTTCGGCCCTTCTTCCCCACTTCGGCTTTTGTACTGCGCTGTGGCGGACGTCTTGTCCGCGTCTCTGCTTGTAAATAATTATGCTTTCCCAATGGATATTAAAAAGAATTTAAAAATGTTAAAAGTATCTTCACTGTCTTCAAACTGCATCATGCTTCACAACAAATAATGTTACATATTAAAAAGCCGACAGGATTCGAATTTGCTTACATATATATATATATATAGAGAGAGAGAGAGAGAGATTTGAAACAGCAAAATCCGTATACAACATCGTTAGAGGTGACGAAACTTGGATATATTCGTATGAGCCGGAAACTAAGCAACAATCCACTGTTTGGGTTTTCAAAATGAACGGAATCCTGCGAAAGTTGCTCGTTCACGAAGCATTTCCAAGAAAATGATTACTTGTTTCTTCGGCCTTACAGGACATATCGCAACCATTCCTTTAGAGGATCGAAAAACTGTTAACGCTAAATTGTATACAGAAATTTGTTTGCCAAAAGTCATCAACGATATCAGGAAAAACAACAAAAATCGCCGCATCGTTCTTCATCCCGACAACGTCAGCTCCCACACAGCACGGGAAACAATTGATTATTTGAAGGATAAAAATATCGAATAAATTTCTCATATCTTCCTGATTTGTCGCCTAACGACTTTTTCTTGTTCCCTTGTGCAGATTGCATTGCCAAGGACCGTAGCCGCGTAACATAACCGTGATCACCCTGATCCGGAGGCTATTAACTGGCTTATGAAGCTACCACCACACCCTTTAGTGAAACAAAAAATGCGTGGGCAGCGATTTTCATCACTCAAGAAGCTGTTGATGCCTTCCAAAACCATGTTTCTGAGATATCAACTTCAGAGTGGAAAAACTGTTTCAAGAATTGGTTTTAACGGATGGGAAAAGGGTATGGATATTAAAGGCGAATATTTTGAAAAGCAATAAAACAGTTTGTTCTCCAAAAAATTATTTTTCTTCCATCTTTTTGTAAACTTTAAAGGCAACCCTCGTAAATTGCTGAGAGTAGCAATTTCATACTTCAATGGTTGATATAATAAAAATATCGAATGCTTTAGTGAAAAAATAAAATTAATTTATAATCTCAAATATAAAAAGAACATAAGGAACAAAACATATAAACATACACACGTTTAGGTATTCCTAACATGGGAATTCCTAACGTAGTATCAGGGGGCTATCGAATTTGAGAGTATTTGCAAATATTTTGTAGATACAATACCTACAAATAAAAATGATTTATCCTTTAAAGTATCCTTTATCCTTATTATCCTTTAAAGTAAAGATTTATCCTTTATACTAAGTAAATGTTAAACACTCCAATGATGTAAAAAATATAACAGAATAACTTTTAAAAACATAGAATAGTTCTAGAAAGAAGAATTCAATTACATTTTAATTGCCTCTTTCGCTTTAGTCTTTATTTATAAATAATATTGTCGACACTTGAAATAAATTTTTGCAGTGTTTTCTACCAAATGGCAATAACAAAAATATCGAATACAAATTTAATTAATTAATCGATCAATTTATAATTAATTGAAAATATTAAAATAGTGGACTAAAGAAAATCTTGAAAAATACAAAAGTCTTGAAAAATACAAAAATGTACAAAATTTCAGACTTTTAAATCTTATCTAATTGAATGAAAGGCATTTACAAAAGTCAATCTTTACAACACACGAAACAAAGTTATATAAAAGTGCTTACAAATTCATGTGCTAACAGTTTTTTTCTGTTGTAAACCTAATTTTTTAATCTATAAGTGGGTTAATTTAATCACTTATATTCATTTGTAAATTAATTCGTCAAATTTTCTATGTGGTTTAAATATAATGACAGCAGCAGATTATTAAATGGAGCTTGAATGGTAAACATTTTTAAGAATTCATAGATATTTTTTAACAGAAACATGGAAAATTCGTATAATTACATTTCTATTATAATGAAATATGAAATCATTTGCTTTTTTTCATGTGTTTTTTAAACATTATTATCTTCTTTAGTCCAATTTATTTTAGATTTTCCTTTTATTATTTTTGTTACTATTATTTTGTATATATAAGTATCAAGTGAAATTATCTTGCAGTTAGTTCATCTCATGATTGAAGAGAAAATGTGAACGAATATTCCACATTTTTTAAATAAAAACTAACGCATACTATCAATCAATTATATAAGTTGAAGGATCATTGAAACTTCAATCTTATTTATTTATTCTTTTCCCATCCGAACAAATTTATTCTGAATTAAAATCACTTTCTTCACAAATCATTCTTCCTCTGCATATAAATTCTAAAATATTCTAAACAGGCCTCAGATATTTGCAAAATACGACGTAAATCTCAAGCTGTTTATTCCAAAATTTAAAATTCAATTGTTCTCTTGGTTCGCACGATATAGTCGTCCAAGTATTTAGATTCCTGTATGATATCAATCTGTTCTCCGACGTTAGGGGCAAGGCCATCGTCGAGATCTTTGAACTACTATTTCCATTCTCTTTGTTGGCAGTGGTGCGGGGAATCGTTTGCAAGGGAAGAGACGGATCGAACTTTCTGGCGACGTCTTGTCTCAAAGAGAATATCTTTTAGCCGCTTCCAAATAGGGCATATTCATGGCGCCGGGGCATAAAATGCATCTTCGGCAAGATTTTTAGGTTCCTGAAAAATCAGAGAAATCTTCTTCTTCTTTTTTTTATCTTTATTTTTATTTGTTTCTTTACTGACCGCCAGTTCTTGAGTTATATGACCGACAGTATATTTTCTTAACAACTTCTCGGGCTGGCGGAAAATTTTCTTTCCTGTAATAAGAGCTTCGTGAATTTTCTCGAAACGTCGTACAAGATATTTCCCCCTAAAATAGAGCTGGGGTGTTTCTTTTTCTTGGATGAAAGGCTAAGTGAAATGTTACGTTGTATAGATAGGGCATTTAATGCCTATCGTACTTCATGAGACCAAAAGAGAAATCTTTGCGTTTATGTATGGTACATATTAAATTAAATAAGATTGGAAAAAGTTTCACTGCCTTGATTTATGCTTGTGATTCAGACTATTGGTCTAATTAGATGACCCCTTCTTTGTTATTCTTCAACCCTGATGGAGAAGGGGTCATTTAGCTAGATATAGGTATGAATTAATTAAATAGCAGGTGTGAGTCACAGGAGAGTCACATAGCAACCAATATGTTAATGTAAACTCTTCATAATAATATAATACTCATCAAATGTATGACAAAAATTTAGTTCTGGATTTTAATAGTTTATTGTATGATAGCATGTAACTAAATACAAAAATGTATATGTATTAAATTTTACAATATAACTGTAAAGTTTTGTCAAATAAATCCATCGAAGTTGTATATTTCAAAATATGACGCTTGAATTGTTGTTATAACTGTAAATTTAATGGAATCTCTTCACGTTCAAATAATAGGCATCAAATACACAACAAAAATTTCGTTTTGGAATTTATTGTGCGTTTTATAAAAAGTAAAAGAACATGATGCTCATACGGTCTTGCTGCCAAATATAAGAACACATTAAGAATACCCTTGCTAGAATTAACTCCATTGAATTTGCATAGTTAAAAATATGACATTACAAATGCTGTTATACTTGACTTTGCAACTGCAAATATAGTCATAATTGAATGCTAATATTATACATATCAAATCGGCAAATGAAAATTTCATTTTGGAATTTCCCAGACATCTTGTATAGAATATATATATATAGATAGATAGAATATATATATATATATATTCGTTATATATATATATATATATATATATATATATATATATATAGATAGATAGATAGAATATATATATATATATATTCGTTATATATATATATATATATATATATATATATATATAACGTTTGGTGGTGTTAAAAATATCCTTGACCTGTCAGTCTACATCATTGTCAAATACAAAATCTCAATTTCTTTTTGGCGTCTAGCAACTGAGATAGGTTCTCCTAAATGTTTAAATTGACTGATTTATAGGTGTAAGAATAAAGGTAAGCATGAATAAAAATCAGTTATGGAATTGTAAACTTCACAGTTCATTTATATTTTTATGGTATATTGTAGCAAAGGTAAATGAGCTGCTGTTTGAAATTTTTATTATTTTATATTTCTGCCCAATATTCCCTTTTGGCTTTTCTTTTTATTTTATATTTGGCATTGCAATTTTTTCTATATATTTCGATCCGTTTTTTAGCGACTCTTTTTGATTAGAATTGACTGTGAAGTTTTTTTTATTCATATAATTCTAACTTTTTATTTAGTATTAACGCTATCATATACAAATTATAATCCTTTTTAATTGCTAAGTCCTCTGTCAATGTACATGAGGTTTTCTGTTACAACTTTTATTAAATAATCTGGGGCAATCTTATGTAAGATACTGTCAAAAGGATAGCAACCCGTCTAGAGGGGCGTATTTTCTAGTATTAGAAGAAAAGCTCAGTTGTGTTTATTTTGTAACTTTGATGACTCTTGAAATAAAACCACATTTCCAAATAAAATGAGGAAAAGGGCAATATATTGGAGAATTCATTACACAGCAAAAAAATAGATTACTCTAATCACATAGTTTTGCAAATTATTAGCCATTCAGCTGCGAATCCCTCGATTATACCTGGATTAGTAATTAATTTATTTTCTGCTGGATCCCCCGATTTTCTCGAGCTGACTGCAATGTAGTGCATTACACTATAATAAAGCTTCATATAAATAAAAATTCGCACCGTATGGAATTGATTCTATCTGATTCTATTTTCAAAATGATTTTGGAAAATTCTGCAGTTATAGGATTAGTGTCCCAGGTCAAAGCTACAAGCAGACTATTTAGAGGTGAATCTTAAGAGGTAATTTCAAACTTTTGTTAGATAACGGAAACAATACTAATCCCCAAACTCCATTTTCAGAGTTCCTACTTTGTAACTAAGAATGTTTGACGAGTTTAATTAAAATTCATCGATCCCGTTTTATTAATTGACGGACCCTTATGAAGCTACACGTGTGTTATGACGGGACAAATCTCTTAAATTTGAACCTTGTAATGACAAGGATGACTTGGCTTACACTTCCTTTTCGAATTTTCCAGAACATAGCAAAAATGAGAAATATTTTATCTTGATGGGTTTAACGAGTATCATAATAGGATTGAATTTAGTAAAAATCTGGTTTTAATTCTGTGATACAATTGTTTAGTGCTAAAGATAATATTTATAAGAAATTTGGGCACAGCTGTGCCGCTTTTAGGCCAATTATTGAGTGTTGTACTGATAACCATTGTTTTTTATTAGTCTCGGTAGACAGCGGGCCTATTAAGGTATCCGACTACGTTAAAAACACTGGTTTTCGATCACATTGGCGAAATCTTCCTTTATTATTATTTCTTGTAGTTCAGGCTTTCCTCTTTCCAAAATAGTATTTTCTAGGAAAAGGAAGGTCTGATCTATCATCCAGGATAATTTTAAACAATTTTTTAGCTAAAATGTTTCTTTAACTTCAATTTTCTCAAAATTTTATTTTTATAAAAATTATCCACCGTTAACATGATATCTCAAAAACTAATAGAGGTATTTACATAAAAATTTCAGCGTGTGTTTTAAATACTGTGGGCAATGAAATGAACCAAAAGTTTTATTGTTGGTGAAATACTTTTTCATTCATGGGTGTTTTTAGAAAAATTAAGTTCTAATTTATGGAAAAAATGTATATATACGTACATTTTTACCCATAATTTCTTTGCATCTCAAAATGTTTCTTAGAGTTTGGTTCATTTCATTCATCATTATATTCTATAACTTGTGTACAAAGAAAAATAGGATTGCTGCATTACAATTTTGTCTAGAGTGTTAACCGTTTAGGTTAAATTTCATTAAAATTTACTACAAATTTTCCTATTTCTCAAAATATATTATATTTCCAAATAATTTTTTTGTATATATAGTGTTTATAATTCACAATACATCTAAAAACCATAAATAGTTTTTAAAAAATCCAATTTTCCAAAAATATTGTTTCGAACGTAGTCGGCTACCTAAACTTGCAATAGGTTACTAAAGTAGGTAGAACTGACCAAATATTGGATTGGAAGAGAAGGAATTATTCAATATTTTTTATCAGCATACGAGCAGATTTTCATTCACTTTATTATATACATCAGATTTAGTTATGGAATAAATAATCGAATCAAATTCCTATTAAATACCTGTACGTTCAGATATTATATGAAGTGATTAACTCATTGTAATGCTGCAATGCCCTAGTATCGTAAAATAGGTATATAATAAATACTGAAAAATGAAAATGCAATGATGATGAAAGTGAAATGAAATAATATAATAATAATGAACAAGTAATATAAAAAAAAATTAAAGTCAATTCCTACTTTCGCCGCACGAATTGAACTCGCATTCTTCACGTGAAAAATACTGAAATCCTCGCATTTTACCGATTGAGCTACTGCCTGTTGATTTCAATTCTCATTACAAACTGCCAAAACTCTATTTAAAGTATTTAAAATTAATTCAATTTAATAATTAATGAATTAATATTTGGAAAAACTGTATTAGCATCAAGTATCATCCATTATAAATTTTAAAAAATGTACTTGAACTTGAGTGCATGAATAAAAAGTACTTTATTAACGATTGAAAATTTGAACAAGATATATAAATATATATAGGGAGAATGTGAACTAATAGTAGGAATTGAAAAAAAAATGAAAATATAATTTAATAATTTAATTGACAAAATTTCTAACACAAATGATATCATACAAGATATATTTCCTTAAAATTATATCCAAGAGAAATTATTTATTAAAAGAAAACATTTAGCACAAATAAAATGCATCAGGGGCTTCTTTTCTGTTTGGCAATTTATTTTATTTTGTTAACTACGTTAAAAAGTTGTTTGTTTGTTTGTTTTTTGCGAAATTATGAAATTTTTTAATTTAATATTCTTAATACTTGAACAGATATTTTTATAAAACACGTTATAATTTTGTTTCTATTTTCTGGGAAATTACATTGATTTTTATAATTACATTCACATGCGTTTAAATGCTATTTTACATCTTTAGTCACCTTTTTCTTAAATTCTAATTTTTGGTAGAATTTTCATGCGAAAAAAAAAATAGAAAATTGAAATATAATGCATATTTTTTTATTCAAATTTGGTATAATAATTTCTCAATAAGCTCTTCAGTTCCTGAACTTAAAAAGAAGCAATCTAGTCATTTAGAAGTGTTTTATAATTGTTTTAATGCTTCACAATGTGAAAAAAAAATTGAAAATTTTGTGTAATTTATCGATAGAGCCTCAATATTTAATCAGTTAACTGTTTCGACCTCTTCGGAAAATGCGTACTAAATTGTGCCGGAAAAAATTTAGCGATGACGAATATACTCATTAAACACAGAGTACTTGTAATATAAAATTATGTTATAATGAAATGACTTTTATTTTTTAATTTCAATAATCACATTTATTTATTTATTTAAACAAACATACATTTTTTTGCATATGAACGAAAAGAAACATAAGAAATTAATTTATTATTTTAATCTCCTATTAGAGAATGTTATTGAGCAAAGCATGGTACAACGCATAATGGGACTTCGCAATTTGAACACCAGTATCGTGATACTTTCCGTATATTATTTTTAGCACAATGTGCACACCTTCGTGTAGTTTTTTTTAAATAATAATTATTAATAATCTTTTATCTGTTCCTTTAATTTCACCTAGGCCTCAAAATATTTTAAACTACTTGAAATTTACGAATATATTTGAGTTTTTACTAAAATTGTAAATGAAACTGCAAATTGTTACTACATATTACTCAAAACGAACAAACTCGTCATAACGCAAAATGCTGTGCTTTTCCATGACGAATATACTCGTCAAAAATAGTTAACTGGTTAAAGATATATAATATATATAAATAAAGCTTATTTTCTAGCTTAAGAACTAGATAACATATTTCTAATGTTATCTGCAATATTTTAAGTAAATCATTTGATAAAACTCTAAACTAGACGATTTTTGCTTTATACTTCGTTTAACTATTTCTTACATTTTTCAAAAAAAAAAAAAAAAAAAAAATTGCCAGTTGACTGGAATTTTTTGGTTTCATTGATATTTTTTAAATCTTTTTTTTATTCAAACATTAAACATATATATAACTATTTTAGAATATTTTTCAAAAACACTTCCTCCCGAACTTAGATAGTCACATGCCTTAAGTTAGCCTTAAGTTATTCAATTAAGTTAAGCTAATTTGTATATTATATTGTTAAGCAAGCTATTTGTTGAAGGTCAGTTTATTCCTTTTAAACTTTAATTAGATTTATACCCTGTCTAAAGCAAATAAGAATTTTTGGGGATAAATTTAATAATTTTGAACCACGAATGGAATGGAGGCCTTCCAACGCCTACGAATATCTTCAAAAAGGACTTAAAATTAACTAATCTGGACGAGCAGATATTTATTACCCATATACAGGACAGCACAAGACATTCCAAATAATCAGAAGTGCTTTTTAATTGATAAAATAAACTATACAAGTATTTAAATTACATTAAGTGAATTTCGGGCATAAGAATTGGATGTTTGTGTAGCGAAGTCTTCAAGGCGCTTCCCTCGAGACTGTTCCCAAACTGTCGTTGGCAGCGCCCTCTGTGTATTCCCAGCGCAACGTTAATTCAACAAACACAAAAGTATTTACGAAACAATTTAAGAAAATGGGTTGTCTAGGAGAAACAACATTGGGAACCTCAACCCCTAAGTGACAAAAGAACAGAGGACGTATTGAGGGGAAGTTGAAAGGAAATAATCGATTTCTTGTTTAAAGGATAGGAAACTAAAACTAATAGGAAATGGTTTTGTCTCGCAGGAAAACTTAGTTTTGGGTGGAAACTTTAAAGACAAATCTCTATTACGATCAAATAAAAATACAAAAAAAAAAAAAAAAAAAATCAAAATAACTTTAAAAAAAATGCAACTTTTTTTAAAAAATTATTTTTTTATAGTATTTGTATTATATGCTTAGTAGAATTACCTAGTTTTTTTTTTTGTCTGCATTTGAAATATTTTAAATATTGATGTCTAATTGATGATTTTAAAAATTCGTTCTATGCAAGGAAAAATTAATATTGTTAACCATATTGTTAACCATTCAGGTTCAAGACCCTATTCCATCGAAGAACCATCATGCGGGCCGTTCTGGTGCTAAATCGTCGGGAACAAACGTCGACCTCCAGCTGGTGTGGTGTGGAAACTATTAGAGGGTGTGTTAGTTCGGGTGTCGCCTCATTATCTGACAGAGGTTCAAAATTACGAGATCTGCCCTAATATGGTTTTAATTTTTTCTTTAAAAATAGGGACGTTAATATAATTAAATTAAATTAACACAAGAGCAGGCAGGAAGATAAACGCAAAAATATTATTATAGATTTTTTTGACACGAAATCTTAAGATTAAAACTTTTAGTGATTGCAATTTTTTTTACTTCATCGCATTTGAGAAAATAAAAACAAAAAAATAGTTTCATCGCTCTTTTGTTTAGTCTCCTTTAAACAGTTATCTTCATTCGCGCATTTCCCATATCTGAAATGAAATTGGACCAAGGGAATAAATATTGTTTTGGCTTGGGTCAACAAATAGAAATTTTTAATCAGTTTTCTTTTCAATCAGACTCAATAAAACATTTTTTACTTTCTTGTAGATGTTGTATAGAGAGAAAAAACAAATTAGAACTCCAGATTTTGACGAATCTCCACGTTTTAGATCTCCCTGAGATCGAAAATACATTTTTGGAAAATGTCCATCAGTCTGTCTGTGACATGGATTTTAGTGAACATGTAAACTGGAAATGAATTATATATATATATATATATATATATATATATATATATATATATATATATATATATATTTAATAATTATTTTATTAATTTATATTTAATTTATTTTTTAATTTCAAATATTTTTTAATTTATATTTAAATGAAAAAGATGCGGCTTACTGAGGTATATAATAATATTTGTCCCTAATCATAATTAGTATGTTTACATGGTATTATTTTTACTATTGGGTATTTATGATTTATTGTTATTTTTATTATTTTTGGCATTATTTTGCCGCTGAAAAACAGCAAGAGCATACTAAAGTTTTGCAATTATGGTGCTCCCTAGGTCTAGCACCCGGGATATGAATCACTCTTATCCCCCCCCCCGGTCGCTAAGGCATTAAATGACATCATCGAATTGGAATTTATCTTAGAGATCCATTAATTGGAATTTATTATTAGCAAACTAATGTAGAGAATAATAATTTTGCAAAAATCTTTATATAATTAAAACATTTAGTTAAAGAGGTTAGTTTTATTCAATTTAACGCACCGTTTCGAAGTAACGCAATGGCTATTTTATATGATTGTTTTGATTAATTCTTAGATAACGAGATTTTTTGCCTTTCAAAACAATCTTTTTACTTTTTCGTATACTTAGTACAGAGAAAGTATAGTAATCGTAAAAAAAAAATCGAACTTGACAGAACCAAAGAAACCTATTTGGTTTTAGCAAAGAAAGTTTTGTTTCAATTTAAATTTGTATCACTTCCACTTCAAATTAAAGTTTTACGGTAGCTGATCGAGAATTAGAGAGGTACAAAATACAATGCACAGAACGATATAAAGCTTTTATAATAGTATAAGTTCTATGACTTTCAAAATTTGAAGCTTAAAAATAATTTGCTGTTAAGTAGCTAATAAACCATCAAGTTATATAAAATATCTAATTGAAATTTTTAAGATCATTAATACGGGTGAACCAAATGGTCATCATAGGAGCTAGTCTGTAATAAAATATGCAATTTTCTAAAAAATAGTTCCTGTATATCTAAATATATGCAGATGCATATCAAGTTGAAATCTGAATAAAATTCTCACAAATTTTACTTCATTTGCATAGGTCTTTTATTAAATAATAAAAACTTGTGAATAGTGGTTGGGAAAAACTTTATTTTATTGAATTGAAAATATAATTTTATCAATACTCCTTTAATTAATTTAAGTATAATTTTAATTTAAAACTGTTCTAAATGTAATCTGTTTCGACACCAGAGATTTAGATATGGAAGAAGTGCCTTTTTTCCGTTATTAATAATGAACTTCTTAGTTTTAATTATGAACTTAATTAGTGATACGCTTCGTTTTATTTCCTTTTATTAAGAATCTGAGCTCATTTAGCCAATTTATGAAAGACCGGTAGAAAGTAAAGCTTATGAATTTAATATTGATTTAAATATTCAATCAAAAACTCGGAATCAAAAGTTTTACAAAAAAAAAACGATTTATTTCAAATTAAAGACGGTGCCTACATTTTTGCTTTTTTTTTTTTTTTATTTTCTCATATACGAAGTATAGAGAAGATACAGTAATCGTCAAAAAATTTGAACTCGAGATTTCGACAGACCCGCAAGTTATAGACCTCTCCGAGTTAGAAAAGCACATTTAAAAAAATGTATGTCTATCTTCCTGCCCATGACAAGAGGCCGCGGTGGCCTGGTGGTAAGGTCTCGGCTTGTGAACCGTAGGGTTTCAGGTTCAAGACCCAATTCTACCGAAGAGCCGTCGTGTAAGGGGGTCTGTTGCACGTTAAATCCGTCATGCCAAACGTTCTCCCGCTGGTGTCGTGTGGCGTGGAGAGGGGGGTGCCAGCTCAGGTGTCATCCTCGTCATCTGACCGCGGTTCAAAATGACGAGGTCCGTCCCAAAATAGCCCTAGTGTTGCTTTACAGCAGAACGTTAATATAACTAAACTAAATCTGCCTGTGACAAAGATTAACTCAAAAACTCTTCGAGTTAAACAGCTGGAATTTTGTATACGGTCTTTACACCAAATTGTCTGATTTTGAGTAAAATCTGCTCAGTGAAAAATCCATCTGTCCGGCTGTCTTAATATTAGTTATCATGATAATTACAAAATGAAAAAAGATAGATAGATAAAGTTCAGTACACAGTTTAATATCTATAATGTAGACACCAAATTGTGAATCAAATCCGTCAAGAGTTTGACTTTCTGTCAGTCTGTATTTTCAGAACAGAAACATGTAAACGCGATGTTCAAAAACGCAACAAATCAAATACATGGAATTTTGTGGCTAAAGTGTAGTTTTGTGTCAAATATTTGCTTTAATCGATTGAGAAGAAGGCGTCTAAAGCTCAAAATCGATTCTCTAATAATATTAATAGCATACCAGGGATTAGTCACTAAAACACTCAAGAAGGACACGATAGATACAGTAAAAATTCTAAATTCACATCAAAGGTTAATATTTCGTAACTATTGTATGATAATGTCATGCACAACGTTCTCCGGAATAACATCTTTATTAGACAGATGCGAGAAATTTTCGGGAAGACCATTTTTATTGGTTAATATATGAAAAGTGTACGGAAGTGAAAGAAAAGAGGTATGTAATAGACGAAAAAATTCCATCTTTGAGATCTTAATCAGTCTCATATTTCAGACCTTGAAAAAATAGTTTGGGAAAATATATTTGCTGGTCTGTAAACGTGATTACTCAAAAATGGAACGAGCTAGACGAATAAAATATGGTATGTAGTCTTTACATCAAAATTGCAGAATTCTGTCCAATTCTGGACAAACTTCGTCGAAGGAAAATCTATCCATTCAAATGCACAGAGTTATAAACAGGGTGCGTCATAATGTGATCGGAGGGAGTTTTTCCATGAATATAAATGATTCCACAAACAACCGATAGAAGGCGCTCACACTCATGCTGTAGCGTTTCATAAAAATCAGACAAATAACAAAACTCCTGGTTAGAAATGGATTCGCCATTCGATCCCAGCAGGACGCTATCGTCACTAGATTGAACATTGGTGATTAAATATTTCTTTAAAGAATGATAAATTCGTAACTATTGCAGTGAGCACGTAGAAAGGACCCACCATGCCTTATTTCATTGAATGGTTTATAAGATTTATCATTATATTTTTAGGAAATGGGGAGTTTGAAGGATCGTTCACGAAGTGGTAGACCATCCTTGAGCCCGGTGAAGAGGCAAGGGATGCTCGAGGATAGAACCTGGGACCTTTGGGTCAGCAGTCCAGTAACTAACCGATTTTGCCAAAACAGCTGCTCGGGTAGAAGCGCTGTTACTGGCTTATATGCAATTCACCACAGTACTCTCCCTCCAGTGAGTCGAAGGGAAGACGAACGATATGGCGTTGAGTGGTGATATATATTAAGTTATTAGTAGTAGCTATTGTCTTAATGGGCCTGCACCCTATTTTGAATAGCGCCAAGCGTTATGGCGAGCGTTTTGTGGGTGCTAATGCGCCAAGTGTGTCTGACGACTATAGTTGCGGGTAGATGGCGCCACAACAGCTGTATGAAGGTTGAAGGTTCAGAATCCGAGGTCACCAATGAAGAGGTTAAGGGACGCGCTTGGATAGAACCTGGGACCTTTAGGTTAGCAGTCCAGTAACGATCCGATTTTACCAAAACAGCAGTTCGGGTAGCAGCGCTGTTACTGGCTTATATGCAATTCACCACAACGGAAAACGCCAATGCTGTAACAAGTGTCATGGAGCCGAGACATTAAAGGAAAGTAGAAATGCTCTTGGAGCTGAATGAATAATAGAGATTCTTATTTTATAGATTCGACGTATTCTTCATATAATCTTGGATCTCTCTCCGTACATTATACAGACACTTCACCAGTTTTTACTGACAGAAACAATTGAAAGTCTAAACTCTACTACATGAATGCTGGCACAAAGAGATCCTGAACCCTCAATGTTTGCTAAATATCATGAAACCCGTTTTTCTCTGAAGATGATGTCAGCATGTAAAATATTCGAATTTGGTCTAAGGAAATTTGAGGGTCAAGTACTCGAACCCTCATGAGTACTTGATTATCTCATTCTTCTCATGTGACTGTTTGGTGTAGTTTCACCACATCTTTCATTCTGGGTCATTTCTTTTTTGAAAAGCGTTGTTCTGTACTAGAAGTCTCTGCAGAACATCATTTGGGTAACTGCGTTGTTTACACAAATATGAACCCTCAATGTTTACTAAATATCATGAAACCCGTTTTTCTTTGAAGATGATGTCGGCACGTAAAATATTCGAATTTGGTCTAAGGAAATTTGAGGGTCAAGTACTGGAACCCTCATGAGTACTTGATTATCTCATTCTTCTCATGTGACTGTTTGGTGTAGTTTCACCACATCTTTCATTCTGGGTCATTTCTTTTTTGAAAAGCGTTGTTCTGTGCTAGAAGTCTCTGCAGAACAGCATTTGGGTAACTGCGTTGTTTACACAGATATGCGTTATTTGTTGTCGACTTAATACAGAACGCCTTACTTTTCACGTGGAATCAAGACACTCTTGTTGGATAATTTCACTGATATATAATTCGAGTTCATAAATTTAATGGCTCATTGAATTACGAGATTTGACCCAGGTAGATTTTTGATCTTGAGATATTTAAAATCTCCTGTGAGCGGGAGCTTCCCTGGCACTTTAGTGGGACTAAAAGAACCGCGGCTTAGGTTTCATTTAAGATTAATAGTCATTGCAGAAATTGCAATTATAATCAATATTTTTTAATTATAAGTTTCTATTATATTGAACTATGTCACATTATTGATACTTAATGAAAATAAATCCTTAAATAGAAGAAAAAACCTTTTTAAAAATTTGGAAGAAAGATTTTCACTCAAATTAGACGCAACTACAGGAGAAGATTCTATTTTTCGCTTAGTTTCCCATTTTCTGCGTGGGTAGTGTAAAAATAGGCACAACGGGGAAAAAAAAGAGATTTCGCGAATTATCTGCTCTGAAATTGAAGGAAATGGTTTCAATTGTAGGTTGTTCCATTTGAAGAACTTAATTACCGAGATTTATACCAATTACGAGTCTCATTTTTACTCTTTTTTTTACATTTCGATTTCACTGCAGAGTACGTCATTATCTTGTTCTCATAATTTAATAAAAGAATGATCGAATAGATAATGGATAAAATGCGAATGAAGTTATCGGAATTTAAGTAACATCATGAAACAAAAAAAAAAAAAAACTGAAGTAAAATTAATCAAAATTTATTAAGGTTTAATGGCTGTTATTTAAATTGTCGATTTCTTCTGGTTATTGAATTTTACGGCGAGCTTAATTCGGGCAGTTTATTAAATACGTCTTACAAGGACAGTAAATACTTCTCGGAGTCAATTCATTTGGAAACATCTTTATTCCGGGGTTATACGTAAAATCATAAAAGAGCATTGCAACAAATAGATATGTGTGTCTATGCGTTTAATTCTATATAGGTAATGATATTTTAAAATCTAATTTAAACTTTAATTAATTTCCAAATTTTGATCTTAATTTAGTTTATATTAATATCATTCTAAAATGTTCTCTTATTTCCTGATTCAGTTCTCACTTTTTTCTTTAATTAAATCAACACGCGCTCTATAAAATTGCTGACTTCAATATATTTTCACGCTTTGAACAAAGAGATAAAAATCCCTAATGCTTAGAATATGCTTTTAAAGATATCTAAGATTCCCTGTTATAAATCGACACATGGCAAAGAAATTCGTATTAAAATGTTACAATAAAATCACTGAAGGGAAAATTTCTGCTTCTATTGCTCTTGTGTCGCGAGATAGAATGACGCATTTTCCATGATAGAATAAAGCGAAGTTAAAAGTTTCTTCTTTTCGGCCACGCATCTGTTAAATATGTTGACATATATATGCGTATATGTATATATTGAATAGATTTGAAATACAGTTTTACACCAGGGAGATTGGTCTCCTTGAAATTTTCTCGCATACGTCTTAACAAGGATTTGCCTATCCTCCTGTCGCATAAAAACTTTGGATCATCGTCAAAGCCACTAATTATGGCTTAGATTTTTACTTTCGTATATCAGCACATGAGCATTTTGTGCCTTGTGGTAAAAGCAAATGCACTTTTTTGGAAGTCTTTATTTCAGCCGATGTATAAAGAAATCTGATATAGTACTACTTGTCGAATTTCATTTAAGTCATTGTATAGTTGAGGTACGTATATATATGTGAATGCACATGCCGATTAAATGGTTAACCGCTCATTGGATTTTGTTCAAAATTTGACACTGATCTGCAGATGTTAAAAATGTATACCAAATTTTACTCATCCAGATCTTTGCGTTTTGTAATTATCCTACTCACTTGCACTCCCATAGACAGACAAATTTCTTGTGAATTGTTTTCGTTCATAGTTTGATAGAAAATATTTTGGTGCAAAGGTTACTTATCAAATTTCATTCGTCCAACTGAAAATGTAATAGAGTTATCGTATCTGTATGAATAGGGACGGAAAATAAATTTCTTTGATGAATTACGTCCTAAATTTCACACAGGTATACAGTTTTGATTTCAATGAATATATATGTTAGCATATAATTTTTTAATCAGAAGACAGTTTCGAAGACATTGAAGAGAGTTTCGATTTTGTGACGTCGTTTTATTTCATCCGAGGGAGGCAGGCATTATGTACAAGCAAGAGCGACGAGCACACGCACAATACAGAACGACACAGAGCGGAATGAGGAAAAACTCATGAACATTTCATCCTTGGTCTTATATAACATGAGATACTAATAGGGAAAATATTTTTTCATTACGCTAATACAGTGATATTTAGATAGGGATTTTCACTACACGCGTGCGAATCAGGTAGGGGAAACGCGGGGATATTTTAAAAAAGAATTTGTCAAATCAGCTGCATTTTGTCCCTTCACTCGTAATGTGGGAATGTGAGGATTTTAGCCGATTCAGCAATTTTACAAGGCTTCTCTTGAATTAATTAGATAGAGAAAGTGGAATGGGATCAGGAAATAAGAGAATATTCCAGAATGAAGTTAATATGGGCTAAATTGAGCTAAAAATTAAGAAATTAATTAAGTTTAAATTAAATTTAAAAATATCATTACATATACATACATATTTGATACAGATATACAATTTATGGTTGTGAGTTACGCATTCAGGAACAGGAATATGGCCTAAAATAATTTTTTTCCAACTCAGAGAGACCACAAAATGTGAAAATTCAACCAAATATAGATGGTTTAATTTTTAAATGATATCAATATTTTCTCTTTTTCTGTAGAAATAGTATAAAGCAACACTGCCGTGATAAACGATAAATGAAAAATATAATTTCGAATTTTTCAAAGAGTATTTCTATTGATGCAGTCAAAAATGTGTAGCTTTATAACATTTTAGCGAAATAATTTTCTGTCAAATACCTGGAATATAGTTTTTATGTGTAAATACATAAGAATGTCTTGAAGTGGAGACTTAAAACTTTCCGATGTTGAAGAATTTAATTTTAGAAGCAAAATTTCGAAATAAAAGCCAATGTTAACACTATGCTGGCCGATGATATTACGTCGATTCCCGCGAAAACTCTCTGATTTAATGATAAATAAAATAATCTGAACCAGTTCTATCGGCTTCACACAAAAGAATGCCGTTTAGACTTGCGGACGGCAGGGTGTTAACAATTAGAATGCAATGAAAGATTTAGTTGAAAAATGTGTGATTTCATAGAATATATCTTTACTTTAAAGATAGAATAACGCCATCTTTGTGACATGACTAAAAAAATATTGAAAAATACCATTTCTCTAATTTTGTTATGCATTCGCTATCACATACTAAAAAAATATATATATATATTGACTACCTCTCTGAAAATGCGCATTTTTCAATTCTGCATGCTTGAAATCTTTGATGGAAATTAACATCCACCGCGGTATCAAAATAAATTATATCAAATTTTTTCTGTATGTTATTGATGAAGTTTTTCTTCTTCTGAATACGCAATCACTTATAATCCTACATGATAAATATGAATATGTATCAAAAAACACGATTATCTTTTTTTCCCCTTCAAAATATTCTCCATTTGATCCGTTTTAATGGTTGTCACTGAGACTACCGTTCTGAATCCAAATGAGTGTGTCCTGAAGGACAAATACCAATCAAAAGAGATCTCCAGTGTGTCAAACAAGTTATTTCTAGAGCCTATTAAGCTGATATAAAACCATTTCAGTTACCTTGTGTTTAATAAGATCAGATCTTGTATTTTGAAGGACAATTTATAGTCAATACCGCCTACTTATTTGCAATTCACGCCTTGCTAGAAAGCGTAATTGTTCTGCATTATGGAAATTGCAAAAATTTGCTACTTGCTTTCAAATAATTGGAGTTTCGTTTAACCAAGAGACAACTAGATGAAAACGCCGTTTTGTGAATTATTTTTTTGGGAAATAAAATTAGCTACAGACAATGCAAATAGTCAAGGCTAAGAACAATTAATATGATTAATGAATCAATACATAAATATCAGTTCTCCGTTAAAGCAGTAATAATGTGTTCCATCTTTTGCTTTCTCAACTTTTAAAGAATAGAAAATATTGTAATCGTCAAAAAACTCATCTGAAAGTTGGTAATACATCTCAGTGTTTCAGATCTCCTTGAGCCCCAGATATTTTTTCCTTGGAATCATGTCTGTCTGCCTGTGAACATAATAACAGCGGAATGAGCTTGGCGAATGAAATTTGACATGTAATAAATGCACAGAGTTTACATTTGAAATAAATTATAAATGAAAATTGTCGACAGCATGTGTCTGCTAATGTGCCTGTGAAAGATTAAAAATGCATCGAATTAAGTACGTGAAAAGGCATATGATTTTATCGCGGGCATTATAGATCTGTGGAATACCGAATAAGTCATTACGGTTGGCTGCTGGATTTTACTTTCTCGTTTACAAAGTATAAGAAAATATTGCAATTATAAAAAAAATGAACTCGAGATTTTGGTGAATCTCCACGTTTTTTCTGTTAACTGTTCCGACCTGTCACTTGTGCTGCCCTCTTGCGGCAAAGGGAAAAACACTTCAGTGTATCGTGAGCGAGTGTGTGTGCGGTAGCAAATCAGCGTGCTGCTAAGCAATGATGGCCAGAATAAAAGGAAAAAGAGTCCAAAATTATTCTTGTGTGGTGATTTTTTAATAATGTGATAGCAATCGACATAAATTTAGTGCGTGTGTGTTCATTCACGATGAATCACTACATTCTCACCGAGTTCGGAAAACACATTTCTGGCATTATGACTATCTATCTGTGACAAAGATAGCTAAAAAAATGGCTTGGCTTGACAGATAGAATTTGGCTTATGATCTTTACACCATATTCTTAGATATTTATATTACTTTGAAGAAACTCAGGTCTGAGGAAGTCTATCTGTCCGGGTTTTCAAATGAAGATTAGCCTAATAACTGCAGAACGAAGAGAATTATCAAGTATAGACACCTCTCAAAGTGTGAGTTAAATCTAGCTAGTGGTTGACAGTCTGTCTGTCTTTACTTTCAAAAACATGTACACGCAATAACTCGAAAACGCAGTGACTTCAATATATCAAATTTGGTAAGTTATTTTATGACTAAAATTTTAGTTCAGTGTGAAATTTTAATTTCAATCTTTGAGGAAAAACGCATCTGAAACACAAGTTCAGTTTTCGGATACTATTCATCGCATGTTAAGGGTAAATCGCCGAAACAAACCTTGCCATGATCACACGATAAATTCAGTAAAAATTTTAAGGAGGCTACTATTTCGTTACTATTGTGCGCCAATGTTATGCAAAGCTTTTTCAGCCTTACCCAAGATCCTCAATTTTTGTACAGAAGGTGGGGGATAGCACCTTTATTAGAGGAATTGAGAGAACGTTTTGAGAAGACCACCCTAGTTGGTTTTATTCTTATGGAGGTGAAAATAATAACCCAAAACAGTAACAAGCTAAAAAAGCAAATTTCATTATGCGATTCTAATACAAAAATTGTTGATAAATGCCTAATTTTGAATCTAATTCGTCAATGGTTAGAAGGTTTGTTTGTCTATCTGTACTATTATAAACACAGGAACTCAAATATGAAAAAATAGAGTTGGTGTTATAACTTATTAACATATTAATGGAGAATTAAACGTATTTTCGAACAATAATTACGAAATAGCCTGTTATACGAAAGAACATTACTATAAAGATTAGCACGCGCACGATTTTTGGCAACTATTTTGGCGATAAGTTGCTGGAATGCGGTTAATGTACAATTACCAAAAAAAAAAACCCAAAACTTTGCGTCTCTTTTTTCTGATTGACTGAAACCAAAATTTGGCACAAATGCAATCATATTAACAAAATCACATACTAAATTTCATAAATTAAAGTCATTATGTTCATGAGTTATCCCTCAAAGTCGTTTTTGAGTTATCCCTCAGAGTCGTTTTTGAGTTATCGCTCAAAGTCGTTTTTGAGTTATCCCTCAGAGTCGTTGTTGAGTTATCCCTCAAAGTCGTTTTTGAATTATCGTCCAAAGACATTTTTGAGTTATCGCCCAAAGTCGTTTTTGAGTTATCCTCAAAGTCATTTTTGAGTTATCCCTCAAAGTCGTTTTAGAGTTATTCCTCAGAGTCGTTTTTGAGTTATCCCTCAGAGTCGTTTTTGAGTTATCCCTCAGAATTGCTTTTGAGTTATCTCTCAGAGCCGTTTTTGAGTTATCTCTCAGAATTGTTTTTGAGTTATCGCCCAAAGTCATTTTTGAGTTATCCCTTAAAGTCATTTTTGAGTTATCCCTTAAAGTCGTTTTTGAGTTATCGCTCAAAGTCGTTTTTGAATTATCGTCAAAAGTCATTTTTGAGTTATCCCTTAAAGTCGTTTTTGAGTTATCGCTCAAAGTCGTTTTTGAGTTATCCCTCAAAGTCGTTTTTGAGTTATGGCTCAAAGTCGTTTTTGAATTATCGCTATATTACATACTCGTGAAAGTACAGACAGACAGACGATCAACCCCTTTATGGATTAGACACATGTCTACGCTTTTAATGTTAGATCTACGAATTAAAATTTATCCATCTAACCGTTTTCGATTTGTTGTTTTCATGATAACTTATATTTAGACAACTGGACAGACAGATTTCACGTGAAGATTTTTCTTTTAAAATTGGATAAAAATCTACAGATTTGGTGTAAAGTCCATGAACCAAATTTCATCAATCTAGCTCAAAACATTTTATTTTGAGTTATTCTGTTCACATTTAGACAAGCAAACATAATTCCTAATCAGTGTTCATTCAAGGCACTTCAAGGTTCACTCAGTGCACTTTCAAGGAGTTTTAAAACTTGGAAAGTAATCAAAATCACTTATGCAAATTTTTCGACGATTACAATACTTCTTCTTTGTGTGAAAAAATAAAAAAAAATGAATGAAGACCTTGTCACCAAATCATAGATTTGTATCGAATTTTGGATCTAATCTGTCAAAGGAAAAAGATCGAAAACGTATATTCGATTTTCTTTATTATATTGCGAAGCTAAACATAAAACAAGCTACAGTTTTAAGAATTCAAATAATTTGAAAAGAGAACCCTCCCGGTAATTAAATAAATATTACTCATGAGAAATACGAGATTTTTTAAATCAAATTTGTATCTTAGAAAGAGAAAAAAAAAAAACAGAAAACCAGCAGAAGTGGTCTTCCCAAAACATTCTCGCATACCCTATAATAAACTTGTCATATCAGAGAACGCCTTGGATGATATTGGCTCATAATAATGACGAAATATTAACATTTGGCATGAATTTAGCATATTTACTAAATCTATTGGGCCGCGGTGACCTGGTGGTAAGATCGCGGCTTCGGAGGTATTCAGGTTCGAGACCCGATTCCACCGATAGCTGTCGCATAAGCGGTTCTGGTGCATGTTAAATCCTCCGGGCCAACCCCCCCCCCCGGCTGGTGTGGTGTGGTGTGGAAGTTTGGAAAGAGGGTACCAGCTCAGGTGCCATCCTCGTCATCCGATCGCGGTACGAAATTATTAGGTCTTTTCCGAAATAATCCTAGTGTTGCTTTAAAAAACAGAACGTCAATATAACTAAACGAATAAATAAACAACTGAATCTGTCTTGTCATTCTTGGCGAGTTTTTTGGCGATTAATTCCTGACATGCCATTAATAGTGTACCAAATGTCAACCTTCTAACTCAAAGCGTTTTTGAGTTACCTTTGTTACAGACAAACATACAGACACTTTATAAAAATGTGTTTTTTGAACTCAGGTAGGTCTAAAACGTGGAGATTCGTCAGAGTATCGAATTCAAATTTTTTGACTATTGTTATACTTTATCTATATTACGAATATGAGAAAATAAAAACTAAAGTTTTTATCTTCATAAACCAAATTTTCCCTTTTCCAAAGTAGCACAAAATGTTGCACAATAAGGCGCCATATTAATATAATATCGTTGAATAATATTTTTACAAATATTTTTTAATATCATAAAATACTGTAATATATATATATATATATATATATACTAGCCGCCTTTGGCGACCAGCCGGTTCGCCAATCTTAATGTTCGTTTAAATTTTAATAATTAAATAGGTTGAACCGGAGTTTAACCCCCTTCTTCGCCAAGTTGCGATAACGCGCCAAAGCTGGCAATCTTTATTATGCACTATGATTGAACATCTGCTACTTTGCTTTTGAACATTTCGCAAGGCCATTGTTGGCAATTTTAAAAAATTGGGCGAAGCAGGGGGTTAAACTCCGGTCCTGTAATATATATATATATATATATATATATATACATATATATATATATATATATATATATATATATATATATATATATATATATATATATATATATATATATATATATATATATATATATATATATATATATATATATATATATATACACACACTATTGGAGTCAGGGATACCAAAGTCTGTATTGCATTTGATCATTTCAATTCAGAAGGGTTTCAAACTTAACAGCCATTTTGCCTGATCCTTTTTTCTTTCCTGTAATATTTGCAAGATTTTAAAATAACTTTAATCTAGAAAAAGGATATCCCATTTAAAGAGATTTTCTTTAATAAAAATATATTCCATCAAAATTGAATTCTTCGAAAATTCACAATATGCATTTTAATATAAATAAAGAAGTAAACAAGCTATTACCTTGGAATTCAGCAAAAATATACTGTATGTTCGTACAAGGTTTCATATTTAAATGAAGAAAGAAGAACCAACCTTTCGATATTTCATGGACAGTTACACAAATGGAAAACAATTATTTTAAATTCTTGGATGAAATGATATGCGTTCTTCTAAAGTATAAAAGCCATTTGAAGAAGAAAATGAATTTCATTTAAAATAACTGAAATATATTTGAATTATATTAAAAGAATAAAAATTCTTTTCACTAAATGGAATTTGAAATTACTTTTTGATATTTGTATAAAACTAATACAGCAATTTAAATATTAAATGTATATTAAAATAAAAACTCTTATTGGCAACAGCAAAAATTGAACGCTTCCGCATTGTTTTCAAACATTTTAATTGACAGAAAATATATTTGAAAAAAAAAAGATATTTTAATTTTTTTTCTAATAAAATTTTATGAATTCAGGCATCAACACAGCGTTTCATTTGAAAATTACACAGAGGAAAACGATGATTATAATGAAGACTACCAGATTGTTTAGATAGATCATATATCAAATATTACAGCTATTCATCTTCAAATATTAAAATAGTTCTGTAAAAAGGGACGAGACTCTTTATGACTTCGTTATGAAATAGATGAAAATATAGACTACTTTCTAAGTTCCACATTTTACAAGACAAAACAAATACGAACACACAAAAATGCACGACACTTACTTAGAAAACAATCTAATAATGACCTCCAAGAAGGATCATGCGAAATATACCTTGATATTAACAAAGTAACGCCATCTGCTGTTTCAAAAGAGAAAGTAGTAAAGTCATGTAACCACTACAGTTCTTGTTTACGATTCAAAGACTATGTGAAGATTAAAAGAAAATCTTTTTGGGTTTTACTACGATTGCATTTCCTCGCCAAATGTTTCCAACATCTTTCACTTCATTTCATATTCAGGATGATTATAAAAAAACTAACCTTAATTATCCTTATCTTTAATTATCATACCGTTCAGAAGAACAGAATAAAATTGATTCAAAGTTTTTTTTAGTTATGTGCCCAAGAATCATATGAAAAATAACGGTATTAGTGACAAAATTTCTAAAATTTTTAAATGCCAACACCAATTTTTTTTTATTAGAATGTGTTCTTCATAACATTCTAAATAACATTGGATTGGTACCTGTAGCATGAAAAATCACTAGCGTTAGGCATACTAAGAAGAAAAGAGAAAATAATTGTAGTGTACCTAACAGAAATGTGAAGTTCAATAGACTCCTTTCCGCTTGGCACGTTCTTTGGTTCTAAGTACCATCTTCCGCCTACAAAGTGTCATCGAGGTTGAAGTAGGTTAAATAGAAAAATTGTGAGACACAATAAAATGGGTTTTTTTTTTTCACTGAGGTTTCTCTGTTGGTTATTTTCTCTTTTCCTCTTAGTCATAGTTTTAATATTTTATTATTTATCGAAAATATTTGGTTTCGAATAATTTATAGGAGCGTTTCTCACTATTTTCTTCGCGACCCACCTGGATCTATCATCACTGCTGTTCCACGTACTCCAACCCCACTCCATTCTGTATAAAGAAGAGCATTTACTTGCGTATGTATCAATATCAACAATTACACCTTTTTATTTCCTTGTATTTCCTTGAGTATTCCTTGAATCCATTTCATGCATCCTTCGAAGTGCGTGTATCACAAGTTGAGAAGGTTGAATTTGGAAAATTTATGAAAATTCTTCTATTCTGAAACATTTTTTATAAATTTTGAATTACTGAAAGCGTTTAATAATGCATTGTTTCTCAATCTATGGTACCACAGTTGTTCTTGAAATGGTCTTAAAAGGTACTCAGAAGAAATGGTATAATGGTGAACATTGATAGATATGAATTTAGATGCAAATTATTACACAGAATGGAGTGGGATGGGGGAACATGGGGCAGTTATGATAGGTCAAGGGGGCCTCAAATATAAAAGGAAAATTGAAATCTTCTGTCGCAAATTTCAAATTATCATGCAAGAACAATTTTATTTGACAACATTAATTTTGTGAGCAAAAATTGAATGTTTAAATAATCGCTTTTCCCATGAAATGCATTGAAAAAATTGAAACATCAAAATCATTACGAAAAAAGGGATTGAATTTCGCACCATGATCATTCAGCGAAGATAATTTTAATAAAACTGTTAGATGGTTTTGATTCAGAAACTGATTTGAAACGTTCGAGATTTGAATTATTTCCCATATTTATGGTCCCGATTAGAAAAGAAGTCTTACAATTTATGAGTTCCAACAAATCTTACTCTTTATTTTATTTATTTATTTTGCCTCCTCATTTTAGGGTTTCAAAAACTCCAAACCAAAACAACATCATATTCTCGCATGATAAAAAATGAGAAACGTTGTTTCAAAGAAAGAATTTATAATTATGAAATTAATATAATTGTTGCATGAATAAGTATATTTATTTTTTTACAGCAGAAATTATAAAATTTCCCTTGTTTTCAAATACGACTTTTCTGCCGTTTACTTATAGCAGAAACAGCAAGTTAAACCTGTGCTTCTTCCCGGGAGTTTAATCTCGGGAAAAGCCTTCCTGTTTGTCTCCGCAGCAACAAAAAAGTCTGCCAAATTACTTTGATTTCAATTTACGATATATTTTATTCATATTTACGATATGTTTTAATTTAAATGTATTGATTTTTTTACGATATATTGATATTTACGATTGATATTTATTGATATAAAAATACAATTTGATAATATTTATTGATTTATATATATTGATAATTTATATAATGACTGATATTTATTCATATACTGATTGATATTTATTGATATAATGATACGATTTGATGATACGATATATTGATATTTACGATACATTTTAATTTAAATATATTGATTTTTTTACCATACAAAATTTAAATCTTCATGGTCTTCTAAAATTAGACTAGTTTCTAATAATGCCTATTAATCTGTAGGAAAACAATACTGTAGTTTTAATTTATCCGCATAAACTATTTCTTCAAATACGGTTATTTAGCTTACTTACACAGCAAGTTAAACCTATCCGAAACTAAATATTGTGTTTTAAAAATGCTGTTTCAGGTTGAGTTAACCTATGAAAACAATGTAATTCAACATACAGTAAAAAATAAAGTTCAACTAGAATCACAAGTCTGCATTTTCTGGACGGGGGTTTAGTCTCGGAAAAAGTCTTCCTGTTTTGTCTCCGCGGCAACAACAAAGTCTGCCCCAATCACTTTTATTTTAATTTACGAGTCACTGATTTAGGAACAGACATTTAAATCACTAGACGAAACAGTGTCACGGGTACAAAATTACTTCCAAACCGTTTCAAGAAAACTGAGAGCGGTAAAATACGAGATTTTCAAGGTTGTTGTTTCATCGCGGAAGTGAAATATTGTCCCAGACCTTCGCTTGAAATTTCAGCCGATTTTTTGAAATAAGATTCAGATGCTATTAGCACAAATGAATGAAGTTTATTGCTTTAAATAATGTGTATAGTCTATACTTTACGGAAGGTAGCAAATTTAACAGAATATATATGTGATATTTTTTCTGTGGTTTAAAATTAACACCTTCGCTGTCGTGAGTGTTGCCTGTGATTTGGACCACTATCTAATAAGACCTTATTGTCTCTTAGTTGTAGTAGAAAAGAAAATATTTAATTATATAATATGTGGGAATCACATGCGACTCACGTACTGAGCAACGTGTTAAAACAAGGAAATATACACTGAACATAGGCTTATTCTACTCGCATCAAATTCTACATTGACTGAGAACCCATGCTGCCACGCTAATGTGAGTGACATGGCTGTCATCGTGCTGATGCTTACTTGGAATATTTGTAAATAATATAAAACGTACCTTAATTTGATATTTTTAATGGAAAATCAAAATCGTATACAGTTAGGGTACTATAAATGAAATAAATTAAAATAAGAAAGCAACTTTTTGATATTTAAATCGGTAGATAAAATGAGGATAATAAAGATGAGTCTTGTTTTTACTCTCTCGTATATGAGGTATACAAAAAGAAAATATTGCCATCGTCTACAAATGCAATAGGGAGATTTTGACAAATCTCTACGTTACAGATCTCCCTGAGTCCGAAAAGTGCATTGTTTGCATTATATCTCTCTTATTGGTTATCTTTAAATATATTTCAATATTATTTATTCAATTAGCTGCTGACGTTATATTCAACTTGATTACTACTACAGATTTCGAAACGGTAGATAAAATGAGGATAATAAAGATGAGTTTTTTTTACTCTCTCGTATATGAAGTATACAAAAAGAAAATATTGCCATCGTCTACAAATGCAATAGGGAGATTTTGACAAATCTCTACATTACACATCTCCCTGAGTCCAAAAATTGCATTGTTTGCATTATATCTCTCTTATTGATTATTTTTAAATATATTTCAATATTATTTATTCAATTAACTGCTTAAGTTATATTCAATTTGGATACTCCTACAGATTTCGAAACGGTAGATAAAATGAGGATAATAAAGATGATTTTTTTTACTCTCTCGTATATGAGGTATACAAAAAGAAAATATTGCCATCGTCTACAAATGCAATAGGGAGATTTTGACAAATCTCTACGTTACAGATCTCCCTGAGTCCGAAAAGTGCATTGTTTGCATTATATCTCTCTTATTGATTATTTTTAAATATATTTCAATATTATTTATTCAATTAGCTGCTTAAGTTATATTCAACTTGGTTACTACTACAGATTTCGAAACGGTAGATAAAATGAGGATAATAAAGATGAGTTTTGTTTTTACTCTCTCGTATATGAGGTATACAAAAAGAAAATATTGCCATCGTCTACAAATGCAATAGGGAGATTTTGACAAATCTCTACGTTACAGATCTCTCTCTGAGTCCGAAAAGTGCATTGTTTGCATTATATCTCTCTTATTGATTATTTTTAAATATATTTCAATATTATTTATTCAATTAGCTGCTGACGTTATATTCAACTTGATTACTACTACAGATTTCGAAACGGTAGATAAAATGAGGATAATAAAGATGAGTTTTTTTTTACTCTCTCGTATATGAAGTGTACAAAAAAGAAAATATTGCCATCGTCTACAAATTCGATAGAGAAATTTTGACAAATCTCTATGTTCCATATCTCTCTCTGAGTCCGAAAGGTACATTTTTAGCATTATATCTATCTTATTGGTTATTTTTTAAATATATTTGAATATTAGTTATTCAATTAGCTGCTTATGCTACATATATTAGTAAATAAGTAATACAAACATATATTATTAGTAAATAACATCCTACAGACCTTCATTTGATACTTTTAATAAAAAATGAAAATCATCCCTAGTTAGGGTAGATTAAACTCAATAAATTAAGATTTGAAAGCAATTTTTCGCTATTTCATATTTGGAAATGGTTGATAAAATGAAGATAATAAAGATGAGTTATTCTTTTATTTTCTCGTATATGTACAGTGCCCGAAAAAATTATAAGGACACACGAAAAATCGCCAAATCTAGAAGCCTTGTTTACAGAATCGTATGCAAATTTTTGCAGCAAAAATAGAAGTAAAACTAAAATATTTTCTGTGTAAAGTAATTAAAATTTTCAATTTTAAATCTGCTAAATTTTAAATTTTGATTTTTAAACCTAAATGAAAACGGAAAAAAGTATAAGGACATTGCCTTTTCTACAGTAATTATTTAAAAATTTGCATATTTGAAAGCATAAAATGACAATTCCGAGTTAAAAGATTCATTTGCGAAAAGAATTTCCCACTCGGCGACTTTTAGTGTGAATTTTTAAACGATGCCCAAAAGAACTCAACTTTCTGACTCTGAAAAAGGAAAAATTGTTGCTTTTCGAGAATGTGGATTAAGTGGATGGGAAATTTCAAAAAGAATCAAGAGATCTAAAACGGTGGTTTATACTTTTCGAAAAAATCCTGGGATGTATGGTATGAAAAATCAAACTGGGAGACCAGAAATTCTCACTCGTCGACAAAAAAGAATGATTGTAAGGAGAGCTTGCGAGAAAAGAGAAACCGCAAATGAAGTTAGACAAAATTTGAGTTTACCATGCTCAACAAGGACTGTTCAAAATGTTTTGAGTAAACACCCTCAAGTTTCTTATGGGAAATTAGTGTCACGCCCCCCTCTTACAAATCATCATAAGAAAAGAAGAGTTTACTTTGCCAAAAAATACATTTCTCTTGGTCAAAAGTGGGCTGATGTAATTTTTTCGGACGAAAAAAAGTTCAATCTTGATGGACCTGATGGTTTTCGTTATTTTTGGTATGATCTGCGAAAGACCAAGGAAGTGTTTTCCAGGCATCAATATGGTGGTGGCGTGGTTATGGTATGGGGCACTTTTGCGGCAAATGGAACCACTCCAATTGTATTTATCAACCGTAAAATGAATTCGGACATGTATGTTGATATGTTAGGAGAAAGTTTGTTACCTGAAGAGCCACTAATTACTTCAGAGGACTATATTTTTCAGTAGGATAATGCTTCGATACACGTTTCTACGAGTGCAAAACACTGGTTTGAAGCTAATTCTGTAAATTTACTTGATTGGCCGGCGAGAAGTTCCGATCTTAATCCAATCGAAAACTTATGGGGACTTCTAGCCCGAGAAATTTATAAAAACGGCACACAGTATCAATGTACACAAGATCTTGTCGTCGCTGTCAAAGACGCTTGGGAAAAAATATCTGTGGACATTTTAAAAGATCTTTCAGGATCTATGACCTCTCGGCTTATTCAAGTGATTGAAAAAAAAGGTAGTTTTCTTGATTATTGAAACATTTTTTAAGTATTTTACAACATTTCCTTATAATTTTTTCCGCATTTCCTTTAATGTTAAATTTTGTAAAATCAATATTTCGAAGCTAAATTATGTTTTTTATGTGGTATAAGTGTTATCACAAAGTTATGCAGCAGAAGTAAGAAATATAAAAAGTTCATTTAGGTGAAATGGAAATAAAGCATATTTTCATGCAATTACGTGTTGTCCTTATACTTTTTTCGCGCACTGTAGTATGCAAAGAGACAATATTGCTATCCTATAAAGATTCGACAAAACAAATCAATTTATTAACTGGAATAAATAATTTAACCGAATGTATAAATCGAAGCATCATTACTGGAAGGGGTTTTTTTTTTATCAATTAAATCACAAAATTTTCTCTGTTGGGCAAATATAATTAATTCCTTATTTCGTTCATCTGCGCCAGAGACGGTACAAAACATTTTTCGATTGAAATGAAAGAATTACGGATAGACATAAAACAAACTGGAGTCGTGAATTCTAAAGGAAATTGATGAGTCTCGATCAAAAGATGAAATTTTTGTGAAATGACCAGCGTGAAGGAAAAGTTAACAGATTAAAATTCCGCAGGACATCAGTCACGGAGGAAAAGAGTTTGGAAGACACATCGTCACCGGCGGAACGAAGTCATCGATTAATCCTTGAACTAAACTTTGGCTGACGTTTCAAAAATAAAGGAGCGGTCGTTTCTGACGAATTGGAATTTGTTCTGATTGGATGAATCTATGTTTTGTCAGTGATATAATATGCAGGAACGCCAAATTATCAACCCTGTGCGGAATAGTTATGCAATAAGAAGTTCCATTGCAAACAAATCATCTGTAATCAAGCTTCTGTAATTGCAGTTTCTGACCCTGAATGGAGATACTTAAATAAATTTGGAAGTCCAAAAGCTATTTCTATTTATTCAGCAATTTTATTAATTACTAACTAATATTATTGAGATGAATATCTTTAAAAATACAGCTTAATGAAATTTATCAAATACAGTAGACTCCCGATTATCCGCGCCTGCCGCACTTAAGTTTTTTTTTTTTTTTCTTTCAAGCAAAGAGAAAATGCTTCCAAAGCAAGAAGCAAACACAAATGACTGATTTCTTCAAAAAGGTGTAGTTTTACATTTATGCTTTTGAAATTACATAATACATTACAGTATTAAAACAGTACATATGTATTAATTTTTCTGTGTATCCTTGACGCCTCTCGTAAGTACAAAGCACTTTTCTGTTTTCATTAACAAAATGCATTTTAGGTTAGTTTTGAGTGATATACTATAATATTAAGCGTTACTTAAACATTTCCTGCTGTTTATTTTACGTTTTATTGTACATAAAACGATTTTTCAAAGTTGGAACGACTGTTTTCTCTTTTGCTATACCCGTTTTTAGCTTTTTTCGGATTATCCGCGATTTTTGTTATCCGCGGCGGCCGCGCCACCCAATTCCGCGGATAATCGGGAGTGTACTGTATATACTTATCACCAAACTGAGTTTTAACTTATTTTTAATTCATAATTCCCTTGTTTACTTTTTCGCGAAGACGTGTATTGAATCGTAATGCAGTTACCGTCTAAAATATATAAGTTATTTAATAATGCGGTATACATTATTAAATACATATTCTGCATAAGTATAACATTACATTAATATTTAAATATAATAACGATTAATTTCAAAACATATACACATAACACACTCACGTGCCGCCGCCTTTTACGATCAATATGCTAAGAATAAAGTGCTCTAACTATTAATAAGGTATGCATTAATTTAAAATTTCATCCTTTATTTAATAAGTTTGGAAAATGTGGATTTAAAGTAATTAAACTACCACAAATAACTGTGCACACAAATTAAAGAGTGTGTATGTTGCGATCATTGTATTTAATCAATTAATATTAATAATACTTTGTAATTATTAATAATAACCGGTAAAAGTGACAAATCGATTAATTACTTTTACTGGTTATTATTATAAAGAATGAAGGTATATGTATATAATACCCTCTTATATAATGATATTTTTTTAAATAAAATTTAAGTCTTAATTGATTTCGTAATTTTTATCTTTAATTAGCTCATATTAGCTAAAACGCTCTCTTATTTTCCTGATCCGAATCAATTTTTTTTTCTTTATTTATAACATGGGCTCTAAAAAAATTGCTGACACTTCATTTTCTCATTTTCTGAGCAAAAGGGTAAAAACTCCTGACACCTACACATTCTTTTCAAAAGAAAATAAGAATTATCTTTCCTAAGTTTACAAATGTCAAAACAATCCCTATCAAAATCACTTAGTAACATCAACCAGAGAAAAACTGCTTTCACTTTACTCTTGTATCACGATGTAAACAGACACATCTCATTATCATCCATCTTTTCCAAATACAAAGTACGCCTCCCGTGGTGAAATAAGCTTACTTTTATTCCAAAGGGTTTTTTCTTTCTTTTAAGCCGCACATCTGACAAAATAATAACAGCACACACACACACACAAACACACACACACACACACACACACGCACACACACACACATATATATATATATATATATATATATATATATATATATATATATATATATATATATATATATATATATATATATATATATATATATATATATATATTAAGAAATAAAAGTGAAAATGAAAATCCTAGCTTGGAGTAAAAAAAAGGCAGTTTCTGATCTTGGTTTTAACCCTGACTAAAGTACATGGTTGAAACATTTGGTGGAGCAATGAAATTAATTTATGAATAAAAATATTGTTACAGAATGTTTATCAAATTAATTTTTTAAATTTATTAAAATTAGGAATAATAACAATAATAAGACTGTAAAAAATGAAAATGGTATAATTAAAAAATAATTTGTTAAGTTTTAAAATACATAATATTAAAAAATATATAATATTTTTAAAGAAACGGTCCATCCATCAAAAACTTACTCAATTTGAGAAAGTTTGAGGGCTTGAGGAAAGTTGGCGATAACTTTTCACTTGTTTTGAAAAACACGACGTCATATTTTAAGATCGGACAAAAATTGTAAGAAAATTTACATTTTATTAAACAAACAATCATTTTTATATAAAGAGTTTTCATGAAAGTGAATTGAAAAAATAACTAAGAAAGCTATCTAGATATAATTCAGTTAATTAAGATCATTACTATTATTAGTTAAAATGCCATTTTAAAAAGGAAACTCTGTACTTGCTTTTAAAAAAAATTAGAAAAAAAACATATTATTTTCTACGTCTCCACAGCGTCTGCGTGTTTTGTGACGTGTTAAATGCTTCTTTTTATTTCTAGGATGCATTTTATATTACTGCAATTCGGAAAAAAATAATGATTAATTTTTTTAGATCTGCAAAATGTAATCAATTAACATCAATTCTTTTTTACTTAAAAATCAACTTACCAAAAATAATAATTATAAAATGCTGAAATTCCTTTTTTTTAATTCCTAAAACTGATAAGTGATATATTCTATTAATATTAAGTGTTTTAGAAAAAATTCAAAATTTTATAATTTTTGGAAGGTGCACCAGTATCTTTGTTCTTAATATTATAGATTACTTTTCTAGCATCCATAAATTTAAAACTTTAACTGATTGCATAAATTTTTCATTTTTTTTTTCTTTCACTAAGTTTAGAGATAAATTATTAACCTATACTTGCCAAGCTTATCAGTTCTGTATTTTACACACAAAAGGTCACCATGTCGTTTCTCCAATTTCTTGATTAATTTTTAAATTTTGTAATGATAAAATACTTAATTTATATAATGTAAAGTTCCGATTGTATGTTCATTTCCACTTTCTAGCAACAATTCCTAAACTGTCTACAGCAGTCATTGGTTCCTCATTCCTATCAAGGGAAGGGGAACCTATTCCTAACAGATTAGATAACCTTATCTCCTCCTCCCCCGCTGCAGGAAGGATTTTCATCTGAGCATATCACATGGTTCAAGGGAGGGAATGGACAATGGGATGGGCACTCAAATGAGGTGGATATATTTGATAATCACAAATATTCTCAAATTTCGACAACATTTTTAAGCCCGATTTAAAATTCAGAAAAAAATTAAACGCCTAACTACACGAACACATAAAACGAAAAATGTATCATCTTTACTCAAGATATCCTATGAATGTGTGATTGTCTCGCCTTTATGATAAATGTTTAATTTTAAATTTTAATTCGTGTTTTTTTTTTCAAAACTATATAGTAAAACACTAAAATTATTTTAAAATTATCTTTAAAAAGCTTAAAGCTATTACTTTTAAACGAACTTTTTAAAAAATCAAAATTATATATATATATATTTTTTTTATTTCTATTAAGCGTCTATTTATTTATTCATCTTTTTACGTCAGTCTCTTGAAAAACTTATAAACGGTGCTTTATAGTATGTATAAGGAAATCTAACAGAGGCTGTTTGTTTTTCTTCTTATACTTTTCTCATAACTACTTTTTAAGCAGCAGTGACTTAATAACCAGAATAGCCATTGAAAGAAGTTTACTTTGATACTAAATTACCATAAAAGCGTATAATTATCATCATAGAAATGTCAACAGCACTTCTTCACGGCGTTCGTAACTATATGATCCTCTTCAGCAGATAATACGACATCCACTTCAAATACAGGCGTCAGTCTGCCGCTTTAACAGGAAGTGTTTACCTTTCTTGCAGCTGAAACGTCTCAAGGAAAGTGTTTCACTGGGCGCACAGAAACGTTGTAGGCAAATTAACAGCCATACATCCGCCCAAATGCCTTGTTGAAACAATTGCTGGTGGAAGATTTCATCGCTCAAAATTTCAGCGGGAAAAAATTCATCAGTTACTTCATCACGAAACGGAAGATGATAAGATTGATTTGTGATGAAAAATTGAAGACCTGGATGAAAAAGACATGGAAGAGGCGATGTCATTTTATTTATTTATTTTATAATTGGAAGATTATCAAATTATAACGTGGCAGTGAAAAAAATAGGAAAAAAAGCCTTATCTTTGAGAAAATGATAAATTCCTGGATATTGATTAGATTTCCGACTTATTAAGCTGAGTCAAAACATTTATAAGCTATGTAGATCATTTCTGATAAGTACTTTGTTTGGGTTTGGTTGAGTTGGAATTTTCAAGAAATGAAACTGACTTATAATTATCGACGCATTATCTTGATTTTTTTAGTGTCTAAAATATAAATTAATTTCTTATTAATGAACCGAAAATTTATTTCTTGTTTTTAACAACAATTTTACCAATCATTCTAAAATATAAATTGGATTAGATTATTTTGTAATAAAATGCAAGATAATGCGCAAAATTCTTAATACACTTTGATTGTTTATAAAGTATTTATTAAGTATCATGCAATTTGAAATTAAATATTTATAACTAGCCGCCTTTGGCGACCAGCCGGTTCGCCAATCTTAATGTTCGTTAAAATTTTAATAATTAAATATTTTATGCAATTCCAACTTTAATAGATTCTTCAGCAAAATATTTTAAAACTTCAAATTTTGATAGTCATATAATTCACTCATAATATTATAAAGGCCTTCAGTCATAACGTGATATGTATCTCTCTCCTTTTTTCTGTTACCCCTCGTAGAATTTATGCTTTAAATTAAAGTGTAAAGGATTAATCTGCAATTAATATAATAATATTTTTTACTGAAACAAAGCATTTTTTTTAATAATATGATTACTGATAATAGAGTCACTGAGCTTTTAAACTTTATGGGCACTAAAGAATATCTTTCTTAATTTATATAATATCTCAAGAATTTGTCAACAACATTTTCTCAGATTCATCATGAACGGATCGATTCATTAACAATGTTTCATTTTAAATGCATCAAACACTAAGAAAATAAAATGAATCGTTTAAAATAATCGGTCGAAACCAGGTTTAAAAAAACTACTTAAAAAACGATGTACTTAAAACTATAAGCATATATCAAAAAATGTATAACTAACATAAATACAATTTAATTACAAAAGCATGCAACTAACCTAAAAATAATTTAAATCATTGAAAACAGGTTAAAAAAAACTACTTAAAAAACGATGTACTTAAAACTATAAGCATATACAAAAAATATATAACTAACATAAATACAATTTACTTACAAAAGCATACAACTAACCTAAAAGTAATTTAAATCGTCCGTTGATAACGGTTGCCATGCCAACAATCAGAACACAGTGCGCATGCGTGAATTTTCTTCGCCTTTTACGGTAACGCAAATGCGTAAATTTTTCTACGCCAGTTGGGGTAATGCTATGCAGATTAGACATTTTTAATTTCCTTTTTTCTGTGTTATTTTAATTCAAAAGTACTTCAGAATGAATCTGAAACATGGATTAATTAACAATGTTTAATTTTAAATGCATAAAACATTAAGAAAATAAACAGAATCGTTTGAAATAATCCGCCGAAAAATCTTAACCCTAGCCTCATTACTGTTGGGAGAAAAAAAAAGAACTAAAGCCTAAATCATTTGGCGTTGGGGAAAATGGAAGATTATTTTGGCGGAAAAGTTAGTTTTTAATTAATAATTAAAATTCTAATTAAAATTTCAAAAAAAGGGACCCCAGGTGCACATTCCCGACCTCTAAGGTATACATGTACCAAATTTGGTAGCTGTATGTCAAATGACCTGGCCTGTAGAGCGCCAACACACACACACACACACACATTGAGCTTTATTATAAGTACTAGCCGCCTTTGGCGACCAGCCGGTTCGCCAATCTTAATGTTCGTTAAAATTTTAATAATTAAATATTTTATGCAATTCCTACTTTAATAGCTTCTTCATCAAAGTATTTTAATACTTCAAATTTTGATTATCATATAATTCATTCATAATATTATAAAGGCCTTCAGTCATAACGTAATATGTATCTCTCATTTTCTGTCAGCACCCGTAGAATTTATGCTTTAAATTAAAGTGGAAAGAATTTATCTTCAATTAATATAATAATATTTTTTACTGAAACAAAGCATTTTTTTATAATCTGATTACTGAAAATAGAGTCACTCAGCGTTTAAACTTTATGGGCACTAAAGAATATCTTTTTTAATTTATGTAATATCTCAAGAGTTGGTCAACAAAATTTTCTTAGATTCATTATGAGCAGATCGATTCATTAACAATGTTTAAATTTAAATGCATCAAACACTAAGAAAATAAAACGAATCGTTTAAAATAAACGGTTGAAAACGGTAGAATTTATGCTTTAAATTAAAGTGGAAAGAATTTATCTTCAATTAATATAATAATATTTTTTACTGAAACAAAGCATTTTTTTATAATCTGATTACTGAAAATAGAGTCACTCAGCGTTTAAACTTTATGGGCACTAAAGAATATCTTTTTTAATTTATGTAATATCTCAAGAGTTGGTCAACAAAATTTTCTTAGATTCATTATGAGCAGATCGATTAATTAACAATGTTTAAATTTAAATGCATCAAACACTAAGAAAATAAAACGAATCGTTTAAAATAAACGGTTGAAAACAGGTTTTAAAAAAACTACTTAAAAAACGATGTACTTAAAACTATAAGCATATTAAAAAATATATAACTAACATAAATACAATTTACTTACAAAAGCATGCAACTAACCCAAAAATAATTTAAATCATCCATTGATAACGTTGTCATGGCAACAGTCAGAACAGAATGCGCATGCGTGAATTTTCTTCGCCGGTTACGTAACGCAAATACGTGATTTTTTCTACGCCAGTTGGGGTAACGCTATGCGGATTAGAAATTTTTAATTTCCTTTATTCTGTTTTATTTTAATTCAAAAGTACTTCAGAATGAATCTGAAAGATTGATTCATTAACAATGTTTAATTTTAAATGCATCAAACATTAAGAAAATAAACAGAACCGATTGAAATAATCCGCCGAAAATTTTTAACCCTAGCCTCATTCCTGTTGGGAGAAAAAAAACCTGAAGCCTTTCTCGTTTGGCGGTGGAGAAAATGGAACATTTTTTTGGCGGAAAAGTTGGCGGTGGGGAAAATGGAAGATTTTTTTGGCGGGAAAGTTAGTTTTTAATTAATAATTAAGATTCTAATTAAAAATTCGAAAAAAGGAACCCCAGGTGCACATTCCCAACCTCCAAGGTATACTTGTACCAAATTTGGTAGCTGTATTTCAAACGGTCTGGCCTGTAGAGCGCCAACACACACACACACACACACATTGAGCTTTATTATAAGTATAGATAGATGAACCACAGTAAAGTTTTTTTTTTGTACGTTTCGTTCATGCTAGTTTCTAAATGGCGATGATTACTATATATATAGAAAGCTGGAACCATAAATTATGGAAATGCCTATAATTAAAAACATGTCATTCAAAATTTCAAAATATTCACTATTAATGCTTATCTTCAATTTATTATTTGAAGGTTTTGAAAATTCTTTGGATTTAGGTAGTTTGTGACTATAGGCAATACGCTCAGTGAAACTCTTGTTTTAATAGCTGGTCAGTTTAGTTTCACATTTCAATATATATTTATTTCACAGTCGGCGTCCTGACATAGGGGTAGCGCGTCTTTTCCATGATCTGGGCATCCTGGGTTCCAGTACGGTTCTGGCATGGCTGTTCTTTTGTGCTCTATATGTGAGGTTTGTGATTGCGCCCCCCCCCCTGTAAAAAGGGGTTGTGCAAACGAATGTGACGCATAAAGTACCCAAGTCACACTCTTGGCCCTAGATGGCGCTACTGAAAAGACAAGAGACGCTCACTCTGCTTAACTCGCTGATAGAGATAAGTCACAACAACATCTATTTTTGTCAAGATGTTACTCATTTATTCTTGAATATTTTTTTATATTTCAGTAACGAATATATAAAAATTTATATATTGTTATTTATTTTTTTAATTTGTTTGTCATGGGGAAAAAAAGGGCTAAAATAATAAATTTCTTGAAAAAATAATCACAATCAGTTTCTAAAATAATATCCTTATCTATAAACAAAATGCTTCTTCGTAACATTTAATTATTAAGATAGATTTTTGATAAATAATAAATTTTAAACAAATCTGCCATTGAAATTTATTTTAAACGATTTAGCAATTTAAATATAACAAGTAAACCAGTTAAATGACTAACTAATATCCAATCTATTATAAATAAGTAATTAATATTGCTTTGTTATACAATGGTTTTAATAATAAAAAATTGATACATATTTTAATTATAGTTTATAAGTCATAGAATTTGTAATTCTTTATTATTTATTCGGCAGCAAGGCTAATAATTTTTAATTGACTTATGTGCGACCTCCACCCCACTCCCCACACACATACCAAATTAGTTTGAGTAATCGGAAATCCATTCTGAGTATTGTCACCTCAAAACTGTTGCCATACAAAGAGAAGTGGTCAACGGTACCGCCGGTAGAAAGTACATTCTCTCCTACCAAATTCTTTCTGAAATCGTATTCGTAATTTCAACAGCTCTTGGACATAAACTCTTTTCAAAACTTAATAGGATGATTATTTCTCAATCGTATTCGAAAAAGCTTAGAGACAAATTTAAAAAAAAAAATTATATCTAAAATAATTTTTATAGCGAGAAATAACTTAAATAAATTTAAAAGTTCACTACTAAAAGAAAAACATATAATTATTTCCAATTTAAAAGAACGCTTAGTAAATGAAGATTTTGCATAATTTGCAATATTAAGAAAAACAACGTACTTAAAAAAATAATGGACATATTTAATTTTCAATTCACATGTATACTTCCCAAACCATCTAGGATGAAATAAACCATAATTAACAAAAATTTATATAAACAATTTAAGAATATTCAAAATTGTTATTAATGATATTTTTGTTAAAATTGTGCTATGTTTTGAACTGAAATTGACCATAAAATCTGCGGTCTGTTGCACCATCGAAGGTTTTTCACATATGCATATCAAATTCCCTTACGTTTTATTGAATTGGTTTTTGAGATATCGCGTTTTTCTCGAATCAATCGTAGTAAACTATTTATTCTTCAGATAATGCATTTAAAAAAATATGATTTCTCATAGTTCATCTTCTTAATAAATTTGCCCAAAATAAATAAACGGTTGTTGTGTAGATAGAGAATTAATATAAACATTTAGTCTATTATTATCAGATAATTTTATAGCAAATTTAGGAAGTCATTCACTTCCGGTTTAAAATACTATTATCTTTGGCTTCGTTTATATCTCTTGTATATTATTAAAATGATTGAATATCTATAGTTTAATTTTACATAGTTAAAAAGAATCTGTGGTGAAAGCATATAAGCCAGTTAACAGACACGCTGCAAGAGCGATTGCTTTTGTATCGTGGTCATGTTACTCGGCTGCGAACCACAAGGTACCAGGTTCTATCCTCACTCATCATAAACCACTACAATATTTATAAATAAGGTAAACTCGGATTATACGCGAACTTAGGAGATGTAAAAACTGAAGACAATTCTTAATACTGTCAGGAAAAGATTATAATTCACAATAAAATACTTTTCAGCAATTTTTATTTACTGTGAGGAATCTACACATTCAATTATCTATACTTATATATAAAGCTCAATGCGCGCGCGCGCGCGCATGTGTGTGTGTGTGTGTTGGCGCTCTACAGAAAAGACCATTTGGCCTACAGCTATCAAATTTGGTACGTGTATACCTTGGAGGTCGGGAATGTGCACCTGGGGTCCCTTTTTTGAATTTTTAATTAGAATTTTAATTATTAATTAAAAACTAACTTTCCAGCCAAAAAAATCCTTTCATTTTCCCCACCGCCAAATAAGTAAGGCTTCAGTTTTTTTTTTTTTTTTCCCAACAGCAATGAGGCTAAGGCTAACATTTTTCGGCCGATTATTTCAAACAATTCTGTTTATTTTCTTAATGTTTTCTGCATTTAAAATTAAACATTGTTAATTAATCGATCTTTCGAATCGGTGACTCTGTTTTCAGTAATCATATTACAAAAAAAAAAAATGCTTTGTTTCAGTAAAAAATATTATTATATTAATTGCATATTAATCATTTCCACTTTAATTTAAAGCATAAATTCTACGGGAGCTAACAGAGAATTGGAGAAATACAGATTACGTTATGACTGAAGGCCTTTATAATTTTCTGAGTGAATCGAAATTTGAAGTTTTAAAATATTTTAATGAAGAAGCTATTAAAGTAGGAATTACATGAAATAGTTAATTTTTAAAATTTTAACGAGCATTAAGATTGGCGAACCGGCTGGTCGCCAAAGGCGGCTAGTTTAATATATGTTTTAATTTAAATGTATTGATTTTTTACGATATATTGATATTTACGATTGACATTTATTGATATAAAAATACGATTTGATGATATTTATTGATTTAAATATATTGATATTTATTGATATAATGATACGATTTGATGATACGACATATTGATATAATGTCTGATATTTATTGATATACTGATTGATATCTATTGATATAATAATACGATTTGATGATACTATATATTGATATAATGACTGATATTTATTGATATAATGATATGATATATTGATATTTACAATACATTTTAATTTAAATATATCGATCTTTTACAATGCAAAATTTAAAATCTCCTTGGTCTTCTAATATTAGACTAGCTTCTAATAATGCCTATTAATCTGTAGGAAAACAAAACTGTATTTTTAGTTTATCCGTTTAAACTATTTCTTCAAATACGATTATTTAGCTTACTTATAACAGCAAGTTAAACCTGTCTGAAACTAAAGATTGTGTTTTAAAAATGCTATTTCAGGTTGAGTTAACTTATCAAAACAATGCAATTCAACATACAGTAAAAAAAAAAAGTGCAACTAGAATCACAAGTCTGCATTTTCTGGACGGGGGTTTAGTCTCGGAAAAAGTCTTCCTGTTTTGTCTCCGCGGCATCAAGAAAGTCTTCCCAAATCACTTTTATTTTAATTTACGAGTCACTGAAATTTCGTAAATGCGCTGATTCTTCCTCATCTCACCCCTTAGCGAAGTAAAATCGTCGGAAAGTGATAGTTTTGCGATTCTAAAATAAACATTAGTAAAATTTTTTTCGAAACATTGTATTAATATAGATTTTCGACACGAGTCAAGATATCAAGATAATAATTGTAGATTTCCAGAACAACATGAGCTTTGAGAGTACGATTATCAAATTATTTTTATCTTTAATTCTATAACTTCATTGCAATCTCAATTAAAAAATTCTGACATATGTTATCAAAAAAATAACAAATAATTTTTTGTAAAAAAAATGGGAAAAAAAATCCTGCAGTTCTGCATATTCATTTAATTCATTGGAACTCTATAGAATATTTATTTATGATTAAAATATTAAATTATATCGCTTTGAATTATATCCACTAAACTGTAATGCTGAGTAGCCATAATGAAAGTCTTAGTCAGCAAATATGCATAATCATTTAGAGCTTCTGGTACTTGAACCTCGAACAGCTGGACTTTAATCTATCAGTTTTGACAAGCATTGAAAATGAAGTGATAAATATGGTGGAAATGGTAGGAATGAAATATGTTTAAATAAATGATGGACGAAATGGGTGGAGGTCTCATTCAAGGATATCATTTGATTATAAACTAAAGTTATGAAATCTTGGATCCTAATATCTCCAGAAGCCACTTTAATTGATTCTTGAATCAAACACAATTTAAAAATATTATATTTAATAAGCCTAAGAAGACTTGGCTATTTCTCATATATCAATTTTTTTTCGCAACGTTTGAAATGTCATAAGTTTGAAAGAGTTGCGTTGACAAAATCAATATAATAACAACTACAACTAATTTTAAAAATTGATAACAGCATCGTAAATTTCAAGTTATTATTGAGAACTTTATTTTTTTATGTTAAGTGGCATCGATCCGGCAGAAAAATAGCATTATGTTCTCATATGACTCATATTTCGCAACCACCAACATTTAGGAAAACCGATGGTCTTTGACTATCTCAAAATCAATCGAGTTCTAAAATTATTTTTTTCTCTAGGCCAGAATTTTTTTCGTGAAAAACCAGTTTAAACCGGTTTTACACAATCACATGACTATCAGATTAAGCGTGCGTCGATATTTAGAAAATGATGCTATTTTTTTTTCCCTCATCTCAAAATCCTTCGAACTTTAAAGCTTTATCTTGACGCTATATTATTATTTATTTATTTATTTTTATTTTTATTATTATTATTATTATTTTTTTTTTTTTTTTTGAAAATCCGACTTAAACAAATTTGGAATGATTACGTGAATAGTGCATTGAGCAAATGACAACTTTTAGAATATATATATATATTTCAAACTCGTTCGAACTCCAACACTTTTTTTGCCAGCCAGAGAAACTGAAAATTTAAAAAAAAAATTATATTATATACATAAATTTTGATATCTCTCCTCGCTGTTTTGCGTTCATTCCTATTTTCTTCTCTGTACTACTTCGGGTGCTAATTTCTTACGACCCTGCCCTTTATTGGTCAGACCATAGAATCGGGTATATGGAAGATATTCAAGCCAACTTTTAACTTTTTATTAGCGATAAGTCGCCAAATGTGACAACCTTCTTTATCATTTTCTAATAACCTTAAAAGCGAAAAAGTATGCTTCAAAAGCGATAAATTGCAATTTTCTGACCGTACATTTTATGGCTTCAAAAACCCCCAACCAAAACAACATCATGTGAGAACATGATATATTCTGACGAGTCTTCTTATTATGTATTTTTACGCTATTTTTGGCAATATATTGATTTTTTTATATATTAACAAGGATTCCATAAATAGTTTGATAAATAAGATAAAGCAGGAATTTTGCTTACGAGTTATTATACCATAGCAATAGACACCTAATAGCTATATAATAAAAATATTTTACTGAAAAGAAGAGAGAGAAGACACTAGAAAAAAATTTCGTTCGAAAAATATTTTTTTCATAATAAAAAGTCTTTTGATATCTAAGAATACCAAAACCATAAACATTCAGGATATGTTTCTTTATATCAAGTGTGCAATTCGAAGTGAATTTATTCCGGGAAAAGAAACCTTAATGGCCAAGTGATACCAGCATCTTCCTCATGCAAACATCTCGAAGGAGATAAAGAGTATCTCTTTTCCGATTATCTCTGGAGTTATCTCCGATACCGATACGTAACTCAAATATCTCTAACCCTTGCGACTCGAAATGGCACTTGAGAGGCTCAATTGAAGTGATACACTCGAGAGATGCCTGTCACTCACACTCGCTTTATGAATGAAATTGATTATCCAAAGTTATCAGACGCGCGTAACAACTCCGTTCATGAAATACCAGGGTTCGACATCCTGTTAATTGCGGCAGATTTGAATGAAATCCGTTTTTAAAAATCGACAGACTGGAAATTATTTAGGTACAAAGAGGTTTTGGAAGTCTCCCGCTCTTAAAATTGATGCAAAGATGATAAAATGTTCTGATCAAGAGTCAGAAGGATTGTGAACTAATTATATTACATCTAACTTCAGTCTTGAATAGTTTATTATAAGTTTGTAACTTAAGAAGTTTAACTACCTAATGGTACTTTTATTTCATGAGTTGGTTTACCTCTTTTAGTTAGTTAAACTTTCTTTCTCTTATTTGCATGGCTAAATTTTTATAATTCACTTTTCATTCACTTCTTGTCAGCTAGAACCTATTCTTCATTTCTTACAGTCTTTGAAATTGCGAATTCCTGATCTATTAGCTAATTGATTGATTTCAAGAAACGTTTGCTTCCATTTGAGTGGCAGAGGAAATTATTTAACAAGATTCAGTAATAGTTATAGTAATAAATCTCTACTAGTAATAAAGATGAATGTCTGCCTATGTGTGTGTCCACATACGCTAGCGCTTTACAGGATAGATTATTAAATCTTAAAATATCAAATTTGGTATAAATATACTTTATAAGCTGAAAAAGTGCATTTTAATGCGATTTTTTTCGAAATTTCAATTAATTAAATAGTAAGTAAAATTTTTACATTTTTACTTTCTCGTGTACGAGGTATCAAAAAAGTACTGTAATCTTCAATAAATTCGAACTCGAGATTTTTATGAATCTTCACATTAGAACATTTTTTGGCTTTATATCTGTCTGTGAACATGATCCCCCCCCCCGAAAAAAAAAATCTTAAAATTTAAGACCAAAAAATAGACTAAATGATAAACTTAAGACAAAATGTATAGATTTCTATTAAATTTTGCCAAATAAAAAAATTCAAACTAAGGTGCTTATCTGTCTGGATGAATGTTCGAGTATAAATGAATTCAGTAACTGCAAAATGTAAAGAGCTAGATGCATAAAATTTGTACACAGATTTACCATCTAAAATATAAATAGTAAGTGAACCAACTGACTCCCGGACCCGTCACGAAGGCACATGGATTTAAACCATGAGGTTCCGGATGAATCCGGATTCCGGATGAATGACCGGACCGCCGCAACAGCAACACTGGCGGGAACTGTGATTGAGTCCTATGGGCCATCACCGGCCACGGTACAACCCTTCCCGAAGGAAATACGTCCCGTCATCGATGGGAGGAGTCAGATCCCCCACCTTTTTGTGTACCCTCCAGTGTGGCGAGATCCAACCAACATGCCGGAAGCATCTCATCCTCATTTCGAGGTGTCAATCCCCGAGGGACAGATATAGATAGTAATTAAATTTTGAAGTAAATCTGTCAAACGGCATACATGTGAGCTCAAAACTTATAAACGCAATCACTTAAATCAATGAAATGGGGTAATGGGCTTCTGACTACAACTGTGGTTCCGTGTTAAATTTTGGCTCAAATCAGTTGGAAAAAAGTCGTCCAAAATACATATCCATATGAGAGATCCAGTAAAAATTTTACATTCATTACATAGATCTATATTTAGGGAACTATTGTTCGCCTTGCATTGTATTGTCAATCTTACCCAAAGTACACAATTTTTGCAGTAAGAGAGAGGAGTACAGTATGGGCAGTATGAGGGAAAGTTTTTTGCGAGACCACAGCTCCCGCTGGTTTTCCCATAACAACCGATAATATTTCAGAACAAAATTTATTTTTACATGACTTTAAAATTCAAATAAGATCTTTTCGCAATTAAAAATTATTTTTAATAATTCGTTCCCGCGCGAGTTCTGTTTGTTTGCTTTATTAATTATTAAATTTTTAATTTTTTTTTATTTTATCTTACAAAATATATTTTATTATTGACATGAATCTTAAATAATTTTAAATATTGCTATAAATATTTCAAATACAAATTCCTCCATTGTTGTTTATAAATGAAGATTTGGAGATACAACTTATTTTCTTATGTTAGGAAGGTTTTTGTTTAAGTCATGCTTTTAATAATTTTTTTAAATTTTGTTGTCTTTCCAAATAAACCTTATGTTTAGATGTAATAAATGCTCCTTTTTAAATTAAAATATACATTTTAGATGAGATGGCAGTAAATAAACGATAATACTTTATCAGAATGAAATGGGATGGTGTTGGACTTCTTAAATTGCACAAGTTCCATATTTATCAACATTTGAAATTTAAAAATAAATTGCTAATTAACCATTAAAAGTCAATCAAATCAAGTTATATTAAATATTTAATCGAAGTTTTAAACAGTAGTTGATTTTTGTGAATTTAGCCAGTTGCAAAAGATTGTAAGTTATGAAATATATCAAAGTCCAAAATACAGGAAATGATTATTATCAAATGAATTTTAAAAACCACGTGCTTTTATTTATTGTACATAAAAGGAAGGATTTTTTTTTAAGTCTTGAAATGTAAATCAAAAATATGCAGTGTATGTGTACATATTCATGCTTTAGATTAACATGGATACATAGAGAATTAGTTGATGGTTCTTTCTCGTGACCTCACGAAACTCATTCTCCAATATTCTACAATTTATTTGCATCTACAAAATGAGAAATTAATGGATCATTTTAAACCAATAAATGGAATTCAGTGAATTTTTGGAAGTACCAAAATCTGCAAACAGTTTTTGCAAAAGCTATGTTTGCCCAAATGCTACAGATTGTAGCGGATTGTTATGAGTGAGGATAGAACATGGAACCTTTTGGTTCGCAGCCGATTAACAAGACCACAAGACAAAAGTAATTACTCATGTTTCGTAACTGTTATCTGGCTTATAAGCTTTTCACCACAGTACTCTCCCTCCAGTAAGTCGGAGATGAGACGAACGATATGGCTGTTGATTGGTGATGTATTAGCTGTTGAGTCTAATGTGCATGTACCCATTTGAATAACGCCAAGCGTTATGGCGAGGGTGTGTGGGTGAATGGTTGCTGTTGCGTCAAATGAGTCTGACGGCTTTGTGGTGCTGCGTCAAGTGAATCTGAAGACTTTTTGAGCTGCTGTGGGTAGAAGGCACCACAGCAGCTGTACGAGGATTGAAGGTTCATCATCCGAGGTCACCAATGTAGCGGATTGTTATGAGCAAGTATAGTACCTGGGATCTTGTGGTTCGCATCCGAGTAACAAGACCACAAGACAAAAGCAATCACTCGTGTTTCGTAACTGTTATCTGGCTTATAAGCTTTTCACCACAAGACCATAAAATGACACATAAAATCTTACTAATAGCTTCAGTGTTAATCAATGCATATCGCAATGCTTACTCTAACATTAGAAATGGTATGGTTTCTGAGATAACCAATATGTGTAGGCTGGAATAGCATAAAATTCAGTGGGGCAATCGTATCCATATAAAGTTAAATAACAGCCCATGCATTTTATAAACCGCAATGCTATCAGTGATTATGTCAGTTATTGTCATAACCATAACCGCAAAGGATATCCTTTTTTCCTTGCCTTAAAAGTATGATTAGGATAAAAAAATATATATTTTTTATTGTTTCAATTTTTTTTTTCTTTTTTCCTTTTCCTTTCTTTGATTTTACTAAGTACAGAAGTTGAATGATTATACGAATTTTAAGACGACTGGTGGTAATTCATTCATTTCTGTTGTAGATTATGTATTATAATAATTTTTACATAAAGAAAGAAAGCTTATTTGCATTCCATAGGTAATTTCCTTTCAAATCATTGTAAAAAGATCATTCTTTCCTTATGCATTCAGAAAAATAAAATTTTATATTTCAATGAAATATTCTGAAAAGAAAATATGTTTCCACATAAAATATTTTAATGAAAAGATGTATATTTTAGCCCTCATTTGAATAAAAGTACATATTTTCACATTTCGAAGAATACTTATAATCTCAGACAATTTTCAGTTTTCATCAAATATTTTAATAATACATATCTATATATTTAACAACACAACAATAAAAATACAAAGCTAAAAGTAATAAAAGAATAACATTCGTAAATTATTTCGGAAAATATGCTTCGCAAACTTATTTTAACAAAGGCTTTTCAATATTTAATGTAAGCGAAATTCCACAATTGTTAAGTGAACAACATTCGAAGGTTATATATTTTTATTAACAAAAACTAATATTATAAAATCGTATTAAATAAGGAATTCTAATACGAAGCCATTATTCTGTAGAATAAGATTTATTCCATTTTATTTATCTTATTCTCTCTAGTGAATAAATCGTTGTTCGAAAATTTTTTAAATTATATACATTGGTGGAAAATAAAATTTCCTCAGAAAACAAGAAATTATGCGAAAAAAAAATAATGCGCGTTTGTCAGACTGAAAGATGACATCTACACAAATTTGGCGCTAGACGAATCAGAATGGTGCTAGTAGAGCTATTATGAACATGAAATCACGTTTGTTTCAAATGTGTCATGCAAAAGAGTTATCCATTTGCAGATTGCCCCTTGAAAGATAAATTTGATTTAAGTATGCTTTTAAAGAGATAAAAAAAGGTAGTATTATCAGGTTACTGGATTTGAACGAGGCTGTTTAATAAGGCTAGAAGAAAGTGGATTGCGATTTTTAGATATAGCATAAAGATTTAGCAGGGATGTATCCATGCAGTATGATTGTTTGTAGCAGTTGCGACGGCGGGGTGCTGTTTCAAAAAGATTGGAGAAAGGTCTCACATGAACCAGTTCTGACAGGGAAGGACATCACATGACTGTGATTCAATTTCTGAGAAAGAATAACGTGTATGTAGTGCAACATATAACAGAAACTCAAATTTTTGTTGTGTCACAACAAACAACAACAAATCGATTATTTGAGGAATAAATGCGCTCCTGCTGTTCTAAAGTTACCTAACCCTAAATCACTGCCATCTGAGGTTTTAGTAATGTCAAACTAGACTTCAGTGGAGGGTGGAATAGAGATCTGCTGTGTTCTCAGTTGACATTCCTTTCTGTCTTGATGCCAGTGTCAGCTATATGTATGTTAAAAAGTCGACAGATGAGGGCATAGAATCAAAATTTTTGAGGCTTAGATATACTGGACCGATACCAAGATTATGGTTTGAGAAGCAATTTCCTATGCCTCGTCATTATCTCACTTTGTAGCAAATTTATATATCAAATTGAATTAAATATGCAACCATCTTTCATCATTTTTCCAGGAGGAAGATGCTTTTAAAAAGGATAAAAATTGATGATGCCCCAATATGCTTTACAAAGTATCGACATGTTGCGACCTGCAAGATCACTATATCATTCTAACTTCAAACATGTACGAGAGATTATTGATCGACAAATCCAGCGAATTCTTTCATAAATAATATAGAGTGAGAATGTGCAACAGCCATTATATCCCATTCCACATAATGGCACATATGACACCTGTATGATGCAATGCCTGTACAACAATAAGTAATTGAATGCTTGCACGCAAAATCTCAGTCAAAATCAAAATTCTATAACCAACATGGATTGAGAACGTGCACCAGCCATGATATTTCAATCCACATAAGGGCAAATGGCATTAATACGATACAATGCCTGTACAATAATAAGTATTTCAATGCTAGTACGCAAAATCACGCAGTTACAGCCATTATTAATGTCCGACCATTCCATATTTTAAATGACTTTGTTTCACGCATACTTTAGTAATGTAACTTTGAAACTATAGTCGAATAAACATGTTACAAATATGTATTCTTTGCTTAAATTTTATTCCTCTAAATTTTTTTCTTGGCATTGAGATTTTATTTACTGAATAATATTATATAAAATGCCAAAACCAAGAAGAAACATTAATAGGTGTAAAGAATTACTTGAAATCAAGCTTATTTAAAATGAAAACAGATTTAAAACATTGTAATGATTACCAATTTTCTGATTCTATCAATTAAAATGGAGTTTTTTAACTGAAAATATTTTTATTTCATATAAATTTGAATTCATATTTTGTCTGTGAAATTAAATTACCTATAAATGACAAAGTATTAACAATTTTTTTAAATTTTACTTTGCATTTAATAAATACAAATGAAAATAAGACAAAGTTTCGTATTCATTATCACTCTGAATATTTGTACAAAAATTGATACTGATTACTGGAAGTCTAGACATATTTATTAAAAAATTAAACATATATAACATGATTAAATAGTGAATAAATAACATGATATAAAATGAATAAAAATTGTATCATTAATAAAAAATAATAGAAACTGTGATTGTAAAATGAACAAGAAACATGATAATATCACATATTTTAAAATTTATTTAACATATTTTCATTGAATTTTTTAAAGCATTTAATTTTAAATGTATTTTTATAAAAGATTTATTTAAAAATGTAATGTGATGTAAAAGTATTTATTTTAAAGATTTACCATATGTATTTCTTATAAAGTGAAAAGAACTTAATTTTTATTATTATGGAATATAATAAATTCTTGTTTAGAAATGAAAATAAACAGGTAATGAAAGATTTAAAAATGTTAGAATTCGTGTTATTTTTACATACCTTCTCATCGGAATAAATTCGATCTTCTTATATTCCCATTCAAGAACAGAACACAATATTATATCATTTCTATTCTTTAAATTCCTTCTTTTCGTTTCTTCATTTTATTTTTCTACAATTGGAATAGCTTTTAAACCTAGATAAACAAGCAGAAATATTTCAGCTCTTTTGCGAATGTTTATTCATTCCGCTCACGATATTGACATAAATTGTTCAGGATGAAATAAGTTGAGTAAATAGAATAAAGTTAGTTGAATATTGGCTAACTATTCTCAACTTTTACATTTTTCTTTCTTTCGTAATTGAAAAAAAAAAAAAAAAAGGAATTCGAAAAAAAGTTTTTGAAATGAAAAAACAAAAAAAAAAAGGAAACGGAAGAAATAATCGTTTGGCGTTCAGAGAAGCATGTTGTATAAATTAACCTGAGAAATATAGACAGTGATTTTACACCAAAAAAAGAAAGGATTTACACTTTCGAAATAATTATTGTTATGGAATTTCATTTTCTCTGACAGATGTTTCTTTTGTAATTGAACCATTAACAGATGTTTGGCTGAAAAGAACTCAAATAACAGTGAAAAAAAACTTACAATTTGAATTTTTTTTAATTGATCGAGATTAAATGAATAGAATATATTGAATAAAACACATGGGATAAATGCCACAATGATTAAAATACATGGCAAATAGTGAAAAGAAATGGTGGATTTAATTTTACATCCATAAAAAACGTGCAAATAATGTGCATGACTACACAATGACTAGAAAAAAGTTAACTAAATAAATCGATACTTAGGAGAGAGGTTGTACTTTGAATATAAAGCATTTTGAATCAGTAAACCTTATCTCGGCATATTTCGGTTTCATTTTGTCACAGATAGTTCGAACTATCTTAAGCAATACTCACAAGAAGAAAACTGCTGTTGCTTACCATTCAGTCTTACTGATGAGTGTAGCTACGTTTTTTTTTTTTTTTTTTTTTTTTTTTGATATTACAAAAAGTAAAATTTTTCAAAAAGTGTACTCTTTATTTACAAACTTAAAGACTCGTTTTAGGGTTTCCACTATATTCCAGCTTGTACAATATAATTTAGTAATTAAATAATGTTCGTAAGTTCGAAAATAATGTGGAAAGATTACTACATATTAGAATTATTAACTACCCCCTGTTCACAAATATATTCTGTTTTTGGAAACATTGATCCGATATATATAATGCTAATCATTGAGAGTCTTTTACAGGTTATAATGTCATGCCACGAATCAAGATGGGTATTATCATGAATATATTGATTCTGAAGTTATAAAATAAGCAGTTGAATCTACGTGGACTGAAGGAGAAACGAAAATTTCAATTACCGAATAAAGTAAAGTGTTTAACATTAAATTTATAATATTAATTCGGCATTTTTCGGCTTTTAAGAAATCCTGGAAAGAGAAATTTATGTATGATGTTCGACACTAAAAAAAAATACTTTCTGAAAAATAAGAACTCTGTTTAAAATTTAACATAAACAAAGTGGGAAAATGAATAATTAAGACATTTTATTATAAAGAATTCTGCAAAATTATCTGTTAGAAAGCCTGAAAAGACCATTCAGTTTATCAAAAGTAAAAATTTTAAACTTTCTTAATGGTTTATTTAAACGCCTTGAAGATGCACAGCAGAGAATAAGTCTTTTTTTTTCTATAATCATATTTGGAATCATTGGGAAATCAGACTAATATTAATACAGAAAGCATTCTTACCCAAAGCACAAGAATATATGATTAAAAGCTTATGTACGTCCTTTGTCATTATTTACTTTACACGTAAATATAATCCTTTTTTTTACTAACCATCTTTATCTTATTACTTCTAGATTTTAAAAAAATTAAATTTCAGTAGATGTTACAATAAATAGAACAACCTAAAAATAAAATACTTGCAAAAGATACTTAGAACTAAAATAAAAATGTAAACTGTCATTTTTTGTATAATGTAATCGAAAAAATGTTTGAAGTTACATCAGTCTTCTGAATTTCGTAATTTAATAATTTTATGATTTCATGGATGTGTTTCAGAGTTAAACATATAGGAGTTAATTGTCACATAATAAAGGTCTATCAATCAATTGATTATTTATATATCTAATGATAAATAATTGATGAAATGTTGTATTATATAATATAGTACACATGCGCATATCATCAATCGTGTTATATTCACATAGTTTACATCTTGCAGAAATTTGCATATATTTTACAGAAGTACAAAGAAATGAGTTCTTATTCTTTTTTAATGTTATGATGTAAAAGCGTAAGGATAATTGCGATATGAAAATGTTTTTCAAGTACCATGGTAACAATCCCGATTTCTTATAAGTATTAATATAAGTAGTAATTACGTAAATTCAAAAGGAAATTTTAAGCTTTACACTGTTCATTTTATATTCCATTCTTTTAGGAATAAAGATTATTCCAAAACATAAGTTGTAAATCAGTTAATAAAAAATAAAATATAAACTATTTCACTTAGGGAGTAAAAATATATTGTAAATTCAAAAAGCAAAGATAAATCAAACTAATTCTAATACGAAAGATTCTAATGTAAATAAAAAACGTATTAAAAAAACCAGACAAAAAATCAAGAACTATTTTAGGAAAATAAAAAGCTTAGTTACAATTTTCGATATTATATTTTCGAAGAAATTCAAATTAAGCTGAAGTAAAAGAATATTCTTACCCTACAAGAATTCAAAATTTGAATTTCTTTATATTTATTATACGAACACGAATTGTTTTTAATGAATTGATTATCTAATATTTTTATATTGTATAAAACATATATAAAAATAATAGTTTAATTTTAAATTTTTTGTTAAATTTATTTAGCTAGTAGAATTTTCGAACCATATACGATTTTTATTTATTTTATTATTAAAAAAAGAATTTTTATCATGAAAATAAATTTTGGAAACAATGCATTGCTCTTTTTTTTAAATAAAAAGATCAAGAACATTATAAGTAAAAACCGATAAAAATACAAATTATAGAAGAAGAAAATGCAAACCTAATATAATTACTATTTTGTGTGTTTCTTAAAAAATAAATTTAGAATTCTATTCATGTGCTTTTTCTTAAATTGAATCTATAATCAGACCTTTCCTAAGTGGATTGAAAAATTTATGAAGAAATAGCTTAGAGTGAAAAAAAATATATATCATGAAGTGTTGGGAATAAAATAAATTCAACATTGTCAACCGATATTCGACTTTATTATGTTTTTATTTCATTATTTTGTAACTAAAAAAAAATAATTAGAAAAAAAATTAACTAAAAAAACTAAATCGAAATGGAAAAATAATTTTTCGCCAATTAGAAAAACATTGTTATGAATATTATCAGAAAAAACAGATGATAATCCAGTGTTACATAAATTAATTTAAACTCAAAAAGTGCTTGCTAATTCGATAAATTAATTAACTGCATTATTCCAGAAATGTTTATCTTGATTATTCGAATCTACAATCAAATATTTTTTAAAAGCAAACAAAGCGTTTGTTAAAAATGTATTAACGGAATAAAAAAAAGTCAAAATAAATTAACTGCGTTTGTGACTTAGTTAAAAATAATTCCGATGCAATTAGACAAAGAATATCTCTCCATTTTTATACGCGTGCTACTTTTTTAGAAACTTCTTCATTACAGTTAAAACAAAATCCGGGATGGAATAACGCTGAATAAATAATATTTTTGTTTAGTCTGTTTGTATTTCATCCAATAAGTTTATGATAAAAAATGTTTTATTTCGTTTATTTTAAAATCGTTAAATTCCAGCTTGCCTTTTTATAAACTCGTTGAATGTAACTTCTTCTTCGTATTGAAAAATATTCCAAATTCAAATTTACTTGCAAACGATTTTCTTAGAAAGTTTAAAACTCTATTCTATAATATTTGTGAAACAAGTCGAATTTGTTTTGCTTTTAAAAATTTCAATTTGAAAATAAATTATTATTGAAATGGAAATGTTTACAATAATAGATATTTCGTAACTCAATTAAATGAAAGGATACTTTGTTTTTGCAAAAATTCGTAAATGTTGCCAAATGGCAGATGCTGTTTGTTCAATTCAATATAAATTGCTGTTGTTAACTTTAAGAAAATTGTAATTGTAAAAGGAGGAGAGGATTTTTTTTCGGTTTTTCAAATTTTTTTAAAATAATGCTATCAAACAGAAAAATTCTTTTCTAAAAATCTGGAATTTCAACTACATATTTATTCACACGACAATTTATTTTGATATTTACAGCGATCTTTTCAAAACTTAAATCATTCAGAAAATGCCATTTACGAATACGAAGTATATGTAAAGACAATAAATAGAAAAATCCATAAAATAAAGTTAGAAAGAAATTTATTTCTATTTTCTCATATACGAAGTATAAAAAGAAAAATATATTGCCAAAAAATTCGAACTCGACATTTCGACAAATCTTCATGTTTCAGACCTCCCCAAGTTAGAAAAACACTCTTTTGTATCATTATGTCAGACTGCCTGTCTGTGAATTCAGTAACTCAAAAACACGTTAAGCTAGATGAATGAAATTTGGTCTATGGTATAGACATCAAATTTGTAGATATCTATCAAATTTTGAACTAAATCCATTTGGAAGAAGTATGTTAATCAGGCTGTCCAAGTCTATATATCTATCGTGTCATCCTTGGTGAGTTTTTTGGCGAATATTCCCTGGCATGCGGTTAATAGCATTCGAATATTGCATTTATGTTTTAGCTGCGTTTTTCTCGACCGAATGGAACAAAAATTTGATACAAAACTACACTTGTAGCCTCAAAAGCGCAAATCAAATCTGATATATTTAAGTCATTGAGCGTTTAATAAAAGTCAAGCTTTTACATGTTTCTAAAAATACAAACCAAGATACGGTCAATTCATGTTGAATTTGGCTCTAAATTTGATAGGTATCTTAACGATAGATGTTAATTCTGTTTATCTAGTTTTATGTATCTAGTTCTCTTCTTTTTGTAATTATTGTGTTAAATTATATTCAAAGGCCCGAACAAACAGACTTACTTTCCAAAATTTGATAGAAATCTACAAATTTGGTATAAATACCGTACACCACATTTCATCCATCCAGCTCAAAGCAATTTTCAGTTATCTTTGTCACAGAGGGACTTAACAAATTGTGTCTTTCGAACTCAGAAAGGTCTAAAATGTGGAGATTCGTCAAAATCTCGAGCTTGGATTTGTTTTGACGATTATCATACTTTCTCTATATGACTTGTTAAAATCAAGTCATATAGAGTTAAAATCAAGTCATATCAAGTCATATAGAGATGACTTGTTACAATCAAGTTAAAATCAATAATTTAAAAAAAGATAATAGTTGATAACATGAACTAAAAACTACTTTACTTCAACTATACGGACACATTGGTAGTAAAGAATTAATCACATTTGAATCTTGTGTAATATCATTTATATTCATTTCTTCCGTAATAAGAATGAGAGTTTGCAAGACGATAAACAATTCTATTGCGAATAAATGGGAATTTAAACAAACAATATGATTAAAAATCTTTTGGTGCCTTTCCACATACCGACAGGCAAATGCATATCGTTTGGAGATGGGTCGCGGGTAATGAGTATTAAATTGAATGTAATAATCGTCGCGAGTGACTCATTTATGATGTCACCGCTGTTCTGAATTAATCGTTTGCGCCGATGCAGTTATTTGCGTTCGAAAAGGGGGGTTTTCCTTGAATAAACTCTTTCCAATTAGTTGAATGCGTCTGTCACAACTATTCTAACATTGAAACTAATTGGCTAAATTCAAATGACCATTGAAATTTGCCTTATTAATAGACATTGGTGCATCAGCTTTTCCAAATATGGGTATGTTGCAGGAACGGCTTGAAGATAATAAAGTTATGTAACGTATGAGGGGCGTGTGAACGTTGTGGTCGAAGAAAATTAAATAAGTTCTAAATAAGTTCTTTGCCCTATTAATTGCATAAGGGCAAAGGCTCACAGCGGTTTTATTCTTTGATTAATATTCGCTTTATTAAAAGTAATAATTAAAATAATAATACTTTTTTAATGCCCTATAAAAGAGAACGTTCCGAAATGATGTAATAAAGAGAATGAACATAATCGTTTGTTGGGTTAAAATGCAGCATATATTTTATTCATTCATACTATATAATGGAGCAGGTCTACTTTTTAAGCATATACCATAATCATTTAAATATTATCTGAGAAAAATATTTTAAATTAATAAAATTCTCACTTTAAATTATAATCAATAACATAATAATTTAAGTCCTTTTTTTTAAAGAGGTGAAAAAATTCGAGATTCATTCCGTAGTTACTTATGGCACTTGACATAGACAAGGCCACTGAAGAAATGCAGTAGCTTCTGAGGGTAAAGGCCCCTGAGACCCCGAGGGCAGAAGTCTGACTTATATCTCACATGAAGATGAAAATCACACGCTTGCTGGCACAACCCCCCTTTTACAGGCGGGCTTTTTCACACATCTCACAGATAGAACACAGGGTAAAGAACAACCATGCCGGAACCAGGATTCGGACCCAAGACGCCCAGAACACTGGGATTCTTTCTAAATACTATATAAAAATATTTAATTAAAACTCAAAATCTATAGTTACAATGTACATATAAGTATCAACTTGAGACACAATCTATGAAATATAAACTCTGAAAATTCTGCATGTTGTCTTAAACAAAAAGAAACATTTTTGTACCTTCTGATTTTGAAATATTTATTCTTGAAAAAGTATTTATTCTTTAGTATTGAAAGTGTTTATCGCCGGCGCCCTTGCATAAGGGTAGCGCATCTTCCCCGTGATCTGGGCGTCCTGGGTTCGAATCCCGCTTCGGGCATGGTTGCTCTTCATCTGTGTTCTGTCTAAGAGGTGTGTAAACGTGCCCCCCTGTAAAAAGGGGTTGTGCAAGCGAATGTGTGAGTTTCATCTTCATACAAGCTAGAAGTCAGATTTCTGCCCTCGGGTGCTCATGGGTCTTTTCTCTCAGAAGCTACTGCACCCCCTTTCTATGATAACGCGGACACGACATCATCATCAAAGTATTTATTCTTTAAAGCAATTAGCCTATTTTTATTCCTGTTGCACAGCATAAAAATAATCAGTAAACTTTAATTTACTTTGAATAACAAAATATTTGTATATAATGTTTATTTTAATTGAAGGATGCCCCTGGATTTTGTTTTCTCTATTGTGCTAACTAAATTGGGTCAAGATAATTCAAATCCAATTTTGTAGACTAAAGAGCTTAATTTATTTTATATATTTAACGGAATTAAAATCACAGCAACATTACGCGTTATGAAAAATTCCTTGGAAAAGACCATCAGACTTTTTTAAAATAAAGAAAAATATAAATATATAAATATTTTTTCGAAAAGAAAAAAATATATATATAAACGCTCTCCTCTCTTTTGATAAGCAGAAATGAGCTGTATATCCTATTTACTCGGTATTTTGAATTTTTAACTTCAATCTAAAGGAAGTTGACCTTCTGTTTATAACAGGAACTCATACTGCATCAGAATAAAAGAGAAAAAGAGCTTAATTTTACTGGGGGGCCAGACAGACTGAACTCTCAAAACTATTTCCCTAGTTATTTTAATGTAGAAACCGCATCCATCATAATAATTTTTGTCTCATTTCTTTCATATTTAGTTTTTGGATATTTATCATATTTATGTCATTTAAAGTTTTTCCTGATCTTAAGCATTTTTATTTTCTTATCCATTTAGATTCGAAAAACATATTAAAGTTGGAGATTTTTTTTTGTGACATTTCATTTGAATTAAGATAAACTGTTTCCTTGATATAGGGCGTGACATCTTTTTACTATAGAGTAATTTTCAATTGTATATTAAAATTAAAAATAAAATAAAGAAAAAACTATTGAACATATAATTAAATTCCTCAATATAGAAAGAATTGAATTATTCAGATTTGTTATCTGGATCTTCAAATGATAATTAAAATCAAGATATATTGCTAAAAATATGAATGAATAAAATCGTTTGCAGCAAAAGATAATGAAGTTCATTTTTCAACGACAAATTGAATTTTTATTTCAGCTGCAGTTTTGTTACTTGAAGTACATTCATTTTAATGTTTTTACAAGAAAAATTGTATATTTATTTTCCTCGGTAACATTAAAATCTTTCTGGACTTTAGAAGAAATTAAAATATATAATAATTCTTCAGATTTTAAAATTAAAAATTAAGAAACTTTTTTCAGACTGATTGTTGTAATTTTCTAATGCCAACTTAAAAGTGGAAAGGCGCTTTTTAAAGTTAGAACATTAGTAGCTATTAAAATTTTCTGTAATGAAATTTTCTCTGCAAATTATTTTCAAGTAAAATAATATTAATTAGAGTAATTTTTAATTTCTCTAATTAATGTTATTTTTTTTTTCGTATTTGAAATATTAACAGAGAATAGATCTCCAAAAAAGAAAGAGTTTCTGTAATATATTTTTCAATATTGTTAACTGTAAACCATATGTATCTTAACTAATAATAAAGAATTGAATGTGTGTATACCTATATATATATATATATATATATATATATCTCAGTGTGTATATGTGTGCATGCTGGTGCTCTACAGGTCAGACAGTTTGACGAAAATCTACCAAAGTTTGCACATGTATATTTTGATATAAAATTGAGAATTGAGATAAAATTGAATGCATAAAATTATAGACAGAAAATTAGCAAAATGCAAACTATAAATATATATATATATACCTTGGAAGGCGGAAATGTGCACTTTAAGACACTTTTTTGAAATTTTAATTAACTAATAACTAAGCAAAATTTTGGCGCTTTTATGTGACAACATCCGAAAATATTACAGTTCGAATATATTTTTCACATCTTAAAATTCAAAAAAGAAAATTTTTTCTATACCAACTTTTTAAATATATAAATTTAATTTCTATTTTTAATTAATTTAAAAAAAAAATATTTTAAGCATATTTTTCCAGCAATAGAATTCACAAAAAATAAAAATAAAAGTTAACCTGCACGAGCACCTTATGCGTGCTTGGAAAAAAATTAGTTTTTATCAGCGTGTTGCCATCACGTTGACAAAAGCTCAAATTAAAAGATTAAACTAACTCGTACCGTATACTATATCTAGAAAAGCATAATTTTCAACACGCGTCTGTAAGAAATAAAATAAACAGGAAATATGATATTTTCTAGAAAAATAAATGCAAGAAAAAGGTTTCTATGAGCTTTTACAATATCTTTAGTATTAATTCAATAATTCTATGTAATTAATGTTAACAAGGTTTATATACGAGTATATATACAAGATATCTACTTTATTTGGAGCGTAGGACGAGGCTGTTTTTATAATAAAATGAATTAAATAATTGGAAATTCCAAAATATTATCCTAGTTATCTCTAGAAATGTCGAAAAGAAAAACGTTTGTGACTCCAATAGAATGGCGGATTTAGATATTTTTTTTACGGCCGTAAGCAAATGTTCACAATATTGACCCATTTTTTTTAATTGGATTATACCGTTTCAGAATTCAACATATTTTCAATTTAATTAATTCAGTATTTATTTACTTAAGATTAATTTTTACTTTTTCGTATACAAAGTATAGAGTAAGTATTGTATTCATCAAAAAATTCAAACTCGGGATTTTGTGGAATCTCCATATTTCAGATCTTCCTGAGTAAGAAAAACACAATTTTGGCATTCTGTCCGTCTGTCTGTAAACAGTATAAATCAACAACTCCCTAAGCCGGTCGTCTGGAATTTGATACATGGAATTGCAACCAAAGTTGCTGATTTTGATAGAAATGATTGATGACATGATTGATGCATGCATGCTTTGGATGGTAAAAATGTGCATCTTAGAGTGATTTTTTAAAAAAACTTTTAATTATAATTTTAATTAATTACAAATTAAGCTGAACATTGGCGTTTCTCCGCAATAACTTCCGAAAATATTTATTGCACAAAAAAAAATGAATTTTATATCATTTCCATATTTGAAAAAAATGTTTTGTTTTTTAATGAAACCAATTTAATAATGAGGCAAATTTTTCTCCGAATTTTTGTAATTTTTTTATAAATATTTTTTTTGCCTAATTACCGTTAATAGATTACCTAATTCCGTTGTTGCTTTAAAATTTAAATCCTTTCCTCTGTTTCATCAAATGCTTAATCGCGTAATTGTCTTCCTTTGTTAAAAGCCAAGGAAGAAGGATTCTGTTTAATGTTTAAAAGACGAATGAAAAAGTAAAATTACTGTACAACGAAATTTAAAAAATAGTTGAATTGAACGTGTACGTTATGAATACTGTGAAGTTGGTCTCCATTAGAAAGTTTATGAATACAAAAAACAGAATTTAAGTAAGACAATTAAAATAACACGACTTTGCTGTCTGAAATTTAGAGTGACATGATGTTTTATTTAAACAATTTATGCAAAATTATGAATTATTATTAATCAACTAATTAATAAGCATGATTATAATTACAAATTATTAATTATGAATTTTGAATTATTAATTGGGAATTATTGATTAATAATTATTAAATGGGAATTATTGATTAATAATTATCAAATGTGATTTATTGATGATTTATTATCAATTGTGAATTATTGATTAATAATTATCAAATGTGAATTATTGATTAATAATTATTAAATGGGAATTATTGATTAATAATTATCAAATGTGAATTATTGATGATTTTTTATCAAGTGTGAATTATTGATTAATAATTATTAAATGTGAATTATTGATTAATAATTATTAAATGGGAATTATTGATTAATAATTATCAAATGTGAATTATTGATGATTAATTATCAATTGTGAATTATTGATTAATAATTATTAAATGTGAATTATTGATTAATAATTATTAAATGGGAATTATTGATTAATAATTATCAAATGTGAATATTTGAGGATTAATTATCAATTGTGAATTATTGATTAATAATTATTAAATGTGAATTATCGATTAATAATTATTAAATGGGAATTATTGATTAATAATTATTAAATGTGAATTATTGATTAATAATTATTAAATGTGAATTATTGATTAATAATTATCAAATGTGAATTATTGATGATTAATTATCAATTGTGAAATATTGATTAATAATTAATAATTAAATGTGAATTATTGATTAATAATTATTAAATGGGAATTATTGATTAATAATTATCAAATGTGAATTATTGATGATTAATTATCAAATGTGAATTATTGATGATTAATTATCAATTGTGAATTATTGATTAATAATTATAAATTGTGAATTATTAATTATTAATATTCCGGTTGAACCAAATGGTCAACGGAGGCAATTAATATAGAGATAACCTAAAAGAAGGATATTTTTGCTTCTCACATTTGGATTAATGAACCTCTGGAATTTCCTATTGGCAGAATCTGCGTGTATTTTTTAATTTCACAAATTTTAATTATCAAATTAATCGAATGATATTCTTAAAGCAACGATCCCTCAAAATAATTTATACATATGTTTTTGTACAAGCTTAACAATCCAAATCCCATTTATATAATATACATTTCGATCAATACATTTATGAAGAAGAGATATAGCCATTCTTAACTAATATTTGGATTGTAATTAACAAGAATATTTGAATTTTTTCGTTATTTAAACTATAGGCATTTATCATTTATTCGTTTAGGTTTTATTCGTTTATCCGTTTATTCGTTTTACATTTATTCGTTTATCATTTATTCGTTCGTTTTATATGTGAAAAAGAATTTATTTTTATAAGAATTTATTTATTTATTTTTGAATAATTTAAGTTAGTGTTTGAGTATATATTATCTTCATTAAAAATTATTACACATATTTTTTAAAATTATCTTTTTTTTTATCCAACATATTTAATTTTTTCGCTTCAAGTAACAAGGATTTTATTTTAAGAAAAAAATTAACTTAGAAAGGCCATGAAAAGAGAAAACATGAAAGACATACCATGCGCAAATATTATTAAGCAGAAAATAATCTCAATCTAATTTTTCTAGTGTTAACACCCAAAAAACACTATAAATCCTTGTGGTAAAAAATAAAGAATTATAAAGGAAGGAAAAGTATGAATAAAGATGTACTCGCAACGGGAAAAAAAAATATCTTCAAGTGCACTGTTTACAAAACTAGGATAAAGTGGGAAGAATATTTTGCAAACGGGATGAAGGAGAGGGGGGAGGGGATAAGAAAACGATGGAGCCCAAAAATTCTTGACCTTTGATCTACTGAGACACCGAAACCAACAAATGAACTTCAGCACTGCTGAATCTTTACATCAATTCAGTTCGGGCCCGCTTGTTTGAACCGATCTTGCCATATAAAAAGGGGGAAAAAATGTAAGAAAGAAAGAAAAAAAAGAAGAAAAGTGAAAAAAAAAAAAAAAAGAACTCCTGAGCGATAAATGGTATATTTTAGCCCGAGTGTATCAAAAGCAAGCGTAGGAATTTCCATTCAAAGTTGAGTACAAGACGATCGCGCGCATGCTCTTCCACCAATAGATGGGTTACCAGAAAATTAGTATCTATCGCTACAATTGGCGACGAAAGTTGTGCACAAAATTTCAAACAGAACAAACGATTTTTTTTATATGAAATTTTTAAAATTCAGTTCTTATTTGTGTCATTACATTTGAAATATATTACGAAGAAAATCCACGAACTTTCAAAATCTTTCATAAGGAAAAAGTTGCATATGTTTAAAATTCTCATTTATGAGGAAATACGAAAGGAAAGTGAAAAATTTGTAGATTTTTTCTTTTCTGGAATTCGAAAATACATTCTAGAAATTAATGAAATTTCGACAATCAAAACAAAGGAAATGTTAGTATATGGAAATGGGACAGAAAGGTCACCATTCTTTTTATTCTAATTGTTTTATAAACTCTTTTAAGCTAGATTTTTTCTCATAAGTGGATAAAAAAGCATGAAATTTAACATATTTTTCTTTTCTTAGTCATAGGATTTATTTATTTAGAGCCCTTAATTATAATTTGATAAGAGATGGAAAAAGACTTGAGAAATAATATTGGTTTATAAATACCCAACTAACCATGGTTTGTGAAGCATGTAATATTACTTGACCTCTTTAAGTTTCGATATCAGGAATGTGATTATATAATATTACTACTATCTTGCACATCAATCATGTCTTTTCCCACAGCAGCAGGTGAAATGTTTTGTACTTGTTGGTATTTGAACGTTTTACCATCACAAACCAGGTGGCATTGGAAGATACAAAACGCTCAATCATTTTTCGAAGGTTTAATGTGCTCATCTGTCTTCTATACCACTTTTTCATTCGCTGCAAATGGCAAAATGTGGCAATGGTTTTCTCGTTTTCCTGATATTAAAACTTCACTGATAAAGTACGCATAAACAAACGTCTTCGAAAGACAATTCATCGGCAGAGATGAGAACTTTCTGAATATTTACTTTAATTTTCATTGCTTATATTAATTTATTTTTTCTTCTTTGTTCTAATGCAGTGGCGGACTTTAGAAAAGTTAAAATAGGCGACTACCTACAGTGGATGGGCTGAAAGAGGGGGGGGGGCAACGATTAAAAAATGCTATGAGCCTAGCTACCAAATAAATTTGTAAAATATTCGGATTTTTAAAATTATATAATAAAATTTGCTTTTTGTCAACTATTGGTAGGCTGCTGTCTGTTTCATTAACTTAATTACACACCATTCATACGCATTGAATATATAACATATTATCTGTACAGCCTTTATAAGCATCGAACGTATAACTAATAAATATGGATGCCCCGAGTTTATGAATCATCAGATATAATCGTTCACCGCCACCTGTAACATTGGGCTGAGTTAAAAATATACCACCTTTTTGATTTTCGTCATCATCGAATGCTAAGTTCCAACTTCTGTTTTGATGTCTAACACCTGACACAGGTGTATTTTTTAATGTTTAAATTGATTGATTGGCTGTCTAACTGATTGATTAAATTGACTGATTGACTAAGCATTTCATAGCAAATTTAACAAAGATTTTTTTTAAAGTTATCTACTGAAAAATTTTATTTCTTAATTTTTATTATTAGATTAATTGCATTAATTAGAGTAAGGTATCTTTAATATAACCAAATTAGATAAGCCAGCTTGATGGGAAAATAATATATTTAAATCAGTATGAAGTGTTTAATTTCTGGTTCTTTAAATCTTTCTTCTAAAAAAATATAAACATTCATTTTTCGAAAGTAGATTACTGATTCTTAACATTTCTTCTAAGCCCTTTTCTTAATTTTTTTTTCAAAGATTATCTCTAATCAGAGTCTCGAATTCCACGAGTTCACAAATTCTTGTTGTTTAAGCTAACAAATGAATAAATCAGTTTATTTGCATCAATCAAAATAAACTTTAAACTTTGATGAATAAACAATGCGAAAAGATTGTAGAATCAAAATCTTGAAATGCGTATTTTTAGATTTACATATTCTGAGTATTACATATTCTGACATCTCTAATCAGAGTCTCGAATTCCACGAGTTCACAAATTCTTGTTGTTTAAGCTAACAAATGAATAAATCAGTTTATTTGCATCAATCAAAATAAACTTTAAACTTTGATGAATAAACAATGCGAAAAGATTGTAGAATCAAAATCTTGAAATGCGTATTTTTAGATTTACATATTCTGAGTATTTTCTCCCTGGTGCTGACAAACATGAAAACGAAAAATCTTTAAACTACAGAGAAAAACGAGTGCCTTGTTCTTCGGCCAACTTTTAAAGATCCTTCTTTTCCTAACTTTTCCCCACGTGCCTTCTTGAATTCCGTTCTATGAACTGACAAGCCACAATGCTGAAAAAATAAAACCACAAACTCATAGAGCCTCAAATTTCCATTTTCCCACAAAAAATATTAATCTAGACCACAAAAATTCTAATCTAGCTGAGAAGCATCCTTTTAAAAGCGATTCCGCAGAAAGTGTTTTCCAAGGAGGAAATCTATATCACTCCAATTATAATTTGTATCTTATTTCAAGATAATATGCAACAAATTAGCCGCAATTCATTTTTGGTGGTAACAGCTGGTGGGTTAATAAGGATGTCATTTTTATATAAAGTCCAATGCCTTTGAGATGCCTTTAGAATGCCTTTGAGATGTTCAGAAGATTGCGTATTCTATGACGAAGGAAGGTGTTTGATTGGTTAAGAAGGGGCCAGCTATGGTACATCACATCATGCAAGTCCTGTTTTGTTGGAAGGCAATGCAAGCAATATCCCTACACAGCCAGAGGCCAGGCAGGAAACTTGGGATCGCTGAAGAGAAGAGCCACCTAGCAGGAAGGAACAAACAACACTTGATGATATTGGACACTTCCAGACATCAAAGGACCCTCCAGAGAAAAGCATATTGGCCCGAAAAAAAAAGAACAGGAAAAAACAATACTTATTATATTGTGAAACTTAAAAATTCATTAAATATATTAAATGTACGTTAACTTTTTACATTAGGAGAGACCTAAAACCAAGAGTTTGACAAAATGTCCTTAACAGAAATTTTTAAGAACATTTGTTGGAAGGCAATGTCCCGCATAAATCGTGTTTGAAAGTTTCAAATGCAAAGAGAGCGCTTCAGTGTTTCGAATTCCAAATGGTTTGTAGTTGCAAGTTGCAATGTTGTGTCCACAAGCATTCTCAGAAAATAACAAATACTTTGTCCAACAAAGGACCTTAAAATTTGAGGCGGATTGCAGACTTATAGTATATTAAGTGAATTATTCTTCCAGTAATCTCAGTGCCTGTATGGCTAAAGTACGAATAATATTTTATTTACATCCGTAAATTAAATCTATTTTGAATCTCTTTTTTTATAAGTCATGTAATCCAACTTTACTGCAATTTCAAGAATCCATCGAAATTCCTTAATATATCAGAAAGCTAAGGATGGTGTCCATTTACCAAATGTCATTGTGGTGTCATCTTTTTTCCTGTTGAAAAATGCTCAGTAGTTTGCAAATTAAATTTGTGAGTTTATATTTGATCACGTGGTTCTGTTGCACTTTACTGGCGGCATGTAAATTTTTTAATGATTACAATAATTTATCAAAATCTTTACCATTTGCATCAAAAATGTTTTTCAAATTTGACAAAGTATTTTATTGATGCAAAACATTTGCGCAGATTAGCTAACTCTGATTTGTGATTGGTGTATGTTACGTTATTGTTACGTGTTGTTACATAACGCCATTTATTACTAGTAGTTCCAGTTGTTGCAATAAAAAGCCGTATATCAAATTTGCCGAAACATTTTATTGATGAAAACAAATATGTGTAGGTTAGCTGCATGCACTCTGTGATTGGTGTATGCAATATGTGATTGTTGTAATTTTTTTATAATACCATATAACATTAATGGTTTTAAATGCTTCATCAAAATTTTGAGCACTTTGCTTCGTTTGATTTTTCACATAACGACATTTTGATACAGGAGATGAGATATGTAATTTCGCATACGATAATGTAAGGAAGAAATGGTGAAAAGATAAATCGTTGAAATAAAATAAAAGTTACAGAAAGCAAACCTACAAGAAATGTGCGAAAAAGAACAAACAAACTAACATAAAAAAATATTTTATCATATTAAATGTTTACTTATTGCTGCAGAAACTTTCATGTAGCACATAAAAATGAGAAAACAAAAAATAAATGCAATGCTTGAAGCACTCATATCACTCCCGAAACACGTTTGACATCTTAATTATCTTATAAATGATAGAAATATCCTTCAGATCCTTATCAAACGCCATATTTTCGTTGATGACTGGACTGATGCATCAAACCATGAGTATCAATTTATTCTCGCTGAATATGGGGTGGTGTCTTAAATGAGAGATCTACTTACTGGTCTTTTAGAGATGTATTTCCATCTATCTGAGACTAATAGATAGGTGGGTACCTCAACTACAACAAAACAGTTGAACTTGAAGGGTTACAGGTGGTGGCTCTGATGGTATGTTGTAAGAATTTTAATTAGACCAGTCTAGGAGGGGAAGAGGAGAATTTACTTGACTCTTTCTTTAACTTTTTTGAAGTAGATAAAGAATCATTAAATGGTGGGTTGAGAAGTACATAGATCTCTTTGGGGTTCTGCACTAAAACGGAGGAAATAATTCATTTGTAGTAAAATGGAAGGTGAAAACAAAAATCGTAAAAAGTTGAGGCTGAGTTAGAAATACTCTAAATAAATTGGAATTTTGATCACGACAATAGCTGCCGCTTAATGTGATCACTTCAGAATTAAGAATTTGAACATAAGAACATCTCATAATTTAGAAGATTGAAAAAAGAACATACCTTAATTTAGAACATTAAAATAAGAGCATCATTTTACATTATATAATTTTGAACATAAAAACATAAGTTAAGAAAGTTAATCAATTCATAACAATAACCGAATTGAAGGGGGGGAGGGTGTAAAATCAATTATATTTTTATTACATCAATGAAAAGGTAAAAAACGCTTACCTCAAGGCTATTTATAATTTATTTCAAAAATAACGATTAAAAACTTAATTAATTATTGCTTATTAGCAATTAATTACTATCAGTTCATTTATGTAATGTTCTTACTGCTAATAATTGTTTTTCAAAACTTGTTAAACAATGCTGCACGTCATATTTCAAAATATCAAGTGTTTAATTTACTTAAGCATTCATTGGGAGGTTTTCTTCAGGATATTCATCTCTGTCAGAATTATCAACATTTATTTCCTGATTTTGCACACAAAAAACTCATGATTTTCTTTTTCAAAATTTTAAACATAAGAGTCTATGAAATTTTCAACTGCTCCGCAGAATCGAGTTGACTCATTTTATATAAACTTTCATATCTATTAAATATTTCAGTCTCGTCTTATACACAAATTGAATGCTTTTTTATTGTCGATTTTGCTAGTGTAATTCAATTCACAAGAAAATAATGTAAACCTGTTCAACACATTACTAGATCGCTGTGGCTCAGACAAAAAAATATGAACTCCATCCCATGAGAAAAATGATTTGCAGGTGTTTCTTTACAAGTGGAGGAAGAAATTACACGAATATCAATCGCTTACTGAAAAAGAAGGACCAATGAATTCTCTAGTTCAAAATTGATAACATTAAGATTAAAGAATATCTTTTATGTATAAATTTACTACCCATCTGCCTTTTATACTTAGTACCAGAGTGTCATTGATTAATTGATGATTAAAACCCGAAAATATTCAAATATCAAGAACACATAACTGTACAAAATTTTACACATTAAAAATAAAAAAAATGGGTAGAAAAATTTTACTTATATAATAATGCAAAAAATTAAATAAAAGCAATAAATAAAAATACAACCATAGTACTTTAATTTATAAAAAATTTAAAGAACGGTTTTATTTCTCTAACAGACCTCATAAAACTCTGATACTGTAAGGCTTGTTCCACATTTAGTATTCTAGCTAACTCCATCGAAAAGTACTGCCTTTCAAGTGAAAGACATGCCGCACTAAAAAGGGATCTTTGTTTAGCCGCCCTGTCTGGTATCCCACGACTAAACAGACCATCTTTAAGTATCTTTTACTTATTCCAGTAAGCAATTAATCTCAAACCTGAATTCTCTGAAAAGAAAATGTTACTTTTTACAGATGTCAACTTGGAATTAATGTTTCAGATTGGAAATGATTAGTTTCAAACTGGGCGTGCATTATCTTCAGAGGAAATGTAGTTAGAGAGCTTTCGCTTCTTAAATGCGATGTGAGCATCTTTCTGTCAGACTTGGACTTATTTTCCAGTAATTTTCTGACACGATTTTATCATATAGATTGGAACAATATAGTTAACATAACGAATGTTAAAAAAAACCCGGAAATTTTATTTTTTATTAATATACAATGAATGCCATTATCGCTTATAATTTGCATTAAGTTTTCAAAAAATATCTTTAAGGCTTTCGAATGTATTTTCATCTAATTTCTAGAATAGGTCTCCAAGAACAAAATATTTTTTAATCCTAAATAAAAATGGCTTTCGATATATTTTAATCAATTTCTAGAATAGACCCCCAAGAGCCAAATATTTTTTTTTATCCTATATGAAAACTGCTTTCGAATATATTTTAGTCAATTACTAGAATAGGCCCCAAGAGCCAAATATTTTTTTTTCCGATATGAAAACGGTTTTCGAATATATTTTAGTCGGTTTCTAGAATAAGCCCCTAAGAGCCAAATATGTTTTTTATTCTAAATAAAAAGGACTTTCGAATATATTTTAATCATTTTCTAGAATATGCCCCCTATAGCAAAATATGTTTTAATCCTAAATAAAAAAAGGCATTCGAATATATTTTAGTCAATTTTTAGAATAAGCCCGCAAGAGCCAAGCATTTTTTTATTCTAAATGATAATGGCTTTCGAATATATTTTAGTCCAATTTCTAGAATAGGCCCCCAAGAGCCAAAAATTTTTTTATCCTATATGAAAACGGCTTTTGAATATATTTTAGTCGATTTCTAGAATAGTCCTTCAAAAGTAAAATATTTTTTATCCTAAATGAAAAAGGCTTTTCTCTGTACATTGAAGAAATCGATACGCATATGGATTCAAAATGTATTGCTTAGCTTAAAGGTTTTTGTAGAAGAATTTTTGGAATTGTTGAAATTTATTAAAATATTTATTATTTGGTTACAAAAAAAGTATCTTTCATGTCAAAGCAATAATAATTGCACTATAATGGTCTGCTGAATATTTAAGATTTAAATAATGGCGGGAATTTAATAATTTCAAATTTAAAGTATCTAAACTGTGAAGGTATAACATAGAAGAAAGCTTGAAAATAGTCTCTCTTTCTTTCATATATTGTTAAAACAAAAATCAAATGTGTGATTTCAATGCAAAAGAAGTTTGGTCTGAATGCAGACGTGACTTTATAAATTAATTATATTATAGCCAGTAGTGATTCATTCCTTATAAATGCAGCACTCTTTGCACTCACTTTTTAAAAAAAAAATCAGAATTTAATTATTTATCCAGTTTGATGATCAATGAAAATGGATGGGAAACAATAAAAATATAAAAAAATAAGACAGGAAAGGAATTATCAAGCAAGAGAAAATCGGGGCTGTTTGACGAACAGCCCCTTAGGGTATCCAAATAATCTACAATGAGATGCTGATTTGAAGATCAAATGATACTCTCCATTATTCAATTTAGAGTCATTAGAGTTGCACTAAGGCATTAGAGAGGCAATTTACAGCGTGGTTAACCTTTTTTTTTTTTTTACTGATATCTAAAATTTGCCTTCGTTCTTTCAATTCCCCTAGCCCCTAATTAATTTGGATTTGGATTTTTGCCTGAGCAGAAATCATTCGGTTTATTATATATTTATTACGTTTTATTACAGATCGCTGTTCAAAACTTCTTCTGGATAAATTTTTTAAATCTCATTCAGAAGAACATTTTTATAAGGAGGTGTCAGTTACGTGAAAAACTATAAATGTCACAGATAGTTTATTGTACATCTAACTTAATATTCATTTCTGGACGAGCATGATCGAGCTGATTGGGTGAAGACAGAAAATGGAAGGGGGGGGGGAGGAGGAGCTCTGGTTCACTTATCTGTCGAATGATCATTTCAACATTCACATAATTCTCTATTGTCAAAACTAGAAGGCGTTTACATCATATACCGATTATTTCATATTTTAGAAGCTCATTAAACTTTATGACTGGCTTTGAAATTAAAAATCTCAGTTTAATTATGGGTAAAGAAGTTTTTTTTTTTTTTTTTTTTTTACTTTTTCATATACGAAATATGAGAAGTATGTCCCGTCATCGATGGGAGGAGCCGACCCCCACTTTTTTCTGTGCCCACCAGGGTGGAGAGAACTAACCATCAGGCCAGAAAATTCTCATCCTCAATTACAAGGTGCCCCGAAATGGTAGTTATTAACTAAAATAAACCATTCCCATGTTGATTAAGTTAAAAATATCTTGAAATCTAAACGTAAATCGAGCAGTCATCAAAAGAGGGAGTCTTATAATGTGCATTACTTTGTGCCACAATATGCCTAAATTATCCACTGCCTGGTATTGGAAACTTCAGTAAGTAGTAAAACACAAATCAGTATCCAAATGCGTTCAAAATATTGCTTCTGTTTGCTAATATTTCGTTCATTTTTTTTTTTTCTTTTCTTTTCTCATTCTCCACATTCAAAAATATTTCAAATGGGGAAAAAAATCCACTCTAAAATGAAACCTGCTTTCAACTCTTTTTGAGATTCCCAAGTCATCTTCAATCGCAGGATTCATGCAACAAAGAAGCAGTACAGGGAGGAACGTATCTCGCTGACACATTCCTCACGGCGCTCTGTGACAAGCTGATATATGAACAATAAATTCCTTTCGGTGTCGAAAGAGAGTAAAAATAACTCTGATAAGTGTTTTGTTGAACATCTCCAGTGATTTATTTGGGATCTCACTCGCGACATCACGGAACAAAATTCAGTTCAGTTCGGTATCGTAGCGTCGGATATCTGAATACGAGTTATTCCATGTGCAGATATCCGTCAATTCGTTTTAACCGACATCTGCTGAGAGTTTGTTAGATATGTAGAATCGAAAAATATACAACTGTGTTCAAAAAGTACTCGAAATGGTAACATAAAAAAAAGGTATTAATTTGCATCTCCTCTGACCACATAGCATATCTCCAAACGTTTTTTTTAATCCTCAAAAGATGCCTTTAAATCGATTTTATAAAACTTTTCAGAGAGTGTTGCGAATTTTCATTTATCTAAATTATGGAATCAAAGCGGTGGTCACGAAGAGGCAATTTCATTTGTGGGAAAAAGAAAATGACGTGGTGCTAAATCAGGTAAATACAGAGCTTGTTAAGCTGTATATGACAATGTTTTGTCAAAAATTGAAGAATAATATCGGCGCTATTATAGTTTTGTAGAGTCCAGGATTTATTCTTAGACAGCTTTTATTATTTTCGACATTTTTCATATAGAAACTTGTTTAATAATGCCTGTAATTTGTAAATGACAATCACTTAGGGTTAAAATTTTCTGATTTTCCCGACGTGTTTATCTTAAGACGAAGTATATGGTCTTCTAGAGCCTGATTCATCTATGACAGGTTCTTTACCTTTTTGAGAAATTTTATTTCACTCAGATTCCCTTGTTTTTGATAAGCATCTGTCTTTAAAGTCTCGTCGTAACATTTAAAATAATTTCTTCGCAAGAGTTGCTTTGAATAGTTCTGGCGACGCAAAAATATATAATTGTTTGAGATAAAGTTTGAAATACAATATGTTAAAAATAAAATTTTGTTTCAAAGCAAATTTTAATGCAAATTCTTTATTCAATAACAGTTATCATTTTGAAAAATCGCCAAATCTCACTAAAAACAAATTATTATAATATTTTTATATGTGCATTTACATACGTTTTAATGATATTTTACAATTTTAGGTGCTATTTTCTCAAATTCTAACCTTTGATAGAATTTTCTTACGAAAAACATCATAAAATAAAATCTAACGCATAGATTTTTTTCTCAAATTCGGTATATTATTTTTTCAATATGTTCTTTAGTTCCTGAAATAGAGCACAAGTAATCTATTCATTTAGAAATGTTTTATAGCTGTTTGAGTGCTTCACAATGTGAAAGAAATTGAAAATTCCTTGTTATTTATCAGTCTAAACCCAGTATTTAAAGAATGGGGAGAAATAAAGCTTATTTTATAGTCAGGAACTAGATAATATATTTCATATCTAGTACAAATTTTAAATAAATTATTAATTCTTTCAAATTTTAAGTAAATTATTAATTCTTTCAGATTTTAAGCAAATTATTTGATAAAACCTCTAAACTAAAAGAAATTTTGCTTTATGCCTCTTTTGGTGTAAAAAAAGGCCCTTTTTTCAATTTTTTTTAAAAATTGATACTTAATTGGTATATTTTGGCTTGAGAGATGATTTTTCAATATTCTTGATGCAAATATTCAAGATATTATCATTTTCGATGTTTTTGAAAAATGTTTTTAAAAAATTTCATCAACGCAGTCAATACCTTATATTGTCTCATTTTTTTAACGAAATAGCTTTGATGATTAGTTTATTGGTTATATTAATTCTCAACTTTAATGCAATGCAATAAATTCCTTTACCCAGAATGCATAGGAAATTCTTGATTACAACATTTCCGAAAAAAACTCTAACATTTAAAAAGTAGGTGCAATATTTAAAAATATTAACGCCTACCTAATTCATTAATGCTTGAAACAAAACAGCAAACTTCGTTTATTCAATAGCCTAACATAGATTTCTCAAGATTTTCGTTGTGAAAGCTTATAAGCCAGTTAACAGCTACGCTGCCCGAGCTATTGCTTTTGTATCGTGGTCATGTTACTGGGTTACAAACCACAAGGTCCCAGGTTCTATCCTCGCTCATCACATTCTTTCACAATTTATTTTTCCGAGCGGTGACTATCTTCTTGTTCGAATCAATCAAGAAAATATTTGGTGTATCTCTTCGTAGCTCTGAGGCTAAATTCCGTTCCATTGTGAAGTTCTCATCTTTTGCGAAAGTTGGTACTTCGAAATCTACATAAAACACTGTGTGATTTCATTGTATATATTTTCGTTTCCTAGGTAATATACTCTTAATTATTCAAGAATCTACTGTATATCATGAAAGCTATTGTTTAATGTGAGCTATTTTATATAAAAACTGTTTCCTATCTCTTTATAAACTTATTATCTGACATTGACAGTTTTCACTTATTCCAAAAAATTGTGATTTTGTTATTTTTATTATTGCACAATAGGATGTGTGGAGAATGTCCCCATGAAATTCGATTGTTCTTTAACCCTTTAAAGGGTCATTTTTTTCTAGTCATATTATGTTAAAATATTTTTAGACTTGAAATTAGAATAAGAAAAGGGATTCATTTAGCTTATCAGATAAATGTAATTAATTAATTAATTAATTTGGTTAATTAATAATTAAGTAACAAATCAAGACACATCATTTTGCGTGAGATAAAGAACTGAAGCAACCAAGTTTCTGTCTTTCTAAAAAAGTGTGTCAGAACTTATGCCAACCTACATAATTTCATGCAAAGATTGATAAATTTGGTAAGAAGCCTACTTCCCACGGCCCTAGAAAGGGTTAAAATATTTATAATTTGCCAAGCTTGTGTATGGCTGAAGGAAGCTATCTTTTTAACAGATTTATGAAGCTTTATTGAAACATTTTATGTATTGCTTTGTGCTTCCTTAGAAATGTTTAATTAGAAATATAACTCAATAATTACTTAAATTTTAGAATAATTACAGGTCTATGGTTTTGTTAGGGAAGAAAAAAATTATTTTGATTACCATCTTTATATTTTTTCATTCATTTCTTTGTTTAAGAATAATTATTTTAAAATTATCCATTCTTCATCTTTTATGGATTTATAACCACCACTAAGAAAAAATAGATTTAGATCCTATTCTAAAAGCTACTGTCAGATATAAAATTCTACTGCTTTGGCATAAAATTCAATAGCAGAAATTCCGCCGGAATTACCAAATCATGCTTATCGATATTTCCAGTGCTTAAATGTCGTCATGTCATTCCTTGCATCCAATAAATTTTTTTTGAAAAGAGAGAAAGAAAATAAAAACGATGCACTAAAAAATTTATATTCGATTTTTTTGAGCTTCGAATGTCACCTTTGCTTACCGGACTCATGTATCAAAGAAGTGACGGAATTCCGAGATAAACCAAAGAACAAGAAACAGGAATCGTCTGACTGACACATTCCTCATGACGCATTTTTGACAACTGAAATATGAACAATAAATTCCTTCTGCTTTAGAAAGAAGGCGACAAGTAGTTCCGATAATTGTTTTATTCAACACCATCTAGAGATATATGGCGCTAACTTGGAACGAATTAAAAAATAAAGGCTACAGCCACGAGCTGAAACAAGTTCGACATAAAAAAGCTTTAAAAAATAAATAAAAAGAATAATATCAGGATAGATCTTAATATAAAGATAAGTCATTATTGCTACATAAAAGAAAGAATTCCGTTTCTATTCTGAAAGAATTTTGTTTCTATTCTGAAAGAATTTTGTTTCTATTCTGTAAGAATTCTGGAAGTACAAAGATCATTAAGTCTAATTTAATTACAAATTAAAAATTGAATTCGGAGCAAATTTCCCTGTAAGAAATGTCCTTATATCACCTTATGTCCTTATATTAAATATATGAATTTTTATTTTTAATAAGTAAAATTTGAAATCAACCGGAAAACGGTTGTAGTTAAAGGAAAAAATACAAAAAAAAAAAAAAACAACAACATATAATTAAAAAAAATTCAAAAGAAAAACATATTGATATATTTCTATACCATTATGAACAATCACTCCTTGAGTTTACAAATCTACTGCTTACAATAATATAATATTTTAAACATAAATAATACTTCTCATTACATTCCAAAAATGAAAATTCATGAAACAGTTATTTTTAGCATTTAAATAAATAGGAGCGTTGCATTTGTTACATGACCATTGTTCCAAACTTGTATAGTGGAATTTTACACCTCAATATGTTTGAAAATATAGGCCAGTGACCAATGCCGTCTTTTCATATATCCATAGACGGCAAAGGATGTAATGACTCTCTAGGTTTAGTAAACTTATATAGAACCGATTTTGTATATGGATGTATTTTTACATCACAAAAAAAACTACATTATTCTTGCATAAATTTACCAACATAAACAAAAAAAAAATATAAATGTTATCCTTTACTCTTACATTTTTTTATTCGAAAACAATATTTCCTGTATGTTTTTATTACTTTTTATATGAATAATCGTAATTAGTAACATTCGCCGAAATAAAATTTTACTCAGATAGTGCGGCAACAATGAAAATTGTCACAGACAAAGAAATAAATTCTTAAATATTCTAATTACTTTCGGAAACAATAAAATAGTTTTGGGAAAATTAAAATAAAAAAAGCACTATGCAAAGCTTATCGATACAGATCCACATCGCTGTGCATTTAAGGGTTAAATTCAAAAATTTACCTTTTCAATGATGCGAATTTTATATCCGAGCAATGTTTCTTTCAATTTTTGATCAGTTCTTGAAAATTTAATAAATAAATAGGAGCAGACGATTTTGAAATAAAAATATATATAGATACTCTGTTGCTAGGCAACGGAAAGATTTTAATACCACTCTACTTTTTATTTATAATTTATTTTTTAAATATTTATAGCCGTGTTTTTATTTCTTTTAAAAATAGTTAAGTTTATTAAAAATAAAATTCCAGACGATAGAAATATCTTATGTACATTAATATTTTATATCAAAATAATCTTTCGCATTTAAAATAAGTTATTCAAAGAACGTTTGTTTACAGATACTTTGGGATTTCCTCAAGTGCTAATATTAAATAGAATCTTACTTTTCCGCAGACGACACACAATTAAAATTTTGCTCATAAATACTGAAATGTAAACAAGATTTTAATGAAGTTTTTGTGAAAATTAATTAAGCTACCAGTCTTCTTATTATTAAAAAAAACATATACATTTCATCCTAAATAGCTCTAAGTTTTTAATCCAGTTTTATTTAAAATAATATCTAGGATGAAATTGAGGCTGAATAATTTAAGGCTAAAATGTGCAGTGAAAATTATTAATAAGACAATAACAGACCATAAGAGTAATTAAAATGATTAATAAAAAAACAGAAAGACTAATAAATTATAATATGCAAGTGTATACTTCTTTCATCTGATATTTTTAGATGGTCCCTAGGAATTTCTGATACAGGGTCTCCTAATATATTTAATCTGTAAAAGGAAGAGAGGGACGAATAACGAAACTGGAATGAAGATTTTAACCCTAAAATGCATGACTTTTTTTTTTTTTTTTAATTTATGTATTTTGAATAGCTGCATATAATTTAAAAAAATTATTTTAAAAAAATAATTATTTTTTTGTAAATTTTTTTAAAAAATTAAAATGTTTCGAATGGCTATATTATGAATTAAACAATGTCCTGGCGGCACAAATCACATTGTAATAATTTTGTAATAAAAATAAAAGTCCCTTTCTACCAATATACTTTTTCAAAATACAAAAAATATAATTTTGATAATTTTTAATTAATTTTTTTTAATTATAGAACTATTCATTCAAGAGCCATTTTTGTATTTTTCCAAGTTCCAATTTTCAATCTAATTTTGGTACCGTTAATGCCATATATCGGTCTTTTCTACAAGTGTTCACTAAAAAGTATCTAAAAAAGGATATCCAGACGTTCGTAGTTGCTCTTGTAACAGCCGTGTGTAGATTATAAATGGAAATAAAAACGAGTAGCCAAATGGCTACACGATGCTCTATGGGGTTAAAACTATTTTTCAAAATTGCAATGTAAATTAAGAAGTGAATTTTTTTTCAAACTTAAGTTTCTTGTTTTTTGATAATATAATTGTAACTGTTTACCTTCAAATGCGAATGTCGGTTTGGATTGCGTGTTGCTAATAGTCACACAAATTGTGAAATCTCCCGTCCCGACAATAAGCCTAAACCCCTTCTTTCTTTGTAAGATTTTTGCCGAAAGACAGAGGGTGTAAGAGAATAAACGATTGACGAAAGAGATCGGAGTGAATACCACGGCAGATCCCTGTAAGTGAATGAAAAAATGGCCAAATTGAATGATAAAATGATATTTTTTGAATTTTTGTATTGTAAATAACTAAAATGTACATAAAAATATTTATTCTAATCAAGAAAATATAAAGAAAAATTTATCTTCAGAGCTCTGATATAAAATCACCCCCTAGTTCATCCGGTTGATGCTTCCCATCTTACTTTACATTATACTTTTGTTTTGTTTTAGTGTTCTTTAAATTTCCGCAGGTTTTGATGGCAAGCAATTGGCCCAGGGACCGAAAGATTCCAGGTTCGAAACCGGATCCAAACCGTTGAAGTTTTGGTGCTTTTAAATCTGGGAGCAAATGCCTTTCATCTGGTTTAGTCAGGAAATTTGGAGGGAGCAATGCAAATTCACGTGTTGTCTTAGTCTTTTGAGGAGAGTACAAAATTAAGGGTTCCGTCTCCAAATAGCCTCTATTTGGCTTATGATGTCCCCTAAATGAATTTAAAAATCTTTAAAGTTTCAGACTGCTATATAAATCTGTGAATTAAGTCATTAAACTTTTTTTAAAGTTTCAGGCATATAGCATAATAAATAAAAGTTTTATAGAATAAAAGTTACTTATTATGCTAATGTATGAAATTAAATTTGACCACTTAACTAGGCAAATATTTTCAAATATGTAATTACTACAGCAGCATCAGAGTAAATGCATATTTTGCTGGATATTACAACTGACGAACTTTGACTACATCAAACAATCAAATCATAAAAACACACTGCCGCTTTGATGATAACGCTTGTTTTGAAACTATTGTAAGATTACTCGGAATGCTGTTAGCAAAGATCCTGTTCTAAATTTATGAGGCTAGTCTTATCTAACTATATTGAGCTGATTTTTTTTATCTGTCTACAGCAAGACTACAATGAATATTTTTGCAGCCTATTTCAATATGAATATAGAAATAAATAATAACGATTAGAGTAAGTTTTATTTATTTAAGACTAGCCGCCTTTGGCGACCAGCCAGTTCGCAATCTTAATGTTCGTTAAAATTTTAATAATTAAATATTTTATGCAATTTCTACTTTAATAGCTTCTTCATCAAAATATTTTAAAACTTCAAATTTTGATTATCATATAATTCATTCATAATATTATAAAGGCCTTCAGTCATAACGTAATATGTATCTCTCTCATTTTCTGTTAGCACCCGTAGAATTTATGCTTTAAATTAAAGTGGAAAGAATTAATCTTCAATTAATATAATAATATTTTTTACTGAAACAAAGCATTTTTTTTTTATAATCTGATTACTGAAAATAGAGTCACTCAGCGTTTAAACTTTATGGGCACTAAAGAATATCTTTTTAAATTTATGTAATATCTCAAGAGTTGGTCAACAAAATTTTCTTAGATTCATTAAGAGCAGATCGATTCATTAACAATGTTTAAATTTAAATGCATCAAACACTAAGAAAATAAAACGAATCGTTTAAAATAAACGGTTGAAAACAGGTTTTAAAAAAACTACTTAAAAAACGATGTACTTAAAACTATAAGCATATACAAAAAATATATAACTAACATAAATACAATTTACTTACAAAAGCATGCAACTAACCCAAAAATAATTTAAATCATCCATTGATAACGTTGTCATGGCAACAATCAGAACAGAATGCGCATGCGTGAATTTTCTTCGCCGGTTTCGTAACGCAAATACGTGATTTTTTCTACGCCAGTTGGGGTAACGCTATGCGGATAATAAATTTTTAATTTCCTTTATTCTGTTTTATTTTTATTCAAAAGTATTTCAGAATGAATCTGAAAGATCGATTCATTAACAATGTTTAATTTTAAATGCATCAAACATTAAGAAAATAAACAGAATCGATTGAAATAATCCGCCGAAAAATGTTAACCCCAGCCTCATTGCTGTTGGGAGAAAAAAAAACTGAAGCCTTTCTGTTTTGGCGGTGGGGAAAATGGAAGATTTTTTTGGCGGAAAAGTTGGCGGTGGGGAAAATGGAAGATTTTTTTGGCGGGAAAGTTAGTTTTTAATTAATAATTAAAATTCTAATTAAAAATTCGAAAAAAGTAACCCCAGGTGCACATTCCCAACCTCCAAGGTATACATGTACCAAATTTGGTAGCTGTATGTCAAACGGTCTGGCCTGTAGAGCGCCAACACACACACACACACACACACACACACACACACACACACACACACACACACACACATTGAGCTTTATTATAAGTATAGATTAATGTGACAATGTTTTATGTAATAAAACAAGAACAGTAGATTATAATCTAGTAATAATGACTTTGGAGTACCCAGGTATTACGCTAGCTAGAAATATAATTTAATCGCATCTCTATTGCTATTATTAATTCAGAAGAAGGAAACTGCTCTAACCAAATTTATGATGAAGCGACACTTTTAGTGTAGAAAAAAATCACAGATAAGAAAGAAATTTTTTTTTTAAGTTAACACACAAATCATGCTGAAAAATATCTCGGTAAAAGTCTTAACGACCAATGAAAGGATTTAAAAGTCATTCATAATATCCTGTCTTCATTCATAAAAAAAATTTCCCAATTCCTGTCAGGGATCTTCTGTTTCCAACAACATTTTCGCATCATTGGTTTCCAACAATGGATTTATGAAATGAAAGGCTTTTTACAACAAAAATGTTTGTTGCTTGGTGGTCTCGGTTACACTTGACTACTCAGACACAACGATCGAGTAAACATAAAACGATCCTGTGGAGATAGTCCTAAAGGAATAAAACCCTGTGTTGAACTGATTAATTTTTTAGTTGAATAATGACCGATTAATGTTGACTTGTGGTACAAATAGGAAATATCAACATCCCGTTTCTGAAATATCCTATCTATTCCACCAAATATTCAAAAAATAAATTTGTAGGGGTTTTTAAAAGCAAGATCTAGAATGATCGATGTTAACAATATTACTGTGAGTAGTTTGTCGAACTAACTAATCAACGATCCCTTGAAAATAAGTTGAATTCCTGAAAATATTTAAGATTCAAAATTTATCCTTCATTTATGCTTAATATGAAGGGAGTGGCCGAGATAGCCTGGTTGGTAGGGCGCTGAATTCGCATCCCTTGGGTTGCGAGTTCAAGCCCCGCCCGCCGAAGGTTCCCCGTGTGTATGTATGATGGCTGGCACACGTATAAATCTGTCGTGGTCACGAAGCTCTCCATGTCAAGAGTAATACCACTGGGGATACTGGATCAGAGACGATCGTTGTCTGATTCAGGTCTAAATTACGATCTGTGAATGAAATGCATGAATGAAGTCCGCCCCGTAAAAAAGGCTGTGACATGTGAGTAGTTAAGTCGTACTCTTGGCCCTAGTTGGTGCTACTGAAAAAGCAAGAGACGCTCATTCGGCTTAAATCGCTGATAGATAACTGTCAAAGTGTTTATAAAGTGCCATAAGTCACAACAACACACATATGAAGGGAAATCTCCAACAACCTCAGTGAGGAATAGTCAAACCTTACAAGTTTTAAGCTTATTTTACAAATTTGTTAGTTTTTATTGCAAATAACATCTACTAGTTTTTGAATAACGATACTTAAAAACATAATTTGACTATAGAACCATGACATTTTTACTTTTTCATATACGTAGTATGGAGGAAGTATAGTAATCGTCAAAAAATTTGAACACGAGATTTTGACGAATCTCCATGTTTTAGACCTTTGAGTTAAACGATTGAAATTGCAGATTTATATCAAATTTGAGTAAAATATGTTTAGAGGATTTCCGTCTGTCCAGTTATACGAATAAAAGTATCCAGGATAATTATAAAACGACGAGAGCTAGATAGATAAGACACACGGATTTAACATCTATAGTGTATACAATTGTCAAATTTTAAGACAAATCGAACAATGGGTTCCCGCTGGTGTGGAGAGGGGGGTGCCAGCTCAGGTGTCGTCCTCGTCATCTGACCGCGGTTCAAAATTACGAGGTCCATCCCAAAATAGCCCTAATGTTGCTTTACAACGGGACGTTAATATAAGTAAACTAAACTAAACCAACAATTTGTAACTGTCTGTCGGTCTACAATTCCAGAAACGTGTAAATGGGATCATTCAAAAACGTAATGAAATATATCAAATTTGTAATGGGATTTTGTGACTACAAGTGCAGTTTTTTGTCAAATTTTTGTTTCAATCAGATAGACAAAAATGTCTAAAACACATATTCAATTTTTGAATACTACTAACGCATGCCAGGGATTAATTGCCAAATAATTCGCCAAATACGACACGATAGATTCAGTAAATATTCTAAATTCGTGCCAAGAAAGGTAATATTTCGTATCTATTGTACGCCAATGAGTCATTCTCCGGCCCGACAAGTTTACTATAGTGTACGTGAGAAAGTTTTTGAGAGACCACACCCTCTGGTTTATGAGACACTTTGACCATGCAATACGTAAGTCCACTGGTCAGGAGTGTGCTTATTTTTATGCTATTTAAAGTTAAGTAAAAATTGGTTTGTTTCTACTTTTTGACCAGGTGGCGGACCTTTAACCTGTTAACTGGTAGATCGTGTGCTTGAATCTTAATTTCATGAAATAAAGACAACGCCTGCGGATTATTAATTAATTTAATTTAATATTAAATTTAGTAATAAATTATATCATTACACCAGTGTAATATGGAACTTCTATCAGATATGCATAATCTGAAGACGTCTGAAATAATCCCAAGCAATCTTTACAGGATAAAATTGAAATCGTCCCGTCTTTGTCAAATTTTAAGACACTTGACCTCATAACAACAGCTACAATGCAGACAGTTCTCAGGTCAATTCTTATATTTAGTTTCCGATATATAAAACTAAAGTTAAAAGTGATAACAATATGTAGATATCAGGAGCTTTCAAATGATTACTTTGTCACAAATCCTACTTGAGACATGTAGAGATAAATATTTTATCTTCAATATTTATCTTACTACTGATTATCATTTCTGCGGTATAAATAAATCGTGATTTAATTTCTTTGGAAAGAATTCTCAGTGAATATTTGAAACTTTGTCTGATCCATAGGAGGAAAAAAAAAAAAACTTCTTTTTAAATAATTTCTGAAATATTACATGGTAAAAAATGGAATAAATGTCGAGGTATCTTTAATTGATCCAAGAAATGCAAAAATGCACATGTGCATTTGGATTTTCTCCCCGAAATGTGTATTATAATACCTAAAACTAAAATTTTATTCAAATTAAAATGTAATTTTTACAAGCAACTTTAGTATTAGTCATTCTATTATTATATAATAAATCACAGTTTCCTTAAGCTTTTTACTTTGGCACCCCAATTTGGACTGTAACATTCCCCGCTTTCCAGTATTGATAAGACATTTACAGCCAGCTCTGTCGTCACTGTTAATTACTAAACTCCTCGAGATAGCCAGATGGTGGATCTTTTCACCTGGGTGGTCTCGCATCTGTTCATTAGCGACTACAGTGAAAGACCACATGTGGAATTCCTCGTCCAAGAGGTATTGATAGTACCTTCAAAGAGAAAGGGGTGTCCAAACATCTGGATGCCAGATGTTTCTCTTTGTGAAAGGACCTTCCCACGACCCACTGGCGCCGCTGAGAGAGCATATGGCTGAACCCCGATTGGCCGAAAGAGAGCTCAAATGACCAATGTAAATTAAGAGGCGGAGATTGTCACCGAAATAAAGTGCGGAGATTTTTTTTTTTTTTTTTAGAAGAGAAGAAACGAATTGCAGGATACTGTTGGACTACGCCCACGAGTTCGGAGTCCGAGAACTGCCCCTGGAGTGGTCGTATTGACTAACACCCTGTTAGTTCGTTCCCTGTGGTGTTGTTTCTCCGTATTGATGAAGAAGTGAGTTTCAATAAAACCTTCGACTTCGACTATTGTGTCTCCTACTACAGGTGTAAATAGCTATTTATTTAACCAAGATTAGAACAAGTTGTTCGTTTGTATATATAGGGCTGTAAAATAAAGAATTGTCGGGAAATTCTGCTTCGTTATTTGATCAGTCTAGATCAAGATATTACAGAACATAATACTATGCAGATCTCCCACTTATAATTAAAGCATTTTCTTGGTATTGAATGCACATAGTAGAGAAAACAATTATTTATTAATTTATGATAAACAAAAAGATTTAATTAAATGTGTTATGCATTGTAGTTTTGTGTCAAATTTTGGTATCAATTTTTGACAAAAAAGGCGTTGAAAATGTCTTTTTATGCAATTGATTCAGTAAAAATAATAGATAGACTCCTAAGTTTTTTATTTCATAAATATTGTTCTGTAATGCTATGAAAGATATACGTAGCCTTATCCAATGTCCCCAATTTTATTCCAAGGAAGGGTGATTATACTTTTATTCGAAAGTGTGCAAGAAAGTTTTGAGGCGATAACTCCCTGCTCGTTTTGTTATGTTTTTGAGTCATCTTGATTATATATATGTACAGATAAATGATAGAAAAATTCCCTATGATTTCCCTATATCTATCTGGATTTTTTACCTAAAACCAACAGAGCAAATGTCCTTGTTGTTGCTTTTGATTTTGACTTAATCGGGTTAGCTAAGAAATAAATTCAATTTCTGTTTCTAATAATTCCAAAAATGTGTAGAACCTAAATGGGTTTTAGTATTTTGTTATTACAAGTATACAAAGTATACTTGTAAAGTATATATACAAAGTATTAGTTCGTTTTTTAATGCTTTATTACTGAAATTATTGCATCAGTCCAGACAAAACTGTATAAACTTTTTAATGAGGTAATAAACGTTCTATTTCCGCTTGGAATCTTCTTACAGATATCTTGGGAACGGACTCAATTTCAATTTTGAAAAATCATCAAGCAAGTATTTGTATGGACTGTATTTGGATCGTCACCCATTTCTTGAGGCTTCAACATTATTTTCTGAGAAAAAAAATCTCAGTGCCATATTTGAAATGCATTACGTCTTTTCTTTGGTAGAATTAAGGTTTGAACCATCGACCCTCTAGACATGGGCAAAGCTCCTGTCATTGCGTTAGAAGCTTAAAGAGCTGAAAGATATTTAGTTCTGTAAACGTCAAAGCAACAACCCCTAGATTTTTTTTGCATGTTTCTAGTTTTTTCCTAAGAATGCCTCATTTAGAGAGTTCTCTATACGTAGAATAGTTTAAAATAAAAAAAAAGAAAAGAAATTGTGCTGCTGTTGGAAAAATTTAAGATTATATGGAAACAAAAATGAAGACGATTCTTCAAATAAATAAGGTCCACTTGTATTTGATGAAGTCTAGTACAAATTCATATTATTTATGTTGTTTAAATCCTTAAATGATTTGCTTTTTTTTTATTAAAAAACTGTCTTGTATTATGAAACTAAAATTGATCTTTTTTTAAAAGAAATACTTGTGATATGTATTGCCTTGGGTCGCAAAAAGCCTCAAATACATTACAACTGGTTCGTTGGAAATATTGATTGTATTTAATGTCAATTTAATCGTTTAGATATAAATTTATGTCCATAATTTCAGTCAAATTTTCTGACATTAAAACTGTGTTATTTTAATTTTAGAGTATTCTGTTCATTATATATATGAACTTTTCTAATGGAGGCCAATCCCATGACATCACAGCTCTATTAAAAAGGTAAGTGTACGATTCGTCTGTCTTCTAAATTTTGTGGTGTAACTTCACTTTTTTATTAGACTTGCAAACTATTCCGATATTATATTAAACAAAATCTTTCTTCTTTAGCTTTCAACAATGGGAAAAAATGAACCGTTTAATTATTTGATTAAACAACAAAACTGTTCGAATTTCACAGCAATAATGAATCCAATTTTTAGAAATAAAACAAATATATATGTATGTAATGATATTTTTAAATCTAATTTAAACTTAATTAATTTCTTAATTTTTATCTCATTTTAACCTATATTAATTTAATTCTAACAGGTTCTTTTATTTCCTGACCCAATTCCATCTTTCTTATTTAATTAATTCAACAAGAGCTCTGTAATAATGCTTAAATCGGCGGCTCTCACGTTCCGAGTGAAGGGATAAAAATTTGTCAGTCTGAATAAATTCCTTTATAAGATATCCATTTTCCCCTTACCTAAATCGACACGTGTAAAAAAAATCCCTATCAGAATATAATCATCGGGAAAAAATATTTCTAGCTCTTTATGCTCTTTCGCGCTTCTGCTCTTGTATCGCTTGTGGACAGACGTCAGTTCTCCACGCTTCTTGTACATAAAATATGCCTCCCAGGATGAAATAAAAGCGAAGTTTAAAAATTTAATGTCTCTAAAGACACAACTCTACTATTAAATATGTTTTGCATAATATGTATAAATAAAATAAACTGAAATAAAAAAAATATCAGCATTCAGAAGAAACTTGCACAGTATTAATTTAATATTATTGAAAAAGACAATTATTTGAATTTTAAGATGGCATAAAGATTATTTCTGTGCTGTAACAATTTCATAAGTTATAGTGGAAAACAACAAAAATTCGCTTAATTTTTTTCTTAAAATTATAATTAAAATTTAAAATTTTTTCCAAGGAGCACGTTTCCACCCTGCACCAAGCATGGTAGCTCTAGGTCAAACAGTCTGGCCTGTAAAGCACCAACGCCCCACATATTCATCTTTATTATTAGAAGAGATTATATCATGTTGAATAATTATTCTTGATGCTATCTTAATTATTCTTGTTCTTTAATAGTTTTTAAGCCTATCTTCAAGTCTGTTAACAGGTTATTAAATTTTCTCATTAATTTCAATTGAAAGGGTGCAGCATTTTAGTGTTGGATGCTACTGAGCATTTTTCACGAGGAAGATTAATTGAAAGAAGTGTATGGAGACAATATGTAGTTATTAGATGATGTGGGCAGTTAAATGCTCCATGTGATTATGACCAGGGCTGGAATATTAAATAGACAAAGTAGCATCGCCTAGAACCCTCACAACTTAAGGGAGTTTGAGTTCAGACAATTTTTTCTGTAATATTTTGAAAGTTATTTAATTCTGTACTTCATTTAATTATAAAGGCAGTGCAATTGAACTTATTCAAATTAGAATTAAAAAATTGTTTAAATTGATTTTGAAGCATTATTCTGATAAAAATCCTATTTAATTACCATCTGCAATTTTTAAATTACGTTATTTTATAATTTAAAAAAAAATGTTGTGCTGTTCTATCCTTTTATTAAATATTATTTAGATTGTTCTAAAAATTGTACCATTTTTTTTAAAACTAATTTATTTAAAATTATTTTTAAATTTCAGTTGCTTATTTTTTTTAAATGCTATATACTGAAACCAGCTTTTAAGAAAGTGATCTACAATTAAGCGTTTCGCTATTTCAATTTGTCAAACTTTATTACCGAGAACTGCTTATAAAAAAGCTAAAATTTAAATCCATAAAAATATTTGGTTTTGAAAATTTGTAGGGCCTAAAGATTTAATTCAGCTCTTATTGTGATCATCATATAACTTCATTAGGGAAGTTCATGTACACAATAAATCGAATAGGTGCAAAACTACAAAAATTAGGTTTTAAATGTCTAGCTCAAGATTAAATCGCAATTTCTCAAGGGAACTATAGCTATCAAGTTATGCATAAACTTAATTGAAATTAATCGTAACTAATATTCCTGGTCAACAAGCTGGTCTCCAAAGGCAACTAGTGTGTAAGTTAATCTACTTAGAATGTGAAGTGAGAAAGATAAATGACAAAAATTACATAGTTAAATAATTCTAAGCAAAACAACAAATGCAGAATCATAAAAGTGAAATTTAATATATTCAATTTTTAAATAGTAATAAATCAAAAATGTTATTTTAACTATTATTAAAAAAATATTTATATAATAACCACTTGTTTTTTGTCTGTTTTTAATTATGATTTTGTATCATGTTAACTCCCAGATAAACTGTATTTGTTTTGTTTATATAACAGGTGTCTGGTAACTGCCCTAATCGATTCCTTTTTGGAAATCTGATAACATTTTCTGTTCCATATCTTTCATTCGAGACTCTAAGCTTTCCTCTTATCAACACACTTGAAATGACAAATCCGATTTAAAATGACCTACCAACCCATGTTATTTTATACCATCTTACGTAATCAGAGACTCAATTTCAGAGAAATCCCTTGACATTTGACATTATTCAAACATTAAAAACTGTCATTCACCAGCACTTTTTGGCGGGAAAAAAAAGAGTCTAAAACTACATGAAAAACTCGTTTATACCATTTAATATATTCAACCATTACTTTAAGAAAATTTTAAAGGAAACGTTATAAAATATATGATGTTACACAACCTGTTTTCTTGTCATAAAGTCATGTCACGGATCTATCTCTTTAGCACCACGAGATATTAAAATAATACAGTTTTATTGCTTTCATTTTATTAAAGTCATTTTTATAAGCCATTCTGAATTTAATCCTCCACTCTTTCTTTTTTTTGTAGTAAGATAGCGAAAAAGAATCGTTTTCATTATTAGATCGATCTTTTTTGTTTCACGGTCATGTTGGCGAATTCGGCTTGGCGAGAATCTCTGTACGGCGCAAATTCCCGGCAACCACAGACAGTATCGTGATTATGTTGGCTCCTCAGCTTTTTCTTCGAGCCTTGCCGGTTCGGTTTGACAGACCCTCTCCCCAACCAACAGAGCGTTCATGAATGGGGAACTGTGAGTGTATCTGATATTGTTGAGGGGAGTGCAAGGAAGAGGGGAAGAAAAAACAAAATATTTTGTTCACGATCTTCTTTCTTTGATTGTTTTTTCCGGTGTTTAGAAAAACAATAAAAACTTTTGGATTGGGAGGGACCTGAAAGTAAAAAAAAATTCACACTTGTAGTAAATTGACTGGTCTTTCCCCTTAACCCCGATGGCGGTCCCGAAAGTGTTATGTTCTGCAGTTCTTTTCTCATGTTTCGTAGTTTTCGGGACATTTGGAGCATCTCACCATCAGGTAAGAACAGTTTTTATGAATTGTTCTGAAACGGCCGATTTTCATTTTTTATTCACTTTATTGCAGACGATTAATAAAATATGATTGCTGATGAAAAAACTTGAATTTTGCTAATTCCGGAATTATAAATTTGCTATTGCGGTTATTTGATTATTTTTACGATATATTCATAAACTTTAATAATCTAGTATATGTAAGAATACTGATATAAAAAAATGCAATAAATTAAGAATGCATAAAAATTTATATATATATATTAATGTGTAATAAATTTTAGTTCATGAAATGACGAAATTAATTTTTTCATAATTAATTTTTATGTTTTATATTTTATTGCTTTCATTTTTTACAATTAAATTAAAAAATGCTGAACATTCTTGAATGATTTTTCTAAACAGTTCTAAATATCTGAGCATTTTGTAAATTTAAAGCTTATTTATATTTTGGAAAAATCGTTCATCTTTGCTGATTATAATTAATTACTGTTAATTAAAAAAAATCTAAGGTTCATTTAAAAAATATATGCATATTTTTACAGTAAATGGAATGAAATATAAATTTATATCTTTTTAGATGAAATTCAGTTTATTAATTACATGCAATTATGCAATAAAATGTATTAATTTTTTATATATATTTTTGAAACCAAATCATAGTTAACGATGAAATGGTGGTGTTCTCAGTTAACATAAATCATGCAGTCCAAAAAGAAAAGAAAAAAAAATGAGTGCATTTAACAAGCTGCTAAACGATGCTCACTCAATTATCGTTAAGAATGCATTTGCATTTAAAAAGTGTTCTTTACAGCAGAAACAATTATAACTTGTTTCTCCCCTTCTAACTCTCATTAATTAGCGTGTTTCACCTGTCTTAACCATCTGCCGGTTTAAAAGAAGAATTTGAAACTGGATTTTTCCAATTCCGCAAAGTTACCCTGTATTCTCTCATGCTGCTAATTTAAATGGCGATTGTTCAGATCATAAAGGATTACTGTGTCAGGAAGATCCGGCAGCTTTTATTCCTGTTTCTCTCCCGCGGGCTTCAGAATGAAAAAAGAATTCTTTATTTTCGCCGCTGTGACTTAATGATAAACATTATTATTTAATGAAATGGCGACGAATTCATGCAAATATATGTTTAATATAATCTAAGATTGCTTATATTAGCGGAAATTCTACGTGTATTTTACGAAAGTAAAATTTAAAATCCATTTGGTAACATATTGTCCATAATTTATAAACCTTAACAATTTGCAGTGTATTTATTTTTGGTTTCTAAATGTGTGATTTCTTATATTGAAAACTTCTTAAAAGTTATCTTATTTTATTGCTTAAGTAATATCAAATAAATGATACTGATTCTTTCTGATAGTAAGATTTATTTTATCGTAATTGCATTTAAAATTTTCACTCGTATAGGTTCTGATAATATTATCGAATTGTGAAGAAATAAGCAACTCTTGATTTATTTTTTTTAAAGACAAGATTTTGACTTTAGATTAAATATTGTCTTTCTATTGTAAATTGTTTTTAGATCAAAATATTTCAACTTTTGTCCTTTCACTCGCGACTCTATAGTTTCCAATAAAAAAAATTATTCTTTGTCTTTAACTATTTCTAAAATAAGTTAAGTTCTTAATATAATTGCATGCAGTTTTCTTTAAGAACTTCTGTTCTTGCGGAGAGATAAAGCAACAACTCAGTGCAACAGGGAAACATGTTCTAAACAGTAATATATAGTGTTTTTGCATAGGAAAATAGTTGTTTTAGTGCAGAAAAGTTTTTGTGGTGATTTTTTTCTCTCGTTCAATTATTGCATTATATAAGATTGAAGCTGCTTCCATTTTTTTCAGAAAACTACATATACTTTGCTGTTTTATAATAAGAACCTATTAATCAGCGGCGAATAAAAGATGCAACTTCTGTAGATAAAATGAATATTCAATCACAAAAAAATATTTTAAAAATAAAATATTCTATAGAAAATCGCAATTACTTACGAAAAACTCTTTTTTATTTTACTAAACGATCTGAAAAACAAGATTAATAAGGTAAAAAAGTTATTCTTTTTGAATCCTAATTCTAAGGGTTGAGTGGGAAATATCAAACAGAAGTGAAAGTATTTGAAGGAAGAAAAAAATCGTCTGTACTTCTACGATTCTTCCATTCTTCGAACCACTTTTTAAAAAGCCATTGATAAAGAGTTCGGTTAGATCGGCTTAAATTTAACCCATTAGTTTTTCCTTCTAGACATCTTATACGTGAAGTAGGAAAAGAAAAAAAATAAAGTGTTTCGCCGGCAAATTGAAGGTCTCTCCATAAGAACGATTCGTCGAGGAAAAGTGTAGTTTACTTCTACGGCGTTGATTAAACTTGTCTCGAGAAATGAACCCAACATAAAACTGTTGCACTGTTGACACTTTTATCGCAACATTTACGACTTTGTATTAAAAATGTGATTTGATTTCTCGTATAAAGAGAATATGTTTCTGGAAGAAAAGTGGATTTTTTTTTATTATAACCAAAAAAAGCTAGATATTAAAAAAAAAAAAACTTAGATATTATGTTCAAAATTAATTAGACTACTTTAATTATCTGAGACTTAAACTGATTTCCATTACAATGTGCAGATTTTTTTTTATATCAATCAGGAAAATGAAATTTTTATTCGGAAAGGTCGAATGTCGAGAACGTGTACCGGTACAGAATCGAAAATTTATTCAAGAAAGAATTTGCATATGCATGAACTTAACATTAATCGTATGAATTCATACTGAACTGCCTTTATTCTCTTAAATAAAGTGATAATATATTTCGTGTAACAAAAATATAAAAGGTAATAATGCAGAATTTCCTTTTTTTTTTTTGAAAGTATAATTATATCTTTTTAAATTTTTTATTTATGCATTAAGTCAAATTCAGGACAGTCCGGGATAGTTATTTCAAAACGGGATATTTTTAACTATCGGCTCAGCTGTGGTTTTTATCATTTGACCACGATTTAAAACTTGGCTGCCGAATAACTCCCGTTTTGCATTCAACTAGTGTTTTAATCTTATCTAAACGAAATTTTGTTAACAAACGTGTTTTTAAATGCAATATGTAACAACGGGCCACAGTTATTATTTGACCCAAAAATAATCTAATACAAAAATGCACAGAAATCCAATAACAATAGAGTAAACCAAGAAATTGCGTGGAATAACTGGGACGTTTTTCCAAAGTTATTCGATGTTTGAAAAAAATTATCGAAGAGATATAGCTATAGCTTAATAATTTCTTTTGCTCAGAAAATGAATAAAAGAAATTGCAGCGAAATCGAGTTATAAAAATTTAAAACATCTGATTGTTTTTAATGTCTCTAAATAACGAATCTGGATTTTGACCTGTGGTTAATGGTCTTTTTTTTTTTTTTTTTTTTTTTCCCGCTGAAAATTGAATATTGAGATTCTCTTCAGTAAAAGGTTGATTTTTTTTGAAATGAAGTAACTATTAAACGTCTAGATGGCAATATATTTATGTAACTTCTTAGTAAATATACCGATCTATTCAGATAAATAGATAGGTAAAAATTTATATTTAATCAAATAATTCATCATTTTAACTTTTGCTATGCGCATATCGTGACCAGAGGTTCCTGAACAATTCCAGCTTTCCAATCACTGCGGAGTCGGAAAAAAAAATTCTCATAAGCTTTCAATAACATCTATTTATAATTACTATAACGTTTTACCTGTATGAAATTAATATTCTTAATATGATTGATTCTAAATAGTTTTTAACATTTACTTGAATTAGATTATCCGTGACAAAAATTTATCAGCTTAAAAAAAATGTCCTTGAAGGATTATCTGTGTTGAAAAGGACAAGCATAATCCTTATTCATTCAATTATATATCAAACTTACTGTATCAAAATTGAGAAATAAAGTAATATTTAATGTACATTTTTTTAAAAATACGATGGATTATATAAGGGTTCTATGATCTTTTTTTTTTTAAAAAAAAAAAAAATCCAAAAGTGTTTTAATCTAGTGCTTAAGCCTTCGCTATAAGGAGATCATCCTGTGAAACTGACAGAAATTGTGATGAAGAAACCCTGATCTGCAGTTCAGAAATTGAACTCCAACTGTACTCTTATTTATTCAACCATCGTTTAAAATACTTATTGGCTTGCATTTATTTATTTCTTTATGCAACAAAAGCTAACGGACGGATTCTACGCCCACAGAATGGGAAACGTTAATAATCATTTTTTTTAAATCCACAACTCGATTATGCCAGGCGAATAACGGCATAAATAAGTAGTCTTAACGATATTTCAATCCTACATAATCACGTGACCTGTCTATTCCACCACTGCTCCTCACACCTGATATTGGTGTACCCCGGGATTATCATTTGGTTCAACTCATCTTACAGATGACCGCGGAGTTTTTGAACCGGTTGTGCGACCCCTATGCATTGATGCAATCTGGTGCTCGGTTCCACCACACAGTGCCAGATTTCTTTCTTCTGCTTTTTTTTTTTTTTTTTGCTTTCAAATATCGTCTGCTGGTTTTTATTTTTTAGTATTCGCCTCTTTCAGTGCGGTAAGACCGCTTCTCGAGGTATTAAGATGGGTTCTAGGAGGTTTTGCCAGTGTTCGAATGATTAATTTCTGTCGGTGGAGAGTAGAAGTCGTGCGAACACATCTTCTTTCATGTTTCTTTTGATTTTGAAATTTTAGGTGTTTTTTTTTTTTTTTTTTGTGTGTGTGTGTGTGTGTGTGTGTGTGTGTGTGTGTGTGTGTGTGTATTTATTTTGAATTGGTGCAGTTTCAATAACATTTGTATTGCCATATAAAATTTTTAACTTTGTCAGAAAAGTATAAATTAGATAGTTGATTTTTTTTAACGTATATGAGAAATGTTATCAATGATTCTATAAAAAAGAAAATTAAATTTCTTCAATGTATCATTTATAAATAATTTAACAATTTCACTTCATCTATTCATTCCCTTTCAAAGTAATTGAAGCTTTTGTTTGTTTGGGACCTATATATAATATATTCGAACTTTTTGTTTTTACATAACTTGACTTATTTCATGCATGTGAAGATAGATTTCTATAACCGAATTTTCATTTATTTGATGTAGAATTTTGAAATTTTATACCCTTATATATTTAGATCATAATACATTCATTTACTAGTTTCAGAACTTCTAAAATTATGTGCCTTGCGTCTACTGCGAATTCCAGAATTTTTTTTTTTTCATTTGCTGTTATGAATAATATTAATAATGAATTGTAAATAAAAAAAAACACGAAGTAGGAAATAGTTGAAATAAAAATGCCTTTTTTGTACACGAATAAAAAGTAAATTTTTAAAAACTGTTATTTGTTTCTGATAACTAATATGAAATTTCTGGTCTTTTCTTGATATACAAATTTAAATTATAACTATCTATATTTATAAATAATCTGTTTTTTTATATTTAGATGGGGTTATAATAAAATGTTTTATAAATGTTCACTGAGAATTTTTAACTGGAAAAAAGATGCAAGCTTTTCATTTCTGTCGAGCAAAAAACCTTCATCTTTAACCCTTTATTATAATTATTTTACGTAACGTAATTAAATATTTTACGTAATTAATACTTAAATAACATTTCGTAAAACATTAATTAATCATTTAATGACGTTACTACTAAAAAAGAATTTTGTGGATTTTCTTTGATTTTGTTTCAAAATATCTTCCTTTCGCTTTTTATAGATTTTTTTTTTGGTTTGTATTTTTTTAATTCCATTGCTGAGGAATTTTTGTATAAAGTTGGGAAAAACGAGCAATTTTTTTTATATTTTATTTGACTGTATTATTTAGACTAAATAAACTAATACAATTTCTTATAGCAATAAAAAAAAACGTTACCATACTCTATAAATTTCAGTTTTATAAAAAAATATTCATTAACGAATTTATTAAGCGTAAACCATTCATTTCATAAATCAGCGTCTTTCTACATAAAAGGGAAAACACGCCGCAAAGTATCCTTATTCAATTTCCCGTGGCAAAAAAAAAGTATCAGGTGAAAATACTGATGCATAAATATTCTTAAAAAGTACCCATGAATAACAACTGGGAAGAAGGTCATGTGATGTTCCCAAAGAAAACATTCCACGCTCCACCGTCTTCTCTGATGTTCGAAAGTGCCAGTTTTTCAAGAGCGGCAAAAGAAAACAAAGGAATGGAAGGAAGGGGGAAAGTAAATGTTCTGACACGTCTCGAGTAAGAACGAAATTCAGAAACTTGAGTTAAACCGAGTGTTGAGTTAACACCAGTTTAAGTTTGCGTTAGTTAGTTGTTGTTAAAATTTCAATTTTTTCCTTTAGAAATCGATAACTATATTCCTCCCTTCGTACCCTCTATATTTTTATTTAATTTTAAATGATCGGAAAAATTTATAAGGCTTACGATGCATTAAAAATGTACATTTCCAGCTTATGTAGCCTTAAAAAAAGCCTAGTACGTATTCGTTTCTGTAGCCTTGGTAGATGTTAAAATTTTTGGTAAGATTTCTTTTTACTTTCTCGTATGCGTAGTTTAGATAAATTATATATTATAATATTCTATTGTGCAGCAGTGTCATGCAAGGTATTCTCTGGTATAACAAGTTTATTAGAGAGTATACGAGATAGTTTTGGGTAGACAATTCCTGCTTGTTTCAGTTTCTTTGGATCAAAATTCGCCAATTTACTCGCCAAGCTTGTTGAGAGCTTCACGAACCAAATGCTATAGTCTTCATTAAGTCAAGTCTATCGGAGTTGGGTTCTAATACAAACGTACTTGAGTTTCGGACTCTAGACATCATTATTAATGGGGCTTGGTAAATCTCAAGTAGTTTCTAGTATCCCCCCATTGTTAGGGCATAGAACATACGTAGATGCCTATTCAGATGTCATTATCTGACTATTACCTTTTGAGATACCGTAACTTGGTATGGGTTTGGCCCAAAAAGGTCAAATTCGAACCCCGATTCCATCGAAAAACCGCCTTCTATGTGAGACTAGTTTACGTATATTAAATCTGGCATTGAAGGTCAATTTTTTTCCCACTTGTATAGCTTGGAAAATTGGATGTCTTTCATCTTTTGACCACGGCTGAAAATTACAAGACCCGACCCAAATTAGGACGGCAGACAATTCATAGTAAAATAAAATAATTCACAATGAATGAAAAATATTCTATAATTGAAAATAAATTATAAAATTATCATTTTGAAATAATGAAGTGAAATTTATGAATGTTTATAGAGGTTTGCCAGATTCTGTAAAACCATATTTCATTTAGAGGAAAAATTATCTTACTAAGATTTTCAGAATTTTTTTTTTAGAATATATTTCTTTTCATAAGTGTTTATATAAATTTTAAAACAAAAATTTGCTGAAAATAATGTTTTAAACTGTGACTGTCACTTATATGCAAGTACGATAGTTCTGCGCCATCTAGCGAGAGTATTCCAAATTTTCTACCAAAATCTCATTACTTTCATAAATTGTTACTAATATTCAGGCATACACATATTTGTCCACATGTAGATGTGACCTCCCAATTCTCCCGACATAACAGCGTTAATGAAGATTTTTAAATAGTAATTCAGTAAAATAATTATGTAGAGGGGGAAAAAATTGCAATTTACAAAGATTGCAATCTGTAAAACTACAACAATCCATCATTAGTATTTCCAATTAATAATTATGTATAGTTTTTTCGCTATAAGTTATTAATTATGAATAACTATTTTAAGCCCTGTATGTTGTATCTCAGATCCATCAAAATTTTTTCTTCTAAAAAACTACCTGGAAACAAATTAAAAGTTCTCTCAAAACCTTATATTATTAAAATAAAGATGAGTTTTGACTAAGATTGATCGCATTTCATAGTATTTTTTTTTGTTTTATTTATATTTATAATAATTCTTTTAACTGTTTCCTTAACGTTATGATAATGAGTCGGTATTACTCATCATTATAAGCCATACCCGTTAATTAAATAAAGGAATTGCTTTCATTTTTTGCTGATTCATTATTTTAGATAGTTTAATACGTTAGAATAACAACATTGTAACGACTGTGTTGTTTCTTGAAAAAATAATTTGTTACATATTTGCCGCCTGTTTCTCAAGCTAGTATGAAAAAGAATCGTAAAACATTGAACTATGATAATTTTTGTAAACAAATGATATAAAAGAACATTTACAAGAAAGAAATCGTACACAAATTTATCAAATTCTAAAATGATGCACAGTTTCCACTTTATTGCCAGATGCAACAATAACATACTTAAGGCTTGTAAGAATTGCCAGATGTAAAGAACAAAATTTAAAAAAAATCTGTCATAAATGACAAGTTACATTTTTAGAATAAATTTTAAATTGAATTGTTCGTAATTTTAAAAATAACAATGATTTAAAAAATAAATTTAAATCATGTAATATTAAATTTTATTCATTATACAAATATTTTAAAATACATACATTTTTATAAAATCAAAGCATAAAATAATATTTATTAAATTAGAAATTATTCTTACGGTTTTAATTACAATTGCAGATAAAAAGAAATTATTTTGAACAACTTTAATAACTTTTAGAAATTTTGTTCCAACTTAACAAATTCTAAATGATGCACAGTTTCAACTTTGTTGCCAGATACAATTATAACGTAACTAAATTATGTGGGAGTTGCCAGATGCAAAGAATAAAATTAAACAATTTATCAAAAGTGACGCGTTTTATTTTTAAATTGAAATGTTCATAATTTTAAAAATAAAAGTGACTAAAAAATAAAGTTAAGCCATGTGATATTTGAACTTTTCATTATATAAATATTTTAAAAGACACACATTTTTATAAAAAAAAAACCTGAAGCGTAAAATAATATATATTGTTAGAAATTACATTTAGGTTTTAATTACAATTTCACATTAAAAAAAAGAATTATTCTGAATAAACTTTAATAATTATTGCAATGACTAATTTAAAATTTGATCTGTTTACAGCTAAAAAAAATTTGAGTTTAATAATAATAATACAATTTTTCAATGTAATTGAAATTAAAACCTATTTTAAGGAAGAATATAATAAAAGAACTTTCTGAAAAAGAATCAAGTCAATCAACCTTAAATAAAATATTAATCATATTTTCATACTAAATGAACTTGGTTACGATCATCACATGCAGAATTGAAATAGGAAACACGTTAACACCTGGCAGAACTCATCATAGAGATTAATTGTTCCTTTTTACCAGACGATAATTTAACTCCCAAGACGTGATGAAATCATACGATGCCATCCTACGCCAGGATAATGTGTTGAATACGGAAATGAAAAGGAAGAAGAATATTCTATCTTAAAGGTCGTGGTGTGATATCTTATCAGCTTATGATTTAATCACTTGGACACAGTTTTTTTATTTCATTTATTCTTTCTGCCGTGTTTGCAGTGAATAGTGCTCGTGATCTTCCTCGCGTAAATTTACTCGTTCTTTACTTATATTCTTGACAGTGATATTTCTTAGTATCATCTTGACATTGCACCACGTTCGTTCGTTCAAGGACATTATTTTTAACGTGAACTCTGCGACATGGTTGGCTTCCTTTTCTACATTTTGTTCTTCAGTGAAACAAAAAGTTCTTTTTTTAAAGTAAAACTACGACGAGGAAATAGAAAGTTATAAAACTAAAATTTTACAACTTTTGAAGAAGTAAAACTTGTGTGAAAGCGTTTGTCTTTTTTTTTTTTTATTAAAGTGTAGAAATTGAGAGATTTAAATTTCCACTTGAACTCTTTTGCAAAAAAGAAGTGTTTTGGAGAATCCATTTTGATAGGAAAAGTTTAAATTTATGCTGGAAAAAGATTGAGATAAGAAATAGCTGATTTATAACTGCAACCGAATGAAATAAAAAAAAATTAAATCTGAGCATACTTTCAGGTTTAATATCTACCGAATATGTAAATATTCGGTATTTACATATTTAATTTACATATTTAATTCGGTACTATCACTGCATTGTTCAGCGCAAAGTGCAGAATATTATTTTTTGATAAAATTTAATGGAAGAAAATAAAGGTTGTTTTGACTTTTATTAATCAACGTGAACCAAATTTTAACAATATAAGGCAAAAAAAAGAAAAAGAAAAAGAAATTTTGGAAATATTTTAGTTCTTTTAAGTAGACTTGTCTTAATTTGAAAATAAAACAGCTGGTTATCTGTAAATGGATTAATTTTGCATTATATTTTTAAGGCATATCTTTATTTTTGTACTTTTTCAAACAAACAAATTTCATTTTTACGCCCACTTTGAAGAAGTAATATCCAATACGTGTTCCGAATTCGAATTGAGTTTTCTTATGAAAATATCAGTCACCCCCCATCCCCCTAGAATGTGATTTTATATTTCACCGTCATGCATCTGCCCGTGTCATTTATTGATATTCTGATAAATGTCACCAAACGATAAAGTTGGTGTGATTCTCTTTCCTCTATATAAACTTACCGCTGATGTAATTTTTTAGGAATTTTTCCTCCATCTCTGTCGCTGAAGATGAATTGACTCTATCCAAGGCTGCAATGCGTAATAAAATCTAATCTGTTTCGAAGGCCAAAAAAATATAAAATAAAACATAAACAGAAGTTGAACCTTTCTTCAGTTTTTTTTTCTTGTTTTATTTTTATGACATACGACTGATACTGAATTATTAAACTCTTTGTCTCGTGCGTTATTTCAATATCGTTTGCTTATGAATTCCGGATAATAAAAGTTTCAAAATTAATATATTTACTTTAGAAAAAGAATTCGAATTCTTACAAGATGATTATTATGCTAATTTACATTGTATAAGTTTTGTTTCTCTTTAATTTGATTATTATTATAGCCTTAATTTGTGTAAAGCGAACAGAACCAAAAAGAATTTTTCTACTGAAGACGAAATATTTAAGTACTAGAATAATTTTTAATGGGACCGATCTTATTAAATGTCAGAATTCTTCGCTTTTATTACGAAATTAAATCGGAACAATGTGCTTTTTCTGGCTGAATCATGACCGCTGTTTCAAAAGAGAATTAATTGTTTATCTTTGATAATTTGTTCTACCTTTTTGGGAGAAATTGTTATAACCGCGGGTTAAATTCTTTCTTTCAGATATATAACGATCCAATTTAGTTCTTTAAACGGTGTTCCTTGGATATTAAAATTTTTTTTTCTTTGGTGCTGCATTTAATTGAATGCGATTCTTATCAACTTTTGAGATTAAGCCTGTTTGATTGGTTTTCTAGAACACACAGAAAGAATGGAACTGTAATTTATTAAGTAAAGATAAAAAGCAAAAAGCAACTTTTCTGAGAAATATGGAACTTTCTAATTGAAATGTTAATCTGAAAAGATATACTTAATGGTTTGTACTTAGAAATCTTTCGTTTATCTTCTAGTGATTAAATGAAGAAATTAAATCAAATTAAATTTTTTACGTAACTGGATGAGGTGTAATTTGTTTCCTTTAAATTAAAGAAAAACTTACTTTTTATGAAAAATGGAATTTTTTTTTCATGAAAAGTATTAAAATAAATGTAGCATTTCATTGGTGTTTTCCATTCCATTCTCAATTAATATATATTTCTATTTTTTTATTAAATAAATTATTTTATTTTTTGAAAAAAATTCACGGTTTTCTATTTTTTTAAAGTTAAGTAATTATTGCAAAATACGTCTATAAGTTTTATTTCATTAAAATTTTATGAAACTATGAATGTGTTGCTGATATTTACTATTGATGTTAACATTCCACAATATCTGTTAATTATTACGTTCAAATTGTGTAATTAATTTCTGCTATTTTATGAAGACAATTAAAGTTTATTATAAATTAATAACTTCTGACATATCTATTAAAGAATCAAACCTATTTTCATTGCATCTATTTTTTATACATTAAAAAAATATATCGTCAAGTTAATTGATTTCTAAGTGATTTATTGATATTAACTTAAGAAAGAAGACGAAATTAGAAGAAATCAAATCAAATTTAGCTGACTGGATTGCAAAAAAAGGCAATTTAAGAAAATTATTTAATTTCATGTTTTATTTAATTTAATTTTTAACAAGCTTTAAGTCGTTATTTTGCAGAATGACTAGTTAAACCATTTAATACACGGATTTTTTTAAACATTTTTACTGACTTTATCTGTTAATTAATGAAATAATTATTCTATGAAAAAACGGAACTTTACATCATTTGCATCTTTTAGAAATTATATAACGAATTATTGAAGAATGTCCCGACATAGATTTAAACTCCAAAGAGTATCATTTGCTAAGAACTAAATTTCATAAAATGAAGAAATATAATGCTTTTAGATGAAAATTTAATTTTTGAATTTTAAATTATGATGCCTGACTTCAGACAGTCAATAATTTCTTAATTAGTTTTATATTTAAAAATCTTTAAAAAAAATAAGGTCACAATTTTATGAAGGTTTTTCCCCCCTTCATATTTAAACTCAGTAGAATAATAATTTCTCAGGATGCTAAAAAGATAATCTTTTTAAATAATGATATTCTAAACTTAAAGAAACTTTATTGAGTTTTCATGGCAATTAAATAAGTTTTTTACCAAAAACTTTCTATATTGGAAAACATTGAGCTAAACATTGCTTTATGGCGGCCTTTACTTACAGGGGTGAACAGAATTTTTTTTTTGAGAATTCCAATGTCATTTTTTTATTTCATTTTTAAGCAGATAAATTAAACTATTCTTAGATCAAATTTGAAAGTCAGTTGTGTTTACCGTGCTTAGTTAAATCACATGTGTGTTAGTAGTAAAAATGTTTTGCGTTTTCTGGCCCGCCATCCTGGCTTCTTTAGAGGGAAAGGTTTTGCATTTTTTATTGTTTTTGATTTGGCTGCGAAACACAATGGGGCTATTAAGTAAGAAATGTAAACAAGTGCTGCAGCAAATGGAAACTTGATGACTTTGCCAGCTGTGTAAATAAAAAGATGAACGAAAAATTTACACCATTAGTGCAAACCTAAATTTAGGTGCAAATCTAAATACAAACTTGGTGGCGATAAAAAATGAAATTGATTTTATTTAAATTATAACATTATTTTAGATATTTAAATTCTCTTCTAAGAATCATAGATTTAATTGCTTCTTTTGTTACTTGCAAAAATGATAAATTTTTGAATGTCGAAATTATAAATTTTTGATTGCCAACTGATAAATTTTGATTGTCGAAATTATAAATTTTTGATTGCCAACTGATAAATTTTGATTGACGAAATTATAAATTTTTGATTGCCAACTGATAAATTTTGATTGTCGAAATTATAAATTTTTGATTGCCAACTGATAAATTTTGATTGTCGAAATTATAAATTTTTGATTGCCAACTGATAAATTTTGATTGTCGAAATTATAAATTTTTGATTGCCAACTGATAAATTTTGATTGTCGAAATATAAATTTTTGATTGCCAACTGATAAATTTTGATTGTCGAAACAGTCAAAATAATAAATTAAAAAAAAAATCGAAATTTTGTATTGTCGAAATGATAATTTTTTTAGTGCATTCAAAGTGACCTATATATTCAATCTTTGGCAAAAATTTCCTTGGTATATGTTTGTTTTTCTAAAAATTATGCTTGTAAAAATATTTAAATGTAGAAGTTTCCAAATTAATTGGTTAAACATTTTTCTCAATTTTTGCTCTAATCAATGTTCCTATATTTTGTAATTTTTGTCGTTGCATAAATTATATGCCTCTAATAGATGCGACGATTGACCATCAGACAATAGTTTGGTTTAATTGAATTAAGCTCTTATTTTTGAAGCTATACGCAGACTATTTGGGTACGGACTTCTTAATGGTGAGCCGTGATGAGATAAAATAGTTACTTAACTTATCGACTCGCAAATACGACGGATATTTGATATTTGGTCTCGAGTCTGTGATCCTTTGAAACAAAGTTCTGCGACCAAGAGGGGCCGTGGTGACCTAGTGATGAGGTCCAGGTCTCGGGGACGGGGGCCTCTAGGTTCGAAACCCGATTCCACTAAAGATTTGCTTTATATGCGTACCTAGTGCACTCTAAATCTGGCATCATGGGCGAGGAAGAGAATGCGAAGGAGAGAGAGTACCAAATCAGTTGTCATCCTCGTCATCTGACAGGGGGCTTAAAATTACGAGGTCCGCCCCAGAATTGTCCTAGAATTGTTTTCAAACTGGACGTTAATATAACTAAATTAAATCTGTGATCAGCATTTTATGCACCCGAACAGGTTATGTAGAATGAGGCCGAAACGTTTATTTCCTGAAAAAACATAAATTACTCGACAGTCCCATGGCAACATGGGGTTATTAAAATCATCTTTGTTTGGATTATCTGTATTCTAAATTTCGCAGTATTGTAACTTCATTTTTTTATTCGTCTTCTAAGTTGGATAGATATTAAACAGAAACACTTCTTCAGCTTTCAAGAATGGGAAAAAAAATCATGCGATTATATATTGGATTAAACGATGAAAACGGTTTGAATTGCAGAGCAATTATGTGCTCTATTGCTGGAAATTAAATGAAATTAAAAAAAATTGCAACATTAAAAAAAAAAACGTAAATGATTATTAAATTGGTATCAATTAAAAAATTTCAATTTTGTAATGGTGTGAACATGATTTAATTTCAATAATATTTTTAGAAGGTATCTAGGTATCATTTTTTGAAGGTATCACAAAAATTTAATTTTTAATTATAATAATAAAACTAACATACTCCGTGGTGCACATTTCCACCAAGTATTACTGAGGCAATTTTGATAGTGCTGGATCAAACAGTTTCTCTTATAGAGCCCCCCCCCCCTCAAACACACAAATACATACACATGTCCTTCTCTTTATTAGTAGTAGAGATGTACTCTGATATTTTCTTTTTAAACATAAGCAGTGATGATTTACTTATTTTCATTAAATCTATCTATTTATTTGAAGTGATATGTCGATTGAAATCGCATGATTTTTTAATTTTTTTTAGTTTGAAAATTATGCTTTTTGTTTTAATGTAATGTATTCAAGTTAGAGACAAAATGTAATGAAAAAACAAACAAACAACTTGAATGTTCGAATTATTTATTCGTTGACAGTATACATTTTTGATTGAATTATACCGCTTGTGGGAAAAAAAAAAATGTCACCTCCCAGATTATGATTTCGCGTGACATTTTTTAAAACATTTTAAGAGAAAAAAAAAATGAAGAAAAAAAAAACTATATATTAAGAATTGCATAAAAATGTTTTCTAGACCTCTGATTTCCGCCGAAATGCATTTCATAAATCATGTCAAGTAAAATTTAGTTCCGAATAAAGTTGGAACATAAAGAAAATATTTCGTAAATGAATTCGTTTTAGTATAAGCTATTTACAGTAAAGTTATTTTACTTGACTGGAAATGTACATATTCTCGAAAATTTCATAAGAAATCTTTATTTTTTTTTCTCTTTCTTCCCCCCCCCCCTTTTTTTTTTTCCTTTTTCATATTTAATGAACACCTGATTCTGAAGGGGTTTATGAGCAAGATTTGTTTAGAACATATCAGGCGTTCTATAAGAGTTCGTTAGAGAGGTGAAGCAAAAACTGTCACTTCTTTTTTTTATATTCTTCGAACTTTCTTTTGACTTCTTTCTGAGAATTTTTTTTTCTTCTTTCACTAGAATGGCCACCGAAAAAACCTGTTTTTTTCCCATCAAGAAGAGAAAATAATTGAATTTTTTATTTTTCGTTCAGGTTTTGCCGCTGGAATATTTTTTTGACAGTTTTTAAATGGCAACACTGCCTGATGTCATCGTTGCCGCCCGCGGCTGTATATAGTACCTCTGAAAGATTTTGATTGTTTCATTCTTGATTTTGTTCTTGTTTCAGATTATCTTTGTTTATTTATTTTTGTTGCGATCCTTTCGATTGTGCCGAGCTTATCTGCCGTAAAAGAGTGGTCTGAAGTGTTTTTTTCCCCGCGTTTTTATTAAGTATGAGATTGAGGATAAACTTACACTCGATTTAATTTAGTTTTTCTTCTTTTCTTTCTCTTGTTTCTTTGTTTGTTTGTTTGTTCTATTAAATTGGTAGATATGCACTCATTAGAATTGAAAAATTATATAAAATACTTCGAAAAGTAATTAAAAAAAACTGAAAAAAAAAGTTCTGGTTGGCTTTATGTATATTGATATTTTTTAATGCGATGCAAGAATTAACTCCAAATTAACTGTAACAAAACTTTGCATTCGATGAAATGTTTGTTCCATTGTTTGTTTTTTTTTTAAAAATCACATTCTTCAGTCGTTATTTTACAGATTGATTTTAAACCCATCCAGACATAATTCAAAATGTTTGGTATTTAAATTTCTTCGTTTAATAATCCTAGAAAATCGAACTAATTGGCAAGAGCCTATCTGATAAAAAAATAATTGTTCTTACTAATAATGTAATGTAAACACGAATATGTGCATTCTGTTTTTGCAAAAGTTTAAGTTTATCATATGTGAGCGACAAACGATTTTATTTTGCTATTTCCTGTATAAATCTACGAATTATTTGCCAAATCTCTTAAAATGGATTATGAGTTACAATTCTGATTTTAAATATTTAGGGAAACAATATTTGCTATTTAGATATTCAGTTTAATTTCTTTTTAAGTAAGATCTTTTTTGTTAGATAAAACAAGATCTAGTAAGTTATGTTTGATTTTTCAGAAATTTAATTGTCAATTTTAATTATGCTGTTATCGAACTTTTATTTTAATTAAACTGTTTTCGAAAAGTTCTATAATGAGTATTCTTAAAGAATACTTTTAATATTTATAGAAATATATGTTAATTAACAAATTTTAAAAACTATGCTTTAATAATAAGATTATTCTAGAATTATTGCTTTAAATGGATCGGTAATGTAAATCGAACTAATTTTATTTACTATTGAAATTTTATTTTTTCATTTACTGAATGAAACAATTTTTCTCTTATGAGAATGGGACTAATAACCTTTTCAAACCCATCAAGAAATTTTTTGAATATGACACTGATGTTTGCTATTGACATTGACTTTCCGATTATGATGGAAGATATGAGATTGTTTATATTTCATCTTTTAAATAAAACATGGACATCTGTCTTGTAAATCTATCAGAAAGCGAACTGCTTTCTGTCTTTCTTTCTTTTTTCTTTTAACTTCAGGGTCACGGTCAGAAAGAAAACAAAAGTCGAATTACCACCCTCGTCAATTCCAATCCGAGAGTGAAAAGCTTCGTAAGCCAGAACAACAAGAAAACTGTCAAATGTATCAAAGAACAAGGCGCAAACGATACTTGAGGTTCTTTTTCTTTTCTCCTTAGGGCAACAGTTCAGCCACAGCACCGGAACTTTATTGGAACTCTTGAGGCATAAAAAGAGAAGGGATTGGTTGACAGCTGCACAATAAGATTTTTGTGAGAAATAGCTTTCCGATTGGTGGTTCGATTCGAGAGATTTTTTGTATGTGTGTGTGCGTGCAATTCCTTTTAATTCCACTGCAATGGTTTAAATCGATTGTACCGAAAGGTGTGGCAGTGAAATATTTTAGTCCCAAGTGCATTAAAAGGACACGATTCATTCATGAACCAGATGTGTTTTCTTAAGAGTTAAAAATTTTGTAAATTGATTGTGGCAGTGACTCTGTTAATACTTATCAAGAATGTTTTTTTTTTTGAAGGCTCTAAAGATATTACTTTATTTTTTCTAAAACTTCTCATGGAATTTCCACTTTGCATAGTAAAAAGAGTTGAATTACACTTGAATCGTATCTTTTCTGTCGAATGATATGGGGTTAACTTTGCAGTGTATTTGTTAATACTATAAAGACGTTTCAAATATTTTGCGTATAAATAAATTCTTACATTTCAATATTTTGTTTATGAATTCTTACTCTCAAATATTGTTTATAAATTCTTACTCTCAAATATTTTGTTTATTAATTCTTACTTTCAAATATATTGTTTATGAATTCGTACTTTCAAATATATTGTTTATAAATTCTTACATTCGGATAGTTTGTTATAAATTCTTACATTCGGATAGTTTGTTATAAATTCTGACATTCGGATAGTTTGTTATAAATTCTGACATTCGGATAGTTTGTTATAAATTCTGACATTCGGATAGTTTGTTATAAATTCTGACATTCGGATAGTTTGTTATAAATTCTGACATTCGGATAGTTTGTTATAAATTCTGACATTCGGATAGTTTGTTATAAATTCTGACATTCGGATAGTTTGTTATAAATTCTGACATTCGGATAGTTTGTTTATGAATCAATTCAGACATTCACTAAAATTCTTGCTACGATTTTTATGGGAAAAGTAGAAAATAATGTGTTCTGCAGACTATGATTTTCTTTTATAATTTCGGAATACAAATATGAATTTTTACACTTCAAACGAATGCTTATTTTATTCAAGTATCATTGTACTTGACAAAACAGAGTATTACTATTACATTTCTCGTGAATAGCAAAATAAAACATTTTATCACTTGTAATATCCATTTATAGTATGAAAGGTATGTTGATGTGATTTCTGAAGATTTGTCTTCTGTTTTCAGAATTTTTAAAAGTTTTTCCGATTCTGCGATGTGTTTTTGGACAGAAAGTTAATGGGGAAAAAGGCAAGTTAATGGGGAAAAAATGTGTTAAAATACGACTGCATTAAAAAAAGATTAGAATTGCATCTTTATTATTCTATATGTTTATTTTATTTTTTTAAATTTCATTGTTTTTTTATTTAAAAAAAACTATTACTGCCCCACTTTCATGTTTTATTTATTTAGTATCTAAATATCCCGCATAAATGATTGGCAATTGTGGCAGTCATATGTATGGACAAAATTAACCATGTGTTTTTTTTTTACCTTTCTAAAATGGATTAATAATAGACTTATTCAGCAAGTTGGCAGGTCTGATTTACGGCTTTGGATTTCAAACCTATTTATATTAGCTAAAACTAGAGTGCTGCACTTTAAAGAGATCAGTTTTAGAGACAGACGATTCTACTATTGAGTATTTTTATAAACACAAGAGAAAACCATTGCGTAAAGAAATTGTATTTAGGCGACCTGTGAACCCCACAAAGTGGTAAAAAGTGTTTTACGGATGTTACCTTTTGTCTGTATAACCGATTTCCATTAATATTATTTATGAGGCGTTCTCGCCATCTTTGTTCAGCTGTAATTCGTGACTGTAGGATTTACAGAAATGTAAATGCGCTATCTCGTATAAATTATTGAGGGCATTGACTTGGTATCGATAAGTATATATAGAGTTCGTGGTTTCAATTAATGCAAATGACTTTAAAGTTTATTATCTGCATCAGATTGTGAAGTTCGGCAGTAACAAAACCTTTAATGGAATTTCTTATACCAGAATGATTAATAGGTTAGAAGAAATTCGGAATCTTAGGGAAAATTTTGGAAAAGATGAACTTACTAGTGAAATTTCAAATACTTAAACATTTAAGAGAAAATGAATTTAAAATTTTCGTAACTAACATTTAAAATAGAGTTAATGCTTGTTCATTCTTTGATTATAAATAGCTCTAGTGTTGCTTTAAAACGAAACGTTAATATAACTAAACCAAACCAAACGAAGCCAAATCAAATCAAACCGACCCACCCTGAGGAATGACCGGACCACTGCGACAGCACTGACGGGAATGAAGTTGAGTCCTAAGAGGCATCACCGGCCACGGTGCAACCCTTCCCTTGGGAAGCACGTCCCGTCATTGGCAGGAGGTAGCCGACCCTCACCATTTCTCTACCCACCCGGGTGACGAGAACCAACCAACATGCTGGAAGCTTCCCATTCTCATATCTGAGGTGCCTCCGAATGGGATTCTAAAGTGAGTATAGGAGTACGTTAATTAGATTTGTATTTCGAAGAAAATAAAAAAAAACCGAAGCTATTAATGAAAATAATCGAGTTACTAGTCCTTTGCAATTTGATAAAATAGACAAAAAATATTTAAGTTTGTAAATTTTGGCCAACTACTCCTATATCCACCAGGTACCCAGAACCAGAAAGTTTCCACTTTTCAACAAGCAGCTTCTCTTTTCTAGGGTCAAACGTCCATCAAAACAGGTGTGACATTGAAGTTTCGAGACGGAAATTCTGTGAATTTCTAACTCCATCTCTGATAGCCTTCGTTCTACATCATAACTTTACTTAGCGCAGCGTTGCGTTACATCACATCTAACGTAGTTAAATTTCATATCTGAAAGGGAAAAAAACATAGCTTTATTCCATAGAAAAGGGCGTCCCAATAGCTTTATTCCATTATAAAGGGCGTCCCAAAATTAATGCAATATTAGAATTTGCCACTATTTATCAGTAAAGTGTTGGAATCCCTATTGAAAAAACCATTTGACAGCTGATAATTTAGGGTTAGTAAAAATGAAGCGTTACACAATAGAAAAACGTGCTAACGCAAGATTTGAATTAAATAAAAAGCACAGTTTTTTCCCCTTTATGATTCGTTAAAAATATAACAATTTAAAGTGCACAGGATAGGGTTAGGAATAGCACGCAGAGTAAATGGCCTCCTCGGCTTTGCTGGCATATACGCATTCTTTTGTTGAAATTTTCCATGACCATTTTGCATAAAGGTGGGTGAATTTCGTTGACACAACGTTGAATTTTCTTTCTTTCTAAGCCTGTGGGCTTGTTAGCATATACCTTTGACTTCAAATAACCCCATAAAAAGAAATCCAGTGGTGTTAAATCACATGATCTAGGGGTCCAATTCTCAAATTTTCAAACTGCGGCCTTCAGACTTTAATTATTTTTGAAATATTGTTCAACAATGAAAACTCGTTGTTGTGTAAAACTCCATTTTTATTAACCTTAAACTATCAGGGGTCAAATGGTTAATAGGGTTGCCAACATTTTACTGCACGAATGGTGGCAAATTTAAATCTTGCCTTAATTTTGGAACACCCTTTAGATGACGGATGCTTTTGTAACCTCGTATATGCATCTATAGCAGAAATTTCGAAAAACACAATTTCAAATTATTCCATTCTTTATTGCATTTTCTTCCCTATTTCCATTTACTTTCAGTTTTTTATTTTCTAAGCTCTTATCATAAATGATGGGCAATTACAGCCCAGTAATTGTTTGATTTTCATCGACCCGGATCCTTTACCCCCTTTGCCTCATTCGAAGAGGCCTAAGATGCCCGGATGTGTTTCGGCAAATTATTATCAATTTACAACAGCCTCAACCAATTCGTCATCTCCCAGTATTTTTCTTTTCGAGGGTCATTTTCTGTTTATTTATACTGCTGATAAAAGGGCAGCCTTTATCTCGTCGCTGAGCCTCTAATCACTGGATAAATTTTGGTCTATTTGGTCGCCATCCTTCACCGCGATGAAGATGTTTTTCTTTCTCTTTCACTCTCGCCATTCTTTTCTTCATTTTTTCTTGTTTTTTTTTCTTCTTTTTTTTCGTTTTCTTTTTGTCTAACCCCATCTCGTTTAGAAGAAGCGTTTTCTGTTCTGAACTTTTAGCACTTGAGTATGTTGTATTGCTGAGGATGGATTGTGAAAATATACATTGCTTTAGTTTATATGTGTGTGGGGGTGGGGAGAGTTCAGCATTTGTTTCTAAACTTGGTTTATACGATTAGAGGGTCGTCTTCTTGCCTTTTATCGACATATAATCTAGACGTTATAGTTAGAAATTTTATCGTAAAATATTTTTATCTACGCCGGAGTCCTAGCCTGGGGTAGCGCGTCTTCCCCGTGATCTCGGCTTCCCGGTTTCGAGTCCTGGTTCGGGTATGGTTTTTCTTTACCCTCTGTTCTATCTGTGAGATATGTGAAAGAGCCCCCCCTATAAAAAGAAGTTGTGCAAGCGTGTGTGTGAGTGTCATCTTCATATAAGCTATAAGTCAGACTTCCTGCCCTCGGGGGCTCAGGGATCTTTACCCTCAGAAGCTATTGCACTTCTTCAGCGGGCTTGGCTACTAAAGAATAAATACTTTTTTAAGAATAAATATTTCAAATTCAGAAGGTGCAAAAATGTTTCTTTTTCTTTAAGATATCATGCAGAATTTTCAGAATTTATATTTCATAGATTGTGTCTCAAGTTGATACCTATATGTACATTGTAATTATAGATTCTGAGTTTTAATTAAATGTTTTTATATAGTATTTAGAAAGAATCCCAGTGACCTGGGCGTCCCAGGTTCGAGTCCTGATTCGAGTATGGTTGTTCTTTACCCTATGTTCTATCTGTGAGATGTATGAAAGAGCCCGCCTGTAAAAGGGCGGTTGTGCAAGCAAGTGTGTGAGTGTCATCTTCATATGAGCTAAAGGCAGACTTCTGCCCTGGGTGCTCAGGGGTCTTTAATCTCAGAAGCTACTGCACCCCTCTTTTTCCGATCTCTTGGATTTGGTTTGAAATGGAGTTAAATCCAAGAGGGATAAGCAACAACAGAACATTATCTACAGGACGGGTGTGACTTTTAGCAAGGTCTTGGCTCGTTATTGAAGCAATTAGTTTCGAAACCCTATTTCATCGGAGAATCGTCGTGAAAGTGGGTTTAGTGCACCTTAAAGTCAACAGGGAAAAAAGAAATTATGTTATATGATGAAAATTGTCTCTTTGAATTAAAAAAAACAGAAACAAAAAACACAGGATTTAGTGTTAAACAAGCGTACAAACGATGAAATATTATTTGGAATTTTTCTTCTATTTAATTTTAATATTTTATTTTGTTATGAGTATATTATTCACTAGTTTAAAAAGAACTGCAATTATGTATTTATAGAACTACCACATGCTTTTCTGGAGCCTCAAGTTACCGACCTTTGATATAAACCATTAATATATTTCATTATAGTTTAAGTAGAAAGATTTCATCGATTTAGAAAGAAAGTTTGATGGTTTGTAAAAAAAGACTTTTAATTATGCCTCACATGTTGGATTATTTTAAAATAAAACAAAGCATTTTAATTATTTTTATTTAAGGATTAAAAATTCGCAGACGATATTATATGAGAGTTGAAAGATAATTTATTTCATTTTTTTAGCTTAAGAATTTCGGCAATATTCAGAAAAACTCATTTTTTCTATTTTTAGAATTTTTTGGATTGATGTTTGAAGTATAATATTAAGACATAAAATAATTTGAATTGCAGCGCAAGAAACTGAATTGCAAGATTCTTTCTAGAATAAAAGAACAGGAATTGCCTCAATTATCCTTTCAACAACAACAAAAACAATAAATTTTTGTTATTAATTATTTCGTTTTCATTCAGCGATATATAAGCAGAATATAACTTTTAATAACAATAATAAAAAAATTAAGTCAGAGTTCGGCTTCTGTTCAATAAATTCAGTTTTATTGATTTATTTTACAATTTTTAAAACATCAGACTTATCTAAACGAGTTTTAAATTCTTCTGGTAAAATTTATTCCATTTAAATTCATTTTGTGCACATTTTCCTTTTATAACTGTAACCTGAATGAAAATCTTTTCCTCTTCGAAACAACTGGAACGCAATCTAATCCATCACCTGTCTTTGTCAGATGGATCTGGTAATTCATTTCGTTTGGTGATATATAAAATTCCTGCTGTTCCAAACAAATATTTTCATAAAGAAACAGCTGCTATTTTCCTATCAACATTTGTAGCTATATTTAGTTAGAACTAATTAGTTTTGGAAAGTTGAAAGAAAGTATTTTCCTCTTTAACGAATTTCGTGGGAATTCTTGCTAGAATAGAATTCAAAAGATTTCAGAATTCAATACTTTTCATATATGTAATGTGGAATTCAAATTCCCAAATTCTGACTATTTGATATTCTTAAGTGCTAAAAATCGTTTGATTTTAAAACTAGGTATTTGAATTTATTTTATTATTTTAAACAGTTCCAAGCAAAAATTCTATTTTATTATAAAATTCTTTTAAATTTATTGTACATATTTGTTGTAAAAATAATTGTTTTTTTAAACTTATTTAATTCTTATTGTATAAAAAATATTTTTCATGAATTTCTAGAATCAAAAACCACTGAAAAGCTTTGAGATGCTTAGATGAAGAATGTTTTGTTCTGCTTCTATAAAACACATTAAATACCTTTTCTTTTTATCTGAAAATTATTATCAGATATGATTTTTTTCGTCATTTCTGAGAATTTCAAATTATCTTTCGTTTCTGAAAAACAAAACCGCCTTTTAAAAATTTATGAATGTATAATGTTTAAAAGAAATATTAGCAAAAATTATTTAAAATAGTTTTATCGTTTCATTATAGACGCTTATAAAAGATTTTGAATCGGGTGTTTTCTTTTAAAATGCCGTATTCTCAGTGGGTTAGCAGAAAAGTGTTCCGCAACTTTAATTAAATCTAGAATTATTATTATTTCTATTTCTTTTATTGGCAACGCTCTTACATTAATGAGGCTTTTGATTAAAAATTTGGATGTTTTTTGCTATAGTTATCTCTTTTCAAAGAACTCATTCTTGCAATTTTCATTAATGGAATTTTTCTTTTATAAAATAAATACAAAGTCAACTAAAAAACTGTTTTGAAGTCACTGTGAAGTAAAAATAAACTAGATAAATTTTTGCAGCTTCTTTAAAGCTCTATTCCCCCCCCCTTCTCCTCTTTTTTTCGGAAGTGGGTTAGTAAATGAAATGAAAATGATACGTAAATAAAATTACATTTTTTTTTATTTCAATTAACTTATGTGCTGCTGCAAAACAAACTTTGCAGAACTTTATTTATGCATCATCTTATTATAATATTTATAAGTTTAATATTCAGAAAAAAATTATTAAATAAAAATTAATAATTATTAAATAAATTATTAATAAATAATTAAATTAATTATTAATAAATAATTTAATAAATTATTAATAAATTAATAAATTATTAATAAATAATTTAATAAATTATTAATAAATAATTTAATAAATTATTAATAAATAATTTAATAAATTATTAATAAATTAATAAATTATTAATAAATAATTTAATAAATTATTAATAAATAATTTAATAAATTATTAATAAATAATTTAATAAATTATTAATAAATAATTAAATAAATTATTATTAAATATTTATGATACTTTGATATTATTTAAATAAAAGTCAAAGAATACGCAAGATGAAAATTTCAAAAAATTATTATTCTTAAATTTACTAATGGAATATTTGCATTTATTTCGTAGAAAATTCTTAAATATTGCTAATTTATGTTATTACATTAAAAAAATTTAATTAATCTTTGATTTCGAAAATTCATCGAAATTGTAATAGAATATTTGTTTTGTAAATTATTACGTGCTAAACATAAAAAGACTGTCTCTTTATTCTGCTAACGGTATAATAAATTTCAATCATTGATGCATCTAAAGAATGGCCCGTAGTGGCCTTATGGAAAATCTCGACTTCAGGGCCGAAGTGTTCTAGGTTCGAAATCCGATTTCACCAATTGACTGTCGTGTAAGCGGGCTTGGTGCACGTTAAATTCGTCGGGGCCAAATGTCCTCCGACTGGTGTGATGCAGAAGCTAGGAAAGGGGTTTCAGCTCGGATGTCATCTTCGTCATCTGACCACTGTTGAAAATTACGAAGGCCGTCCCAAAATAGCCCCAATATTACTTTAAAGCGGAACATTAATATAACTAAACTTCGAAGCGAAAGTTGAGTGTATTTATTCTAATGATTAGTTATCATTTCTGTAAAACCACATTTTTTCAGGAAAGACACTTGCAGTACTCTCCCGATTATCCACGGAATTGGGTGGCGCGGCCGCCGTGGGTAACAAAACTCGCGGATAATCCAAAAAAAAGCTAAAAACGTGTATAGCAAAAGAGAAAACAATCATTCCAACTTTGAAAAATCGTTTTATGTACAATAAAACGTAAAATAAACAGCAGGAAATGTTTAACTAACGCTTAATATTTTAGTATATCACTCAAAACTAACCTAAAATGCATTTTGTTAATGAAAACAAAAAAGTGCCTTGTACTTACGAGAGGCGTCAAGGATACACAGAAAAATGAATACATATGTACTGTTTTAATACTATAATGTATTATGTAATTACAAAAGCATAACTGTAAAACTAAACCTTTTTGAAGAAATCAGTCATTTGTGTTTGCTTCTTGCTTTGGAAGCATTTTCTCTTTGCTTGGAAGCAAAAAAAAAAAAAAAAAACTTTGTGTGGCAGGCGCGAATAACCCGTCCGCGGATAATCGGTAGTCTACTGTATAGATAAAAAGCAAAACCCTATCTAAATATAAAATTTGATCCAAACCGTTTGAGCCATTTCTGAGATACACGAAATAAATTTATATACAAGAATTGCTCGTTTAAAGTTATAAAATTCTGTTCTTAAACATATAATCTACGGAATGTACTAAAATCTATTCGGAAATATTTGTAATAAATGTCGGTAATTTTTATACACATAATACAAAAAGTTTTGACCTTCTGTTATAATTTTTTTTTGTAATAATCAATATATTTCTTTTTTTTATAGAAAAACGGCATACATCGCTCCATTGACCAAGTCTATCTAGTAGAATACTTGATCTCTATGGCAACCGCGAAATCCATGGAGGATGTTTGCCGTTCCGATTCCAGATTGTCTGCTTTATTCGTTTTTATCTAATCTGAAAATGTTCTGAGGGGTCAGAGGACTTAGTTGCCGTCTACCTGTCTTTGGAGGTTCTTATCTATGAGCTAGCGGGATGGGGAAACTACTCGAAACCGGAGACTTGGGAGAATAATTGCCCTTTAAATGGGCGTTTAGAGTCGGCTATTTATGTAGTGGATGTCTTCCTCTTATGGTGGGCCTTTCTCGTCTTTTTTTGGCAGTTACGTCATGCGTTGAAAACTAAAGAGAATTTTTGGATTCTGCTCTCGTAATATTCGAGACTGTACAAAAAGAAATACAGGGTTTTCGTTCGTTCTTCTTGGGAACTTGTGGATTGGTTGATAGGAAGCACTTTCGGAATTCTTGTGATTGAGGGTGCATTTACTTTTTAATCGAACCTGGTTTTGTCTTTTCAGCAAATTGGGAGCTTTGAAAAAATATATATAATTTTTTCAGTCATTTTCCTTTATTTAATTAAATTAATTTCACCTTTTAATTTTTTTCTGTTAAATTAATATAGTAATTTTTCGGTTTGGTATTAATTTTTGTGCTTGATTATCGTTTCATTGTTATAATTACTACTAAGCAATTTTTGCCCGTCCTTAAGTTTTCGATGGAATCGTGGCTATTTTTATCGATATAGAGAAATGATTTAGAGAAATTATTTTTACTGTTATAGATCATCAAATTTTTATAATGTATATCACTAATTATAAAAAACGTAAATGTCTGTCTCTTGACATTTAATCATTGCACCTAAAAGTGTCAATTTTGGATCAACTACAATTTAGAAGATAGAAATTTTTTTCCTCAAAGATATTTTTAGGAATATTTTAATTAGAATTCTAATTAATTAAAAATTGAACGAAAGTAATGTCGTTTCTTGTCGATCTTTAACTGAGGAAGAAATTATTCGTCGAAAATTATTTTTACCCTATCGTGAAATTCAGAAAACTGTCAGTCTTATCATACTTATTTGGTTATCATATACATTTGTCTTTTTTTACATTCTGAGAGTTGTTTAAAAGTTTTTAATTTTTTTAAATATTTACTTCTATGGTTTTCATTGTTCATGTGAAATTCCAAATTTTTAATTAATTCTTTAAATATATATTCCATTATGAAATTTTAACTTTAGAAAATTCTGCCTTTTTTGCATATTCAGCAAGCTATATAATGCATAATTTGTGTGCATGTTTTTGTTTCTTAGTGTAGTGGATAGAATTTTGATCACATTAATTATAATAAAAAAACAGCAGGTGTGGTCCCCTTAAAACTTTCTCGCATGTTCTCTAACAAAGTTATCTCCCTTCACCCTAAATATGAAATCATAGCCCTTGGACAATGTTGTAAACACCTCGAAAGCTCAGATTTTTATTTCCGAAATCCCACACATAAGAGCTGTGTTCTTTATAGAATAATAAAGAAAACTGGTACTTGTATATCTATAATAATAAAGAAAACTGGTACTTGTATATCTATAATAATAAAGAAAATTGGTACTTGTATATCTATAATAATAAAGAATACTGGTGTATATCCATCCTTTGATGAATAATAATTATGAAATATCTCTTTAACCTGAGATCTTTGGCAATTTTTTTAGTGATTAATCATTGGAATGTGCTTAATAAACAATCATCAAAAAGCCGTATATGTATTTTGGATACCTTCTTTCATGACCGGTTAAAATCAAATTCTCACAGAACTACAATTGTAATCACAAAATCACATACCCAATCTCATTTATTTACGTCCTAGCGTTTTTGAATTATGCCGTATGAGAAAGTACAGACTGATACAGTCTGCCCCTTGTCAGATTTGATTCAAAATTCGGTACACATTTGAGATTAGAGACAAAATTTGGTCTACATTTGAGATACTATATTTGTATCAGATTTTATATCGGCATCCTTGCATAGGGGTAGCGCATCTTCCCCGTGATCTGGGCGTCCCGGGTTCGAATCCCGGTTAGGGCATGGTTGTTCTTCATCTGTGTTCTATCTGTGAGGTGTGTGAATGTGCCCACCCCTATAAAAAGGGGTTGTGCATGCGAGTGTGCGAGTTTCATCTTCATATGAGCTAGAAGTCGAACTTCTGCCCTCGGGTGCTCAGGGGTCTTTACCCTCAGAAGCTATTGCACCCTCTTTCCGTGGTAACGCGGACACATCATCGTCAGATTTTATCTATTTAGCTCTTTCCATTTTGTATAAATTTATATTCGAATAGCTAATTAAATAGATCAGTAGATTTCGTTCGAAGTTTGATAGAAATATACAAATTTGGTCTGAAGACCATATACCAAATTTCATTCGTCTAGCTCAAATCTTTTGATTTCTCTAATAGACATAATTTTAAAAAAAATTCTGATTCAAAGAGATCTGAAACGTGGAGATTCGTCGAAATATCGAGTTTGTATTGTTTTGACGATTGCAATACATTTCTATATTTCGTATACGAAAACGCGAAAAAAGATCTCTAAGTTATAAAGTCAATTATTAAACATATTTGATGATTCTTAAATTTTATGAGAATAAACATGTTTAGCAACTCGGTAAATTTTTCATTATTTTCCATGAAGTTTCAAATTTTAGATGAAAATTATTGGCCCGTTTTAGAAATTTACGGGGACACAATAAACAGTAATTTCTAAAATATTATATGTGCTATATGTCTGTTATAATTTAAAGTTTAAAAACGCGCTACTTAACTATTCGCTACTTAAACTATTAAGACTAAACTACGCCTTAATATTAACGTGCTATTTTCGAGAAAACCTGGTCTCCAAAGGCGAATAGTTAAATGTTATAAAAATTACAGAAAAATTCATTACATTTCTTGTAAAATAGTAGTCGTTCAGTTGAATTCGTCGGACTATTTCCGGCATTCTTTGCTCAGATTAAAACTTATCAACGCCCGACTTATGTCACCCATAGATAACAACGTTTTATCAGAATAGCATAAAGACGAAGAGTCGGTTCAAAAACTACTTAGTGATATTATGTAGCGAGATGTATTCGTTTTTTGCGCGCCGTTATCTTTCCTTTATTTTTTGTCACTTCAAAGATTTCACCAAGGTTTCGGCAGTCATTAACGGACCGTTGAAACTGAAGAAAGAGATTCGTGCTTGTTATTGGTGACTTTTGACTCATAATAAACTGATAATCACAAATATTTGCAATATTCACGGGATTCTGCGAGTTTCGAAATGTTTATTTTGGAGATATTTAGTGTTCTATAAGAACATGGGAAGAACAATGTCCAAATAATTGTTTTGATTTTGTAAAAATTGCTGCTTATTTGACATTCTTATTGCTTTATTGACTTATATGTTGCTGTTTATTGACTTCATATAGATGTTTTTTGATTTATTGTCTTTGAATAGGCTCATCTTTGATAAGATGAATTCCAGTTTTATTTCTTGTCGCTTTTTTAAAGTTTTAGGCACTTTGAAATGTGCTCTTTGTTCATTAGAAAACAGTTCTTCATTAGCATTATTATGCAAAATATTATTTTATGTGAATATTTATAAAATTTAAATACAGTTTTTATAAAATTGATTTTTGACTTTTTTTTTATTTTGTGTTTATGTTTCAGTATAGTTTAGATAAATATTTTTATGCTTAAGAAACAAGAATAAAAGTATTTAATTTTTTCTTTTGGCGAGCCAATGTGGAAATAAGTGAGACTTTATTAAAACATGCATATTCAGTTCTCTACATCGCATTAATTCATTTTCATGCCATTTGGTGTGAATTTTTGATCAAATAAAGAAAGGTGTTAGTTATAAATCAGTGATATAATTTAAATTTTATTTATGTGTTAAGAAGTTGAATGATTCTAGAAACAATTTTTTTCCATTAGCGTGATCTCTTGCATTGTCTTTTGGATGATTAGTTCCGTAACTATTAACTTTTGATTGATTCACAGTTTTGTATGAATTTTAGAAAACTAATTTTATCAATACTTCAAAATATTGTGTATTATTTTAATTTATGTCACTAATAAAAAAGAAATATCAGATTTTATCACGCCAAATTCTTCGATTGTTAAAATGTATAATAATGCAGATATTTTTTCCCCTCCAGATTTGCGCCTATTGTGATATTGTTGTAAATGTGTTTTTGCTTCCGACTCTAATGAAATTTGTCATTCAATAACTTACATTTTAAAATGAGAACGTTTTTTTATTTTTATTTTTAAATTTTTGCAGTACAAATGAATGTTTTTAATTTTTCGGAACAAATGAATGTTTTTAATTTTCGGAACAAATGAATGTTTTTAATTTTCGGAACAAATGAATGTTTTTAAATTTTCGGAACAAATGAATCTCTTTTTTTTAATTTTTCGGAACGAATGAATCTCTTTTTTTTAATTTTTCGGAACGAATGAATCTCTTTTTTTTTAATTTTTCGGAACGAATGAATCTTTTTTTTTTAATTTTTCGGAACGAATGAATCTCTTTTTTTTTAATTTTTCGGAACGAATGAATCTCTTTTTTTAATTTTTCGGAACGAATGAATGTGTTTTTAATTTTTCGGAACGAATGAATGTGTTTTTAATTTTTCGGAACGAATGAATGTGTTTTTAATTTTTCAGAACGAATGAATGTTTTTGTTTTTTTTTAATTTTTTAGTGAAAACGAATGTTTTTACTATAATTTAATTTGTTACTAAAAAAAATTTGGCATTGTAGGAATTAGGTATTCGTTATTTTTCTTCGAAACTATGTCAGCTAGTTTTAATCTTTGAAACAAATGATATTTCATTTAACACATCCTACGTTTGTCGACGTTATTTCCTTCCTAACTAACAGATTTTAATCTTATTTGTTACCACTGAATGCTACTTCCAAGTGTTCTGATCCATCTTCCTTGCTTTGGCCCCTCTCCCAAATAACTTAATTGAGGTTAGGTTCATTTAAAGGGATGGTGCATCTTCGAGAACTCCGCTTTAAATTTAAACTTGGTTCGAATACCTCACTTTGTAACTCTGACCCAGTTGGCTTTCGCTAAACAGAGAGTGACGTGTAACGTAAGTGTGGGTCTCTTCTAATTGACTGTTTTATAAGGCATCCTTTCAAGGTTTTTCATCACTGGGGTCTATTGTTTACGTGATGAACATAAGCATTCATAGGCGCGGTTGACAGAGAAGGGATTTGATTGAAGTGAAAAAGCTGGTATTATGAAGGCGTGTATTAGAATCTTGTTCCGTTACTAAATAATAGTTTTCAGCTGGTGGATGTTTTTGAGCTGTTCGCTTAAAAAAATGTTGAGAATTTCTTTAATGAAAACATTCCTTTTTTTTTTAACTTCATAATTTAAAGTTTTGTAAAAAAAAAAAAAAAAAAAAAGTTTCATGCAGCATATTCTGTGGCACGTTGACTTTTAAAAAAATAAAATGTATTTTTGTGTGTGTAATTAAAAAAAATTAGTTTTGCTCTCCCAAGTATTTTTACTTTTTTTTCCTTGATAAAATTAGTAATGGGCTTTTCGTTGTGTTTTTTATTTGTTGGAGTTTATAAATAATCTTTTCTTGAAGGTTCTTATCGTCGCTAACGTAAGAAATTTAAAAATCTTGAATGATTTCATTTTATCCCTGTTGTATCGTATAATTTCAATTGTAATTTTCGTATAATTTCAATTAATCTCGGTTATTTTTTCCAAGCTATTATTAAGTTACATATATTTCTGGTTCTGATATACATAGATGTATAGATTAAAATAATTAATTGCTGTTTTATTTTAAATCACGTATTGAAAGTTACTGCATTAATATTATGCTTTAGTACAATTTCGCATTTAAATAAATTTTTATTAACGTAAAATGTATTTTTTTAACTGTATACCATATGTCTGGCTTAATATAGCTAGAAATGGCTCTTGTGCTATTAAATATTACAAACCCAACCCAATGTAATGTTATGAATTAATTGCAAAGAATTTCTTAATATTTTGTTCACTATTTAAATCCTAACTAAAAAATTTATGGAAAAGAATGGATACAATAATACGAATTTTAAAACAAATTAAAGACTTGTTTTTATTTCTTTAACTCATTGAACAGTTAAAAGAATCATTGTCATAAACATGCATTAAAGGGAAAAAAAACAGTTACATTCCTTTAGCACCCCCCCCCTAATCTTGTTTACTTCATTTGTAAAAATAATCGTCTGCATTATCAGTTACCGATTTTATCTACATAAAAATCGTAAATGAAATTTAGAAAAATGTTACAACACTGTTGCGATTATCTTGTATTTGCATAGCGTGTTTGAAAAAAGATTTTTTCCATAAATATACATTAAAACAAACAGAATTTTGATATTTTAATTTAAGCTTCTTTTTTTTCCTAAAATTTGCATGCTCAGAATCTTTTGCTTATCATTAGTCAGTATTCTAAATTCATCACCTTTATATAATTCTTAAACCACAGTTAATTAAAATCCAAACCACGGAAGACCCTCGAATTAAATCCAGCTGCATCTTCCCAGGCTTTGAACGTTGCTTAATTAATAAACGCTATTTTTGATTCAAACTTGCATTTTCCAAATACTTCGTTTATGAGTCCAGAATCTTAATCTTAATCTTTCTCGTCAGAATGCTGCCTTCGTAACAGGAAGCGAGGCGGTATAGAACCGTTTTACGAATACGAATTACGAATACGGATAATTTATGGCATCGTAAGTTGATCTCATAACACCCTGAAAAAAAAAATCTGTCTTCTTTGCTTGACAAATTACAGACACAATCCGATTAAACTTTAAGTGTAAGAAAAAAAAAAGCGTTAAAAGAAGTTATAAAACTTGCAGGTGTTCGAGCGAGCTTTGATGTTTATGGTATTGCTTTATCTCAAACTGTGCGATACATTGTTCAATGAATGTCGACAGCGATTTCATGTTGCCACTTCAGCGATGTGTAATGTTATGTTACGTCATCGTTTTTGAAAGTCACTCTGATCTTACAAAATGTTCTAATCTGAGAACGTGTCTGGAGAGGCCAGTATTAATAACTTCGATTGATTTTTAAGTTTTTATCATGCTGTGAGTAACACTCGAATTTTGAACGGTTAATGCAATTAACTGTTCTAAAGGAATTATTCATGAAGAGTTATTTTTAAAAAGAATTCTTAATTATTATTAAGAATTCTTATTAAAGAATAAATTTCCTCATAGGTGTTGATTTTATAATACTTCTTAAAGACTTCCATCATTATATATTTATGTTCTATGGATTTTTTCAGTGCTTATTTTTCAAACCGAACGATCCATTTTAAGAATTCACTTATTTCATCATTTATATTGAGTTGAATTACGCAAAATATTTGGAAGAAAAATATTAACATTGCTTGCTTTTTCGCTGTCGACATTGACGACAGCGATTTCATGTTGCCACTTCGGCAATGTGTAATGTTATGTTACTTCGTAGTTTTTAAAAGCCGTTTAGGCCTTTACAAAAAAATATTGAAGTTTCTAATCTTAGAACGTTTTTGAAAAGCCCAATATTAATAACTCTGATTGATTTTATAAATTTTTTCATGCTGTGTGTAATTAATATTCAAATTTTTAAAGATATGCAATATATCGCGTCTTTTTTTCAATTTAACCCTTTTTTGCATGATGATGGAAATTTCCATCATAACATTTAGTGAACAAAACATTGTATTCAAAACAGGTGTACTGTAAATTGGTTATTGCTGGCAACTTTTTTCACGACTATTGTGTAATAAGAACGTAGCTGTAAAAAAAAAAAAAAAATCAAATGTCGCAATCATTATAGCGAGTTTGAACTAGCCATTCTGCTATTTATTGTGGTTATGAGAAACGTGCGATTTCTTGAATATTTTTTGATAACTAATCTGAGAATTTTTTGCTAATAAAGCGATAATGAGTGGAGAAATTTAGAAGAGAGGGACATCGAATATTTCGTATTGAGCTTAACATGTAAAATTGCATGATGTAAATTTGCATGTAACTGAAAAAAAGAATCATGCGAAGAAGTTTTAATAAGTAATTTCCTCGTAGGTTTTCGAATAGATTTTGTATTCGTTCATAAAGGCTCCCATCATTACACAATGTATTAAAGTTCTATGGATTAAAAAAAAATTACCAAACGATTTTTTCAAACCAAACGATTTATTTTTAAAACTCTCGTATTTCATCATGTGTATTGAGTTGCGTTACTCAAAATACTGGAAAAAAATATTAACACTGCTTGCTTTTCCGCTGCATTGCAAATCATCCTTGCTGTAGTATGAATAGGAACGTCGATGAATTCGAAATGGGAGGAAACCGAATTTTGATGGAATACCGTTGCTCCTTTTTTGCAGAAAGCAGGGAAATGGGAAGTATGTATTTTATTTTCTGTTTTTCCACCCCCATCCCCACCCGAAAAAAAAACTGAATTTTCACGTCTTTCGTGATAAAAATATGTAATAACCTTTTCTGGGCCTCCGCAAATAACCTCCAGATCTTGTGGCAGCTGTCGAATACCGTCTTCAGCTTCAATATGTACTCCGTTTTATCTCCTATTTCTATACTTTATAAAGATAAATTGTGTGCGGTATATACATTTTTGGTAGTAAACATATTTGTAAATATATTTACTTGGAATGGAGAATTGGAATATATTGTCAGTTTAAATGGTTAAAGATCGTGCAATCCAATAATAGTTCAACTGGTCGTACTCAATTTAAGAAAATAGAAATTTTCTCTGTATAAATTCAAATATTAGGAACAATTACTTTTTTTCACTGGTCCGAAAACTATTGTAAAAGTGTAATAAAGACTATTATTCTGTAAAAGCGCTTTTTTTTATATAAACATCCGAAAATAAATCAAATTTAATCATTCAAAAAACATCCTACAGTTAAATTTATGTACAAGATGTATCAAATTGCCCATTGAATTGTAATTCTATCCTGTTTTGATAACTGTTTATAATTACCATAAACTCATTTTTAAATTGTGTTGGTACGCTTGCAAATTTTCTGAAAACTATTTCACGGATTTATAAGCGAATTAGGAATATCCTCTATATCATAAATTTTAGAAGTAAATTTATATTATAAAATTTGAGTTTTTTCTATTGATGATTTATGTAACGAAAAATGAAGCATTTAGCAAAGGAGCTTGTTTATGAAAATAATTTAGAAAAAAATTAATAAAAAAAAAAATCCTTCATAAAAAATCAGATAAGAAATTTAATTATTTTCAAAAATTAGTAAAAGAAATAGTTTTTGAATTTTATTATCAAAATAGCTGAATTATCAACACCATATTATAATATTAAAATAATTAGTAACAAATAAAAATTTATTAAAAAATATTTTTGAAAATTTTGTTATAAAATTATTATATATTGATTATTAAATTTCTTTTTATCAAGTGAGTTCTTAAAATAAATTAGCAGACGAGTTTTATTGAAAGAAATCTACTCATGAACGATAAATTTCAAATTAATTGAGAATGGATAATTGATTTTTTAAATAAATTATGTAATTCAAAAAGAATAAGTAGCTGCTAATCACAGTTTTTAGCATTTAAGACCTAATTTTATTTTTAATGATGTCATTCTCTTACTGCATTTATGAATATATGTATTCAATCTGATTTCCCTGCCTTTTTCCAAAGAATTGCGGAATTTAAATAATTAAATACTAAAGTGGATTTTGTTATATTTACAGGAATTTGTTTATTTTTTTATCAATAAAATGCTTTTCATTTTATTTTTCTACATCTTTTCACCTCCTTATTTGTTATTTTGCAGCTTCTAATGAAACTTCTTCGTTTTGAGAATTTCATATAGAAAATTTATCAGTACTTTTCATTTTTAATTTTTTAATTGACTTTGGCCTAGGCTGGAAGATTTTATTTATTAGCTTTTTGGCCTGAACGTTCTAGTATTATATTTATTGTTTTTATCTCTTAGAATTTATATGCTAGAATATGGAAAAAAACAATAAAAATATTGCATCTCGGAAGATACTGACTGATAACGCCTCACCGCGCATGCGTGCCAGAATTTAATTGTTTTGATCGTGCTGTGGATCACGCTCTCGGTCATATCGTGGCTGTGCGTATGTGGTAATCGAAACGTGCCGATCGGGCGAGGATGAGGGATGGTTTATTCTTAAAGGTAAAATGATAGCGACTGTTCGGAAAGGTCGTGGTAAATCGTTTGAAGAGACCTCTTGAAAGCCTCTTCTTTTTTCTTTTTCCCTCCGGTCTCAAGCTGTGGAACTTCTCTAGTGCTGAAAGTTTGGAAACTTCAATTATCGTTTATTCACCAGAAAAAAAAGTATAACTTTATGAAGATTTGAGTGACTAATTTATAAACACTTTAATATATATATATATATATATATATATATATATATATATATAATATATAATTTGAAATCTTTTGTTTTCTTTTTTTCTTCCTGACTTTTTTTTTTTTAACTTTCTTATATTCAATATATGGATAGAAAAACTACTGTAACCGCGCAAAATTCGGTTTCGAGATGCTGGTGAATTTTTAAATTTCGGAATTTGAGTCTAAAAGCATCATTTTTGGAATTATATAACTCAAAACTGGCCGACGATAGACAAGTATATATTTATAATTGTATATATTTATAAAATATTAATGTCTAATATTAGGTCGTCTACAAAAAAATCAATCTGTCTGCAAATATGAGAACTAAGACTTGCATTAAACTAGAGATATTATATTTTTACATTATTTTATCACTGAAATTTTAGGTTTATATCAAAGAATGGACCGTACTCACCAATATGTTAACTGTCAGTTTATATAGGTGTAAATAAATAAAAAAAAACATGAAAACATCGCAACAATTTAAATTTAGACCTTGACATCAAAATTATAGATCAGAGGTTTTACAACACCCAAGAATTCTCTACCAAAATGTTTTATTGAGATTCCATATTTAATATTTCCCATTTGATAATTATTAATTATTCCCATTTGATAGATTTTAATGAAACTTTTTAAGATTGCATACAAATACTGAAGAAATTAAATGAATGGTCGTTTTATTTATTTTTTAAAAGTTTTTAGACTCTCAATTCAATTATCTTTACGAGATCATGCATGACTCATTTTTAAAAGCCCGATGCAAATATTATAACATGTATTTTGTGCAATATTCTATAATATTATACAATATTATATTGAATTTAGCACGACCCAGAATTTTCAGTGTTGGAATCCTCTTCTTATTGGAAAACTGAAATTTTTAATTTTAATTCTTTAATTTTATTCTTAATTCTTATTTAACTGAATGGACTGAAAAACTAATTCTTATTAAGAATTAATTGATATTAGTTCTTCAATAATAATTTCAACTAATTCTTATTAAGAATTGGTTCTTAAGAACTAATTCTTATTAAGAACAAAAACTTAAAAGAATGTTAGCAATGTTAAAAAAGCAATGTTAATCGTTTCACAATAATATATGATAGAATAATAATCAGTAATATTGTAAACTAGCCGCCTTTGGCTACCAGCCGGTTTGCCAATCTTAATATTCGTTTAAATTTTAATAATTAAATAGGTTGAACCGGAGTTTAACCCCCTTCTTCGCCAAGTTGCGATAACGCCCCAAAGCTGGCAATCTTTATTATGCACTATAATTCAACATCTGCTCCTTTGCTTTTGAACATTTCACAAGGCCGTTGTTGGCGATTTTTAAAAATTGTGCCAAGCCGGGGGTTAAACTCCGATCGTACCATTAAATATTTTACGCAATTCCAACTTTAATAGATTCTTCAGCAAACTATTTTAAAACTTCAAATTTTGATAGTCATGTAATTCACTCATAATATTATAAAGGCCTTCAGTCATAGCGTGATATGTATCTCTCTGTTACCCCTCGTAGAAATTATGCTTTAAATTAAAGTGTAATTGATTAATCTGCAATTAATATAATAATATTTTTTACTGAAACAAAGCATTTTTTTAAATAATATGATTACTGATAATAGAGTCACTGAGCGTTTAAACTTTATGGTCACTAAAGAATATCTTTCTTAATTTATGTAATATCTCAAGAATTTGTCAACAAAAATTTCTCAGATTCATCATGAACAGATCGATTCATTAACAATGTTTAATTTTAAATGCATCAAACACTAAGAAAATAAAATGAATCGTTTAAAATAATCGGTCGAAAACAGGTTTAAAAAAACTACTTAAAAAACGATGTACTTAAAACTATAAGCATATACAAAAAAATATATAACTAACATAAATACAATTTAATTACAAAAGCATGCAACTGACCTAAAAATAATTTAAATCGTCCGTTGATAATGGTTGTCATGGCAACAATCGGAACAAAATGCGCATGCGTGAATTTTCTCTGCTAATTACGGTAACGCAAATGCGTGAATTTTTCTACGCCAGTTGGGGTAACGCTATGCAGATTATACATTTTTAATTTCCTTTATTCTGTGTTATTTTAATTCAAAAGTACTTCAGAATGAATCTGAAACATGGATTAATTAACAATGTTTAATTTTAAATGCATAAAACATTAAGAAAATAAACAGAATCGTTTGAAATAATCGGCCGAAAAATCTTAAGCCTAGCCTCATTAACGTGAGGAAAAAAACTGGAGCCTTGCTCATTTGGCGGTGGGGAAAATGAAAAGACTTTTTTCGTGGGAAAGTTAATTTTTAATTAATAATTAAAATTTCAAAAAAGGGACCCCAGGTGCACATTCCCGACCTCTAAGGTATACATGTACCAAATTTGATAGCTGTATGTCAAATGACCTGGCCTGTAGAGCGCCAACACACACACACACACACACACACACACACACACACATTGAGCTTTATTATAAGTATAGATGACGCTGTTTGTATATTCTTCAATCTAGAGTTATAAAAATACGTATATTTTCTTATTTTCCGATTGCACTAATTATTTGATGAAATATTGATGATTTTTTACCGTTTTTAATATCGGCAAAACTTATGATTAAATCGTTTGGTATCAATGATTGCCGTAATTTTACGATCTCAAACCTAAATTATTCAGCCTTAACTTATATATATATATATTTTAAATAAAGGGCAACAAAGAGAACATTTTGCGTAATAAGTTATGTTACGAATCAGAAATTTTCGGACTAAATTTTATTCAAATAGAAAATTAAATCATAGATTATTATAAGATTTAAGGAAAAGAGTTTTAATTTAAAATTAAAGAACATGCGCACACTTGAGTTTTGGTATGATATTAAAGCATGATCGAATCCCAACTTTCATACGGAAGAACAATTTAAAAGTAAAAAGAAAAGATTATTAAGTATTTAAGCACTCTGCACTCAAACTTTTACATCTGATAGATTACATCAATAATTAAAAATAATGCAAATTATTCCAGAACAAACGATTATGGTATATTCTTTTTTCCATGAATAGCAATTGGATAAATATGTAAATTCATATTTTTATTTAAAAAAGCACTGTTCTTGTTACCGTATAATCGATTTTCGTCTAACATTAATCTTTGCCTCAAATACTAATTCTTTAATTGCTTTATTTTGCAAGGCACTTTTTCCTTCCAATAATTTTAAACATTAAGCACGAAATTGTTTTTAACGATGAAAAGGGCTGAACACTGTTATTTTATTTATTTATGCACTCACGTTCGGTTTACAATTCACCCACATGCAACTTCGGTTTTCAATTTACAAAGTCATTAACAAGGCTTAAAAGAATGGCTTGTTTTATGCATAGACACCTATAATTTGAACCGAAAAGACAATCTTTTCTCCGAGTTTTGAAACAGCTTTGAAGAGTTTTCTCTTGTCCTGTTATCGTCTTTCTTTCCTGTCATCAAAAGGTTTCCTCGATGTTCCAACATCGTTTTAAAGAACTATTTTTCTCAAACGATTTTATTTGCTCCTTTTTACGTTCTGAAGAATTTTCCTTGTTCTTTTTCCATTTGTCCTTTTCGTGGTTGCTTTTTAAATCGTTTGCTAGTTGTGGGCGTGGTTTATTTTTTTCTCTTTAATGTGACTCTTTCGAGTTTATTTTATGTCTTTGTTCGGAATTTTTCGTATCGATTGTGTTTATTTCTGTGTCATAAGCAGGGAAAATGATGGTTGTTTTGTGCGCGTCTTTTTAGAATTTCCAATTCTTTTTTTAAAAGAACAGCTGCTATTTTTAAAAGCTGTTGTTGAAATAAATAAAACTAGCTGTTCAATAACTCAGGCTTTTTTGAAATTTTAAACAATATAAATGTTTTTCTTATGCAATATAAATATATTGCATAAGAAATGTTAACAATATAAATAATTTTCTAAGATGTTTATACAAAATAATTATTTAAGGTTTTGTTTTTATTTTTTGCCCATATTTTTCTCACATTCTTTAAAACAAATGTTTTGAATATTTACATAAATGCAATTGAATTAAACAACTTGCAATATAAGGTTAACCTTCCTTCCTATCTATCAAACTATTACCCTTTATTACGTTATTGTATTTTATTGATGCATATCAGATTGTATAGAAAAAAAAGATTTAATTTTTATTCAAAAACTCTTTTAAAAATAATTAAATACAAGAATAAATTTGCATAATAGTTTTAATATACTTAGAAGTATATATGTATAAATTATAAATGCAAAATTTTATCTAAATTTTAACAAGAATTTCTGAAGTTTTTATATTTATGTGAAAAATGACTTCCAAAATCTTAGAAAGAATTTTTTGCAACAGAAGAAAAAATTGTGAAAATGAGCTATATTTTTTTCATTTTGTTCTTGATTGTTGAAGAACCATATAGAACATTCAAACAGAGCAGATATTTTAAGATACATAGAAATAATAAAATCGTAAATCGAGACAGAACAATAAGTTTTTTACCATATCATTTTTGTTTATTGAATTACACATAAAAATGTACGTGTTTATCTAGTTGAAGTTTTTAAATACACACAATTATGAGTTTACAAAATTTACCATTTGACATGACTGGATTAAATAAATAATAGTAAAAAAAGAGCCCTTTTTTTTTTAGTATAATTTCTTTTCCACTTCCTAATCTGATAGAAAATTGTCTAGACAACAGTAATAAGAAAGACGGGAAAAATTATTGCAGATTCAAATACTCTTGTCTCAACACGATATCAATATATTTGAATGATTATCTCATAGCTAATTTCCAGGTAAATGATCCCTTCTTCTCCACTTACCTGTTAACCGTATGATCGATGTTTATTCCCTAATGTATTATCACGCGCCATTTTGTTTTTGTTTAGTTTATAGGCTATTGTATGTAACAAGCTATTATTTTATTTATTAACATAACGTTCAGTTTAATTAAAGGAGCGGCTTCGTCGGCTACATTCTAACACTATTATTTATAGACTTAGTTAATTAAATCGATTCATTTCGTATTCAATGGCGCTGTTATTTGTTATAAGAAAGATGGTTTTATTCGATCAAATTACTTATAGAAAATTAGTTTGATTAGAAAAATAAAATATGCTTCACATAGTATTTTAAGAAGCAAAAGTACAATAATTACACGCTGTAGCGAGGCCATCATTTTCGTTTATTTTTAGTCTTATCTGATGCATTAACGAATCTAATTTCATTTATTGGATGCTCTTGTTTAAAACTTATCATAATTTAATTTCATGTTTCTTTCTGGGAAGCTTCAACATTTGTTTTCTTTTAAGGATGGATGGAAGCGTTCTGTTCCCGCTTTAATATTTGCTTGCTACTTTTTCTAAAAACGTAACATGTTTGAAACGCTGTAACCGTGTTTGAATTACATTTCCAATTAAATAGCTGTTATTAGAAATATTAATGATTAAATAAGTAGTTTGGATTGTTACTTTTTAAAGAAGTTCATTTTATACTTGCAGGAGAATCTTTTCTTTTGCTCTATTTGCTCTAAGCACAAATTTAAAAATAATTTTTTAAAAATTTGAACTAAATTTTATTTCGGAATAACTTTTTTTTGCTGGTAAATTAAAGTGTAAATGTTCATCAGATTTGCTATAGAATTTTTTTAATGAGTTAAATAAGATTTTCTTTTAAAAATACTTTTCTTTCGACTTCTATTGGATAAGAACATTTGCTTAGTAGAAATCAAAATTTTAATGTAAAGTTTGAAAATAAAATCATCACGAAATTAGAATTTCTTTAATCGTGCATTGTTAATTTTGTAGACACCGTTGCATATATAAATTTGAAATTATATAAGATTGAAAAAAGTATGATAGAGGGCTAAATAACTCAATTTTTCTTCTAATCATTAAAAATATTTTCGTTGTCTTGCATTTTACACTTTCGCATGAAAACTTTCACTTTAAAGAAAAACGTTTACTTGTTTGTAGTTTTAATTTAGATTCTAGTTGATTAATTGCCAACTTTTGATTTTCAACAGAAATTTTTTAAATCAAATTCTAATTTCACAATTTTTTAAAGTAATAAATAACTTTTTGTAATCGCTTAATCGAATATGAAGCAAAACGCAGTGTCAAAAAAATTCTTTCAAAGAAAAATTGACGTTTGCTGTTATAGCATTCGTACATAATAATTTTGATTAGCTCAGTGGAATACGAACCAAAAGGCAGAGTCAGAAAATTCTTTGAAAAAAATTTCGCTATTAATTATAATTTTCGTACGTAATAATTTTGATTAACCTTATCGGAAAAAATCAGGACCAATAGTTTTTATATTTTATTGTTTATTATCTAAATAAATATTAGCCTTAAATTCATTTATTATACTGTTTTTTCTGTACAATTATCTTTTAATATTTTATGAAATTTTGATTTACTCGAGGATAATTCTCTTGGTTTAATTTCCCTTTTCTAGCATCTTCTAAATACGGGGTCATATCTAAGTTTCCTTCTCACATAAAATTGTGAAACTATCGTACCCAGAAGATAGATTTTTTCTAATTCTTTCTGATTTTATTACCTTGGAGCGCCCACACTCGACTTTTTCTTCTTGATCTCGTTAACTTCATCATTTAAGAGTTTCAGATTCTCGTTTTATACTTCGTTCAAAGTTTTGCTAATGTCACTTCTTTTTCGATTTACTTTTTTCTTTATGTAAAAACTGAGAATTTTTCTATTTCATTTTCTTGGGCATTTTTTTTTTCTTCTGTAATCAACCTCACATCAGTGAAAGAATTATTATAATGATGTAATTTCCGTCTCTTAAAGATTTTGCTAGTAGATTCTCTTATGATTGATTTTTATTAATATATTAAAAAGAAAAAAATAATTAGCTTTTTATTAAGATTCGAATATTCAGTCTAGATGAAAAAAATAACTTCTAAAAAAACCCAGGTTAGCAAATATTTGTATCAGAACGATCGAACTTGGCTCTGTCGTCATGAAACCAAATAAACTATCTATTTAGGAGCCGGGCTTGATAGCTTTTATAAACAATTCTATAAACCCTAGAAGGTTTGAAGACCTGATTTAAGCGTTCTTTCTAGCAATTATTAACATTGAATTATAGAACAAAATATATAAGAACAAGAATTATTGAAATTACGAATTCTATATAATTTTTCTGTATAATTTTTCATTAGTCAACGAATAAGTAAAATTAGTCAAAGAATAAAAAAAAATCGTCTGCCGGCTGCGAAGCCGAAGATAAAGCAATAATTTATAAAATTAATAAAATTAGTTCCATATCTAAAATGTAATATTTCCTTATAATTTATTGAATAATTGTTTTTTTTTTCTTTTTTCAATTATATTCCTTTTTTTAAAAGTATTTTTCATATTTGAAGACGCAGACATTTTTTCCCCACCCAATTGAAAAAGGGTTACTGATTGAATAATTTTAGATTTTGATCTAAATATCTAATTTTTAGTGCAATTTCATGCGGTTCTCAATCTCATATGGGAGAAGAATATAATTGAGATCCAGCGAATTATTACTTTGATAATCAAGATATGTTATCCTCTCTTAGGGAATTCAGCATATGCTTTGTGCAGTACCAATCTATAATTAGCGGTGACACCTAGGGTGCGCCTAAAAAGCAAGCATTGGCGTGGCCCAATGACACGGCATCCAATTTTGGTCATTCTGAAAAAATGTGCTCAAATGCTTCGTAAGGAAATTCCTATTGTAATGAGTTACCAAATTTGTCTTATATTAACTATGACTAATAACGTAGGGCGTTTTTATTTTCGAAAAAAAAAAAGCAAGAATTAATTGAAAAAAAAAATATTTTTTTTTGGCTCAATTTTACACAAATAATTGAAACGAATTTTCATTCATGTTTCTATTGTTTCGAAGAACAGAAAAAAACGTTTTTCTTTGAAGGTAACTTCACTTTTTATTTTCATTGTAATTTCTTGAAAAATTTATTCAAAGTAATTTGTTTTTATCGTGATTCGCTTTATACTTTTTAGAGGTTCTTATTCTTCTCCAATTGATTGGAATCTAAATAATTGGATTATTACATAATTATCAAATATTAAAAATTCTTTCTACAAATATTAAATTATTGCACTGAATGAAGAAAAATTATCTATTATTTTTGTCATTTTAGAAACAACAACAACAACAACAAAAAATGAAATCCAGTAGATGTCGTTTAAAATAATTAATGGTCCAATCATTATTTATTCGTAACTTTAAAAAAAATCGTTCTTTTTATTCAAGAAATTAGTGCTTTTATTTTTTAGATATTTTTTTTTATTTATTATTTTTTTAAACAATATTTAAAAGCTTTAAGTAACAGTCTTGCTGAAAGAAATTCTTTTTGGTAATATTTTTCGGCATTGATGGTACGATGTTAAAAGCTTCCAATTCCTATGATATCTTCGAATTTGTTTGCAGATATGACTTTTGACTCGTATTTTATGTGCGCAATTTAGCAGAATTTGAAAATAGATCCGATATTGACATTTTGATACTATATGTACAATAATCTGTCTTAAGGTTTCAATTCTTCCCCAAACTTTTGAAAAATAAATGAAAACTATATAATGCCTGAAATACTAGAAATATGACTTTTAACTTCAACAGAACTTAAGCTTAAGATATCCGACTAGGCTGTAAAGATACTTCTCCCAAAAAATTTGAAATTTTTTTTATGATCTGAAAATGAAGTCAAAACTTGGTAGATTCTAAAACAGTCTTTGTTTTTAATATATGCGAGATAGAACTATAGATATAGTAATTTCAGTAATACATAACAAATAAAAATGCAATCAGAAACTGTGAAATTTTTAACTGAAAATGCGTGAGTTATTTTATTTTTACACTAAAATTCTACAAAATAATATTTTATATACTTGTAATATTTTGTAATATTTTATACTCTTGCCAACCTACTCAGCTGTATTTTGCTTATTTTTGCATTTCTATTAAAAAAAGCATGAAAGGTGCATTTGGATGAACTAAATTCCAAGTAAAATATTAAAACGCATTTTCCAAAAAATGAATATTTCTCTATAATTGATTCCTGAAAAACATGATATTTCAAAATGAATTCAATAAAATTTTATGAAATTTGTTATGCGTTTATCCAATACCTTTGAGGGTGTAATGGACCGCGGATTTTAAGATAGCTTCATTTAGACATTTTTTACGGCGTTTTAAGTTTAAAACAGACAAATTTTGACAAAAAAATTATTAACGGGAACTTCAAATGCTTATAAAATTTTTATTTACTAAAATTTTTATCGTGTGATCTGTTACATTTTATGTAGTTTGAGCTATATACAGGAGAAATAAAAAAATTAAATTAAAACTAATATAAATATTTACTGTTTTTCCTAACACTGAAAATTTTGCTAAATTTTTGTTAAATAAGCAATTTTTTGTAAAAAAAATTGAAAGTAATAAATGTTTTTTTTTCGTCTAACAGTGACCTTTCAAGTCTGTTTTAGCTATTTGGTACAATAAAAAATGTTTATGTATCATTTTTAAAAAATTCAAATCTTAACCTTTTCGGTTACCCTAAATATTCTTCTCTCTAAACTTTGTTAAAAATTTTCTTGACTTAACCGTATAAAATTCCAAAAATTAATACTTTTTCTGAAATGAAATAGTGATTTTATTTTTTCATATGAAATGCACCAATGTGGTACCCAAAATTGAAAGTATAGCATCTCTCATAATTTTCATTTTAACCTACATAGTGTGTGTTCATTTGTAAAAATCAAGATTATAGACGAGCGCTATTACTTTCATTTTTTACTATTTTTAATTACAAATTTAATTTCCTTGTACATATAAGGAAAACAATCACATGCATGAAAACAATAACATTACACAAAACAACTTTCATCACTGCTGGTATTTATCCCCAAATGTAGGTGGCGCTAATGGTCTTTCAAAATTGCAGTTAACAACATCAATCTTTTATTAATTTTTTTAAAGATAATATCTATAATCGTTTGCCATTTCTATTGCATTATGATGGTAATAACATAGAAAAGATGGCAGTGTTGAATGGGTGAAAATTCTGGGTTTTAACCTAGTGTTTTTGTTTGATAGATATATGCTTATTGTTAATGTTTTCAGTTATTCCTACGCTTTATTTGAAGAGTCTGTCATTGTCAAAAGGTGTATCCCGCTGCAAATTCTCTTTGTTAAAAGAACTGTTGAATAATTCTGACTGGGACTCATATGAATGAAGTGAAAACTTGTTCTGTCAAAAACGAGACGTGACGTTATCCCATATTTTCCTAGTGTTTCCGTACCATCCCTCATGAAAATTACAACCTGGCAATTCTGTTAATCTCTTTTTATTTCCACTTAACGCATCTTTTGCCACTAAATCTTCAGGCAGAATATAGTAAAATGACCTTCGCGCAGGAACTAGTTGCATCACATTCTTACGATTCTTCTTGCTATCCTTGACAGATATTTATTATTTTTTCCCTCCATTTAGCAGGGTTAAAAAAATTTGTCATGTTGAATGAATAGGATGACAAAAAGTTGTTTTTCTTTTGACACTGCTGAATCATCTTGTACATAGTTGAATCATCTTGTACGTTTCTGATATTTTTTTTTGTTAAATTTTGAAATAAGGGACAAATAGGGACATACAGGCCATTCCAGAATTCACGAAACGAACTTAAGGGATGGCAGAGCCCACTACAACTAAAAAGATTTTTTTCTATAGATATGAATGTTTGTAAGTGTCGAGTTAAAATGAATACAAGAAAAATAGACTTGAAATTAAATAGAGCTTATTCAACATGCAGCTGATCAAAAAATTACACTTTTATAAAAGTACTTCTTTACAGCAATGTCGAAGAGCTCACTTCTTTACAGCAATGTCGAAGAGCTCACTTCTTTACAGCAATGTCGAAGAGCTCACTTCTTTACAGCAATGTCGAAGAGCTCACTTCTTTACAGCAATGTCGAAGAGCTCACTTCCTTACAGCAATGGCGAAGAGCTCACTTCCTTACAGCAATGGCGAAGAGCTCACTTCCTTACAGCAATGGCGAAGAGCTCACTTCCTTACAGCAATGGCGAAGAGCTCGCTTCCTTGCAGCAATGTCGAAGAGCTCGCTTCCTTGCAGCAATGTCGAAGAGCTCGCTTCCTTGCAGCAATGTCGAAGAGCTCGCTTCCTTACAGCAATGTCGAACAGCTCGCTTCCTTACAGCAATGTCGAACAGCTCGCTTCCTTTGCTGCATTGTCGTAGATCTATGCTTCCTTTGCTGCATTGTCGTAGATCTATGCTTCCTTTGCTGCATTGTCGTAGATCTATGCTTCCTTTGCTGCATTGTCGTAGATCTATGCTTCCTTTGCTGCATTGTCGTAGATCTATGCTTCCTTTGCTGCATTGTCGAAGATCTATGCTTCCCTGCTCCATTGTCGAAGAGCACACTTCCGTGCTCCATTGTCGGAAATCTATTCTCTCTTGCTGCAGTCTTGTTGAAAAAGCACTCTTGCTTAAAGCAATTTTTATAATAACTTATGATTACGTCCACTTGCAGTGATGTATATTGTCAGAATCGATGGTGTTCGGTGTAAACTTTCAAAGATGTCACGTACTTGCCGCAAAGAATATTAATCTATAAAATTCGTCTAAAAAATATACCTCAAACACGGTGAAACGTGTCCCACTCGCATATCCAAACTTCCGTAACACACTCATGAAAGGAACATTTGATCTTAGACTGCAAATTTAACGTGTAACGGTTTTGTAGATATGATGAATTAGGTTTCAGACAGGAATTACTCTGGTCTAGAAGATGAGACGCTTTACTATAAGATTATCTGCTGTATTTATACCACAAATTACTACGTGATGATGTAATCCTACTTTTCTGTAAATTTCCTATGCACCATATAACAACTTTACCCTTCCAAAAATTTATAAATGTATTCTATAGTGATTCATCTTGTGTACAGCAATATGAAGACCAAATCGCGCATAATTTTTGTATAGAGCTTAAATGGCCCTTGACGGAAGTGATTTATGTTACCCTCCCGAATAAACAAACGAGATAAACTTGCTCTTAAAAGGAAGAAAGACAGAATGATTGGCGTTTGTTGAAGCTAAAGGTGAAACCTCTCACCCGTAAGAGATGTTTTATGGGTGTTAATATGAGGGAGTGTTCGTCATTGAGAAGTTTTACAATCTTTAACTGACTATTACTTTATCTCACGAGATCATGGATCACGCTCTTTCAAAGTTCAGAGCTCTTATGCCTTGTCTGATATTTAACAAGGCATATTTTATACTGAAGGTTGTTATAAATTTACATCCTTATGATTTTGCGCAATAGGATTTGAAGACCATCAAGGTTCAATTAGTTATAAGATATCCGAGTTTATAAATGTTGCTCATTCTGTTACCATTAAGACTGTGCATGTGGCAAATTTCATAGTTGAAAGTGTGATAGATTTGTGTGGACACACACACACAAGCAAAAACATTTCCTAAGTATAGATGGTGGTAGCAGAATTATAATGAGATTTCTAATTTCGATTCTTCGTTGCAGTAATATAATGTTAAATACATACAATGTGATCGATAAAATCCCTCTAAGCATTTTAAATATATAACTGCGTACCTTATAATCAGGAAAGTAACATGTACATATAGTAAAGTGACTATTGAATTTATTAAGACATGCTTTCAACACCATTAACGGCGAAATGATGAAGTTATGAAATATAAAAGAGATCGACCAAAAGGTCCTAGTCAGAAAAATGTATACTATACCATATAATAAAAACAAAAGAAAAAATTTCCTAGAAGTTATCTGCGAAATTAGCGGAGATATTTGCTATTAAAACTATGAACTTTTTGTGACTTGAAAAAGGGTTCGTCCTAAAATTGAAAAATGTATTCTTCCGGTATTATCATATAATTTTGCTGTTTTACATTTCTGAGCTAAGCAATTAGGAAAATTGAAATAGTAAAAGTTATGAAATTAAATCTCCCATGCTTAAAATTGTTATAATCACGCTTCATATGATTTCAACTATTTTCAGTCATATAAAGGAAAGTATACGAAATCAACGGAATTTGTGTGTCATTTAGTTTTACCAGAATTTCAGTGATGTAATCTACATAATGAAAAGTTTAGTCTAGCAGTAAAGTGAAAAAGTTCTTTTGTCTGCTAAAAAGTGTGCTGTGTTCAAGTCTACAGGTGTCTTTACTTTTTAAAAAATACAGTGAATTTTCTACATAAAGTTAAAAATTCATCACAAACATTTAAAATCATCACAAAAATATTCATGCATCCGCAAAAATTTAAAGGAAAAAAATAATGCTCAGTTATCAAAAGTAAGTGAAAAAAAATGATAATCAACAAGCATCTTCAAAATTATTGTTGTGAAAAAAATGAACAAAGAAAGAAAAGAAATGCAGATATTTATAGCGAAAAAAATTGTTTAAATAAATATTTGAGCTCATATTATTTGATACACTGATTTTTTAGAGTTAATGTTTGCGAAATCTATTGATTTAATTTTTTTTAAATTTGAAAGATTGAAAAACGATTAAATTTGAAAAAAAACATTGCTAATTTCATGGACATAATCCAGTTTTTCGTTATTGTCCAAGATTTCTTTGTCCAAGGCATGTCGAAATCTCAACAACGAAACGAGTGGGCCAGCAGAAATGACAAAAAAAAAAAAGAGAACACGAGAAACAACTTCAATCTTATACAGCATTAAAAAGAATTTGCAAACCTTAGCGTTTTGACTCCGTGGGAAAATTAAAAGTCCGTGCTACCTCTAAGTTAAAGTTACAGTGAAGATACATTCGAATGATTTGGAAATTATTTTAAGAGCTTAGCTAATTTGAAGGTATTATGTATATTAATATCAGGAATTGCCCTGTAGAGTTCGACTTCTTCACAGCAAGATATTATATATATATTTTATTCCTTTTTAAATGCCACGACATCTAGCGCAATTAATGTGAACTATTAAGTAAATGGGTTTGCAAGGTCTTCACTATATGTCGCGTATATATAAGACGACATATAAGCTTTCACCATATGTGTTCATATATATATATATATATATATATAATCACAGTAGCATCTGCGGTAACATTGTACTGTTTTAGTAGCGGCTTGTTCAGTTTGCAAATTAACAATAAAGTTTTCTGATTTGTGTTTAATTTTTGTTTTAATCAGTTGGGAAAAAAGGCATCAGAAACACAAGTTCTATTTTCAGATAATTTTAACCGCATGCTAGGGATTAATCGCCAAATAATTCGCCAAAGATAACACGACGAATTCAATAAAAATACTAATTTCTTGCTAAGGATTAAAATTTCGCAACTCTTTTACGCCAATGCTATGCAAGACTTCTTCTGGATCTTTATTAGAGTATATGCGAGAAAGTTTTGGGGAGAAAATATCCGCTGATTTTTTTTTCTTGTTGAAATTTGTGCAATAAATATTTGTTATCCAAGTTCAATTTTTATTTTTTAAGTAATCTTCGCAATAATGGACTATTTTGCAAAAAGTTCTTAGTGAATCTTTACATAAGGTGCCTGGGAAAAAAAACTGTTCAGTTGGATAGTACGTCGAGAAATGAAAGTTTGTGAACCTTTGATATTAAATCAATGTTTGTTACGGTGCATCATTTTTTTAAAAAAATATTTTTTATACCTAAAAATATTTCACTCAACCACATAATTTTTCATGCTAAATGAATTGAAAATCTGAAGTCAACGACTCTTCAGGTGTCACCCATTTGCACCCTCATGAGGCACTTGAGATAAAAGCAGTTTACCGATTCTGAGTGGGAGGAATACACTTATCTCTAAAACTCCTCAACCTGCACCCTCTAAGTGCTTATTCCAAAAGTTAACGTCCCACGTCCTTTATCTTTTAGGTGCTTCCCAGAATTCCATGCTGCCCAAGGAACTACACTTGGTGGTGGTGGTAATGGTTCTTAGTGTAATAGTCATTTTAACTTAAGACTATCGGTGGGTTTTATTAACTTCTTAGCCGCCTTTGGCGATTAGGTCGTTCACCTGGAATATTGGTGGTTTTTTTGCTGTTAAAACTATTAACATGAAATGCATTTAGTTAAAATTTCGCCAAGATTTAAAGATGTAACTTGAATGGAATTGGTTAACTACAAATTATTGCATGTGCAAATTAAGATTTATATGTTATGGTCAATTTGATCATTCGTTTATTGATAATATCGATTAATCGAAATAAAAAGCGGAAGTGGAAGTCATACTTGGCCATTTACATTCACATAAACCATTTTTTTGTTGTTGTTAATTTTAACTTTGGCTAAAGCACTCGGATGATTCGATGCAATAATGGAATTAGTTTCAGTTTCGTCATAAAGTTAAAAACATAGTCACAGATTACTATAGAATAGAATTTTTAAAATTTATTTAAATTCGAGGAAATAATTACGAAACAGAAAAAACTTGCTTAATTTTGTGTATGATGTTAAAATGAATTCTTGAGCTTTGAAAAATGTGCAGTGACTTTATCTTGTTCTTGTAGAACGTGTAAATGGGTCCCGTTTTCATCAATATAGAGCGAAAACTGTAGATTTGTATAAAAGATATAAAACCAAACATTTTAATACATATGTGTATAGGGACGAGACTCTTATATTACTATATTATGAAATAGATATTAATAATAGACGAGTTTCAGAAACAGTTGTTTAATTATTTCCTAAGTTCCACATTTCACAAGACAAGACAAAACAAACACGGACACGAAAATACATGATACTGGCTTAGAATACAATCTAATGATGACCCCCAAAAAGTAGTATTATAGGAAATGTACCTTGATGTTAATAAAATAACGCAATCTGTTGTATCAAAAAAGAAGTTAGTAGCGTTACGTAACCGCTACATATATAATATAGATTATGAGTGATTACTTCTCTATATAAAGCACCGTGTTTAGTAGTCAGAATTAGTTTATCAAAAAATAAAATATAACAAATATATTTTACAAAAAAAAAATTGTTTTAAAGGGGCAAAAGATTTGGATGTTATTTCTATCATCTCAACATGATTCAAATCAATCATAAAATAGCCATTGTATTGTTTTGAAATGGAGCGTTAAATCTAATTAAACTAACACTTTTAACTGAATGTTTCAGTTATATAAAAATTTAGGCAAAATTAGTAGTCTTTATTATAGTTGGTTAATAATGGATTGTTAAGATAAATTCCTGTTCGATTATGTCAATTAATGTCGTTGCGACGGGGGTGGGGGATAAGAGGGATTCATGTCTCGGATGCAAGTCTTATAAAGTGCCAAAATGGCTAAACGTGAGTGTGCTCATGTTATTTTTCAAAGGCAGTAATAATGCCAAAGAATAATAATAATAATAAAAAATATTCTCCAGGCGTCATGCCCCGGTGCAAAAATAAATACCATGCAAATATACTAATTATGACTAGAGTCAAAAATTATCAAATACCTCGTTACGCCACTGTCTTCATTTAAATATGAATTTTAAATTTTGGGGGATATTTTTTTAATTTTTAGAAGATTACGTACTTGAAATCAAATTCATACCCTGTTTACATACTCACTTATATTTATGCAATCGCAAAATAAAATATAACTGACTTCTTGCAATATCCTTTTCCTTAAATTCATTACAAATTTCAGTTTCCGGTACAATTAAATTTTAATTGAAATGGAAGTTGTTTATTGTATATGAGCACAGATAGATGATGAAACTTGTAAACTTACCTTGACATGTCTTTCCTTTTAAAAACAATAACCAATAAATTCCCTGGTTTCATTTATTTTTAATTTTTAATAGTAAAATTTTCAGAAAATTTTTATTGGGATTTCTGAAAACCATTTTAAATTTCTCTATTTCGTTGCCATCATCTATTTTTAAATACATTGCTTTAAATTCTAAATTGTTTTAAAAAAAAATCGAATCGTTTAGCAATTGTTTATTTCTCATTGTTTTAGGAAAATCTCAATATATTCAGTTTTTCGCGTCCCATTTTCTTCTATCTCAAGTACTAGTAGCTACATTTGTTTTGAATTTGCTGGCTGAAAGAATTTTCTTGTCCTTGTCTCTTTCCTCTAAGCTCATTATATTGTTTTGGCGAACTAGAAGCCATTTGCTGTAAGCTTTAATAACATTATTTTCGGTAATTTTTCCCTTTCGTTTCAAAGACGTCGCAGACGACTAAAATGGGGCATTTATTTTCTTGGCGAATTTGTTATGCAGAATTGAAGAACGCCCAAGACGTCTCTGCGATTTTACGCTTCTTAATTCGTAGAGGGCAAAATTAATGTCAGAAAAATGCATTATGAATGCTCTAAAAATGTCGCCACTTCTTTCTTTTTTTTTTTCCTTAACAAGATACCACCATTAATATGTGCTTTTATTACTACGAAATTCTTTGCCAAATGAGAACCACGAACATTTATTTTTAAATAACTAGCAGAAGCTGTCTCCCTCAAACTTTCTCGTATTTTATCTGATAAGTGTTATGTCCTACCCCGCAAATAATTGTTGATCTTTGGTAAAACAGGAATGGGTTATAATAGTTACGAAATATTAACTTTTGGCGTGATTTAGCATTTTTACTGAATTTATCATGTGATCCTAGGCTAGTTTTTTTGGCAATTAATTTAAGGAACCAAATTTGGATATTTGGATTCTCAGGAACCAAATTTGAAATATTTATCATTGCGTTTTTGAACTGTCACGTTTACATATTTCTGAAAATACAGACTAACAGGCAGTCAACTCTTAATTGGATTTAGCTGGCACTTTGATAAGTATATACAATATGTATGTTAAATTTGTGTACCGAATTTAATCCATCTAGATCTTTTGTTTTATAGTTATTATATTTGAAATTTTTATATATTCATATTATGTAGTTATAATATACATATATCCGAAAAGTCGGGCAGACAGATATCTGTATGGATTTTGCTCAAAAATTGATAGAAATTTACTAATTTGTTTATATTGCCATGTACTAAATTTTAGCCTTCTAGTTTAAAGTTTTTTTAAATTTATCTTTGTAACAGACGGACAGAGAGGTACATGCCAACACTACGTTTTTAGAACTCAATTGATCTAAAATATGAAGATTCTTCAGAAATCTCAAATTCAAATTTTTGACGATTATAATACTTTCTCTATACTTTACACATACGAGAAAGTAAAAAGTTACTAGATAAATTTGCGTAAGAAACTTGTGTTACTTAATGGGGAAAAAAAATGTCCAAAATACAAATAAACTATCTGATGATCTATATGAAGTCAAAATTTTATTTGGTCAACTCATGACATAAGTTACTTAATAATTGTCAGCTCGCGTATGTTCCAGCTCTACGTTATCTAACCTTCATTTTTTTTCCCTTGCGCAACATTGAAACGAATTTTAAAAACAAATAAGTGCAATGCACTCTAATAATGTGAATAACGTGAACATAAATTGAGAAGAAACATTAAGAACGGATAATATACGCTTAGTTCAAATAAAATCGATTCAAAAAAATTCTATCGATTCAGAAAATACAAAGACGCTATCGATAAATATCGCCGAATTAAAGCATAGAGAAAATAATTTCCTCAATTCTACTGAATTAACTATTTTAATATAAAAGCAATGACTCAGGCTTATTATTTCTGATATGCCTTGTGTTTTAAAAGATTGTTGTAATATTGAGTTTAATCAGGATATTTTCCTATAAATCTGAGTAGTAACTTAAAAAATAAATTCTTATTTTCAAAGAAAAAGTATTGTAATCGTGAAAAAAAAATTAGTACTCAAGATTTTGACTCTTCACATCTCCTTGAATACAAAAAAACACATTTTTGGAATTATATTTGCCTGTGAACATATAAATAAAAAAATGAGATAAACGGATGAGAATTGGTATGTACTCTCAACACAAAATATGAATATTTTTATCAAATTTTGAACAAAATCCGTTCACTAGAAGTTTGCCTCCATGTCTGTTTGTCTGTGTGCAAGTGAAACAGTGACAATAAAAAGAACTATATGGATATAAATTTACCATCTAAAGTGAAGATCCCTTACAAAATTTGAAGCAAATCCTTCAACCGTTTGACTTCTGCTGGTTTGCGCGGAAGTGGATTCAAACGCGATTTTTCAAAAATGCAGCAATATGGATAAATGAAATTTGCAATGTGATCTTGTCACTTTGGTTGTAGTTCTGTCTCTATTTTGGTTTCAGTGTCGGGGGAAAAAATATCCAAAATGATACTAGGTTTTCTTCTCAGTATTACGAAGCTTAAAACACGCATATACAAATCCTGAAAAACAAAATGTTAGGACTTCCAACTTTTATGGTTTTGCTCAACATAAGATTTTTTATGCGACGACGCAGGAGATAACACCATTTGTTGCCTATGGGATCTAATGGCTCAAGAATTTCAAATTACCTTTTCAGTTACTTAATCTTAAAAGCTGCTGGAAACTGTATACCTTATGTAAAGTAATTTTGTTTTGGAGTAAATTATTAGGCTACTCTGGCACCTTCTATCCATACTTTCCGTTGCTTGCCACACAAGTAAGGCAAGACTTACATCAATTATAAGATAATGCCCAACAGCGCCATCTGGAGGAACAGAAATCTATAACACCATTATTGGGGAACATAAGAGAATTTCGAAGACATGAATCTATCTATCTGGATTCATTTTATTGGCCATCCATTCGTCCATTCACAAAATTTGCCGTAAGAATGAATAATTTCCTTTTTGTATTTTTAAGAATTTCTGAATATATTTATTAGGATAACTCGTATTAATGGTAATTCTCGGATTCTAAAACCCTCAGCGCTTTGACGCATGTGTCAGGAAGAATTTATTTCGTCAAAAAATGGGTGAAAGGAAAGTTGAATGGAGGAGATGTTTGCATTTAGCAATAAGGTGCACTGAGATTAATCGCTGAAGTAAGAGGCATAATAAAAACTCATCTTCCTGCTTACCACCCCTTAGTAAAGTAGATTCGTCGAAAAGTGCTAGTCGCGGGATCCTGAAACGAACAGTAGCTATATCTTGCAGCTTAAATTGTATCTTCATAGGCCTATTGCTTGTTAAATAATTGCATAGATGAGTGAAAATTAAAAATTATTTTTGATTTTAACTCCTAAAAAACACAAATATTGGCCAATTTCACTTAAAGCCTCCAGGAAGGCCACCTATTCTTTGTATTAAAGCGAAGTCACACTTCTATTTGAGGTGCACTTTAGGTGTTTTCCAAGGTTCTTTTCACTAACAAAAGAGTCATGTTTTTCTTTCATCGTGAATCCTTGACTAATAGGCTGCGCTAGAAATGTTGATTTTAGTGGAATTGGAATTGCCCATTAAGAAATGAAATCTAAAAATAAGCCTATTGTCGCTTGGAATATATGATCTGTTTTGTATGTTTTTGAGCGTAACACTAACTCATGTTCAGTATTTATCCATCTGCTTCAGTTTCAACAATATCCATTTATAACAGAAAATGTTCTATTGCCTTCTGGTATTCGACCTATGAAATTTTAGATGGAAAAAAAATGGGCGAGTTACGTTTATGTAAGGATTAAAAAAAACTTTTGGGGGTGTATTCATGGGCTTCGGTTCTGGCGACATTTCCTCAAAATATTTTCATTCCTTTATTGTTTTTGTTATGTTTATTTAATGTTTTCTGTCATTTTGAGTGCTGAAATTGTGCATGAGGGAAAAAAAAAATCTTGTTAAGTTTGAGCTTAAACATGAACAGAGGGTGTATTCACCTGCTTCAGTTTCAGTGGCAGCAATTCAAAATATTTTTTTTTAAATTCCCTGTGTGTGCCTGCTTCTTCGTTGAGAGGCGTGTGTTTTTTATCTTCATCACTGCACAGGGGTGGATGTGAAGAATCTTGGATCACCCCAGGTTCTTCTTTTTGCTCCTTCATCACCTCTCCTTGTCTACCGCAGACAGACGATAGACAACAATGGCGACCCGCTTCCTTTTTTTCATTTACCATTTATTTTCTCTTCATTAGCTCCGCATCTAGTTCGTAGCCTCCACCTCGATTCACATTACGGTGCATTTAAGGCTCTTTTTAGATCCTGCCGCTCCACTAACTGCTAATTACGGTTGTGAGTAATTTGTTCTCGCTTTGAGTGAGGTCCTTTCTTCTGGGATGAGCTATCCACCTTTCACTTAATGACACTTACAAGAGTGTAACTGTTCCTCATCTTTTTTTTGCCACTTGGCGAGATTTAGACGTATCCAATGCTGAAAATATGACTTCCTTTGACAGTTGTATCATTGTTAAAGTAAGAAGGAATCTTGGTCTTCGAATGTTGCTGGTAACTAGTAGTTACACCCTTATTATATATCTTGAATTTCTTATTAAGAACTCGTTGTTGTACTCTTGTTAATAAATCGTTGCTACTTATAATGCCTGAATAAATTTATTGCATATTGGGTAGATTTCTATGGGAGGATTTTTAAATTGTTCCGTTTACACGTTTCTGAAAGCACTGACCAACCGACCGACAGTCAGTCCGTAGTTGGATTTGATTTAAACTTTGAACGATTATATAGATGGTAAATCAGTGTATAGGATTTCATCTACTTCTCTTCGTTTTGTAATCATCGCGTTAACTTATATTTGAATAACCGGACTGACGAACTTTCTCTAAACAGATTTTTACTTAAAATTCGATGGAAATCTGCAAGTTTTGATGCAAAGACCGTGCAACAAATTTCAACCATCTTACTCAAAGTGGTTTTTAATTATCATTATCACAGACAGACAGACATTTTTTAAAAATGTGGTTTTCGAACTTAATGACTTATCTAAAGCGTGGAGATTCGTCAAAATATGGAGTTTGAATTTTTTGACGATTACTATGCTTTCTCTATACTACGTATTTGAAAGTAAAGTCAGCCATCTGACTCTCCGACCCGCCACGAAGGCACACGGATTTAAATCATAAAACTGAATGACCGGACCGCCGCAACAGCAACACTGGCGGGAACTGTGGTTGAGCCTAAGAGCCATCACCGGCCACGGTACAACCTTCCCCGAAGGAAGTACGTCCCGTCATCGATGGGAGGAGTCAGATCCCCCACCTATTTGTATACCCTCCAGGGTGGCGAGATCCATCCACCATGCCGGAAGCATCTCATCCTCATTTCGAGGTAAACCCCCCCCCCCGTGGGTTCTGTAAGAAAGTAAAAATTATTATTTATTTTTGCAGTGAAGAAAAATAATCTAAATGATTCAAAGGAACATATAAAAATGTGAGACATTACACGCAATGTGGAGGTATCCTACTGCAAATCATTCTTAGATTACACTTTCTCTTATGATAAAAACTTAAATTTTTTTAGCAGTTCATTATCTCTTGAGTTAATAAGCATATGTAATAAATACGGCTTCAGAATTAAATTGGATCTTTCGCCAACATGTTAGAACTAAATGTCTTAAAAAAAATGCTTACACCCAAATTAATCTTTTCTATTCATTAAAAATGTATCATTCGCTGAAGCACCTTTTTAAAACGAAAGATTCAAAACTTTTTTTCACTTAACGCATCCACTTTATATAATTGCTTGAAAAATTTTTAGAAGAAACCATCGATGAAAAAACTCCACTCTCAGTAGCATTAACCTATTGACCCACATCGCTGAGATTGAGGTACTTGATGTCACCCTTGATGAAAGTGAGACTTAATATTCTAATTTTTTTTTCATCACTCTCTGGCGTACTTGAAAAAAGAATTTTGATTTCCTGAGCCGGCATCTACATATCGGGTTACTTGTTAATGACTCTCGCTCTCTGTTTCCCCCATTGTTTAGTTTCACTTAGGTGCTTCAGTTCTCACATGGGCTACGGGGATCACGTTTCCTGAAAAAGTCTTCATTGCCTGCTTTATTGCTCTAATAAGGATGTGTGCCTCTGTGCATTTCTACTGCTCTTGATGAATTGGGTTGCTTGCCTTGTGTGGCTTCCCAGTTCCGGTTGCAGAGGAACTTCAGCTTCCCAAGTGAAATTCGGCAATTAGAGTAACAGATGATGTTTTCAAAATGGTAATGTTGTGTTTGCATGGGTACATCACAAGCAATATAAAGAAGACATTCTTTTTATGGCTGGTCCTATTTCCGCTACATAACGCCAAGTGGAATTTGGCTTTTAACTTTTATGTTAACTCAGAAAGCTCCAAAAACGTTCTTACAGTTCATACATTTCCGCACATTCAGTCTTGAATTGATATGGTTGTTGTTTTAGATAATTATCTTGATTTAGTTCTGCATATAATGAACACATGTGTGGTTGCCTTAAGTGGAATTCAACCGGTTCTTATAAAATGGAACATTCCGAAAATATTTTTAATTTTCTAGTGAGCATCTTATATTCTTATTATTTTTACTCACTGCGTTGTTTAGTCTGCTTGTATCCCTTATAAACAAACCAAAGAAGGAATTCGTTTATGTCTGGTTGTCTTTTTGCAGGTCTAAATAGGGATTCAGATCGCTTTGTGTTGCACAGAATGTTCCAAAAGCTATACAAAATGTTTTAAATCTGCGTGGGAAACATTCCTTTATGTTTTACTTCTTTTCCTGTATGACTATTTATGCTATCACTCTAGGCATATTTAAAAATCTTTTATTGCTTTAATAAGGACGTTTTACCGTTATTGATGAATGAAATTGCTTTATTTGTGTGGTTTTTCCGTTCCGACTGCAGGATACTTCAGTTTCTCAAATACGGCGATTAGAATAAAAGATGCCGGCGTCCTGGCATAGGGGTAGCGCGTCTTCCCCGTGATCTGGGCGTCCCGGGTTCGAGTCCCGGTTTGGGCATGGTTGTTCTTCTGTTGTTCTATCTGTGAGATGTGTGAATGTGCCCTCCTGTAAAAAGGGGTTGTGCAAGCGAATGAGTGATGCGTGAGTGGCAAAGTCGTACTCTTGGCCCTAGTTGGCGCTGCTATAAAAAATAAGAGACGTTCCCCCTCAGGCTTAAATCGCTGTCTTCGTAACAGCGGGCTTGTCAGTGGCAAGTGCCATAAGAAACAAACAAACAGAATAAAAGATATTTCCAAAGATGGTAATTTAAGTTTGCCTGGGTCTTTCGTAATAAGCACGAAAAAGACATTCTTTTTATGGCTGGTTGCGTTTTTATATCTTCAAATGGAACATGATTCACGCTTTTAAAAGCACAGAACGTTCCAAAAATGTTCATCATAAGAATTTCTTTGATTATATCTAAAATCGTTACGTTGCATTTGCTTACCAGAACAAATGCACGGTTTTTATCGCTGTTATAACTCCAAGTAGGAACTTAAATCCCACTAAACATCGCAGAACCTTCCAAAAGCTGTTTTATGTTTGTGCCTTTTGCAAGATGAGTCAGAATCAGAATAGCTGCTTCACGTCTTTCTTTTATGGCTAGTACTACTATCATCGTCTGACCTTAGTACTTCCAAAAATGTTGTTTTGAGTACTTTAATAATTTCCCATATGGTTATGAAAGCTGCTGTGGTCAAGAAATTTCAAGAGTGTACTTTTAGTTTATTTCCATTGATTCCCAAAATGTGTTAATCGTTAGTTATCTATCCACGGCTGATTTAAACACTAGAAGATAACATTAAATATTATTGAGAATGTATTACATGGATTATGATGTAATTTCCAATTGTTACATTCATTTGAATGAGATATGAAGGAACTGGAACGATCTGCGCCTTTAAAAAGATCGATTCTTCAATTACACCTTCATAAAATATGCACCATCACACTAATTACAGAAATGTATAATGTCTATAGACTTTTAATATTGAAAGCTTATAAATTAATTTTAAAAACAGGGCATTTTAAAATTTAAATTAACTGGACGATCTATGATAAAAAGACCTCCCCCCCCCTTTAGTTTTTTCTGAAGGAAATTTTTTTATTATCTTCAAAATATTCGGAAAACCAGATTTCTCTAAGTTTGAGACCTGCCTGAGTCGGAAAAACGCATATTTGGGATTATGTCTGTCTGTCTTGTCTGTAAATACGGAAACTGAAAAATGCTTTGACCAAGACGGTTAAAATTAAGTATACAGACTTTGCTTAAATTTGTGGATTTCTATCGAATTTTGAACGGAATCCATTCGCAGGAAGTCGTGTCTGTCTGAAACTAGATGGATCAAATTTGGTACATAGATTTAAAATTTTAAGAGTAGATACTTATCGAATGTGGAACTCAATCCATCAATGGACTGAGCAATTGTCAAGATATGTCCAGATAGTTTTCTGTTTTAGATCAGTTTTATCATATGAGAATGCTAATCTCTGTCTCGCAGTGAGATATAAAATTGTATGCTATTCATCTCTAGAAATACACTCAATAACTGCGTGCAGTTTCATTTGAAGGCTTTGATCTGACAAAATATCCAAACCATTACTTTGCTACTTACTACATGTCATATGTTAAATAGTACGAATTTCTTGCAACTTTTTAAAACAAATTCAAATGAATAAACCTGAACATGGACGTCTTGAATCAGATAGATCTTGGTTCAAGAGTTATACAGGGTGTTCATTAATTATTGTCGGGGTTTTCGTACCTCATAACTTTCGAATAAAAAATATTACGCAAAAACCGATTACGTATTCGTTAATTACAACTCAAAGAATTTTATTAATGATATTAAAGTGTAAAGCTTGCACAATTTACACTTTGTAGGCATTCAGCTGAAAGCGATTATGCATTCGTAAATTACAACTCATAGAATTATGAATTCGTAAATTACAACTCAAAGGATTATGAATACGTAAATTACAACTCAAAGGATTATGAATTCGTAAATTACAACTCAAAGGATTATGAATACGTAAATTACAACTCAAAGGATTATGTATTCGTTAAGTACAACTCAAAGAATCGCCTTCAGCTGAATACCTACAAAGTGCAAATTGTGCAAGCTTTACACTTTAATATCATTAATAAAATTCTTTGAGTTGTAATTTACGAATACGTAACCGGTTTTTACTTAATATTTTTTATTCGAAAGTTATGAGGTACGGAAACTTCGACAATAATTAATGAACACCCTGTATAATAATTTTTATTTTCACGAACAAAAAGGGAAAGAAGAAAGCACCTGCTTATAATCAGATATAGAAAGCAGATGTTAATGACTTTAAAATGAAATTGAATATGAAAAGGTGGCTCTCCGGCCACTTGGAAAATAATCACTAGGCTGTTCACTTAAAGATATAGTAATTTCGATTTATTTTTGAGGTTTGTATTTAAACGTTGATTTATTATAAATGCGTGAATCTTCAACATTGATTTATTGATTCTTTTTTATAGACGCGTGCAAAGATGCAAATATTAGTCTGTCTTTTACGAATACGTAGCTGTGTGTGCAACCGTGTCTTGTGTAGGTGGTAATCTTGTAAATATCAACTCATCCTGCCTGCTACAATTTTTCCAGCGTTTGAGTCACGCACCTTCAAATTAATTTAACCTCGTTCTAGATCCATCTCTTTATTTTGAAGTAACTTCGAGTCTTAGCGGTATTCTTTCATCTCTTATAAATAGACGACAGAAGGCATAGGGAGATTTCGGGAGGAACGCTTTGCAACTCTGTTAAGAGAATAAATCAACGATTTTAAAAATCGGAATTTGTTTTTATGAAAGCATGCATTAACATTGAAAACATTGAAAAATTGTTTGATGTCCTCATGGGAAATAATATAAGAATTCGAAATATGGTTGAAAATGAAATTTCGAATTCTTTTTAATTTAAACATCTCTCGAATGATGTGGTGTTGCCACCGTTATCTGATATTTTTTCCGATTTGCTTGGATCATAATTGAGAAGAGTATAACATAAAAGATTTAAAAATGGCTAATTTTAGTTAAAATTTTACTGTTAACTTTAAAATGCGTGATTTTTTTTTTTTTTTTTTTTTTGCAAATATTTATATTTTGAAAAGCTGCATATATTTTAGGAAAATTATTTAAAAAAATGTTTATTTTTTTTCGTTAAATGTTTTGTTAAAATGTGCCTAATAATTACATTATACATTAAATGAAATCTTAGTGGTACATATCACATTACAGCAATTATGCTATAAAAATAAAAAGTCCCTTTTTACTAATATTTTATAAAAATGCAAAAAAAAAAATAAAAAATGATAGTATTTTTAATGGTAAAACTTTTCATACAACAACCATCTTGATTTTTTTTTCCAAGTTTAAATCATAGTACCGATATTGCCATATATCGGTCTATCCTACAAATGTTTAACAAAAAGCATTAAAAAAAAAGGATTTCCAAACATTCATTATTGGTCTTTAAAATAGTCACGTGAAGCTTATAAATGGAAATAAAAACATGTTGTCAAATGGCTCTACGATGCACTGTAGGGTTAATTTCGAATGTGCTACTGAAACATAAAAATAAGGCATATCAGTCAGGGTAATATTTTTTTGTCTTGTTTATCTTTTTTGGCTCTTATAAGTGAAGGTAATGAGTACCAATTTTGGCGCTCGTCAAAATTGGTAGCATAAACTCAAGTCCTTTTCAAATTTTAATTATAAGACACAAGCTTTGTTAATGGTCGAAAATTTAAAAAAAAGGGGTTGCAGAGGCACAAAAAATTTAACTGCTATATAGAAATTAATACAAAAAAAAATTTCTCTTGTAACCTAATAAACACACATAAATAATGCTAAATATATTTTGAGGTTATTTAAAATTCCAAAGTTCATTGGAAGTTGGCCAAAATTCAACAAAATTGGAGGCGAAGAGGCATTTAAAATTAACTTGTAAACTGAAAAACTAAATAAAACACAAATTTCAAGTATTTTGAAACGGAGAAATCTTTATAAATTTTTCCCAAACGGTGTAAATTGAGTAGAAATTTTGTTGGCGAATTTGCTTTAAAATGCTTATATGGATTTATAATTTTGATATAAAAACTATCTACCGAATTTCTGTCTACCTATCTTATCTCCTGTCATGTGGTTCTCAAACTTTTTAAGATATCCGACTAGATTGGAAACATGAATTTGGATAAAAATTCACATTTTAATTTATTTTTATGCATTTTCAAAAAATAGGTATGTTTCTGTTTAAAGTGATATCTTTATTTTGTCTCTATGTCAATTAGAAGTCAAGTTATAGAAAACTATTGACATGTAGGTGATGCTTATTTACAAGCATTTAAAAACTTTAAATGCATTTTCTGAAAAACGAGTTTTTTCATAATTCTACTGTACAAAGTTATATCTCAAAAAATAATAAAGATATCATAATGAAATTTGTACTTAGTGTTTGTAATGTTATGCAGCATTTAATGAACTATGGATTTGATGTTGAATCTAGAAGTGGATTTATGATTGCTTAATTTAATATTATCGATAAAAATTCCAAAATTTTATAGATAATTTTATATATTAAGCACAAAAATTTTATTTTTGAATATAATTCTTAGATAATAGTTAATTAAACTCTAAGATATGTTCACATATAATGTTAGAAAAAAATGAAAAATCGTAGCATTGTTTTTTTCTCTAGAACAATTCTAGTTTTTGTAAATGTTAATTTATATCAAAATATGCTTTTTCTTCAAAATTTGCATATATATTTAAATAATTTCAGTTTTATGCATCATTTTATCTTCATAATGGTAAAAAAACATAATATAAACTTTGAAATATTTTTTTAAAAATCCCCTCTGAACCTAGACCGATACCTTAAATTATGTAAATCAGTTCCATGTGCATTTACATACAGAAAGTGTATTTTCTGGCACTAGGAGATGTATAATTTGAAGTCTCAACGACTGTTTTTTGTAGATTTTATAATTATAATAACTTCTAATTTGTATCGTATCTTAACGTATAACGTAATCTTAAATGAGAGAGTAAAAAGCTGAGTTAAACGTAATATTATTTTTGTCATTCTGTTTTGTTATGTAACAGCAATTTTTTTAAAAAATTTTCTTTTAAGAATTATGCTGGCTAGAAAAACAAGAAAGTAAAAATTAACACATTTTCAAAATAAGCAGTCCTTCAAAATAAGCAGTCCAAGACCTTCCACGCTTTAATCTTAAATGTAAATACTCTATTCTAGATATAAATTATTCATTAAATTTTCACCTGGAAATAGATGGAAAAAAAATGCTAGCATTTACTTCCTGTACTTCTTAAACTCTAGCATAATTGCCACATTGCATGATGTATAACTCCATCATTAACCTGTAATTTTCCCACCCCGTCATTCTGTGCTCTCTAACTGTAACCACAAGAGGAAAATAAGAAACAATTTTGTGTATAAAATCTTCTTTCAATTAGACAGTTTTTTTGGTTTTTTTTCTTTCCCGCCACTAACGCGCTTCATATACATTTCAAGGATGCTACAGCACTATCTTCTAGCTAATTAACGGTTTTGGTCTTCAGTTTCTCAATGGATTTTTCTTTTTCTAACTCAGCCATTTCATCTGGGTATAATTGTTTTTTTTCACTCGAATGCAGAGGTGGTAAAGATGTTCGAAGATTAAAAACCTCTAATTTCCTTTTTCCTATTCTTAAAATTAATTACTAATTAGTTTGGATTCTTACTTCTGTTTTTTCTTCATCGAATTTCGGATTTTTCTAATCATCGTTTTGATAAAGATGTCCTTGTGATTGTTATAGGGCGGCTGTGGCATACTTATCTTTAGCTGCAGAAGAATGGCAACACTGCGCGATTCGATGCTACAGATGGTTTGGTGGATGTATTATGCAGAAAAGATTTAAACTTTCTTTTTTTGAGTGTAATCATTTATTAATTATTTCTGTTCCCATTTGGATTGAAAATCGCTATTTTTTTTCATCCTTTGTTATGGAGTGTAATTTTAAAACATTCATTTCGCTAATGATTTTTAAGCGAATTAAAAATCTTGTATAGTTTTGGTTTCTTTTGTTTTCGGATTGCTTCGGTTAAATTGAAGGAAATGAAAAATGCGATGCGGCTTCGTTGAATTTGTGTATGAAATGAAACATGTAGATGTTTTTTAATCATTGATTATAATATTATTTGTAATTTTCTTTTGTAATTACGATCACTTTTGTATATAAAAGCAATAATAATGTAAAAAAATTTTCTTTTCATTTTTTTTTCTTTCTTTAGCTTATTTTAGAAAATTTTAAAGATAATGTTATATCGGGAAAAAAATTATGTAAAAATGAAAATGTTGGGAATGTAAACAAACTATGAAAATGATTACAATCTTCGATTTAAAAAAGAAAAGAAAAGAAAGCTTTTTTAAAGTGTAATCATTGATTTACGGTCACGATTAGTGATTATTACACGGTTATTTAAATTAATACTAAATTTGTCTTAATTTGTGATTCGTCCCATCATTATTAAATCTGTATAAGACAAAAAATGTTCTCGGATTTGCTATATTGTCACTATCATCTTTATTTCATACGTTGAATTTTTATTGAGATAAAATGCTTTTATTTAAGGACCTTCTAATTAAAAAATACCATGCAAAAAACATGCGATTTTCAACAACGAAATTTATTCGAAGTAGTTTGAAAAGGATGCAAGTGCACAAAGCCGCATGCTTCTCAAATATCCGTACTCCTAACTAAATTTGAAGAGAAAAAAACTTGTTTTAAAAATTCTAATATACATAGATTTGGATATTTCACATCTATCAACCCTCCAGTTTGAGTACTTTTAATCTCATTAAGCTTATATGTAGTTAACGCCGCTACATAGTTCCAGTCTTAATAGAAAGTGCGACTATTTCTCTGGTGAAAAGACTCGAAATTTGTCGGAATATGTTTATTTTTAAATATAATATGTAAAATAATTCAGACATTGACTGTAAATCATCTTAATAATGTAAAATGCAACTTTTAGGAAATACTAATTACAATGATTTATTCAACGAAATCGAAAGTTGAGTTTTGTTTTCAAGTATCTCTATAATACAAATACTACAATATTTAAGAATAATATACGTGATTGCTCTATAATTTCATGGAATTTCGGAAAAATATTCTTATGAATTACCGTCACACCTCCTGAAAAATCTTTAAGACAATGAAAATAGTACAAAACTACAGTTAGACAATTTATGTATAGTATTCAAAATTGATGAAATTAATAGATAAAAATTAATTTAATTAACCTGTTATGATATTGTCAATAAATTTGTTATAAAATATGTTTTAAAAATTGAAACCAAATCGCGTATTGTAAACTTATCTTAGTAATTCGCGCTCTAAATTGTATTTTTTGAGTATGAAGCAATTACTTCCGAGATATGGTCCTTTTAAATATTTATTTTTGCGATTGAAGTGTTAACTTTGTGAAAGTTTAATTTTTTATCACTTTTATGTGTTTTTTAAGATTATTACATACATTTGTGTGATGTAATAAGTAGCAAAATTCTTTAAAGAATAATTTTGTTGTAAGAAATTTATTTCAAGGCCGCGTAAAAACAACTTTGCATCAGTTGCTCTCTGCTTTTATTCGGGATGGCATTGATCAAGAAAAAGTGGCCATTTATTATATTTCAGATGAAATATCAAAAATAATGAAAACTCCTGAGCAAAATCTTATAAATTTATTCGTTATTTGAAACAAATAATTGAATTTTATTAAGAAAATGCATAATTATGTTCTTTCACCTAACTTAATTTTAATTACGTAGCTTTAGTTTTAGAGTTTTTTTCTTTTTTTTTTTTTTCGAATCTTTTTTGCAATTATGTAAATTAAATCATAATTTTACATAAAATTAAAATTCATATTTCAACTCACTTTTGTGAAAGTAACGAACTTATAGAAATATTGTAAGGAAAAAAAAGTAAAGTTCACCAAACAGATTTCAGTAATACACCATTTGATTTATAGGATCAAGTAATTGCAAGCATACAATTATCTATATAATTTTGCCTGAATTAATGGGTGCTCATTTAATGTTATAATTTTTAAAAATGTGTATAGTTTTCATATGGGTTGTGAAATTTTTGACGCATTTTTTTTAGAAAGTGTAATGTGGATTAGCTCTCTTAATCTATATATCATAAGCATGTATACCATAATTTATTTTTATATACCATATAAATCAAATTTAGATGCATTAATTAGCCTTTAGATATATTATTAGATATATACAAATACATATTATGTTCTGTATATTAATTATCTATTAGGAAAAAAAAAAAATGTTTTCTTTTTTTTTCCCCCAATAAAATTATGGATGTAGTCCCGAATCAAACGGTACGTCAACATTTCAAAAATATATTTAAGAGATATAAAAAAAATAAAAAAAGGCTCTGCTAAACAATCAGCACACAGTAGCAAGGAGGGGGGGGGGATCTTTCACCATCAGGGGCCACCTCTGCACAGCTTCCTCACCAGAACAACCCTCCTTGCCCGGTATCTCAACCGACACTTAACGCGAATGAGACAGTATCTCAACCCACCTATTTAGCCTCATCTGGAGAGCGGTTATTTCGGTCGGGACTTCTTCCTCTTCTCTTGGAGCGCTGCCACTCACCGAAGGCAATGTTACGTAACTCTTATCGCGTGACGCTCACGAGAGCCGCCATCTTGCTTTTTTCAATAATGGATCGAGTAGAAACACGTGGAGGCGCGGCACCCACGTGTCTGTGCGATCGTATAACGCATGCGCCGACGGTTTGCTGTTATGTCTGTGTCTGCATTGTGAATTTCTTTGAACTGTCTGTTTTGAATAAATTTTGGGCCTTGTTAAAAGGATCTCTTTTTCCTTGGAATTTCCAGAATCAAATACTTTTAGTGAATTTAATTTAATCTGTATAAACATGTGGAAGATGACAAATAATACAGCAAACAGATTAACAACAAAACATTTTATTTTGGGTTACCTTCAAGAGAATTAGTTTCGTTCACTTACGTATTAACTCTTTAAAAGGCCATTTTTTTCGTAATTATGGCATATTAAAATATTTTTAGGATTGTGTTTCGCTTAAGAAAAGTTTAGTTTATTAGATGAATTTAATTTGATTAATTCATTTGGTTAAATAATAATTAACAAATCAAGATTCACCATTTTGTGAAGCATGTAAGCTCCTGTATTATTGAAAAATGTGTCCAAACTAATGCCAATCTACGTAACTTCATACAGGTGGGAAGTGTATGTCCCATAGCCCTAGAAAGGATATGTAATATAATATTTATTTAAAGTAATTTTAAACAAAGTATTAAAAAAAGATGCAAAACCTTTTATAGTACCATCTACCATCTAAATATTTTCAAAAAAAGTTTAATATATTAGTTGATTTTTCTGAATTAATCAACCAATTGGAAATAAAAAAGAGGTCGCTTACTTTTGCACCTGGTACAAAAGCGTGAAAATGTTTAAGAATATTATTCAAAAATGTAAAAGATATTTGATTTTAATTTGAATAATTTCGAGTACATGGCATATATATATATATACACATTACACGTACCCACGAAGATATGCTATCATATGTATTGTACCATGTGTTTAAAGCTAACTTTGATAATTGGTAAGAAACAAATGTATTCCGGCTCGCATTTTTCTTCGCTAAATCTGTGATTAAATGTCCTGAACTTGCCCGGACCCACCAGTTTTTTGTGACTTCAATTTGTTTTGGTTATGACCAATCTGGCGATATAAAAATCTAGTTATTTTAGTAGATGGATTTTCTGAATTTTGAATGCTTAGCACTCTAGAGTGATATTTTTTTTTACTCGGGTATTAGTTTCATGCCTCGAATCTACAGCCTTCGCAATCTTTTCAACGATATTACAATGCTAAACTTCATAGGATTGGGGTCTAAACTTGTGCCTGTGTTCATAGGGCCACTAAGAACCAAATCGAGTCGAGTCTGTGACAGAGTACAAGCATGTATATTTATCACATATCCAACACTTCTTCTAGAAATAAATATGCATTTTTCCCTCTGGTGGGTGGTCTGGTGGGCCCGGGGGGGGTATCCTCCATTCCTGGTTGAATCTGTTTGTGGTCTGATATTGACAAAATCTGCCACTGGATTAATTTGGATATTTTGGTCACTTTATGATTGCGTTGATAATATTTTTCATATAGTCATATTTATAATGAAAAATTAGTTATACGCAAATGATAATCAGATTAAATTGACAATTTTCAATGAAACGTGGTGATCATATTCTGGATGTAAGTAAAAATTAAAAAAAAAAAATCTTCAAAGCACATTTAGAAAAAGAAATTAAGAAAATTTTAATGTAAATTTCTAATATATAAGCTTTTAGAGAAAGGGAAGGAATTGTAACTTGCTGTATTTCTTTAAGTTGGATAAAGACTTAAAAAAACTATTCTATTTTGGCTAAACCCATTGATCTTTTCAGATTTATTCACTATGGTCCGATTTGCTTTATAACCCTGTTTAAGGGCTGTCCCGAATTTTTGTGTGGATTTATCTTGCAAGAGAAAATCGTCTACACAAGCTTTGACAACCATGGCTTTTAAATATTTTAAGGATCAATTTATTTCGATGGGAAACGAGAGTTAAGAAATATATATTTTCTACTAGGCTATATTGTCGTTATAGCTAAAGGAAGGTATTCAGTACTGAATAGCATACGATTCCTAGAAGGATGCCGAATTAATTGATGTTACAGTTACAAATTAAACGTCTCAAGTTAATATAAAAATGATCCGCAAAATTTATTTAGTCTATTTAAAAGAAGAACAAACCGTTATTTAAAAATCTCTTGTTTTATATTGTTCATATTGGTTTTTGCGTCAGTTGTTAAGAAATAATTTTACATTTCTTGATCGTTTCTAAGTTTCCAACTGTAATTCAACTTATTAATTATAATTAGAATCGTTTAGTTTTTCTGTGGTCTTGTTAAAAATAGAGCAAAGCTACGGTATTAACAATTTCTTTAAATTTTATACTGTCTTGCTTATTTTATGAACGGCCAAATAATTTGTACGGTCACTTATTTATGACCAAACAGAGCGTATAATTTACCATTTATTTTATGTTATTCGACTGCAGTATGAAATAATGGATTTGTTTGATTACATAACTTATTTTTCCTTGTATACTCTTTTTCATGTGGTGTAGCGATCGGGGTCGTACATACCTCCTGTATTCAGCGGGGCCTGTATATATATGCCAGGCATCAATCGTGAATTTTCTTTAGTGGCGTAACGATCAGGGGCGTACATACTTTTTGTATTCAGTAAGGCCGGTCTACATGCTCCAGGCGCCAATCTTAAGCCCAGTTCCAATGACCCGTGATTCTTCAGACGGGACACGCTTTCCCACCTTGATTCTCCCTTAAGGTTTTCTGGGTGCTTTGATGTTTGTCCAGTTTACCGATAACTAGACAGGCACCAAAGAACTCCAGAAAACCGCAAGAGATGGTCAAGGTGGGAAAGCATATCCCGTCTGAAGAATCACGGGTCATTGGAACGGAGCTTTAAAGGGATGTCTTGTTGACAAAACATTAGCGTGATTATGCCAATTTCTATGATTAACCGTCTGACTGCGTAATTCTTTAAAACCACTATTTAGATACGATGTTTGCAAATAAGTTCAAATATTTTTCAAAGAAAGGGAACTGATGCTGTATGTTACAGATAATATAATAAAAATCTGAAATCGTAAAAATAAACAGTATGAACTGCGAAAAACGCTTGATGCAACAGAAAATGGACTGATTGGAAATCGCGGGATATGCAGCTGGAGGGTTAAATACAATGAGAAGGGGGAAAATTAATGTCATGTCCCAGGCACTTGCTAAACCAATGGCGACGGCTGGTGGGAGGGATCACATTATTCCTCAGGCGCCATTTACCTTTAGTACGCCATTGGCTTTTTCTCATATCTTTAAATAAACTTTCTCTTGCTGACTAATATAAGGAATGATATGTTGCAAATTGCGAATAATTTATTTTGTCTTCAGCTAGCAGATTCTAATTGTGTCAAAAATTTGGTATTCAAATATTTTTAAAAAAATGGCATTCAAAAAATTCAATGTCATTAAAAAAATCTTTTAAAAAACATAGAATTGGCCTTCTGCAATTTTTTTTTTAATTTACATACGCCTCTTATTACATCAGCATTTTATTTCAATTGCCATTGATAATTGGCACTGTCTATTAAAATAAATTTTGCGTGGATCTAAAATATGCAAAACAAACAAGTTCTTAAATGTTCGTTCCATCAATCTTTACCATTCTCAAAAATGCACTCTTGAAAGAGGTCTAATTGCTATCCAAGAATAAAACATGATTGATAATTAGTCCGACGGTCGAAGTTACCACCCGTGAAAAATTTGAATCAACTCGCTTTTGCTGGAGGGCATTGTTTAAGTGGAAGGACACCAACTTTTAACCCATCCTGCTGTGTTAAACGACTTCGAAAAGGAATAATTAAAATAGCCATCGGCTTGCAGTAATGAGAAGGCAGTGGAATCCCAAACCGTAATTCTTCCTCGTCTTCCATGCACCCCAAGGGTGCCGCCCAGCCCACGCTCTGGTCCATTAAGTTCAGTAGCCTTCAATTCCTCTTCGTTTAATCGCCGACTCATTCATGGACCTCCCGCTCTCTTTCCTCAGCGGAAGGACACAAGACGTGTGGGTGTGTGATGAGGCTTCCGACATCGCCGGGTGATCTCCTCTCCCGCTTGCTCCAGCCAATTCTTTTTTTCTCTTACTTTCCCAATCTTTTTCCATCCGTTTTTTAAAACGACGAACCTCCTCCTCCAAGGTCGAGGGTTCTCTCGGAACGTTTTTCGAATGAGTGAGTAACTCTCATTTCGGACGGTGAGATCATAGCAAGGGTGGAAAACAAAACAAATGACACGAAATATTATATACCCTGATGTCATCTTTCGCTCCGTCTGACGGCCTGTCATTCTGATACGGTCCAGACGATAATGCTGGTCATTGAGAGAATTTTTCACGCACTCCTCAACAGACGTTTTTTCTGTTTTTTTATTATATCCGCTGGCTCTAATTTTTCCCACCGACTTGTTATTAGGTAATGTTTCCCACTTAACTATTCTGATTGACAGTAACTCACTAAGAAGTGATGCAATAAATTATCATTTTTATTTCGTTTGCAACCTTGGAATAAGATTTAGAGTAGAATGACAGTAAAGGGGTTAAGATAATCGAGAAAAACTTTTGTGAATCGAGTTACAGTGGCTGCCTTGAAATAAAATGATTTTATTTGGTCTCATTGTAAGCCTTTGGTGGAGTTTGTCTACGAGTCGGCTTTGAACTAAAAGCTACTTTTAAAAATGTTTCCCTTTACATTACATTTACGAATCATTATAAATAATTGGCTTTGAACTTATATGAATGTTAATAGATTTTTTTTTTATTTTTTATTATTTGAATATACAATTGATGCTGTGGATCTGAAAAACACCTTTGAACCTTGTAAAATTCTTAATTACCTCACTGCCTTTATATCAGACATTTGTCGTAATATTTTCTTTTGATTATAAGTTTAGGTCTGTAGTAGTTTTAAATGTTTTAACTTTGTCTTAACATGAAGCAAGAATTATTTAATTATTTTTCGTTGGAAACAATGGAAATGTGTGTAATTTATATATTACATTTTCAGAATACAGACTATCTATCTTACACATATGTATTTTGTGTTTCCTGTGCAGGGTTTACGTATCTATATGTTCTTTTGCGATGCTTTACATTAATGGAATGTTTGAACGATGATTGGTTGACGATTTGGCAGAATAAAACTACAATTTATTCATGATGAATATACAGACATTAAAGATTGCGTGAATTAGAATGCCGCGTTTTGAGGCTACCTCATGGGTTGTTCCGATGCATATAGTTATTTTGAATAATTTCAGATGATTAAGGTTATACATCTAAGTTGGCATTTCACAATCTAAATTTCCGCTGTACATCATTTGGAGAATATCTTCCCCAATAGGCTCACCTGCATAGTGAATATTTGGTAATTCCAATTTTGATATATTTTATATATACAAAATTATTCCACTTTGAAATTGAATTTTTTTAATTGCTCCTTCTTGATTTGTCATTTGGAGAATATCTGGATATTTGTTTCGTTCCTGGATTGCCAAGATCTGTAATTACTCTAACTAATCTGGAACATGTCGTATAAGTTCAACTTCTTAAACTTCTTAATTAATAGCCAATTGATAAACCTACTCAACGAATTCTTAAAGTTAAAATTCGCAATAATCGGAGTGTAAATGCAGTGACCCTTAAACAGCTGTTCCAAGGAGTTTGGTGTTCCAGCAAGAAAATAAATACCATGTGGAATCAAATATACAAAATTGTGGTATTTCTCCGAAGAGAGAGTATTTACAAACAGAAATCATATGCTTCCCAGAAAATCCGATACTGCAAAGCAAAACGCTTAGTATAGGGCATACAAATCTAATTAATAATCACAGAAGCATATTCTATTGGAAATCATTCCATTTCAACGTAAGAGAACATTTTGCGTAGAGAGCGAACTTCGAGAGAAAGTTTGTTTGGCGATGGAATTGGGAATTGAATTATGCATCGATTGGACATGTGAGAACTTGTAATGCTAGTTACCTGTGATTTCCGCTTTCCTGATAGTACATGAGGCTTCCATTTTGATGTAATTAAAAATCAAAGGAAGGATTAAATTTCCTTTCTTTCGTTTCTGTGAGTTTCAGCATATGAAATCTACCACGATAAAAAGTCCTAACCTTAAAATCTCTGGTGGCTTTTTGAGTGTTTCTTCCTCTTCCAGATTAAGTTTTTTCTGGATACATTTGAGATCCCCCCCCCCCCGATTCTTGCTTTCAAAGCGTTTGTCATGCTTTGAAGTTGTTGTATTTAGATATAACCCAAATCTTTGTCTGACGCTGACAGTGTCATGGTATCGTTCCGCAGCACAAGTCATCGCCTCTCTGTTCCAGCTCTGTAAAATGGCAAACGGCCAAGCTGGAGAATTTGAGTATGTTTCGTTATTTTCATCTTCGGTGATTCATACACAATATTTTTTACGCTTATCAGATGAGACAAAACTAAATTAGATTTCAACAAGCAAAACAATGATGTCCCATTTGAATTTCATGCTTGTAAAAACGTTCAAGGAAATTTATATAATTTTAGAAGGGAACTGAAGAGAATATTAGGTATATTTTTACCTAAGTTACATTATCTTTTTAAGTTTTGCGATTCTAAAAACATAAATTACTATTTTTAATGACAGTCAACTTCTTAGAAAATGGTGGTTGATTTATGGCTTCGAAAAAGAGTATCGCGAGACTTTTAAAGCTATTTCTTCCTGTATGTACACTATGTGCACTTTAGCTTCTTAGTCAGAATACTAAGAAGGTATACATTAGAAATCGTTTATTTATGAATTAAAAAATTTGTTAATTTAATCTTAATTTGCGAAATTTGATTCAAGAATCGGATATAATCCGTTACCAAACATTTCGAGTGCATTCTGTTCTCTTTTAATTAAATCAGATCGTTTGCAAACTTTAATAACAGAAAGCGTCATCTAATTAAAAATTAGCGAAAAAAATAATTAAGGCATTAATATAACCTGTGATATTTTCATCACTTGACCATCATTCATATTCGCAATTACGGTTTCAATTTTAATTTTTCTGATGTATCAAACCAGGAAGTTTATCTATCAAAACTAGAGTAAATTTTAAAGGACATTTAAAAGCTTTTAGAACATAAAAATTGGAAATGAAATCTATTAAATGCAATAATAAATAACACCTAAACCTTTTTAAGGTACTTTTTCACTCATGTTATATAAAAAAGTAAGCTTTAAATGCCCCAATATATTTCATCTATTATAAAAAAAAATGTCTAAAAAGATTTCATTCTATTCCTTTCCTTAATTGATATGTAAAAGTGTTCGTTAAAAAATATCTAATAAAATAAATTTCATTTCGGTTTTTCAGTTTTATCCTTTAATATCCTTTAAATAATTTCATTATTTATATTTATTTTTATTTAATAACTACTACATGTTGCTTAATACTGCATTTGCAAACGAATGCTATTTATTTTGATGTTGTGTAAGTTATTAGAAAAGTCTTATTTTTGTACGTTATATAAATTAGCTTATTGCAAACGATTTATATATTCATATATTTTTAAAGAAGTTTATCTGTTTAGCGATGGTATTATTTTTTAGCATTATTTATTATTCTTTTTGGTGGTATTATTTTAATCATTAATAAATTTCATTTTAATTTTGACTTTTAGCCCTTAATATGCTTTAAATAATTTCATTATTTATATATTTATTTAGTAATTACTTCATTTAATACAGCACTGCAAATGAATTCAATTTATTTTTACATTGTATAAATTACTAGAACGGACTTATACATTATGTAAATTAGCTTATTGCAAATGACTTGTATATTCATGTATTTTTTAAGAAAATTTATTTGTTTAGGGATGGCATTATTTTTTAATTTCAAAACATTATTGTGAAATCAAATATTATTCGAATATTATGTGTGCAAGAAGTGTGAGAAACAAGTGGCCTGTAGTACATTATACGAAGAATACGGAAATTAAATTTCATTTTATCCAATAGTTTTAATAAAAGCAATGACTTATTTATTATATTCGAACATTTTTCGATGTATAAAATCTTTGATAAAAATTTTCCCATACTTTTAAAAAGCAATACAATGTAAACCTAAATGTTAAGTTCATGGATACCAGCAACACCCCGATGTCGCATTTCCATAAATTGTGAGATAATTTTCCACTAGAATTCGTTCAATTTCATTCAAGATTACGCGTCAGCTGTTGCCACTGTGATATACTTTATAAGAGCGGTTTTCCTTTTATACCGTTACAGTCCCAGCGGGAAAGCACGGTGAGAAACTTTCAGATTGAGTTGACGTGCAGCAATTTATTTTCTGGCATCTTGAACAAAAAGAATGAAATAATGTTTGAATTTTATTATATCAAAGAGTTTATGGAAAATTCTTTTTTCCCTTCCCTTTATCGCATCGCTCTTCGGTTGTATAGATTAATTAATCGTTTGTTTAAATGTGATTGATGAATTTTGTGTTTTTGTTTTCTGAAACCGTGTGGTTAAAATGCGATATACTTAAATGATTGATTATTAAAATGTGTGGTGTTAAAACTTAATTCATTATGGTAGCCTAGTTAGGATCTTGTTTTAATTACTTTTTTTAGCAAATGAACTTTGAAAAATAAAATGGAAGCATTTTTATCTAATAATAATGTTTCCTCTAAAATAATTATAAATAAAAAGTAATTCAGTTCTGTAAAGACATTTTTTATAGTTAAATACATTTAATAATATTCATAATTAAATATATTTAATAATATAAAGCTGGTGGTTCAAGTGATTATTCAGGTTATTTATTATATACGTGAGATAAAGAAAATTTTAAATTTGATATAGTAGTTAATTTTCAGTTTTATAATTAATTTTTATTTCTACAATTTTGTATGTGTTTGCTGTTTATATTATCAAATTAACAGCTGGATTTATACAGATATCTCTGGAAAACAGTTATCAGACGATATTGTTATGTTGTCATTTTTTTTGGAAAAATATTTTAAGCAAGATTATTTTTTTGTTAATGTTATTTGAGAATGTTATAATTAAATTTGATTAAAGAATTTATTTAGTTATTAAATTATGAATTCAGAATTAAAGAATTGATTAAGAATTCACTTAGTATCAAAGAATTGATTTAAAAAATTTAATATAAATGGAAACTCTACTTTTATGCACTTTAATTTAATATTGAAATGAATTTTATCTTACACATTATCTACACTTTATTTTAATACTGATAACAGAAAATTGAAATTATTGTAATTTTTTAATGAAAAATCTTTTCCTCTGCTTTCTTTTCTCATTACTTCGGATTTTAAACAATTTAGAATATCAGAAGAGCTCATTTGTTTTACTGATTTGTAATTAATATATCTGATTACTTCTTCAAAAATCAAATTTTATCAATATTTTTTTTCACTTTGCATACTTTGATTATGCATTAAAACTTAAATTGCAGATTTCTTTTTAATACTTAAACACATAATTAAAACAGAACGTACCAGAACGCATTCTTATTAATATTTTCTGACTGTTTTTTATAAATATGAGCATGCAGGGTATGTGTAGTATGGGTTTCAAAGATATAAAATATATTTTCTGTTAATTTTTAATGTAATCTTATTTTGAACAGGAGTATATTTTTTTTCAACTTATTGATTTTTTATAAGATCATATTTTAACATAGAATTAACTTTTGTTTTGGAAAACTGTTAAACTAAGCTACAAAAAATTTAATGTAGACGTCTTTTACCAATTCTTTAAAATCTGCTGATTCAACAAACTTTTTAACAAGTTTCCACCCGCTTAAAAAAACAAGCACCCATGTAAACATATCGCTCATTTGTAATTCCATCCTTGTGTTTGTCGAGCCACGCGTTTGAAATGAATACATGATGAAAAAGCGACAGTTAAGAAACTTTATCCTTGACCATCGTTGGTTATACTAAAACGGGAGATGACACATAACGGAATTCTCTTTCTGATGCTAATCTAGCTTCTGCCGATTGACGGCGGGGGCGCTGAATGCAAAGAAATGTGTGGGCTCGTCCCGTCAGTAAGTTCTTAGGGCTGAATTACACACTTGCTTGTCGAAGGAAAAATTGGAATTTTTAAGACGTCTTTATGTAAATTTTTTTCACGTTTTATGACATGTTTTTTGAATACGAAATGACGGCGTCTCCTCGGTTGTAGGAATTGAGGATGTTTTTACGAGTTTTTTTGTTATACGCCCGGAAGCTGCTTTTCGTTAAAAGTTTTGCTAAGTGTTTGAAATTTGTTTCATTTCTCCTGAAATAAGGTTATATAAGGTTCGTTTGATGTCAGAAATACGTTAGAATATTTTTGAGTATATTTCTGTGTTTTCTTTCTTTAGTTAATTATCCAGAAATATTTACTGAATAATTTATAAAAGTTTTCTTTTAATTTATCATTATTTTTATTAGTATACATATACTAATAAAAATATATTATTAGTATACATATTAGTATAATCATCATTAATATTACTTAAATTCAACGCCAGCATAAATTGATAATTGTTCGTGATGTATCTTTACATCACGAACAATTGTAAAGTGAATTGGCTACTTAACGAATTGTTCTGAATTTTATTAAAATGAGTTCTTCAGAATTATTTTTTCAAAAAATCTTATTCCATTGAGTAAAATTTAGTTTTTGTAAAGTAATTGATAACATCAATTAAGTCAAAGTGATTAAATACATCAGTTAAAAGTAATTGATGTATTTAAGCAAATTTAGTTTTTTCATTGATAATGGGTGTTTTGTTTAATAAAAATGTATATTTGAAATGGAAATTGCTTAATTTCACAGAAATATGTCGAATTTTCAGACGTATAGAAACTTTACATTATTTAGTTGCCACAATTCATAGGTATCTATGTGTTATCAGCTTGAACCGCCATTGATTACACACTTTTATTAGTTTACTTAGAATTACACTTTTTATCAGTTTCCTGCAAGAAAATAGCAAAGAAAATTGTACGTCTGTTTTGGGAATACATGTAAAAAAATTTTAAAAATAAAATATGAAAAAGTTTTATAATATATGTACATAAAAATCCGACATAAAACGAAAATTTCTGTCAATTATTTTCTGTTCTAAAATAATTGTGCATTATATTTTAAATAATAGAAAAAAAATCAGTATATAGACTTTCCATTAGCTCAAAAATAATTCAAGACATTCGGATTCTGGCACATGGTAGGCAGTCAGGCTGCATGTACACTTTTAACTGTTTCACTACAGCATGATTCGCTGAAATTTATAAAGGAATGTTTAATAAAATATAAGAATTAAGGTAACTAAAAAAATTTTATATTTAGTTTTTTAGATATATATATTTATAGAATATTTAAATATAGTTTTATGAAATAATAAAACGAGAGACAAATATAAGCATTAATAATTTATACTACTACCATCTGTAACATAAATTACTTAAATAATTTTGGCTCATTGAATAAGAAGATAGTTCTAAAGATAATGTCAGACAAGAAAAATCAGGATTAGATTTATGAAATTTAAAGGATTTTATATATTTTTTGTGTTTCTTTTTTATGAATAATTTTAGATGATTTTAATAATAAAATAATTCTAAGACTATCAGAATTATCATCAGACTAAATCTAGTAGAATAATCCAGATGTTTAAAGCATATTGGTTTAAAATTTTATAAAACTATACATAATGTGATGTAATTATTTTTTATTTTTATAAGTTGAAATTGTAAATACCATCTGCTCAATAATCATTTTTAGAGGTCTAGAAATTTAATCTTGTTTTCTGAGAAACAAGGCATTGGAAATTTTTGTAAAAATGAAAAAAAAAAAATGTTTTTTTAAATACTTATACGATAACAGCCGCGAATAAAGTCATTTAATGAAAAACTCAATATAATGTGGATTTCATCTTTGAATTTGGAAATAATTAAATGGCGTCGATGCAGTTTACGACATAGTATGGAAGAATTTATTTCGGTGAAGTTATATAAATTGAAAATTCTTGAATATATTCTGCCATTTCAAAATACGTTATTTCAATCATTCGATGAAAAAGATTATTACCTAAGTCAATATATTCAACGAAAAAAATATCGTTTGTATATGAAAATTGTTGATCCATAACCAAGGATTACTGAAATTTCAAAGTTTATTGAAATAAGCCTCATTTGGCAGGATTATTGGCGAAAAACATTTCAAAGCTATTACATGAATACGGCGTCTTTTAGTCGAATTCATGATATTCATGTTACGTGGAGTAGATAAGCTCCTTTTAACTGCAATTTGTTTCTGTACGATTATTATCTATTTCCTGTCATCAGATAAAATAAATGGGCTATTTTCGGAACTTTCGGAAGTGATCATTGAAGGCACTGTCATAAATGTCATGATATTTGGTGGTTGTGTCTAGATGTTAGGCGACGTATTTAATAGAAGCTGGCGACAGTGGATTAATCGGTCATCAGAAATTGGTTTTCATGACAAATTACTGAACCATTTGGCGACTTAGTGTAGTCATTTGACATTGGCTTATTTTTGCAAAGCTAAATGGATATGAAATTATAAATTTTCTCACAATTTTGATCAAGTTTGAATATAACTTTGAATTAATCTGGTATTTTAAAAGTAATTATTTACGTCGTTAATATTGCCATTTTTAATGGTAGAAAAAAAAATTTTCTCGTTTAATATTTCGAATGAAGGTTGAAATTTTCTTCAGAAGATAGTAGGACTTCTAAAATACGAAAAAAGTTTACTTTAGCATAAAGAAAAGAGTTATGAAAGTTTTTTCGAAATTAATCCTACGATTCAGGTTTTTTTTTGTCGTTTAGATGAAAGGTTAAGGAATAATAATTTTTACTTTCTCATTTCATATACAAAGTATAGAAGTACTGTGCTCGTCAAAGAATTCGAACTCGAGATTTTGTGAAATCTCCACTTTTAAACCTACCTGAGTTCGGAAAACTCACCTTTGCAAAATATCCGTCTGCCTGTCTATGACGGATAATTTAAAATAGCTTTGGGCTTGACGGATGAAATTTGGCATACGATGTTTACACCAAATATATAGATTTCTGTCAAATTTTGATCAAACTCCGTTTAGAGGAAGTTTGTTTGTCCAGCTGTCCGAATATACATTAATATGGTGACTACAAAAAGAGATATATAAAATTCGATGCACAGATTTAACATCTATTGTGCAGAAATTTATCAAATTTTGAACAAAATCCAACTAGGGATTGACCATCCGTCGGTCTCTACTTTCAGAAGCATGTAAACGCGATAATTCAAAAGCACAATGACATAAATGTATCAAATTGTATCTGATTTTGTGACTATAAGTGTATTGTACTTTTGTGTCTAAATTTTGTTTCAATCGGTTGAGAAAAAGGCGTCTAAAACACAAATTCAATTTTCGGGTAATATCAAATGCACAATAGAGATAAATTGAAAAAAAAAATAAAAAACTTGCCAAGGATTATTTGAGAGTATGTGAGAGAGTTTTGGCCACGCTTTATCGAGCAATAAGTAAATGAAGAAAGTGTAATTAACGAAATATTATTTGCGCATTGTAGTGATTGGATTTTGAAGCGTTAGGAAATAAACGTTCATAGATGGCGCTAGACAACTAGCGCGAGTGTAATTAAAAGAGTGTCATTCGAATGTTTGCTCTTGGAGAAGGAGTTACTGAGCAGAGTAACTCGAACGAATCTGCAATACATTTGTTGTTAAGTTTTCTATTTGCCTATTTATTCAAAGCACTCACGAACCAGCCACGACACGCATTTAAAACAAAAATTCTAAAATTATTAATATGCAGAAAACGAATAAACATCCATAAATGCAACAGCAATTATGGCTATATTCTATATTAAAGAAAATAATCGTGGGATTTGTGACAAAAAATAACACGTTTTGGATAATTAAAGGACAGAAAAACAAGTCTCAAATTTCTTCCCCTGAATTCAATGATATTTGATACATCAAAACGTTTGCTAAACTGGTTTTGAAATTAAAGGGGAAAAAATGCGAGGGGGGGGGAATGGGGGGTAAAGGTTTGGTTTCATGAATGTTTTTGATTTAAAAAGCTATTCTTAAACATTTTTTGTTCGCTTTGATAAAAAAAAAATATATATATGATGCCAAATGATGTATCCTATGTCCCGATTCTGTTGTTTATTATTGCATGAAAATTAATTAATATTCCAAAAATAGAATCAATGATTGGAGAGTCGATAGTTTTAAATTTCAGATTCAAAATCAAAATCCTTGGGTATCTTTTTTTTTCCGTGATTATACAAATTTAACATCTACCTCTACTGGATTTGAATTTATTTGCTTCGTTGAATATTTTTTTATAGTATACAGTTTTTATTAAGTATGAAGTAAAAAAATAATAATAATAAGGAAAGTTTGTTTGTGTCAGCTCAGCACAAACAAAAACATATTTTTTTACTAGTTGACTGGATTTGCTTCAGAAGAAACAAGCGAAGGATTAATAATCTGTTCCTTTCACACATTTTGCCCTTCACTTCATATGTATTTGCTTTAGCTGTAAGATATGCTTCTTTAATTATTTTCCAGGTGAACACTTTAATTGCTTTCATGGTATTTTTTTTATAATTTTCATTTATTTTCCAATCTAACTTTAGTTAAAGCTGCATATTTTGAAAAAAAAATTTCTTATTCTTTATTAATTTTTGTTAGTTTCTTACTTTTTTTTTTCTTTCTCGTATCTGGCATTCATTTTTTCGCCTGTTTTCACCCCCCCCCCTTTTCAAATCATTGTATACTGTAGAATTAATTTTTTTCAATCCTCCCCCGCTTCTTACCTATGTTCTCTCTCTCTCTCTCTCTTTTTTTTTCATTCTGCTTTAAAGAAAAGCTGCAATCTTCCGTAAAGGTAAGCATCTTGTAAATAACTTTTTATTCTTGTGGTTTAATAATTCTCCACCCCTTCCTTTTTGCTATTTCTGTCATTTCTTTTAATTTGTCTTTTGTCATTCGTTGAGCATTACGGATGTTAGTAAACATTTTTCTCATTTACTTTTTTCTTTTTTTTTAAATTATTATTTCTGTTCTTACTCTTGAAATCCGGTAGATTTTAGTTTTCTAATTTGTGTTTAATCCGCTTTAAAAACATGGCCATGATACAGAGGAGAAACGAAAAAGAAATCCAATTCTTTGTATTTACTCAAAATTGGATTTTTTTTTCACTCTCTCTCTCTCTCTGGAATCACTTACCGAAGAAATTTTTTTTTTTTTTTTTTTTTAATATTATATTTCTTGTTGCTATCACATATACATCACTGCAACGCAAGTTTTTATTTTCATCGTTTCATCAAAAACAAAAGTAGAAATTACTTTTCCTCATTTTATTAAAAACATAATTTTTTTTCATTTCAAACGAATTTTAGAAAGATAAAAATATGATTAAAAGGTCTCTAGTAAATTAAATTTTAGAAAAGTTATTGTTATCATAACTTTGATTTTGCTTAGAAATTTTAAATCATTACATTTTTTTTTTTTTTTTGCGTGAATATTTCTATAAAGTTTTCTCACAATCTAGATGAAATCATAGTTTTATTTGATAATATATTATCTATTAACTGCACTGTACATGATATAAAAAATTGTTCAACACACTCTACAGAACAGATTGTTACACTGAAAAGTACTGAATTTAGCACTTGGTAACGTTTGAGGTAGGAATTTTTATAAAGTTTAATTACTTGTTTTATTTAAGAATTAATTAATATTGTAACATTTTCCGTAAAATTTCGAAATTTTGAAGAATAATTTTTGCACTATTTCAAAATTTAAAAAAAATAAATTTCTGTGATACAAATTTTATTTATTTCCTTTAATGTTAACTAAGAAAAATTTTTAAGTGAATATTACAATGCTGATTATGCGTTTGCGACACATTAAGTATATTTTTGTGTATTCATATTATTGCTACTATATTATTAAAAGTACATTTAAAATATAAAATAAAGACAGACAAATCAAACATAAAACTTTATCACTTTATGATGTTTCGATCTGAATGTTGGAATCTTATTTAATTTTCCCCCAAACATAAAACACCTGAAAAATTGGACTCATTTTAACAATTCATACCTTTTATCATTTGGTGTTTCTTTTTAATTTTTAAATCTTATTTTTTTGTACGTGGTATTTATTATAAAGAATGTAAAACAAACCGATTGCTCATAATATTCGTTAGAAATAACGATAAATTTTCCTTTTAGGCTAGGAATTTATATTGACTCGGTGACAGTAGTTTTCATTTCAAGCCATATTATCCTTATAAATCTTCACTGGAACAAATTGAAAAGACTGTATTCAAATGTCAGTAAAATCGTTTCATCTGTCATTAAAATACGTGGGGACAATATGTTTACGAAGATGCAATCACAGTTTTCAACGATTTGTCGAAATTATTCTTATCCTCTCCAAAATATTCGATTCTACGCCTACGATTTTCTTAAGAAAAGCATTAACGCTCAATATTGCCTCCGTCCTTGAAATTCTTGTAGTTATGCGTCATATTTTATTTATTTAATGATTGCTTTCTATTCTCGTGTTTCAGATCGTAAATTTGCAGACGATTTCTGAGAACTGAATTAGATCATTGTGTTAAATTTTGAGTTTTACACTCGATGCGTGAAAATAGCTGTTCTTCCTTTGTTTAGAAATCGTCTGCCGTGGATAACAACGATATCAATTTATTCTCCAATAAAATTACAAGGAAAAACTACAATAAAACTGGCAACAAATCTTTTATGCACCTTGCGCCATTACTTTCGGATGGATTTACACCTTAAGGGCGTTGGGGTGAAAGTAATATCCGTAAGTTTGTTTTGATGCGTGAAATTATGTTTGGATAGGAGATGTAAGGGTTTTCTGTCTCTTTTTTTCGTGTAATTTCTACCAAATAATGGAAAAAGCTTTGTAGTCTGAAAATGGCTGATGAAAAATGGTCATTTTCTATTCTCAAATGAATGAGGTTTTATTTTGTTTTAGATAATATATGATTGCGTGAATCAATCGTAAAAATTCTGAATTATTGTCTAAGTATATGGAATTTCCAAAAGTACTTTATGTATATTTGTTTTCCGCGTCTTTAAAATGTGTTATCTATATAAATAGGCTAAAAATAACATTTTTATGATGGATTGATGTAAAATGCTATGATGGATCATAATAAGGGATTTATATTTGAAAATTGTCTGTGTAAGTGCCAAAGTTTCTTGAATTTTATAGTTTAAATCATTTATTTGTGGCACAGTTTTTAGAATTTTACAGTTTAAATAATTTATTTGTGGCACAGTTTTTAGAATTGTACAGTTTAAATAATTTATTTGTGGCGCAATTTTTAGAATTTTACAGTTTAAATAATTTATTTGTGGCGCAATTTTTAGAATTTTACAGTTTAAATAATTTATTTGTGGCACAGTTTTTAGACATTTTTTGACATAATTTTCTGTTACATTGAAGAATATACATTGGTTTTCGGGTTTCGAAAGTTGTAAATATGAAATTAAAAACATGTTAGTTTCCTAATTTAATGATAATTCACTTCAATAACTACTTATGTAAATATTTTTAGACATTTGTATTACACTAAAATAATAGCTGTATTTTACAAAAATAATTTTGTAATTTTCATTATATTACTCTTAACTCTTGAATTTTTTAAAAATAGAATGTCCTATTTAGAGAAATTTATAATTATCAAACAGTTATTAAAAAGGGCTTATGCAATTTAGAGACTTGTCTTTAATTCCAGGATACCATGTTTTTTATTTCATTTTAACTATGGCAGGGAAAAAAAATCCCTATTATCATCATTGTGTTTAATAAAGGGTTACTTAAAATTATTCAGTAATTAATCCACTGCACATCTTGCAAGGGGGGGGGACGTGATAGCGGGACCTCAGTTACATTTATCATGTGAATAAATTCCATCAAGAAAATGGAAGGAATATGCGTGGTCAAGTGAAACATATTCCATCATCAACTGATTTATGCCTAAAAAAACATGAAGAAGGCAGAACTGAATTAAAAATCTTTACGAAAAAAGTTATTTAAATAAGTTAAAGAAAAAATTAACCGAATTCCTTTTATATCTCTAGCTGTGTATCAGGACTACAATGAAAGGGGGGGGGGGTATAAAAGGGGAAAAAATCCAACAAAGCAGAAATTTTTTTTACAGTCTTATTTTATGAACGAAAAAAAGGCACTATCTCATTTGCGGCCGTAACATTTATTTTGTGAAAATACATGGAGCGTATACTGACTTTTTTATCTTGAGAATTTTATAGCCTTGCGAAGAAAAGTTTGAATTTCCAAGTCGGACGCCATTTTGTAACAACAACATCAAAACGCATGCAGTAATAAATAAAAATCTTGGCACTAATAATTCTCCTTTATAAGGAGCGAAAGAACGGTAATTTATGGCATTGTTTCCGGATAAAATAACGATGTATCAAATCCCCCGGTCATAACACCGATTTAATCATTTTACCGCTTGTGTATAAAATAACCATATATTTTATTTAATTTGCTCCCCTCCAGGCTTGTATTATAAGCATTGCTGTTATCCATTCGATAAATATTTTTGAAGAATAAAAAGAAAAATGTGCCCATTATTTTAAGAATCTCGATCCAGTGGAACTGCCTGTCAAAAGACTATAATTTATCTCGTACAGAAAGGGTACGTTGACCCAATCGCTAGACAAAGCAGGCAAGCTGTAACTTGCAATCGCGGTCACACATCTCTTTGAAATATTGCAAGAAAAGAGCTGAAAACTTGGTTTAATCTGATGTGTGGCCACCTGATTGGCTTTGGTTCTGTCTGTTGCACGAATTCATTTGGTTGGTGGTTCGAAATGAGTTATTTTCTTTTGAGTCTTTGACTTGAAATGGTAAATGGGTTTCGGATGGAATCGGTTCATTATACAGTATTGATGCCTTTTTCTTTATGTTTGGCTTAAATTACGATGGCTGAAGTGATTTTGGGACGAAGAAATGTTGGTCTTAATGCTAACTTTCAAAGCAGCGTTAATGTGAATTTTCTTCTTCTTTTTAATGGAAATGAATGATTCAATGCCAGTGTAAGTGTATTCGTCAACTATCCTTTCCGATAATTTCATTGCTGCTTTTATTTGAGACTTGATATACAGCGATTACTTTTGTTTGCTTTACAAAAGAGAAAAGCCATTGATAAATTGATAGTTACTTTTAATTAATTGGTTAAGTATTAATTGATATAAATTGTATCTTGTTGGCGATCAGTATTAATTGTAGTCAATTGCCACACAAATAGATACTAAGGCGAATCATTTAACATAGTATAGACTTACTTAACCCTTTAAAGGGCCATTTTTTTCTAGTCGTATTAAATTAAAATATTTTTAGGCTTGGAATTATAATAAGAAAAGGGATTCATTTAGCTTATTAGATAAATTTAATTTGATAATTTGGTTAATTAATAATTAAGTAACAAAACGAGACACATCATTTTGATTGATATAAAAAACTGAAGCATTTAAATTTATGTCTTTCTAAAAAAATTTGTCAGAACTTATGCCAACCTACAAAATTTCATACAAAGATTGATAAATTTGGTGGGAAGCATACTTCCGACGGCCCTAGAAAGGGTTAAATAAGTGGAACTTTGATTATCTGAAACACAAGAATCCAAATTTTGAATAATCTGATTCTTTTTTTTTAATTCTGAAAAATTTATTTAAACGATGGAGAAAATAATCATTATGAATCAGAAGCAAAATTAATGTTTCTTCCTAATTTCAAAATAAATAAATATTTGGATTGATTCTTTTAAAGAATGGATGCAGTATCTTAATTAGAAAAAGGAAATTTTGTCGTCATCTTATCACATAAAGAACTAAACTTGTTTGACAATGCAGTGTTATAAATAATATTTATTGTATAAATAATATTTGCGTCGATGCAGTGACATTCTGTTCATCTGTATAAAATAATGGCAGTTCAAGTGCTCATCTGTGTGTGATACAAGATTTTTCCAGGCATTTTCTTCACTTTCTTAGAAATTATCTTGATTCTTGATCATGGCAACAATGTCGTGTGGAAACAGTAATATTGTATTTCAACAAGAATCACTTCGCACATCGCATATTTCAGCATTCCGATGAGACTTAACAACGGCAGGCTGCAATAGGGCAAAACAATAGGATTACTGAAGTGAACACTGACTCGACTAGATTACAGGTAAAATCAACCCCACCGCTTGTAACACAATATTCTGTTTTTAATGTGCATTGACATAGGAACCGTGAATCACTGCCGCTTAAGATCACTACTCTTAACTTATTGGGCTATGGTTCCACTTTTAAGTTGGCAATTATTAGCAGCTCTTTTTGTATTCTTTCATAAAGCACCCATAGCCCATATGTATTCTTTTGCATTTGCTTTATCAAGAAAATTTAATTTAATTTCCTGGATAATTCAGATTTTACAGATCAGTTTGACAGATCCGTTAGTTCGGCTTCTTCAGATTCTTTTGAGGCTCTGATAGTGTTCTTAATGAATCTAAAACCGATGTTCTTATAGAAAATTTATTTTTAAACATCTATATTTGATATTTTCTGGAACAAAAATGAATTATTAAGAACGAAAAGAGTTTAATTTATTGGAATTCTTTCTTTATATTGGCGAGATGCCTACGATTTACTAGTGTCACGTCTATTGTGAAGCGGTCACTTGTAGCTTTCTACGTACAATTAGCTTGAACTTTTACAGCTTATGATTTCTTCGTTATGCATATTATTGAACTTATCTAACCATTTTAATTAACTCCTTATTAGTTATGCACATGAAAGGGTTAATTCCCCTATTTCAGCACCGAATTATTGCTTCCCAATCTTATAAGTCATTCAAAAATGTTATAATTCAATTGAAAATTATAGATAAACCTCATATATTCCATAAATTCGTACTTGAAACCCTGAAGGTGGGTTCACACGAGACCAATGGTTGCGCGCAGTTGTTGTCTCTCTACTGTTGTCTCTGTATTGTCCTCGTGTGAACAGTTGAGACAACGTCGGTGGGACAATGGCAAATGGTTGTCTTGACGGGACAACCATTTGCCATTGTCCCATTGCGGTCACGTGATTTTTCCTGAAGTAGTCTTGACCTTCTATTGCGTGCAATAGTTGGCCTCGTGTGAATCCACCTTAAGATGGCCCATTTCCAAAAAGAAGGTGTTATCTAATTACGTTAAAAAGCATTAAAGAAATTAAATTATGAGAGTTGATCTAACCTTTTCGAAAGATAGTCGTTCATAAAGATAACTCTCCTGTAATTTAATATTAATTTAAAAATTTATTATCGAATTTTTGCAGTGTTTCCAGTATTTAAAGCTAATTCTACGCGTTTTTAAATGAAATACCATTTTAATATATTATTATATCTCTTCGGTTTAGATATCAAAACGTTTCTTCACAAATTATTTCAAATCAAGTTATTTTAATTGATATTTATATGCAATTTTCGCTTAAGAAACGACCTAATAGGTTTCATTTTCCTAAAAGGGATTTTTAAAAAAATTTAATTTACAAAGCTATGTATTTCCGATTTAGCAATTTAAAATCCCAGCATTAAATTATATTTCAAAACTGTCATGTTGCATATAATAGTTCTGTTTTAGAAGTATACGGCATATCTGCACATATTGCATCTGAATCGTAATGTAAAAAACTATTCTGCAGTTGGATAGGGTTAATAGTTCAATAATAGATGCTCTTTTATAACGCTTATGATTTAACATAAAATATGTCTCTTTTAATTATCTTAATATTCTTAAGGGTGTGAAATATAAAAGGCTTATTAAAAAAATTTCGTTTAATTTGTTCCTAAAATTTTATCGTTCTTTTGAAATTAAATATGGCTTATCTACAGCTTTTATGATTTATTAAGAATGAAAGTTTGATAATTTTTAAGCCTGATTTTGTATTTAATAAAACAGAAATTTAACCTTTTACGGTATTCTGTTGCATTTGATAAATTGAGGGAACCACATTCTTCCCACATACTGTCAAAATAAAGTTTCGTTGTCAAAGAATTTGTCCTCTAGTCAGCGAGTTCCGGAACAACTCAACCCTGCAGATATCCCATCTATCCATCAGTTTTTAAGATTAATGGTTCTCGTCTCATTCTTCAGGCTATCGTCTGGCTACGTTAGGTTCACTGTAACCGTGGAGTCCAACCCATTTCAAGTTAGTCTTGCCCCACCTCCGATGTATGTATTACTCACAGGCCTGCTGATGAACTAACTGATCAGACTGACCAATAAATCAAAAGTTAAAACTGTAATTATGCCTTCCTTGTTTTGTTTCACTTTTGGTTTTGAGAGAAAAATTGCTGTACTTATTCTGTAAATATTATCCTTGTTGCTGGAACATTTCATTTGAAAAATGTAAATTTGTTTTACTGTTTATTTTTTCAAATCAAGATTAGAATGATATATTGTAAAAGCTATGCCCATTCATTTGGTCTTGTGTATTTTCTGAAGAAAAATTTTTTGATAGATTCGTTATAGGAAGATTACCAGTTGCGATCGTTTTGATGATACGACTTGCAAAAACTTTCTACTCGATTTTGTCATTCGTAATACTTAAAACCCAAAACCCTCATTTAAAGGTTTATATCTGTTATTAATAAAGATTAATGTGTATATTGGCGTCCTACAGGTCAAGTCGTTTGGCCTAAAGCTACCAAATTTGTTACAGATATACTTTGGAGAGTGAAAGTGCTTACCCCAGTGCAATTTTTTTAAATTTTAATTAAAAAACATATTTGACAATTTTTTACTGTAACTTCAAAAATATTACAGCCTAAAAATAATTTTAACATCATATTAAAATTTTTTAAAAATTATCTTTTTATTAGTGCCAATTTTTAATTTTTTTTCTATTTTTAATTAATTTTTAAAATTGTTTTAGTTTATGCACAGTTTATGCTTATTTTACTACTATATATTTCATTATTATATGGAAACTAAAATAATTTTCGTTGTTACTATAATTATATCATCTCCTTCACACACACCTACCATTGCTGATAATCAAGAACTGCGGACACGGCGAATTTTTCATGTTGGCGTGCTTATAAATAAAATTTAAAAAATTTTTGGCACTTAGAATTTTAATTTCAGAACTCAGCAATGATGAAGCGTATTTAAAGTGCGCCCACTTTTTAACACTGTTACTCTCTTATAATATAATTGGATTATTAAAATATAGACAGAGGATTAAGAAAATGCATTGCAGCTATGTACAGAACGTTGTAAGACTTCTAAAATTGAATGAGTTATATATCTATTAAAATTTGAAGCTTAAAAATACATTGCTTATTAAAACCAAGTTACTTGAAATATTTAAAATTTTTAGAAGCCATCAATCGTGGCGAAATAACTATAATATTTATAATACGTTTATAATATTATAAAGCTTTGTCTATATTGCCTAATGAACTTTATAGTTATAGTAATTATGATTGGATTGAGCTTCAAGAGATATAAAATAGGGACGGTAAAAAAAAAATTAATTTAAAATATCGCCCTGTTCTAGTTTGTAGATGAAGTATGCAACTCAAAGTGGATGAAGATAATGTGTGTGTTTGGGAGTGAAATTTTGATTTTCCCATAATTCTTATTATTGAAGATATAATGATAACTCGATTTAAGTGATTACATTTAAACTCATCATACTGAACAGTTTTTTTTTCTTTAACTGCAATTCTTTTCAGAGTTAGGCCTTAAATATAACTATTCATTATACATTTCGACTGCTTTTTAGCTAAAGCAGGTGACACCTCGTTTGAAAACTCACATGAATCGCACTCTTTTCTATCCTTATGAAATTATTGGAAAGAACAGTAAAGGAGAACGGATTTTTTCCCTCCATTTTCTTCGAACAACCAATTTGAGGGGTCTCCCCAAAACGTTCTCGCATATTCTCTAATAAAGGCGTTATCCTAGAGAATGGCTTGCATACATTAATTAGGAAATATAAACCTTTGGTGTGAATTTAACATTTTTATTAAATCTGTCGTGTAAACTTTGGTGAGTTATTTGACGATTTATTCTGGCATGTGATAATAACATCTGAAAATGGAATGTGATTTATATGCAGTTTTTTTCAACGGATTGAACCATAATTTAGCAAGGGAAAAGAAACTACATTTGTAGTTACAAAATTCCATACCAATTTTAATATGTTTAACTGGTTGAGTTTTTGAGTTGTATAAAATGAGTGTTTTCATTTCCCAATTTATAAGAATAAATATTTTGATTCATTAAACATTAACATTAAACTTTCATTTCAATATTTTGATTCATTAAACTTTCATTTCAATATTTTGATTCATTAAACATTAAACTTTCATTTCAATATTTTGATTCATTAAACATTAAACTTTCATTTCAATATTTTGATTTATTAAACATTAAACTTTCATTTCAATATTTTGATTCATTAAACATTAACATTAAACTTTCATTTCAATATTTTGATTCATTAAACATTAACATTAAACTTTCATTTCAATATTTTGATTCATTAAACATTAAACATTCATTAACATTAAAGTTAATAATTTAAACTACATTTGAATTTATGTGACTAACATTGACTGAGACGCTCTTTTTTTGTTTGCGGTCATTTATCTTAATGCTAAAGTTTTTTACATTGTGATGATAAGAATACCGAGATGCTTTTCCTTGTTTGTATTCTGCTCGCGTTTTTCCATCGATCATTGTCATGTTTGGTCTTCAGAAGAGTAATATCTCCAACTCCGCCTTCTCTAAAGTAAGGCGAAAAAAGAATTAAGTTTCGAATGATGAACAATGCTTGCAGGTGACGTAATTATCGGGAATTATTTTACGACTTCATCCATTTTTATAGAAAATGCCAGAAGAATGAGCAATCGAGTTGCTGTAATCTGTTACAATGTGCAGTTTGGAATGCTGGAAAGTTCTCATCTTAATTAGGAAGTCGGCAGATTGTTTAAATTAAGATACTTTCAAATTGTTGTTTTCTTCCCCCCCCCCTCTGATCTATAGATTCAAAGAATTTCTAGAACGTCCATATTCGTATTGATATATTTTTGCCATAAATACGTGTACATTAGTAAGTTTTGATATTTTGAAAATTACATATTTGCAGTTCCTTGTTATCTAGAACAAAATTAACACTGGAAAAAAACGGAAAAGTAACACAAGTGGAAAAGGTTTAAAGAAATTCTCGTGATGATAATGTGAAAATCCCGCATTTTCTTTCTATTAATTTATTGCTACTATATGTAGTATTCAAACTAACTATTCTTATATGGTGGATCTTAATATAAGAATAATTAGTAATTAATATCTTAATCATTTAGGCTATATTTTACATCTCTTCCTAAACAACTGGGCCAAATTTTTCCCACTTATTTTTGAAGATACGAGTTGAATACTATCAACTTTTGAAAGAATAAAATTTAATTAATATTCAGTTAATTAATAATTAACCAAATTTTTACTGCTTTTCCAAATTCAGTTTCATTTTTTCAGTAATATCAATTTTATTTCCAGGTATTTTTTTCCTTCAGTTTTTGATGATATTTCAAAATTTGATCAATAATTAAAAGATTTAAACGATTTTGAAATATGGACGTATATTGATACCCCTTTCTAGGCAGTTAGTGAAATTTTGAAAAACCTTATGCTATTTTAATCCTTTGATATGTGTTTTACTTTTTAAATGTTTTTGACAATTTTTCTTATCGGTTCTAAAAAGCACCTCTTACAGTTTTTGTAACAGTATTTTTAATTGTTGAAGAACAAGAATATGTGCGAAAAGCTATTGTCAAAAGTAGAAAAATTCTGCAAGAACATTAAAAAGAATAGTTTAAAAACAGAATATTAATCAATTATATTAAGAACAATATTAAAGTTTGGATTATTGTCATTAGAAAATTATCCATTGTTTGTTTTTAAAAATCGTCTGCTGCGATTAAATGATTAATTAAAAATATTTTTTTCTGCCCATGAAAGAATTTCCTGTATTATAGTGCTTTATAAAAAAGTAGTTTTTGCATTAAAAATATTAAACATGGAAGTATTTTAATCGTTGGATTTATCAACTATAGAAAAATAAAAAAAATTCCTCTTCATCTCTTGCTATAATCTTCCAATTATCTGAATTATATGAATAAAACATTTAGAAAGAAAAACAAGTGAAGTATTCATATTCAATTTCTTCGCTTGTAAAAATTAATTTCATCAAAACTTCATGGTCATTATTATCTGAGAATACCATGAAAAATTTAATTAGTGCTGCAATTTTCTTCATAGAAACTTTGAAGTAATTACTTTGACTTATTATTTTGCAAGATTTTTTTTTTGTTGTTGTTAGGATTCAGATGTTGTAGCTTTTTGTTTATTTCGGCATTAATTTTGGTTATTAGCTTTTTAATTTTATGGTTATGTTAATGATATAATATTAATTGTTGGTTCGTAATTAATAATAGCTCCATACATCTGGTTTGGCAAGTATTAAACATGACCAAAAAAAAAGTAGCCATCAGCCATCCAAAGTCGATTTTTTTTTTTAGTACCGCGAAACAGGCATCCTTTGTTGAGTGGCTCTTATAGTTAATGCAGCTTTTAGTGATAAGACTAATCATCAGTAAAAAGATCCGATATTTGCTCCTAGCCCAGAGCTGAGAATCCATCATTAAATCTTTGATTCCCTATCGTCATGCGAGAATTAGCTTAAAGGAAATCCGATGATTGCTGATTCAATTTATTGCAATAGCGTAACAGCAAGACGATAAGACTGTCAATATTTTTTGAATCCATGGTTTTTAGGGCTCCATCTGAGATGTTAGATAAGGAGATAGACACGACTACTATCTTATCTTTTAGTATTTAATTTTCTACGAAATTAATTCTCCCATAAATATTTGCAAGGATAGTGTACTAATTAGTTATGCCACTTGTTAATTTTAATGATCCTATTGTCAAGATAGTATTTGGTTAACAAGTAATAAAAAAAAAATTTGAAGTCAATTCCTACCTTTGCACGAATTGAACTCGCATTCTTCACCTTCACGTGAAAAATACTAAATTCCTTGCATTTTATGGATTGAGCTACTGCCTGTTGATTTCAATTTTCATTACAAACTGCTGAAACTCTATTTAAAGTATTAAAAATTAATTTAATTTAATAATTAATGAATTAATATTTGAAAAAACTGTATTAACATCAAGTGTCATCCACTACAGGTTTAAAAAAATGTATTTGAACTTGAGTGGATGAATAAAAAGTATTTTATTAACGATTGAAAATTTGATCAAGATATAGAGAGAGTGTGAACTAATAGTAGGAATTAAAAATTGAGTCAATAGGCAATCCAAAAGCATAGATATAATAACTTCAACCAGCATAGATATAATAACTTGTTTTATGTTTCCTGTTATAAGGCTCAAAAAAGTCCTCCCAGTAAACTGGAAGGCAAAGATAGATTTCTTTATATCTAAGTTACTATCTGGCAATATAAATTGTTGATGTTAGAAACAGTCAAAATTAGGACTTGAGAATTACTTTTTAGCCCTTAACTTCTAAGATATTACAGTTATCGAAAATCTCTAAATATGAAAGTTGTTCATCTTAATGAGGCGCTAATTTGGCTACTTGGATTTATTTTTCTATCTTCAATATTAGAAAGAGATAGCGAAATGAAAATTTCAACTCCCCACCGTTTCCAACCCCTTTGAGCTGGGGGATATTTACGAACTGGTTCAAGATTTTTACATTTCTAATTATTACATTTCATTACATTCTAATAGCATATTCCAAGCCATTTAAAATTCCAACAAAATTACTCTATTTATACTGTTCACAAGATAACATGGGCAAAGCGTTATGTCTATATATATATATATATATATATATATATATATATATATATATATATATATAACTTTTGAACGAAAGGTGATTTTGGGTTCTTGGAACCATGATCGGTGAAGAACTAAAGACATTTTCTCGAAGTCTTGTCATGAGAAACATTGCAATAAGTAGTCTTCCTATAGGAATCTACCTAATATATATATATATATATATATATATATATATATATATATATATATATATAATATATTAAATACAGCTCTTTGAACGGTAAGAGCTTTAAATAAGAACTGGTGTCTGTAAGTGAGCAAAAATAGGGCCTATTAAGCTGGCTAGACAATTGCTGCACTATCTATTTTACTATCCGCCACCCAAATAGAACTTCTTGATCCGCCACTTGTCGTAGGTTAATAGCTTTTTCTGGCATGAATCTAGTTATGTTTGGCAACGAATTAAACCTTTCAGCATTATGCGTAACAAACTGCTCCATTCAGATCGAAGCTCTTTCCATTTTTGTACGAACGACTGCTTTTATTTATTCTTTAAGAAAAGTGCACTTAGCAATTTCTCAACACTGGCTTCTGACACATGTCAAAACAAAATGCTGTTATAAGAAACTATGACAGTGCAACAAAATGCAAACGACCCGTCGAACTCAGCAAGTTACTCAGTTTTTTTCTTTTTTTTCGTTCTCTTTTGCTTAACATTTCCCCTTAACCCAAAAAATATGGTGGGTGCGATCGTCCTGTTAGTCGAAGGTTAGAACGCCCACGGCTGCAGACGCTGGGATGGTTCTTTTTCTGCATCATCGACAGATTTTCGCGCCCTTTTCTCATTCTTTTTTTCCGCTGTCCTTCGTGCCAGGAACGTTACGCTTCCGGTGATGACGTCACTTGCTTATTTAATGCCCCTTGCCCTACGGTATGTATGCTGCATTTGGATACTTTGTATCTCCTCTGATTTACGATAAAGCACGGTGACTGTGGATTGTGATGTTTAACGTTGGTCTTGAATTATTATTTTTTTCTTTCTATCGGTATCTGACGTTCACGGGTGAAAAATCTCGGCGCGATATTTAAAGGCAGTGTGGTATGATGCTCTTGCAGTAAAAAAAGCGAAAGAGGCTTCAAAGTGAATGATGTGAGGAAGATATTTCATTTGTTGGTGCTGAGTTCTTGAGCTGAATTATCCATCAGTTAAACTGTTTATGCTCTGGGCTTAAATGTTTATTTCTCTGACTAATTTTTTTGTAAATAAAGATGTTTATATTAGTCACATTTTAGATATTTGAAGTTGCTCTCCTTGGCTGTTTCTTTGTACATTTTGCAAATGATGTGTGCATTTAATTTGCTTTTATGTTTCTTCAAAAATAATTTGAATTATCTAGAAATAGATAAATTTGGTGTCAAGTTTGTTTCGGAAAAATGCCAAATTAAGCGGCGGGAGGTCGCCAAAAACTTTCTCGCAAACTCTCTAATTAAGGTGTTATCCAAAGAGTGTCTTACTTGGCATCGGTATACAGTAATTACAAAGTACTAACTTCTGGCATGAATCAACTGATTTTACTTAATCTGTCGTGTCATCCTTGGCGAGTTTTTTTATCCCTTGTATGCGATTAATAGTATCTGAAAATCGAATTTGTGTTTTAGACGCGTTTTTCCCAGTTGACATAAATAGAAATTCGACACAAAACTACACTTGTAATCATAAAATTTCATACGAAATTTAAGTTATTTTGTTTTTGAGATCGTGTTTACCGACATATGCTTAACCCCTTGTTGGATTTGGTTTAAAATTTGGTTGGTGCCTACAATATATATTTTAAATCTGTGTACCAAACTTTATCTATCTAGCACCCTTCATTTTAAAATTATCGTGTTAACTGGTATGCGAACAGCCGGACAGACAGACCTCGGAACAGATTTTGCTCAAAATTTGATAGAAATCTAATTTAAAGTATAAAAATTGTGTACCAAATTTCAACTGTGTAGCTCATAGCGTTTTTTAATTCTTTGTCACAGACAGACAACCCGGCATTTTCCAAAAAAAAAGGGGGGGGTCTGAAACGTGGAGATTCATCAAAATCTCGAGTTCGAATATTTTGCTAATTACAATATCTTCTCTATACTACGCATACGATAAAATAAAAAGTATATAAGGTATAATTTTGTTGAAAGTAAAGAAATAAAATGCTGTAAAGTTTTATATTTTAACATTAGTTTTTTTTTATTTTTTTTTTTTTATTGTAAACATACTTGCAGTTAAATTGCATGAAAAAGATTGCTGTCATGATTGTTAAAATTATTTCTTCTATTTTAAGGTTGAAAAAAGAATATCTAGATTTAGTGCAATTACTTTTGTTTTAAGAATTATGAAAAGTTAATAAGATTTTGAAATCACTCTTTACTGCTATATATATATATATATATTTAATAATTATAATTTCACTTTTTAGAAGATTAGAAGATAATCAATGCAAAATCATTTTTACTGAGGTAACATAAAAAAAAGTGGGAAAAAAAGCAAATTGGAAACTTTTCTTGGCCTTTTCCTGTCCGGTTCAAGTTTAGAAATGGCAAATTTCAATCATTGATATCATCATTAATATCAACTTTCACATTTTATTGCTTAGTGAAAGTGACTTTTTTCCATTTACATGAGCGAATCCATCAATTTCTGATATTGTTTCCGGCTCGTTTATTGAAATGAATTGAAAAAAAATGTTCTATTTATTTAATATTTCTTTTCATTTATTTGAACTTTTGTATTATTTTAAAATGGGAAATATTCAAGTGACATAGAGAGAAAAGTCTGTGCAGCTTCAAATTCGCAGAAAAATTGAATATAATTTTATTCTCAAAAAATATAATTTAAACAGAAATGATGACTAAAATCTTCCGGATGGTATACGTTTCCCAAGAGCAACCTTTTCTGAAAAAAAAAAAAAAAAAAAGCATCCGTTGGTCGCCAAAACTGACTCATTTCTGTCAGACCGTTGCCAATACACTCATCCTAAATGATCAATTTTATTCTTCCACCCCCTCACCCCGTCCCTATCTCTCCTCATTTCAGTTCAGTTCACGGGAGAAAGATCTTGTATGTTTCCTCTTCCTCTTATGTTGATTGATCTCTTTCCAAGAAAAGGGGGTGGGGATCTTCGAACGAACGAATGGAGTGGGTGGGGGTAGAAAATAAGATCGGGAGCATGGGAAGGAGGTAGAGGAAGATCGTTCAATTTCAAACGTCTCAAAACCACGCGACAAAGTGGTTTATACTCCCCTCTCGCCTCTTTCCGGATTTTCCGGGAAGTCGTAATACCTCAACTTTTATCCTCTTTTGGTAAAAAGGGGACTCTCTTTTACTTAAATTCCCATCTCCTTGTTGCCCTCGAAGTCATTTTGTTTATAGTTTTGTGAATTCTTACGCCTTTGCCGCTTTTTATTTATACATCTTTATACGCCTTCAATCCAATGAAGTGCTGTCGAAGCATAAAAAGGTGAAATTATATATTTTTTCCCCTTCTAGGTTTTAGTTTTTTCTTTAAATAGCTTTACAAGGGTATTTCCCACTCGTTCCTTTATATTCAATTTTTTTTTCCTTCAATTTTCTTGAGTGAATGTAAATTTAAAAGGAAAATGTTATTACAGTCCGCATACAGAACTTCTTTTATTTTTTACTCCTACCCTTTGTGTTTTTATATTCTGCTTATACAAGCGTCTTACGATTTTTTTTCTTCTTCTTTTGAATACAGTTTTTAAATCCTTTTATATTAGTTGACTTATTTTTGTAGAAAAAGTGCAACCCTACATTCCCTTTTTGCATTCACTTTCTAATATGTTATATTTTTGAAATTTTGTACAAGTATAAATTCGTAATAACAGTACACTATATTTTTATTTTCAAAACTTAATTAGCAGGTAATTGATAAATTTAATTTCCATTCCACACCAGAAACGCCATCTATAGAGAATTTAAGAAGAAAATTCATTTTAGAATTTTAAAATATTTAAAATAACAAATTTTAAAATTAGAAGTAGAACGTAATCAAAATGAAATATGGCTTTTTAATGCGTTAATAAAATTGTTTTTAAAGAAATAAACTAAAACGGATTTCCAAAACCCATTTTTATCAGTGTAGTAAACATAAATTTTTTAACCTTGATTATTTTCTACTTTTTAGTAATAAATTTATAAATAATTATTACTATTAATAGTATGAAATATGGAATTTTGAAATATTAAAATAGTATATTATCATCGTGAACACACAACGGTGCAAAATTTTTAAGCTGAAGTTTGTAAAGAAATGAGGGAAAGTTCGATTATAAATTTTCTCTTGAAACATATAAAAAAAATTAATGGTGTATTCAATCATTCAGGCTTTTTTCCTGATATACTTTATTATCTTATTTGACTATTTTTTTTAGATTCCTTCTAAATTAAAATAAGATTACAAAGCAAAAATACATCGTCAAAGAATCTGAAAATATGAACAGAATTTTTATTACTTGACTTAACACACTCGCTGTCACGATTCGCTTCTAATTTTCGGACCATCTATCGAATTAGATGATTCCTGCTTTGCCATCTCTTAGCTATAAAAGAAAACGAAACATATAATAAGCTTGATGGATCCGTACAGTAACAGTGAATTATAAGCGAGCCACACGGTGGACAGTAAGATAAGTGTGAATTACAAGTGAGTCACGCAGCATTCAACGTGTTAACAATGAAAGAAAAGCACATCATTAAAATACTAGTTGATGAAACAATAAACTGTTTGAATTAATCTCAGTTATGAAATAAGCATTTAACTCATTAACTGCTGCAAATTTTGCATAAAAATATTTTTTTTTAAATTTATTAATATTTCGGAAAATTATTGAAAATAAAAATGCTGATATTAGAAAGATATATACTTTTTAAATTTTAAAATGGTTTGATTATTATTTTTGTGCTTTAACAAATTCGAATGTTATCATGGAAAAGCCCCAAAATTGCGCGGAATTTCCACTTAAAATTCCCAAAAGAAAATACTCCGAGGTGTACATCTTGTCTCTTTTAAGTATGATTGTATCTAAATTTAATTAAACGTCTTGTAGAACGCCGAAATTCATACCTGTCTTTCATTATTTGCTGAATGTGTACGCACATGCTTTATTAAAATAATTTTGTTTTTATTTTAAAAATTGATTATATAGAATAAGTTGTCTTCATTTCTTATACGCATTTCAAAAGCTTTTTCTTTTCATGAATTATTTTGGAAAATTATTTGTTACACATTTATAACGAATAAAAATTATCATTCTTATCGAAATGTTACATTAAGGAAAATATTTTATATCTATCCCTAAGAGATAAAGTAATAATCGTACAAATGACAAATCATCACTTCTCATAGATTTGAAAATTTAGTATCAATCGCAACCATTCTTCATCATCATCACATTTTTGATTTTTCTGTCACCTTTTTAATTACTTGTCATAATTTCATATTAAGTGGGAAAAAAAATCATTTTAGTCTGCTCATAAAGCAGCAGAATGTTCTATTAATTATATATTCAAAAAATGTAGCGCGAGAGAAACTCTCAAATTTTAAAAAAAATTAATTATTTTATCTGTTTATTTTTCCGACAAAAGAACACTTCTCGAACTTTAGTACTTCGAATTGTTTTCTATATATGCTTCTTGCCTTGCAAAACCAAAGAGAATTGTGTTTTCTTTCTTGGCTTGCAGACGATTTTTTCCAGCTAGTTCAAATAATTATATTAAGTGGTTAACCTCAGACAGCATTCGAGAGCTTTTATTCTCATAATTAAGTTACCTGTTTGTCATTCTCATTCTGTCCTCGTTCTTCTCGAAGTCTCAATTTTCCACTGTTTCATTCGCAAAATCAGTTTTGTGTTTTTCAACAAAACTCAAACGACATATTTGAGAGTTAGCTGCCCAATTCGAAGTCGTAAATCTTTCCGTGAAATGAAAATAAATTTTCCCCTTCTAGTTCCGAGGCATGTTGTCGATAAATGCGTTAATTTAATTCTTTCATCGTCTGTTCAAATGTCATCGGTCTTTTTATTTCTTTTCTTCTTTTTTCCTTTTTTGTGTTGTTTCATTTTATTCTATTTATGTCGGAAAATCACTATCGTAGACTGATGGATGACAGAACATGGCGCTTGGTACATCGACGACTTGGCGCCACTTTCATTTGTTTCTCGCCACCAAACGATGTGGCTCTGCGCCAAATTTTCTCTACAAGAAACTGACCTGTCAAATTTACGAGGACTAAGGAAAAAAAATATTCGTTCTAAAAAGTTTTTAGACTGATAAAATTTTGACTCGCTTGTAGACAGCTTTGTTTCTTTACACTTAAGAAATGTTAACTTTTTTCTGTTTGATATCTTCCTTTTCTTTTTTTCTCTCGCCATACCATTGCTCGTTATCTTATCCAAATTCCAAATTTTGGCTGGAAAAATTAATGAAAATTTTTAAATGCTCATTTTTAGCCCTTTACCTTTCATATACCACGATACGTTTGAGTAGCATGTATGTTATTCGAAAATAATTAAAAATATTTATAAAAAAATTAATTATAATTTGCCGTTTTTATATTTGAGGACTTGATCTGAGTCCTTTATATCACTCTTTCAGAATAGTGGTTTGCTTTGTTTATTCCTTTCTTATAGCTTTTCTTGATTTCTATCGAATACAAAATTTTTACATTGTCGTAACATCAATACTAAACTTGCATTGTTCTTGATATATTTTAATATTTAATATAAAATCAATTAATTCGTATAGAAAAATGAAGTTTCCATTGAAATGGTTTGTCTTTTTTCGTGGTAGATTTTCTGCTACTGAAAGTAATTCTGAATTTTTCTCATCGACGACGCTGTACTTCAAAAATAACATAAAATCTCATGACAAATATAGAAAATTTATATCTTCGCAAAGAGTATCGTGTACAATCTACTGCCATATTTTACTGTTTTTTTTTGTGGCATGGAGCATATCCAAACGATACTCCAATTCAATTCATGTGCGTTGATTCCATGATAAATTCGTGTCTAATCTGCAAATCTCTAGTCTTATATGTAAATCAAACGTATAATCTAGTAATGGCTTTTGTTGCGGTTTTATGTCTTTTTCCCTTTTTATTTCCCCCCCCCCTCTGTTTTTGAGGCACAATGCCATTTGTGAATAAAACAAAAACTGAATGTTTTATGTGCGAGGAAAAAAAATTTTGTTCCATGCAAAGAATAATACTAGAAATTACATTATTCTATGCTGGTTAATTGATTTTATTTTTAATTTTAAAACATCTCAAGGTGCTTTGGCAGACTTTATTTCTTTGATATGTAAAATAATTGCCATAAATTTTGAATGAAAAAAAAATTCGTAATAGAAAACTTTTAAGTAGTTTGAAATAATAATCTTAAGCTTGAAGTGCATTTCAAGATTCTTTATGGCGTTCCTCTACTTTTTATTGTCTTTAACGGCTCTTCTACTTATCCTTTTTGTCACGCTTGTGGGACATAATTTAATATTAAAATATTGAAAGTAAATGTATAAGTGTGTTTTTTAAAACATGATTAAATGCTAACTAAAGTATCCGATTAGATTCGGTGATAAATTTAAAAAATCTTTATAATGCCAAATAACCGAAGTAGTTTCAAAAATTCACAAATTGAACAAGATATTGCCATTAATTAAAAAAAAACTATTCTTAGTTAATGGAATTTTGGTAAAATTTCAGTGTTAAGTCGACTATTGAATTTTTATTTCATATATTTATTTCTCAAACTCTCTGGAATGTATGTAATAAATAAATATTTTATAAACATTCCAAACTGTCGTTAATGGTTTTTTTTGTCAAAATTCTTCTATGTTTTAAATTAGAAGTGACACCAAAATTTGACTAAATGAAGCTATTTTAAAATCCGTGGTTTGTTACATTCTCTAAAGCTTTTGACATATACATACCAAATTTTATAAAATTTTATTGACTTTCTTTCAAAAAATGTTTTTTTTGAACAATCATGGTGAAATATTTTTTCTTCAGAAAATGCATTTAAAAAGTATTCTTGCACATTAGTTCATCTAAGTATTTTAAAAACGAATGCTGCTTCCTATCCTTTTGAAGAGAATTACCCGAAATAAGCAAAGTGTGTATGGGTAAGTAGAGTAGTAAGCAGAGAGTCAACATAAATATTTTAAATGTTGTTTTCTGAAAATTTTACTGCAAAAAAAAAAAAAAAATCTGGATAAGTTATTTATTTCCGGTTTAAAATATCACTATTTCTGGTTTGTTTCATCTATTGGGTGGTATTATTAAAACTGCTATATCTAAAATTCTATCATATACAAATTAAAACTAAAGACTAAAAAGTTGAGACTTTGGTTTTTGATCATAAAATAAAATTCGGATTTTCGCAGAAAATCGCCTTTTCAACGTATTCAGATACTTATTCGTGTTTCTAGGTCATCATTTTACTTTGTAAACGAGAGATTTGTTGTAAATCAAATGTACATTTTTGGTTCTTGTGAAACATTAACACGCCTGATCTTGATCTATGCTGTACATGTTCGTTACAAAATTCTTGCTTTTAAAACTTCATGTAAAGTATTTTTGTTACAAACACATCTTTTAACTTGTAAAATCTGTTTTCATTTGTTAGGTGTTATAATATATGAATTAAGTCTAAAGTGTCATAATTTAAAATTGTTTTTACCAATCGAATGCGGTATTGAATTAAATAGTTAATCTTTATGAGCGAATGGATGTGAAAATGGTGGTGGGAATACTGGTGAAAAATCTTAGACTGTACTATAAGTCAACACTAATCATAAAATATAATATTACGCCAGAACTCCGTTTTTATTACGTTAAAAAAACTGAGAACTATTAAAATTTTGTGATTAGAAGGATTTGGTCGTGAAGCAATATCTGCATCAACAAATTATTTTTGTTTAAAAAAAAAAGAGTATTTCAAATTTATGAGCTTTTGATTCGCACTTTTCGGATAGGAAAATAATATATGTTGTTTCGCAAGCGCCTTTATCACTTAAACATTTTTTTTTTTTTTTTTGCAACATGTGCTGCAACTTTTATTCTGATTTCACAAGAATTCATGATGAGATTTCAAGCTTTTAGGTTAAAGGTCTCAACGCACCTGGATTCGTGTTCTTCAAAACAAATTTCATTCGCCTTCGAATTAATTCAATTGCAGACGATTAAGACTTTTCCCCTTACTATTATACAAAAAAAAGCGTCATACATTAATAAATTATCAACAACAAAGATGTTTTCGTGTTAAGTTGTATTTTTGTTTGTTTTTGTTTTTTCTACATTATTTTATAAATTGTTGTTTAAAAATTCGATTTCTGATTAAAATTTTAATTAAAAACTAAATGAGTAAAATTGTGTTAAATTGGCAATAATAAAAATTATTGGTTCTGATTACTATCTTTGATGAAAATTAAAATAACGAGCAGATTTAATGAATTAATGTAATTCTTCGCTTTAAATGTTTATAAATTTTTGTAATTTAAATTTCTCGTCTCAGTTGCCCACTCATATATTTTTATTTTTAAAACCGTATTTCCACCATAGCAATTTAATTTGTGGAACTTGCAAGATTTGCAAGCTGTATTTTTATTTAATTTTTCATGCGTTATTTTCCGTTCAGGATTTTTTTTTATTGAGAAGAAGAGGAAAAAAAAAAAAAAAAAAAAAAAAAATACAAATTTCGGCAGAGATTTCGTAAATAATTCCATTCTCTCCACTTTTCTAGAAATGTATGAGGAAAAAAAAATCACTATATTTCTGTTAAGCGTATATCGTCTGCTGTTAATTTTTTCTGGAACAAATCCAGAACGTATTTTGTTTGAAAAGTTTATTTTATTTCTTTTTCTTTTATTAATTTCTTGGATGAAGCAAAAAAAAAACAAAACAAAAAAAACAATCGTAATAAAAATATTCGTAAAGGTATTATTCCTTTTTTTTCTTCTAATTCTGAAATCTTTTTCATTTGCAGTATTATTTTTTTTTGTAAGAATTAGTTGATTTTCGTTTGGCAATGAGAAAGAATATTTTGTTGTTCGCGTGAGATGTGCGGATGCTGCAAAGAAGAATTTTGTTATTTGATTGCTTTGTTTTTAACTAAAAAAAGAAATTTTTGCGGTAGGTACTGGCTTTGATACAGTGAAGTGTGTTATAGATTACTTTTCCTAAATTCTACTTCATTTATTTTGTAAAAATGGCTGTTGTTGGCTTTGATATTGGAAACGAAACCTGCTTTATCGCCGTTGCAAAATCTGGTGGAATAGAAGTTATAGATAATGAATATAGTTTGCGTGTGACACCATCATACATTGGCTTTTCTGAAAAATCTAGAGATGTTGGAGTAACAGCAAAGACTAAATTGGTTCCAAATATCAATAATACCATTTTTGGTTTCAAGACATTTTTAGGTAAGAAATATGACGCTACTTTGAGAGATATTTCTTTCTTGCCATACAATGTTATTGAACTTCAAAATGGAGAATTTGGCGTCAAAGTCAAGTACTTGCATGAAGAAGTTTTATTTTCTACTCAGCAAATTATGGCTATGTTGATCACTAAACTGAAAAATATAACCGAATCAAAATTGGGTGCAAAGATTCGAGAATGTGTTATATCGGTGCCTTTATATTACACTGATTCACAAAGGCGTGCTATGTTGGATTCAGCGGAAATTGCAGGTTTGAAAGTACTGAAACTAATAAATGAACCTACTGCTATTGCTTTATCTTATGGATTTTATAGACAGCATTTGTTCAACGAACCTAAAATTGTTGTGTTTGTTGATCTCGGCCAGTCATCTCTTACTGTTACAGCTTGTGCTTTTACTAAAGATAAACTTAGAGTATTAGGAAGTGTATGGAATGTGAATGTTGGTGGCAGAGATTTTGATGGCGTTCTAGTGAAATATTTTGTAGAAGAATTCAAAGCCCGGTACCAGTTGGATGTGCTATCGAATAAAAAAGCTACCATGCTGCTGTTGCTTGAGTGTGAAGCATTAAAAAAGCAAATGAGTATGAATTCTCGTGAATTGGAGTTAAACATAGAATGTTTTATGAATGATATGGATGTCAAAGGCAAAATGAAACGAGAACTTTTTGAGAAGTTAGCATCTCAACTATTCTTGAATATTGAAACAACAATGGAAGATCTTTTAACCCAGACTGGATTGAATAAAGAAGCTATACATGAAATTCAGATAGTTGGTGGTTCTTGCCGAATACCTGCTTTGAAAAATATAATTCATCGAGTATTTGGCCAGTATCCTCAATCCACTTTAAATCAAGATGAAGCAGTTGCTAGAGGGTGCGCTTTGCAGTGTGCTTTTCTTTCACCGACTTTAAAAACCAGAGACTTTATAATCGAAGATATTCAGCCCTATGCTATTCATGCTATGTGTCATAGATCTAACATTGAGGATCGAGTGGAAGTGTTTCCTCGTTTTCATAAAGTTCCCGCTATCAAAATGGTAACTTACTTTTACAAAATGCCATTTTATCTTGAAATATTTTATCCTGATCCTGTGAGCAGTTGTTGTGATATTGGCAAATATACTTTTGCTGGTGTTCCTGTTGAAGCAAATACCGACAGTGATGTTCGAATTAGAATAAAAATGGCAGTGGATATTCATGGAATTTTTAATGTAACCTCTGCTACTCTTATCATTAAAGAAAAAACATCTAATACAAAACAGCTCGTTCTTGTAGATGCCAGCAGACATGCGGAAAGTAATCTGGAATGCGATGATAAACAAATGCAAAAAGGTTTACCAGAGGAGCAATTGGAAACAGAAAAAGAATCGGAGGATACCGCCAAATATTATGATTTAACGATTGAAAAAGATGTTCGAAGTTTGTCTCGCGATCAGTTGTATATTTTTATGCAGAAGGAACAGGAAATGATTAATGTGGATTTTCACGAAAAGAGGATGGCTGATTTACGAAATGTTGTCGAAGAATATGTTTACTATGCAAGGGATAAACTCTCTAGTGAACTCGGAGATTATCTTACAGAAGTGGAATGGAATAATTTTTTGGCACTTCTCAACAATACTGAAGAGTGGTTATACGATTGTGAAGACTGTCAAGAAACTGAATATTCAAGACGATTGAATGAAATGAAAGAAAACATTGAACCCATCTTGAACTGGCATTCCCAACTGGAAGAGGCGAAGTCAGCTTTGCATGAATTTAAAAAACTTCTGGAATCATTTGCTTCAATAATGCGTACTTTACCACAAGAAAAGCATCCATGTATGGGTAATGAAGATATGAAAGTTTTGGAAGATTTATGGAAAAGTGGGAATGAATTTTTTGGCCATTGGCTGCACAAGCTTAATGAAGTTAAAAAATATGGCGAACTTCCCATTACTGCTAAAGACATCCTTGCTGAAATGAATGGCTATAAAGAAAAAATACAAAACGTCATCAACAAACCCGATCAAGAAGAATTCATTGCATGTGCTAACAACTCCGAAGATCAAAATCGGACACCTGGTGAGGCTGGTGAGGATTTAACTACTAATCAAGAATTCAAAGAGGAATACAAATCGAGTTCTGAAAAGAACTCTCCGGGTGGTCAGTCGACCAATGAAAGCAGTTTAGCACGATGAAAATAGATTAAGGCACTTTATGTTGTGAAATTAACTGCTTTAGAAGCTATTTAGTTTGTATTTACATTCTGAACAGCTTATTAAACGTCATGCAAATATTTGTTCGTTTCTTTTTTTTTTGTTTGTAGTATTTTAATTTCAAATTTAAAAGATTATGTGAAAAATTCGTAAAATTAAATTTTTGCTGTTTAAATTATTTTGTTTCCTTGTGATTTAACCTCAAAATGTTTATTAATTTTATTATTATTTTTAAAGAATAGGAAGTGATGTTAAAACCTCCTTGTACTTGGTTATTTTGCAGTGCATATTTTTCACTAGATTTTAATTATAGTTTATCAATACTGCTTTATATTCTTTTGCAATAAGTTCTAATTTGAAAAATTCTAAAACAATAGTAATAATAGCTAAATTCCTTCTCTTATCTTTTGTTTTGGCCAAATAAAATAATTTTATAAAGAAAATTTGTAAAAACTTTTTTTGTTTCTTAGCACTAAAAATATTTCATTCATTTCATATGATTTGCTAGATAAATGAAATGTAGAATGCATAGAGCATTTTTCTATACATTGCCTTATTTTTTAACAACATTACCTTTAAATTTATAAATATGCTAACTATGTATTGAGTACAAAATGCGTATGAATTAATGCCTTTTTTTTGAAATTTTGAATTGTGATGGAATATTTAAAATACCTAAATTAATCAATTAGAATTAAAATACCATTTAACCTACTATAATTAAAGAAGCTCATATTATTAGTTTTCAATATTACCTTGTATTTAAATAAGCAATAAGGATAATAAGTTTCGAACCGAATTTTGCATTATAATAGAATTTGTGCTCCCGGTTATATTTAAAATTAGATTGCAAATAGTATGGTGCTATGACTTTATTATTATTACAAAATATTTAATTTATATAATATTTTAACCATTTTAAATCGTATTCTGAAAAATGCTTAACTGATTTTTCAGCAAACGGTTTTTAAAAAATTCAGTTTTCTTTATCATTGACTTGTGGTAAAAGGATTGCAGCTGATTGGATCTGTAGGCCCTATCACTTATAAAAATAGAAGTGAAGACTTTGGAATAATGTTATTACACTTAGTACTCAATGTGTGCACTGTTTAATAAAGGGGTAAATAATATATAAAATTAATTGCAGTGTTTTAAGATATGTACATAAAAGTGAGAATTATTGCTACAAAATCAGATAAATAAATTTAAAAGAGTAAAACAACCTTTAAAAAAAATTCTGATTGTACTTTAAGAATGCCTGTTTAGATTTTTTTCATCAGAAGTAAACATTTGGATGATTGATATTTTTACTAATTTTTTTAATAACAGATTTCAGTTCAGGTATTTTTATTTCAGCCCAATAAACTTTATAAAAAATATTATATCCAAACTTTGATTACTTGTATAACTTTGGAATACATTGGAATATATATTTTATTCTATATCTATTCATATTTTCTGTGAAAGAACTGAATACTCATTTTATGTAATAAACAGCAATAATAGTAATAATTTCGTATGTAAATAATTAGAATGATAGCGTGTTCTTTGTCATGTTTTATGTCTATATCATAGTAATACGAGATTGTTACTAACTATTGTTCTGAGAAAAATGTTCTCTTCCAAGAACTTTTCTTTTGTTAGTTAGAATGTTTTAAAAATTAAGTAAAAGAACATATTTATTTTCGTTTTACGAGAAGTATTTGCTATCATTTTCAAAGGCTGCATTGTCAATATTCATGTTGGTACTTATGGATATTTTGAATACTTTCCATATCTGGGTTTTGTCGCCAAGGAAACGAGAAATATCGTTGAGATTATGCATTTATTATGTTTTTTAATTATGAGATTTGCATTATGTTTAATGGAGCTTGGGTGATCTTGGCACAATCTGAAAATCACCAAATAAACAAAGGGTCATAAATATCCAAAAGTACTTTCAGACAATACTTTAATATACAGTAATACTACAATATACAGTACTTTCCCTTACAATAAGTTTTTCCGTTGAGAGGGAGAAAACTAGGTTTTTAAAACTAATTGAAATGTTTTTTAAAAAATCTGAACTTTATACTGAGTTTCTATAGAAATGACCTATTTATATACAGTAAGAACTTAAGTGAAACGAAATTAATTGTATTCAAAATGCTATTTTGTACTGAATTACATGACTATATTTTGTGCCTAGTAAAAATTCTGAGAGAGAGTTCTTCAGCAGCTAATATTTTAAAATTTATTTTAGTTAATATTTTTTTTAAAGTTTTTTTTTCAAAATGAATATGCTTGTACTTGATGCTACATTTTCAAGCATTTGATTAAAATCAAAATTAAATAATAATAAAGAATAAATTAAATTATTAAAATTTAGTTAATAAATTAATTTAATTAAAAACTCAATAAAAATAACTTCTGAGCGCCCGTATACATCGAGACGCTCCGGTTCTTTACGCATCGATGTAAACAGTATTTTGTAAATCAAGAGCTAATCAATAATAGCGGCGTATGTATGTTTACTTTTTTGCGTCCGAATTGCATTAAAAGTATTATGAGAGGAAACAAGAACTTCACTTTCTTTCTCTTGCTAAATTAGAATCACAATTCTCTCCGTGTAATTAAATCGGTTCTCGGAATTTTTCAGAAAATAACTTTTAAATTAATTTAGTTAATGTTTTTATATATTTGTTACAAAGAAACAATCCGATTTTTTTTGTTGTTGTTGTTTGTTTGAGACAAAAAGTAAACAATTAGAAATGTTCCAGTTAATATGCCAGCCCACTTTATACGTAACGCATAAATTATGAAGCTTGGATATAAAATAAACAAATATAATTGTAATGATTCATTTTACAGTGGGCGAGTAAATAAATACCTGCTATCTGTCTTTTGAATTGTAACTGGTTCTATTCTTGGGCATTTAGTTACATTTTTATTTCACGGGATATATATGTCTTTGGGTTCATTTTTACATCAAGACAACCGCATCAGTTTACTTTTGGAATCATTACACATCTTATAGAAGGAAAAGTGGTGTGATATATGCCTGAGCCGAATCAAATAAGCAAAAGTACCAAATACGTAGGACCACTGCCGTAGGGGGAGGATGCTTCATTTTTTTTAGGCATTTTAATTTTTGTTGTCATTTAATTTGTGAGCTGAGCATTTGAACTGATTGAACTTAAAATCAAATCTTTTAAATTTTAAAAAATTATTCTGAAAACATTTTTATTTAACCATTCTTTTGTAAAATTTATACTACGCTGTTTTGTTGTTTAAAAAAAATTATGTTGTTTTATAATTTTTGGAATGACCTATTTTATTATTAATTAGAATTTAAATTGTATTGAAATAATTTAATTTTATATTATTTTTAATTTTTACGCTTGATATCCAGAAACAAACTTTCAGAACTAAAATACAATTAAATATTTTGTTGTTTCAGTTTCTGTTTATATAGATTAAATTAAAAATCAATAAAAATATATGGTTTTGAGAGATGGTAAAAAACTGGTATTATGAGATTTGCATTATCTAAAGGCCAGGAAAGAGTGTAATCCGGCCCTATTTACAATTTTCCGAAATGAAAAAAAAATGAGATGAAAGTTCGACTAAAAATATGCTATTAGTTATACTTATATCATTTGACAAGTATGCTATTTGTCAAGTAAAGAAAAAAAAGACAATACAAATTCTATTAATTATTAAATATTAGAAAAATATTTACACTTCGTAAAGTATAATTGTAAAGTTAAAAAAAAAAAAAAAAAATTCGAAAGTAAAAAAACTTTTTATCACTATTTCGAAGGTACATTTTCAATCTGTATTAAGCCATCATAATAGAATTATGCAAGTTAATGAACAGAAAAAGCACGAGTCATAATTATTTTTAAGAGTAAATCGTTTCCTACTATATTTCCTTCTATTCCAGTTGCGAAAAGATTTCCAATCAAATTTCCCACCCAAAGAATGACTCAACGGTATTTCCGGAATGAATCTTCCGTTATTAATTGCGGCAGCGTCATCTATCGGTATTCAATAAAACTACTTGGTTCTGAAAAAGAAAGAAGGATTGAATAACTGCTAAAAAATAAAAGTCGTCTAAAATGTTTAAGATGCTGAGAGGTATAAATTTCGTTCGCTTTTTATTTCGTATATTTATGAGTTTAATTCCCCCCCCCCCTTTTTTTTTTAGTTTTAAATGCAATTTCAATAAAAATTTTCAACTTTTCCTAGTTTTCTATATTTTTATACCGGGATCGTCAACATAAAATTTTCTTTTTGCGTAAAATAGTTAAATTAATATAGAATTATCTTAAATTGTGGATATATATATAAACTGGACAATAAAATGTACATTTTATAATTTTAAAAAATGGCTTAAAGTGGTTTCGTTCTAGAGTATTCAAATAAATTAGTATTTGATACTTCAATTAAAGATTATTTATAGGATTATTATAATTTTAAATATGCAACAAAAATGCTTTTCATTGTATAACCCTTTTAATTTAAGGCATATATTTCAATATATTTCTTTTAAATTTAAAAATATAAAAATTAAGATAACTGTTAAATGAAATTCTGCCTTTAAAAAAAAGAAAATTATCAAAAAAATTGACAAGAAAATGTTAAGGCAACCACTAATAACGCATTTGGGAATCAGTTTTCATATCAAATAAAAGTTGGCAAAATCGGTATGGGATTAAGGAAGTCTGTCGTGGGATTTTCCCTTACAGAAACAGAGCCAAGTAGTGTTTTTTTTTTTTTAATTTCACACAAATATGGAGGTTGGTGGAGGGCAAACGATTATTAATAACGTGTAAATCATGATCTTTCACATGAAATAAAAATTGGCAAAATCGATAAAATGTTTGTGATTGGAGAACTCTTTGATGGTTATCTATATATAGAATGTACTGAAAATTATTATTTTTTCGATTTCTCTCAAAACTGGACATTGGAGTTGAGCAGTCGACTATTGATGACGTATCTAGAGGCCATATCTTTTAAATGAAATAAAAATTTGTCAAAAATCGGACAAGTGGTTGGGACCTCGTAATTGCTTCTTTGGCTTTCCCTATTATTTTAAATATATAGTGATATTTGGTCATCATGATAACCAACTATTCAAATGTAAGACAATTTCAATGCAATCTTTGAACTTGATTCGTGGAACTGAGTTTTGTAATGCTTGTTTCTAATGATAATTTTGTTCAAATGAAAACGAATATAATATGTCTGAATTTGCACCAAGCTTATAACAATATTTGAACACATATTTAGACACATAAAACTAATATGGTCTTTCTTATGCTCCACTTTATTCTTTAATATTGTGTTTTTGACAGTTCTTTGCAGAGTCAGATTATTCAATAGGCAAAATAGGCCACTGCCTAGTAACTCCTAAACATAATTTTTGCTTTATTTTCAGAATAATTTAATTTATTATTATTATTGAGTTTACGAAGACTGTGTACTCGAGCTTATTAAAATTAAAATCAAATATTATTTAAATTTTGGAAAACATTCTAATCACATCTCTAAATTATCTTTTGCAATTTTTTTTATTACGTTGCTTTATATATATATTTTAAAAAACATTGTTTTATAATTAAAAGTAATGCTCTTTGCCTTAATTAACTAGAATTTAGATATTTCTGTTTTCTTCTTATGATTTTGTATTAAATTGTTTTTAAAATTTAACTTTGGATTTTTTTTAAGTGCGTGATACATTAAAACCAAATCTCTTGCAATTTATAAGTGATTTAATACTTTTCTGCTTCAGTTCCTTAAAATTTGCTACTTAAAATTGCCTATAAAGCGATAAAATTTATAAAAATATATATAACTTTGGAAGTTTGGGGGAGGGAGGAAAGGGGGACCCAACACTCTCATTGCCTAAGGACCTCTAAAGGACTTAATCCAGCTCTGCTTCTTTATATTCTTTTTTCACCATTATCCAGTAAGAATTTTCAATTGAATAACTTTCATATTTCCCATGAACTTGAAAAAACATAAATCTAAGACCTTTTCTTTTTCGTCTGGTTTGTATTTTCATCTACGAATGGAGTACCTCTCAGATGATTTTTATGTATGCCAAAAGACAAGACCTGAATGTATAGCAAATAGATTAAATTACTTTTGTTTACACAGTGCAAATGACGTGTCGTCTAGGAAGCTACTTTATTCTCATCAAGTGACTCTATATTTGCCAAATACCAATCTATTGCCATTGAAGTGAAAAAAAGTTCCAACAACATTGCCGGTATATAATTTTCTTCTATAATGCAGGGCATTAACGTTACAACGGGCAATTCTGTCTGAGAAATTCTTTAAATAGCCGGGCTGCTGCAGCTCGAGTGTTAACAGAAAATTGTTTCTGCTGCTTTTGAGGGCGGAAACGAAGGAGTTGAACGATCTTTATGACAACACACGTGCGAAAACAGACGCGTCTAAACAAAGAAAGATACTAAAGAAGGTCCTTTTCTGAGTTTTCAAGTGCTTGTCTGTCGCCGAAGTAGTCTTTGGAAAGAGGGATTTACAGCTAAGAATGAAATCCGAGTGTTGAGCAGACCCAAGTTATGTGTCTGAGTATGCTCTCTCGCTTTTCTTATTTTCCTGTGTTAAAGAAGTAGTATGAATTTATTTATTACAAAAAACGGCATTCTAGCAGGGAAAATGTCGATCTTTTTATTACAAAGAACGGCATTCTAGCATGAAAGATGTCGATCTGTTTATTACAAAAAACGGCATGCTAGCAAGAAATATGACGATTTATTTATTGCAAAAAACTGTATTCTGGCTGGAAAAATGTCGATTGATTTATTGCAAAGAACTGCATTCTGGCTGGAAAAATGTCGATTGATTTATTGCAAAGAACTGCATTCTGGCAGGAAAAATGTCGATATATATATATAATATATATATATAAACTCATACTATAAAGTATAACAATTGAAATCGCCAAATTGGCGAAATTTTTTCTCAGTGTTTTTTGGTCGCCGTTAAAACCCACAATTCTATTTAAATTATTAAATTGGGAAATTATGATTACTAAAGATTGCAATATCTTTTGCAGCATGACCCCGACCTCATATTCGACGAGTTGAACAGCATCCAGGCGGACAGCAACTACCTGTCCAATTCCATCAACCCTTTGTCTAGTCCGCTGAAATTGTCGTCTGAAGACAGGAAGCACCATAAACACCACCAGCACAAAAAGAGGAAGAAGACTCACAACAGCAGTAGCCGATTGGGGTCTTTGTTCGATGACGAGGACTTCTACAGGGACGCAGAGGATGGTCCATCTGGAGAAGACATTTTCGTTCACAGCGGGGATGGAGCTTCGCCCATAGAACCTCCTTATGTGGACAAGACTACTTCCGAAGATGGGCCGTGTAAGTACATGGTTTTGTTTTAAGTTGTTATATGTTGCTTGTCTTCGACGAGTTGGTGGGTTGGTAAGAATTGTGTGATACCACATGAGCCTATTTTGACAAGATCAAAATAAGTTTACCAGATGTGGCTGTACTTCACACCTTCACTGTGCCAAATTCGCCAACATGACTCAATGCAGATGTTAAGAAAAAAAAAATGATTCGCTGTATGCAATACAATCCTAGTCGTAGTTTTGTTATTTCTTCATTATCTTCTTTTTCTTTCATGCTTTTCACCTTCTCTTAGTAAATGGACTCGTCTGTTTGGGGCAGAAGGTAAGCGCCAACTCGTCAGAGACAATCTATACCATACGTTTAAGCTATATACGTTTTTTGAAAAAATATTCTGAAGTTGATTTTATGATTTAAAATCTTGTGTAAAAGTTTTATGGATTCATCATGACTTTGGATTAGACATTGAATATTTAAAATATCTGCTCTAATAGAAGTTTTATTGAAAGTTAAACTCGAAAATTAAAGTAAGTTGCGTTGGACCGATTTTACGAATTTTTTCGCATTCTATCCCGTCCTAGCATTTTAGAAAACTCGTTTTAATTTCAATAAGATGATACCGAACTTTATGCTGGACAGATCTATAATTTTAGTAGAAAAAAAATCAAAATATGATTTTATTGATTTTTTTTTTTTTTTTTTTTGAATTCGTGATGTTTATTGATCTTTGGCTATAATCTAAGGATAAGGCGAGTGACGTAATTCAATGAACATCTATTGTATTTTATATTTAATTACTGTACTGTATATAGTTCTGAAATGTTTTGAGTGTAAAACGAACTCACTTTTCTTTGTAGAAACTTAACTTTTATTGAAGTTAAAATTCTATTTTCAAATTGAAATTGCATTACAAAACCATTGTCAGCTATTTTGGGTGCTTTGATCTTTCGAATCTTTCGCTAAGGCCCATTCCCCCATTTCGCATTCCTCTTAGTCTCTGAATCCGGGAATTTTCATGCCCTTCTGTACGTTCTTTGGATTTAGATTTCAAAGGTATTTCGGTTTAGTTCAGTTACATTAACGTCCCGTTTTAAAGCAACAGTAGGGCTATTTCGTACTTTTGAACCGCGGTCAGATGTCGAGATCAACACCCGAGATGGTATTCCCCTCTCCAAACTCCCACACCACACCACACCACACCAGCGGGAGGACATTTGTCCCCGAGGATTTAATGTGCACCAGACCAGCTTACACAGCGGTTCTTCGGTGAAATCGGGTCCCGAACCTGGATCCTCCGGTCCCTAAGACGAGATCTTACTACAAGGCCACCGCGGCCCCTCAAAGGGATTTTGGATAACTCGATCAGCCTCATTCCGTTTTTAATCACATATACAGGGTGTCCCAAAAAATGTATACACATTTTAGCAACTGATAATTAAGTTATTTCTTCTTTCTTTACATACTGAACCCATTGAACCGAGTGATGACAGACAGACTTCAATTTGAAGGAAGGAAATTTATTCTAAAATGCTACTGGAAGTATGAAAATGCAGTAGAAGTGCAAAGACAATTTAAGAGGGAGTTTAACAAAGAACCACCTACACGAGTTACCATCACTCGAATTAGAGATAAGTTTGAAGCTGATGGAACTGTTCAGGACATACATAAACCTACAACAGTTGTTCAATTGAGGGCAACCATTGAACATGAATGTACGAATATCCCAAGGGAATTGTTCCATCATGTGTGCTATTCCATCGCTTCGCGTTGTCAGCAGTGTCTGGAGCAGACGGACATCAGTTTGAGAACATGCGATAACAAGACAATAGAATGATATTTGTGGAATCTTTTACATGTTGAAAATTATTCGAATTATAATAAACCCCAAATTTACAATTATTTAAAGTGTGTATACATTTTTTTGGGGACACCCTGTATATGGAAATATTTTTATCGCGAAATTCATTATTGAAGTTTTTTTTCTACGTAGTTTCTTATAGCGCATTTTTAACGAGAATCTAAGTTTTTTTTCTTGATATATTTTTAAAAAAGTTATTACAAATTTCTTATTAACTATTTCATCGCTTATTGTTTTCGTGGCAGTCTTCAACAACTTATTTAAATTCGGATTATTAGAATAAGTAAAAGAGAGGAAATATTTGACTGAAAAGCGCATATCCGTTCTAACCCTCCCTCCTTTTTTATACTTAATGATTTCTTTTACGCGTAGAGTTAGGTAATTAGTCGTTTTGACTGGGAGTACTGTCGCTCTAAAATACTAATAAAGCTTATTTTTGCACCCTGGTGTAGAAGAAAAAAATGACGCAGACATGAATAGGTTGAATTGTTGTAGCAAGTTGTCGGAACTAGTTCCGCTTTTTTTTTTTCCTTCCATTGATGAAGATATAATGCTTTGAAATATCAGAAGCTGTTCTGTTCTTTGATCTTGCCGCCGAGGGGATATTGTACGTTCCAAACTTAGATTGTTATCTTAGCAGTAATACAAATAACTTTTTCTTCATTGTTTAGATGCAATGTTTATTAATACCTTCAATTATTTTTTAATGATGTCATTTCTGCTTATATGCAACTATAAAGCATTGTAATTTCAATCATTTAAATCTATTCTGTATATTAAAACCAGCGAAAGTGGTCCCCCCCCCAAACTTTCTTGCGTACTCTCTAATAAAGATATCTCACTAAACGCCTTCCATGGCATTGGCGTATAATAGTTAAGAAATATTATTTGGCATGAATTTAACATTCATATTGAATCTATTATGTCATCCTTGGCGAGTTATTTGGCGCTTAATCACTGGCATGCAGTCAAAAGTATACAAAAATCGAATTTGGGTCACAGACACGTTCTTCCTACACGATTGAAGCAAAAATTTGGCATAAAACTACACTTAAAATCACAAAATCGCGTACCAAATTTGATATAGTTAAGTCATTGCGTTTCTGAACTATCCTTTAAACGTTTCTGAAAGTACAGACCGACAGACGGTCAACCACTTCTTAGATTTCATGCAAAATTTAGTAGATTCTATATTAAAGTTAAATCTATGTAATACTGCATTTTATCTATCTCAAATGTCACTATCTACCATTTCTCATCATTTCCATTCAAGTTATTCTGCTAACTTTATATTCGAACAGCCGGACTTCCTCTGACCGGATTTTGCTCAAAATTTGTAGAAATCTACAAATTCGATTTTAAGCCTGTATACCATATTTCATTTATCTAGCTAAAGGTGTTTTTGAGTTATCATTTTCACAGACTGATAGACGGACGGAAAATTTTCCAAAGTCTGTTTTTCAAACTCGAGGGGGGGGGGAGTGTCTAAAACGGGAAGGTTCGTTAGAATCTCCAGTTCGAAATTTTTGATAATTACTATGTTTTCTCCATACTATGTATACGAGAAAGTAAATAAATAAATAAATAACAAAACTTTGTTGCGTTCTTATTAATTGTTTTATGTTGGATTTATTTTAATATTCTGTACATACACATTTGATAACATTATTTTCAAAACTGATTCATTTTAAAGTTGTTGAAGTTCCCAAACTTTACTAACCCTCGGGGGGGGGCACCTCGAAATGAGGATGAGATGCTTCTGGCATGGTGGTTGGATCTCGCCACCCTGTAGGGTATACTAATAGGTGGGGGATCTGACTCCTCCCATCGATGACGGGACGTACTTCCTTCGGGGAGGGTTGTACCGTGGCCGGTGGCGGCCCTTAGGAGTCAACCACAATTCCCGCCAATGTTGCTGTGGCGGCGGTCCGGTCATTCAGTTTTTATGGTTTAAATCCGTGTGCCTTCGTGGCTGGTCGGAGAGTTAGATGGCTGACTTCCCAAACTTTACTGCGTTTTAAAATTATAAAATATTGGAAATTTTCAAGAATATTTTAATTTTTTATCAATAGATGTCTGCTAATATATAAATAACATATCTTTGACTCGATAGTATTTTTACACTTAATACTAATTGGCAGTCGCATGATTCCAGAGTAACTCATTGAAAGAACTAGTGTTCCCGAAACTCTCCCATACACATCATAATAAAGTTGTTGTTCCTCTACATAAGCTAATTCAGAAGGACCCTGATTTTAAATTGGTGGGAAAACACTCAGCTGACTAACTGATTTAGAAATGTATCCTATAATAGTAATAATAATATAGAATTATTTTTTTCTTATAAATAAATGCAAATAGTTTTAAAAAAGTTTTTAATATTTTTCCCCTTGTTTTATTTTTTGTTTTTTTAGTATTTTTTCCCTTGTTGTATTACAGATTTCCTATATTTAGTCTGAAATATTTATTTCTAAAATCTGGGATGGGCTTATTGAACTGTTTGGTGTTCTTTATTGCGAACAGCGTAGTCGTAATCATGGATAATCATCATAAAAAGGAACTTTTTTATTGCTGTCGATGCATATTGCGATGTGTCACTCTCATCTTGGTAATTAGATCATTTCTCGAAATAGCCTCTCGTGGCCTTGGAAGGGTTGAATATTCTCTCTTGTGGATAATTATAGATTTTCAAATATTTTTATGCGTGTGGATTCATGAATTTTTCTGATGTATTAGCATGTTTTGGAACTTTATGTAACATTTTTTTTAAAAAATTGTTTATAGCTAAAACATTAACAAAGCAGATTATACATAGCTTTTATATATTTTTTATATAAGATGTATATAAAAAAATTGTATATTATAATCTTTAAAACATTCGACATCTAGTTTTTGATGGATCTTCACGTTTCTTTCTTTTCCGAGTCCAAAAAATGTATCTCTGCATGCATGATAACTCAAAAACGCAATAATCTAGACCAGAGGTTCCCAAACTTTTTTTTCTCGTGAACCACTTTTAAAATTTTACTATTTTCGGTAGGCCCCTTGCTGCTACATTTCTACTGTATTCCCAAAACTCCTAAAAAATATCACCCTAAATTGGGGCTGTTAAGAAGAAAAAAAAAAAAGTAGCACAATTTCTTGTGTCCTATTTATTAAAATAATACTTGTGGTTATACAAAATTATAAACATTTATCATTACAAACAATCAACATTTGACAAAAAAATCAACAATGAACTCTGAAATGTAAATCAACAATAAAAAATAGTCATACTTTTAATGAGACGGATGTACTTGATGAATTGATAGCAAATTATCAATATTTGGCTTCAGTTTTGTAAGAAGTAATCTCAAATCTCCCCGTTCTGTGATGTTCAATCTGCTCCTTTTTTTTTGTTAACAGGTTGGTAACGGCACTAAAACTTCTTTTGACAAGTTATGACGAGGGAAACGCTATCAAAAATTTTATCGCAATTTCCCACTATTCCCCACTTGTACTATTATCTATTGTTCTATTCAATTCTGTGTTTGAACTGAGTCTCGAATATTTTTGAGTACCTACCTACTGAATGATGCTACCTGCTTACGTTGATAGGTAATTCCAAGCCAAAATGTTTGTTCTTTATTATGAAAACCAGAAAATTTTTCGTGGGCCCCCACTTACAACGTGTGAACCCCTGTTTTCTTTTCACGTCTACATGGACCCTCGTGTGGTCTCCTATGGACCCCTGGGGGTCCACCTGGACCACTTTGGGAACCTATGATCTAGACAAATGAAATTAGGTTTATAGGCTTTTTAGGTTAAATTTTCTAGTTGCCAAATTTTGTTAAATTCCATTCACACGAAGTCAGTCCTTGAGGGTGCAGGTGAACACAACTATTAAATGCAAAGAGTTATATGGATTTTATAGATAAGATTTGATACACAGTTTGAGCATGTATAGTATAGATTCACCTCAAACTTTGAACCTAATTCGTCAGTGGCTTTTACATATGTTGATCTGTACATTCAAATCCATGCAAAAACGCGATGACTGAAAATCATGGTGACTTAAAGAAGTGAAGTTTGGTACATGATCTTGTTATTAAAACTGTAGTTCTGTTTTTAAATTTGGTTTATGTGAAGAACGTTTGTCCAAAGCACACCGTATGTCATTAAACTAAGAAGCACAAAATACTCATGTGAGGATATGGGAAAGTAAAATTCTGGGCAGTCGTGTCATTCGCTGCCTTGTCCGAGGTTCCTGATTTTTATTCTTTTGGCAGGGGAGAATATGCGTGAAGAATTTTTAGGCTCCTGATAGTTTTCTTTCTTTTCTTTGAATTCACAGGGGTGTTTGTGCTCCGGGGAAACCCCGGAATTCCGGGGATTTTGAACTTCGATACCCGGAAATTCCGTGGATCATCGTTCAAAAGGAAGTAGGAATAATAATGAATTATTTATTTTGATCTGGGTAATTTTGTTTGCTTTGAAAGCAGAAAGCGCAAGGTCAGTGTGTGTGGTGAAAATTTTTCCTTTCTTTCTCCAAAGGCAGTGATAATGCGTGAAAAGGGGGGAAAAAACTTCTTTTTTGTTCTTTCCTTATTGCGAGTTATGACTCATTCCCCCGGTTCTCGGACATTCTCTTCTGGATTCTTTTCGGCAAGTAGGCGCGGCAGAAAAAAAAGGGAGAGACTTCGTTCGACCAGATGTGCGATCACGTGACCTGGGTTCAAAGGTCTTAATTTTGCAAAATTAATGGTTATTAATTTTGCAAAAAAAGTAATTCATTGAACTTTTATAATTAGGTCATTCAATACTTAATAATCGTAATTTTTCATTTCTCTCCCCCCCCCCTTCTCGAAACTGCAAAATGTCGGTAGTAAGTCCGTAAAAGTTTCCGGGGATTTTTTGGGGTCCCACAAAGACCCCTGAATTCATCAATGTTTAAAACTGGCTGTGAGAAATTTTTATATTGCTTTCTTAGAAGTAGAAAGAATTCTTTAAATTCAAATTTTTATAATGGTTTAAAAAAAAACTTTGGACAGCAGAAATAACAATGTTCTTTACTTTCAAGAAAATGAAAGTAATGAAATGCAAATAAGAAAAGAAAAGCTTTTGTACTTTAATCTGTCTTTACTTTATGCATAAGTAGAAGAAAATATATAAACTTGGCATATAGTTGTTTGAGTTTTTTTTAAATATTGTTACGTAATTTCCGGGGTTCGTTTGGATAGTGGAAGTGATATGGTGTGAAGAACGCTCAATCACCAGGCGGCAGTAGAAAATAAAACAATGACGTTTATTTTCACGAAGACACACAGGACAGCACAAAGACGACAACTATATACAGCACAGAAGACGATTATCTTCAGCCGAGACGTGCAGCAACAACAGCATACACAGCAGCATATAACAAGACTCTACTACAGACAGTAGCGCACAGCTTAGTTCAGCACTAGCTTCACTCCGTCGCTTCTCCGTTTATTTCTGGAAGGCCAGTCCTTTATCGTCGATTCCGACTACTCTGCTCAATTCACGACCTGGTTCACGACTATTCTCGCACTCCACTGGTTCACCACCCAATTCACGACTACCCGGCAACTGCGGCTGCTTCCTTTTATAGGTCTCAGGAGGCGGGGCTAGAAGCCTCTCAACCAGGAACGTTCGAGGCGTAACTCGGTTCCTACTGGACGGATCGGGAAAATTCTCGATGTTTCGGGTATAATCTATTTTGGCGCCAAAGTCGCCAAATGGTCGCCAAGCTCTGGGATCGCCTATGGAACCAACTATGCTGGGAAGCCGCATCACAGATTCGTAACAATATTAGTTTTATTGAATTCAAAATTGTAAGATTTTCCTTAATTTTAATAATAAATTCAATATAATATAATAAATATATTTTTTTATGCTTTTCTTGTAATGTTCTGGAGTATTGCTGTTTAAACTAATAAATTTTAAAGTCACTGTATATACCCTTTTGTAATTGGATAGTCTATAAATACAAGATTATCTTTTCTTAGTTATTATATTAGTTTTTTTTTAAATTCTCTGCGGACATAAAATAAACTTATATCACATGATAATTTCACCTTAACTGTCTACAATTAAAAAAAAAAGCATCGAAAGAAGCAAAAAAAAGCTTAAGAATAAGCTCCAAAACATTTTTCTGAAGCACGAAATGTCATTCGAATTGGTGATCTGTAATTATATCTATTTGGAATATTTCTTTATGCTACATTACTATAATGCTATAATGGAAATAGTAAAATCCTTTTGGTCATTAACTTTACCTACCTGTGAGACCAAGCTTCGCTCGGCAGTTTTTGTAAAATCGTGTTTTTTAGAGAAAATATTTAGATACGAATCAAATACTGATTCCATATGAATATTTTTCAATCTTGCCTCATCCCGCATCCATCAGCGCCCTCTTACAAAATATTGAGGTACCAGTAGGTTATAATTCTATAGCAGTAATGCAAGTAACCACAAAAATTTACCAGATGACGCTATATGACATTATCATCATGAGAACAGATAGAAAAAGGCTCTAATAGTTAGTTATAAAAAGAGTTTTTTGTAAAATCGCGTTTTTTAAGGAAAGACACCCATATAGATAAACTTAAAAAGTAAAATCTTATCTGAATTATAAAATTTAATCCAAATCTTTAGAGCTGTTTCCGAGATGGACGAAATAAATAAATTTATGTATATATATATAATATACAAGAATTGCTCGGTTAAAATCATAAGATATGATTTTTCTTCAATTAGTAATCAAATTTGTATTACCATTATTTTCTTATAATCTAATTTGTAATTTTATTTTTTGTAGCTTGTTACTTTAAGGAAACATCATTTTCTTTTAAAACCATTTTAATCGTTGTATGTAATCAAAGCAGTTATTTTGATAAGTTACTTAATATCATTTAATGAAGTTAAGTTCTGATGCATTGAGAAATTTGCACTTGTCAATAATTAATTCTCTGATAGTTATAACGTGAGAAGATTGAAGCGAATCTCGTGTTCAGTTCCAGAAATTCCTAAATTTTTCAGATCCTTCAAAAATATAAAAAAAAATATGTAAAATCATTTATTAAAAATTGCTAAAAAAATTTATTATAAAAATTGTGTTAATCGTTAAATCTTCATTTTTAATTTTATTTGCCATTTTGATCTCTGAGCAAAATTTTTCGAACAAGGAAAGGATTGTGGGTAGAAATTGTTTGAAAAGAGCTTGTGATATAGGCTTTACAGATTTTCTTCCAAGTAATATATGACCAATGCTGCCATCTGTGGGAAGTCGGTTTTAATTAGCTTTGCTTGTCGTGCTGCCATCTATTGGGCAAATGGGAATTTAACCTCTAAAAAGAACAAATAATTTTTAAAATGGGATTACTTAAAATGATGCTAGATTACACGAAACTGGTAGTCCCCTCTTTTAAAAATAACATTTGTTTGAATTTTTAAAACATATTTTATAGAGATAAATAGTCTTAATTGATATTTCAAACATTTAAATTTCATTTTTATTATTTTGGATTGACATGGACAAATATTTTAAGATAAAAATTTCTCTTTGACAGATTGTTGATAGGAACTAATCTAACTTATTGGTTAGCCAATATTTTTGCTAAATGTAGCATTCAAAGAATAGTTAATAGATAACTTTCTTATTTTTTTTAAAAACTTATTTGAAACTTATTGTCACAGATTTAGTTTTGTTAGCTACTGTAGTTCGAAACAGAAGAACATGAAAGTAATTTTTTATTAAATTTTTTATAATTATTTGATTGTTTTAGACAGAATAAGGTTTTAATATTTTGGTAATACGACATGGTAATATGTTAATAAAACAATAATACAAGGTTTTAATACTTTGACAACTCTTTCAAATACGTTTCTATAAATTTTTTTTCGTAATTTTAGAAAAATTCTTTTTTTGCTTGCATGTTTATTTCGTTCTCATCCGAAAAAAATATCAGTTTTATTTTTTATACATAAATTTTACATTTTTATAAATTACATTTTTACATTTCGATTTCTTGAAATGTTATGTATTGAGATCTTTGATTTTTTGTGGAATTAAGAATATATAAGAGGAATTGGCTAAAATAAAAAGCAAATTTTCCTAATAAAGTCAGGTTTTGAAAATTCAGCTCGCGGCCCAGACATAATTTTCCTCTGTTTTTTACTATTAATAAATAAAATAGGAAAAATTATTAAAATTAAAAACAGTAGCATGATAGTATGATTTAAAATTTAAAAAGAATATAGTCATTAAAAATGAACATTTCTATTTTGGGTTTTAGTTGAAGTTATTTTAAGTTCAGTGAAAATTATACATTTGTAATGGAGCCAGTTCTATTACATTTCATTTACATTACCAATAATGGAATACTTTGCTTTTTTTTCTATGAAAACGATTACTTTTTTGAAAGTTTAGCATTTTTCACAGCAAAAGGAGAACTCCTTAAACCCATTTTACTAAGAACTTCAGTTCTTTATCAGGGTAATTTTATTATAGATTTCCGTTTATTTTTGTGTTGAAATTTTATTTTTTGACAACTGCTTATCGGAAAAATTATCTACATATCGCTATTTGTTGAAAAAAATTCACTATTGGGTCTGCTGACACCGCTTTGACAAATCTTTCAAACTTGAAAAAAATTTGCTCATTAAAAAAATTTTGAAACAATATTTTGATAACTAATTTTAACTAGGAATAAAATTCGAAACTTTTTCTAGTTTTTATTTCATTCCTAATATTCATTTATATATATTTATTCAGCTTTTACAGGTAAAATAAAAAAAATCATACATTGAAGGTTAATCCTTATTTTTCTAATGAATTAAGGATTATGCTCTATTTAAAATGTATAACCCTGTATTTTTTTTTAAAAAAATAACTTTATGTAACTGAAGTATTTTTTTTTTTTTTTTTTTTTTTTTGTAAAAATTACTTAACAAACTGAAGAAAGAAAAAAAAGAAAGAAAGAAACGAGATATTTGCTCAGAGTACAATTGAACAGAATTTTTAGCTTTAGAGTCAATCTGTTGCAAATTTTCAGCTTTAATATCGATAGATTTTTCTTCTTCTATCTTCTTTCCGAAGTAGGCAGTCATGCCCACTGGCTGGTGTGCATTAAGATTGTAGTGTTTTAAACCTTCAGTCAATGATTGTGGAGTGCTGCTCTGACATCATTCTCATAATCTGACCATTGCTCAAATTAGTCTCGAATGTTTATATTGCAGGATGAATCAAGTGGTTGGAATAGGCTTTAAGGTTCATGCCCTCTTGATATGTCGTCACTGGCCGTTTGTCTTATAACCTTCTTCATTTCTGAAAGAAGTTTCAAATATTAATTAATTGTACATTTCTGTATGTAAAAAACCGTGATAGAATTCCGCAGGTACTGATTTCGAGAATTTTTATTTCAATGGAAATTTTTGACACTAAATACATTATCAGTGATCTCTTGTCCATCCCCCTCCTTTCTTGTTTTGAGAGGTGTCGTAAATTAAACTTTGTCATAGTTCCCAACCTTAACAGATGGCCCGATTTTGACAATTTGCAGATATTGCTACCGATTAAAAGAACTCGATATGTTTATTGTTCAAATTTAATTTCCACTTTAAATTAAAGTTGAAGTTTTACCGGAAATGACAACAAATTAGCAAAATATATATATAGTAAATTGAACGAAACGATCTAAACAACAGTATAAGTTTGGTATGACTATCAAAATTTGAAGATTAAAAATGTTTTGTTTGAGAAGCTATTAAGAGACAAGTTACTTAAAATATTTAATTGAAAATTGTAGCGAGCGGTAATACTGGTGAACCGGCTGGTCGCCAAAGGCGGCTAGTAATGAATAAAAAAACATTTCGTGCTATTGTCACCGATTCGTCCTTTTGTACTCGATTGATATGTATTTAAGTCCGTTAATAGGTCAATGATTATAATCCATTGCGATATATTCTATCTCCATTGACACAGATTTGAGTAATCTTCAATCTTTTGTGGTGATCAAATCGGGGATGTGTTTAATTTTCTCAGACATCTCCAGGTGTCTGGCCTCGTTGTTTACAAGCCTCTCCAGGCGACTTAAGATAGTATTTTAGGGACCTTTTGTCATCCTTACGAACTTCCAGAAGTGTGGGAGAGTTTGTTTGTTGATGCTTTCTTTTCAATTTCTATGATAAACAACACTTTTTTTTCTCCGAAGAGAATCTGATCCTATTCTGCTTTGTGCTGTAGTGTTTGTCTAGCCGCGCCTTTCCAGATATGCATAGAGAGTCAATAAAACCCAAATAATCCGCTTTGTTTGCCGAGGCGGTTTATTGAACTACGTACTTCGAGATGCCTGTGGAAAAGCATGCGTTTTGTTTATGTTTGTGATCAGGTTGTGGGTCGGTTAACCACTTTTTGTTGTGATAAGTGTCGCTTGTGACAGATTTTGAGATGCTCAGTCTGGTTTCACGAAGGATCCGTTTTTTTCCCTCAGGTTTTGCATTCAGAATTCCGGGTTTATTACTTTTGACTTTTTGACTTCAAACTTTTTGATCCGTTAGAAATATTTTTTATTGATTTTGCATTGTGTGTATAATTTTTACTATTTGTGCTCGGTTATTATTTTTTCCCTTTTTTACATATTGCTAATAAACGCTTGCTTTCTATGTAGTTTCATATCTTGCTTCATGCTATTTTGTTTAGGTGCTTAACCACATGCTTTCACATTTTAGCTCGTAATTATAATACGGTATAGCCTTGCTTTTCTCTTATGCCATTAAATTTGATGTATCTCTTGGGCCGCGATGGCCTGGTGGTAAGGTCTCAGCTTCGAAAAAGGAGGGTTTCAGGTTCGAGACCCGATTCCACCGAAGAACCGTCGTGTAAGGGGGTCTGTTGCACGTTAAATCCGTCATGACCAAACGTCCTCCCGCTGGTGTGGTGTGGAGAGGGGGGTGCCAGCTCAGGTGTCGTCCTCGTCATTTGACCGTGGTTCAAAATTACGAGGTCCGTCTCAAAATAGCCCTAATGTTGCTTCAAACGGGACGTTAATATAACTAAACCAAACTAAACTTGATGTATATCTTCGCCCTAATGTTTGTGGGACCGCGGTTTCATAGTGGTAAGACCTCGTCTTCGGAACCGGAGGGCTCCTAGTACAATAGTTATGTGAGACAGCTAAAGCCCCGTTCTGACGACCTGTGACTTTACGGATTTCGTCATAAATGTGCCAACTGACCCATTGCTGGACCCCCCCCCCGTGGACGCGATCGGGAGTTTTCCCAAATTGTCGGTAAAATGAACATAAATCAAAGAACCCCAGAAAACCACTAGAGAGGGAAGAGGGAAAAGTGTGCCAGCACAGGTCGTCGGAACAGGGCTTAACACTACTCCGATGACGGGTCATATCTTTGTTTGGGAATGAAAACAAGAGGAGGTCATGACTTTATTTGGGTGAACGCTGTAATGAGGGACTACAATATGTTCACCTCAGTGCCTGTTTTGATTTTCGAGGTGACTTTGTCATTCGGATTTTCCCAATGCTAAAAAGGCCACGGTGGACTGATAATAAGTTCTTGGCTTTGGAAGCATTGAATGTGAGGCTCTAGAACCTATTCTTTGAAGAACCGTTGTGTAAGCGGGTCTGGTGCACGTTAAATCCAATGGGGCCAAATGTCCTCCCGCTGGTGTGGTGTGGAAGTTTAGAGATGGGGTGACAGCTCAGGTGTCGTCTTCGTGATCTGGCCGAGGTTCAAAATTACGAGGTCCGTCCCAAAATAGCCCTAGTGTTGCTTTAAAACTGGACGTTAATATAACTAAGCTAAGCCTAATGTTTGCAATATGAACTTACAAAATTGGCTGATCTTAATGATTGGCGCTCATATCTAAGTTTGATCCTCGCTAGTCTCTATCAGTAAAAAGTTCCGCAAAATTACTAATTTAACCATTTGATCAACTGATCAATATCATTTAACCATTATTTAACATCTCAACACATTGACATACACGTGACTCGCCTGTGGTTCACACCAATTATCTGAACCATCTAATTAGATGACCCCTTGACAATAGATAGCAAAGAAGGATCATCTTATTAGTTAGGTAGTCCGAAAAATGGGCATTCGTCGTGAAATACTTGAAGGTATCCAAGTGATTTTGTCTTTTAAATTAATTATATACTTTAACCAATCACAGATGTGAATGTAAAATATTCTTTAATTTGATCAGTTGTGGACACTTTATTGCCTGTTCTCGGAAATTAAGGCGTCGATTCTTTTTGGGTTGAATTTCATATTTACGAAATGGCTGTTAAAAGAAGGCGTTTCAGTTAAATTTGGGAGGCGAATCTATTTTTATTGTTGTTGTGCTATTCTTACTTTTTTCGGTATTTTGAAAATTTCGTTACTAGTTGTCCTATTTCGTACTTTAATTAGTTCTGCTGTTCTTTTTTTTACAGAATTGTTATGGAAATGGGATCGAGGACATCTAGTTTCGGCTAATTTAATTTATCTTTTGAAGTGACGCTTTCTTTGTTGATAGTTGAAATGGCCTATCAAATAAGAAGACTGTCATATCAGACATTATTTTTAAACTGGAGCAATTTATTTCGTTGATGGCCTTAAATGCTCTATTTCAATTCTTTTAGAAGATACTGCTGAAAATTTATTTTAATTTCTTAATTGAAATGGTTATCTGTTGTTGAAAATTCCTTTTTTAAATGTAATTTTTTAAAAAAAATTTTTGGAAAGATTTTGAAAATTAATTGAAGGATCTTTATTTTCGCAACAATATTTTTCAGAAAGGAATGGAAAATGGAAATTCTTTTTTTATTGTGACTGAGAGGATTAAATTATGGTTATTTGTATTGATAAAAATTTTGGCCACAAAAATTTAGAATATACGAATATATTTAAAACTATTTTATAGTTTTTTTTGTAGATATTTCATTTTTAAATTATTTATAATTGTAAAAATAGGGCAGATATTTAAAAAAAAAAAAAACGGAATTTTTTGTGAAACATTCAGATCATAGTCTTGTTTTGTGATTAGAGCCGACTTTACCATTTAGTGAGGCTAGTCAATAACTTATGGACACCAAAATAAATGGCTGCTGGTCTAGCTGAATATTAAATCGCCATTATTTCATCGTATTTCGGTATTTAACATAAATTCAAAATAGTACTCTGAATTTGTTTTCCATATCTATAAATCCCAGATATCTTCAATATCAAAGCCAATTCAATAGTTTTTTTTTTTAACTGAAATTCATAAAAGCAAACACTTATTTGATTATGACTAATCAAAGATTGACTGGTTAACAATATCTTGACATCGATAAATCAATTCGTTCGTAAAGGCAAATCACAAAGAATTCATTCCTTTATGTAAATATTAAATTGCAATATATATCTCATTGTGTTTCTTAGTTATTGATATTTAAAGTCTGATATAATAAATATTATTGAAAAAACTTTTTCGTTTTGATGCAATTAAAGTACTATCTAGTTACTTTAAAAATCAATAAATTTTAATTTCATATTCGTTTATATATGGTTATATTATGTTTGTTTGTATTATGTAAATTTGAATATCGTTATTGTTATATTCATATAAATAAAATGGGTTTCTCTTTTAGTATATTCAACTGCATTTCATAAATATTTTTACTTCCATAGAAACCATTTAATGTTCTTTCATTAATTGTTAGTTTTCGATCTCCTGATAGTTTGCGTAATCTCTGTGGAAATTAAAGTATAATACTACTGGACTGATTGTAAATGCGATGAATTATCTTCCGCTCATATAAAACTGTTATCATAATGATGTAACTCGATTATCCACTGTTATTAGTGAAAAAAATTTTCAGTCGCTTATAAAAGCATGCTATAACACATAAAGCAAAAACAAAAAATAATTTACTTCATGCATAAGAAGTATACAAAAAGGAAATGTTATAATTGCCAAAATAAATAAATAAAAATCGAATTCAGATTTCGACACATTTTAGACCTTTCACGAGTTCGAAAAACACATTTTCGACATTATGTCTATCAGTTTGTCTGTCTTTCTGTGACAAAGATAACTCAAAAGCACTTTGAGCTAGACTAATGAAATTTGACATGAGTTTATCATAAAATTTGCAGATTTTGGGCCAAATTTTGGAACGAAATCCATTTAGAGGAAATCTATCTGCCCGGCGGTCAGGATATGAATCAACACAATAAGTACAGAATATAGAGAGGGAGATTAAAAAAATTTAGTTCACAATTTTAGCATCTAAAATACATATTCTTATCCGGTTTTGAACCAAATTTGTCAAAGAAGTTGACCATCTGTCAGTTTGTACTTTCGTATGCTAATAAACGAGATAACCTGAAAACGCGACTTAAATATTTGAAATTTGTGATGCGATTTTGTGATTTCTATTGCAGTTGTGGGTCAAATTTTGATTTCAATTGATTATATATATATACAGGGTGTTTATAAAGTCTCGGATCCATTTTGATGTTTAATAACTCATAAAATAATGAAGATATAAACAAACTTATGGCATTTATCGATGGAATAACTCATATATTTTCCTTTTCAGGTTTGAATATTTTTACTTTTGTAAATATCGTCTGCGCGTGTGGTTAATTTCAGATAATTTCATTTTCCAGTCTAAATATCTGTACTTTTCTAAATATCGTCTGCTTATTAATTGCATTTTTCTCTCTTTTGTTTTTGGCAACTATTGCTATGTTATGTTTACTTTTGAGGTGTTTGTTCTATGTAGTACTTTTGTATGTGATGTTTTATTCGAGCGGATATTAATGAGAATGCATACACCACAAGAGAAAGCACAGATTTTATGGTGGTTCATAGAAACGAAATCGATAGTACAAGCACAGAGAAATTTCAGAATTTACCAAAAAAATCCTCCAACGTTTTCAGGAGGAGAGTGTCGAACATTGATGAAATAAAAGCCAGAATTACAACCGCAATAGGCTCTGTGGATGCCGACATGCTTGCCGCTACCTGGCGTGAAATTGACAATCGACTTGATATTCTCCGTGCAACGAAGGGGGCACACGTGAAAGTTCATTGACAAGGGTCATGAAACTTTTTGAGTCTATTTAACCATTTATGTTATTAATTTTAATCTATCTTTATTATTTTATGAGTTATTAAGCATCAAAATGGGTCCGGGACTAAATAAACACCCTGTATAATATATATATATATATATATATATATATATATATATATATATATATATATAATATAAAGGTCTCCAAAATAAACATTCGAGGATTTGATGCTTGGGCATTAATGGCATGTCAGATATTTATCACCAAAATTCGCAAACTAATAGTCTCTTTTGTAACTATTGTTTACCAATAGCAGGTGGTTAATATTAAACGAATGTATTTATTTGGGTTTATATGAGAAAGTTTCGGACAGACGACTCACTGGTTTTGTAAAATAATTGAACAAACAAATAAGAATGTAAGAACAGAAATCTACTGTTTATAAAGACATAATGATATTGACGAAGCCACATTTTCAAAAACTAGGCAGAAGTGGACTCCTTTAATGGGTTTTATCCATTCCTCTTTCGGGGGGGGGGATGCTTATATTGGGCAAAGCTATATACGCTATGAATGATTACATTTTTCTTTTCAGTATTTCGCTCATAAATTTTTGGGCTTCGTATTTTATAGAATAAAACTAAACATGTATTTTGGACGCTTTTTTATCGATAGTCTAAAGCTAAAATGATCACAGAATTGTAATTTTAGTAAATTAATATACCAAACTTTATTTATCTGAATCGTTACGTTTTTGAGCTATTCTATTAAAATTCGTGCGTATGTGCAGACTCACAGACAGTCATACCTTTGACGAATTTTTGCTCAAAATTTGATCGACATCAGAAATTTGATTTAAAAATCACACATCAAATTTCATACGCTTTGCTGAAAGACCCTTCGAATTTTCAGAGAATTTACAAACAAATAGGCATGATCTCAAAAATGTGTTTTTGGACCCGAAAAGCACGCCAGATATTAAACGTGAAGCAGACGTTTGAAACGTGACAATTCATCAGAATCTCGAATCTTTTTGACGATTACATTTTGTTGGCATACTGCGTATATTCGAGAAAGTGAAAATTGTGCAAGTATATCTTCATGTTGTATATGTGCGTGTCTTTAAAAAGTGTGTTCATTTTGTGCCTTATTTCGATCATTTTACAGATTATCTTCAGAATTTATGTATACATGGTTCCTGTGCCATCCAAATATGCTGATATTTGAGAATTTTACTGTAGACCTTTTCAAATATATAAAATGGTCCTACTGAGTTAAAAGTTTAAAACGATATTTTTGTTTTAATAAAAGTTGAAATATAAAGTGGCCATGAAAATTGTTAAGTCTTATGAAACATGGAAGTTTCCCAAAACAGAAACCTTCATCTTAATCGTCCTCTGTTGCTAAATAAAAAGGCTAGTTAGTTGCTTTAAAGTTAGTACTACATGCCCAACTTTTTGAACAAGAGGTGTTTCACAATAATTACCGCCAATTCCAGCCATGAAAGAAACAACAAACTCTTGACAAATTGAGCCACGCCGCCAAGTCTGCGGTCGAGTACTGCCCTAATGGGGATTCCTCCCAATAAAAAAACCCAGTCGTCGGCCTTAAATTAAGAACATAATAATCGTTCTCCGTTCTATACGCAGACGATTCAAAGACGGGTCGACCCCACGAGCACAGCAATTTATTGCCGAAAGGGAGGCGACTGAAGTAGGTGGACATTAAGTAGATAATGGCGCTAAAATGATGTTTTCTTTTGAGGTCCTTTCACTAATTGGCGAAGACAAGCAGGGTGCAATAAATCATATTCACTGCAATTCACGATGGCGGTTTGTGAGTTAGTCATCGACACCTCTTAATGCGTACTTTTGCGCTTTTGATAACACTATAATTTGTAAATCAGAATATAGAATTATTGTCTGTTGTTAGTTTATTTGAATTTCTCGAGTGTGGACATGGAATGGCTGTATTATATGTCCATGTTTTTTTCATAAATCATATAGATGACATGGTAACAAATTGCAGAAATATTTGAAAGAAATTTACGTATACGTTATTGTTATTAACACAAGTTTTTCTTCTATTAAAAGTTGCAACAGTATAGGCTTGTGATTCCACTCGTTGTATAAACAGATAATGTACCAAATATTTTGCAATCATTTATTTATGATGATTCTTAACCTTCAGATATTTCGAATTGTGAGTATAGACATAGAATTTATACTGCAGGCCAGACTTCGTTACATGCGATTTCTGGCTCTTTTTAGCTTTAAAGAATTAACTATGCGATCCACAGTTTGAATGCATAATGCCACTAAGTTTAACCTCAAAAACATACCTGAAGAAATATTTTGAAAGACTGCTTACACAATTGACAACTGTTTTGAATAAAATAATTATGGGCTATATTTATACAAAATGCACATTCTAATTAATTTGAGAACACTTGCGCGAACCATTATTTTTTTTTTTTTTTTTTCTTATCTGAAAATTTTGATTGACCATATGAGACATTTTTTATGCATCAGAAACGATTTCTTCTTTAATACAATTTACTCCATTGTTCTCTGTTCTTTATTAAATAGTGAGAAAAAAGTTTTTAAATCGTTTATTTTTTTTTATCATGAGTGAATCTACATCTTTAGAAATTGCGATTATTTTCTGAAAAACGATGCTTTCAAGCATTAGCATTCAAAAATATCCAAACAAAATGAATACCGTGGGAAAAGAAACGAATTAAAATATTATGTTAATATTAAGTACTTTATGTAAAATACTCTTTATTAATATACATAACTAAGCAGTAGCATCTAAGTAATATCTAATACTTTTTACTCTTAAAAATATATTTTTTTATTTGTTACTCTTTATCTTTTCTTTTATACTAAATTTTGAACGATCTGATTTTTTTATTGAAAAATTGTTTGTTTGGCTTCTAGGTTTTTTTTTTTTCTTTTTTAAATCAATGTAATGTAATCTTGATTTTATTCGTTATGTTTTCCCTATGGGAGTTTATTCGGCGTTTGTGGAAGCAATTAAAATTATTGAAATTTCTCAATGCGATAATATAGTATTGTTCTTTTTAATAAAATAAGAAAAAAATGGAATCATTCTGCTTTAATTCACTTTATTTCAATTTTATTATCTGGTATCATTATGGATATTTTTCAGATCACTTTAAGTAAGTCATTCAACTTTGAAACCTTTTAATCACAGCCTTATTTTATCACTTTTTCTCTGTAATATGACACCTCAGGAGTGCCATTTAAGAATATGAACAAATAAGTTTTTAGTTGCAAGAAAACTTATGCTTGGAATTCATCCAAATTCTTGTAGCCTAATTTAAACCGCAATGAAGAGTGGACAGATTATTACTCATTTGACTAATGAAATCTTTTGTCATTTTCAAAAATATATATGATGTAAAATTATTCTGAACATTTTAGAAAATGGAAGAAAAAAAAAGATTATATTTTTATTGTGAATGAAAATTTTTTAACATGTTCGTGCTTGGTCATAAATTGATTTTCATCCTTCGTTGCTTGAACTAATCTTGTACCGGAAAAAGAAAATGTCAGAATAGTATTGCGTCATTTTAGAATTCCGAAGTGTGACAAATTCATTTTTACTCACGTTTTGTAAACTTAGTTAATGTAGGAAAAAATCGTCTGCTTTTTAAATAAGGCTATGATGCTGTGTTCTCAATGAATTCTGACACTTGACGTAACGCCTACTTGATTTTGTTCGGACCAATCGCGACTCGTTATTTGCCTCTTTTAAGTAATGATAGCATTCCCAGGTTCGAAGTGCGGGAAAATGAACTTAAAAACTTGGTTTTAGGGATCGGAAGTTGGCAATAGTTAGCATGGATTTAGCAGTAGCACCATCCGCTGCCATCGGTAAGTCGCAAATTTTACCTGTTTATTGTCTCAGAGACAATGATTCTATTTCAATTATTTTAATATATTAAATTTGACAAACGTGTCAAATCAGAAATATCATATATGTAGAGCAGGTTATTTATTCCATTCTTTAATCTTTTTATTAATAACTTAGAATACATATGTATATAATTATTCTTTACATTTTTCACCTTAATTTTAATTCGATATCTTGAATTTTTGGGATTAATGATAGGCCTATCTATATATTCTAGCAGAACTATTTTACATGTAACCTAATGTCCACCAAATATCAAAATTTATTTTTGCAATTCTTGAACTATTTTGAATGTAAAACCCATGCAATTTTTCTTTTTGAAAATTTTAAATTCTAATTTTTTTTTCTTCCTGCATTACAAAATATAAAAATTTGAAAGAGCATTAGAGCAAAAATTGTAGAACGTTGCAATTCTTATCAATCTTTCATTCAGATACCAGGATATTACATTCTGTATTTACAATTTTAAATGAATAATTTTGAGATTACTACATGCATTTAAAGTGCGCTAATATATTATTTATCACGAATAAATTATTAAATTTCCATTCTGTGTGGTTCATATTTTTCTCTTGTGTTTTAAAAGAAAATCTTAATTATTTGATAAATTATACTTCATGGATTATAAAAAATTTGCTTTAAATGTACAATTTTCTTGTAGTGATTCAAACAATTCTATTCCATTTTATTTTATGACCAAATTGACTCTGTTCCAAAAATAAAGTTAGAAAATATATAATGCAGATTAAAATAATTTTTTTCTATTTATAACATTTTTCAGTGAACATTACTGATTATAATTATAAATATTTTGATTGTATTATGAGTGATTATGAAAAATACTGGACGATCATAAATATATTGAAAATTATTTTGTTTATCAAAAATAATATTGCTAAAATATGACCGGAAATTCATCTTAATTAAAAATTCTTGTCATTATATTGATTTTTTATATCGAATATCTTTAATTTTCTGAAATAAATATTAGACTCTTAAAATTCTCTTGGCTGAGTTTTAACCCTTCAACACATAGTAACTTTGAAGTTGCTTTTGACCTCTTTTATGCTCACAGTTGATCACTTTGTTGCTCTTTATCTTTGAAAGACATTAAAGCTCTTTATTTGTTTAGAATATGTGAGCTACGGAGATCTTCCGCATACGCCTCAGTGGATGGATTATCTCTCCTCTGCTTCTTTTATTCATACCTTATCTTTAATATTTTGACTGAATGAGTATTAAAGATAAGTTAGAGGATAATAAAATGTCTTTAAAAATTCTCTTATCAAACAATAAATCAGGCGACGAACTAACTGGTAGAATAAAATATTATTCTAGATATTTTCCTTGATTATGTAAGATTTCCTATAGATGCTAGTCTATTTGAAGTCTATCCAAATTCTTAAATTGCCGTTTAGAAACGCAGTAACGTGAAAGAGAACTGTTGTTCTTTTGTGTTCAGATCTTTAAACCACAAGAAATATTCGAGGGGTGAAGTATGGATTGTAAAACGTTATTAAAATAAATATAAATAAAATTTAATGAATAAAATAATAATACATAAAATAGGAAATCAAATATAAATAAAAACTAAAATATAAATATGAAAATAAGAAGAACGAATTTTCATGGGAAATCAACTGAGTGTGGGAAAAAAAAAAGGATTAATTATTAATATGAGATTATAAAATATTTTGTCTCGCAGTGTAAAAGTTAAATAGGCATAATCGATACATTGACCTATTTCTAAATTCTACGATCATTTTTAAACACATATTAATTGAGAGATTTTAGTTGCTAGATATTTTTCAGAAAACCGAACTAGAATCGATTTCAGAACATTATATGCGCTATTAGAACTATCTGAAAGAACGAGTTCTTTAACTGACCGTCATTGCCAAAAATAATTAGGTTTTATTTTCAGGATAAAAAAAAAATCAAATACGTATTTTATCATTCTAAATCGCTTATATATTAAATTAATTTCTTTTATTAAATTTCGTTGAAGTTTTTTTTCTTTTATATGACAAATTATTTAAAATCGTTTATTAATTTGAAAAAAAAAATCTTTACTAACTCATCATAATTCTCTTTACTTTTGGTTCATAAATCTGATTAATTGCTGACAATTAGAAGTTAATAGTTTTTCAAATTATTAAGATCAGTTCACAATTCCATATCGATTGCATTCAATGGATGATGCAATCGCACAAAAGATGTCCGAAACTTTTCATTACATCTTTGTCTTTCCTTTTCCTCAAATCTAGTTATTAAACAATATAAGCATTAGTAAGTAACATCTGTTTAGAGGCATTTTTTTTTGTATATTCTTTCTCGCGCCAATGAAAGGATTGATCGTGCTTCTAAGCAATAAAAAATGAATGTACCTCTTGTAAATAAATTTTGTTATGAATTTCTATCTTCGAATGTATCACAAAGACAAATATAAATACATTTCATTAGAAAAATGTTTTAAAATAAGCAAAACAGAATTTAAATTGAACGAAATATACTAACGAATAATTTTTATTAACATTTATTTTAAATATTAATAGTACTCCTACAGAGTAAATAAAGTATTGCAAGTTATATATTGCAATTTAATATTTAATATGCAAAAATTCTTTCGTGCTTTTGCTCTTGCAAAGGTTTGAATTAATATTTGGATGTCAACAACAGCTGCAATTTCATATTCAATTTATATATCCAGACCAGTTTTTCTCGAGGCATCAAGTATATGCTTTTAATCGCTTCAGTTTTTGAAAAACTTACGCTACTGTGCAGCTGCGAGTCTGCCTGAACATTTAAACAAAAGCATTTAGAGCATTGTTTTTCATTTCAGTTGACATAATGTGGATATATCGTCTGCTAAAGTATTTTCTCAAATACATATTTCATTATCTTGCAATTAATTCGTCACTTAAATCCGTTCTTCCGATAGCTGGATAATAATTATATGTTAGGTATTTTCTAATATTACTATGGCTCTCTTAAATGGATTCCTAGGATTATCTAATGCATTCTTGGGAATATATTTTTTTTATATAATTTGGAATGCCCTAAAAAATAACGGAAAAAAAAAAAAGCAAATGCAAGCACATGCAGGTGGCTCAATCCAGAATGATTTGTTGTCTTCTGTCATCCGAATGCTATTTCAAGTGGTTGTAAGATGCAGACCTGAGCTCACCCGCTGTACGATTATTATCTCAGTTAGGGCGTAACACGGCAATTAAAGTAGGGCAGAACCGAAATGTTTGGACTCCCGTTAACTGCAACTGCAGCGTTATAGAAATTCCAGTTAATGGAACTGAATACTTGCTGGTTTCGTTTTGCATTACAAAAAAGTTCAAGTTGAATAATCATGTCTAGTATTTCCCTGTGCCATATACTTTTTACTTTTTCGCATAAAAAATGTACTAAAAAAATATTATGGTAAAAAAAACCTCAAGATTTTGATGATCTCCATGGTTTAATCTTCCCTGAGTTTCGCGATAATGCAAAAGCGCCTTAAATTAGAAGAATGTAATTGATTTTTACGCTGAATTGGCAGTTGCATATTGCTCCTGTTTAATTTTGAACGAATTATTTTTTTAGGTAGTTGATCCACCTGTCTGTCCCGTTTATCCCTACGTAAGTGAATGCGATCGTTACAGTATGTAAGAATTAGATACATGAAATTTGATATACAATTATTAGCATCCAAAGTACAGATTCGCATTATGCGAATTTTTCAAAACCTTGATCGTCTGTCGGTATATAAATTCGCAAGCATATGAACGCAGTATTATAAAAACGAAACGAAATGATAATGAATGGTAAATGATTATGAACAATAATGAATTGATAAAGGAAATTAATTACGTATTCTTGCTAAAATTGTAATTCTGTGCCTTTTTTGCAATTTGTGAAAGGGTAGGAGTGGAAGTGAAGGGCCCCCATTTCATACTCGAGTTTTTTTTTAATTATATTTTTGAATTATCACTTGCTGAACTATGGAAATAAAAATCTGTATACTCTTCAAGTTCGCACCCTTATTCAAGGTTAACAGTTTTTATGCAACTGAGAAGAGGGTTAATATCTTTATTAGGGTGGTGTGAGAAAATTTCTAGCTTTTTTTATTTTATTTTTTTTCTTCTAGTGCTTTTTTCCGGGTGGATAAAATGTTTGAAATATCAGTATTAGCAGTAAATAAATATTACTTTAATTAATGACAAATTAATATTAATTAGTTTGAAAATGTTTTCATAAAATTTTATTGAAATGCTATAAGTTAGATGATTTTCTTGATTATCTTTCAATACAGATATTAAAAATATTGCTTCATTTTCTTGACCCTGCTTGGAACCAGGATTCGCAGTTTATGAAGCCTTTCTCCAAATGATAATCTTTTTTTCAGCATAATACAAAATAAACCTGCATAATTATGAAATATTTTTTTGAATCTAATTATAAATTCATGGTACAAACAGTGAATGACATTTCTAAGTATGAAAGCAGTTAGGGATGAACTTTCATATCTTACGAGAGTAGGCCGCGGTGGCCTGGTGGTAAGGTCTCGGCTCGTGAGTCGTAGGGTTACATGTTCGAGACCCAATTCCACCGAAGAACCGTCGTGTAAGGGGGTCTGTTGCACGTTAAATCCGTCAGAGTCAAACTCTTCCCGCTGGTGTGGTGTGGTGTGGAGAGGAGGGTGCCAGCTCAGGTGTCGTCCTCGTCATCTCACCGCGGTTCAAAAGTACGAGGTCCGTTCCAAAATAGTCCTAGTGTTGCATTACAACGGGGCGTTAATATAACTAAACTAAACTAACTAAAGTATCTTCAAAAGCCTGATTGTTGCTCGAAGTATGAAGATAGTTCTGCATAACAAATTGCTCATTCTTGGAGAGTTTTAAATCCATAATCCAACGAATGATAGTTAATTCATGAATGTACAACTGCGCCTAGAAGTACTTTTGCCTTCTTTGTATTTAAAATAAAATATTTGTTGGATGTATGTGTAATTTTAACAGCTTGCAGATAACTCCGGACCGAGGCTGAGAAGTTATAAAAGGCAACCAACGGTAAAAGGGAGTTAAGAATTGGAGAATATAATGCCTTCCTTTTACCTTTGATTACGTTTTATTGCTCCTAAAACTTTCCTCCTTTTAATGGGAATTCCAGGGTTTTATGTAGTAGATAATAGGAAATTCATAGAAATGAAAGTAAAAATTAATGCATAGTTTGCATGCTATATGAATTCAAATTTCTAAACTGATTAAAAAAATCTTTTTTCGCCATAACGCTTATTAAGTATCAAAAATATCTTAGTGTAAGTTTTATAACAATTATAATGGCTATTATTTCTTATAATTAAAAATTTATTTTTTTTCTTAGATAAAACATTAAGATCACCAAGTGCCTTATTTTTTTATCGAAATAATTGAAATTTTATGAATACAGGCAAAAGTGAACGAAGCAGAAATCTCACTAAAATATGGTTGATTATCTCTGATCGCATTTTTTAACTTGGGAGTAAGCAGTTACTAGTAAAAGTGGAAAAAAAAAGGAAGGAAGAAACGAATTATAGTTGTTTAAAATATCATCTGTGTCACAAAAAAATTATGCCCTATATTAAAAATTTGTAATATGGCTTCGGTGTGCAATTAGTCTCAAAGGAAAAAAAAAAAAAAAAAAAAAAAAAAGGAAGAGATTTACAGATATTTTTAATGGATACTGAATGAATACTAAGTCAATAATTTTCTACTTTGGTGACAGATCTGACAACCATTTGGCGATAAAATGGGAAGATTCTAGAAAATCTAAGAAATTTGACGATATCGCTATTAAAATTCGAAATCTGGAGATTTTTCTAAAAAAATACTATGCTTTGTAAGAAGTAAGAGATTTGCAGATATTTTTAATGGATGGCGAATGAGTTTACGAGTCCAGTTGAATAACCTTCTACTTTTGAGACAAACCTGGCAACCATTTGACGACAAAAAGGAAAGTTTCAGAAAATGTAGGAATTTTTAATGGTATTTCTAGTAGGTTTCAAGATCTGGAGGTTTTTCTAGAAAACACTATCTGTGTAATTCTATATAAATGCGCCGGCGTCCTGGCATAGGGGTAGCGCGTCTTCCCCGTGATATGGGCGTTCTGGGTTCGAGTCCCGATTCGGGCATGGTTTTCTTCATCTGTTCTATCTGTGAGATGTGTGAATATGCCTCCCCCCTGTAAAAAGAGGTTGTTCACGCTAATGTGATGCGTGAGTAATTAAGACGCACTCTTGGGCCTAGTTGGCGCTACTGAAGCAAGAGACTTCGTCAGCGAGCTTGTCCATGGCAAGTGCCATTATAAACAACAACTACACTGCGTAAAAAAAGTAGAAGGACAGTGTCTTTTTGCCAATTAATATCTCTTATTTTCTCCTTACTACCAGATATTTATGCAGATTTAGTTTAATGACCCTTGTTTTCATTTTAGGCAAAAATTAAACATCTACCACTAATATTATTAAGAAAATTAGTATATATAATTTCCAATGCGTAAAAAAAGTAGAAGGACACTTGCTAATATATTTAATTTAGTGAGTTGTTCTTTATGTAAATAGTAATTTTGTACTTTGTTTATCCTTTTCTGTCAAAAAAATCTAATTTGTTTAAAAGTTACGTTGTTTCTCCGTTCTCAGAAATGCCTAAAGGAATACCTTTGAACGATTTGCAAAAAGGGCAAATTTACGCATATCAAAATGATGGTAAAGGTGTCAGAGAGATTGCTCGATTGTTGCAGGTGAGCCCCAATACAATTTCAAACTTTATCAGAAATCCTTATAAAAATGGAAATAAAAAGAAGACTGGTAGACCGAAGAAGTTAACATCACGTGATGAAAGAAAACTTGCTCGTGTGCTGAAGAAGAACAAAGGAAGTGTTTCAAAGGCAAGAAATCAAGCAGGACTTAATCATGTGACGAAACAAACAATTTACAACTATATTAAAAGATCTAAAAAATTCATTTTCAAAAAACGGAAACATCATCATAAGTGTAAACAAGATCACATTGATAACCGTTTAGCGTGGGCTAAGGAGCACATGTCCTGAACTACAGAATGGACTTCTGTGATATTTCCCGATGAAAAGAAATTTAACTTAGACGGTTCAGACGGATATCAGCACTACTGGCATTGTCTGGGGACTGAAGGCGAATACTATTCAACACGACAAATGGGAGGAGGGAGTTTAATGGTTTGGTTGGCTGTTGGATACGGAGGAAGGACAATTCTGGTTTTCTTAAATGGTAGGTAAAAACATACAAACTACATTCAAGTGCTGAATTCCGAGCTTCTTCCTTATGCCTCTGACATGGGTGGTGAAGAGTGGAAGTTTCAGCAAGACGGAGCTTCCATTCACACCACGACTGGAGTCAAAAATTGGTTCCTAACAAATAATGTGGATGTTTTACCATGGCCAGCCAAAAGTCCTGACCTTAATATAGTGGAAAACATCTGGGCAATGCTAGTTCGTCGAGTTTATGCTGATGGAAGGCAATTTGATTCGCAAACTCAGCTTCGAGAAGCATTGAATGATTCGTGGGACAATTTTTGTGAAACTGAAATTCAAACTCTATACAATTCACTTCCAAACAGAATATTTGAAGTTATAAAGGCCAATGGGAAGACCATTCCTTATTAAAGTCACTATTTTTTCATTCATTATAATGCTGTCCTTCTACTTTTTTTACAAAGTTTCAAAAAAGAGAAACTATTTTTTTTGCCATTAATATTTTATGTTTGAACATCATAATTCTGATGTTAAAATTGTATTTTTGAAATATTTGTTAAATGTTTCTAATAAAAATTTTTAGTAAAAATAAAATATTTTTCGGTTATTGTTACAAAATCAAGTGTCCTTCTACTTTTTTTACGCAGTGTATATAAATACGAGAGAGCTAAAAGCGAATTAGTTTAGTGAATTCCGTCTCCCTCGGGATTGAGTTCTTTAGTTACAATTTCAGTGTTATTGCTGTGATTTAATGACAACTTGTTTATATACTCGACATTGCTTGGAATTAAAATTCTTTCATGTATGATATTTTAACATAGGAACTACTTTTGAAAGTACTTTTGTCGCCAGTTTTTTAGGCGATTGCAATACTTTCACTTCACCTCATGTATGAGAAAGTAAAAATAAATATAAATTCTAAAACAATATCATACTACGGATATTTTTGGATTAGACATTGGAATATCCTTTTATTTTTTTTATACGTCGAATAGCTTTTTCAGACTTAATGAGTTCATTATCCTTTTCTGATTTTCGAGACAGTATCAAAATATTAAGTATTTGCAGGTTTCCGACACAATTTGCTCAGCTGCGGGCAATCACTTATTCTTCTCAATCATATATTTTTAATAGCAAAATCTACTAAAAAAATAAATAAATAAACGTTCCCATGAATTAATCTTCTCATCTAGAAACAAGAACACACTGAATGTCTTTGTGTTACATCGCGAAGTGGCCATTCTCAACTTAGCAATAACCGCTGCAAATACTTACTCTAAAAGTTTTCTTTTTAAGCTGTCTCGAGAGCCGTGTACAGAAGTGGGTGGGTGGAATGCTTGTCAACATCGGAGACGAACGGCGATTGCGGCTGTAGTAAATAAATAAGACGTGGAGATAAGACTTCATATATTTTGAGACTCGGGAGTTTTTAAAAAAATTGTGCAGACTTATTTACTCCGATAACGTTTATCACTGTGGACGTTCCTTAATCTGTCACTATGTAAAGCAAAAAAATTCAATTTTCTCAACTAATTTACCATTACGAGATAAGAGAATAGACTTAGTTACTGGATGGGTGGTGACACACGATGCAGTAATTTAGAAAAGAAGAACTGGCAATGTCTGTCGTGTAAAGAGCTTGGGAAAAAGCTGTGATTTTTTTGGTTTTTGTTTTGAAAGATTGCGAGGCAATTATATGTTGGCAGTTTTATGGGATTTTAAAAGTGTTTTATTGCAATTGAAAGAAACGTTTCTCTTTTCATTACACATGGAAAAAGTATGAGTACAATTTGAATAATTTGAATGAATGATAACTGTATATTAAAATAACATTTGGCAGACAGGCAATAAAAATTAGATTTGTTTGAAGTTCCTGCAATTCCATATAGATCCTTCGCATTTCTTAAATTTTCATTCACTGCCCGCAGATAGTAATCGATAGAAACAGAAATGCAATTATTTTATTTTCTCTCTCACGTTCAAAAATCTTTCAAACGAAACCCGTACTTATAATAAAGGAGAATGTGCGTGCGCGCGCGCGCGCGCGTGTGTGTGTGTGTAGTGGTAACTTCATAAGTCAGATAACCACCTCCGGAAAGGAGTGTAAATTTTTGTCTAGTGGCTTTGTTACACGGCTATGAACCTTAACGTTGCGAATTCGAACCTCAAACTTGCACATGTGTATCATTCTGCCCATGTTTCGCTTTCTTACGCGTGTGTGTGTTAGCTAGCTGCAGGGTAGACCAGCTGCATTTAGAACTATAAACTTTGGCACACTCTTTGCGCTTTCTTAAATTTTTATTCACATCACAAAAAAAAAAAAAAAAAAAAAGTAATTGAAAGAATCGAAAATATAATTATTTTATATCATGCTTCCAAAAATGCATTTTAAAATGCCACAAAGTCTGAAGAATAAATCATCCAAGAGAAATCCCTAATAACAATAAAGACGAATGTATGTCTTTGATTGAATGACCCTGTGGCGGACTGAGATGCGCGAGGATAGAACCTGGGACTTTGTGGTTCGCAGTCCAGTAACATGACCATGATACAAAAGCAATTGCTCGTGTAGCGTAGTTGCTAACTTGCTTATAAGCTTTCACCACAACCTCCTATTAGCACAAAACACCGAAAAACATTGTTACGATATCTTCCCGACATTAGCTGGCATTCAGAACATCGTGAGAATATCATACAATATATTTTGCTAATAGGGACTGTAAGAAACGGACTGACTATTTAACCTCTACCAAATTTGGTATAAATATATTTTGGAAAGTAAAAACTTGCACTTTGGTGCAATTTTTTAAAAAAAAAATTTAAGTAGAATTTCCATTGCTTTACAAAATTGCGAGATTTTGGTAACTCTCCATATGACTTCCGAGATTTAATATACAAGTCACTTGCATTGTAGCTCTTGCTCCCTTACTCTTTTATGATCAGAAATATTCTGATTACATTGCTAATATCACTGCGTCTTTTGATAATTGTAAAATGAGACTGGACTCAATGTAATTTTGGATCTTTTTCTTGAATTTTAGGATTATTGGGTGGTAATTGCAATGGCTTGGTGATAACCAAGAAAATGTTTTTTCCCCCAAAAACTTAACACTAATAGTTTTCATATAAATAACAATAAGTTTAATTTTGAGATTATTGTGCGGTGGCGTAGTCAGGGCAAGTAGCTCTCGAACATTATATATTTTACGACCAAGTGCAAAATGGCACTCTTGTATGGTATTACTTTAACCCCTTTATTGAATGTTTTCTTTGAAATATGACAACGTTCTAAAGCTTATTGTCTCCCTTGCGCCCCTTAAAACTAGCGTCTGAGGCATCTGTACCCCCGCCCCCATGCTCCCTACGCCAGTGGTACAGTGACTGTCATTGTGTAACACTTTTTGACGCATATATCAAAGAGGGTCTTCTGTTTTCATTAGTTCTCCATTTTGATACTTTAGGAATTTCCGAATATTTCTTAATATTGTAATCTCCAAATTGGTGAAGCGCTAAACATTGTTGATATCTGGATTAATATGTAGAACAGAATTTTGCGCTTTTACACATTTTTTATTTTCTTATGTTTGAAGATGGAATTTTACCTTCTTTTTTTTTAAAAATTTTTTTTTAAACTCATTTTCTGATCTATTAGCGGTTTGAAATTTTGCATATTTGTGTGCTCTATATGACAATACACTATTTCAATGGATAATAAGGTCTAAAAAAACTAAACATTAAATCAATTTTGGATTCTATACTTTATTACAATAATAAATAAGTGTTTAAAAATCTTTTTTTTTTAGTTTTTTTTTTAAGTGATAAATTGGAAATCATAATATCATAAATTATTCCACAAATTGTTTTTACATACAACAACTTTAAACATACTACATGACATTCATTGACAATACTTCTCTGAATACCGTTTTTTTAATAAATATTTAGATGCAATATTTGCAAACAAATATTATTTTTAAAACGAAGCGAGCCGTTTATATGTTTCGCGACTGTAACATCATATAATTCACAGATAATAGTTAAAAATAAACAACTTACCTGTGAAAATCATATAGACTGGTGTAAAAAAGACAATTCCATTCCGTGGAAATCGCTGATTTTAGCAATAGGAGAATTAATTTAACATTTTAATTTTTATACATTTTTTATTTAACTTGATTTGTTTCCTATTTGTAAAAGTGAAATGATAAATTTGATTTTGCACTCATTTACTTCTGTGCTCCTCTTGAAATTTTGTACATATGCATACGTATCGTTGTCGACAATAAACTTATTTCAATATTTCCAGAGTTTAATTATCAACTAATTTATTAATTTCATTTCGTATTAGACATCTGATAATATCTTGTAGAAAATATTGATTTAAATCCTGAGTCACTTTAAATAATGGATTATAAATTAAAAATTATAATGTAAAAATCAATTACAATATAAAGTTAATATAAAGTTTTATTTACAAAATTTTTTTCCTAAAAAAATGTATTGACTTTTAAAAAATAAATTCTTTTTTACTCTTTAGGAAACAGCATTAAATTTTTATTAAACTGGCAACATTCATTTGTTCTGAAAACAAAAATAAACAATTTCGCGCTGTTATTTGATTTTAAGAATTCGGCAAGCAAAGTATTTCCATTGCTTTCGATATTTTTTTCTGTTACTTTATTTTATTGAAAGGATCTATTTTCGTAATTTGATTAAAAAAAAAAAAAATGTGTTGTTACATGTTAAAAAAAATTTCTTATTAGTTTCTGTTTTATGTATAATCTAATATTTTGATTATAATGTAATTGTCTGATTTTTTTTTAATTAATAAAAAGGTTCCAATAAAAATTTAAGAATAAAAAAATAGGAACAGACCGAAATTAGGACATTAATTATTCTTTATTTATTCTACAGGAATTAATAGAACAATTTCATTTTGAACAATTCCAAAACAAAACCTGTGCCTAATTCTTAATGCAGTGGATTTGGAAATTGAACTTTCTAGCTTTGTAGTGAATTTTGTAGAAACAGTTATTTATTTTGTAGTAAAAAGTACACTTTAGACAGCTATGTGTATTTTTTAAATTTTGAATGTATATATTTTATTATGAAAGCTAAATTTACTCATGGTTTATTTTTTTCTTTTATCAAATATGTAACTTTTAGATCATTCAGATATCATTGTCAATATATAAACAACTGGTAACTAATTTGAAATGTATTAAAGGGGGAATATGATATTATATTGAACAAATAGAACTATTTCTCCATCTGTTATTATAGAAAATAAATATAATATGGTTAAATAAAATAAGGGCTAGTTAACTAATGATAATCCATTTAAAATTTCATAGTTAGAAATGAATTTAAGCTAAAATTATTTGAAGTAATTGATGAATATTTTTAGTTAGGTCAAAACGCATGGAAATTGTTGAATTTGAAACTATGATTGCATAATTTTACTGAAATCTTTATAAAAATGTTCTTTTATAGTATAAAAGAGAGAAAAATAAACAAAAAAGTTTTTTGTAAATACTTTTTATAACACATTTGTATAATTTTTAATTGGAAGTGTCTCTAAAGCTTTGTGTAATAATTGATTTCTTTTCTTTTGCAGTTTATTTTAGAATCACTCTTACAATTACAAATTTAAATTACTCACCTGAACTTGGCCAAAAGACTTCACCTGAATTTAAAAGAGTTGCTGAAGAATTAATTTTAGCATTAGAAGCTCTTTACAGAACAATACCTGGTCAACAAGCTGTCACTGTTATTTCATTCCGGTAAGTAATATATATGTATTGCAAAAATATCAATCGATCAGATTTGTAAATATTTCATATAAAATATTTATACTCTCTTTTTAAAAAGAAAATTATTTAATTAAACACTTACATATTAGAATGCAAAAGTGCTCTCATGGCCAAGGATGATTTTTTTAATGTATCTATACTGTGTGCCCTCATTAATTAACAATTCTTAATATTATGACTATCTTTTTAAAAAATCAAATGGTAATTTTTTTCATTTGTTTTGACAAAATAGTATTACATCTTGATCACTGTATGGTATTCAAAGTATGGAATATTATCATGGAGATATTGTATAGTAGTTGTGCTAATAGTCTCTGTTTGCTTAAAAGAATTATGCATACTCATTAATAAATTTAAAAAATAAAAACAGTCCAAATTTAGTTGATTATATATATAATATGTAAGAAAGATTATTTCAATGTTGGTCATGACATATCTAGAAATTTCCAGTAATACTTTCTACTGTATAATAATAATTGTCAAATGAACAGACATCATACTTGCTATTAAGTATAACTATGCATGATATTTACTTTTGTTTCAAACCATACAAAAAAAAAAAAAATCTTGTGTTCATTTTTAATAATTTTTGTATTTTGTTTATTTGTACTTACTGTGTAAACTTAATTCAAATCTTTTCATTAAATTACACAACTCTCATTGTTTTGTTTCGTAATGATTTTCGTATTTTTTCCATTATTGTTATACTAGTTTTTTCCATTATTGTTATACTAGTAGATTAAGCAAAATAAAATTGTATATTTTTATTAAAGGAATACTTTTATGCTCTAAATAAGGCTGTATTTTTGTAAAAACACTACTTTGCAAAATTGATTTGACTTTTCTGTATCCAGGCCAACTCAATCAGTTCTAGTCACATTAGATGTTGGCTCCTTGGGGAATAGTGACAGATCTAGTATAGAAAAAGTGATAAAAGAAGCTATTCTTTCGGGTAACATTGGAAGGTACAGAGTATCGGCTGATAACTTTTCAATCAGAGGATTTGGAGGTATATCTTTTTGTTGACTTTTTTTCCTGTGTGAAATATCATATATTTGTATATCAATATTGTTTGAGTTAGGATTCTGTACTTTTTTCAATTAACGTTTCATTAAGAAAACTAATTGGTCATATTTTCGATTTTTAACAGTTTAATATGCAACGAATTAGTATGTATATAAAAGTGACTGATATGTATGATTTTTCAACCCCAAGTCAATTGCCATCAGACTTAGATGTTGATATTTTTGGTTAGAGTCAATATTCATTTATCATCTCTGCGAAAGGAGATATTGATATGAATTTATATATTTTGGGCTGAGGCCTTGCTAATGAAGAATACCAAATAACTAAACTAAATTTGCAGATATATGCTTGAATTTTTTTTGGAAGGATTTTAAAGATCTTTTTCTGCTAAGTTAGAAACTAATATAAAATCTTTAAATTTTTAGTTATTTAATATAAAAAAAATTAGCTTGAACAGGAGGTCAACTTGAAGAAAAATATATATTACAAAAAGAGGAAGTTTAATTGGCAGTGATTTTTTTAAAACATCAACACTATTTAATTAAAAAAAGAAACCTAAAAAAAATGATATGATTGATTGTCGAGCTATTTATTATGATGGTTCTACTGGTTACGATGCCAAATTTTATTGCTACTTGTTCTCTAACCTTATTGTTGAAACTATTTAATTTCACAAAATTTCTTGTGTGGTATATTTGAACATTTATCTACTGTTAAAATGGCATCAGGGAGTTCCCGATAAACGTTTTTAACATCAAGCCAACCTTGAAATCTTCACCAAACCTTTGTTTAGTATGAATTTTGATTGATAGTAATCTACAAAAGTAGGACCATCTTCATGTAAAAGCATTTTATTATCTAATCAGTGGTCTACAAAAAAAAAAAAAAAAAAAAAATTGCAAACAACAAATTGCAATTTATTAAAGATTGTTGTTTAATAACTTTGAAGAATAACATGTGATGGAAAGTAAAACCAGTATTTAAAATTGTTTGTAAAATTTTAGAGGAATATGTAACAGCAGTTAATGTTAGCATTAGATGCAGAACTTGTTTGATAAAATAGAATTCTTATGAAATAATTATAGTAATATGTTTTACTATATTGACTTCTAAATAATTTTCAAAATTGTTTAAAAAAAACTTAATTTTCATATTCAAAATCTGTTTATTTATAAAATATCACCATTTACTATTTCAAAGAAAATTCCTTGCATCAATTTAAAACGTTTTTATATTAATTTTAGGTTATCAGTAGCAAATATAACTGATATTTACGACTGATAACAATTAAATTGTTTCCGATTTGATAGATTGTTTAAAAAAATTACAATTGTTTTGAAAATTAGAAAATTGTTAACTTTTCATTTCATAAAAGAGGCTTTATTGAGACATATAATTCATTTTATAATAAAATAATTAAAGTTAATTTTAAATGATTATTTTTTATTTTCTAATTTAGCTCCAGCACAGCCACTTCCTCCATCTGAAGAATGTCCAAGGGATCAGTTAAGTTGTACATCTGGAGAATGTATAAGCATATTAAAAAGATGTGATGGACATGAAGATTGTCGAGATGGTTCTGATGAACTTGGATGTCGTAAGTTTATTTGAAATTCTCTGTCGTGTCTCAAAAACGTTAAATAAATTAAAGTAATTTTAAGTTGTAAAAGGTTTCATAAATTATAGGTGAGGGATAAAAACAATCTAAAAGGCTATTTTATTTAGTTTTATTTTGTTAACATGTGATATTTTGTAAACATAGGCAGGAACAAAGCAGAGAAATTATACAGAAACATCTCTCTGTCCTTGCACACTTAAAGTTATTTAAACAGAATTGTGACATGGGAGAGCAGTTTCACCTCTTGGGATGATGACTTCTCTTGATCTTCATGACACCTATCTTTGCTACTTAATTCTTTAACACAATCAGTTTATGGACTCGCTTCTGTCAAATCTTTGTAAAGTTAGACTGCTTTTATAAGTTGCTGTATTGTTTAGTCTTCTGAAGCTTGTTAATTAACAAGAACTCTGAAGATTTGCAAAATTACACATTGCAAGGATATAATTGGTTACAATTAATAAGTGAGTCAATGGACAAACTGTAAGATGGGAGGGGGGATTGCTATTTTCAGTATAATACATTGCAAAAAGTTATTTTAAAAAAAAGGAGGAAAATAATAAAAATAGAATTCTTATCGTAATGTGTTGTTATATTTTTTTCCTTATTGTGTTCAAAATGTCCAGTTTTACTGATGCCATCCTTATAAGCTACGATGAGACTCAGAATCATTGACTAAACTTATTAAGCTACTTTGTCACTGTAGATAAATGATATAGAATGAATTAGAAATATATTCATCATCAGATAAGGATCTGCTGATGAATATATTAAATATTGATAACAAATTAGAAAAAAATTAATAAAAACCAAAGATAATTATATAATCATAAATAATTCATTTTCTGTATTGTAACAACATGTGACAACATTTCTGTATTGTAACAACATGTGCAAGCATCTTGTTTCTTGGATTTTTCTTGCTTCTGCTTGTTTTTCATTTTTTGAGCTTGGATATCTAATAGGTTTATGGCAGAATATCATTTTTAATTTGAAGGCTGCAAGCTTGAATTTTGGTGTATTTCTATCAGTTGTTTAGTCTTTTGCATGTTAAATCAGGCTTTGATTCAAATAACCATGTGCTGGATTTTTTTTTTGGTTTGATAATTAAGTTTGGAGAATGTGGTGCTGCTCTGTCTGAGGTTTACTACTTACTGGAGGAGGCACAAAATTGCTTCTATTAACATAAACTATGCATCATAATATTTTAATCTAACATATTACAATTTTCAAATAATTGTGTTTTTTTAGTAAAATGACATTGGAATGAAAGTTTGGAAGTAACCAAATATATTTTGCTTTACTGAATGATATTTTACTTAATTAGGGAAGAAAGCATACATTAATACATAATACAGTATACATTGTATTTATTAATATAACTTTGACTAATTAATCTGCTATCTAATTGATGCCATTGTTTAATTTTTCTAACATTTTAAGTTAAAGATTTAAAAAAAAAATAGTTAGCAGTCTTACTTATTAACCTATTTTTATAAATTAACATTTTTAGTTTCTGGCTTGAAAGAATCTTTTTGGTGATCTCTTTGCCTGTAGTTGCTCAGTATTAAACTGAGCTGTTGTCCATCCTTGTATTCCCTGTATTGTCTGAGTGTGAAAACTGTTACCTAAAGATTCAAACCATTGTAAAACCCATTCAATTTTCATTTTTATCATTGCTGTTGTTCAACCTTCATCTTCATCATAAGAAATTAGCTATCTTTGCAAATCTACCTTTTGTATCATTGCCAATTGCATCTATTTACATGTTGTGTTGTATATGTGAAGTATTGTCTAAGGTCTTATGGGTCTGTCATGTTCATTTGTCACATCCATTTATCCTTGCATCTTGCTTCTAATATTCCCTTCTTATGGAGTCAAATGAATGTGCCGAGTCTGATTGTTCAGCACCTCGTTGCTTTCATCAGTTCCATTAGTTCGTATCTTTAATATTTACAGACGGGACACAAACTTCGAATATTATACCAAATGCTGATGGCGGTTGTCGTAGCGACAACCAAATGATTTGTGAAGATGGAACTTGCATTGATACCATTCGGGTGTGTGATGGAGTGAGAGATTGTTCATTTGGAGAAGATGAGCAAAATTGTGGTATGTTATTTTGCATGGATAAAGCCGCTCAATTTTTGTTTTAACCCCTTAGCATGCATATTGAAATTATTCAAAGCAAACTATGCTTTAAAAAATGCATGTTAAGTGATTAAATCAAAGAATACGGTTAAAGAAACTTATCAGCTTCCTAGAAGAGGAAAATAAATATGAAGTTTATTTTTTAATTTTTTAAAAGATTTGAAACATATGTGCTTTAATTGGATTTAATTTTAACTTCAATTAAAATCATGGGGGTGGGGGGAGAACTATACTAAGTGATATTTATAAAAACAATGCTCACTTGTTTAATTCTTAAGAATAATCTTAATTTTTTTTCTTTTTTATAAATTTTTTAAAAAAAATTTTAATTTTTTTAACATCTAAGTAAAAAGTATATGCTGTTTTTGCAAGATTCAAAGTAGTTTATATTAAATTTATTAAAAGTTTCCTGAAAAAAAAACTCCAAATTGCAGAGATTTGGGGAAGTATTAAAAAATATAAAATTTATCTACTTTGATACCTAGAATTGAGTAGTAGATCGCTTTAAAAGTTTAAAATGTAAGACTTAATCAACATATTAATTTGTAAGACAAATTTAGTTTTAAATATGAACTAAAAGGATAAAAACAATTTACACTGTGTCTTGTTTCAATTTTATTTATACCACTCTAAATGGGTATATAATTTGAGTGCTTTTTCTTTAATATTATAGCAATTGAAACTTTTTGATTGCATTAATGTTGGTAAGAATGATCACTTTTCTGTTAATCTAGTAACTACTATTTTGTAATGTTGCAATCTCATGCAAATAAGTTGATGGAATTGATGCATTTTGGTTGTTGTCAAGCTAATTGGAAAGAGAGAGCTATTATTTGTTTCTTGATCTAACTGCAAATGCGTTTTTTCACTACACACTTATGTTTAATTTATTTTACTTATGTTTAATTAAAAAAAAAAAGGGAATAGAAATTTTGAGATTTCTTGATATGCTGCACTTATTTTTTTTGTATTTGATGCATTAGCATTTCTTCAACATTATGCTTATTGTTTGTTACTTAAAGGTATCACTACTTGCCCACCTGGTGAGTTTCAATGTGATGGCTCTAGGTGTGTTGATGAGCGAAGGAAATGCGATGGTAGGCCTGATTGTGCTGATGGATTTGATGAAAGTGATTGTCAAGGTTAGGCTTTGTTTCAAAATTATTTTTAAAAGTATTAAAAATAATTTTTTAATATTATTATATTTTTAATTATGTAGTAATTGTTTTAAAAAGTATTTATGAAATTTATTTGAAAAATTACTTTATTCACCAAAAATATTTTGATGCGATTTTATATAATATGAAAGCATGAGAATATCTTAAGATGCATATTCAGAACAATTTCTCTATGCATCTTTTAAGTGATCTATCCAAATGATGGATATTTATTTTTAATAGCTCATTAAACTTGTTTCATTGAGGTGTGTTAAAATGAGCTGATTTTGGATATTAAATTGTTTTTTGTTCTCTTTTAGTAAAAGTTCTTTGCATTGTGAGAATGATTAATTCCACTTTAGTTTAGTTATTTAGAAAAGTAGAATTATTTAGTAATGATTTATTATTTTAAGTGAGATGGAGGAAAAACAAACATATATATATATTTTAAGCAAACATATCTTATGATATGACGCATTCTGTACTTTAAATTATATATTGAAAGCAATTTTTAATATGTTTTCGATTGGCATTTAATTTTTTTCATCTGTTTAGAGCTTATGGAAAGTTTTGTAAGAATCTTTATCTTTTCGTTATCTTTCTATCTATTTTTCGTTTATCTATCGTTATCTTTTTCCTCCCCCCCCCTTCTTTTAAAATATAAATTGAAAAATTAAATAAGTTGAACATATATGAAATTTTATATATGCATTTAATATGTTATGTTAATATGCTTTAATAAGAATATTTTATATAAATTTACAACTTCCATTCAAGACATGTCATAATCTTTAAAAATTCTTCATGAAAATAAAATATTTATTTTCGAAAAATTGATTATAACATGTGGACAGGAAATTTTTTGAATGAAACTTCAGTAATCACTAAATTTCAGAGTTTTATTATGAAAGTATTGAAAATATTTAATATAGTTACTTTATTATATCTTGGGTCATTAAATATCTTAAATTTCGATTGAGATGTTTTTCAAAAAAATTATTTTACTATTGTAGTTGAAGTCTGCCTTAAGAAATGATAATTTTGTAAGCTTATAAATGTAGTTTTGGTGTATCATTTGCCTCTATTAATTTATAGCTAGTTCTACTTTTTAATAAAATGCTTACGATCAAAGCAACATTTGTAATTATTTTGCATTGCTGAATGAAAGTCAACTTTTTGAATTTAGTCTAAATAATAGCCATTCAATTACTATTCAATAAATCTTCACGAAATATTGATCACTATGCTTCACGAAATATTGATTATTTGTAACTCTGTGTTAAGTTAAAATTTAACCACCCCATTTTTTTTTCCAACTAATTGAATTGTGTATTTTGTGTGTCTGTTTTGTGTGTTCATTTTGTTTTTTGCATGTTATGCCTCTTGCTTAAAATTTTGTTTTACTGTTTTATTTTCTTTGCTTATGTTTTATTTTTTAAAATTCCTTTATCCCCCTTTTCTTTTCCAAAATTTATTTTCTTGTAGAAACTCCTAGGACTGTGGCATGCCGTGCTGATGAGTTTAGATGTGGGGATGGGCAGTGTATTCAATCTAGTTTGAGATGTGATAGGAAATACGATTGTCAAGATGGTTCAGATGAGGTGTCTTGTGGTAGGTTGCGATGTCAAGTTTGCTGAATTTAAAAAAAAAAAAAAATTGTTTTACTTTTTAAAAAAATTTTCTTTTAATAGAAATATACTGCTTAACCAAAATATACTGCTTACAAAATTAAAAGATATTACAAAATAATAAAAAAAAAATGAAGTTTCTTTTTTTCCCCTTCTTTCAACTATTAAACAAGAACATCAGTATTGGAAAATTCTTGGTAAACTTTCTGATGCAGCTCCTCAAACTCTTTGAGCTAAGAATTGCCCCTGAACAAGAGTGGCCCAATGATCCCACAAGATTTTCTGAGCAATTTGATCCTTTTCATACCTCATTGCTGCCAGTCTGTTTTGACTATGTTGGATGGCTGTAAACTCCTAAACTATTAATATGTAGTACCCGTGTTTTGCTTGACATGATTTTGCTTATCCCAATTGATGTGCGATATTTTGTTCAATGAAAACATTGGTTTTCTTCTCATTTACAAAATTGAACAACTTTGTATTTATACTTTTCCCTTTGTTCTTGCTTAATTAAAAAAAAAAAAAATTCTTTTTTTATTACTCCAAATTTATTTTTAAAGTGTGCCTAAATTTATTTCAAAAGTTTTCATATTTTTGTAGTATACTGTTTTTAAAAAGTAATTTTTCATTTATCTGTTGATACCATTCCTTATTTCCTATCATTGAATTATGGTATTCTTAGCAACTATTGTTCCTGCTGATGGGGAAAGTATTAAAATAATTTTTAAAAACATATTGAAGCTATACTGATGAGTGTCTATTTGTAAAGTCTGTTTGACCCCAGTTTTTGTATTTTTTTTCCTCTTTGTGATAATGTGGCATTAGCACTAAAACTATCAGACTGACTGACTAGTCAGTCTCTGGTAAAATCTATACCTTTGTCAATCTGTAGTAGTTTTAGTATTAAACCGCTTAATCTGTGTTGTATGTTTTTATCTCTTTAATAAGAAATATTGCAATTTTTTTCTTCTTATTTCCTGTTGAATTTAAGTTCTTTTTAAAATAAACTTTTACCACTTTTTCTTTTACAGCAATAAAAAATTTTTAATCCTGAAATCAATATTACAAAGAAGAAAATACTTCAATTATTCCATAATTTTGTAAAATTGACATCTTGTCCATTAGTAAAACTGCTTTTCAATATCATGTTAATGAAGTGCTCTATATTATTTAATAAATTCTTTACCAGAAATTGATTGTGCCTTGATTTTAAAAATTAGTAAATTTTGCACCAATAGTAAATTTCTTTAGTCATTAGTTTTTGCATAAATATTTAGCTTTTTCAAGTAGTTTGGTTAGCAGCCAATCTCTGGTAACATTTATTGTTTAAAGGTATTCGACATATGGAAAATTTACTGAATGCCAATAGTTTCATTTTAATGCTCTCTAATTTTCCATTTATTTATAGTAATACTATGCAGTATGATATTTCAGTATTCATAAATGGAAATTGGAAACTTTCCATACAAAATTCCATTGGGCATGAAAATTTTAAATGATCTTTTAATTCTGAGAAATACAAATATACTCAAAAAATATATGCCAGCATGTTTTGTTATCTATGATTTAATAATGAACTAAACATTTTGTTAAATTATGTTCAGAAAATATTAACTATTATGTAATAATTACAAAATTTTATTAACATTAAATTCTGGTTTTTAAAACGTATAGTGATTTTGAATTTGTTTTTTTAAGAACATTTAGTTGCGAAAACTCAATTGATCATTATAAATAGTGTTTTTATTTAAAAAAAATTATTAATTGGATTTCCTAAGAACACAGTCTACTAGTTTTAATGAATAGATTCGTTTGGTAAGTTTATTTTTAAATGTGCATTGATATAAAAATATTTAGAAAGAAAATAGCATTCAAAATAATAAATGAATTATTATTTTGATTGGCATAGAACCTAAAGTATGTCAACCGGATGAATTCCGCTGCGGAGATGGACAGTGCATCAAAGAGCAGCTGAGATGTGATCGCAGATATGATTGCCAAGATGGATCAGATGAATTATCTTGTGGTAAGTGAAGAAAGACTTTCTTTTGGTGTTTCAAAATTTTTCAGCCTTTTTTGATCCTGGTTGAAAAAGGTGAACATTCTAATCTTATTGGAGCTTTGCTTTCTATCAGTCCTAATACACATCATATTACTCAATGAATGAAGAATTTTTTTATAAAATTTGTTTTTTAATGGATGAAATAATTTGGAACTATTCATTTATTTTGCTTAAGCATGGGTTAATGTGAATGTAAAAAAAAAATTGCAGGTATTCTGTAAAGCATATGGCATTTTCAGACAAAATATTTAATATCTATTTAATTACAATGATGTATTATATATTTTTGGTCATTGCTGCTTAGAATGCTAATATTTTATTGAAGGATAAAGAATATATTGACAAATTATGAAGAACTGCTTGGTTGAAGTGGTTTGAATGAATAGTTTTAAAGTAAAATAATTCATGCTTTGCTTAAATATATGAACTATATTACAGAATATCTGAATTTAATACATTATCAAAAACTCATGTATTTTTATTTTTTTTAATTATTATGCTAAACATAATTTTTTTTTTTATTATTTCATTTATTTTATTATTTCAAATTCCTTATGGTATTATTTTTTGTTTTTTTGTTTTGAATATTCAGAACCTGGCAGAGAAAGAACTTGCCAGGCAAATGAGTTCCGTTGTAGCAATGGGCAGTGCATTGACAGTAGTCTTAAATGTGATAGGAAGTATGACTGTCAGGATGGTACAGACGAATTATCGTGTGGTAGGTTTTTATAAAGTTAACTTCTTTTTTTTATTCAAATATTGACAAATAAAAAACAAACTAATCAAATTAAAAATACAAAAATATTGCATAAAAAGTTTCTGTTTTTGTAAAATTAATTTTGCATCTAGAAAAAAAAAAAGGTTAATTTTATTTTGAATTTATATGATTTCAGGAGCTTATAAACTCAAAACACAACAAACAAATGAACTTGAAACAAAATATAAGATCCCTCTTTTAGCTAAATTTATTTAATGTTCATATTTATATACATTTTTTATTTTGATTTCTTATGATTTTAAAGCTGCATGACTTTTAATAAAATGACTTTTAAAATTTAAAATATGGCACAGTGCAAAATTTTTTTATATATAATTTGGCATATTAAAAATTTTCAGCTTTTTATTTTGTAATAATTGTTTATTTTATGCACTCTCGCTGATAATTTTGATTTTTTTTTTTTTTTCAACAATTTCTTAGAACCGAAAGCTTGCCAATCAAATGAGTTTAGGTGTAGTAATGGACAATGTATTGATAGTAGTCTTAAATGTGATAGAAAATATGATTGTGAAGATGGTACAGATGAATTATCATGTGGTAGGTTTTCATGCGTTTCTTTTGCTGCTACTAAACTGTAATTTCATACACAAATATTTAGTGGTCATATTCCTAATAAATACTATAACATTTTATTTTTTTAAATATTATTTTAAATATTTAATTTCTAAATTTGCATTCTTTTCTTTTCATTATTTTTTTAATCAGAACCCAAAACATGTCAGGCAAATGAGTTCCGTTGCGGAAATGGACAGTGTATTGATATTAGCCTTAAATGCGACAGGAAATATGATTGTCAGGATGGTACAGATGAGTTATCATGTGGTAGGTTGATAAGAAGATTGTTTCCTTATAGGATTAAATAATGTATTATTACTTATGCTAAAAATACAGCATATTTTAATTGGGCTAAGAAAGAAAGCTAAGCATGGTTATATAAAATTTGAGAGCAAATGTATCTTTATGGATAATTTTTCTTAGCAGTGAGAGGATAAAATCAGCCGCAAATTTAGAAAAAAATTGATTAGTTTTACTGCATGTTCTGCAATTTTATTTTGCTGAATAGCATTAATCATCTAAAATATAAATATGACCAAAGAACCTTTCTTTTACAATCATCAGTTTTTAAGAAAATATAGAAATAAAAGTATGATGTCAGCCTAATGCATAAAATATAACCTTTATTGAAAATAGAAATATTACATAGGAATATGACATATCCTGAAATATTACCTAAGTATTTGAAATGACTACAGCAAATGTCGAGACATACATTGTATTACAACTAACTGCATGATCAAACCGAATACTGCCTTCAAAAGTGCTTTCCCTTATAAAAATGAGTTTTGTTATACCAATCCCTACAGATGTTCCCAGAGGAAAACTTCCACAGGTAATCTTAATGACGATGAAGCAGACTGTTTTGCAGTATCAGATAATTCCATTGAATTTATTTTCAGTGTTCTTAATGTGATGTTTTATTGACAAAAACTTTTTAAAAAATGATTTGATTCTTTGGTCCATACTCAATTTGAACTCGGTAATAGGAATCTTGCTTTACAGAATGTTATTTATAATCATTATTGAACCCTTTCTATATCATAAATGGCTTTTAATAGCATTTGCCTTAAATCCTTTTTGTTTCTATATTTTCTTTTAAAAGTTTAGCTTCACCTAAAATTTTGAATTGCAATTTTTTTTTATCCTCCGTAAGAAGCTCTTTACTTAAAGCATAATATGATAAAATTCAGATATGTCAGAGAAATACTCATGGTAACGCTTTCAGGTATAGAATATTTACAATAGAATGAACTCCATCACAATAATTAATAGTAGTTTAAAAATTCTAAATTAGTGGCATGATTAAAACGATGTTGCTTAGTATCAGTTACCAAGATTGAAAGAACTTACGATTCTAAATTATTTACAATTGATTCTTTTTAAACTGGATTTCTTTAATTATATTCTTTTTGTTTGTTTTTTAAGTTTGTAATTTTTTTTAATAATTTGTTTTAATTTTTTTATTTTGTTTATTTTACTATTTAAGAAACTAGTAGAGAAAGAGCATGCCAACCAAATGAATTCCGCTGTAGCAATGGGCAGTGTATTGATGACAAACTTAGATGTGACAGGAAATATGATTGCCAAGATGGTACTGATGAATTATCATGCGGTACGTTTTGTGTAAACATTAAATTTTTAATGCTAACTGTCAGAATAATAATAATAATAATAATAAAAAAAAAACACCTTAAAAATGCAAGCATAGCCAACTTGTAGAATATTTTTCTTATAGTGCTTGATTCATATACTGTCAATTTTTCTTCGAAATCTTTTTCTTTAATTTTTTTTTTCCTCATTTTCTTCTATATATTTTGCATAGTTTTAAATAATGTAGTTTTGCTTACTAATTTTCGTATGTAATTTCCTTGGTTGTTCAGAGCCAAAAGCTTGTCAGCCAAATGAGTTTAGGTGCAGTAATGGACAATGTATTGATAGTAATCTTAAGTGTGACCGAAAATATGATTGTCAAGATGGAACAGATGAGTTGTCTTGTGGTAGGTTCATGGAAATTCTTAACCCTCCCTCTTTTTTTTCATTTAAAATTAAACAGCAATAATTCATATACATCAAATTCATGTCCTAAAATTCTATTAACATGTAAATTATCTAATGAAATCATATCCATTGAATCTGTTTTAAAACTTCTCTTAATTTTCGTCTTTCTGTCCTTTGATTTTGATTATTTTTCATTCCTTTCTTTAATTTTGCTTGGTTTTGATTAATTTAGTTTTGCTTACTAATTTTCATGTTTAATTTCCTTGGTCATGTAGAACCAAAAGCTTGTCAACCAGATGAATTTAGGTGCAGCAACGGACAATGTATTGATAGGAGTCTTAAATGTGATCGGAAGTATGATTGTCAAGATGGAACAGATGAGTTATCTTGTGGTAGGTCCATGAGCATTGCTTTCAACCTACCCTGTGTTATTTTTATTTAAATGAAAATAGTTGCGTAAATATATGAAATCATTTAGGAAAACTTTTCCAATTCATACCTGAAAAATATTAATTCCTTAAAAAAAATCTATCAAGATTATCTTTCTATTGTGTTTTTAAATTTTTCTTTTTCTTTTCTTTTTTACTTTTTAAATTTTTCTTTTCTTTTCTTTTTCGCTTATTATTTATTTCTTCTTTGTGTTGCTTAGTTTTTAATAATATAGTTTTGCTTACTAATTTTCGTGTATAATTTCCTTTGTCATGTAGAACCAAAATCTTGTCAACCAGATGAATTTAGATGCAGCAATGGACAATGTATTGATAGTAGTCTTAAATGTGACCGAAAATATGATTGTCAGGATGGAACAGATGAGTTATCTTGTGGTAGGTTAATGGGCATTGCTTTCAACCTACCCTGCATTTTTTTTTCTTAAATTAAAAAAGCTTTATAAAAATTAAAATTATTTAGGAAAAATTTCCAAATTCATGCCTTTAAATTAATTCATAAAAAATGTTATGAAGGTTGTATTTTTAAATCTTCATTTATTTTTTCTTCTACCCCCCCTTTTTTTTGCTGAGTTTTTTAATTTGTCCCTTGTTTTACTTAGTTTTTTTTTTTAATTTGTCCCTTGTTTTGCTTAGTTTTTTAATTGTTGCTTGTTTTGCTTAGTCTTTTATTTGTTCTTTGTTTTGCTTAGTTTTAAATAATATAGTTTTGCTTACTAATTTTTCATGTATAATTTCTTGGTTGTCCAGAGCCCAAAGCTTGTCAGCCAAACGAATTTAGGTGCAGTAATGGTCAATGTATTGATAGTAATCTTAAGTGTGATCGCAAGTATGACTGTCAAGATGGAACAGATGAGTTATCATGTGGTAGGTTAATAAAAATAACTTTCAGCCCTTCCCTCATTTATGTTCATATGAACGTTACCAATTAAAAGAAATGAAATCCTTTATTAAAAATTGCAATATTTCATAAATGTTTTAATTTTAAAGGAAGTACTTAAAATTTTAAAATAGAGGATAATTTAAATATAGAAGGAATCCCAGATTTTTTTAATTTATAAAATTTAAAATTTCTTAATGTAATAGAAAGTTAGATTTTATACTTTTAACAGCAGTATAATTGTTGACTTTAACCATTTAATGCATGATTCTTTGTCATTTAGAATATTTTTCAAAATAGATGCATATTTTCAATGATTTAGAAATTATTGTGCTACAGTCACACAGCAATGCCAAGAATTTAGTGTCTGAAAAAAAGTAAAATAAACTAAATGAAGATATTGGGATATCAAAAAGATATTATAAAGAAGTATTGATGATTTTTAATTATATTTTTTGTTATAAAATATTTGGAAATGTATATGTGCTTAGCATTAATATTCTGAATTATTTGAAATTGTCAGAATTGTACTCTTAAGTTTTAAAAAAAGATTTCAATTACTTCTGATATTATGACACAAATTATGATTGCATAAGACTGATAAAAGACTATTAAAGACCAATAAAATTTTCTTCCTGCTTTCTTTGAGTTTTGCTTAATGTTATGCTTTAAAAATTTTATTTTTTTATTAATTTTTACACAAACTTCCTTTGGTTGCTCAGGCCCCAAAGCTTATCAACCAAATGAATTTAGGTGCAGTAATGGGCAGTAATAATAGTTTTAAAAGTGACCGAAAGTATGAGTGCCAAGACAGAACAAATGAAGTGTCCTGTAGTAGGCCCTTGCAAATTCTTAACATGGTCATATTTTTTTAGTAAAAAAATTAAGTAGTAATTAATTTAGAAATCCTCAAAGCCTGAAACATTTTATTGAAAACCACAAATCTAACAGCTTATAATTTCAGACTTTCTTTTATTTTTATTTTAACTTTTTTATTTATTTCTCTTACCATTTTTATAATTTTTTTGTGTTCTACTTATTTTCATGTAACATTTCTTGATCATTCAGAACCCAAAGCTTGCCAACCAGATGAATTTAGATGTGGTAATGGACAATGTATTGATAGTAGCCTTAAGTGTGATCGAAAGTATGACTGTCAGGATGGCACAGATGAGTTAACGTGTGGTAGGTTTACAAAGATAATTTTCCCCTCCCATTATTTTATTAACAAGAAAATCCCAAAATTGTTTTCAATGATTAAAGTTGAAATTCTTTACTAATAATTACGCATGTTTCTAAAAATTATCTAATTCTACATTTATTTTTACATTTGTGTTTGAATATTATTTCTTTTGTTTGAAATTACTTTTATTGTTTTATTTGTTAAGTTTTATTTCCTTCATTACACAGAACCAAAAGCATGTCAAGCGGATGAATTTAGATGCAGTAATGGACAGTGTATTGATAGTAGTCTTAAATGCGATAGAAAATATGATTGTCAAGATGGCACTGATGAGCTATCATGTGGTATGTTTAAATTTATTAAGGCTAATTTATGTGCAGTGTTATAAGAAATCTATTTTGAGCATACCATCATGTTAAGTTAGATTATTTGAAACTGGATATTCTAAGTGTTTGCACATTTGACAACTAATTTTAAGAGAATGCAAATAATCTGTTATAAAATTTGAGATTTGATTTAATTTGCTTTCTTATCAAAATATTTCAATTTCTCTTTTCTTCTCCTTTCTAAATTTTTTTTTCAGATACTAGTTTCCACTAGTATCTTGTTAAATTTTGTACTGTTCCTGGAGTCTTGTTTTTTAATTTATTTTTCCTAATGTAAGTAGGATATAGACATAAGAACTCACATGCTTCAAACAGAAATTCATAAAAAAAATTGTTATAATATGTTTAATTGGATGCTTTTAAAAATCTTCACAGTATAATTGTAACTTTACAGGAATAAATGATGGTATTGTATATTTTTGTCTGTCTTGCCATATATTATAAAGTGAATAAATGCAATTTTATTTTATTTGTATGGTAATTGATATTCTAGGAAGTAAAGTACCAAACATATTATATAATGAGCATAAACTTTATTTTCAAATATGCTGTTTATATCTTTTCTTCCATTTCATTCATTTATTTATTATTTTAAAAAAAAATTTCACTTGACAGTCTAGCTTACCAAAGGACCAACTCGACATAAATTAGAGAAAATATGTCAAAATTTAGAAATTGTAAAAAATTATACATTTTTTTTATGCAAAACCTTTCCTTTTTATAAAATTATTTTTCTTTTCATGGGTTAGTTAAAAATGTAGAACTGTGAGTCATGTCACTATTATATTATGTACAAATTTTTTTTTTGTGTGTCTTAAAAATTATTCTGTTTATTTTTCTATTTTGTAAATGACTTCTGAAATAATGCTTTGACTAAAAGCATATTATTTAATTTAATACTGATATACTGAATTTCACGATTTGTGATGTTATTTTTATGCAGCTTATGATTAGAAATTAGAATTGAGGTAAAAAAAAGAAAGTTACATATGAAATTTCTAAGTTATATGGTTAGTTAGGAATTTATTCAGATATTCAGTATTTAACAGGCTTAATTTTTTCAAATAAATGAAATATAGAAAAAGAAGTATTTCAAGTTAAAAAAAAATGTGCATGTGCATAAAAAAAATGTGTTAAAAAAAGACATGTATTTGCTGTAGTTGTGTAGCATTTTACTTCTCTTCTGTTTTTTGGTGACTTTTTATTTGAAACGTCTGAGTTTTAAATTTATCTTCAGGATTTGCTCTCTTTTGAGATTTGCTTTTTTACTTTCATTGTCCTTTTTATATTATTTTTTTAATGTTTATTATTTAGCGACATTTTAACACTATTTTTTGCTTTTTATAATTATTTTGCTGGATTTTATTTTTAAGAACTTTTAGTTTGCTTTATTTTTAGTTTGTATTTTGTTTTCATGTTTAGAAACTAGTAGAGAGAGAGCATGTCGACCAGATGAGTTCCGTTGTGGAAATGGACAGTGCATTGACAGTAGCCTTAAATGTGACCGAAAATATGATTGTCAAGATGGCACTGATGAATTAACATGTGGTGGTAGGTTTTTGGTAGCAAATAAAATTGTAATGATATATACTAATAATTCATTTTAACAGTTTGATAAATGAGAAAATAACACTTTTAGATATATTATTTCAACTTTAATTATAGTGAGCATTAGCATAGCAAAATTATTAAAAGGGGATGGGGATCCATTTGAGCGAATAATTTGTAAGTTATATTAATTATATTTTCTTATTAGCCATGTTAAATAAGGAAATTCTAGTAATGCATTATTATTTAGGAAAAAAAAATTCTATTTAATTTTAATAACTTTCAAGTATGAATTCTAATCCATTAAGATTTTATTTTGGTTTTGATTCACAATATTAAATCTTACAAATAATGATTTTATTTTGTTCTTTTTAAATAAATTAATATCTGAGTTTTCAGAAATTTTTCTTTTAAGCAACACACGCAGAGTCTCAATTTTTACTTTATTCATTATGAATTAAATAGATGTAATGTTTTATTTTAGAAGCCCAAACATGTGGGAGAGATGAATTCCGATGCTCAGATGGACAATGCATTAAAAGTTCACTTAAATGCGACAGAAAATATGACTGTAGAGATGGGTCTGATGAATTATCATGTGGTGGTAAGACACTTTTTTTTTTTCAATTTCTGAAATAATGTTTTTTACTTGTCATAAGCCTTATTAAGTAATATTTTATAGCCAAATTAGAAATAAATATTAAGTTAAAATATAAAAAAAGGGAATACCATTTGAACACGCCAGTTGAATGTAAATATATCTTATTGGATCGTGGATTTTATAGTTTTATAATGGTTTATATTTAATAGTAGTATATATTAATAGTGGTTTGACTCAATTTTGCTGTGGTCTTGTTTTGGTTCGATTTTTGAAATAATATTTTGCTTATTGTGTAACTTTAATTTAGTGATATTAATTCTTGACTTCAAAGACCTCAATTTCATGGGAGTTTTGGGTCACGAGGGGTCGATACTTGGACAAAAGTCAGAATGTCACAGAAAAAGAAAATCCCTAGTTTGCATCCCTGTCTGTTTATCAAGTCTTTTGGCTGGATTCATCATTTCCTTCTTTTTTATTCCATTTAATTCTTTTTTAGCATTTGCACTGAATATTTATTGCTAATTTAGTTAAGTTTATTTGTGTTTTGATATAGCAGCATTAGCATGCTCTAAATACAATATATCTTCCTTTTAATAGTTTTGACTCCAGAAATATTTACTTTTAAATTAATTTCATAAAAAATTGCTTTAATTTTTCGTTGGTAGTTTCATAAATATTGCTTCAATTTTTGTTTGGTAGTTTCATCATATTTTGAAGCTAATTCTTTTGTAATCAATATTATCTGATTTCTCAAATTCAATTTATAGAACCTGATATTCCCGTGTGCAAGGGCGATGAATTTCAGTGCAGTACTGGCGAGTGTATCAAGTTTTTCCAAAGATGTGATATGGTTGTCGATTGTCCCAATAGTGAGGATGAAAGTTTCTGTCGTAAGTTAAAAGTTATAATATAAATTTGTTTGTTTGTAAGTAAATGATTCTTATAAAACTTTTGAAATAGTAAAACACTTTGTTAAAGTAAATAATAAATATTTAAAAGTGAATTTAATAAATCTTAGTTAATAAAATATTCTTTATATAAAATAAAATTTCCTTCTAGTACAGATACTTTTACCAATGCAATGAATGTAAAATCTTATTTCTGACATATAAGATATATACCATGAATTTTTCCACAAATGGAAATGAAATGCTGTTCTTTTAAATGATTTTTGACTTTTAATACAATTTATACTGAATGCTATTTAATTGTAATCGGAAATTAGTCTACAACATTTTTGACGCCCTGAAGCCTTTGCATTGTTATTAAGTTGATAGCCATGTAATTTTTTTTTCCTTCTATGGTAATTACCAAACTGCATTTCCTCTGGTGACATTTTAAATATGAGTGATATTGATAAAATCTTTCAGATTAGTATTTAATACAGTTTTAACACTAACATTTTAATCAATATCTTAAGATTGTTACTAGTTTTCTTTAGAGAAAAAAATTGTTTTTCCTATCAATTTCTTCCCCAGTGTTGTTGATGTATCTGATATTTTTCAAGTGACATTATGTATGCTAAATTTTGGAAGGTGCTCTTGTCCAAGGAATGCTAATATTTTTATTGAAGAATATTTCAGTTTCGGCAGTCTTTTTTATTTTATTAAGAAGGTGTATTTTTTTTTATTTCTTTTTATTTGTTTATTTATTATCTTTACTGTTTTTAAATTTGAAGTTATATATATTTTCGATTTTTTTTTTCATACACTTTTTCTATTTTTTATTATTTTATTTGTTTGTTTTACTTTATCTGTTTTCTAAGCTGCTTGCAGTTTTTCTTTGCTCTTATTATTTGAATTCTGTCAAACTTGATTTAGAGGAAATTGAATGTGCTCCTGATGAATTTCATTGTAATGATAAGACTTGTATTGAGAGTTATCAGAGATGTGATGGAAAACCTGATTGCCCGGACAAATCTGACGAAATGAACTGCAGTAAGTTATGAAGCTTTGTAAACATTATTCACTCTGCATGTGTGTGTAATAACCCACACACCCATTCCTTCAGCACTGAACCCTTTAGAATCACTTATAGTTGTTTGTATAGACTATTAAATTTGGTTTGTATCCTTCTTTTCTTATAAAGACTGAACTTTGAATTCAGTATTACAAAAGCATTTTTATAATGTTATGCATTTTTGAAAGGAAATTTTTTAAAATAATTGTTATAATCAGCATCTTTTCTTTCTTATGTAAATATCATGCATGGAATTATCAAAAACATTGTCATTAAAGTTAATGTCTATTTAAATCTTTTCTGATAATTATGAAAGGGTATCGTCTTACTTCTCTGCTCTGCAGTTTGTAATCAATATGAAAGATATATTATTTACAATTATGATAATTTGTAAATTATCATTAAAATCTAAATGCGTAGTTTTAAGATAATTTGTTTCGAAAAATGCATTAAAAAAACTGCTTTCTTTAAAAACATTTTGATTTTAAATTTTTATAATAGGCAACTTAATGTAAAATTATTGTAATTTACTTATATATTCCTATAATAAACAAAATAAATATATTTTAAATGCTATATAATAATGAACTGAACATGTTTAAAATATCGTATCTTCAGCATTTGCTAAATTTTTATAAGCATTTGTTCTAGTTTATTAGCATATTTATCTAGTTGTCTTATTAAATTTCCTTCCTTCCTAAACTTTTTTTTCACTGATCCCACCCCACATTTTCCTTCTATAAAGATTTATGAAAACTTTACTTATGATCTTGATGTACAATACTTATGCATGCAGTATATTTCTGATATTTTGAATGTTGTCTTAAAACTTATTGAGGCATATGTTGTTGCATATGTCTTAAAAGTTATTTGAGTTGTTAACCAAAAGTACATTTAAATTACGTTAAAAATTTTTTGATACAATTTAGATAAGAAGTGAAACAGACCCTTTGATTAAAAACAAATTGATGAAAGCTAGCATTTTTATTTTCATGATTTCATAATTAAAAATAAGCATTCACATGAAGTTGAAGCAACAAAGCAAAAGACAAATATGTACTTTTTAGTACTTTAAATGGATAAATTATTGTGGAAGTTACTTTATGTAAATAATTTTTAAACTGGCTGCTTGGCATACCTTTATTGAAACTATGTTGAATCAGTTTTCAAATCAATCAAATGAAACATTTTTGCAAAACTGTTTTATTCACTTTTGCTGGTATAGAGAATGGAGTTGAAGACTTATCTTAAAAATATTAAAATTTCTATAATTAATTTTGGAACAACAGATTCTTTATTAATTATCTGTTGACTTTTTATACTTATGCATTAGCAGCATTTTATTACATTTCACTTTATATGAATTGCTTAGATTCAGAGCATTGTTTTAAATTTGCTTTACATAAGTTTAATCTTACATAAGTTTAAATCATTAAATAAATTACATTGCATTAATTCATAAAATATATGCAAATGGAATCAAACTTTTTGTGCCTTTTGTTTGACAGAGAGAAAACTGTTCTGTACATATTTAAATCCAGACTAAATGGCATGTAACATACTGCTCAACATAATAGAAATTCCATTTTACTTCAAAACTTTGGAGATATTCCTTTATTATTTAGTTAATCATGTAAATAGTCCTTTTTGAGAATTGCTTTTTCTGTTACTTGTTGGTTACAAACCTGCATTTTATAATATATTTTAAATGATATTTTTCAAACTTATTAAGTTCCCATAAATTAAAAAATGTTAAAGGAGTAAGATTGTGAAATTAAAAAATTAAAAAAATAGAAGGAAGATTGTAAAAAAAAAAAAAAAAAAAAAAAATACATCTGATAAATTATTTACAAAAGTAATTTATATTATGGTGGAAATGCCATCATTTGAGAAGGTAACTTTTATGGATTAGGCAGTGGACTGTGATAATGACTTTTCTGTAAAAGAAATAATAGTATTAAATTTTAAATTGTTGAATTCTTTGCGCCAATAGGTAGCCAGCTAAATATATGTTGTTAGTTATGTTACATGTAATTTAAAAGTGAATGGTCCAGTATAGAAACATAACAACGTCAGATACCACTCCTAAGTATTCAATAAAGCATACAATAATAATTCAGAAAAATAATTCAGTTTGCAAGGTCTGATGTTAACTAAATGCAAAATTTTGTGTTGGTCCCCGGCCATCTCTAACATATTATATCTTCTATTTATATATTTAACTCAGTTAATAAACAATCATACAAAAAAATTAAGTTTGGATATAATTTAAATAAGTAAATGTTTGATTTTTTTTACCCTGTATTTTATTTAATGATTAATTTTAAATATACACCAGAGTGTGATTAACAAAAAATTTAATTACAGTTTTGTGCTTGATATTTTTTTTAGCTTTCAATTTGGCAATTCTGATCATTAAATTTTTTTTAAAGCTGGAGTTGTTTGCCCTCCTGGTTCCTTCCGGTGTGATAATGGCAGTTGTATTGATTTGGTCTATAGATGTGATGGGCGTAATGATTGCCCAGATAGGTCTGGCGCTGATGAGAAAGGTTGCCGTAAGTATTTTTGATTTTGATATTTCATATATCATATTTTTGAGGGGTTGAAATGATAAGATTTAGTTTTTATTTATCTACCTCACAAATATATTTGTCTTATATTCTTTTGTGACACATTAATTTATAATAATTTTGCTGTTCTGCCTTTCTAGATATATGTATGTGAAAAATATTTTTACAGGGTATGCAGAACAGTTTTAACATGCAAGTTAATATTTCTTAATTTTATTTCTCATTTGATCAATAACTTTCATAATTCATTTATTAGATTTAATAATCATCGAGAATGCAACCATTCTCATTATGATGGATTAAAAAAGATTTTAGTTTTATTAGTTCTTAAAACCAGAAGAAAAGAATAAATTTTGCTCTTCATGTGAAAATTCTTGAATTCATTACTGCTGATGATTTTTCACCAACCGAAGTGATTGGCTTTGAATCGACAAAATGTAGAAATCTGGAAGTATGTCAATATCTTCTCCCTGCTACTGTGTTTAAAAATTAAGTGGCAACATGTGATGAAGAAAAAAAAATAAAAACAAAATTTAAATACTGACTAATTATGAATATCAGAAGGATTTGCTTTACATATTTTTAGCCATGTATAGTTATTAAATCTTTAAAAAAAAAAAAAAAAATCCAATTTAGAAAAAATATTTTTGATCAGTTTTTTTTTCTCCATTCGGAAATAGTGATTTGAATGTTCTTTAATAGAAATATTATAGTTATAAAATTAGAAAATGATTATTAATGCATGTTTTAATGGTGCATTAAAACTAGTTTAAATTTTTTATTTTTTGGTTATTGAATTAGTTCACAATTCTTAAGGGTATTTTGGTTATAACTTTTCTTCTCCTTTATGGAAAAAAATTAAAATATCAGACATAACATAAAATGTATATTTTAGGTATTTATTTTCTTTATCAATGTCTTGTGATTATTTATATATATGGATAACTAGTAAATTTTTTTTATTTTTTTATTTTCAGCTTGCACTTCATCACAATGGCAGTGTGACTTTGGACAGTGTTTGGATCGTAGCAAATTGTGTGATGGCATTGTAGACTGTCCAGATGATAATTCAGACGAAAGAGATTGTGGTAAGCATCTTCCTGAATTAATTCTAATTCTTGAATTTAAATTTATGCAAATTGAAATATATTTTCTAAAATAAGTATTGTTGTGTAAATCTTGATATTATCCTATTGATTATATAAATGATATAAATGTGTTTATAAATTATATATTTTTTTATTGTGATATAAATAAAAAAATTCATAATTTATTTTGACTTTAGGCATTCCAGGTTGCTCTCCTGATAAGTTCCGTTGTAGTGATGGCACCTGTATTCCTGCAGAAAACAAATGCAATGGTCGTCGAGAATGTAGAGATGGATCTGATGAAAGAAACTGCCGTATGTTGATGCTTTTTACTAGAATAACTAAGCTATTTTTACTTTTTGAATATTTAATTTTTTTAATTGAAATTTTAAGGTTTTAGATATTACTAGCAGATTTATTATAGTATTTATTGTAAAATAACTCTTTTGTTACTATAACCTATAGGGAAATTTTATTTTTCAGAAATTGTAACTTTTAGACTTTTTATCTAATTAAAAAAAAAGTTTATTTGAAAGAGGCAGCAGTAGAGATTTTTAGTATAAATGGTACAAAATTTTAATAAAAGTATATTGCAGAATAAAAAAGGTGCTCGTGTAATATGACAATTCTCTGTGATTGCTAGAGTAGCTATAATTATTTGTAAATTGTTCATTTATTGAAAAACCACTTTCCATAATATAAATGAGTACTTAATTGCATTGAATTTTTTTGTGTGTAAAATAGCGGTTACTATTTAATTTATAATATCTTTTTCTTATCTTTTATGCTAAAGGTAGGAGGAGACCAGGTAAGACTTAATTGAGAAATTTGTTTAATAAAAAATAATTATTTGTAATCTTCAAATATATTACAGATAGGATTCATTTTTACTTTCAACTTTTGCAGTGATGGAAATATCGTTATTTCTGATCATGTTACATGCTTACATGAGTTTAGAAATGAAGTTCCTTAGATTAAAAAAAACTTTTTTTTTTGCCTTAAAAACATTTAAATATTTTGTATGTTTTTAAAATACATTTTTGTTTGATAGCAGAATATCTTTTATAATTATTTTATTGTCATTATTATTATTTAATGGCACTTTATTTTAATTTAGAATTTTTATGATTATTTGCTTTCTTATTTTGATTAATATAGTTTATTTGTAGTATTTGTGTTTATTTCCTCTGCTAATGTCCCTTCTTTTGAAAAAAAAAAAAAGTTAAGAATAAAAATATACAATAATTTGTTTCTTGATTTATTTATAATTACGTAGAATAAGTTGATTATAATAAGTTGATAAATTTTTCTTTCAAATTAATATGATGTCATTAAGCAAATATGCAATTTTTTTTAATGTGCTGCAATCAGGGAAACCACATAAGCGTAAGTTGTCCTGTTTCTTGATTTTACTATTGATATATTTGTATTGATTTTTATCTACATTTGATGTTAATTTATTTTTGTAGCTTGCCCATCTGATAAATTTATGTGCGAGAACAAATTCTGTATTGATTTAAGAAGACGATGCGATGGATATAGTGACTGTCAAGATAGTTCTGATGAGAAAGATTGTCGTAAGTTTTTAGATTATGCCTCATTTATGATAATGTTTTCTAATTTTTCATTTATTATTTAAGTTGATAAAAACTGATCATGTTTAATATGTGGTAAAATTTTTGTTTTTAGCTGGTGAATGTGAAGCAGGTCAATTTAGATGTGCTGATGGTAAAAGTTGTATTCCAGCATCTGCTCATTGTGATAGGAAGTATGACTGTCAAGATGGTTCAGATGAAATAGACTGCCGTGAGTAACTTAATTTTTTTTATCGAATGTATATAATTATCGATTTTTTTTTTGTATGGACTAAATGCTTTAATTTCGATGATTATTTATGTCTGAATTCTTGTAATAGAAATTTACTTCTCTAGTGTTCTGTAATAACATTATTTATTGATATGTTCAATATATATGCATTTTTTTTTTCTATATGAAAACCTTTTAATGAAACCTATTCACGGAAATAATCGAATACTTCAAGAGTTTTTCCACTATCTAAATGCATCTACTCCATTTTTTTAATGTTAAGATTCAGTCTGAATCATCAGCAGCAATATAAAAATAGGGATTTTACATTGCTTTTAACCTCTTCATCATGTGTAATGCATCTAGCGTGTTCAAGTGAAACTTCTGCTGGGTGGCTGTAACATACTTCAAATATTCATCATCTTAAAACTTTTAAACATTTAAAATGCTTTGTAAATGTTTACTTGAGTTTTTATTTTCGTTTGTTCTAATGCGATGAAAAGCAGAGGACCGCTGTTGAGAAATTTTCGGAACCGGAGAGGACTTCGAAAGGGTTAAAGAAATTGTATTTATTTCTATCAAAAGTATAATGTTTGAAAAATCATGTTAAAGAACAATAATAGGTAATAAGTCTCCTGTATTTCAATGTACTGAAGTATTCTGAATTCATCTTTGAAGTTTTTAAATGTTTAACTTCTTAAAATACTATTATTTGCTTATTTTGGAGCCGTAGATATTGGGTACAAATTTCCCAGTTACTGACTGTCTTTGTTATAATTACTGAGTTAACATATTTTTGAAAGTTCAGAATAAATATCGCTTCTGATCTAAGAAAAGAAAATGGAATTATTTTTGTATAGGTAGGCCTACCACTCAGTGTCGTTTTGATCAGTATCGATGCAGTGACGGCATGTGCTTGAATATTGCTCAGAGATGCGATGGTAACATAGATTGCTCTGGAGGAGAAGATGAATCTGGTTGTGGTTAGTATTTTTAATTTTCTTATTTTGAATTTATATGTATTTTATTAATCTAAAACAGTGTATTAACTGTCTTTCAAAATTTTATATATTTAATTGTTATTTGAAACATATTGATATTATTTGGAATTTTCCTCTATTTGTATATCCATCCAAATGATAGTGCTTTACTGCATCAGGGAATTGCAAACTAGTTTAAATTGCTTTTCATTATTTATAAGAGTTTATGTAGCATTTTTACTCAATCAGACAGTTCTCTTTTATATGCCTGCATTTAATACAGCTGGAAGTGGTAATTTAAGAGGGGGGGGGAGTTTGCTTTCTATTAATGTGCCTTACTTTATAGTTAAAATGTTAGTGCTGTTATGGAATGTATGTTGATGTTCAATGTATCGTATTCTGTTACCGAATTGTAATTTATTTATGCTTTGCTAGGTTTCTAGAACTAATATGGTTTTTCTCTTAATCTTGTTTGCTTTTATTGTCATGTAATTGTAAATAATTATTACTTTGTTAAATGATGGTTCATTGTGTGGCTTGTATTTAGTAATAATAACAATTAACACTGATCTTATATATGCTTTGTAGGAACCTGCCCTGAAAATCAATTCCGTTGTAGTGATGGCTCTTGCATCAACATCAAAATGAGATGCAATGGTGCATTTGATTGTAGAGATGGCTCGGATGAAAATAACTGTGGTATGTGTAGCAATTATCTTTTCATACTAATTACAATAATTTTTTTTAAGTCTATCTACGTTAGTATTATATAAAAATTATTTTATTTCAGAAATCAAGCCTGTATGCCGTATTACGGACTTTACGTGTCGGGATGGAACTTGTGTTAATCAGACTATCAAATGTGATGGTATTGTGCATTGTCAAGATGGCGATGATGAAAGCATTTGTAGTAAGTGTTTTGTTTCTTTTTAAAATTTATGAATTTTGTACTACAAATAAGAACCTAACTGAGAAGTTTATTGAACCATTTAAAAGTACTTTTGATATCTTTTGCAATTAATGGAAAATGGATTGCTTATATTTATACGTTGTCTTGTAATTGGTATTATAAAAATTTTAGTTCAGGTTGGATTTTATGCATTAAATATTATATACATATTGCATTGAATATGAACATATTGCTTATATGAATATGTTGAGTATGAACATATGTTGTATTATAAATTATATTTGCATATATAATCAAATTTTAATTTCATTCATTTATAATATAAATAATTTCAATTCTAGTTTGAATTCTGCTATTGATTATAAGCAGCACACATTTTCCACCAGATACCTTACATATTTTACACCAGAACTTTAGGTTACTAGGTTGAAGTGGGGGGGGGTTAGGAATTAGGAAGTTAGATTAAAAAGCTAATAGCTTACCTGCCAAACAAATAATTGCTACAGTACTACACTGTTTATAAATAGCAAAAATTTACTTTAATATTATTGCATTCAAACATAAATTTTGTACAATTATAAATTATAATAAGTAAATAAATGTAAAAATATGCATTTTCTCTCGAAAATTACTTATTCTATTTTACAAAACATTGAACTCGGGCAATTGCACTGAAAATACATGCATATTTACAATGTTGCTAAAAATTTTAAAATAAATCCTCGCTTATTTCATTAAGCTCAAAATATGTGGAAATTGAAACTAAATAGACAAATATATTAATAAAAAAGCCTTATATTATACACTGCTTAGGGCCACAATATATCTAAAAACATTACTTTTTAGGGTTTGTAATGTTCAGAAAACCTATTTTTTTGCTATATCATATAATTATATTCTCCTTTTTTTAAAAAGTGTTAATTGAAGAATTACTCATCTCTGAAATGAGGCTTTAAAATGAGAATTATTATTTATTACTTAATGGTATTATTTTAGGCCGTTGTGGTGTTGGTGAATATGTATGCAACAATGGTCAATGTATTGAATCAAGGCAGAGGTGTGATGGTCGAAGTCATTGCCCCAATGGAGAAGATGAAGCTGATTGTCCAGGTATGTAGAATTAATTACCTTTCTTATTTTTAAGGTTGCCTTTCTTAAAACCTTTTCTCTGATTTCTGCATTTATCTATGTTTCAGTTGAGTGTCAGCCAGGTCAGTTCCGATGTAAAAATGGACAGTGCATTGATGAAAGGCGAAAATGTGATGGAAGATCAGATTGTGCTGATAGTTCGGATGAGCTGGACTGTGGTAAATATATATATATTTCTTTTGAATACAAAATTGTTATTATGTATATGAATTAAGATTGTAAGTTTTCAAATGATTGAGTGTTTCTTGTGTATTATTAGTAAAATTTGTTTTATAATTTCTGGATTATTTATTGAAAAATAATATTCATTTTCATTTGCTTTAACAAATCATGACATAATTGGAATTGCAATAAAATATTTTTTATCGTACCAAATTCTTTAATATGAGCATAATTTGCATAAGTCTGCATCTTAATTGCGTCTTAAGCATAATTTGAGGAATCTGTTGATAGTGAAATTTAAGTATTTGATTATATTACTTTGTCTTAAATTGATAGTGATTGTGTGTTTTGTTAGATTATATCCAATCCAATAATTCATGTTTTAGAGTGTTTGTGTTTTGAATGCTTAAGATGTATTTATATTTCAGGAGTTTGTAAACCTGGAGATGTGATTTGTCGAGACGGTAGCTGTGTAGATGTTTCAAAACGCTGTGATGGTAATAGAGATTGTAGTGAAGGCATTGATGAAGAAAATTGTGGTATGCATCTTGCATATTATTTATCATCTATGTTTATGCATTTATGATTAAAATTTATTTATTATTATAAAAAAATATTTATATAAGCATTCAAAATATTTTTTAGAATGTCAGGCAAATGAATTTAGATGTGGTGAGGGAACATGTATTAGTGAAAGGAGGAGATGTGATGGTTACCCTGATTGTAGAGATCGATCGGATGAAGCTAACTGTGGTGAGTGCGAATTTGATAAATTTGAAAAATTTTAAGCGATAATTCTATTTTTTTCAATTTCAATATTTTTAAAATAATTTTTGTTGAAATGATTTTGTATATCTAAAATTGCTAAATCTTAAATTGTTTGGCGTATTTATAGATATTAATAAAATATTAGTCTTATAGATATTTTGTAATGATTTTATCCCTTGGTAAAGACCATAATTTAAACGGTATTATATGTTTATAAAAAGAGACTCTGTATTCCATTTTGCAGAAATAATTATCTTAAAGTTTTGTTTCATTCATATAACTTTGAAGTCATTCAAAACACTAATTATTTTTTGTTATTGATTGAGATTGTTTGAAATTTTATGCAATGATTTTTTAATCATAAATTATTTTAGAAAAATGTGCTGAAAACATGTTTAGATGTGGTGATGGAACTTGCATTGACTTAAGACGGCGTTGTGACAGCAGGCGAGATTGTTTTGACAATTCGGATGAAGAAAATTGTGGTAAGTAATTATTATGCATTTCATGCTTGATGGTGGATTAAATTAGTTTGTGGATGATTCTACAACTAAGGACTTCTCTCGTTTTGAAATATCTATAGAAATATTCATTTGTATCGTATAAAGTAGGAAATTATTTAATTGTAAGAAATTTGAGATATCAATAATCAGTCCATTTTCCAATAAACAATCCATTAAACAGGATTTCATTGAAAGATACATGAAGATACATAAGTTTGAGAGAAATAACAAATGCAACTCTTCTTTGTATGCTGGAATCTCTCTTCAGTGGCCACTTTTCCTTCCTAGTAAAATCGCTCACTTTGAAAACATTTCATTTCTGGGAGACAGAATACATACTGACACATATGATTATTCATTTATTAAAAACAAAACAAAAAAAAACTAGAATTTAAATTTGCTTTTATCACACTTTTATTTCAAAAATGCCTTTTTACTCAATTGGGTTATTGACTTTGTTTATTTGTGTTTTTCCAAGATTGAAAAATTTGATTTACTTTTCAATTTCCCAGGGTCATATTGATGAGAAACTTCTGTAAACATAGGAAAAACTCATTTGGTCATCATTCAGAATTAAAAAATTTATACTTGTCTTGAAAGTGGGTTTCTGTTCTGTATTTAGTAACTATGAATCCTTCATCCTCGGTAGAGTACAAAGTTAATTTTTCTCTCTGCATTGAGAAAGGGTAATTAATTTCTATCAGATTTTCGATTTTATTTTTCAGTATATGCACTTTGTATTCTCCTTTCTGACTGATGAATCCTCCACCCTCAGTAGAGTACAAAATAAATTTTCCTCTCTGCATTGAGGAAGGAGTTATTAGTTTTTATATTAGATTTCTTATTTCATTTTTTCAGTATATGCATTTTATGTTCTCCTTTCTGACTCATGAATCCTCCATCATCAGTAGAGTACAAAATAAATTTTCTTCTCTGCATTGAGGAAGGGGTCATTAGTTTCTATTAGATTTCTGATTTAATTTTTTCAGTACATGCACTTTATATTGTCCTTTCTGATTCAAGGTCAGAAGTTGCTATTTTAATGTTATATTAATTGAATCAAAATTGCTGTGCCGAACAAATTGTGAGAGTGGAAATTCAGCTTTGAATTCTGTGATTTTTAAGAGATATGACATGACCTCTTCACAAAATTTTACTGTATCATAATTTCACTAATTTTAAAAAAGTTGTTTAAGAGATGTGTCATTACAAGTTAGTTTATTTGATTTAAAAAAATAAAAAGAACCAAGAATGAAACTGAATGACTTGAAGTTGCCAAATATATTATTCTAGATGGTAAGAGACATTTTGTCCGGAATTTGCCAATTTGGAGAAACTGTAACATTAAATTTCATTTAAGGTTTTAAAAAATACTTGGAATTGCAGGGTCATTAGCAGAAAGATACATATTAAAAATTCATTATATAAGATATATGTTAATAATTAACATTTGAGATAAGAATATTTTAAAGAAGAATTTCATGGTCATAATCTCTTGATGAAATTATTTATAGACCTCTTCAATATGATATTATGGCACATTAGTGAAAAAGATCTCCTAATTGGGTTTGCATAAATGACAGTAAGTCTGATCACTGGTTTATTATGGAGGTTCTTATTTTTAAATATATAATACTGTACAAGGGATATGAACTATTAAGATGTCTGAAGATTTGGTTTGGCTTGATTTCATTTGATTGAATTTCTCTTGCTATTTATTATTATGGATTGCATTTTGCCTTTGGTTTTTCTTAATCATTGTATATAATTTGCTGTAATTTTTAAAAATTTTTATTTTAGAGGCTAAAACTTGCAGTCCTGAAGAATTCAGGTGTAATAATGGTGAATGCATTGCCAGCTCGCTTAAATGTGATAGGAAATATGATTGCAGAGATGGATCTGATGAGTTTAGTTGTGGTATGGTGCTTAAGCTGCTTATTTATTGTTTTTACATTTGTGTTGCTTTGCTTTTTCATTATTTATTGCTTGACAAAATATAAAATCACTTTTATTTCGATTATAAATTTGCTGTATTGAAAAAAAATTAGAAATGCAAAAATTATTAATTTAAAAAATGATGTATATAAGATGCATATAATTATTAAAAAATGCTTATTCTGTTGTGTAATACTGGAAATGTTGAATTCTGTTTTGCTTTTAAACTGTTTCAATTTAAATATTTGTTAAGAAATTTAAAAAATATTAATACTGAAATATAATATTAGGAATTTTGATACTTTAAACTTGGTGTATTAAAAATATCACTAAATTGGGAAGAACTAAAAACTTCTACAATAAATCAACATAATGCAATCAGATATTCTTTATTTGTTAAATCTTATTAATTTATAAGATTTTAATAATTTTTACTAAACGGGCTGCATTTTAAAAATTGTAAGCGTTTAATTATAGTTATTTATAGTCATGTCATTCATACAAAACTTAGTCTATAATTTGATAGCATTTTTTTTAAATTTTACTTTTTGCATATATTTTTATTTTTTGTTTGCATGAATGTTTGCTTATTCCTTTAGAGCCAAAAGCTTGCCAACCTGATGAATTCAGGTGTAGTGATGGTCAATGTATTCAGAGCAGTCTGAAATGTAATAGACAATATGATTGTAGGGATGGGTCTGATGAATTAGATTGTGGTAGGTTTTAATTGATCACCCTTTTTTTAAAATTCCTTTTATTTTGCATCGTGTTTTATTTATAGCTCCATTTGTCTATGTATTAGATGACAAGTTTCTGTTAACAAGTTTCTGTTAACAAAGATTTTGTTAACAAAATATTGATCTTTATAATACGATACATTTTATTTTTGTAAAATATGAGCGTGTATCAATTTTATCTTTGTTTTGTGCATGGTGATATTGCTTGAAATTCCAGAGTCCATATCATAGAAATTTGTAATACTTTTTTTGTTAAAATCTCAAACTGTTTTAAATTTCTTCAGATAACGTTTTTATGCCTTTTTGAAATATCGCATTAATCTCTTAAATTTATCATCATATATGCTTTTGGAACTATATACTTAAGAATTTTGATCGCCTTGACATTTTTATTGACATATTTTTATTCACACATTATACATTTTATTAATTCATTATTGTAATTAATCAAGAAAAATTTTTTTTAAATGAAATTTTTGACAATATTTATTTGCTATGCATATAGTCATCAAAATGGAAATGTAAAAGTATTTAACTGAATAAAATTAAATTTATTGCTATGTTAAATTTATTTGAATATTGCTATCTAGTAATAGAAGGCTTTTAAAAAATTAATTTTAATTTAAATTAATTGTGTACAGATTATTTAAGTTTAGGCGAATCATAGGCTAGATGCTTTCATCAAAAATGATAATTTTTTTTCAATATATTCAAATTGATTTGTAAAATAATAAGCAAAATTATGTTCTCAATTCTGAAGATTAGTATATTGATCTAATACATGTTTGCATGTATACTTATTTTATTTTTCATCTAAAAAGTAAAATAAAATTCAGTTTTGTTAGCATGGGTTTAAGGCTGATGTTGAAATTAACTCTTTGAATAATAATAGGACTTCAAAGTTGTTGCAAGATAAAATATTTCTGTTGAATAAATTCTTCCTGATTGTTTGTATAGTTGTGAAAAGGTAGTATTTGAAATTAAATGAAAAAAAAGTTCTAATTATAGGTTTTCTTCTGAAGTTATAAAATATAATGCATATGTAAAAGTTTTCTCTATCTCTACTTTTGCCTGTTTTCTTTTTTATGCATTCTTTTTATTCAGTTATTTTTTATTAATATAAATTTTTATTTATTTTTATAATGTTTTAATGAAGCAGTAGAATTGCATGTAATTTGCATTTATGATGTAGACTGCATGAGCATGTATTCTTTGTGGCAAATTTTTTTTTTTTTTTAAAATATGCATGTATAATATTTTTATTTGTAGTTTCTCTTTATTTGTCTGAATAGTATATTTTACTTGTATATGATAATAATGTAGATTGCATGATTGCATGTGCAAATACTTTTTTATGCTTTTTTTAAAGTTGCATGTATTATATTTTCATCTGTAGTTTCTATTTATCTGTAGCGTCTGTGACATGTAGTGCTAATCAATTCCGCTGTCGTAGTGGAGAATGTATTGATATTGCTCTAAAATGTGATCGAAAGTATGATTGTAGGGATGGCACTGATGAGTTTAATTGTGGTATGACCTATTCTGTTTTATTTATTTAAAAAATTAATTTCTTTCTTGGCTTTAGATTTTAATTTTTTTTCTGCTTTCTACGCTTTTATAGTCGCTGAAGCATGCAGAGCTAATCAGTTTCGTTGTACAAATGGTCAGTGCATAGATTCAAGCTTGAAATGTGATCGAAAATATGATTGTTCTGATGGTTCAGATGAAACTAGCTGTGGTGCGTTACAGAGTTCTGTTTCTAGACTATACAACACTTTTAAATATAATTAATTCCATCTTCACTTGTTACAAGCATTGACATTTGTAGTTTTCAAATATTATTATTCAAAGTATAAGTTAGTATATTCAAAGTTCTTAATTTACATGGAAAATATTAATAATTTACTATCATATTTGCAATAAAATATTCAATTATTTGACGAATTTTTTAGTTATTGATGATAATGCTCAAATGTTATTTTTAAAGCTCGTTGTCAACCATCCGAGTTCCAGTGTGGAGATGGATCTTGTGTAGAATCCCAAGTACGTTGTGATGGTCGTAACGACTGCCCTGATCGCTCTGATGAAAAGGATTGTGGTTAGTTGATTGAGTTTTTAAAAATTTTTAAGACAGACTTTTGTTCTCTAAATTCTTATATTTCTATTGTTTTTCCAGTTTTGATACTTTTTGACATCATTCTATTTTTTAATGTAAATAGTTTAATGAGGAATGGATAAAAAAAATTTAAATTTTCTTTATACCATGAGAATAATGCTTTTGCTTGTTTTTCTAAAATCAGTTGTCGATATATGAGATGAGAAAAGGCAAAGATTTAGCCCCTGTTTGCTGTTTTTTCACTAACTTCACTACTTTACTGCTATTTCTTATCCAACAATTTTGTATCAATCCTTATTTAGCGATCTTATATTTTATGAAAGTGGTATAGTTACAGTTATAATTACAGTTTTCTAATTGTTTGTTATGTCCCTAAAGATCATCATGAAAATTTGGATATCATATGTCCCCCCCCCTTCAAATTTCTAAATACAAAATGTATCAGGAATTTCATTGATTCAGAATGGTTCATTTTAATTTACAGAATTAATTATTCTTTCATTTAGTACATTCTTTTACACTTTACTTAATTTCTTAGTACATTCTTTTTAATTAACCTCTTTATATGTACTCGTATCTGCTAGATGGAAAAAGGTTTTTTTTTGTATCAAAATTATATAATTATTTTTTACAAATTTGGGAAAATCTTAATTTACTTGATGGGAAATATTATCCTAAGTTTTTTTTTTTTTTTTTTTTTTTAAATCTAGAAGAGGAATAATATAAACTTATAAAATTTGTATTTAATTTATTAGTTTTGTTACCTCAGAATTTTTTAGAAAATAATTATTATTCAAACATTTATTTAATTTCTCGTTTTATTTATAGGTTGTACACCTACACAATACCAGTGCAACAATGGTGAATGTGTGGATAGTAGATCACGTTGTGATGGTATACCCGATTGTAATGATGGATCTGATGAGAGAGACTGCCGTAAGCAATGTTATTTTGAAAAAGTTATTTGAGGTGGTTGGAATTTAATTGTAGTTGAAATGCAACTGCAATATGATAACTAGATTTTTTATATTATTTAACCTCATGCTCAGCCTTCTTATTTGTATGGAAGAAATATCAATGAATGGTTACTTGCCATAATTACTACTAATGATTTTTCTATTTTCTACTAACTGTTCTATTTTCATGCATGATATAATTGCCTTGTCCTAAATTCTTTTCTTATTAACATTCTCTTCTAATTTTTTAATTGACTGACTTTCAAACAGAGGAATGTGATACTGATGAGTTTAGGTGTGGGGATGGCAAATGTATCTATGACATATTCCGATGTGATGGCTTATATGATTGTGCAGATTATTCTGATGAACAGGAATGTGGTAATTTTCTTTAGATTTTATAAATGTTTCATATATAATTCATCATTACAACCATAATTATTTAGATTTTTCAAATAAATTGCACATAATTAAGCAATAAAATTTTTAAATTCTCATGATAGTGTTATTACAAAAATTACTTCTTTATACTTCCTGATGCGAGGTTTCTAAAATTAAAACATGCTACACTCTCAGTATGGAAAGTAAAGGATTAAATTATAATTCTTAATTGACAAAATAATCTTTTTGTATGATCGTTGGACTGTTAATAATGAAATTAAAATATTCTAAAAAAATTAAAACTAATTTAAAGCATTGGAAATTGAATATACTCTAAAAATGATGTTTCTGTATTGTTTTAATGGATAATAACATTAAGTAGCATTAAATGAAGTTGAGTTTTACATTTGCAAATGTTAGTTTAAACATTTAATTTTTTTATTCTAATTAATTTCTTAAATGTCATGCTGAATTTTGTTCAATTGTCAATCAAGTAAAAACTCTAAAATACCTAATAAACAAACAAAAACCCTCATTGTAAACTGGTTAGATGTGATTATAATTAACATTCTAAATTAATTATATATTTATGAAATGCCTATAAGCTATAGAATTCTTACATGCGATATTCTTTGGTATAAAGCTATATGTGAACAGCTGTATATACTAATAAAACAACATGCTTTCAGTTATTAAAACTGCTATTTTTATTTTTTATAGATAATATTTTGAAAAAAAAAAATCTTTACTTTTTGTTTTTTATGCACAGTCCATTTTGAGCAAGTACTTAATGATAATTGCATTCTAATTACAATAATGATAAATCTGCTGTTATTATTAAAATTAAATCTGCTCCAACTTTTTACAAAATGTGTTCTTAAATAAATAAAATCATACCGATTTTTCATAAGTACATTTATTTATAATATTTTTTCAGAAAGTTTGTGAAATTTAAAAAAAATTTGGGTGAAAGAAATTGAAGTCGCATATTGTAAATAATAACAATTTTTTATAGTAATTTTTCTGGGACAGATCTTCTAAATATTGCTGAATTTCTTTATTCCTAAATTATATCAAATTAAATCATCCAAATATATATTGGTTTTGCAATAAGTGAATATCAAAAAGGAAAAATAACTTTTACACATTTTCAAAATAAAACACTTTACATCATATTGAACAAATTCATTTATGCCATCTTTCTTATATAAAAGTCATCTACCTTATATAAAATTTTGAAATTTTAAATCTAAATAATGCTTGTACTTCATTTCTTTTTTCCTATTAATCTAATAACATAACGTTGCATGCATAACACTGTTTTCTTTCCCATTACTATTTTTAACAACTCTCTGCTCTTTTTGCATCTCATTTTATTCTTAGAAACTCGGCTTTGCCGACCTTCTCAATTTCGCTGTGTGACTGGTTTATGTATTGATAGAGCAAAATACTGTGATGGCCTGCCTGATTGTCCTGACAGATCTGATGAATTGGATTGTCGTATGTAGAAATTAGTATAGTTATTAATGCACCAAAAACTTCAATTTACACAGACTTTGTTTCACAATTTTGACTTATGTTTGAATAAATTTGTAAGAATTTCTATTAGCATTGCACTTAAATATTAGTTTGACAAGATCAATCAAATAAAAAAAAAAGTGTAAAAAATTTCAGAATTTTTTTTATTTGCTTATTTCAAAGTATAATTATGGAGGTGCTATTACCTAGCTGAAAATAGTAATTAAAGAAAATCTCAATAACATACCAAATTTATTCTACAGAGCAGCAAAAATGCATAGGTAACAAAATTCGGTCAAAAACATAAACAAGAATAGAACTTGCAATAAACAGCAGCATGTAAGTAGCAAACTGTTAATAAATAACCCTAACAGCACAAAGCACCCAGAGGTAACTCGCAATTATACACAGGAGCTCAATCACTTAATTGACTGACTTCGGTCCTGACTCCTGCTTTTAAAAAAAAAATAATATTTGTAACAGGACAAGGAAAGTGTTAAAAGGATAGACACAATGTATGTTCTCATGGAGTTGTGTCAAAATTCTTGCTGTGTTTGAAATCTGATTTTGTCACCAACTTCCAGAGTCTCTTATCTGGCATATGTATTCATGATTTGTTGGAACTATCTGTACAACTTCCTTATCATGAAAGCGACTATGCAGGGAAGCAATATTAAAATTCTTAACTGTATATTTGCATCAAGCAATGTATATAAAATGAATTGAAGTTGGATAAATAATTTACTATCAGTATCATAACTGTAAGCCAGGAAAATTAGTAAACACCAGAGGCCTGCACGAGACAGGAATGATATTTGACAGGAATGACAGAAAGAAGTTTAAAATATTCAGTTCTAACTTAATAATTTATTTTTAATTTCAGAATAAATAAATAAAAATTGTTAAATAAGATATAAATAACCATTGAATTATTTAATTTTTTCAATCTTTTAAAATCAGCTGAAAATATCTTAAAATGATTGATTTGAAAGACAACTGACAATTAAAAAATTATAATTCTTATAATTAATGATAGTGATCATTATGATTTATAATGGTGTCGCACATAAAAATTCAACAGGCATACCATACCTTGTAATTATTTTACTATTAGCAGTATTTAGTTATCACTTAAAGGATGGGGAGAATGAAATGTGCTGCTTATAATTAAAGATAAAATAGAATTAATGTATTCTTAATTGCTGTTCTTATGAATTATGCAATGTACATATTAGTTCTTACTTAAAATAACTCTTATTCTCCAATTTCCTTAACCTTTTTGTTTTAACTTCCTGATTTATACAAATCAATATTTCCTTTACTACTATATTCATACCATCATCTTTAAACATATGAAGGGTGCAGAGATCAGCTATTTATATAATGATGTTATGTATGTGTTTGTTATATTCAAATCTGTTATAATTTCAATTCTTATGTCATTTTTGTGAAACCAATCAGTTGTGTAAATCGAAAATTAGGTGTATAAAGAAATTAAGTAGTTAGTTTTTATACATATTTTCGCTTATTAAAAGTTATACAGTTTTCATTCCTGGGTTTAGATAGAGTACCTTGTAAAAAAAAAACTGTTGGAACATTTTTAAAAATTTTTGTTTTGTTGAACAAAAGATACTTAGTGAAAATATTAAAATTATATTTGTTGTATAATATTTTAGCATATTATTCTTTTGAAAACATCAAGCTTTTTAGTTTATAAAATAGTTAGAATTCTCTTCCTTTATTTTCTGTGATAGTATCATTGAATATAAAATCGTACTGTTTATTAATCTTTTTTTATCGAAAAAAATTGCATGTTTCTAATATGTATTTTTAATTTAATTTTACATTTATATTGAAAAAAACTAATCTTATACATGAGGTTTTATTAAAATTATTTCCAGAATACTTTCTAAAATATTAGTATTTTATATATCTTGTTTTGGTTTTATTAGATGAAGATATGTCATTACCTTTTTTGAATACTTTCAGATATGTAATTTGCAGCACTTAACAATAGAAGTTACATTTATTTCTCATAGTGTTGTGATTAATTTATCTGCTTCCTTTCATTTTCTTCTTGCATTTTTAAAAGAATTTAGTGGTATTTTTAAAATTTTTAATTTTAAATAGGGGCCTGTCAGGCTGGAGGTTATGTTTGTGCAAATGGACAGTGTATTGAGCGTTACCAAAGATGTGATGGTACCTTTGATTGCAGTGATTATTCTGATGAATCTGATTGTGGTAAGTGTACTTTTTGAATCATTAGTTGAAACTTTTAAGGATACTCTGTTGTAACAAAAACACAAATTGTTTTTGATTATCTTATTTTTAAAATTCTCGTTTTAAAGGAATATTTTTTGTAAACAGTACTCCTTTTTATTTACATTTTTAAATAATTTTAATACTTATTTAAAAACCAATTTAATCTATAATTTCATTAAATGTTTCAGATGAATTCTGTGATTCAACTTTGAAAAATTAAATTTTCCCTGTTAAAAATTAACAAAGTTGCATACTTATTTATATTTATCAAAATGCTATTATATAAGCAATCAGTACCAGTTTAAAAGAATTTTTAAAATTAAATAATAAGTTGAAAACTTCTGCCATGAAGTCTATGAAATCATCATATTACTGTGGCATTAAGTTTCAAGAATCAAGAAATTATTGTCATTTTTAATAGATAATTTTTTTGAATGTCTCATGGCTATGAAATTCAGAGGATGTTTTTTTAATTAAAAATATGGTATGATATTACTACCATATTTTTAGAAACGGAAACTAAATTCATCATTATACTTTCATTCTATGACAAATGTGCCAGTCTATGAAAAACATGAGTTTAGTTCTTTTCGATTTTAACCTAATATGCATTTCCTTAATATTTTTCTAATTATATAAATTTCTTTATAGCACCTGAAGGAGGAATCAACATCAAGGTATATCCTGAAAGGCAGAGTATCAGACAAGGTAAAAGCTCATGCAATATCCATATTATTAAATAAACGCTTTAACAGTTTGCAGATGGATTTAATTTTCCATGGATAAATCTAGTCTGAACAACTGCAACTGTTTCATATTTCTATCACATAATTGAGACCACAGTTTCAGACAAAAGTTTTCCTTTTATTTTAATTATAATTTTTTTTAAGAGGACTCCTTTCCCGTGCATTTGAAATTAGATTTTTATAAAAAGTTATTTTAAAAATCTGTATATTTTGCACAAGTTAAGCTTAGTATATTTAAAAGTTATTATTTCTTCTTGTGGATCTAATAAACATCTGTATTTTATGTAACTGAAACCTAATTTTTGATTTTCTGTATTTCGTATAACCATGATAACTTGTGTATATAAAGCAGTTGCTAAGGATTCACAATATTGAATTTTTGTGCTGCTTTTGTTTTAAAAAACATTTTTCAAACAAGATGATTGAATTTGCAACATTTTTGCGAGTGAAACTAAAAACAGTATTTAGTTATAATGTTCCAAAGGTTTGTCAAGTTTTAAACAAACACATTATTTTTGAATTTGCACAAATTAAGCTTGAGATATTCAGAATCATTGAATTGATTTTAAATTGTAAATTTATTTATTTATTTCATTAAGTTAAGGAAATAGTTTTGCACATTTTGACGAAAGAAGGAACTGTACCATCATATATTTCAGGTAATTCTTGTCTTAATAGATCATCGTTTAGAAAGTTATGTCTTCTTAGAACTATGTTTAATTTAAAAAAAAAAAAAAAAAGAAAGAAAAGAAAAGAAGATGTATTAAGTAATTTTCTTTGTAATTACAAATGTTAAAAAACAGTATTAAATCAAGTATAGACTAGACATTTTTCTTACTCTTAAATAAATTTATGTATAGTTATCATGAAGGCGAAGTAAATATATTGTTGAAAAAAAATCAATTTGTTCTCTTTCTTTTTTTTTTCTATGAACTGTATTTCATTTCACCTTTTTATAGCTAATACAGAACTGTGTATGCCACTGTTTTCATAGAAGTTAATTTTTCCTGAAATTAGCCTGCATTACTGTTAGCTACTGTTACAAATAATTGTTATAATTAATATTGTAAGTTAATATTAATATTAAGTTATAAGTAATATTGTAATAAATTATATGATAGTTAACTGTACAAAAAGTTTGCCTAGAATGATATTTTGTCATTTTAATCATTAATATCCCAAAATTTTATTGCTGTAAACTTTTGCTCCTTAGGACGAGAGGTGGTATTCCGTTGCCGTGATGAAGGTACTCGTAGGTCTCCTGTGAAATGGACTCGAGCTGATAATCTGGCTATGCCTCCTGGTTACACTGACAGAAATGGTCGTCTTACCATTCCCAACATTCAACCAGAACACAGTGGTGTCTACATATGTACTTCAGCTGGCCCATCACGAGGAACAACATCAAGTGCACAAAAAGCTGCATTCCTCTCTGTTCAACCATGTAAATATGCTGATTATTGTGACCTTGCCAAAGTTTGGGGGCTTCGTCGCAGATTTAAATAAAATATTGAGGTTATTTACTGGTTAGGGAGTTATTTATAGAAAAATGAACCAGTTCAATAAATAATTTCAGACTGATGCCTCTTAGAGGCTTTTAAATTAAAAAAAAAAGATTTATTTAAAATTTTTTTAGTATTGTTTTAAACCAATTAGTTGAAAGTAGTTATTTCTCCCCTCCGAAAAATGGCTGTTTTTTTTTTTTTTTTTTTGTTTGTTTCTTCTTATGAATTGACTAATTTGAAAAGAACCAAGACTGATTTCCTTTATATATTGCAAAATATTGAAATATAAATGCAAAATATTTTTAGATGTATATTTGTCCCTAGAATTTTAAATAATTAATTTGGATAGAGTTTTTTTTTTATCTTGTGAATTTATACCGTGTTGTCTTAACTATTTTATATATTTAACAATGCGTTTTAATATGAGCTTATATTTATAAGTGGAACTAGCTGTGTTTTTAGTATTAGAAGACATGTTTTATGCTTAATGCTAAGCTTCACGCTTTTTATCATATTTATATCAATTGCTTGTTAATGTTCAATGTATTTTATTTAATTAAATAATTATTACTGGAGACTACTTTTTTGTATGAAATGATAATTTAATCCAGTAAAGAAATAATATTTTATAATGGATATTTTGAAAATACTCTTTCATGCTGTGACTGCCATATTGTATTTCTTTATGCATATTCCTGAACGATATTGTTCCTTTCGTACATTTCCATTCATTAATTACTCTCTACTGTGATATTTTTAATAAATCTATACTTTTGGTTGTGTTCATAGAGAAATATTTGAAAATACCCTGCAATTATTTCCATATAATTTTTTTTTGTTACAGATATTTAATTCTTCATTTAGTATTAATGATGTAAATACTTTTTTTAAAGTCTTTTAAATATTTCATACTTTAAAAAATGCAAGGAACATTTAAAATTTTGTGTTTAATATTCATTAAAATAGAAATGATTTTTATTTTTTATTTCTTGAACTTCAGGAGAAACTTTTATCCTTAGTATTACCTATTTTGCCATTCCAAATGTTTTTGGTTGTATTTTTAATTTTTTTCTAATGAGAAATGTATTGTTTTCTGAATATCTGTTTGAACTGGAAAGAAAATGTTTGCAATAATAAGACATTTATTATCTAGAAAATTTATTTAATTTGAGCAAAGTGTGATGACTTAAGCATGACAGAATCTGTTTAATGTTTCTGTATTAAATCAATTACATTTACAGCTTCGCTGAAAAAATAAAATGTATAATCTAGTTTAAATTTACTAAGCTAGTTTGTGGTAATAAAATCACTTTAATATATATTTTACAACATAACTAATATCCAATATTTTTCAATTCGTGATATCTTACACTAGTCAAGATGAATACTACTTTATGCCTTACAAAATTGTATAACTATTTCAGTTGAAGTATTTAATAATCCGCTGCTTGTTTTGCATTTTAAACATTTATAAAACATTAAGCGGCTTTTACTAGCATTAATTTACTAACATTTAACATGGAAATTAGCCTGACTGTAAAACAATTCATAATGTGACTGATTTATAGAATGGTGAATGAATTTGTGCCTGAAAAAAAATCTTATCTTCTAAATGAATATCCGGCCTTTTTCTAGTTTCAATGTATTAACAAAACTGACCTTGCTCTGTAGCTGTTCCTTTCTATGGAACGTCTTTCCCGTCCAGTAATGTTGGAGGTATGACTCTGTTTCTGGAAGTAAGCATGTTTTGCAAGCATGCTATACTGAATCATTTGTACTTTGCATGCTGTATGTGTTTTAGTTGTATTAGATGCTTGAAATGGTGCCATATGAATAAAGTATTTTTTATACTTCAGTTTCTTTGTCATTGATTTGACTTCAATAAAATTTTTACTTGGGCTGGGATTTCTTTCTTTTTAAAAGGTTTTGCATGATGAAACATAGTGTAGTTGCTTGAAGCATTTAATGCTTTTTATCTTCTTTATTTAATGTTAGTATAAAATATTTATTGATGTAGTTTTGATAATAAAATTCGTGGCATCATTGCATGAGTGTGGTTATTATTACAAAACGTTATTAAAGCATGATGTATAATTTTTTTCAATTCAATATGATTGATTGGATACAATAATTTTAATTTGTTTGATTGCCTTCAAAAATTGATTTCCTATATTTGCAGTGATTATCCATATGATGAGTGGAGATGCAAGAATAACTATAAGCCAATTTATTTTTATTTATTAAAAAAAGCTTGGAATATTTAAAAACAAAAGTTTTGTAAGAAAAAAATAATTCTGTTTATCGTTAAAGTGAATAATTTCGTATGTGTTGTTTTTATTTGATATGACATCATATAATTACTTTGTTTCCCAAATAACTTCTGAAATTCTTAGAGATTATAACAGTAATTACAATAAATTAATTCCTGAACATTCTTGTAGATATTTGATGTTTTTCTTAAATTCTCAATCATTTCAATATTTAAAATTTCACAAAAAAAAAGTAGATAGGATAGTTTAGTCACACTGTTTAAAGAAACTGTAAATCGTTAATTATTTTTTCCATGAAGCAGACGGATATTCTCTGCAGAATTAAATATTCTATTTAAATGTCAATAAATTTGGAAATCAGAATTTTGATCTAATATTATACTAAGTATTTGACATGTTTTAATCTCAGTTGTATTTGGAGGAAAAATACAGGAATGGAGCAATAAATCTTTACATTGTCTTATCTTGATTTCAACAGTTTATTGTATAGCAAATATTTTCAATGGATATTAAAAGTTATATAAGAAATAAAATCTTGGAATCTGTTTCACAAACAGTTCAATAATGACAGTTCGATTTATTGCAATAATCTATTTAATATTTCACTCGTGAAAAGAGGGTGCACATTTTGTTTTGTAAAAAAATCAGTTTACAAACAATGATTGTAAATTTAATATTTTGAAGATTATCAATGCATTGAGGCTTATGAAGAATGCTCTTGGAATAAATTTCTCCCCCTTCTCTTTATATTTGTTTTAATTAAGAACTCTAATACTGTTTTTTGCCACTCTCATCTACATTGCTTGTTCTTTCTTCCATCACCATGCTGCCATCTGGACGCTGTCCAATTCTACTAATTGAATGCTATCTTCAGTCACACTAGCTTGAGCTATTTTTGATTATACTTATTTCCAAAAAAACTGTACACCTTGAAGCTTTCCATAATCATCATTTTTTTCTACACCAAACAGAAGCATAGGGGCCACAATAGCTGTAAAGCTGTTGTGCTGTACCCTGGCCACATCCCAGACTAGTCCACCCCAAAACATTGCTTTTGTCTAGCCACATAGCTTTTGGTCTTTCTCTTTCCATCCAATTCATATCAATACAATTCTTGTATTATTATTTTGCAGTATTCTAAGTATACATGCAATGCTATTTTTTAATTTTGGCAGAAATAGGTTTAGTAGAAATTTTATTATACAAATCAATATTTGAAATTTTATTTGGTCAACATATTGTGAAGAATTTTTCTGAAGCAAGTAGTTTAGGGAACATGTAATTTCTGCTTTTGTGAAGTAGTAAGTTTCCAAGTTTCATTACTGTAAAGAAAAATTGCTAATGCTGTTAAATTAAACCTTGCAGTTTTAATTTATTACTTATAATGGAGGCTATACATGATCTATGCATATTCTGTATAAAGGTTTGGCCTTTCTAATTGGGGTTTTTAATCTTTTCATCTGTGCTTCCTATTTTATCTATTGTAACTCCATTGTATGAAAAAATAGCTAATCTTTTCGATTTTATTTTGATTTATCATAAGTAAGTCTTTAACTTTTCACTATATTAAAATTCGAAATTGATTTGTTATTGGATTATTTAAATTTCTCTCCTTGCTTTCATGACATATTAGATGAGGTAATTATACGATTAATAAGTTTTGGTGCACATATTTTCAAAAGGGCTTAAAAAAACATGCAGTAAATTTCTGAATTCTTTGATAACTTTTCAACATGTGATTAGAATTTAAAATCATTAGTCGGGGATCTTATTTAAAATGATCTGTTTTTGTATTATAACTAAATTCATTTCTAATAAGTTTTAAAGAAAATTTGCCTACTATTTTTTCTAGTTCATTGAAAATTGATATATGCTTGATAAAAAAAAAGTTCAATATCTTTTGATTTAAACTAATAAGTAAATTTTTTCTTTCTTGCGGCATTCTTTTGTTGCCACTTGGTAAGCAAAGTTCCTATAGATATAAATATGATATGATACTTTAAATTGTACTTCATGTAAAATTTAATTTTATGTGTTTGAAATTTCTATTGATTACAGTTTATTCTTCAAAATTCATTAAAACTATTTTATTTTTTCCTTATGTAAATAAATAAGACTACTTAAATTAGAAATAATAACTCTTAAGTTTATAATGCATTAAGATAGAATAAAAATAGACTAAAAAAAAAATGATGAATCCAGTTTGAAGATTGTCCTGGTATATTCTTAAATAAAATTATGTAGTAATTTATGTAATAATTTTACTTAATAAATTATGTAATGATTTTAGTTAAAAATAAAATAGCTAAAATTTGAATAAATAAAATAGTTAGTAAAAGTAGGAAAGTTGATATTGAATTTTAAAAAAAATCTTGAAAACTACCACTGTTTGCATTTAGTTTGATTTAATTTTTTCTCTTTCAAAAAAATATTCTCGCTAGAAAAGAAATTAAAGAATCTATTAAAATTCTTTTTAGCTACTTGTATATGGATGTATCATTTGTAATTCTAAATTAGTAATTGATTTTAGTTCATCTACCAAAAACAATTTACTTTCTTTTCTAGTGAAGCCATAATCCAACAACAGTTTTTAAAAATAAATAAATTTAAGTTAAAATTAGATAAAGTTTATAAAGAAGAGGATGGGTAGGACAAATTATATTTAGATATCTAATCCTTTTTGTGGCACATGCTCTTAAAGTTACAACTATTTTAACTTGCAAATGACTTTATAAACGCTTTATTTCTCCTGTGAGGAACAAATAATCTTGCTCCATAATTTATCCTAAATAATTTTTCTATATAAATTCCTAAAAACAAAGAATGAAAAAAAAAAGTTTTAAATTTACATCTAGATTTACCTTACTTTAACTAATATCGTAAAATTTGTAACTGTTTGGGTATTGAAGATTTTCTTGGATATTTTAATAATCAAAAGCGTTTAATTGACTACCAAATGTTTAATTATTTAAGGCTATCGTGTTCTTTTCATCTTAAAATCAGCATTAGTTTTTTGGGACTTCATTAATTTGAAATTCAAGAACTTTGATAATATTTGAATAAAATTCCTGGACAGCTGATGTATCTTACATTAATATGTTATGATTCTAAAAACATTCTGAAAATAAATATAATTGTTCAGTTTAGCATTTTGTTTTTCATGGGATTAATTTTAAATTCTAACTAAAATGTAAAGATACATTTTGACTCTTTTTTTTTCCCGTATGAATCTCCTTAATAACTCCATTAACCTTAGAGTAAAATTCGTAATTAAATTAGTAATTGATTCGCAACAATAACAAAATATTTATTATTTTAATTTAAAAGTTATTTTGGAGAAATTAAAAAAAAATGCATGATTGTAAGAAATATGGAAGAAAAATCAAACTTAATATTGTGCTTTGAGATACAATATTTCATTTTTAGTTTAACTTTTTAATAATAATTTAAATATCAATAATTACCATCCATTAATATAATCTTCAAATCTTGCCCACATAAATTTTTATACTTCGGGATGGGTTTTATATTTATAATCATGCATAATGAAATTTTTAAATAAATTTATTAGTTCTTTAATAACTTGTTATCAATTAGAAATGATCTTTAAATATTTTAAATTGACAAAGTGAGCAAAAAATTTGAAGAAAATGCAATTGGAGTTAACATTGGATTAATCTAAATTACGAATTGCTTTCCAAATTGCTTTTATTTTTACCTAAATCAATAAGGTTATAAAACTTGTATACCCAAATGTAAAATTTACTATGTATTTTAATGTCTAATAATATTGTTTAGTCTTTTGAATTTAAAATAACATTTTATTCTTTATGAATTAATTGGTAAAAGGGAGAGGCACAAATAGAAAATGGCTGCTACAAATACATCTACTGGGAACTGTAAAACTTGAAAGCTGTGCTTTCATCTTGTTTCTTTTTTTGTATTGCCTTATTATTAATCTCAGCAAATCTGAAATAAAAAATGAAAGATTTACAAATTTTATATAAAAAATTTGTCAAAAAGCTCTTTGATACATATCTTGACAGTAAAGAAGTATTTTCTTTTAAATATTGCTTATTGTACTTGATGAATTTAGATTTTAAAGTTAGTTACATCTAAGTAATATAAAATTCATTCAAATGAATGAATAGCTTATTTTATTTTAGAGTTGAACAATTTTTTATTAATTTTTAAATACTTCAGATGTACCTCCCACTTCTCGACCAACACGACCACCAGGAGCCTGCTCTAGAACCGAAGCCACATGTCAAAATGGTGAGTGTATCCCCAGGGCTTATGCTTGTGATGGAGACTTTGATTGTACAGACAGATCTGATGAACAGAATTGTGGTGAGTTTTTCTTCTTCTTTATTCTTATTCCATCTTATTTTAGAAAAAAGTTTTAGCTTTTATAAAAATTGATCCACAATTAATCAAATAATCAGTAATTTCATTAATATATTAATTACCATGTGCTTATGTGTGAAATATTATTAGTCTATTGCTCTAGGGTTTATTATTTTGAAGAACAATAGAAGAATAAAAAAATACTTATTTTAAATTAATTAATTATTAAAAGAAATGAATAACTTATTATTAATTATTTGATAATGTAATACAATAGTAAGAGAAATATCTATTTAACTTATTTTTATACTTTATATGGTGTATTTAAAATTTTAAAGATTTTTGAATATTAAATAATTTTTTCATTTTATCATGATTATTATCAAAGTAGAATAGATTATAATATGCTTAAATCTTACTACATTTTCTGAATTTTTTAAAATTTTTTATGATGTCTATAATTTATTGATTTTTGTTTGAGGTGCAAATAGGTAATGCTTGCTATATTTAACTTGATAGTTTTAATATAGTTGTAGCGAAGAAGGTAGTCATATTTTCCCATCATTTCTGGTTTTATTCTGTCTTGTTAGAATTCTGTACACTTGAATCAATTTATTTTTTTTATGAATTAAAATAGATATAATTTATAAAATTTTGAAAATTAGAAATCATTAAAGAATTAGATTCTTGATTTTAGATATATTGCAAAACTCTTAGAATTATGTAGGATTCTTCAAGCGATGTATTCTGTTTTAGATTACCAGCACCAGTGTCAACCTAATGAATTTCAATGTGATAATAAGAAGTGCGTTCTTAAAGTATGGCGTTGTGATGGTGATAATGACTGCGGTGATAACAGTGATGAGAAATCTTGCAGTAAGTTTTTAAAAAACGAAAAATAAACTTCAGCAATAATTTCATTTAGAGAAAAAGTTTACTGATTGTTTCTTCTGTGCATAGGCCCTAACCCTGCTGGCTCACCTTGTCGTTATGATGAATACCGTTGTTTGTCTGGTGACCAGTGCATACCTAAGAGCTTCCAATGTGATGGCGAATTTGATTGTCAAGATAAATCAGATGAAATTGGCTGTGGTAAGTACTTTTTATTCATGTGGAAATGCTATCTGGTTCTATAGTATATTCCTTTCTTTATAATTTCACATTTTTTGGCAGGGAGGGGTACTCTTTGAATAACTCTTTGATTACACTAAAAAAAAATGATGCTAGCCAAGGATAGTCTACTGAAGTATTGCTAGATTTTGCTTTCTATTTAGATGTTTTGTTAGCAGTAACATTTGGCTTATAGATTAACTTACAGATATTTGATGCTTAAAGTTGCAATCAAATCATTATCATACAAAGTGCTTAAACATAAATTCTTAAGTCCTTAAATGGTTTAAAATTATAATGAATGTTCAAATTGGATTTATCATCTTATAGGAAGCCGACGAAACCCTGCAATTGTTTCATGAAAATGTAATTAAGATTACATTACAAATTTAAATAAAAAAAATTAAATATTGTTATCTATAAATCATTAGTGTAAAAAATTCTATAAAACCTATTTTTTTATTAATGTTTATTCTATGCAACAATTCTATTCTGTTATTTAATAACAGAAATATGTAACTTGTAAATTCATTATTTATTTTAGCTTCCCCTACTATTACACAACCACCACCTGAGACATTGACTGTAGAAGAAGGAGAAACAGTGACTATTATTTGTAGTGCAGTTGGTAATCCAACACCTATAATCAGTTGGAGATTGAACTGGGGAAATATACCTTCTGGACCTCGTGTATCTGTTTCAAGTGAAAATGGAAGAGGAACTGTCACCGTTAGAGAAGCTAGGCAAACAGACCAGGGTGCATGGAGTTGTGAAGCTATCAACAGTAAAGACAGTGTACTAGCTATACCCGATACTATTTTAGTAGTGAAGCGTATGTATTACTTTGTTTGTGTATGTTTAAATTTTATAGATTTTACATTATGAAAACCTTATTACATTTTTATATTATGAAGTATATAGATATAAATAGCTACATTTTAAGCCATGAATAAAAGCTGCCAATAAAACATTGGTGGCTTTTAATAATTTAATGACAAAAAAAAATATTCTTTGTCATAAAGCTGTTTTAAAAGTCATATAAAATATACTTAAAAGTTTCATTTCCTAAATAGAGGATAAATGTATGTATATTTCTAAATTGTTAAACACATCTAATTGAAAAAGCTTTCATTTGCAGCTAAAGCTGGAGTATGTCGACCTCCTCTTTTCAATGAAAAAGCTTCTGTGTCTTCTGACTGCTTGAGATGTTTCTGCTTTAGTGTCACAGAAACATGCTACAGTAGCAGTCTACATGTCATTAAAGTTAGTATTAAACTACTTTTCATTTAAAAAATGTTTCTTAGCTTTTCCATCATCTTCCTTTTTTATATTCTCCTAAATATTTTCTAACAAATGTTAAGGCTTATGTTTGTTAAATTACTTTATAAAGTGATGTTTAATTTCAAAGCTGGTTGCTTTTTAAATTAAATTTTTTAAAAACGTAAATTAAAAAAAAAATTGATTCCAAATAGGAATTTTTTGAAATGCAAAGTGTGTGATTTAATTGCAGAATTAATGTATTTACATATTTTAGCTTTTTCTAGATAAAAAAGTTATATTTGTGCATTTAAAGTGAAATTTTGTGTTTAGTCTTCCTAAGACTTCTTTTTATGATAATGAATTTGATTCATAAAAGTTTCCGTGCCATCTTCCTTTTAGGTTTGACAATGTTTTATTAATACAAAAAGTTAAAAAAAAAATCATCTTCACTTAAAGTATCTCTTTTAAATTTACTGAATAATAATTTTAAAAAAAGAATGTTTAATTTTCTTATTTTGAAATTTGTCTTTCTTTCATATGAATATCAAGGTATGAATTTTTGCTGGATGAAAGTTGTTGGACAGAGATCTGGCATAATTTTATTAACAAACAAAGGATGTTTTCATGATTGTAATTGCCTTTATATACAATTTCTCTTTAGGTTCCTCTTCAAACTGAAATTGCTATTGTTGCATTACAAAAAGATGGTAGAGGTAATTATGAGGATGTTGGTCAGAGGTATACACCAAATCAAAATGCTATTCAGTATAATTCTGCAAACAGAGAATACAAAGTTGAAGCACATGTACGTAATGATGCTCCTCGAGATGTATATCATTATTGGAGTCTACCACCAGAATTTTTAGGAAACCAGGTACACAATAATTTTTTAAATTCCAATGCTTACTAATAAAGGGGAGCAATTCAAAAATGATAATTTTTAGAATATTCATTCTTGCTATGTAAAGATTTTTATTTATCCTTTGTATTGTGTAAGATTTGTGAATTTTGTTTCACTTATTTCCTCGATTCAGTTTATTTCTTATTATGATTAAGCAATTGCTTTTTAAGATTTTTAATAAGTAAAAAAATAGCTTGTATGTTTGTTAAATGATAATTAGATTAATTAAAAAAAATTAATGTAAATTTTGGATGTTACAATAAGCTTTGTTAAAATAGTCAAAATATATTATTTGAAGTTATTAGTCTTATTATATTACTTGTTCTTATTCATATTTTGATTTTTTTAAATTATATATTTGACTATCTTGTGTTTTTATTATATCAAAATTGTGATATATTTTATAACCATATACTATTTAATGTCTGTAATAAAAATTTTTTAAAATTTTTTTTGCTTTATATAGATGTTTATTTTATATGTACTAAATTATATTAATTTTTGCATTTTCTTTTTTAAACTAAGATAATTAAGATTGTTTTTTCATTTTCAATTAATATAAGACGATTTAATTGTGTGTTTATTTATTAAATTTAAAATTAGCTGATTCGTAATTTAGTTTCAATGTGAATTGAATTTTTTGTTATTAAAATTTAAGTAAATTTATGTGTTTCAATCAAAATTAACTGATTTTTGTTTCCACCAGTTGAACAGCTATGGAGGCTACATTCGCTACATGTTTAGATACTCGGCGCCTTTCCCAAGAAGCACTCCAAATATAGCTGATATTATACTAAAAGGAAATGATTTGACTTTGTATCATGTTATGAAACAACCATTTGGACCTCAACGAGATAACAGTGTTGAAGTTCGTTTCTGGGAGGTAAATATCTAATAACATTATTTTGATTATTATGATACTATTTTTATTTGGCAATTCTATTGAAGGAATTATTGGTACTCCCACAAATCATAATGTACTACAAAAGAAACTTGAATGCTTCAAGAAAGTTCTGATAAAATTCCATTTATAAAATAAGAAATATCTTGTAATAAGTAATTTGCATTAAAAGAATAATTTCAATATTTGTAAGTTGTTTTAAGAGTTTTAAAAATTTAAGTTGATACAGCAATTTTTATAAATGAATTGAAATTAATATTGCTGTAAGCCTTAAACTTCTCGAATTTCAAAGAGAGGTGCAGGTTGTAAGGGTATCAATAATGATAATTGAAATATACATGCTGTGATCTTCATTTGAAACAGAAACTGGCCCACAATGTAGAACTTGCATGGTCAGATTTGACCATATTAGTAATGAAATGTTTAAAAATAAGGTTCATTGTTTCTCTTCCTCTGACCTTTGCTGCCAATAAATGTACATAAACTGAGTGCAGCACTATGGAATTGAAAACTTATCACCTTTTTACATATTTTAGATTCTGCATTACAAACTGTATTTAGTTAAAATAATTTTCAATTCTTGCTCAGTAAACTGCTTCTTATACAATAAATAATTTTGGAAAAATGTAATCATATAGTTTTTGTTTCTATTGTGTATTGCAAAAACAACTATTTATTAAGATAAGTGTTTTGGTATAAAGTTTTTTAAAGTATCATTGATGGAACCAATTTCAAACATCCATAAGATTATAATTTTAGACTGTTTAATTATGTTGGTTTAAGTGCTAATAAAGCTTTAATTCAATAAATGGATAATAGCTTGAATGTGTTCAGTTAATGATTAAATTTGAGAGATTTTACTGATTTTTCTACTGAATTTGATTTGTTCATAAACTTGGATAAATATTTTCTATCTTGTATATTTTCCATTTGTTTTGATAGTTTAACATTTTAAAAGGAAGTTTGTGTATTGTAATATTTTATAAAAATTCAAATGAGATTGATGAGGAAAGGTTATTTAATTTTAGAATAGTTAGCATCTTACTTTTTGTTGTTCAGTATTTTAGAAATTGCTTTGTGCTAAAATTTTTGTTGTTTCTCAGAAATACTCACCTGCTTTTTTCAAATCTGTCTTCCACTGCTGCTGCTGAATTAAAATAATGATTAGATTTTAAAAATATTTAGCTATCATTTGCTTGCTGGTTAAACACATTTAAACTTAATCTCTTTATGGGGTAGGCATATTTATGCTTTTTCTTTTTTTTCGTAGTTGTTTCAAATTCACTTTGAAAGAATCAAATTGTTGTTATTGAGCATATTGAGTATTTTTTTAGTATTATTTTGAGATTAAAAGAAAAGAATGTGACTGTTTGCATTTTTAATTATAGGGTGAATGGCACAAAAGTGAAGCTCAAGGTCGTGGTGATGTTTCTTTCGGTGATGTGACAACTCGGCAAGATATTATGATGGTCCTTCAAAATATTGAAGCATTTTATGTCCGTGCTACATACGATGATGAAATGATACATTCCAGGTATATAGAAAGAAACTTTAAATAATTCTTGATTGTTTTTATTATACAAAAAAAATCCTCTTCATATATTTAAGTATATTAAATGTTATTGATAATTGAAATTTTGAATACTTTTCAGTATTCTCAACTTCCAAATGGATTCAGCATCTCTTTCTGATCCATCTGCTCCTCAAGCAGTGTTTGTTGAAAAATGTTCTTGCCCTCAAGGTTATACTGGAAATTCTTGTGAAGTAAGTTCTTGTCTTGAATAGAATATATTCTATAGAATACTAATAAATTGTTTCTAACAGACTGTTTGATGAAGCTCGTGCTGAACCTATTAAATTTCAATATCTGCATAATGAATTTTAATTGTTTTTTTTTCAACCTTATCGATATAAATGGTTTATTATTTTAGGAATGTGCCGAAGGATACTCTAGAAGAAAGACTGGCTCAGGACTCGGAGATTGTGTACCATCTAGGGTTCCTTGCAATTGTCATGGCCATTCCAGTTTATGTGATCCAGTGTCTGGGGAATGCTTGGTAATGAAATATTTCTTATGTCATTTATCATGTACTAATTGAAAGGTTCGTTAATTAATTTTCTCTAATCGAAATGTTGAATGTATAGTATATTGAAAATAATATTGATTTTTATTAATAACCTAATTTTATTAATAAAATATTTAATTACTGTGTTGCTGAGTTGTATTTAAATTATTACTATTGCTAACTATATATTGTAATCATTATTAATATTAAAACCAAACTTTTATATAATGAGCATAAACATTCCTGGGAAAAAATTTTATTTATTGAAGTTCAGATACTTAGCCATTTCTGAATATTGAAATTTCTATCACAAAATCTTTATCATTTTCTTACTAAAAGCAACTATGCATAATAAAATTTTTAGATTTAAAGAAAACTTGAAAAAAATTTTGTATCAAGGAAATTTACTGTAAAATATGTTTCCAAATGACAATTTTTCAAAAAGTTCTCATCCTTAATTATCAAAATTTTGAACTGTTTTTTGCTGGGTTTTTAATTTTTAAATTTTTTTCATTAAGTTGAATTACTCTTTTACAGTTTCAGATTTCTGTTTAGGGACTGCACTCACTATAAGAAATTTTAAATAAAAATCTCATTCAAAACTAGGAAAGAGATTCATAGATCAAAACCTGACATATGACTTACTAGCAATTGTTTATTACTTCTTCATAAATGATTTCTGATCTTCCAAAAATTACTATTGCAAAAAAAAATCAGTGAAGCAGAATCCCCATCTCTGTTTAATTTATATGACTTTTTATGAAGGAAATCATTGGCCGCTTCAATTATTGCAGTAGATATTTTTATGCATTTTTTTAAAAATATTTGGACATTTTATTCAACATATCAAAAATATTTTATATTGAAAGTTTAAGATTCTAGGAAAAAACTTTGGGTTTGGAAATTTGAAATATGGAGGTATCACAATATATTTTTTTTTATAATCTCTTAAGTGCTAATGGATTGAGTATGAGAAAAATTTGTATATATATATATATATATATATATATATATATATATATATATATATATATATATATATATATATATTAGTTCTTTTTAATCTGAATACTGTTGTCTTTCTCTTTTTAATGCTTTTAAATTTATGGAATTGAAAGTCTAATTTTATGAGAAGAGATAGCAAAATTACTTTTTTTTATTTCCTTGTAGAATTGTCGACATAATTCAGAAGGTCGGCAATGCGAGCGTTGCAGGAGAGGTTATTTTGGAGACGCAAGGCGTGGCACCCCTGAAGATTGTCAACCATGCCCTTGTCCATTGATTACCACCCCTAACCAGTATGTAGCATTAAATTACGTTTTAAATTTTCAATGAACAATTTGTTTATTAGAAGATTTATTTGCTTTATATTTTAATTGTACAAAATCATTGCCCTCTTTCATCCTAGCATTACCTGTGTTGGATGGAAGATAAGATTTTTTTTATGCATAATTTTATTCGAGGAAATAATAATTAATTCTAAAAATTTTATTTAAAAATTATAACCGTATAGTTTTAAAATCATTAGAATTATACAAAATTGTTCATTTTTTTCCCTCTAAATTTCTTAGCATTAAAATCCTTCATAATTTTAGCATCGCATTATACAATTTTCTTTTAATTGAAGTAGGTTAAATTCTTTATAACCTAATTTTTGTGTGCACCAATACATACAATTCAATACATTTATTTTTTTAATATTAATCCTATTACTTTGTATGTATAGGCTCAAGTAAAAAAAATTATTTTTAACACTTTTTTTGTACTTTTAAATACTGAAATAAGTTAACCAGTTTTTTTTTCAAATTAGAAATAGAATGTAGACTCATATTTCGTTTGATTTGTTTATACATGTATGAAAATGTATTCCAGAGCAATTACCTATGACTAACATGATTTGAATGAAATAAGTAATTTCTTCTTTTCTGCATTATGTCAGTCTCTTGGACTCCAGAAGTCATGCCTTGCATTCTGAATGGTAACACTAACATAAATATATAGGTGTTTTATTGCATGATGTAATATTCCAGCATGGTTGTCAGACCCTCCATGTGACAAGTCTTTCAAATAGTAATACCTCTTAAATGTATTATAGTAAAGCCCTTCATTCCTTGTATAAAAATGTGATCCCATGATTTAGTGTTTATAATGCCATTATTTGTTCATTATATTATGTAGCTCCTCAGCATGATACCATTCATTATATTAACTGAGAAACATTGCATGGTTACCACTTGTATGCTATTATAAATTATTTTTTCTATTTTATATTGATGTACTTTGTTGGAAGAGGATAACACAATTTTTATCACTTATAAATGGGGAATAAAAATTATTATATGAAGGTACAATTTGATATTTTGAGCAAGCTTTAAAAATATTATTTCTATTACATATGAGTAAGCACCTTTAATTATTATTTTTAACAGCTTTCATCTACTTCAACAAAAGACAGACAGGGAAGGGGTTAATTTTTTACCTTAATTTCCAAAATGACTACAATTTATTTGACTGCTCAATGGCAGAATTGTGAATTTCTGAACTGATGGAAGATTTTTATTTTATTTTAATGAAATTCCAATTTCGAGTCCAGACTAATTTAGGTGTCATTTCTTTAAATAATAGTCACACTATATATGATTGTATCAGAGATAAAGGTTCGATTAGTACATCTTCCTAAATTAAAAAAAAAATATTATATGTTGTATATTTATCACATCTTATTATTGTATATGCCTTCAAACCTTTAACATGGTCAGCCTTTGATTGAATGGACCAATTTCTTTCAATTGGGCTTTGAACTTAGGGAGTTTCACACCATAGTACTGTCCGTTTTTGGTTCTATTCAGTGGTTAAATAGGGCGGAGCAGCCAGGACACATGACTAGATAGTATTAAGAGACACAAAACTGTTAATATTTTAAGAAAGCTATCTTTTTTACCCTTTTAGCACTAAATTATTAGAATTTAAAAAAATGGTTTTAACTAAATCCTAGGGAAAAGTAATTCTTATAATCATTTTTTAAAATCTAATCTTGAATCCCACTTAGATAAGTAACATTTTTAGATAAGTTTTTTTTAATTCAAATTTATTTTTACACTATTAAGAGAAAAAGTCAAAATTTTTCAGACAGATTACTCTGAAAATTATAAAACTAAATGTATAGTTTGTTAATGCATTATTCTTTTTCAAATTCACATTTTATTTAAAAGTTACACCAGGTTTGAAAATACAGAAAAGGGAAAATTCTTTGGTGCAAGTTTATTGGAAATCAGGGTTGTTAACTAATATTTATTTCCAAAGGATTTCCATACTTCCTAAATCGATCCTAACTCTTAGTTTTAACTATTGCGGCTCTGATAAGATAATAATAATAATAAATATATATAAAAAAAAGGAAGACAGAATTTAAATTAATTTCCTGACTAAATTTCCTCCTGTTTTCAAAGCGATTTACAATGTGTATGTAATTTTTTATTGTGATTTTGGTTGTGATGGTTTTATAATATTCATAAATTTATACATTGTCAATAATTTATTATAGTTCTTCATCTATTTACTTAAAAGAAACAATCTTTCATTTTTACATGTGACCTGTTATTGGTTCTATGCATTATCACAAATTTCTTTCAGTATTTTTTTCTGGATTTTGTGTCATGCCAATCTTTTTATTATTTGATTTGATTTTTTTTTTTTTTTTTTTTTTTTTGTAATTATCAAGAATTGTCAAGTTTTGCATTTTTTGTGCAATTATATTTAAATTTTAAATGGGAACTAGGTGTTTTTGAAAAGTTATGTTATTTCACTTTAATTGCAACATTATGGAGCTTAAATTAAGGGCAAAATGCATTTAACGCTACACAAATCTTTTTTTTTTTTTCCCATTAAAAACCTTTTTAATATTTGCTCAAGGTGGTTTACTTCCTTTTCAGCTTTGATAATTAGTGCATTATAAACTAAAAACTGTTTGATAGAAGAAATATGTTTAATATTGTTAGAATTCAATATTATTGTTAGAATTCAATTATTCTTTACAGCTATAATTTTCTTAACTTTTTTTTTTTAATTATTGAGAACATTTTAGTTAACAATTATTGTTATGGATTTTTAAAATTTATTTTTTATAAAAGTTTAGAGAATTTCTTCTGTGCTACTTACATGAAATTAAAAAGAAGTTTGAATGGCTTTTATGAATTGAAAAAAGCCCTTTAAGAAGAGCCTTTATTTGAAAATATTAACATATATATATATTCAAAAATTAATTTTTGAAACTTATTGTTTATTCTAAAACAATACATAATCCAATCTTGTATCTACAATCTAAAATATATAATATAATATTTTTAAGCTATGTGAATTTTTTTCCTTTCTGTTGTCTTATTAAAATTCTTAATCAGGTTCTCACCAACTTGTGTACTTGATACTGATGGACAAGTGACGTGCGATGCTTGTCCTATTGGCTATGAAGGCAGAAGGTGTGAAAGATGTGGGCCAGGTTATGATGGCAATCCTAATATTCCAGGTGGCAGTTGCAGAGTGCATGGTACATACATTTTTCGTAGTTCTTATAATATAGAAAATAATACATTTTTAATATTTTAATCAAAATCATACTTAGTTTGATATTTCTAAATGCACCAAGTATCATCACAATAAATTTTTTTTGTAATTTTTGATGTTAAGAATTGCAGATCAATCTTAAATGTTCAAATTTAGCAAATCTACTGTGCATTCATTATGGAATAATCAAATATGCAAATTTCTCTCTTTTAAATTCTGGAATTTAATAATATTTTATTCAGAATTTTAATTTATTATTTATTTGTTAAGAAATGAGAAGAATGAATTATTTTGTAGTTAATAAAAGAAAAAAAATTGATTGAAACTAATATTGAATCTATTTAAACAAAAAAAAATTAAATTGCTATATATGTACATGGTTGGTTTTGTGCCTCAAATTAGAGAAAAATTTATCATAAATGTTTTCTTACTTTATGTTTATTTTTTTTATTAGCTTAAAAATTCAATGTTATTTTTGGAAAATAATAACTTATATGATGAAATTATCATTTTCAGAGGATTAATAATAATGTCTGAATTATTAAATAAATTGCTATTTTACTATGTTTGTGATTAGTGTAATCATTGACTTAATTATGTTTATAAGATTCTATTGAGGATAAAAACTATGTTTTTGAGATGTTGTCATATGTTTATATATTTATCTGTTTGAAGAAAATTAAAAATTGTTGAATCAATAAAATAAATTAATCAAATAAAAATCAATTTGTATTATTATTAAAATTTCATTTTTTAATTTCATCTTTGATTAATTTTTTTGCAAGGTGGTTTGCAATGTGACCCTGTTGGAAGCTTAACTCCTGATCCTAGTCGAACAACAGGATTGTGTCAGTGCAAGGTATTTTTTTTATATGTACTTAGAGTATGAATATTTCTTTTATTATTGGTTTGAAATGTAAATGTTTATTAACTGTTATATAAGCAATTATATTTACCTTTAACTTTTTTATTTTAGTCATATGTGACTGGAGCCCGTTGTGATCAGTGTAAACCTCACACATTCTATTTGAATTCTGAATCTCCACTTGGCTGCATTGATTGCTTTTGCATGGGCATTACCGAAACATGTTCAAGTAGTACTTGGTATAGAGATGAAGTAAGTATCCTACAATTTTTTGCAATTATAGCTTTAATGTTAGCTGTTTTAGATCATGTACTGTTAAATCATTATATTGCATTGCAGTGATAAGTCTTAATTCTCATTTATTTAGATTATTTTAAGTTTTACAAGCAGTTCTCAAGGTGTGACTCTTACGAACATTCTAAGAAGCTATAATATCAATCAAAATTTACAAGTGGACTCTCGAAATCGAGAATTGGTGTTTAGAAATTTTGCCACTCAACCAGCACAGACGTATTATTGGAAAATGCCACCTTCATTTTTGGGAGATAAAGTAAGATATTTCTTTTTTCTGTTTCTTTTTTTTTTTTTTTTGTTGAATGAAAGATTGTTAAAAAATAAGTTTTTGAGATTAGTACCGAAAACATTATTAGGTGCTTATATCATTAAAAAAAAAAAAAAAACTACCCGTCTACCTTGAAAAGTTGTAACTAGATTGTTGAAACCCCTCCCACAATAATTATTTTTAGAATGTGTTATTTAATGCATATCTCAAAAGTTTAAATGGAATTTTAAAATTTGAATATAATTTCAGTAAACTTTAGTAATATTTTATGCTTTTTTAAATAAAAAAATGAATTAGTTTTTTAAAAAAAAAGTTTCAGAAAAAGATTAAATTGTAACTTATATTTCTTTCTGAAAGCTTATGATATTTATGATGTTTTTATGAAATAATATATTCTAACAGACATCTATTTCAAATGTAAATAAACATTATTTCTTTGTACTGATGGCAGATACTGGAAAGAAATCCAATTTTATGACTGCATTTATTCTATTTTATGCTATAGATAGTATAATAAGTATAAACTTTTGCTAATAACAATAAAAGAAAGAAAGAAAAAAAAGAGCATAAGTATAAATTTAGAGGTTGCTGACTTGGTCTGTGGTAAACTTTAGACTTACTTCATGAGAAAATTATATTATTTAATTCATGTTTTATTTTTCATCTGCATTTTCTAATATATATATTGATATTATAATAATTTTGATTCAATATTGATTTTTTTTCTTCTCAAGGTCACAGCTTATGGAGGAAGACTTAATTATACAGTTATGTATGTGCCAGGAAGTCGAGCCGATCCAAATCTGGATCCTGATGTACAGATCATGGTAAATTGAGATTTTATTTTCAATAACAAAACAATGTGGATTTGTCCCCCCCCCTTTTTTTGTTGCTAATTTTCTTGTGTTGTTTTTATTGAAATTGCTTTCTTAATTTAGGGAAATGGCATTGTCCTAGTATATAGACATCCAGAATTGATCCGACCATCATCTTTACATTCTATTTCCATTCCAATGTATGAGGTAAGAAATTCAAAATTCTTTTGTGATTATTAATATAAAATATTTAAGAATTATAAAATTTATCTCAATTTTTAAAAAATGTTTTATATTAGATTCAGTAATTTGCATTTATTTTTTGATATTCAAACCTTAGAATTTTCTTGTAAATAAAATATAATTTTTGAGGTTACTTATTTAATTAACCTTCATGCCAGTTGTAAATATATTAATTTTCATATTTTATATGAAAATTTTTTATTTTTAATGTATTTTTTTAAAATTTAATATTTATGTAGACATCATGGCTGCGTTCAGATGGACAACCTGCTACCAGAGAGCATTTACTAATGACCTTAGCTGATTTAGATGCCATATTGATAAAGGCAACTTATACTGGAGGAACAACATCTGCAAGGTATTTATTTAAGTACTTAGAGTAGATAATATATTATGATATTACTGCTGTAAAAACATTACATTTATTTTTAATTTGCTTTATCTAGACATTAGTTGGTTGCTGATGTTAGCATTTTTGTTTCATTGGAAGAAATGTATTTTTTTTAATTTAATGAATTAGTTTAAGAAAAAAAATAATTACTACGAATGCATTTTTCTTTGAAAGGTAATGGTATTTCTGCTTTTGTGGTGAAATACTATATTTTTGAAATATTAGGTTTTATTATAGAAGTGTAATGGTGATGGTGATTGAAACATTATAATGATCTACTTGCAACTATGGCAGAGTTTTAGATATTCTTATGTTGATAAATAAATTCATTTGCTTCACTAACTAAATAACTGCTCTTTAGAGTTTCCTTCAGAAACGTAATCCCATAATTCATTTTGGTTTGATGCTAATTATTGAAAGTAATATTTGGTACTTTATATTTTCTACATAAGAAAGTTGAGAAATTTGTCTATTAAATATTACTTCATTATTTATTTAACTCAACTAATCACTGAATTTATTATTTATCTATATTCATTCTTTCAGAACTAGAATTTAAATTAAAATAATTTTCAAAATTTTATGGGAAATATTAAAAAAATAATTTCATATTTTATCTTGAATGCTAGTGTTTGAAACAAAATATTAAAATTATGCAGACTTTTTAAAAAAATTTAAAACATTGAAGCCGAAATTAATTTATAAATTATGATTTTTAGATGCAACAATTCTTTTCAAATTTTCAACCATTTTTTCTAAACAGTCTAGCTGATGTGTCATTCACCATTGCGGTTGACCGACCTACAGATGGGCCTAGAGCTCTTGCTGTGGAACAGTGCAGATGCCCAATTGGTTACTCTGGATTATCTTGTGAAGACTGTGATGCTGGTTATACAAGATCTGGTGCTGGCCTTTATCTTGGTTTGTGTGAACCTTGCTTCTGCAACAGTCATTCCAGTGATTGTGATCCTGAAACAGGAATATGCAGGGTAAATATTTATTTAAAACTATAGATTGGATTGTAAATTATAATTGAAAAGGAATATGCATCTGAGAAAGTTTTTTCCATGGATTTTTTTTATAGATTTACATTGTTTAAGATATGCAGTAGAACAAACTAATATTATGAAGGAAGTATGGAATGAGCCCTGCTGAATTCTAATATAGATCTATTTAAATGATTTAAAAAGTAATTATAGTGGGGCTTGAAAATAGATCATGATTACATACAGCTTTTAAATAGAATTAGTGTTTTTGAAATTTTGTGATTCATTATTAATGACTATTACCATTTTAAATATGTACCAAATTTATCAAAATAGCTAGTACAAAGAATTGATTCCATTTTATTCTTGCCACTGTGGCTTAAAAATGGGAGAGGGGATGTAATAATGTGCCTAAATATTTCTCCAATTGTTGTTGATTATTATTCCAGCCCAGCAGAATATATTTGGACTAAATCACAACTCTTGCTGTGATTTCTGTAATAAAAAAAAATGCATTAAACATATTCTCTTGCACTGTGGAAATAATCAATAGAGCAAACTTTTGAAATAAGTTTGATCTTAATCATCAGTCAATGTCGTCTCTCAAAATTTTGCTCTAAAATAAGTTAATTTTTTTTTGTTTTTACATGTATTAACTGCGACTTCCTGGCATTAGGGAATGAAAACCATTACTGCTGAAAAATCTCTATTAATACATTACAAAAATAAATAAATAAATATTTGAAAGTTGTGTAATTTAAACTTTTCTGTGTTATTTTATACATCATTATGAATAGCTAGTTTAATCTTATTCCATCTGGATATTTAAAATGTTAATTTGATATATTTTTTTAAAGAATTGCCAACATAATACTGGTGGTGACTTCTGTGAAGAATGTTTGAATGGATATGTTGGAGATGCCAGTGGAGGAACACCAAATGATTGCCAGCCAGCTATCGGTGAGAATTTTTTAAAACATATGTAGTTTTATGTAATGCATTTTCTTTGGCAATTAATGGATTAATGAACTGTTGAAATTTTTTTGGCTGGATAAGTTATATACTGAAAGTTGTGTGATGGTATAATTATATCCAAAATATGTTTTGTTTTGAAAATATTTGATAATTTTAAAAATGGGCATTTTATTAATCATTATAAAATGATTAATAAAATCATTTGAAAAACAAAATATTTAGGTTTTTTTTATTGATTATTACTATAACCTCTAAATTATATATTTATGTATGTTATTTCCTTATATTATAAAAACCAAAAATATGTTGCTTTAAATATGACAATTCTATTCTATTCAACTTACTGACAAATTTCAAATTTGTTTGCTTGTTGTAAAGAAACAAAACCCAGAATGCATACTTTCTGCTATACACAATATTAACTGATGTATATATATAGAATTAAAATGAGTCTTATCAGTATTTTTGGTTGCATCGAACTTTCTAAGGGAGACTTAATATCTGATCTCCTTATTATTAGATTTCTTGGCGGTCAACAACCTACTGGAGTTGATCTGACATATGTCAGATCTTTTGAGGATAAGAAACAACAACAAATTATCAGCCAGGTGTATCGGATATATTTTTGGCTTCAAATGGTGTATATAAAATTCCAAAATGCTCAAAATTGGGATCATGCCAGCTAATGGAATAAAAATTAGAATGATATTCCAGAATTGCATTTGTCTTTTTAAAAACATTCATTATATATGTTACAATATGCATCTATTGAAAATTACTAATTAATTTGCTAATAATGACAAAAAATGCTTTATATTTTTGCTCAAAAATTTTAGGTATCTTTCTATTTTAATGTTCATGACATTATATTGTTAATTTTCAATAAGTAGAGTAATTAAGAAAAATTTTGAGCTAGTAATTGAATATATCTGGCGATATCAAGCTACTTAAATAATTATCTTTATTCTGTGGAATTTGCTGAATAGTTTGAAAAAAAGTTTCAATATATATATTTATAGCAATAATATCTATAGTTTATTGTCTGAAAAGTATTTATCATACAAGTTAAAGTTTTTAATTTTTATTATAAAATCCCTTGATAGTTTTTTCAGAGAGTTGTGAGATAGAAATTTCTTCCATTGAAACTTAATTTTTCATAAATTTAATCTGGCATTTCTAATCAGGGACATTATTTACTTTTAATTAATTAATTTTTTTATGTAAACTTTTATATTTGTGTTATTATATATCATTATTTGTAAAGGTGCAGTCATTGAATTTTATGTTTTCAAACCAAATATTCATCACAAACTAATTGCCTTTTAAAAATCTTTTAAAATTAAATTGCCAACTTATATTATTATTATTATTATATTTATCATTTATGTATTTTTCCTTTACTTTAGAACCAACTTGTCAATGTGATTCACGAGGAAGCTTAGGTTTAGAATGTGACTATCGTAATAATTGTCCTTGCAAGGTAAATATCTGTTGTTTTTTTTACAGTTTCCAAGAGATTTTGTTCTTTTTAAGTAGTGCTTATTTTGTTATTTCATTATTTTAGCCAAATGTTCAAGGAAGGAACTGTAATCAATGCAAAGAAGGCTTCTTCAATTTAGAATCTCGTAATCCAGAAGGTTGTGCTCCTTGTTTCTGTTTTGGAGTGACACAGCAGTGTAGTAGTAGCTCTTATTACAGAAGTCAGGTATTTGTTAATACTCTGAATTTCAGAATTTTTTTATACTTAATCCTATACTTAATAAAGGTTCAGTTAAGTATCTCCATTTGATGTGTTATTTCCTTGCATTTTAAAATTTAGGATTCTTATTTTGAAAATTTGAATAATAATATTTTTAAAAAATTCTTTTTTTCTGTTTTATGTGTTTATTTTGTATAAGTTTTTTTTTTCAAATTTTTTAATGCTGACCAATAATATGGTGTAAAAACATTTTGCATTAAAAAAAAATGTTAACTTAGGATTGCCCTTTCACTCTGTATGGAAATCAATTATTTTGACATCTTTTTCTTGGTTTGACTTGAATATAGAGTTAGAACTTTCTTGTTCTTTTCATAAATATTTATAAATTTGTTTATTACAATAAAAAAAAAAAGATGCACTTGTAAGAAGAAATAATTTTGTAACAATGTATTGGATTTTAAGCCCTTTCATGAAATGCTGCTTATATTAATGCTTGTTTATAAATCCTTTTAGTACAATTTCTGCTGGATTTTGTACCTTTAATCTGCAGTAATAAAAAAATTAATCAGCAGTTTTCACAAAAAAGTGTAATTATTGTATAGTTTCAATGCCTGGTTTTGTTGGGAATTATGGCAATTACTAATTACAGAAATTTATTTTTCATTCAGAAATTCCATAATAGGCAAAATTCATTTTCACTTCATGCCTTTATAAGTGTTTAATATCTCTCATTGTTGAAACTATTTATTTAAATATCAATTGCAATTCTGTTATTATTAAATATATGGCAGAACTGAAGTAATTTGTAGTTTATAATTAGCTCTTATTTTGTGAATTTATTCTTATTAGTAAAGTAAAAAAAAAAAGAAAAAAATAATAATTCTAACCAACTGTTTTTTTTTAATTAATTGATTTATTTTATTTTAAACTTGCAAACATCTTAATTATAATAACTTAAAAAAATAATTTTGATTTTTTTTCTCCCCATAAAATTTAATTTCTTTACTTTTGCTAATGTCATTTAAAACCATTTTTGGAATGACTTAAAAACTCTATATAGAAGTTAATATATGGTATGAATTAAAAAAAAAATGTTATATGTACCAATTATGGGAATAATTAGAACTTTAACAAGTACTATAATTACAATACAATGATTGCTTAGTAATTACTTAGTACAATAATTTTTTCTACTCAGTGAACATGTAGATTGCACTTACTTTACCTTGAATTGTCATTATCATAAATAAACTTGAGATCAGTAAATAATTTATAATCTCTTCTTTACCCCTTTGACAGATTGCTATGCGACTGGAAGATCTGGCTGATCCTTACAACCATAACTTCCAGTTAACATCCAGATTCAGAACTCGAACTATTACTGAAGGCATTATAGTCAATCCAAGTCAGAATGAAGTTAGCTTTACATCCTTCCCTCGCGAGCCAGAACAGACAGAAACTTTATTCTGGTCTCTGCCTGCACAGTTTTTGGGCAACAAGGTTTGTATACTTATTTCTAAAGTTTTTTTTTAACTAATTAATATCAGTACAGTGATAATAAATATTCACATTATTTCATTTGCATTTTTTTTTTGCAATAGACTTTTTTCTTCATAAAATATAGCAGTATACTTTTATGACAGCTTCTGATGTAGTCAAAAATTGCCATTTTATTTTAATCCTATTTGAAATTGCATTTAAGGAGTATGAAAGTATAAATAAAAAAGAACAACATATGTTTGTTATGCAATGTTAACTCTTTCTATGCAGAAATACTTTTAGTTGATTTTATATGAATTTAACAATTAGGTTTCATAAAATTTCCTTGTTTTGTTTCTATGATTAGTATGACAATTTTTAAAAATATTTTTGCAAAATGATTGTAATTTTTTAACTAATGATAGTATAAAAATATATCACTCAGATTTATATTTGCCACCATTTATTACCCTGAATTGTGTCACTAAAATTTATTTTGGTTTAATTTGGTCAAATTTTAATAACTTTTTCTTGTCCATAGCTTGCTTCATATGGCGGTAAACTAAAATATACTCAGCAATATTTAGCTGGAGATGGAGGTGATCTGTATGCTGATGCTGATGTAGAAATGACCGTATGTTCTTTTTAATTTTTTTTCTTAAATACTGTTTTATGTGCTTTTTAAGGTATGTTTAAGAATTTTTTTTTGTATAATTTTATTTTTTCTTTACTTATTTAGGGTAATGGAATATCAGTATTTTATGTTAACATTCCAACCTTGAATCCTCAAGAAATCAGAACATTTGAAATAGAATTGAGAGAGGTTTGTACAAAAAAATTCTTTGAATTATTTTTATTAAATGTTTTTAAGTTTAAAGTTATAATAAATGTTATTTGAAATCTTAAATAATTTTTGATGTATAGTCATTTGTATTGATCTTTTAAGTTTAATTTTTATAAAGCTTTTTATTTGTATGGATTAAAAAGTGTTTAATTTTTTTACAAATTTTATTGTTATTTATTATACAATCAGTCAGTGTTATTTTATCTCACAAATGGATTTTTTGAATATCTAAAACTGCTGATACATCTTTATACATATGTTTTTTTTAATGAGCAAATTTCATGCTGTCTTGGTTTTGGTACTTTGATGAAGAGAAGCTAAGCAATTAATTCAAATATTTTTTTTTGCCAGGTAGCGATTCTTGAATATATTGAATCTTCATATAACTTCAGCATGCAATTTTTACAGTCTTTCTCTTTTTTTGTCATTAAATAATATTTATTTTATCGATTCTTGCTTTATTGATTATGCTAATGTTAGCTGATATTTTAAATTATTTATTTTCTTGACTAATTACATTTTTTTTTTTTGTAATTCATATTAGTTTCTCTTTTCCCATATGATAATGTGTTTTTATTGTTATGGACTAATGTAATAATTTAAAACCTTAATTCACTTAGATTTCTGATACCAGAGATTAATTGTATTTTATTCTGTGATTTATTTTTAAACTTCTTTTCAGACCAACTGGCAGAGAGTTGATTCCCGAGGGCCAACATCTGCAACTAGAGAAGATTTCATGAAGGTTTTAGCCAATGTTGAAGCTCTTTTAATCCGTGCTTCATTCCATAATAGAATGCATCAAACCCTTTTAAGAGATGTGCAAATGGACACTTCCGTTCCACAAAGCACTGGCCAAAGCTTAGCCACAGAAGTAGAACAATGTGTCTGCCCACCTGGATATATTGGATTATCTTGTGAAGTAAGATATTTGAAACTACTTATTCATATAATGTTAAAAGATATTGACTTGCAGTTAGTTGTAATGATATTTCCTTTTATTTCACTTTGCTGTGAATTATTTTCAGTGACTTTCCCTTTTAAATTTATGCATGCATTAATATGCTTGTGAAACAATATTTATTGGAATAATTTGCAATAAGAGTTAATTATTCACTTTTGAAAACTGTTTTTCTGTACATTATTATTGTTCTCTTATTTATCACTCTTTTCTTAATTAATAATAATAAAAGAAAGACTTTCTGTATCACATCTGTAAATTGAAAATGCTTAGTTTTTTTTTTTTTTTTTTTGCTATATTATCTCCATATTTTTAATTATACATTTTGATTTTGTGATAATTCATGCATATTTCTTAAGGAATGTGCCCCTGGCTATATTCGTGATGCAAGTGGACCTGGCCTTGGACGATGTACTAGATGCAACTGCAATGGCCATTCTGAGTCATGTGATGCTACAACTGGAAGCTGTGTGGTGAGTTATAGTTATTTAATAATGCTTTTTATTTTTTATGTATTTTTAAAAATTTTATTTGGTTCAGCTAAAATAATAATGTAATGAATTTTAGTAGAGATCTTTGTATGCAAAATGAGAAGGAGATTAAAATAAACACTAATAAAATCGTAATTGATATGTTAATGCCAATTAACATTACCTCTTTAATTATTTAAAAATGATTAACTTTTAATAGTAATGAAGTAATTTACTTTAATTAAAATTAATTATATGCACTTGGGATCTTTTCCTTTCTTCTCTGCAAAACATATATTTCGTTGGAAGTTTGCAGTACATTATTTCTTATTTTATTAAAATATCTAGCAAGAGACTTTATCATATATTGAGATCAAAATCATTCATCTATTATTTGATGAAAAGTAATAATAAATAAAATAAAATAAAATTGGTAATTTAATTCAAAAAAATAAAATTGGTAATTTAAACGATATTTGCACTTAAAAATGCTTCAAAAATTAAGATCTGCTTAATTTTTATACAAAGATTCTGGATTCTTATATAGACTCTGGATCTTTTTTGTGTAGTTGGTTTGTGCATCTGGTTATAATATTTTTGAATTTATAAAGTGATATGGGGCTTTTATTATTGAAAAGAAGAATGATATGGAATCCTTAAACGTTTCAAATGCCCAACAAAATTTAAACTAAATCAAAATTATTAAACTGTACCAAAATGGAATGTGCCATTTAAGTAAATAACATTTCAACATTCAAGGGCTTAAATTTTATTTTCCTGTTTGGACAAAATTTAAGTTCAAAATAATCATGTCTCTGCATTTGTTATTTGTTTGCAAATAGCGCTGTCGACATAATACTGTTGGTGAGAGCTGTGAACGATGTGCTGATGGATTTTATGGCGATGCAACTCGTGGAACTCCTGAGGACTGTAAACCATGCCCATGTCCATTAACTACTCCTCCTAATCAGTATGTATTAATAATTTAAGGTTTTATGTTATTATACTCTTTTCTTTTTCTTAATTGAATTTAATACTTAGTTTATTTTTTGTCTTTTGAATCTATAAGTGTTAAAAGGGATTTAATGTGATATTTATAAATTTCATGTATTCTGAACTTTATTTAGATATCAACATTTTTGTTCAAAGTTTTTGTTATCTTTGATTTTGGGATTATATTGAATCAATATTTTGATGTTTTAAAATTTATTGGTGTTTTTACAACACCTCAAAAATCTTTAGAAACGATTGATCTAAATAAAAGCTATGATATTAAATGTTTGGTTGGAAAACGATGTATGTAATGATGGTCTGCTCATAATAATTTATACTGCTGATGATGGAACTAATATAAATTAGAAGTAACTGGATTTTCCAAAAATCATTAGAAAAATGAACTTTTGTTTTATTTAAGAATATTTTTTGAATTTTAAGAAATTATATCTGAATGAAATTTACTATTACTGATTTCCAAAGAAAAGCAGTTAAAACTTCTTTCAGTTTTGTTCTCATTGAGATACGTAAGAGACATTTTTCTTTATTCACGATAATTGCTGTTGATTATTAGAAAATTATTAAATTGAAATAACACCTAAAATTATGGATATTTGTTTTTGAAATTAAGATATTTTCTTTATAAGAAGTCTTATGTATGACTATCTCAAAGCTTATTTGTATTTTTACAATAGTTGTCCAAAGTGTGCTTGATGAATTTAGTGATATAAACTGGATAATTGAAAATGATGTTTTATTCCACAAGTATTCCAGAAAATATGAAAAACAGATAATAAAACCTTAGCAAAATATACACCTAGAAATTTTATTTTTATTTGAATTATTTACAGAAGTCTACAGTTGTTCATTATTAAATAATTTAAATAATGAATTTATTTTACAATTATTATTAAATAAAAATTATAGCATTCAACATCTACATCTTCCAGCTCACTCTGGAGCACAACTCTAGAGAAAGATCAACATTAATTTTCTCAAACAACTATGTTATTTATAAGTTCTGAAAAGGCTATGATGTCACATGGAATTCTCTTTATATTTTGGTTTATTATAGGAATAGAATCATAATTCCTTTTATACCAATTTAGAGAGTCCACTTAGAATCTCTGTAAATAAATCTTTTTTTTTTTTTTTTTATCAAAAGACTAATGTGATAGGGCAAGGGTATTGCATATTATTATTGTATTATAGTATCGATTTTTTTCTTTTTATTTCATAAATGATAATTCCATTTTAGGTTTTCACCAACATGTTTCCTTGATAATGATGGCCAGCCTACTTGCAATGCTTGTCCACCTGGATATGTTGGACGTAACTGTGAAAAGTATACACTTTGGATATTTATTAAATATATTTTTATTACTCGAGGTGCTTTATTAGTTTCATATTTTACTGAAAATTGTGTGCTTTTAGGTGTGCATCTGGTTATAGAGGTACTCCTGTGCAACCTGGCGGTCGATGTGAGCCTACAGGAGGTAATGTTTTCATTATTCTTATAAATTTGTTAAATTTCTCTTCACCAAAACTGATTAACTGAATTAATAATCAACTCATTTTATTGTTAATTTGCATTGCATTTTGAGTGATTTTTTAAAATTTTATTTATAAGATTTAAAATCTTTATTTTCTCATGAAGCATTTGTGGTAGGATGAAGTATAACTTATTATGATTTTTGTATTATTACATTAATAGCATAAAGATTTATTATTGGGCCATTTGTTTGACATTAGAACATTCTTGGAGTGAATTGTATTTGGTCATTAATTGTTTGTAGTAATGTATTACCTTTATAAACATACCTTTGAATTTTGCTTTTAATTTTTAATTTTGATTTTTTTGTCTATGCCTTTGAATTTTAAATTTAATATTCCTTATATATATAATTTATGTGACTGGAAAAAAGAATTAAGAATAAATTATACATGGGATTTACCATTTTAATTCTGTAAGATGTTTGAAAACATTATCATAAAAAATGTTTGTAAATAATGCATTTATTTTTAAAAAAGTAGTGATTTCAAATAAATATTCTATAATAGTATTCCTTATAGCTACAGTAATTTTTTTTTTATATTTCTTTGAAAATTCCAAATAATTTATGTTCATTAATTTTTTTTCAAATTGTTATTCTTTTATATCATATGTATCTGATTGTGTATGGGTATACAATTTTTTGACTGATTTACATTTTTTTTCCCGTATGGTAACTGCAATATCTTTTATACATTTTATATACAGCATATCTTTTGTTCTTTTTGTATTATATTTTATAAAGATTAATGGTGTGGCAAGCAAACAGCAGAAAGAAAGCAACATTTTAATATTTTACACATAATTTAGCATAAAGAACTTACAAATTTTATATATACAATGTCATACATTTTTATACAATGACTTTATATAATAATATCTGATAATATTCATTCCATTGTTACTTGCAAGAGAATAATATTTTCTGATTGCTATCAGGTAGAATAATGTGAAGGAAATTTTATAAAAAGAATTTAAAGCTTTTTTTTATTAAAACTAGCTGCCTTTGGCTATCATTTGTTGTTCCTCTCTTCTGATGTATCATATGATTTTGATCTACTTATAGATCTTGAATCACTTGAATGATACAAATTTTCTGAATGTATTTGGGCATTAATTCTAAATATTGACTATATTTAATTTCAATTCACTTTTTTATGCATAGCATTGAAATTCATGATACTGTGAACATGTTATAAAATTGTGATAGACATTAAAACTTTGCTATTTTAATAGTCTTTACCTGCTTATTATATACATGAAATTCCCTAATAAATTCAAAACTCATGCCATTATTGTGCCATTAAAATTTAAATGCCTAGGTAATCGGTATGAAAATTGAATGTTGCCTTTCATGGTATTATATCTTTACTTTCTTAGTCCTCATATAAATTGTTCAGGTAATGAACAAAATCTACCTTAACTTTCAGCAATGGAAGGATATCAAGTGATTAAATATTTGATAAAACAATGAAAACAATATGAATTTTATTGCAATAATGAAGCAGTTTAAAATTATACAATCAAAAAAATTTGTATAACAATTAAATTAAAGTTATTAAAATTTTTTTTAAACAGTATTAAAATTAGTTTTGTGCTATGATATTCTATCATGTGGAAATGTTAAATATGCAACCTCTTTTCAATTAATTAAAATTTTAAAAAGTCGTCTTGAAGTCTAATTTTTAATGTACATTTATACCAATTTTGATATTGTTAGCCCTACACCTAGCATTTGACCAACAAACATACTTATATTATTTTTAGGAACTATATATTTTTATTTATTTTCTGATAAATATGTAACTTTTTTATTAATACCATATCATGTATATCATTTAAATCATTCATATCTTAACTTTGATGATTTTTTGTTTTTTTCCTACCATTTCATGATTGTTTTATTGTTCATAATAACAGAGTAGCATTTCAGGATTTGTGCTTGATGTTAATGTCCAACCATCTGTACTTGTGAAAAACTCTGGAGAGTTGGCTGTAATTCACTGCCTAATTACTAGCACCGTTCCGTATCGAGTGGTTTGGCTTCAAAACAATGACACCATTTTTGATACTAGATCTGGAGCTAGAATCAAAAATACTGATACTGAGAGTACTTTGTCTATACCTAATGTCAACAAACAACACCAAGGATTGTACACTTGTCGAGCCATTGCTAAGAACAGAAGTATCCAGAAAGTTTCCAAGCTGATCGTTTTGGGTAAACATTCAGTGGAATAGTTGGACTTTGGCATTCGTTTTTTGGCACTTTGTAGACATCTTGTGGCTTCTTAACACATTCTCTTCAATGTTCGTGCCTTTATGTGAAATTTCATTCTGGAAGGATCTGGGCTATTATTTTATAATAGCCTTCTTGATTTGAACTTCTTCGTAGTTCTTGTAGATGCTCTTTTTCTTATCAGCAACACTTGCTGTTGTGTTCAATCTCTTCTCTTGTTGTTAGTGTTTGATGTTTAGATGTAGATCTACTCCATGTGTTTGAAGGCTATGTTTTTGTGGATTAGTATGTGTATGTGCAAATTATATTGAAAATGGTTGTTTCTATTCTATTAGTTAGGAATTTTTAAAAGTTATATTGAAATTTTTAAATTTGATTGTAGCTGATATTTGATTTTTACTATCACATTACTGTTTAATTTATAGCATTTGTTCTAAAAAGTATTAACTTTATATTTTAAATAGATTTTGTTTAAAAAAATAATTATAACTCAAAAGTTCTTTTGCATTTAATAATTAATTTTTGATGCAATGTTAAATCATTTGCATTGCAAAATGATCTAATGAAATACTCAAAATATTCCTGTAATAATCTTAAAGAAATGATCTAATTTATAATTTAAATTACCCTGCTGATTATTTAAAATGTTCTACTAATGTGGTGTGAAAAAAAAAAAAATACTAACTTTCATATGTTTGTGTTTCTTTTTATGTGATTAACAGATTAACTGTTTGTTATAAATTAATTATTACTAATACTTGTCTTACACTAATATTTTTGTAATGTGCCAAAAATATTTTCACTAATCCTATTTTTTAGTATTTAACCACGATTTCAAAATTAATTTTAGTTAGTTATTAAATATTGGCAGTAGTCATTTTATTTTTTCTAACGATTGATTTTAGAATGCTAAAGTCTTTTTATTTTTCTTCAATAAAGGTGTCAGCCCAACCATACGTGTTAGAGTTGAAGAACCACGTACTCAGCGTCTCCCAGTTGGTGCAACTGTAACGTTTAGATGTACTGGAGTCAGCCAAGTTAGTGATGTGAGTATTCCATACTGCATTCTTATATATTAAACCAATCTTGTTTTCCCCATATTTCCAAAGTTTTAATTGCCATTTCTTTAAAAAATTTAATAATTTTCAGGTAACATATACTCTAGTCTGGACCAAAGAAGGTGCAGCAATGCCTGCACAAGCTACTGAAGCCAGTGGTGTATTAACTATTCCCAATGTGAGACCTGAAGATACTGGAACTTATATCTGCACTGGATCTGACCTTACTAGTGTTGCACAAGATAGAGCAACTCTCTTAGTTGAAGGTATATTGTATAAAATACTTCTTTAAAGCTTTTTACCACACTATATTATCTCAGATTTGCTGCTATTTAAGGCATGATATTTTCCAATGAATGAAAGTTTTTAATATTTTTTATTTTAGCTATTGAAATAATTCATTTTTAAAAATAAATGAATTCAGTAAATCATTATAAGAGGAAGACTAATTTTTTTTTTTCATTTTTAGTTTATCTGTAATCCAATAATTAATAAAAATTATAAAAATTGAAAAAATAATGTTTATAAAAACAGAATTTTTATTGCTAATAGTATAATTTCAGTGGTTGGTTTTATAATTATCGTATTTTAAAACATAATAGCAAGTTTATATGTCTCAGAACATTAGAATCCTCCTAAAAGCTTCAGTATCTACATTCTTAATCTGCCTCTTGCTTAGCTGAAGAATTATTGCATACAGATTCAATATTTATTTATATTATCATTGGATGATTTAATTCTTAAAATCTCAACTTTTAAAATAGTGGTTTTAGGAATAGTAGATCCAGTAATAAAGTAAGAGTTTTAAAGAATCTAATTTCTTCATTAATTAATGCATTATTATTTATTGATATATACTACTATTAATTTATTTTTTATTACTATTGCTTAAGATTGAATTATTGCTTAAGACGAATTATTAAATTAACATTTGGATTTCTTATTCAATACCTTTTTTTTTTGTTCATAATAATAAACTTGTTTCTGAAAATATCTGATTTATTTATTTTTAAGAATATATAAAATTCATTTATGAAATATTAATTTCTATTGTGCAAACTCAATAATATTTGCTGACATTAGACAATGAGTCTAAATAATGGTTTTATAAATAAAAATTTATGCACAGTATTAGAAAAACAGCAGTTATAGGTGTCTAAACACCGATATTTCTGTTTCTGCAAAATTACCCTTTAATTTAAAATTATTCTTTATCTCAAATATATGAGTTTATTTTCTGTTAAAATTGATTTTGATGCATTTTTAGGCACTGGAAGACCCACACCACCTCGTGTAACTATTGAGCCACATTACCAAGAAGTTAAAGTTGGAGATCCTGTAGAATTCCGTTGCATTGCTGAAGGCTTCCCTGAACCTCAACTTCGATGGACTGGAGGACGAAACAACCAAATAAATCCTCAGGCAACTTTTGTTGCTGGTTTCTTCCGAATTCCTTCTGCAAGAAAGAGTGATGAAGCAGAATATTTCTGTTCAGCTACCAATTCTGCAGGTTCAGAATCGATGAGAACAGTTCTACTTGTCCGAGGAGGTAGAAAATATAAATTTTTACTTGATGTTTCATAATTTCTGTATAATTTCATTGAAAATGAAGATTATTTAATTTCTAGTATCTATGATGCAGAAGGAATTTTTCACTACAAAAAATAATTATTTTTAAGTTTAAAAGAAAAAAAAAATATTATTTCATAAAAAAGACATCTGCCTGAATAGTTTCTAATTAAAAATAATATTTCTAATTCTTTGTGTATTTGAAAGAGCTTCTCTCATTAATTTTATGTAATAATTCATTATTGAAGTTTGTTCAAAATATTGTGTACTTTGTAAGTATTTGGTACTCAGTATGTATTTTTTCTTAATTTCTTTTTCAGTTGAATTGAAACTACAATCTTTTTTAAGAAATCGTTTTTTTTATCAGTTTCTAAAATAGAAGCTCATTTAATGAAAACAGCAGTTTCATTTTGCAGCTGTTTAATGATTCTTTGTTAAGATTTAAAATTAACAAATAAGCCTTTGAAAATTTCATATTTTTTAATTTAAAAATTGCTAACTAATTTTTAAAAAATGAAATTCTTGAATATAGAAAACTGTCGTGCAAATTCTTTAATTAAATTCAGTTTTAAGCTGATAATTTTTTTAAAAACTGTACTTGTTTCAGAAGAAAGGTTGGTTCATAATGATTTTAAATGATTGTTAGTATTTCATGAAGGTAATTGAGAAATTTTATGATCTAAACATTGGTATTCATTGCAGGCATTAAAAGACATGTTTTCTTTTTGAGATGAGTACATACAGTAAAAGCTCTAATTCTGTGAAGTTACTTCAAGCATCCAATAATGAATTAACGGATATACAAAATATTTAAATAATGTCATTGTGTAGCAGGGAATAAAATGATTTCTGTTTCAAAATCTTGTATGCTTTGTCCAAATTTAATAAAAATATTTGTGTGTGTGTGCGTGTGCGTGTGCGCGTGCGCGTGTGCGTGTGTGAAAGTTTAACAGTATAACTGGTTTTTGTCAAAAGACTTAGTGCTCTTGATGAAGAAAATTTGATTCAAAAGATAATCAGATGGTGCTAAAATTTACTGTATTAGTAAAATTCAATACAATACTTATTTATGATATTCAAAAAACATTATTGATATAATATTTAATAAATCTGCATGATTTTTTCATTAATTTTTTATTACTTCTTTTATTACATGAAAATTTTAACTTTTTGTACTCAAACCATGACAAACATGAGGACTTTTAGATCTGTTCAATGATAATTCACATATTATTAGTATCATATATAGATTCAACTTAGTTTCTTTTTTTTATAGAAATTATATTAAAATATTTTCTTCTATCATAGAAGACACTGCTACAGGGGAAGAGCCACAACTGACCATCACTCCTTCAACTTATGAAGCCCAAAGATTGGAAACTGTTGTATTCCAGTGTCGTGTGACAGCAACTCCAACTCCCTCTATCACATGGTCTTTCTCAGGTGGTCAGTTACCTGAAGACAGCAGCCAAGTTGGTGGTGTTTTAACTTTACCAAGAGTCACAGAAAACCATCAAGGTGTGTATGTATGTACAGCTAGTAATGTACATGGAACAGCTCAAGCACAAGCTCGTTTGTTGATTGGCTCACGTAAGTTTAACAATACTTTTTTTTTGTATCCGATATTTTATTTATTTGTGTTTGTATCATTTAATAGATGCACTATCAAAAGCCAATATAATTTTTGCATTTTTTTTCCATGCAAAATATATTTAGGCATTCATTGAATTTGCTATTCCGATAGAATAATGAATATTGATAAGACAGTGTACCCAGAAAATCGCAACATATCACTTGCATGCATGTGCATGTCCGATAGACAACACAAGCTTAAAATTGTCTCCTATCATTGAAAATTATAATTATCTCTAAATTCTATTATCATTGTGTTTTTAAACAGTTGGTTTAATGATTAATTGATGAATTTATGAGCTGTGACATTTTTTTATTTGCAAAAAAGTTTTGTTGGGGAAAAAAATTGCTGGGGGAAAATAAAGTTCATTTTAAAAAACAAAAGGCCATAAAGGTGCTTCAAAACAAATATTGTATTTAGATTGGGTTGTGACTGTATCTTATATTTTAGAAATTATTAAAATTATTGATAAGATTTTTTAAATGGATATATAAATTGATTCAAAACAGTTGTTATTTTTCTGAAAATCCCATAAATATTTCTGTATTGTTTGGAGAAAATATATTTATAGTGAACAGTATTTGTAAAATGTAATAATCTCTTTATGTTTGAGAGTAAACAATTTCAGTTTTTAAAAAAAGGAAGAATTATCCCATTATCATTTTTCAGTTAGAATTGTTACTGTAAAATATAAACTTTATTTATACATCAAATAGGTATACTTAGCTCAGACAGAATGCATTATTTTTGTTATTTTTACTTCTTTAGGTGGCATTTATGTTGCAGAAATTTTTATACATTGATTTTTTTAAAGATCTTTTAAAAATCAAAACAATGTCTATTTAATTTCAGTACTTTATGAGCATTAGTATTTTTTTAAGAACCTTTAAAACTTCTGTCTCAAATTTTTAGAAAATGCATTTTAATTACTATAGTTGTTTTACTTTGACAGGACGTAGTCCACCTACAGCACGTGTAGAACCCGAGAGACAAACTATAATGCAAGGTTCTTCAGGTGAATTGAGATGCATTGTTGGTGGTATTCCCAGACCAACTGTTACTTGGAGTAAAGTGGGAGCTGATTTATCAAATCGTCATAGGGTAAATATGAAATAATTACAAGTTTTTGTGTATTCCCTTTTAAAGTAATAAATTTGAAGAATTTTAATAACAATTTTGATTGTTTGCATGAATTTTTTAATGCCTTATTTTTTGTCTTCAATATAATATTTTCTTTGAATTATAAATTGCAAAGTGAATTTCTTCACAGATAATTTTATGTCTAATGTCACTTATAAATATAAATTATAAAAGAAATTAATTGTAAAAAAAAAGACAGAAAGAGAAAAAGAAAAAAAAAAAAAATACTTCAAATTGAAAAGAATTTCTTTCTTTACATTTAATTATAAAAGGGCTTTAACTACATAGTAATTATTTATTGAAAAAAACTGAATTCAGGAATCTGTGATTTATGTATCTCTTGATTAAGATGATTTATTAGATTAAGATTCATTAAAGTTTCTCGTAGTAATTTATTCATGTGTTTAGTTCGTATACAAGACACCAAGAAGAGAAAATTTAATGAAGCACTAAAATATTGTTATCTTTTTACTGCATGCTATTTTGTCTGTCATAAAAAGAGCCCTTAAATATACTATGTTTGTTTTATTAGAGTTTAATTTTGCTGGTTTTATTCATTGCATCCCTGTTAAATACAATGTATTCTAAAATCAATTGCCTATTTTTGTTTTATAAAATTTAATGAGTTTATCAGTGGTTATTTATTTTTTACTCTAAAATAATAATAAAAAAGTTATATTTACTTAAATATTATTTCTTATATTTTTTTTAACAAAAATATTTTTTCTTGTGCAATTTTACTTAAGAGTATAATATTTTTTTAGTAGTTATTGTTTAAGCTGCATATTATGCACACATTTAATTAATCCTTGGTGAATTGCATACATTTTATTGTTTGTTTTATTTTCTTTATAATTTCTTATACAGTGTCTTTCTTGTATTGCATATTAGATTCAAGATGACAATCTGTACATTTCTGATGTGACTGTTGAAGATAGAGGCTTATATGTATGCAGAGCAGAAAATAGAGATGGATCAGCCCAGGCTTCTGCTATTGTTGAAGTTGAACGTGAGTATTTCAGAATTTTTCCTTTATGTCATTAAAATTTTTTAAGCCTTACATAAAAAATGATTTACTTGTAATTTATTTTTTTATATTTTTAAAGCTACTCTTATCAATAATATTATATTTTTCTATGTTTCACTTGTCAAAACTGATAGCATTATTAGATGAGAAAGAATAAATCAGTATAAGAGAACAAATCTACAGAAGAACTATAGGTTTTAATATAGCAGTTTTTTTGGCATTTTTCAAATATTAATTTTCTTAATATTATAATATTTTATTTTATTTTTATGTATCAATTTTACTGACCATTCTTTCAACAAAAAATTCAAATGTTTGGCTATAGGACGTGAAGTACCAGCAATTGAACTCTACCCTGAAGCTACACAGACTGTGATCCGAGGTGGTAGTTCATTATTCCAGTGTCGTGTGACAGCTGGTATACCTACTCCTTCTGTTGAATGGGTCAGAGCAGATGGTAGTCCTTTCACAAGCAGTACAGAGATCTTGAATGGTGGTGTGATAAGGTATAAATTCTTGACAATTCATTGAATTAAAGGAATTTCTTTTTATTTTACATTCACCTGGAAAATTAATTCATTGTAGAATTTTGGTGAAAAAATTTTTATTTTAAAGTGTTTTTTTTTTTATCATTTATTAATAGAATTGATTTTGGATGTTTTGCATTTTATAGAAGTTGATGTAACAATAGAAATATAACTGTATTGTGCATGATCACTTAATGTGATTATATCTGGAGCTCTGTTATTTAGTTTTATTAATGTTTAGTAAGGCTAATGAAATCATGTAAATAACAAAAATAAATCTCAATTTCAAGCTGTTATGATGTTCAGAAAAATAATGCTGTATTGATGTCACTCAATCATTTACAAAAAAAAAAAATGTGTTTAATATGTTATAATTTATAATTGAAGGTATTTGCTTAAAAACTGATTTGAAGTATGCAATTCCCTTTCACTAATTCACTCTTTCACTAAGTTTCAAGGATGTCTTCTATAAAAATTTTCATATATCTTTATCAAATTTCTTCTAAATATATTAATATCTGAGATAACTTCTACTGCATTTTTTTTGTTTCTTTGTGAAAAGAGTGGTGAATTATTATTATTAATAATTTTTTTTTATTCCTTCTGTGTCTTTAACGCTTTCAATATTTTCATAGGTAAATTTAGTATAGAGTGTTTATGTATAATGTATCACTTGGAGGTGACTCATAGTATCTGCTTATCTGTTGCAAGGCTTTTTAAATATGAGCTGATAATTTTTAGATTAAGCAATAAGTTTAAAAGATGTTCACGTAGTTATCAAAACAAAAGTGTGTATAATATTAAGTCATGTTCAAAATTTTGGAATTGCAAGTTTTTGATATGCATATAAGTAATAATGATTATCATTGAATGACAAAAAAGCAATTAAAGCATTAAAATTATTTAACAATGCTTTTTGTTGGTTAACACATTATTATTAACAGTATATTTTTAATTTTAATATTTAGTTTCCAAATTTTCTAAACAATAAAATAGGGTTAATGGGGTTTAAGTATAAACTTTCTAGAAAAATTTTGATTAATAATTTTCCTGGAAATGCTTATGGACTTAATTTGAAAACTATCAAACTTTTTTCTAGAATTATATAACTGTATGTCTTTGTTCTGATTAATCATAAATTTTAGAATCTTCTTTATAAATGCATTCATTTTTATTAGTGCAAAGCAGTTTCCTTCTTAATACATAGCTTGTATAAATTGAATCACATAAAAAAATATAATATGCATTTCTTTAACATTTTGTAGTTGTAATTGGTGACTGTAGAATTAATTTTTGCAAATGCCTTATTTGTTATAAAATTGTTTTTATTATTTTATGAGTATAATCTAACTGCTATCCTTGTATTATAGATTTAACAGAGTTACAGGAGATGAAGAAGGTACCTACATATGCACTGCTGAAAACTCTGGAGGTCGAGTTACTGCTCAAGCTGTTCTCCGAATCCAAGGTTTGTTGTACTGTTTATTATTTCATGTTTATTGAATATTTTGATTTCTTTAAAGTACTAAAATAATTTTTTCTGACATTTCAACGGCATTTTTTGCATTGACTATAAATGCTGTTTGATAAAAAGTGATTATTTTTTTTAAAAAATCTAATTTATTTAAACTGTTATAAATTGTGGATGAAATAGCTTTTTTGAGAATGTGAAACATATTTCACTTTAGCAGTAATTTGTGAATGAAAATGCTTAGGGCAGCATGAAATGCTTAGGCAGCTTAGGGCACAATTTTCAATTAAATATTTTAAGTAACTAGTCTCTTAATACATTCTCAAACAAAACATTTTTAATCTTCAAATTTTGATAGTCATACCAAACTTATACTGTTGTTTAGATCGTTTCGTTCAATTTACTATATATATTTTCCTAATTTGTTGTCATTTCCGGTAAAACTTCAACTTTAATTGAAAGTGGAAATGATGAAATTGTAATTAATATAAAGATATTTTTTAATAAAACCAAGCGTTTTATTTTATTTATCATCTTTATTGTTATTTATTTGTTATTATTATTGAATATGAGTATTGCAAACAGAATTGCTCGGTATTTAAGTCTTATGTGAACTACAAAATATTTTTCATAATTTATGTAATATCTCAAACAATAATTCAACAAAAATTTCTCTGATTCAGCATAAAATTCAGTTTTTAGTCTTGCTTTCAAAAGGATTGAAATGAAATCAATAAAAATATTTTGTTCCGGCCTATAAATATATTTCAAAAATTATGAAGTCTAAATTTAATGCAATAAGGTATCAGATTCTGAAAAATATTCGGGGCACACCAAATTTTAAACAAACAAATGAATGAATGTTTCTATTTTCAACGATCAGCTAAGACTTATTTATGAAGTTTTGAATGTTAAAAATTTAGAAAAACTCAACATTTTCATAATCTTAGGCCAATTAATCTTGAGAAACCTGCGCGCTGATTGGCATATTTTCTTTGAAACGATCGATGAAAAATCTACAATTATCCTTTTTTTATTGAATAGTGATATTCAAATTTTCATAAATCAGCCAGTTTAAGTGATTGATTTAGTTGATTGGAAATTAACTCTTTTTATTTAAAATATTAGTGTTTCAAGAACATTTTATTATTCGTGATTTCCACAGCAGAAGCTTTATGTAAAATCAAAAATTCGATATTTATTAGAGCATTTACTGAATCAAGTTACATAAAATATAATCATTTTCCATTTAGACGATTTTAGCAGATTTGTGTCTTACTAAAGGTTTACAAATTAGCTGTGTGGCCCTGATTTGAATGGATATCCTGTTCATATTAAACAAAACTTGCCTTAAAATAAAACTGATTTATTGGATTAATAATATAGAGAGTGTAAAAGATAATAAAAAAATTTTTCTTAAATTTATTTTTTAGAAAAAATAATATTTTATATTTGTTTCATTTCCTACAGACACGTGCCGAAAATTATATTTTTGCAGATTTCATTTCCAAAAAGATTTAATTTATTTTTAGTTGAGCTTTAATCAGTGTGATGGCAACACTTTGAAAAAAGCTAATTTTCCCCCATGAATGCGAAACGTGCTCGTGCAGCTTAAATTTTATTTTTATTTTGTACGAAAAAAATTGTTGAAAAATATAGTTAAAATATTTATTTAAAAATTCATTAAAAATAGAAATTTAATTTTAAGGTTAAAACATTGGTATCACTTAAAAGATAAATTTTTGATCTTTAACTTCATGTAAAAATCTTTTTTGTGCGGCAATATTTTCGGAAGTTATAGCTGAAACACACCAAAATTTCGCATAATTTTTAAATAAATAAAATTCTAATTAAAAATTCGAAAAAATACCCCCCCCCCAGGTGCACGTTCCCGGCCTCCAAGGTATACACATGCTAAATTTGGTAGCTGTAGGTTGAATGGTCTGGCCTGTAGAGCGCCAACACACACACACACACATTGAGCTTTATTATAAGTATAGATAACTGCTATTCAAACCTAGTCATAGTATACAAAGATTGGTTCAATCTATTCTGAAATGCTACTTTTCATTTAGGGACATCTAAAATTGGCTGAAAGTCGAATTAGAAAGTCATTCTTATGGAGAATAATTATAGTCACAAATTATATCTAAAAGTAAAAGTGTTTTCTAAAATTCTTTTAAGCAATTCTTCCAATAGCAAGGCATAATCTCATTTGTGATAGGTATTTTTTGGCATGTCCTGGCTTATTTGAGATTAAAAGCATTGATCAAACACTTGGTGTAATAATAATATTTTCCCTTTATCCCTCGCCCCCTAATTCCATATCTAGGATCTATACATAAATCGTTGTCATCTAGGATACATGGAGGCCCATTCATGCAAGTGTTGCTAACTTTAACTTCATTTATGTATAAAAAAGCATACATCTTTAATTTCCAATATAAAAGGCAATGCATTTACTTGTAAAATATCTTAGTAAAAATTTAATTCTAATACTTAAACTTTGTTATTGTGCTAGCAGACTCAGTCCTAAGTTTAAATATATTGTCACATTCTATGTAATAAGAGGTGGAAGATGAAATTTCAAGATGTATTAAGTCAATAATGGTAAATCTCACAAAAAGATATTCATCTTTTGCCAATTGCTTTTGAAGAAGGTGGCAAAGTTTGCTGACAATAAATTAATGAGGATTACATTCTAGCTATAAGACTAATAATATGTGTTATAAATTTATAAATGCTAGGCTGTAGTGTAATGTAATTAATGGTTGCTAAAAATTTTAATTAAATATTTTATGTAACTTTCTTTTATTATTTTTCTTGTTAGATATTAATTTTATTTAAAGAAATTTTTTTTTTATAGAATTTCACTGTTGCTTGGCTGTGAAGTTAAACAATTGCAAATGCAAAATGCAACAAAATTATATATATATTAAAAGTATTATTTCTCCTGAACTTGCTCAAGGTGAAAAGATAAGCTGAATCATTATATTTTGGCCATGAACTGGAAAAAAAGTGCTGGAAAAAAAACCAGGATGAAATATTAATAGAACAATAAAAACGATTTTAGTATCTCTGTAATACATTATTATAGAATTTGCTTAAAATACCTTTTAAAAATCAGTTAACCCTTTAAAGGGCCAATTTTTTCTGCTCATGGTATATTAAAATATTTTTAGGATTGAGTTTGCCTTAAGAAAAGGGATTCATTTAGCTTATTAGATAAATTTAATTTGATTCATTAATTATTTTTGTTAATTAATAATTTAAGTAAAAATCAAGGCACACCATTTTCTGTGAGATAAGGAGCCGAAGCATCTAAGCTTCTGTCTTATTGAAAAATTTGTGAGAACATTTGCTAACCTACATAATCCCATATAAAGATTGATGAATTTGGTGGGAAGCATACTTCCCATGGCTCTAGAAAGGGTTAAAAAGAAAAAAAAAATTATATGACTAAAGAATTGGTTTCATTTAAAGAATAAATTCTTTAATTTTAAGATGATATAAAAATCATTTTTCTGCTATAATATTTTTGGAATTTATGGTGAAAACGTGAGAAAGTTTTGATTTATTTTTAATTAATTGAAATTAGAATTAAAATTTGAAAATTGCTGAGATTACACATTGCTGTTACTTTAAAGTATATATTGCTAAGTTGATAACTCTATATCAAACAGCTTGACCTGTGAAGTGCCATATCTGCATACAAATTCACACTCATTCATTTTTTCTTTCTCATATACATAGTATAGAGAAAGTATAGTAATCGTCAGAAATTCGAACACGAGATTTAGACAAATCTCTACGTTGCAGATCGCCCTGGGTGCGAAAAATACATTTTTGGAAAATGTCCGTCCGCCTGTCTGCCTGTGACAACGATAACTTAAAAACGCTTTGATCTAGACGGATGAAATTTGATATACGGTCTTTATGCCAACTTTGTCGGCTTCTATCAAAATTTGAGCAAAATCCATCCAGAAGTCTGTCCATCCAGTTGCTCGAATATAATGAAACTCAAGAACTACAAAATGAAGAGAGTTAGATAAAATTCGATATACAGAATTAACATCTATAATCTAGACACCTTAGTAATTTTGAGTCAATTCTATCTAGGGATTAACTGACTTGTAGGTCTATGCTTTCAGAAACATGTAAATGGGATAATTCAAAATATCTAAATATATCAAGTTTAGTATGTGATTTTATAACTACAAGTTGAGATTTATTTGAATCGGTGGGGAAAAAAAAGTGTCTAAAACATAAATATATAGGTCTGGACGAATATAGGCCTTTACACCAAATTCTAGATTTCCGTCAAATTTTGAGCAAAATCCGTTCAGAGAAAGCTTGTATATCCGGCTCTTCGAAAACAATATGATTTTTACAAAACGAAGAGAGCTAGATAGATAAAATTCAGTATGCAGAATTAACATCCATAGTCTAGACACCTATCGAATCTTGAGCAAAAATCCAGCAAGGGGTTGATTTTTTGTGGGTTTTTACTTTTAGAAACATGTGAACGCGATAATTCAGAAACAGAATTATTTAAATACTTCAAATTTGGTATAGTAATTTGTGATTACAACTGTAGTTTTCTGCCAAATTTTTTGTTTCAATCTGTCAGAAAAATCGCGTCTAAAACCAGATTTCGAATACTATTTATTGATTGGATGCCAGAGATTAATCGCGAAATAACTTATAAGTAGTTATGATACTATAGATACAGTAAAAATGCTAAATTCACATTAAAGGTTAATATCTCGTAACTGTTGTACGCCAATGCTATGAAGGACATTTTCGGAATAACACCTTGTTAGAGAATATGCGAGAGAGTTTTGAGGAGACGAGCCCCGCTGGTTTTGAAATTAAAATTAAAATTTAAAACGAATTTGTTTTTCGTTTTTTTTCACTGTAACTCTTGAAAATGCTATAACAGAACACTGATTTTTACTCTATTTTATAATTCAAAAAAGTATCTTTTAAATCGTACCATTTTAAGTGGCATATAAATTTTTATTTAATTCTAACAATTAAAAAAAATATTTTTTGCATAATTTGGAATTTAATAACCTGTAGTTTTTATAGTTTTAATGAAATTGAAATCCTTCTTGTTGTTTCCTTTAATATTTATCCACGTTATTAGTTTAATTGTTCAAAGGTACTGAAGAAAGATTGTTTAGTTCTGTATAGTTTAATTCTGTATAGGAATAAAAAAGAAAAGTAATCTTAAAAATTTGAAGATAATTTAACTGGACTGTCATGCTTTTAATATCATTATGATGTTATAAGACTTTGCTCTTTGTTAAAATGGTTCGTACACACAATGAAAATTAAAATATCACTGCTTTGATTTCTGTCAAAATTTGGCAATTAAAAATATTTTGTTTCGCATAACAGATTTAACTGAAATATACACAACTAATATTCTCTGAAAATCAGCTTTTTCGTCGATGATAGCTACTTACAAATAATCCCGATAGTTCGTTATCTTTAGAAATTTTAATGATTTCGACAATTTTTGGTGGTATAGTTTATAAAAAAAAAATAGCAAATACAGATAAAACTATCATGATCAAAACACCACAGTTTTGCTCCTCCGGAAGGAAAGCTGCATCGTCATAATCAGATACAAGCAATTATCTAATTGAAGCTGCAGCACATTTGATGGACATTTCTTCAAAACAAATCCTTATCAAAAAAATGAATATCAAGTAGCTGTATGAAAATTCTATTTGTTTCTGAATTTAAAGTTACTACTATCATAGAAATTAATTTTGCTGATTCATAGAAACTGAATATAGTTTTATTCTATGGTATAGCGCTTGCAAATAACATTTTATCTTAAGGACTGTGTCTACTACTCATTCATAACTTGTTCATGAAAATTCAAGCAAAGAACATTTTTTTACTCATAATATTATGCGAAAAAAATGAAGATGTTAGTAGGTTGTTAATTGATAGGAATCTAGAAGATAATCAAATTATTTTTGGATCTGAATTATCGAATCTGATTTGACCTTTGACGTGCGTGGTCAACATTCTATCACTGATATTTTCCAAACAAATGACGCTCATGAATTGCTGGTAGACATTATGCATCAGATTTGGACTGCGTTTGGATGAATGATGGCCCATTTGCGTTATGCGCTCGCGTGGCTTATCGGATTTTTAACTTGTGCTACTTTTTTTGCCTGTTGGAGATGTTCGCATCTCGTGATTGTGTTGTGGAAAAATGAATCTGAAGTCTCTGGTAATTTTCGATATAAAATTGCTTTGACCTCTTTTTCTCTATAGGTTTATGAGACTTAATTTTATTTGCTTCACTAAGTCGCCATAGTGATTGGCAATTTTTTTTTCATTGAAAGCTATTTTTAAAATTATTAGAATTCTAAAGTATTGTGTTTACCGAAATAACAAAACTGTGTCAGTAGAATTATGAAATATACTTTTTTGACATTGGAGCCAAAAATGTCTTTTTTGTTTTTGTCTTAAAAAATTTATTTTGGCGTCGCTCAAATAAATTGCAGTAAATTCTTTTATATTTTTTTGTTATTCTCATTGCTATAGCCAGACATTGCAAATTTCCGTGAATTGCAGTGTTTTCGTATCGGAATTTTATCGTATTTGAGACCGATTCATTTTTATGCAATAATTCTACTGTTTTTAAAATCTCTTGCATTTTTTTGTTTTGTATAAACTTATTCCTCATTTTATATTATTTCGTTGTTCAATCAATAATTCTTATTTTACTTCTTGTTTTTTTTGTCTTTGTCAACAATTTATTATTTCATGAAGTTCAGGATTTGTTTTGTTTGTTTGAAGACCATGTCATATCTATATAGCAGATTATAATTATAAAATATAATTATTAAAGTAGTAAATAAGTTCTTTTAGACTTTCTTAGATATAAATTATCATTTTTTCCCCTCCAAATATCTTGTAGAGACTTCAGATATTTGCAATACATTTAAATTGTGAATTTATAAATTTGCATTTCATTTCTCAAAATATAAGAATATATAATTTTTAATGAGATTCTTGCCGTTGAATTTCTTGAGAAAATTCCTTAAAATTCTATGAAAATGACATTACCTTCTATTTTAAATTTGACGACTGATTCACTCTATTCATCCATTTTTTTTAATTGATTTATGTTCAAAAAACATCTGCCCCTCCCCGAAAAAAAATGGTGATCTAACGCTGTAACACAAAAGGCCTAACATATTTTTTCGATATTGTACGCAGCATTTAGTATATATAGCACGTAACATCGTGGATACATCATATCATATGCTATTAAAAGATCGACAGAATTTCAAATGCATAGGTTTTTAGTTTGATAAAAGTAAAACTATAAACAGCTACAATTACCTATTAAAAGAGCCGCTGATAATTGATCCCTGGACTAATAGTAATATCGGATTTACGATTTATGTTTAGGGCCACTAGCCTGAGGGTTGGTCATAGGAGAGCTATTTAAAAAATTTTATTTGCCTAGCTGCCAAATAAATGCATTGTTAAAAATTTCAAATTTCTTGGATTTATAAAATAATAAAATTTAAATATGTTTACATTGGATTATTAAAATTATTATTAAACTATTTATATCAAACTCCATCCGACAGATTCTTTAAAATAATTTTTTAATATTACATTTGGTTGAAGTTTATTATTTCTTTATACTCTGACATAATAATTACTTTCATTTGTAAATAAATAAAAATCATTAATATAGAATTACGAACAATTTTTCGAAAGGTTTTTTAAGTATATTTTCCATGATAAAATGTTAACAAATAAGTAGAAACATAAGCAGTTTTACAAAGTTAGTGAAATAAAAAATAAATAATATTAAATCATTAAAATATTGAGTTAATTAGAAATGAAAAAGTAAATTGGCTAAATATTAAAAGAGGGACCTGATATTATGGACTGGGTGGGAATTGTTTAAATCTATCATTGACTAACGGTAGCTCATTCTGTATTTGGGCAATGAGTTATTTGAGGCTCTATTCATCGTTAATGACATATAAGCGTCACTTTTTCTAAATTGTGTTGTTTCTTCGGTGTGAAGTCATTTAATGTGTGGAGTTAGTTGGGGAAAATTCAGAATTTTTACTCAAGTACTTTGTAATTAAAAACTTTGCCCTGCTTTCGGTGCTACTGGTTTATATTTCACTTCTATTTGAAAGGTGAGAGCCATTGTTCTATAAGATAATTAAGATGTTTTTATTAATTTATTGTTCAATTTTGAAGCTACTTAAACATTTTTTGGAAAAATCTCATCCCGTTGAATTTGTTGACATTTAAACCCGTTATTTATTTTCCAACATTCTATATCACAGCTTGAGAACGGAATTTAAGTTCTCTGTCTTGTGTGCAAAACTGATCTTTCATGGAGATGTTTTTAGATCCACATAAAATTTTTAGTAATTTTTAGCTTTACATGATTTGAACTTACAAGTTTCAATTAATAGTTTCTTCTGTTCAAAATTCGAGTATATTTCATAGTATAATTTCCCATTTTAAAATTTTCCGAGATATTTATAACATTAACGGAGAATATTATAAGGTTGAAAGAAAATTGTTAACGTATAAGCTTTTCTCAAGAAAATATAGAAATGTTTTCAAAATCAGTACTAACTTGAGATAAATGCAACACTGTTTTTAGCAATTTTAGGCCAAAGTAAAGGTACCTTGAAATTTTTTTTTTTTTTTATAATTATGTATTCTCGAATGAAATAATACCGATCTTACTGTTATATATCATAAGTTATTTTAAGGATTTATTTACCCATATCAGTTTGAAATGTGTTTTGATTTCCTGAAAAAGTGCAGAATTTTTTTTATCATTTTGTTTTATATTAAATTTACGTCGATTTTTTTTTTTTCGAAAACTTAAAAAAATCTCTTATTTGAATAATGAGCAAAATCATTGTAGAACATGGTTATCCGAAATCTAAAACATGAGGGCTTTGTTAAACGAACGGTCCGAAAAAATTGATCTGCGTTTTTATTAAAAAATGTGTGCCATAATTGCCATTAAAGCCGATTTTCAGAGTATGAAAGAAAGTAAATTTATTTATGTGGAAGTGATACTCTATAATTCAAAAAATGATTTAGAAGGAAAAAAATAATTCTTTAACATATCTTGTGGTGTGAGCAAATTCTATTTATTTTCATGTAAAAATGGCATTGTAATTATGTCATAAGGTTTCGCTTTGTTGAATAAGGAAAATATTGTTTTGAGAGCATCTTTAAAAAATAATAAATGAAAAATTTGAAAAACATTTGAATTTTCAGTGATTAATCTTTTGACATTCCTTGTTTTGGATTGATCCCATATTGTCCTTTCTAATACGCCATATAAATTTACTTCTCTTCTAGTAATTCCAAGTGAGAAATACTTGGACAAAATAATATAATTTTTTATAGTACTTGCCGATTTATTTTTATAAATTCGAATGAACAATTGTCGAAATCCTTGGGGGAAAAAAAGGCATGATTTTAGTGTTTTTTTAATCAAGTTTTTGATTATCAAAGGTATTGTTGTATAAAATGTAAATACACATTTTTGGTTTTTCGTCAGTATCGTCTGAACCGCACCAAATATTTAAAATTCGTCAAAGATATTAAGTTTGCAACAAAAACCACATTTGTCACATTGGTAGATGATTATTATATATGTGAATTATCTCCATAGAAAAATGTTTGTTTGGCGACAGTACCGTTCATTTTAGTCTAGCGGATTGTTATCTTAACCAGACTGGATGATAGAAGTACTACTGTAATAAGTTTTCTTTCCCTTTTATAATATATAACTGATTTACTTTTCTTCTAGGTGCTCCAACTGTAAAGATTACTCAAGCCAATCCTTATCGTGTAAGACCTGGTGAAACTGTTAGGTTTGAATGCTTATCTGAAGGTGACCCAAGACCTAATGTATCGTGGAGAAAACTTCGTCACCCCTTGGTTTCCTACGCTGCAGCTGAAGAGTCCATCGATGGAAAAGCTCTTTTGGAGATTCGTAGGGTATCTCAGAGTGACTCTGGTGTGTATATTTGCTCAGCACGTAACTCAGCAGGTGTTACTGAGGAGCGCATTCAACTCATTGGTTAGTATATATTTGGATTAGTTGTAATGATAAGGGATTTATATACAACAATCATGTAAAACTCAAAATCAACATTGACTAAATAAACCAAAGATCATAGAAGATTCTAGATAAGATTTAAGATAAACCATATATTATTTCGAAAAATGCTACATGAAAAACATTTACAGTGAAGTGGTAAGTGACATTTGATTTCTGCCAGCGACTTTCCAAATAAAAAATATGTAAAGAAAGAAAAAAAATCATTAAATTATTAAAATCTGGTGGAAATTTGATACTTATCATCAAAACTGACTCGATATGAATGCTATGAATAATAAATCTGAATGAAGTCTTATTTTCTTTCATGAGATTAAATGACTACTATTTGGTGGCAAGTCCAAACCATTAAAATTTTTTCATGTGCATATTTTTGAATGCCCTGGACCTTGCTGGAAAGTATTGGAATAATTTTATATACATATTTTCAAATATTTAAATAAACAAATAAAAATAAAATAAATGCAAATAAAATATCTTGTGCAAATTCTTCATGGAAATTTTTTTTAATATTACAAGATATTGAAAATCCCAAAATTATGTATTTAGAAGAAAATAAATGAAAGTTTTTATTACTCGTATCTCTTTTATTACTCATTTTGGATATGTTGTACCGAATTCCAGAAGTCATACTTGAAACCACGCATTTTTAAATTGCCTCTTTTGAATTGTTTAATTATTAAATTTAGCAAAAAAAAGTCCATTAATTTAATTTAATTTTTTTAAATCCACTTATTTGATTAAAAAGGTTATTCAATTGATTTATTTTATCTTTTTTATTTATTAACTTGATAAGAAGAATTTTTATTAAGTTTAAAGTTAATGATGTAATTAACATTATTGATGTTTCATTTTTAAGGGTTTTTCTTTCCTTTTCTTTCATTGAAACTCTTCATTTAACTTTTATGACAGATAAGAACCAGAAGTTTATTCCTGGGTTTTCAAGTGGTTTAAATAGTATAATATCTTATTGAAAAATGTTACTTCACAAAAATGGAAAAATTTGCAAAAAATAATAATAAAAAAAAATATGGCTAAACATATTTTAATTATTTGTAGATATTTAATTTTAATAAGGATAATACCAGTAAAATAAAATCGCAAGATACAGCATTCAAAATAAACAATATTCGTAAAATTAATTTCTGAAAGGAAGAAGTTTGAAATTTGGAACATATTTCATTAAAACTCAAAGTTGAAAACAATTTTTTATTAGTTATTTTTTAAACCATGGACTATTAATTGAGATATTTATCTTTTTTCAAATTCATAACTTATTGTAGCTTTCCTTTAATACTAAAATATCATTATAAAAAGATTCTAATCTTTCCTTTCAGTGACAAATATGCAAAAAAGGAGAAAAAAAAAGTGCCATACTATTCCTCTCTCTGAATTCCTCTCTAAATCATTTCCAACATCTTATTCAATATTAAGCCAAAGTTGTGAAAAAAATTATTCAGTATAACATTGAAAAGAGTTATAAGTTATACAATTAAAATGTTAATACTTGGAATTAAAAAATACATGATGATTCAAGACTGATTTATATTTGTTTCATAATGTTCTTATTTTTTAAATTTAAAATTGTTTATATGTATTTTGAATATCATTGGAGTAGTATATTGAAATTTATGCACACGACTGAATGTTCATTAGCTCAATTTCTTTTTAATGCATTCTTATTAAGTCCTTAGACAATTACCTAAAAACTTTACATTTCCATCTAAATGCTCAGAACTTTTTTAAATTCAAATTTTAGTTGAAGAAGTTGACAGTGTGGTACCTGAAGTCATGGTTGAGGACAGAGTAACAACAGCAACAGTAAACAGCAGTGTGGAATTGCGATGCTTTGTCAGAGGTCTGTATTTTTTTTAAATCCTTGCAACAATTAGGAATTTATTAAATGCATTCAGAAATGTCTGAAATGTAAATTACTGACTGAGATTTGATTTTCAGGTACTGACCGAGACCTCTACTTGAAATGGACTAGAACTGATGGTGGACAAATACCAGCTAATCACAGGCTACAAGATGGTGTTTTGTTTATACCAAATGTTCAACCAGAGGATGCAGGCGAATATTCCTGCTTGGGAATTGTCGAAGGGGATGTTGTTCTTTTCACAGCTAGAGCAAGGTTGGCTGTTGTTGGTATGTGCATCTTTTCTTATTTCTGCATTTTTTATTCTCCAAAATTCATTTAAAACTTTGATTTTTATTCATTGTTTACATGTGAGTTTTAGGAAAAGTAAAATTTGGAAGTCAGTTTTGGGTTTAGTTTTTGTTTTGAAATAATTAGTTAATATTTTATGAATATAGTAAACTCCCACTTGTCTGCAGCCTTGTTCTTCTTTGTAACAAAATGTCAGTAATATTTTTAATTAAGAGGTGTTTAAATTTGGTATGAATTTACCTTGTGAAGCCTACTGTATATATACAAAATTGGGATTTAAGGTATTAAAAAACATTAGTTGTAAAAAAAGAAATGTTATTATTATAAGAAATATTCTTAGAAATATTATCTGGTATTATTTTGCTTTTAAAAATAGAATTTAATATCAGGAATCATTGTAAATGAATTGGAATAAAGAGACTTCAGAATTTAATGAAACAAAATGTTCAAAAGTATGTGGTTATGAAGTCTAAATTAATTGTTTCATTTATTTGTCTATGCATTCTAATTTTACTCACGGTCAAGAGAAATAAATAAAATATTGCACTGTTTAAAGTTATGATGAAAATGTATAAAATATGTTTACAAGTTTTAGTATATTTTCATATATGGAATAATGTTAAACATATTTTCATCCCTTTTTTATAATTTTATGCACACCTAGGAGTGTGGGCTCGAGGTAAGATTATGCAGAATGTTTATATTCCTTCATTTTCTCATTTTAACCATGCCCAAACTGAATGAAAATTATTTATTATAGCTCCACCACGAATTCAGTTGAACCCACCTAGGCAAACAGCCAGACCAGGAGACATTGTACGAATCCAGTGTTCAGCCATTGGAGATCAACCCATTTCCATTGACTGGAGCCGTATTGGTGGATATTTATCTCCCAGTATGGTGCAAGCTGGAGGTGTTTTGACTTTCCAGGGCATCACATCCAATGATGCTGGAAGGTATTTGTGCACCGCCGCTAATGCTGCTGGAAAAGCTGAAGGAGTAGCTGAAGTAATTGTTAATGGTAGGAAATTGTTTCATTTAAAATTTATTTTTGGCTGCCAGCTGATTCATTGAGAATATTAATTGAATTTACTTTCAGTTAAATCACTTGTGCATAACTTGATGTTCATATAGTTTAAAAAATATTTTTAAGCATCAAACTGTGAGAGACATTAATGTGGTTAAATTTATAGCCTTACACTAATTTTGTTCATTGTTATACAGACTATTTTAATAATGATCCATGGCATCATAATGATATTAAAAATGTTCTGTTTCATCCATTTTCTAACTTTTGTGGTACCATCGTTTTCTTCATGTAAATGGCATAGATAATGAGCAAAATCCTTCTTCCTTAGATTTCAAACATGGAAATCATGTGAACAAATATTTGATAGAACAATAAAAATGGTGTAAATTTCATTATAGCAAAGAAAATTGTTGAAAGTTGTAAATAAAAAAAAAAAGCCCTTGCATAATAAATAAATTTAAAAAAAAGAAAAAAGAAAAAACCTTGCATGATAAATAAATTTTAAAAAAAAAGGAAAAAGAAAAAACCTTGCATGATAAATGAATTGATATATTTAAAAAGTTGTTTTAAAATAATGCACAAATCAATTTGTGCAGTGATAGTTCCAGGAGTTATCATGGTCAAATAGAAGAAGTTAATTAATTTACTTATTAAAATAATAATTAAAAAAAATCGCATCAAGATGCACATCCCCACTATCCAAAACATATTTTTGTTGAAATTGGTAGCTTTAAGTTTAATTGTCTAAATACACTCATTTTCCTTTGTTATAAGTAGAGTTAATCTTTGAACACGTGTATGTTTAGATTTTATATTACTTTGTAATCATTGTTTGTCTTGTATCAAAAACAGAGCTTGAATTGAATTTTAATTAATTTAAAAGCAAAATGGTAGTCACTATTAAATTATTTTATTGTTTTTTAATATTATGAAATTAATAGAATAGTTGTAAAATAATAACAAAACAGGGAATGAAATAATCTAATAGGAAAGTTTATATGGGTAAGAATGAATTGCTTGAATATGTTATACATAATTATGTGTTAAATATAATTGCCTATATTTTGTATTAACCCTCTTTAATAACCATGTAGTGCACTGAGAATGTTAGCTGTGTTTAATATGTGCCAAATCTTTTATGCATAACTTTGGTGTTTATGATTACCTCAAAAAAGTAATATTAAGCATCAAGTTTTGATATAAATGAGAGGACTATCATTTTATTAGTCTTATGCTTGTTCTGTTTATTATATGAATGAATATTCTTCTTTGAATCAAGATTCATGACATCATGATGCAGTTAAAAAAAATAACTGTTGGACCCATCTAACTTTTATAGTACTATTACATCACCTATTCTTCATGTAAAATACATAGATATTAAACAGAATCTTTTTTCCTTTCGTTAAACATTAGAAGAAAATTAGGAATTAAATATTTAATGAAACAACATGAAAAAAATTAAATTTCATTCAATAATGAAAAATATACATTGAAAAAAATATTGTAAAATTATAATAACTTTTTTAAAAAATTGCCAAAATTTAAAAATTGGTATTCTTGAAAACATAATTTTAAAACATTTTATGCAATAATATTTAAAAAAAAAAAGTCAAAATTTTTGTTTATAATTAATCAAAATTTTAATTAAAAATTTTTAAATATCATTCTGAGCTGCTATTTTTGCTTTCTAAAGTATATTTCTATCAAAGGTGGAAGTTCTAGATAAGTTGCTGAGACATGTAAAGTCCAATTAGTCAACATACATACATTATGTGTTATTAGTAGATATTATTTGAAATGAAAGCTACTTTTTTTAGCTCAATGATTTTTCAAAATTCTAATATATATTTGTTTATTCCATTTGTATTATTATTATGCATTTGTTTATGAGCCTAATTTTAATGGACTTCAAAAGCTGTTTCATTTTCCAATCTGTACAGTATGACCAGATGTATTTCTATTTTCTAATAATTATTGTTACTTCTTCACATATATTATTTCCATTTTTAGAAGACACTCCAGTTGATTATGTTCGGAAGGAAGAAACTGCATTTGTCGGTTCAAACATTCAACTGAAATGTGCGGTTTCTGGCTCTCCTGCACCTCAGTTGGATTGGAGTAAGGATGGAGGATCCCTGCCAGACAATGCAAGAGTTATCAATAATGAATTGTGGTATGGCATGAGTTATCTTTTAAAAAAACTTCTCAGATTATCTATTTCTTTTTGTAAAAATTCTACTTCTTTACATATTACTGCTTTTTATATATATATAATGTAATTTTAATCTGATTAAGTATATGTCTGATTAAGTATATGAGGTAGTATGAAGTCTCCTTTGCAAAAGACTTTATACATCATTTTCTGATATTTAATGTTACCCCATTAAGAAATTTAACTCGCAACAATTCAGCGTGAATTAAATCCACACATTGGGTGGATTTTTAGTAGAATAAGATCGCAAACCCATTATTTTCCCACCACAAAGTTGAAACTTACTAATTACTGCCCATTGCCCTAAATATATTATTTAAAATTTAACTTTTTAAACACCCTTTTTTCTGTTTATTTTCAATTAACAAAAATTAAATTGCTTTCTGTTTAAAAATTTCTTTAAAATAAAAAAAAAAATTGAATCATTGAAAAAGAACAGAATAAATTTCAAAGATTTTTTCTAATGATATATTTATAATTTAGTGCTAACCATTTTGATGTTCAATATGAAGAATTTTTATACTTTTCAATTTTTTTTCTAATCTCCAAACTGACTTTTTGCTTGATAAAAATACCTGAAATATCTGCATTGTATAAAGGCAATACATTTATTGATATAAATGTTTTTATGAGCATATGTTACATTAAAGGAATATTTTATGTATTCAATTTAATACATGTATTTTTATTAAAAAATGCCTTGCAGGTTGCGAGATGTTCGTATGGAAAACGCTGGTCGTTACATTTGTACAGCTACAAATAGTGCTGGTCGAACTAGAGACTATGTGATTTTGAATGTGAGAGGTAAGTTTTTAAATTCATTTATATAATTTTTCATAAAAAATTATTTTAGATTCGTTTAAAATGTTTTTAAATTTGTTATTAATATTTTAATAGTATGAGAATTCATATTAATAATTAATGGCACATTTTGCCAAGTTTTATAAATATTAGAACAAATCATTATTTATAGTTTTTACATCAGCTGAATCTTTGTAGAAATAACATAACTTTCAAAACTATTAAATCCAATTTTAAAGTGTGGATACTATAATGCATTTAATTTGAATTTCTTTTAAGATGGGTAAAAATATCTGGCAGCACATACTTACTACCTTGTATTTTGAGTTAAATTTTAACATAGCAAATATAGAAAAGTAAAATAATTAGTGCCACTTTATGAAACGTTTTTATCCGTATCTAAAATAAGTAAAGGTTTCTGTACCTGCAATCAGTTGATAGTTTGAGATATAAGCATTACAAGATTGAATTTTTAAAAATTCTTGATAAAATTTAATAGATTCTATTCTTGACTTATTGTATGTTAGATACAGCTAAAAATATCCGGCAGCACATATTTACTACCCTTTATTTTGAGTTAAATTTTAACATAATAAATGAATACATTATTTATTTTAATAAAAATAATATGAATATATGCTGCATACAGTAGTTTATAATGCATCATAATAGTTAATTTAATTTCAGAAATGGAGTTTGAATGTCAAATGATAGACAATATACTTTTAAATTAATTAAATTAAATTTTTTTACGAAATTAAATTTTTTACGACATATTGTTTTTTTACTAATTAAATCAATCATTCTTAATTAATTTTAAAGAATATTATCTTTGAATTTAACAAGTACTAATATTTTTAACAATGAAACATTTGTATAAAATTAAGTTTCTTTTAATTAAATGTATTAATATATGTTTTAAATTAAATTTTATATTTCCTATGATTTGATTGTAATAGTATTGAACCTTTCAGTTTTCTCTAGTGGTTCTGATCCTGAAGGTACGGCCTTTATACAATAAACATAACTGATGCTCTAAGTTCAATATGCCTATATTGCTTGCTGTTTGGCTTTTATGAAATATATATGCCATATTTATTTGGATTAAAGCATCAGATTTTTTTTTGTATTCTTAAGCATATATTATTTTATTTATATTAATATTTTAAATTTTTACTTAGTGCTTTATAAAATATATACGTCGGCTAATCATTTAATAATGTTCTGCTATAAAAAAGCCTTTCCATTTGTTGCATTTTTCATATTAGTTTTTTGAAACTTTATTTATAATTTCCCTTTTATTCATGAAATGTTTCTTATTTTGTGCAGCTGTCCCAACACTGGAAGTGAAAATTGAATCTAATAAAGAAGTTGTCAATATGGGTGATACTTTGGACTTGAGATGCAAAGTGACTGGTGATGCTTCAGCTAGAATTTCATGGTATAAGGTGGCTCAGGAAGGGCCTCTTCCGGAGAATGTACGGATTAGAGGACCAATTTTAGTCATTAATGGAGTTAGGCCAGAAAATGGAGGTGTATATAGATGTAGTGTTGAAAGCTATGCTGGAACATTTACTGATGATTATGTACTTGCTATGCAAGGTATATAATATCTTCTTTTAATATATATGTTTTATTTTTTAAGATAAAGTATACATCTAAGTATGTAATTGTTCTAGTTCTTATAAAATTGTAAATCTCAAAAACTGACTATTAATTATAATTCTGTAATTCCATAAAAAGGATGGACAAAATGCTTATAATATTTGAATGATTTTTTAATTTCTGAAACATATGTATTACATTTTGAAAATTTGTGCATTTAGTTATATTAAAATTTATGCTTTATATATATATAATATAATGCAAATATAAATATAATATTCTGTAAGATTAATATTTTATTTTAATTTTTATACAATTGGAAGTGTTTATAAAAGCTTGCAGATTAAAAGTTTTCAAAGATATAAAGCATTAATTTCTTAAATTTATTATATTTTTGCCAACAAATTACTTTTATTTTGCTTTGCATTTTATTTCTATTCACATTTATTATTTCACAAGCAATTTTAGTTAAGATATATTTAAAAATATTTTATAATGAAGATATCTCATATTGGTATAAAGAATTGATTTCACAAAGGTAACTTTTTTTCTTCTATTATAATTCAATGTCAGATTTTTTTAATATTTTGAAACAAATTTTTTTCTCACATTTATACATAATATACACTTATGAAAATAATAGAATAGAACATTCAATAATATTTTCCATCAATAAGATCTGTTTTTCTAATATGGTATTTATCATATATTTCATGCATTTTCCCATTGTGAAAATATTACTGTAAGTATATATTTTTTCCTTACTCAAAATGATTAGAGTAATAAAAGTAAAAACAGAATTGTTGAATTCTTTTTAAATGAGATGTTGCTGATCTCTGTTTTCTCTATTTACAGTTCCTCCAACTTTAACACCTGATCTAGTTGAGACTCGAACTGCACCTTTTGGCTCAACTGTTGTTATGGATTGCAAAACAACCCTGGATCCACCTGTTGCCTATACCTGGTACAAACAAGGCGGTGTTTTGCCAACTGAAGCTACTGTTAATGGAGGACAACTGACTATTCCTGATGTGAAAGGAGAAGATGCTGGAACATATATCTGTACTGCTAGAAGTCATGTGGGAACTATAGATGTGCCCACAATTTTGATTGTGACAGGTATGCCACTTCTTTACCCTGAATCTCTTGTAATATTTATATATTAATACAACTTATGTGTTTTATAGTATGACATTATTGGCAGTGTTCCATATTGTATAGTGTAAGTGTATAAAAACCATAATATTTTTTTCAAATTCCTCTAAAGAATTAAGCATATTTATTTACTGTTGTATGGTAATTATAAAAACTCCTAACGTAAGGAAGGTTTTCAGAATTACTTTATTTCATGTTGTAAATGTCGGTAGAAAAAAGAACTATGATACATTCAAAGAAAAAAAAAGAACCATGATAAAAATAATAATTTATACTTATGTTATGAATATAGACTTATTCATCAACTAAGTTGCCCAAAAGAAAATTTGATCTATTCTTACTTGATTAAGATTAAATCCATATTTAATGCTTAAACTTTTAATATTAAAAGATTCTTTTTTGTATAGTTGTCTACAAATAATTTTTTAAAATTTCCTATATTGCCTTACAGGATTTCCTCCATCAAGGCCCCCCCCCCATATTTTTACTTAAAAATTGACTGTGATTTCTTTTGAATTCAAGTTAGATGATTTTTTTCCAATGTCACCTTTATTTTTAAAATTTATTTATTTTTACAATTATTCTCAATAAAGACAAATATTTTTGAGTTTTAACATTATATAATTGTATTTGTATTTGTTATCCATTATGATAATATTTAGTATAAGTATTAATGCTAATACTTACACTAAATTTTATTATGTTAAAAATTTATGTATCATAAATTCTTTAGAATTAAACTGTCAACAATTAATGTGAATAAAATTATTGGTAATTTTCTGTTCTTATGTAGGGAAGTGTCTTATCAAAATAAATGAAATAAAAGATAAAAGTGAAATTCAACAAAGTGAGATTTGTTTCCGACTCTTTTATGCATTTGTTTAAATTTAAAGTTATTTTATGAAATAAATTTTTTTTCACTGAGATATTTGTAATTATTGATAATTTTTTAAAATTGGAATTATTAAATTAATTGATATTTTGGAAATAACCATTTTTCAGTATTAATCAGTAGAAGAAATCTTACAGGTGTAAATCTTTAAAAACCATCATTTATCTGAAAATAACTGTAGAATTTTAGTAATCAAGATCTTGCAGAAAGATAATTTTATCAATAATAATTTGAGTTATATTTATTTTTTAGGTGTTGTACCATACTTCGCACAAACTCCTTTGTCTTATATGAGAATGCCAACTCTGTCTGATGCTTATTTGAGTTTTGAAGTTGAATTAGCATTCAAACCAGAGAGCATGAATGGTTCGTATTTCTGTCTCTACATCATAATAATTGTAGATTTAAGCCTATGTTTTTTTTTTTTTTTGACAAACTACGTAAAAGTTTTTTTTTTAATTTTCATTCATTTTAATCTAACCATTTCAATATTTTTAAATCAAGACATTTATTATCTATATAAGTGTATTTCATTTTGAAGAATAATAATTTCAAATAATATTAGCCACCTTCATTGATCGACTGTTTGCACATCATATTTATAGTATTAATTTACTCATACCAGATTTGATGAATTCTTAATTCATAAATAAGATTATTTTAAATAATGCTTGTATAATACTCATAAATAATTCTGATTGGTTACTTGTGTTTGCAAAGTGGTGAAATTTATTGCAAAATTGAACTAATTGCTGACCCTGGAGACTGTTTCAGAGACTGTTTATTTTCGGTATTTTCCAAAAATGGAGAATGATGGGTAGAGGCCCATTGATAATGTGTCTTGGGATTCATGAACTTTCATACGAAATATAAATTAGGTGAAGAAATTTTGGTGATGTGTTTAAGAAGGAATGTATAAGGCAAAATGTTTTTGAGATTTCTGTCTAAAATGGCAAGTGAATGGGGTGTGCAACATTGACATTTCTAAGGGCTGTGGACTTTCAGATGAAAAAATATTAGCAAAATTGGATCATTGTTAGATATTAGTTGTAAATTTTGAAACTATTTTTTAAATCAATTTAAAAATAATTTTATACTAGCATTTTCATGTTTTTGAAATACATTGTGATTATCGTAAATTTCAATTATGGCAGTTCTGATCTTTTTTAAAAAAATGTTTGAAGTACTGTTAGTATATTTGTATATTCATCACTTTTTTGAACTTGGAGTTTAAGTATTTTAAAAGTTGCATAATTGTTAGTCCTTATTTACCCTATATTTATTAATGTTACATTTTGGTAACATTCACAAGAAATTGTTTCTTTCTGTGCTTGAACAAAATTTTTTGATTTTTTAAAAAATATTTTAATAAAACCAGAAAAGATATAAATTCTTATAAAATCCATAGATGTCAGAAATGTTTTATATATATTTTATTTCTGTTGGAAAATATTATGTTCTAAATCATTTTTATTCAATTAATTATAATATTTTTATGTCAAACTATAAAGTTCAATAAATATATGCCCAATAATGAAAATAAAATATCTTCAATAATCTAATCAAAATAAAAATTATTAGTTCCTATTTGTTAACTTTCTCATGAAATGACTATTAATTGTTCAATAAAAGAGAAAATTATGTGACATAAACTGTTTACTGTCATATTTTGTTTTTCAATGTTGAAACATTTGAGAAATAAATATGAATTACCTTTACTTAGATATGAAAGTTAAAAAATAATTTTTCCATAATTTAAATAGATATAGAATGTCTACTTACTATATATTAACTAAATAGCATTTCATGGAACTGAAGTAAGCAGTAGGGAAGGATTTTATTGATTTATTTATATTCCTCGATTCCTAAGTTCTTTATTTATTTGTTGCTAATAAGTTTTTTTAGAGTAACTTATTTCAAAAATTAGATAGCATTCTTCAGATGTTTTGCTTATTATCTATGTTTTATAGGACTTCTACTATACAATGGACAAAAACAAGAACAGGGTGATTTCATAGCTCTTGTGTTGAATAATGGTTATGTGGAATTCAGGTTCGAACTTGGATCTGGCCCTGCCATCATTAGAAGCAACGAACCTGTAGAGATGAGGAAATGGCACACAGTTCAAATCAGACGAGAGAGAAAAGATGGTAAAAATATATACAATGGTAAAAAAATATTCATTATTATGTTAGTCGGAACGCCTTGCACTAACATAATAATAACGTAACTATATTGGTTTTTTTTCTTTTCCCGTTTGATCTTAAAACAACTAATGGAGTTTCCATTCTTAAATAACAAAAATTTAAAGAATGGGGTCAATTCAGGGCTCATATGATACACATCAGATGAACCTTCCCAGTTGAATTTTGAACTAATTTTTTTACCTGCCAATTTTGCTATCTGCATAAAGATAAAGGATGTTACATCCCAATTTAAAATAAGGTATTATTCTTTTGAGTGCTAAATGACATATGTTTGTTTTGTGAATTGACTCCATTTATCTCTCTCTATTTTCCTCCTATTGTCTTACCCTCCCTTCTTAAAGTTAAAATGAAAAAGAGAACATAAATTTATAGCTTATTGCTATATTTTCAGCTCCATGTTGACTTATTAAGTTGAAGAGCTGATTTCTAGTCTCTTTCCCAATGAGTGGTCATGCTTTTCTTTCACATATGGGCTCATTGCATGGGTTATGGCACAATAAAGCCTTTCTTGTGAGTTCTAAAGAGGGGCTCAAATTTTCCATGCATGGTGCCAATCAGTTAGCTTTGCGTATATGGCTTTGAGCCAGATTGCAGCTCTCTTATGGTTATAATCTTAAATTGTTTTATGCTTCATCTGCAAAATATTTGCCTTCTTTTTCAGCTTTATACAAATAATGCCTTTTGCTGGCTTTACAATTGATCAGGAAATGCTTTACAAAATGAGTGTATGACATAATGTAATTGAAGGCATATTATAAATTTGACATATATAAAATTTTTATATTAAATTTGTATAGGGTTAAAAATAATAAGCTTCATGCTACTGGCAATTATAAAATATCTTACAGATGGAGCTTTTTATGAAAATGTTATTATTTTTGTTTTAAATAGTGTGTTGTAAAATAATATTATATGGAGAAATTTTTTTATTGTATGGCTTGTACAATATTTATTTTAATAAAAAATTTAAAAGAATTCGTATAAGAGTAAAATTCTCAAGAATATTTTGCAAGTGTTTCTAAGACCTGGAATTTCCTCGAAGTTAAGATTATGTCAAACTTTTTATCTGAAATTTTGGTCCTTCAATTATTTCATATTTAAAAAATAAATGTGTACATTTTTTTGTTAAAATAATTGTGTAATTTAAATTTCTGAAAACTATCTTCCTATTAAGTAGTAGGTAACTGGAAAATTTGTTTCACTATGCTCTAGCTATCAATTCAGCTAAATAATATTACATTCTTCAGTATTTTCATATTATATGTAAAATTTTGTTCTTCATTTTCTGATTACAAAATGTTATTTTATTAATATAAAAATTCTGATCTTTTTTTTTTTCTTTGCCGAATTAGTAAAATTATAAAATAAATTCATTCAAGATGGAATGCTTGTAATAAAAAGTACTGGTTATTATTTTATAATTCAGATTATTTGAAATCTTTTTGCAGCAGGGCATAAAAACTCAAAATAAACAAATCTGTTGAGTACTTTTTTAAAAAAGCTTTTTAACTATTAATTTAAAATGAATGAATTGAATTTGCATATAAGTTTCAGATTAGAGCAATGAGAGACAAATATTTAGAATACTAAAATAATTATAAATTTATATTCCACGTTTCAGGATTTTTGAAAGTGGATGATCAACCAGAAGTAACGGGATCAGCACAAGGACGATTTTTGGGTCTTGATTTGGTACAGCCTATGTACATTGGTTCTGTTCCTGACTTTGGTCTTATTGAGTCAAATGCTGGAGCTTCTAGAGGATTTATTGGTAAATAAAATATTAATTTTTTTCATATTAAAATACAATGAAACTGAAAGTCTGTTATCTATAAAAGTTTAATTATTTTGTATTCAGATGCAGTTAATAGCTATTAATTGTAACAGAAGTGTTGTGTCAATTTTACAAATGAATTTCTTTAAACTGCATTGTCAGTTTTATATTAAATACTAAATTTCACACTGCTGTTTCTAGTAATGATGAAAAACTTCTAAACCAGATCTAAACTTGTGATCTTATTTTTCATGCTTTTCGAAACCTTGCATTCTTTCTAGTATTTTTATAAGTATATATAAAATGATGATAGATGCTTTTAAATTGTTTCTAAAAACCTTAGATATTTTATTTTTGTAGCATTTTATTTAAGCATATGATATCCCATGGTTTTTTTAGGAAAGGTGGCTGACCTTCACTTAAGAGATATTTAGATAGACAAACAGACAGACATATACATTTAATGGGAAGAGGTGATCTGAAACTAAAATTAAGTCATCAAGAAATAACATGGCTGTTATAAACACACTTATATACTAATGTCCCCAAACATATCAAAACAATCTCCTTTTATACTCTAATATGCTTAGTTCTCACCTGTTTTTACTTGAGAGCCAGAAAATATTTTTGATAATTAAAATCTAGGATTTTTTTTTTTTTTTTTTTTTTTACTTAAGATGTATCAAACAATAATTTGAAACTCGCCCTCTCTTTTTAAAATTTTATCTATTAGAGTTGCATACTTTCGATTAAATTTTTTTTTAAATCAATAAATTATCCAAAGCTAATATCAACTCACATTTATTGTATACATTAAAATTAATTATTATTTCATCATGGAACAAAAGCTATAAAAGGAATTAAGAGCAAATTATGAATTATTTTGGCATAATTTAAAATTAAAATGTTTGAAGACATCCTGAAATCATTTTCATTAAAAAGATTTCTTTGCCCTTTGAACATTCTAATTTTACTTAAGAAAATTAAAGTTGATTTATAAGAGTATAAACCCGTTTATATATTTTATTTAGCAATTAAAAATTTTTTGCTATCAATTTAAGATTTCACCTTACAGCTTTAAATTTTTTATCATTTAGAATCATGGTAAAAAACTGATGAATATTTTTGACTGTTTCTTAGACTTGTGAATATTTGTAATCAAAGCAACAATTTGTTTTACTTTAGAATGGTTTTTTGTTTAGAAAAAGCCATTAAAACTTAAAATTTTCTTTGTTTCTAATTTACATAATACAAGCATTTATTTTTTCTCTTTAGGCTGCATCAGCCATTATAAAACAGGAAAAGTAGTACATAACTTGCTGAGAGAAGCTGAATCTTATGGCATTTCTACCTGTGAAACTTGTTCATCTAATCCATGTCTTCATGGAGGTGTATGTCAAGAAGCATTGACCATGGTTGGATACAACTGCATTTGTCCACCTGGTTTCTCTGGACGAGACTGTGAGAAGGTTGGTGAAGCTTGCTATCCTGGAGTCTGCGGAGAAGGGCGTTGTATCAACAAACCTGGTGGTGGATTTGATTGTTTCTGTCCATTAGGAAGAACTGGAGTACGTTGTGAAAAAGGTAAAATTTTTAGATGGTAAATGCTCTTGTTAAGAGTTTTATATATGTAAAATGCATAAAATAGTTGCAGAAGAAAATAACTGAACTTTTTTTTAAGCTTAAAGCTTTATCAGGATTTTTTAAGAGAACACACCATATCTTGCGCTGTATCGGTAGTAAAATTTCACAAATTTCATCATGATGCTCCTTCCCTTCTTTTACGAATATTATTTACTTTCTTCAATATATTAGAATCAATTCATTTATCCACATATGCAATAGTTTTGTTCTTAAAAAACGATTTTTTAAAATTAAATTATAGAATGTAACATTTTCTTTGTATCTGAAGATTATAACTTAATAACTATAACTGAATATTGAACCGATAACTGAAACTAACAAGTTTATATATATATATATATATATATATATATATATATATATATATATATATATATATCAAGAAATAAAATCTAGAATATTCTAAAGCATTGTGCTGACTGACACCAACAATTAAATAAATATTAAAACTATATTATTTGTAATAAACAAACTTTTAATATTAATCTGTCGTCAACGTTCAGTGTAATATAGATTCTTAGAAAAGTTGCATCAAAAATATGTAGTTAATGCAGAGGTTGATATGATAAAGCCAAAAATATGTAAATAATTTGTGTAGTAAGTTAATTTAAAAATTGAAATTAGTGAGTTCTTGTTAAGTTTTGCATTTTTTTGGCATTCTCCTTTCTAAATTTTCTTCTTTCTTTAGTTAACATTTTTGTTTTATTTATAGAATATATGATTCTAATGTGTGAATTTAAACTTATGCAATTTTTCTTTCCTTTCCCCAGACATTGTCATTGTCGAGCCAGCATTTGCTGATGATGCATACATTGCTTACCCTACCCCCAATGCACTGACAACTTTGAAACTGAATATGAAAGTCAAACCAAGAACATTGGACGATTGTTTGATTGCTTATTGTGGACAGCATGAGGATGGAACTGGCGATTTCACATCAATTGCTATTAGAAATAACAGTGTGGAGTTCAGATTTGACATGGGATCAGGCAAGTATTAAATAGTTAATGGACAGTAGTAATGCAAGATTTATTCCTATTTTAATGTAGAATTCTGCAAAGACATGCAGTGCATGGCTTTAAAAAATTTTTTAATTCGAAAGTTTTTTTATTTTATTTTTGTTTAAAGTAATAGAAAGAAAATGTGTTGCTTTATTAAAGAAATTATGAATAAGTCATTTAATCCTTTGTTAGAAAATGTTTAAAGATTTTTGATTGCTAAAAGTTTAAATAAATAACAAGACAAATGTGTTGTTAGGACATCTTAAATAAGGGGAGGGGGTTCTTACAGCAGTTTTTCTTTTCTGTTAAATAGATTTGTGTAAAGATTTTTATTTAAATTTTTTTATTGAAAAGTGAAAATTTATTAATAAAAAATGAGTTCTGTAATTTGATTTTTAATTTTTTCCATGTATTTTAATGTATAGTATATGCACTAATTTACATAACTGCCAAGTTTAAAGAATGTTTTGAAGTCATTTTTATGTATGACATTAAAAAAAAAGAATTCCTATTAAAGACAAATAATAATTGAACCTAGACACTAAATATAGTGTCCAGGGACAATTATTTGAAATGACACAAAATACCATTCCAATTGGAAATGACTTTCAAATCAGAAAACAGCTGAATATTTTTAAAATAAAGTTAATAAAATAATAGAGAAGATTTATACATTAAGGAATGATGTATGAAAATGAAATTTCTTATCTTTCCTTTATATGGTTGTGGATTAAAAATAAGTGTTTTGCTAATATCCAATGAACATTTTTTTTTGTAATGTTTTGAATATTTAGGTGCAGCAATTATCCGCAGTCCAGAACCAATCTTGAAGGATGAGTGGTTGAGTATTGTAGCTGAAAGAGACATGCGAGAAGGTTCTTTGATTGTTAATGATGGTATTGCTTCTAAAGGAATGTCTCCTGGGGTAACACGAGGCTTGAACTTGCATACACCTTTCTACATCGGATCTGTGGACAAACATAGAGTATCTGTTTCTCCATATGCAGAAGTTCAGCATGGCTTTGATGGATGTATTGCTCATGTAAGTAGCAATTGTTTGTTCTGATTAGTATGAAACATATTCATAATATTAAGTTGGAATTTAATAATACTGTTTTAGTTATCTGTATCAAAAGTAAGAATAATTTCCTTGGTTACTGTTTTTGCAAGAACTTTGATGGAGGCACAAAATAGTATTCCTTTAACTATATTCATTCTTAAAATACTTTCATGATTCTGCTTGTATTTGATTGTACTTTCTTGTACAATCAAATATAACAATCTGTTGTACTTTTTTATTGTATTTGATTTTATTGTTGGTATCATTTGTTAAACTTTAGATTTTTCCAATCTGGTAAATTTTATTATATCATACCTATTATTGGAAATAAGATCAATATGTCTATATGAAAAGTTGATACTTTTTATTTTTAGCTTCAAATTAGCCATTCATAGTAAGTGGTGAGACATTTGATGTTAAGTGAAATTGTTCCTTTTCTTCTTGTATGGTAATGGTTCATTTCTGGCACATACATTCTTGATTAATGCTGTCACTTTATGCATTATTTTCAGTTGCCTTTTAACTCTTTGCTAATCAGTCTCGTAAAAGTTTCTCATCTCCATCGAGTTTTGTATTTAAGATGTATGTTCCAACCTAGGCTATGCTTGTTTTCCTTGTTACATTTATGACTAGCCGCCTTTGGCGACCAGCCGGTTCGCCAATCTTAATGCTCGTTACAATTTTAATAATTAAATATTTTATGTAATTCCTACTTTAATATTTTCTTCATCAAATATTTTAAAGCTTCAAATTTTGATAGTCATGTAATTCACTCTAAATAATATAAAGTCCTTCAGCCATAACATAATATGTATCTCTCTAATTTTCTGTTAGTTTCGGTAGAATTTATGCTTAAAATTAAAATGGAAATGACTAAACTGCAATTAATATAATAATATTTTTTACTGAAACAAAGCATTTTTTTTTAAATAATATGATTACTGATAATAGAGTCACTGAGCGTTTAAACTTTATGGGCACTAAAGAATATCTTTCTTAAGTTATGTAATATCTCAAGAATTTGTCAACAAAATTTTCTCAGATTCATCATGAACAGATCGATTAATGAACAATTTTTCATTTTAAAGGCATCAAACTTTAAGAAAATAAAATAAATCGTTTAAAATAATCTGTCGAAAACAGGTTTAAAAAAACTACTTAAAAAACGATGTACTTAAAACTATAAGCATATACAAAAAATATATAACTAACATAAATACAATTTAATTAAAAAAGCATGCAACTAATCTAAAAATAATTTAAATCATTGAAAACAGATTAAAAAAAACTACTTAAAACACGATGTACTTAAAACTATAAGCATATACAAAAAATATATAACTAACATAAATACAATTTACTTACAAAAGCATACAACTAACCTAAAAGTAATTTAAATCGTCCGTTGATAATGGTTGCCATGCCAACAATCAGAACACAGTGCGCATGCGTGAATTTTCTTCGCCTTTTACGGTAACGCAAATGCGTGAATTTTTCTACGCCAGTTGGGGTAACGCTATGCAGATTATACATTTTTAATTTCCTTTATTCTGTGTTATTTTAATTCAAAAGTATTTCAGAATTAATCTGAAACATGGATTAATTAACAATGTTTAATTTTAAATGCATCAAACATTAAGAAAATAAACAGAATCTTTTGAAATAATCCGCCGAAAAATATTAACCTTAGCCTCATTACTGTTGGGAGAAAAAAACACTGAAGCCTTACTCATTTGGAGAAAATGGAAGATTTTTTTGGCGGAAAAGTTGGCGGTGGGGAAAATGGAAGATTTTTTTGGCGGGAAAGTTAGTTTTTAATTAATAATTAAAATTCTAATTAAAATTTTGAAAAACGGAACCCCAGGTGCACATTCCCGACCTCCAAGGTATACATGCACCAAATTTGGTAGCTGTAGGTCAAACGGTCTGGCCTGTAGAGCTCCAACACACACACACACACACACACACACACACACACACACACACACACACACACACACACACACACACACACACACACACACACACACACACACACACACACACACACATTGAGCTTTATTATAAGTATAGATTACTGTCAATATCATTTGTTTAGCTCATATATCTTATATTTTTTGACCCTACTATAATTATTACAATTTTAAAATTGATTAAACATTTAAATTTAATGATATGCCAAGAGCCTTTGAACAATTGAATTTAAAGACCAACCTCCTAATAATTATAAATTTTGTATTTTTTAATATTTTGAATGAAAATCTTCTATCGTCTTAAATAAAACGTTTGTAAGGAACAATTAGGACAAAATAGATGGTAAGTTCAGAAGAACAAAAACAATATACATATATTAATGAAACTTGTAATATCATCATCTTTAAACGTTTTTACCTCAAATATTAGTACAATATAAATAAAAATATCAATTAAAAAAAACATAGTCACAAGGTTCATAATGAAGTTTGCTGGAAAAGTGTAAGAATTTAATGATGATGCTCCTAATGTTATTACCTAATCTAATCTAAGATAAAATTAACTGTAGGATCTAATGCTGAAACATATATTTATTTCTATCGAATGAAATTCGCCAAATTGCACAGATATGTTTCAATTTTCATTTTCTTTCAATTGAAACATATGGCCCATTAAAATTTCTTGTAGGCAAATTTTACAGTTTAACTGTTAACAAAAATACAATTAATTAAAGACAAAGCTAAGCCTTCTTAGACAAATATTAAACAATTTATAAAGTAGTATTTAAAACAAAAAAAAAATCTTAGACAATATTCTGAGTTTTTATTTTCACTTTTTTTTTTATAAATTTTATCTTATAATACATATTCTAAGCATAAAAATATTCAAGTACCTCTTAAGTGAATGTAATTTACCTTCGTGATAATTTGCCAAAAGAAAGAATAAATGTTCTTACTTAATGCACAGTTCATTCATTATTAAGATATTTGAATGATGTCAAAATAAATTTTAAATAAGGCCATATGACTATTTTGTGCTTAACAGAAAAATAATTTTTCTGCAAACTTCATTTTTAATAACTTTTTTCAGTAGTATTGATTTAAAACTTCGATGTGAACAGATCTAAAGTAAAGCACTAAATTATTGTATTGAAATCAGGTATAATTTATAACTTATATAATCAACTAGTTAGAAAATTTCATAGGAGTACATAAATTTTTATTCATTGTAGGTTGAAGTGAATGGAGTGGAAGTAGATTTGGTAAACTCGGCAATTGATGCATCCAATGTGGAAGACTGTGGAAGTAGGACTCCATGTGAGAAAAATCCATGCTTAAATGATGGAATTTGTATTGAAGAAGAAGGATCCCCTGAAGGTTATGTTTGTGAATGTCAAGAAGGTTACAGAGGTAGGCTCTTTTCTCAACTCTCTCTTAGGAGGCAAACACATGGAAAAAAATTTTTGCAGGAAAATCAAAACTGAGGCTTATAAAGCATCCTAAAATAATATTTTAATTGTTAAAACAGATATTGTTTTCAACTACAAGTAAATGAAAGTTAATAATATTGTCTTTGAAAATTGTTTTGAAAAAATGTAAATAAATAAACGCGAATAATATTATTTATATTATTATATATATAATAATATTATTTAAATATTATGAATAATGTATTAATACAATGGTTATAAGTTATTTTAAATCAAAACTTTAGTCTTTATAAATATAATTATTTATTAATTGATAAATTAATGCAGAAATAGATTATTAAGAAATAAAATTGAATATTTTATTTTATTATTATTAGCATTTCAAGCCATTTTCAATTTTTTAAAAATAGTAATTTTTTGGAATTTTTAACAAATTACAAAGATTAATAATTTATTTAAATTTTCAAATATAAATTTAAGGACAGAAGGCTCAAATATATATAGAGTGTGCATGCTACTTATGGCTAAGTTGCTTATTTCTAAATAACATCTAAAATAGTGATATTTAAATTTGGTAAGTTCTGGTTGCTGAAGTGCTGAAATATTTTAAGAATCTTTTACTTAAATAGGATTCATATGATGGGGGGGGGGATATGATAAGTCTGAAAATAAATTGGGTAGGTGTCAAAAATTGCATTACACTGGTAAAAAGCTCACAATTAAAAAAAAAATATGAATTTAGATAACTGTCGAATTCAAACAAGAAAAATTCAGACGCATATCTGCTGGATGCAAAGGAAGCTGGAGGCAATGAAGTTAAAATGAGGAAAAGAGAAAAGCATGAAAAGAAAACATGGAGCATGTTTGGAAAATATAGACAGTAGAACATATATAATATTATACAGTGACAATAACATTCTTGCATAATTAGTGAATGATAAAATTTTCTAAAAAATAGACAATTTAGATTTAGGAAACAGGAAAAAAAAATGAAAGAATATAAAAGTAAAGAGAAAAATATAAATAAGTGAATGAAGGAAAAACAGATTGATAAATATATACATTGACTCGTTTTTAGGTGGAGTCCATTCTCAGGAACAAAAGACAAGAAAAAGAGTGAATTTTGCATTTATTTTTCTTATACTTACAAGAAATTGTTCAGTTTAAATATTGCATTCTTTAAAAAGTTCATTCAGTAATAGAGTCCAATTTTATATCTACTTTATTGTTTGGAAGGTTAACTCATGAAGTCATTAAGAAGAATCTAATCAACAAACTGTCTTTTATGTCTCTCTAGTAAAATAACACATGGTTCCAATGGTGACAAAGGATATAATACTATACAGAATATGGCGGATATGATATTATATAAAAATTTAGATTCAGTAGTTTTTCAAATGTGTTTATTGAAGCAATATAAAATATAATTCTGTATATTGGTTAAAGTATTTTCCCCAATGGAACTATATACTTATTTCTAATGGCTTAGAAATCTGCTGTTAGGCCATGATGAGTGAAAATCTTATATAAGACATTATTTATGTTATACAAATGCTCATAAATCTAATATACATTACCATGTGCTATAATTTATATTTAAATATGATGCCTATTACACTTAAAATATTTTAAATTTGAACACTGCATCAAAAGCGAATACATTAAATATGTTGTATGAAATAAACAATGGGAAATATTTGTTCGTCAAAATATATCATTTAGTTATTCAGTCAGGAACTATCTGAATACTTCTTGATAAATATCTCTTTAATTTTTATTTAATAATTTATCGTATACATATTAATCTACTGTTGATGATCTTAAAAATTTTAATTTTTCTTTTCAGGGAAAAATTGTGAAATCGAAACTGATTTGTGCAGCCTAATTGATCCTTGCAAGAATGGAGGTACATGCATTGGCTCTGGCAATTCCTATGAATGCAGCTGTCCACTTCGATTCAAAGGCACAAATTGTGAAGAAGGTAAGTGTCATTGTGTAAAAAAACATCAAATCATATTTTTATGCCTTAATTGGGGAAAACTCAAATTATAAGTTAATTAAATGAATAAAGTTTACAATTCATCTTAGTTCAAAAAATAAAATTTCCAATTTTTTAAAATTATTTCAAAATTTGCATTGTAGAATAGAATTCACTCTAACTATGTTGTGTTCTGACATAACAGAATGATTTTCTCATGATACTTTTGGTACATTTTTTTCCATCTATCTTTCCTGTTTAGAATTTCCCCCCTTTTCCATGAATTCTTTTTTAACTTTAAAAAGTAATTCAAGATTAATGTAAATAATTGAGGATCTTGGGAAAGACTTAATTACTTTCATGAAAATAACATAAATAAATAAAATACTTTGAATGACGAATGCATTCAAGTGCAAATTTTCTTCCATATGTTAATTTTCTTAGCTTTATTAACCTGACAAGCAAATATTTGTGAAATTTAGTTATCAATTATATGGAGTATTGGTTATAAATAGAAATTACTGTTACTTCCATATTTATATAATTAGGAATTGATGTTAAAAAACAAAGACTTAGAAATATTCATCATCATCAAAGTCATAGAAATATTCATCATAATGAATTTTATATGCATGTGATGCTGATTTAATGCATTCATCATATATTTTTACAGCATCTGTATTTGATGAGAGAGCACACTTTGAAGGCAATGGCTACTTGTCTTTGGACAACGAACTTCTTCCTCATACTGCCACAACAAAGGATGAAGTGGTCAGTTTTGCTTTCACTACCACCAGCTTGGAAGGTCTTCTCCTTTTCCACGGTCAGAAACCAGATACAGATGGTAAAGGTCAGGATTATCTGGCAGCTGCTATTATTGATGGTTACTTAGAGTTCAGGTAAGACCAGTATGCAAAGGATTGTTTTATAAGAACTGTATTATTGATTTTTTATATTATATTGTATGTATTGTTTTTTATACTATTTTATAAGAATTGTATTTTGATTTTCTTTTTAAAAAAGAGAAGAAAAATTTAGATTACTTTATGCTCATCAGTAAATTTATCTGTATCTTAATTAGAGGTTTATAGTCATAAACTCTTCTTTTTGGAGGGGGGGGGGATAAAATTTTAATGCATTACTGATGGAAAAACTCTACTATAAAGAAGTTTTCTCTTTCTTTGCAAGGAATACTTTAAATGCAAGAGACATGAATTGTATAATAATAAACATTATAATAATAAAACTGTATTTAAAAATTATGTGGAATGTGTGTAAGAAAATAGAAGAATGATAAATTATTATTTTGTAAGTAATGTGTTTTTATCTCATAAATCTTTTTTAATAATGGAAATAAATTGTGGACCTTTACTTCTATGAAGAATTTCCCTCCTATTTACTTCTTTTAAGCATTATTTGAACAAATCTTGACTCAGCAATACAGAATAGAAGTAAAAGGTCCACAATTTATTTCCATTATTAAAAAAGATTTATGAGATAAAAACACATTACTTACAAAATAATAATTTATTATTCTTCTATTTTCTTACGCACATTCCACATAATTTTTAAATACAGTTTTATTATTATAATGTTTATTATTATACAATGCATGTCTCTTGCATTTAAAGTATTCCTTGCAAAAGAACCATGTCAAGTTGATGACTTTTTAGTTAATGACTCTTTTGCTTACTTTAGATTTTTATATTCAATGTTATTTAAAGGTTTTATAAAATCAAGAAAAGAAAAAATATTGCTTTCTAAGAAAATTTTTAAAAACAAGGAGTTGCTCATAATGCTTTATATATATATGGGCCTTTATATAATTACAAATGAATTTAGTAAGGTATTTGAATCATGCAAACTTAGAGGAATCCATACTCTGTTACAATTATTATTATTATTATTATTATTATTATTTAATAATGTTTTAATTTCTTATATCTTCTATAGTTATGAACTTGGTAGTGGCCCTGCTCAAATCAAATCACCTGTTAAAGTCAATGATGGAAAAGTTCACAATGTTATCCTAAAAAGGTGAGTTAAAAATTGTTAAATTATTTTGCTTATTTTTTTTTGTTAAATATTTTTAGAAAATAGAAAATATTTGTAGTACCAATATTACTATGGATAATAAATATTTATTCATTCATTCATATTCAGATTAAATTGTTTTAATTTTGTATTTAACTTTTAATATTATAAAAAATAAAACATAGTTTGGTTCTGTTATTTCCACATATTTTCTCCTAATTATTATTTCAAGGTATTAACCTACTAATGCCCAACTTAATTTAAAACAAAAATTTCAACAAAATTCTTTTAGATTATAGTTGAAGTGCCAAGATAATGATAACTATAAAATAAAAATAAATTTCAAAAATTATTTAAAAAAAATGTTTGTTATTTTTCTCTCTCTGGCTGTCCAAATATAAATTGACAAGGTAACTACAAAATGAAGAGAGCTAGATGGCTCAAATTTGGTACATAGTTTTAACATTTAAATAATAGATATCTATCGAATTCGGAACCAATCATCAATGTTGGTGTTTACTTTCATAAGCATGTAAAAGCTGTAGCTGTTTGTCAAATTTTGGGTTCAGTCGATTGAAAAAGCCTATCCAACTCTCATATTCAATTTGCATGTACTATAAATTGTACATATTAGGGATTAATCACAAAAAATTCACCAAATAGTGCATAATAGATTCAGTAAAAATGCTGAATTCAAGCTTAAGAGTAATATTTCATGACAGTTTTCCCTGATCTTGTTCAGAGTATTCACTGTCTATCCCAAAGTCCATATAATTCAGTATCCTGGGAGAGAGATATAATGCATTTATTAGATTATATGCAATAAGTTTTGTTTGACCAATCCCACTGGTTTGTAATTAGCTTGATATAGGACAATTTTTAAAATATAGTAAAATATCAAAAATAAATTTTGTTTTTGATTTCTTTTCATTATTTCATAAACAAATCAAAGCAAAAACGAAAAATTTCAAAATAATTATGAATATTTGAGTTTAAACTTGACTATTGGGTAATATATGCAAGTTGAAACTTATGGAGGAATTTAGAAATACATACTAACTTCTCTGATTTAAAAAAAAAAAAAAAAATATATGGAGTGTGTTCAGTTTTATCATATAAATGAAATTATAAGCATCTTAAATGCAAGGATATTCAGCATTAGATGTTGGTTAAGAGTTATTTCTTAAAACTAAATCAGTTTGAGAAATGAAGGAGGAATTTATAGGCTATTGATTTCAGAGAGTAATAAGAGAGACAGAAGATTATTTTTTAATTTAAAAAACATTTTGAACTTCTAATTTGAAATCTAATTTTTCATTTTGTAGAACTGGACGTCATGGTAGTTTAGAATTAGATGGCGTGCATCAACAGTTTGGAGAATCTAAAGGAATTTTACAAATGCTCAATACAGATGGTGATATCTATATTGGTGAGTGATTTTAATTTGAAATAAGACAATTTATCAGTAGTAGTTAGTTTATGAACTGGCTTATAAAAATCTGTGAAATTGTAGGTGGTGTGCCCAATCATCAGTTAATGACAGCTGGCAAGTATCCTCAAGGCCTGATTGGTTGCTTATGGAATTTACAGATTGATGATTCCGGGCCTCTTAATTTATATGATAGTGCCAAGAATGGAGCAAATGTTCAAGATTGTGACAAGTAAGTTGAGTAAGAAATTACTTAGAAATTTTTGTTCATTAGATTTTTCATTTTTTAAATCCATTTTATTTTCAAATCCCTGTTCCAATTATTAAGTATTGTGAATCGTTCTACTTTATATAAATTTCTCCTTTCGATTTCACTTAGATAATATTGTTACAAAATTTTTTCTTCTACAACAAATACCGCCACTCAATTGTAATTACTCAGCGCATTTAATTGTAAGTTCAGCAGCTTGCTTGCTGTCTAATCCTCCAGTTTCTTTACCTGTCGGCGACTCCGACCACTCTCACACACACAACTTCCGCCGATACACACACTTCTTCCCTGCAGATTCAGATTGCCTGTCTTTTATAGTTCCGGGAGGTGGGGCTGGAATCTTCAGACCAATCAGGGCGTACCTGGCTGTATCTCGGGTCTTAGTGGATGGATCGTGAAAGTTCTCGAACTTTCCAGTAGTATCCATTTAGTCGCCAAATTCGTCGCCAAGCTCTCAGGTCATTTACGCGGCAGCTGCTCAGCACAGATCTTACAACGGTCTTTCTCACGATGACACTATTCATGCCGGGCAAAATATTTATTAAAAATTAATAAAAGATACAAGGGTGAAAAATTAGTATCAATGAAAAGATATTTTTTTGAATTTTAAGATGATATAAAATCACTTTTTACTGTAATATTTTTGGAACTTATGGTAGAAAAAAGATGAAAATTTTGGTTACTTTTTAATTATTTAAAATTTTTAAAAAATCACTTAGGTGCAAGTTCTTGTTCTTCAAAGTGTAAATGTTCCACGTTTGGTCACTCTAGGTTATACAGATTGGTCTGTAAAGCACACATACACATTTATATTTATTATTAATAAAAATTATATAAGTATAACAATAAATTTCAAACATAGAAATTAATTTTTTGTGTTGTTGTATTACATATATTTTATTCTATGAATTTTTTTTTCTTTTCCTAGCTATGAAGCAAGTGGTGAATTCTTGGAAGAATTAGAAGGTAGAATTGTACAGAAATAACTGTAGGTAAAAACTTCTAGCCAGCTAAATGCTAAAAGAAATGGACAAGTTCGAACATAAACTTTCTTTTGAAAGAAATTTTGTATAGACAACATTTAGTGGCTATTCTTTCTAAAACTCTCTTCATGTTTGAAGCGTCAACTCCCAATTCGCTCCGCATACTCAAAGCTGCTATGCAAAAAAGGACCACAGTGTGCTAGATGAAAAAAATTCATGCTGCACATCTCCAGTTATTAATTACATAGCATATTTCTATAAATATACCATTCACAAAGTGAAATCAATTGTTTGTTTACTTTTATGTTTTGAAACTTATACTTTAAGCCAACTTAATTTTTTTGGTACAAATACATTTATAAATCTCAATGAAGGTTATTGCATGATGTTTTTTTTTTCTCAAGTATTATTGTTACATTTTCGTTCTTATTGAATCATATGTCACTGCCATGATATATTTCTTTATTTCATTGTTGACACCAAGTGTGTTGTTTGTCTGTCACATTGACATGGTGCTATGTATGACAGTTTGCTTTTAAAGGTGCAGCTAAGCAAAGATGAAAAAATTGCAGCTCATCTCTCGGCAATGCTCTGTTATGTTGTGTAGTCGGAAGGGTCTACATGTTGTAAATGTTTTTTTGAACATTGTTATAAATAAAAATTTTGTCTTTTTTTTTTCTTTCTTTTTCCCAGTGATAAGTTTAACACTGCTGTTTAATTGAAATGTGTTTATGTTGTCTGAAACTGAAAAAAAAAAGCGAACAATCTGTAATAAATTTCTCTATACTCTGATGTTCTTCTGCCTCAATGGTTTTTGTGTAAATTGTGCGTGTCTGCAACAATCACGTTGACTACACTGTGAAAACTTTATTTAAAAGGTCTGAAATAAAGTTAACTTTATTTAATTTACTGTTTCCTGTTTAATTGCTAATTAACGTAAGTTGCTTACTGTTATTATTCATTCCGACCATCTGCATACCATGCAGAAACATCTTATGAATAAACTTTTCTGATATTTTTAGTGCTGAAGTTCATAAGTAAAATGCAAATACTTATTTAACAATATTTTTAATTCATATTTAGAAATAAGTTTATTAATAATCTTACTGTATTTTTTTAAACATTTTACTACTTAATCATTTACATAAAGCAGTATTGATTAAATACATGATTCAGCAACATATCAGCATGATTAGGAGCTACATTTATTTAACTTCCAATGTATGCAAAAATGAAATCAATCATTTAAAAAAGGGTTTATCTCCTTCTTCACCTTTATAAAATTTTCAAAACATTTGTCTTCATAATATTTCTGTAAAATAAAAATCCAGTAATTTTGTATTATTCAGATTACATGAAAAAGACATGCATCATTTCTATGAACTCTATGGTAAAAAAATAATCTCGTTGCAAAACTTTATTGGATTTATATATATATATATATATATATATATATATATATATATATGAGGTAAGCTAAATTAGAAATAAAGCCACAGTTGGAAATAATACAATTTTAAGTGCTTTTCCCATTGAAGTTGTATTCTATTCATTTATTATTCCAATTGTGAAGTAGTAGTGCCTGTTATTGGTAGTTATAATTATAAATTTCATTATAGAGCTTTTTGATGTCTTGTATTTTCTCAGTATTCAAAGGATCCCACCACCACCAGGAACCAACAACAAGGACATAGATGAGAGTTTGTCGAATGAATAAGCAGGCTCTCGCTCCTCTAGTGATTATAACAATGTTGTGTGGTTGAATTACTTCCACACCAATGATGGCACATAGCTCTTATATGAGGTAGTTAGTCGTAGCGATGAATGTAACTGTTTCAGTTCAGTCTATGCCCTTAAGACTTGAATAATAATTTTACACCTCTAGTCGCAATGAGGTATTCATTTATTTAGTGTCATAGCGACTGGAAGGGGAGAAAGTAGTGTTGCTTTGGGCGTCAATCTAAGGGGGTGGCAGTGTGAGCGAAATATTTCTACTTTCATTTCACCTTCTTCGTCCGCTCCTTCTTCCTCGCGCACTTCTACCGTTATGGCACTAAAAAAATTCTAAATGCTTTGTCAAGACGGCGGTGGCTACGATATGATAAATATTTGTTTTAAGTTTTGTTTAATAGGCAGAATTTCGGCGCTTTCCTGCATTTTCGGTTTTAGTTCATTAAAGGTGAATGGCATGATTAAATTAATACTATTAGTATGGTGGCGAGTAGATGGTCGCTAGAGGCGGCTAATTATAAATACTTTGATTGATTTTTGATCTAAAATATGTATAAATTATAAAGATGAACTGAGTCTGAAGATAGAGTTTTTGGTTTTAGTTCATTTAGTTCAGAATCTGAAGATATAATTTTTAGTTTTTAGTTCATTGAAGTTTTAATTCATTTAGTTCATTAAAGGTGAATGACATGACTAAATTAATACTATTAATATGGTGACGAATAAGTGGTCGCCAGAGGTGGCTTATAATTATATATATATATATATATATATTTTAATTTTTGACCGAAGAGATATAGAGATTAACAGAATCTGAAGATGGAATTTTCAATCAACTTCCATATTTTCTGTTTTTTTGTGCATAAGAAAGTAAAAGAATATCCAAATAAGAAAAGGCGATATATTTATTAATTTCTCTATAAATTTATGCAAGAAACAGTTTTCTTCTGGGATTAATAATTTTGGCCCGACTTCTCTTGCGCTGGGAGGGCACCACCTGAGCGACGCAGTTGTTCCCGTAACTAGGCAACGGATGGAGCTTAATGTGGGCGGGGTGGAGATTATAAAAAGAGTTGGCGGCCGTCGAGCTCCGGATTCCATAAGCAAAATAGATAAGCAGACCTAGAGGGAAGGACAGAAAGATTATTTGAAAGACTTTGAATTCAAATGAAGAGCAGTATGGTTATTATTATATCGATATTAAATACTTTATTTTGCTTTGAATGGCTATTTTTCACATATTTTTAACTTCTTCACTAGTATTTGAAAATTTTGTCCCTTTAATTGATGCTCTACAGATTGTCAGGAATTTAATAGTGAAAAAAAAAATAGTAGAGTATATAGGATGAACAACAATTCGACAAATTACATGAGTTCCATCCTTTTGTCAGACACTCGAATAAATATAATTTATATCGATAAAACGATATTATATTGACTCGTCTAAAAACTGATCATACCAGAATGACACACAAGCATTTACTCGGTTCAGAACTCCCTCTTACATGCCTACGTTGCCAACGTATTCTTTCGATAAAACAGGTTTTAATAGAATGATAAAATTTTGACATTGGCAAACTCAACCATTTTGGTAAGAATGATATTACCTTAAAAGACTCCCCCCGGGGGGCATCCTCGAAAAGAGGATGAGATGCCTCCGGCATGGTGGTTGGATCTCGCCACCCTGGAGGGTACACGAAAGGGTGGGAGGTCTGTCTCCTTCCATCGATGACGTACTTCCTTAGGGAAGGGTTGCACCGTGGCTGGTGATGGCCCTTAGGACTCAACCACAGGACCCGCCAGTGTTGCTGTTGCAGTGGTCTGGTCATTCAGTATTTATTTATCCGTGTGCCTTCGGGCGGGTCGGAAAGTCAGTGATATGACTCGTCTTAAAAGACATTATGAGAGAAAATCCCCATCGAAACATCTTTCTTTTTCTTAAAGATAAAGGTATTGATAAACTCATTTGAGTTTCTTTTTTAGCATTCCATTGGAAGTTCATTTAAAACATGTTTCATACAAGCTATTGTTCCCTTCAAATGACACTTAAAGAATGAAATGGCTCTGTTATCTCTTGTTTGGTGCAGCATTGTCTGATATGGCTCTTGCGCCAGAGAACACAACTCAACCAACCACATGTTTATTTTCAACGATTTCTGGACAAATTCCTTCTCTATAAGGATTTTTGAAATAAATGGTGTCGGATTTGCAACTAAGGAAATCAGGCGGCTGAAGACGGCCGAATAAAAAAATTGTTTTTAATCTCGATGTCAAATACAGAATTTTTAAGAAATTAAGTTCTTTGAATTGCAAAACACTAGACGCCTTTGGCGATTAGTTGTTCCAGGATTACTAAATACAAGAATTCTGCGAGTGTAGAAGATTTGCCTTTCGAAGTTATAATCGCTTCGCATGCTGTTATTCTTGCAAAAGTGGTGTGTGCTGTGCCGCCCATGAAAACTGTGTTTCATAGTGTTTGTGGTGTATCCTTTATTTATACTTGTTTCACTGACAATCAGCTTACTATAGTTGTCGATCTTTGCATTTATAATTTATGTTGTGGCGGATTGTTATGAGCGAGGATAGAACCTGGGACCTTGTGGTTCGCAGCTGAGTAACAAGACCACAAGACAAAAGTAATTGCTCTTGTTTCGTAGCTGTTATTTGGCTTATAAGGTTCATCACAGTACTCTCCCTCCAGTGAGTCGGCTGTTGAGTGGTGATGTATTAGCTATTGAGTCTAATGCGCGTGTACCCATTTGAGCAGCGCCAAACGTTATGGCGAGCGTGTGTGGGTGAGTGGTTGCTGTTGCGTCAGGTGAGTCTGACGACTTTGGGTTACTGTGGGTAGATGGCGCCACAGCAGCTGTACGAACGTTGAAGGTTCATCGTCCGAGGTCACCATTGTGGCGGATTGTTATGAACGAGGATAGAACCTGGGACCTTGTGGTGCGCAGCAGAGTAACAAGACCACAAAACAAAAGTAAGTATTCGTGTTTCGTAGCTGTTATCTGGCTTATCAGGTTCACCACAATGTTCTATTGCAAAAAATAAGATCGGTGTGTGCGATTACACCTAGATATTTGTCAACAGAGTTCTGGATCACCCTGTATTACAATCATAAAACATCTCCAAGAATCACCACGAGTCCATGAATGAAGACCAGCCGCATAAGTAACTATCCGACCCGCCACGAAGCCACACGGATTTAGACCATAAAACTGAATGACCGGACTGCCGCAACAGCAACATTGGCGGGAACTGTGGGTGAGTCCTAAGGGCCGTCACCGGCCACGGTATAACCCTCCCCGAAGGAAGTACATCCTGTCATCAATGGGAGGAGTCAGATCCCCCACCTATTAGTGTACCCTCCAGGGTGGCGAGATCTAACCACCATGCCGGAAGCATCTCATCCTCATTTCGAGGTGCCCCCCGGGGGTTCTGTCGCATAAGTAAGCTGATTCTCACTTTTCTAATGGGCATATTAAACACGCTTTTTGTGTTGCAATTAAGAGTTAATTTTTTATAAATAATATAATGACAAGCGAATATATATGTATATAATAAATGTTTAAGACTAGAGGTTGGAATCCCTATGTTCTATTGAACAAAATTTATGTTAACATAAGTTATTCTTCTAGAAATTTGTCAATGGAGTTTTGGATCACCTTGTATAACAATCGCAAAGCATTTCTGGGAATCACTACGAGTCCATGAATGAAAACCTACCGGATAAGTCAGTTAATTCTTACTTCCTCATGAACACATTAAATACATTTTTTTTTGTGTGTTGACGTTGTTGTAATTAACAGTTAATTTTTAAAACATAATATAATGACATCCGAATCAGTCCATGTTTCGGACTAGAGGTGCGAATCCCTTAAATTCCAACTTACCTAATAGAAACCATCCCAGATACACTTTCCAGACAGCCCACAAGCAATGTACAAGCAGACACATATTCGTCAGCGATGCCATTCCTGGTATCCATGGCATACTAGGAACTCTAGGGCAGCAAATGCCAGAAGGCCTTCCATTTTGAGGCAAACAAATCAGCAGTCCCTGGACGACGGTCGCCATTAGCATGCACATGAGGGCGACCACTGCAAGCACGAAGTGATCGTCCAAGTCTGCAAAGTGCAAAACTACCGAAGTGATGAAAACACACAAGAACATGGCGGCTATGCCTAGTTTTGCACGGAATGCACTGGAAGGTGTTGGTTCCGGCAGTTGGTTGGATGGATCATGTTCTTCCATGATGGGCATGTTGGCTATCCTGGCCTGGTCTTTGTATTGTTTGACTACCGAGTCAATGTCGGTGTCAGAACTTCCCTCTGAGGAATCTTCGTTAATGCAGGTCGTGGACATCTCCAGGCCCTCGGTGTGGTCGAATCCTACGCCATTTGTGTACTGGGATTCTTCGCTTTTTCTTCTGGATCGGTCGCGTATGTTTTTCGCTGTCGTTTGGAACATTGGCTCGTATTGCCATGCTGTGTTGTCTCGATATCTGTAATGTAAAATTAAATCATTAAATAAATACCATCGGTGAAAAATATTAGTAAGGTGAGATATAATAAAGATTTCAAAATTTAGTTTAAGACTAGTTAACTACATATAATAGAAGTTACTAAATCTGGAGAAAAAAATTTCTTTGTTATTTTGTTGTGGGAAAAAAATTGACATAAGAATTAATTTTTCATCTAATGCATATTATTCAAGAAAAGAAAATTTTGAAAAAGAATGTAGTAATTATTACATTATAACCAGTAGGAATGGTCTTTCCAAAACTTTCTCGTATATTTTCTGCTAAATTTGTCAGGCCGCAGAACGCCTTGTATTGCAAAGACAAACTATACTTTTTTCGAAATATAAATCTTTGGCAGGAATATAGCATTTTTACTGCAACTAACGTTTATCCCTTGGCTAGTTTTGTGACGATTAATCCCTGGGAGGCGTTTAATATAGTTATCAAAAATCGGATTTGTGTTTTAGGTACGCTTTTCCCACCCGATTAAAACAAAATTTTGACATAAAACTAAACTGATAGTCGCAAATCACGTATTAAATTTGTTGTTGTTTAGAATGGCACTTACCATGGACACGCTCGCTGACAAAGTCAGCGATTTTAAGACAATCGAGCGTCGCTTGTTTTAGTAGCGCCAACTACGTCTTAACTACTCACGCATCACTTTCGCTTGCACAACCCCTTTTTACAGGGGGCTACATTCACAGATAGAACAGATGAAGAACAACCATGCTCGAACCCAAGACGTTCAGATCACGTGGAAGACGTGCTACCCCTATGCCAGAACGCCGGCTACGTATTAAATTTGATATATTTAAGTCATTGCACTTTTCAATTATCGTGTTTACATATTTCTGAAAGTACAGACCGACAGACAGTCAACCCGTTGTTAATTTTATCTCAAAATTTGTCAAGTGTCTACATTATAGATGTTAAATCTGTATACCAAATTTTATTTATTTAGTTTTTGTTTTTTAATTACCGTATTAACTTATATTCCAACAGCCAGATAGTTCGGACGTCCTCTGAACAGATGTTACTCAAAATGTGATAAAAATCTGCAAATTTGGTGTAATTTCAATCGTCTAGCTCAAATCGTTTTTGAATTGTCTTTGTCACGAACAGACAGACAGACAGTTTCCAAAAATGTGTTTTTCAAACTCAGGGTGGTCTAAAACGTGGAGATTCGTCAAAATCCCGAGTTCGAATTTTTACACAATTATTATACTCTATATTACGTATACGAGAAAGTAAAAAGTTGCATTGATTGAAAATTTATAAAGACAAAGTATTGTTACGAATCTGTGATGCTGCTTCCCAGCATAGTTGGTTCCATCATCAGAAAGACTGTTTTACAGTCATCTGTATTGGAACGGAGTCCGGGTGTCGCTTCGGAGGTCCGAAAGCTTGGCGACAAACTTTGCAACCATTTGGCGACTTTGGCGCCAAAATAGATTATACCCGAAACATCGAGAATTTTCCCGATCCATCCATTAGGAACCGAGATACGCCTCGAAAGTTCCTGATTGGTTGAGAGGCTTCTAGCCCCGCCTCCTGAGACCTATAAAAGGAGGCAGTCTGCAGCTGCCGGAGGGGTAGTCGGAATCGACGGTAAACAACGGGTCTTCCAGAGATTAGCAGAGCAGCGACGGAGTCAAGCTAGTGCTGAGCTAAGCTGTGCGCTACTGTCTGCTGTAGAGTCTTGTTGTGTGCACGTCTCGGCTGAAGATAATTGTCTTCTCTATGCTGTATATAGTTGTCGTCTTTGTGCTGTCCTGTGTGTCGTAGTGTCAATAAACGTGTTGTGTGTTCGTCTACTGAAAGGACTGATCATTGTGTTGTGTTATCTTCATACCGTACACAACCACTAAATACACAAGTAAACGAACCCGACGGATTGATAGTGATAGAGGGAAATCCGTAACAGTATGAAAGAAAAATGTGTTTGCAGTTGGGGAAATGCTTATAAAAGGCGCATATGATTAATTAATACTATTCAAGGATCTAGAGCTAATCACAGTCGTACAGATTCTTATTACTAATCATTCCAATGATTTTCTTACCGGGGGGGGGTGCATGTAAGAAGAAACTATGAAGAAATGAATCATTGACATTGTTTTTACTTATTTTTTATCATTCTTGTACGATTGTGAAAGTACAAGGATAATATATCTTACACATGCTATTCTCTTTCAACCTAACTCATCTAAAGACCTCATATTTTAATCTCGACATAGTGGGACCATAGAAAGGTATGAAAGATTCTGGTATATTAATAATACCAACGAATGTTTTACTTTGTCCGAATATCATGAAACTAAACTGTTTAACCTCCAAATTATGGGTCAGAGAAAAATATAAATATCCTTTGACAACGAATATTTTGATGAATAAAAAAAGAAAGAGCTCTCTCCTTTTTGCTGTCTCCTATACAAAATATACAAAGAGAAAGTATTGTGAACAGCAACAACAACAAAAAAGTATAAAGAGATAATTGATTTTGATAAATTTTCACATCTCTGGGTGCAAAAGCAACAGCAAAATACTTTTGGGATTATGCCTGTCCGTGAACAAAATAAGTAAAAAACGCTTTGAGTATCGTTTATAATTGGTTATAAATATATGTGGTCTTAAAGTCATATTTATAGACTTATATCGAATTTTAAACGAAATCTAGAAGTTGTGGCGAATTGAATTGATCGAGGATAGAACCTGGGACTTTGTGATTCGCAGCCCAGTAACATGACCACAATACAAAAGATATTGCTTGGGTAGCGTAGCTGTTAACTGGCTTATAAGCTTCCACCCCAGACTCTCCCTCCAGTGAGACGAATGATATGGCTGTTGAGTGGTGATGTATTATTAGCTGTTGATTCTAATGCGCCTATACCCATTTTGAGTAGCGCCAAGCGTTATGGCGAGCGTGTGTGGTGAGTGGTTGCTGTTGCTGCGTCAAGTGAGTCTGACGACTTTGGGTTGCTGCGTCAAGTGAGTCTGACGACTTTGGTTTGCTGTGGGTAGATGGCGCCACAACAGCTGTACGAAGGTTGAAGGTTCATCGTCCGAGGTCACCAATGTGACGGATTGGGATGTGCGAGGATAGAACCTGGGACCTTTTGGTTCGCAGTCCAGTAACATGACCACGATACAAAAGCAATTGCTCGAGTAGCGTAGCTGTTAACTGGCTTATAAGCTTTCACCACAAAGTATGCATATCCGAATGCAAGGGAGTGTGACACCTTCAAAACGCCAAAAATTAAAACTGACAAAATATAGTACATATTTTTAGATTCTGAAGTGTAGGTGTGATTCAAATTTTAAACTGAACCTGTTAACAAGTTATGTAGATGAGGCAATGTAGAGTACATGAGAATCAAATAACTTTTACAATTTAGCATGGGATTTCATACTCTAAGAGTGAACGCTACGGAACTATCTAATGATATCTGAGGTGGTGCTCTCATTTTCATGTTTCTGAATTGCGTCAGACAAATTCAACCTGCAAGAAAGCCTTTTACGATTCTTCAATGAAATCGGGTTTCACCCCGAATCCGAAACCTTATTATTACCACAGTTCTTATATTCAAGGTAAATATTTGGGTACATTTATAATTCACTGTGTCTATAGTACACTATTTACTCCCTCCCCTGCCCCCCCCCTCCTTACCAAGAACTCGGATAGAAAAAAAAAGTCCTTGAAGAGTTTTAGAACATTTCGTTTTCTATAAAATTCGCTTATAAATCAAGGTGGTTTATATTATTGACTTAGTTTTATTTTCATCTTTTTATATTTTTCTGTATAATTTTCTTATTGAACATGAAATTTAATGTCTTAAAACCGCTAGCGATTACATAATAACATCAATGTATTGTAATTTCCGCTATTTATAAAATGTGAAACATTTTCATTACAGGATATAACTTGAAGATATAATCTTCGGAAATTTCTTTACTCAACGTTCACATAAAGAGAAAATATTTCTTAAAACCAGTGATTTCAATCATTGATTTCATATGCTATAAATGAATGAAGTTGATGTGATTCAAATTGACAAATGAATAAATGCTAAAATAAATCATTACAGTTTCCGTTGTTTCTACAACATAAAACATTTTTCATTACAGGATGTAATTTGCAGATATATAATCTTCATAAATTTTTAACCATACATTCACTTAAGGTGTAAATGTTTTTTTATAGCTACTGATTTCAATTATTGATTCCATGTACCATGATGGATCAAATACTTTTAGAAAAATTAGACCAGAGTTGTTTTATATGGTTGTAATAAAATAAAAAAACCACATCCTTTCTTTCTATCCTTTTTTTTTCCTTTCCTGTATACGAAATATTCAGAAATTAACTCTGTTCCAGCCAATGATCATACGGAACAGAGATGTGGTCTCTTAATCTTGAAACACTGGTATAACTTGTAGAGTCAAGGACAAAACACTGGCACTAGACCATTTCGGTGAGACACCCTCCGGTGAGTACAAGTAGCAAAGCACACAATCAAGTGCTCACCACCATTTTGATTTCAATTTGATATGCGACAAAATATTACATTTACAAATTCATTATAACAAAATATCAATACAACAACAACTAAACAAAGTTCACATTCAATATCTGCATCCGAGATACAAAATCATTATATGGCACTTTTTCATGATTACAATAAAAAATCGAACAATATCAAAACCAATACGAAAATTTGGATGGAAACATTAACTATAGAACCATATACAAAGTTTAGAGAAAGTATTGTAATTATCAAAAATTTCAAACTCTGCATGCCAATCCAGTGGAGTGGTGGCACTCCAAAGTTGTTGTCAGTGCGGAAAGCGGTCAGGATTGGCATGGTATGGACTGAAAGGCTGAATATACAACTCATCATAATATCGTCTCTGTCCATTTTTATTGCCCCTTTTGCACTGGGCGCACATTTAATGTGAGTGGATTGATAGAAGATTAAGATAATGAGGGAGGATTTTTGAATTGTACTCTAGAAAGGCGATTATCTTGCGGGTTTGTGTGTGCTGTGTAGCAGCATGCATAGAGTGAATGAACGTCTAAATGGATGGAATTAGAAGTGAAAATGTTGAATTCCCGCCATATATCACTATTTCATAAATATTATACGAAATATTAACATTTGGTACTACAGTATATGGCCTTACAATGCCATGTAAGGTGTTTTCTGGCATAAAAAATGTATTAGGAAGTACACTAAAAAGTTTTTGAGGTGCTTTTTGAGCTGATTTCTTTTTAAAAAATTACCTTTGAATGAGGACTAGATACGGTACCAAGGTATTCACCATCAGCGAAAACACCACCGACATCATCAATAGCGATAGCACGGATTGAAACACTAGCAGAAGACAAATGGCGGTTACAGTTAATATCTGAACGCCGCAGGAAGCGATGGGAAAACAAAATGGCTTCCATTTTTTTGAAAAAGTCCTGAAAAGAAGTCCGTCTGTTGCCATATCCTCAATCATAAAATGCAAAGGATAAAATGTTTCAATGCCCAGAATGCAAAGGCTGATGAGCAGAAGAATATTGTTTGCAAGAATAGTGTGGTCACTTGTCGTTGCTTTGCCGGTTTCGAAGAATTTTCCAGTCTGAGACACCATGAGTAGAAGAGTGAGAACAAGAATGAAACAAATGGAGTTGAGTGGTCCCAGTACTGCTGCAGTTTTCTGTCGTACTTGCTTCTGGGAAATGCGGAGTAAGCTCTGTGGCCCAGAGAAAAATAGTATACAAAGAGCTGAAGTTGTCAAAACCTGAAAAAGAAGAATTTTATTAGAATTACAGATGGAATTATCAGCAATGTAAGAGTATTAATCACAGATCCCAAACTATTACAACAAAGAATCTATTTCATGCGCTCGAAAGTGGTGTCCAATAAAGTGTTTTAGTGAATTTGGTGTAGCTTACAATTAATTTAATCCTTCAATCAAGTTCTCATGAATAGGGATGACGAATATTTTACGAGCAGTTATTACGTAACCAATATCAAAAAGTCACAAATACAAGTGATCAATACTTTTCAAAGAGGGGTGTGATTCAAATCCTTGAGACGATCTTACTGGTGATATTTCGATTACAGGTTTTGGATCACGATAGAAAGTAACAATCGATACGATATCACTGAAATTTACCGGAGCGGTGACTTCACTGGAAAGTAACAATCGATACGATCTGTCCAATGGAAGCTCTCGAACAGAAAAGGAGAAATCTGCGAACGGATTGAAAAGTGAACGGACCAGTTATTGGAATCATTGCATCACTGAATTGCATATCACTGAAATTTATCGGAGCGGTGACTTCACTGGAAAGTGTGAAGTCGCCGCTCCACTTCATGAGAGTAACCGGTCTTACTGGTATTCGTATGTGTTGATGCACTGTTCCATGCAAATCGTTCTTAATTGCTTGTGATTTGATTTTGCATATATTCCATTTACTGCTGGCGCCATCTATTGGTAGAATATAGAACTAAAGTAAACAATTTAAAGAAATGACATTTAAATTTAATTCAAATTTTTCAGAAAATGGTTTCTTCCAATGAAGAAATTAAATAAATAGTTTTGAAAAAAAATTAAATTTAAGAAGTAAGCTGAAATAGATAAATTAATTCAATCACAAGTTACTTAAATTAGTAAATTAAGTATTAATTACAATTAATAAATTTTATATTTAATATTAAATAATAATATTAAATTAATAATATGATTGAAATAACAAATATTTGGAATAAATATTTAAAAATAACAATAGCAAAATTATTTGTTATTCAAAAAATCGTGGATTATGCATCTCTACTCATGAAAATGTAGTATATTCTGTTAGTCAAATTATACCCAAGTGGTTGACATATATGACTTCAGATCTTATAATTTCGGATGGAAAATGTTTTTTAGGGATTATTTTTTTAAAAACTTGTCTATTTCCTATTTCACTTGAAAAAAAAGAAAAAAAGAGGGAAACTTGGAAGCTCAGTAATCATCCAGCATGTAGATATCTATTCATCTCTAAAGCGCAGATCTTTCTACATGTAATAATACCGGTTAAGACTACACATGAGATATAAGATCCATTCATCTTCTTCAGCCGATTCATATTCTTATGCCCTGTCACCACTAAACTATTAGTTCAATGGTGAGCTCAGTGAATTTTGCTAATAATGAAACTCTAATTAATGATGATAATGAGCTTGAATGGTTAAAAAAGACAGTCAGAAGATAGAATATTTTCTTCTTACGTTGCTTCACATTCTTCAGTTATGGTATGCCCCAGTCCATTAGTCCAACGGTGGACTTAGTGAACTTTGCTAATAATGGAATTCCGATGAATAATAATAACAAGTTGGACTGGTTAAAACACAAACGGACGGTAGAATGCCGTTTTATATATATATATATATCCTTTAGCTAGCTATGGTATACCTTAGCCCAGTAGACCAAATATGGGCTGAGTGAATTTTGCTAATAGTGAAACTCCTATGAATAATGGTAATGAATTGAACTGGTTAAAACACATTCGGAAGAATGCATTTTCTTCTCCCGCTGCTTCATGTTCCTCAACCATGGCCCATTAGTCCAATTGTGGGCTAAGAGTATCGTTGAAATATAAAATGCGTTTTCACTTCAGCAGTTTCAGCCATGCGATAGTTTTATCCTATTTGTCCAACAGTGGGTACAGTAAATAAAACTAATAATAGAGTTCCGATGAATGATAGTAATGATTTGAATTGATTGAGAGCATTCCAGGGTTAAGATTTAAACCATTATTCAAATGATTGGCTTAGTGAATCATACTAACAGGCAAGCAGCGAGGAATGATGATAGTGAATCGAACGATATTTTTTGATAATTATTTTCTATCATAAATATACGAGCATAATTTAAAGCAATATAAGATATTATGCGGAACAAAAAGGAATTAATATTAGTCTTTAATGCTTTATTGTAATTTATCATATATATATATATATATATATATATATATATATATATATATATATAATGCTTATTTTGGTTGAAGCAGAAGGCGAGTTTGAAGACATTGAAGAGACATTTACATTTTTAAATTCATTTTAATCCATCTCGAGAAGGCAATTTATTTACAAGCAGAGACGCGGACAAGGCACGTCAGCCACAGCACGGCACAAAAGCAGAAGTAAGGAAGGAACGAAACAAATGATCACTAGTATTATATAACATTGGATTTCCAGCCACGTGTAAATTGAATACTCGTGTTCACCTTGGATAAGGGCACCGAAGGGATCATTTTCACTTGGCACGTGAAACTGATGGCGCATCATTTTTACAAAGCTTCAACAGTGGAATGGAATTAGGAAACAAGAGAACACTTTAGAATGACCCCGACATGGGCCGAATTAGGCAAAAATTTAGGAAATTAATTTGGATTAAATTACACACACACACACACATACACGCGCACACACATACACACACACACACACATACACATACACGCGCGCACACACACACACACACATACCCACACACACACATACACATACACGCGCACACACACACACACACACATACACATACACGCGCGCACACACACACACACACACACACGCATACATATATATATATATATATATATATATATATATATATATATATATATATATATATATATATATATATATATATATATATATATATATATATATATAATAAAAAGTTTATAGATAATAATTTACTACTAATTTCTAATATTTTCATTTACTGTTGTTTCAACCATTTTTATTGAAAGATGGATATTCCAATTTATACAATACTTAATATTGTATGCATTATTTAAACAATTCAGCAGTCTTTAATTCTGTATAATAAAATTTCTGACATAATGAATCTCAAAAAGGATTTGAAAACTATCAACAGTAAATAATGGAAGTGCTATTTTTTACTTCCGATTTGCATAATTTTTCATTCTAAATTATCAAATGCGTAAAGCTGTATAAAGTAGTTAATATAAAAAGGGCAACTAGTCCGATAATTAGTTCTAAGATGCCTGTAAAAATGTCGCCAATGTGAAAATTCCAGCATCAATGCGATTTTTTTTTTTTTTTTTTTGGGATTTTTTAACATTTTTACTTTTGTTCATAAAGAGTTTACTACTTTTAACCGCGACGCCATAATAATATTAAAAGGTTATTTTATAATATGTGATAAATTTTAAGGCTGGCTTACATTTTCTGTAAATTGTGTGATATAAAAATCGCCAAAAGACTGGACAGGGCAGAGCGTTGAATCTACAGTTACCGAATTTGGCACGAATTTGTTTCTTTGCTGATTAAGGAAGTATTTCTCAAAATTATAATTAACTAAAAATAAATTAAAAATTTAATGTTTTATTCCTCAGTAGTATCGGGACTTATTATTGTATAAAAATACCTTTACAATATTTTAAAATATAAAAAGTTTAATTTTTTAGTGACATGCATTTTATTTCCATTCAGTTTTTTCTTATATTTCACAAATTTTTTTAAAGATTAATTTTAAACACAATTTGTAAATAACGTCTTTTATTGTTGAAATGAAATTCAAACTAATTTTAATATTTCATAAAATTTTTCAGTGACATACCTTTGCCAATGCTAAAGTTAGGACAGAACAAATACTTTCTTTGGTTATCAGTTGAAATAAAGTCCAGCGTTAATCCTCCAATCACTCGATTTTTGCAAGTAAAAAATCAACTTTTAAACTAAGTAAACGAGCATTTTTCAACTGAACCATATCTTTATAATATTAAGGATTTTTTTTTGGTCAAAGATGTTATTAAAAAAATGTAGTATAGATGAAAATTATAAACTTTGGAACCGAACATGAAAAACAGAATACGTCTGTACCATTCAGAGATATTAAATTTTCATGCTTTTCCATTACTAATTCTCTAAATTTTCTTTCATATTTGGAACAGAAAACTCTGACATTTCTGAGAATTCCTTTTTCAAGGCCAGGAGGGGTTGGGGAGACAAAAAAAAGCGTAACGTCTCACAAACCAATTGCTGATAGATTTTATTTTTTTCCTTATGAGAAAGGGGGGGGGGAGATAAGAGTTTTCTGTTTTTTTTACTTACCTTTTTTATTTTATTTTTTCCTCCTTGTTGTAACATGTGTAAAAGAAAAATGTCATGGCAGAAAACTATTGACCACGTCATCAAAAAAGAATTTTGGATCAATAGTTCTGCAACTTCTGAAGTATTTAGGACTCAATTTTTCCGTATCACTTTTAATAGTATTTCTCTTTCAATGCATCTGGATATTTTGATCATTCACATAATTAGAATTTCATATTAATATTAAAATATTTTGTGCCTTTTTTTAAAAGTTTCGACCTATTTCTTAAAAAATTAATTATTTACTAAAATTTTATTTTTTTTATCAATGGAATAAATCGCATCTAATTTTTGCTTCAATAAAAAAAATATTCATGTTTTAATTCCATTGCTTGTCATTTTGCACTTATTGTTCGGTAAATATCATAATTTAAATCTGTAAATAGACATTTAGCAGACGATTCCTTTTCAGACATTTAATAACTGCTACTATTTTTATTTTGTTAAAATATTATTAAAAAGTAAATGCAAACGATTTTTTCTTTGATAAACATATTTGTTAATATTATTTGGTTTATTTTTTGTATAATAGCTGATGATCAATTGTAAACCATCTGGAATCTGGCAATGTTTGTAAGATACGCTGTTATGTTGAAAGAATAAACAAGCCGATGGAATTCTAAAATGCTTGGATTATTATTTCAGTTTTAAGAATTTAAGATGCTCTGCAAACTATAGTTTGAAGGGTAAGAAAACGGGTAGTTTTCTAGAAAGTATGCAAAACTTATCTTAAGTTTATTTTGATTTTAAATTTTTTAATATAAAGGCCTGATTTTTTCCGATTGTGTGCCAAAATCATATGATTAAATATTAGATGGAACAATGAAAGGGTTTTGAATTTTTTTTTTTGAAACAATGAAATTTAGCCATAAAAACTTGACAAAAGAAAATTTAAAAAAAAAAAAAAATGTCGCCAAAATTTAGAAACTGCTTTACACACAGCTAAATTAGTATAATCCTAAAGACAAATTTTTTATTTATTGATTTAAAAATCAATTTTGTGGAACCATATTTTCGGGAATTGTTTTTTAAAAAATCCAATTAATAAATTTTTTTAATTAAGAATTTTAAAAAAATCTCTCAGAGCTGCACATTTATACTCTTCAAAACACATTTATGCCATATTTTTTCATCTCTAGGCAAAAAGATCGATCCTGTAGAGCTCTAAAACGCATGCATGTACAAACACAATTGTTTCTTTCTTGTTTTCGTATTACAGAGAAAATATCGTAATCGTCAAAAAATTCCAACTCGAGATTTTGACGAATCTCCATATTTTAGATCTCCCTGAATATGAAAAGCACATTTTGGGAAAACATGCGACTGTCTGTTTGTGACAAGAATAACACAAAAATCGCTTCGAATTTTAATATACAGGCTTAAAACCAAATTTGTAGATTTCAATCCAATTTTGAACAGAACCCGTTCAGAGGAAGAATGTCTGTCTGGCTGTTCGAATATAAGTTAGCATGACAACTTCAAAACAAAAAGTGCTAGATAGATAAACAGTTTTAATATATTTATTAAAGACACCAACCAAATTTTGAGCGAAATCGAACAAAGGGTTGATTGTCTGTCGGTTTGTACTTTCAAAAACATGCAAACGCGATAACTCAAAAATATAGTGACTTAAATATATCAAATTTGGTACGTGATTCTGCGACTTTATGTATAGTTTTATGTCAAATTTTTGTTTCAATCGGTTTGGAAGAACGCGTCTGATGGCCAAATTCGATTTTTGAATACTTGTTCAAATCCTTCTTAGGAATAACAAGTTTATTAAAGAATATGCGAGAAAGTTTTGGGGAAACTATTACCGATGGTTATTTTTAAAAATTCAAGCTTCCAAAATTTCATAAATGAAGCAAAATTGAACAAAAATCATCAGACGATACAAGTTTGAATTTGAAATAAAAATAAATGGAGAATCAATGCGGTAAAGGAATTCTGGATTACATAAACGTTGAGATTTTTTTTCTTTGTATGAAAAAAAGTTCATGCAAAAAGGATTAAATCAACAGTCATTGTGTGTATTCTCAACAGCTGAAATCGGAAAGATTTTGATAAGCTGGCCTTCTCAGTTTCCGGTACAAAGGAACATGCGGTATTATTAAGAACGACATCAGCTGAATAAAACCACGATTTTTTTTTTGCGGTTTTTTTTTTCTTTAACTATTTTCACTTCATAAAAAGGAAAATACGAAATGTACATAGAAGAGATTCAGTAATAATCAAAACATTCGATCTTCATATTTTGATGAATTTTGCCCTTTTATATTTCTTTGAATTCCCCCTCCCGCAAACAAATTGGAATTATATTCTATTTGTCCATAATACATTCACAAATGTACATTAAAAATTTAGTGAACTAGATGAATTAAATTTGGTACGTTAGCGTCACTTCAGATATTCACAATTAAAGTTTGACAGTATCAACTTTATAAAATGAAAAGTTTTCGATCCAAAGTTTCCAAAACTGAAAACATAATAGAGAGAAGCGGAGAGGGATTATATATCCTGTAATATAAATACATATATACATTCAGGAATCCAATCAGCTAGATGAATTAAATTTGCCATGTACACCTCACACCGGATGCTCATAATTAAGTTCAATTCTATTATTCTTATAAAATGGGCATTCTTAGTTTCTCATATACGAAGTATGGAGAAAATATAGTAACCTTAAAAAAAATTCGATCTCAAGATTCTGATGAGTCTACGTTTTAGACCTCCCTTAATTCCGAAAACATATTTTTGGTAAATGTCTGTCTGTCTGTGACAAAGATAACTTAAAAACCATTTAAGATAGACAACCGAAATCTGGTATTTAGACTTTACATTAAATGTACAGGTATCTATCAGATTTTGAGTAAAATTTGTTCAGAAGCAGTACGTCTGTCCAGTTGTTCAAATATACGATTCAATAATACGATAATTACAGAACGAAGGGAGCTAGATAGACAAAATTCGGCATATAGATTTAACTTTTAAAGGTAAGATACCTATCAAATTTTGAGCCAAATCCAACAATGGGTTAACCCTCTGTTGGTCTGTATTTTCAGAAATAAGTAAACGCGAAAACTTTAAAACGTAGTGAATTATATATCACAAATATGGTATGGATTTTTGTAACTACAAGTGTAATTTTGTGTCAATTTTTTGTTTCAGTCGTTTGAGAAAAACGTGTCTAAAACACAAATTCGATTTTTTGGATAATATTAACATATGCCAAGGATTAATTGCCAAATAATTCGCCAAAGACGAGACGATGCATTCAGTCAAAATGCTAAATTCACGCCAAATGTTAATATTTCGTAACTATCATACGTCACTGGTATGCAAGACGCTGACTGGGATAACTCTTTATTAGAAAGCAGGCGAGAAAGTTTTTGGGAGATAATTCCCGCTGGTTAAAATTAAATGTACAAATTTACTTATTATTTGTTAATTCTACTTTTTGACACACCACTTAGAGCAATACTAATGAATAGTCTTCTGATTTGTTGACATTTTTCGAGTAAGTTTTCGTTGTTGTTGTTTCTTATTGCACACGCCATGGACAAGCCCGCTGTTACGAAGGCAGCGATTTTAAGCCGGTGGGAGAGCGTCTCTTGTTTTTATAGTAGAGCCATCTAGGGACAAGAGAACGACTTAGCTACAGACACGTCACAACCCTTTTTACGGGCGGACTTCATTCACGCATTTCATTCACTCATCCACAGATCGTAATTTAGACCTGAATAAGAGAACGATCATGCCTGATGCAGAATCCCCAGTGGTATTACTCTCGACATGGAGGACTTTGTAACCACAACAGATTTTTACGTGCACCAGACCCCACACACGCGGGGAGTCTTCGGCCTGCGGGGTTCGAATTCGCAACCAAAGGGACGCGAATCCAACGCTCTACACCCTCGGCTAGCAATTGTCTGAGTACTTAATCGATACACGTGGTAACCCTGTATTTTTATTCTTTTCTTTACTTTCTTTTTTTTTTTTTTTGAAATAGTAATGGGGTGATATCAGATAAAGAAAAAATGCGAAAAAAGACCGAGCGAGAATCTGATAATTTATAAAGAAATTCTGATCGTGAAATTACTAAACTGTGGGCAAAATGTGAAAAATTGATTTAAATATTGGAAATATAAGTATTCTCATCATGGGGTTTTGCGTTTTGAATCGGAAGTAGACCAATCGGAAAATATATGTTCTCATCACAGAAAATTTAACCTTCCAGCATTGAACGAATGGCCAGTGGAGTTTAAAAACTTGCCAACTGGAACTGACGAACATCGTTTACAATATTAGAAAATACTGGGGTTGGCGAGGACTAGCGAGCAGGGATAAAGCCCCGTAGTATTTTATAATAAAATTATTTAATGAATTAATATTTCATTTTCTATTTTGAGGGATATGTCGGAAGAATGATATTTAGATTGGTTAAAAGACGCAATCATTAAATGAAATGATTGCGCATAATGACATTAAGGTTCATTAAATTAATGTCGTATGAGTACGCCTATGATATTATACGCTTATTAAATTAATAAATATTTATAAAGAAAGATTGTTTTTATTATCTAATAAATCAATATGAATATTAAAAATAGCTTTCAACAAGAAATATTTAAATGAATTCGTTGTTTCGTAAGAGATGTCGGTGCGCATATGAAGCAGGTGACAGCACAGATTTCCAAATCTCATGACTTATTTATTTAGGACAAATCATCAAGAATTATCCTTAAAGCTGTTATCATATTCAGAAAGGTTGAATTTTAATTTATTTTAGCATAAAGCAATGATATTCAAAATTGTCAGGTAATTTGCAGAACATCTGTATTCGGCATCATTGAGAGCTTATTCAAAATGAAAATTTGCGTACCTAATTGTTGTCTAATAAATTCATCTGAAAAAAAAAACTGTGAATCATTCGACTACTGTAATTCATATATTAGACGATATAAAGGAGTTTTTTTTTATTTTGTTATATATCCTGAGGCAATGGATATTGTAAATACATACTCATAAGAGATCCATTGTCCTCCAATTTAAAATAAAAAAAAGGGTCGATTAGGAATTATCAGTTTATTTTAATCTTCTTTTAGCCTGCAGTTATTTTAATTCTTAAATAGTTCTGACGTATCTTGCGGATATAAAATCTGTTCCTGATACGTTCATATTGTTTCGATATTTTTCTTTTTATATCTTTAATATCGTTACGAAATTTCCGGGTTCGTTTGGATAGTGGGAGTGATATGGTGTGAAGAACGCTCAATCAGCAGACGGCAGTAGAAAATGAAACAACGACGTTTATTTATACGAAGACACACAGGACAGCACAAAAACGACAACTATATATTCAGAAGAGAATATAGAAGATTATCTTCTCGGCAGAAGATTATCTTCAGCCGAGACGTGCAGCATACAACAGCAGCTCGACTCCGTCGCTGTTCCGCTAGTCCCTGGAAGACCAGTTCTTCACTCTGTCGCTTCCGACTACAACTCTCCGATCTGGTTCCCCACGACGACTACTCTTTCGCTTCCGACTACTCTTCGACTCCACTGGTTCGCAACTCAATTCAAGTCACTCCCCGGCAGCTGCAGCTCATTTTATAGGTCTCAGGAGACGGGGCTAGAAGCCTCTCAACCAATCAGGAACGTTCGAGGCGTATCTCCGTTCCTACTGGACGGATCGGGAAAATTCTCGATGCTTCGTGTATAATCTATTTTGGCACCAAAGTCGCCAAATTCGTCGCCAAGTTGCCAAATGGTCACCAAGTTTGTCGCCAAGCTCTGGGACCTCCCATGGGCCCAACTATGCTGGAAAGCCGCATCACAGATTCGTAACAATATCTTAATCCATATGAATGAGTATTTTGTAAAAAAAATTCAAATTGCAATGTTTTAAAGGTTAAATGAAACAACAAAAAATGAATTTACCTAATCTAGGTTGCATTTGTATTAGATATTCGAATAAAGAAAGGTTAAAAGTTTAATTTCTTTTGGGGTAGATAGTATAAATGAGGATATACTCGCCAACTTAACACCGCACATATTGTACAATATTGTGTAATATTCGCAATATTACCTGATATTGTAAAAAAATACTGAAGAATATAGCAAAACATTGTGCGATATGCTATGTTGCCGCCGTTCTGGCCTAGGTATAGCGCTTCTACCCCGTGATCTAGGCGTCCCGGGTTCGAGTCCTGGTTCGGGCATGGTTGTTCTTCATTCCGTGTTCTATCTGTGAGATGTGTGAAAGAGTCCCTCCCCCCGTAAAAAAGGGGTTGTGCAAAGGAGTGTGTGAGTGTCATAGTCGTATGAGCTAGAAGTCAGACTTCTGCCCTCGGGTGTTCAGGGGTCTTTACCCTCAGAAGCTACTGATCCCCCTTTCTATTATAACGCGGACATGACATCATCATCTTATGCTATGTTACTTGTGCACTACATGAAATTGCACATACAGTGAAGTGATAACTTAACATATCCAAGTATATTTCTACATGCTCGTAACCTCTACATAGATATAGAGAATTAACTAGTATTCCAGTATCTAGAATATATTAGAAAACTAGCGGGACTGGTGACTCCAAAACTTTCCCACGTACACTCTAATAAATTTATCAGGCCAAAAATGCCTTGAAAGACTTTGACGTACAATAGTTATATTAATTTGATAGAATAGAAATATTAATTTTTGGCTGGAATTTAACACTTTTACTTTATTTATCGTTTGATCCTTAGCAAATTATTCGGCGATTAATCCTTGGCATGCCATCAATAGTATGTGAAAATCGAATTTGTACTTTAAACACCTTTTTCTCACCAAATTTGAACAAGATTTGGCATAAAACTGCACGGGTAGTCAAAAAAATCTCATACGAAATTTGATATATTTAAGTCATTGCGTTATTGAACTATCACCCACCTTCACATGTTTCTGAAAGTACAGACCGACAGACATTCAACCCTTTGTTGGATATGAGTCAAAATTTGACTATTGTTTACTTTATAGATGTTAAATCTATGTATTGAATTTTATTCATTTAGCTCTCTTCGTTTTGCAATTCATCGTGTTAATTTATATTCGAACAGCCGGACAGACGAACTTCCTATAAGCAGGTTTTACTCAAAATTCAATAGAAATCTGTAAATTTGGTGTACAGACATCTTTACCAAATTTCAACTGTCTAGCTTAAAGCTTTTTGAGTTGTCTTTGTTACATACATACATTTTCCAAATATGTGTTTTTCGAACTCAGGGGGTCTAAAACTTGAGAATTCGTCAAAATATTGAATTCGAGTTTTTGGCGATCACTATGATTTCTTTATACTACTCATACGAGAAAGTAAAAAACTACCACTGTTAGCAAATACTTTGGTAAAAACTGTATTAAATATCGATGTTTATTAATTTTTTCTTTTCTAAATCTAGGAAAGGCTTGTTATTTAGTTGAGCTATATAAATCTCGTAATATTTATTCAATGACTACAAATAAAATATATATAAATTAATACTACATTGCAGATGTAAAATAATTGCTCTTTAGTATAGGCATAAGTAATACTTAATGTAAATAAGTAATAGTTAAAATCGACATAAACTAACACTATATGGTTAAGTAAGAATTTTGTAATAACAAATATGAATGAAACAAAGTGATAAAGATTACGTTACAGGCAAAGAAGGTTGAAAAACAACTCACCTCGTCGACACTTCGTACTCCAATCAGCTTATCACTGTACAGAAACGATTCTTCTTTGTTCGCAGTGCGCGTAATTGCAAATGACGTCAGAAGGAGAATGAAGGAGAAGGGTATGAAGAACACGAACCATGCAACGGTCTCATTTATTCCTGTGAGAACGAATATGATGAATGCAAGAACAAAAGCAATGGACGGCAGAGAATCGGGGAAGGTTAATGGCGAATGTTCTAGAAGCTTCTGCAGAGCGTGGTCTGTCCACTGATCCACCAATATGGCGGCCACTTTGCAAATGGCTGCTGTCATGGCCGCCTGAGAGAAGAGACACGACCATCCAATGAAAAAGGCGAGCACCTCGCTAGAATATTGGTAGCAGCAACTGTAGATGGAAGGTACTTCTTGAGTCTGAGAGGAGATATATTCAGACAAACAGAGACCTAAAAAGTATGAATAACCATTGTAAGTTGGTTTTATTAAAATAATTGTCAGAAATGAGTGCTTTACATCTGGAAGAAATCAAATAAAATCAGCGTGACTCTAGTAGCACACCTATATTGAACAATATTGTACGGCATTAAACAATATTCGCAATATTGTATAGTATTATTATTTGTTGAATAATATCATATAATTTTGACCAATATTATACAATATTATGTACCATGCTGTGCTACCTGCGGAGTGGTTACTTTATAATAAAGATGATATCCCATTACGCACGGAAATTGGAGGTCTCAGGTAAAGCCATGAATGTCACGGGTGCTCAAATTTCTATTTTCTGAGTCCCACCAATAAGTGATGAAAATTTCGATCATGTATTCAGACAAGCAGAGACCTACGAAAGGTATGGAAAATTATTGGTTTTATTAAATTGATTGTCAAAAGTAAATACTTTACATCTGGAACAAACTAAATTATAAAATCAGCTTGAATGGTTTCCCAAAACTTTTCCGCATACTTTATAATAAAGAGGATACCTGCTCCCCCCTGATCACTCATAGAAATTGTGGACCTTATGCAGGGTTTCAAATCGGCCAGTTATAAGACGACCAATAAGCATCGCATGCGTAGAAAGGCTGAAAAGTGCTGTTCGGTTCTTGGAAAGTACTTGTCCTGACAGGACAATAACATACCGCTGTATTGCCTATTTTTCTAATTGCATATGCATTTGTAGAATTTGGCAGGTTTTTTGGTGTGAAAAAATTGATCACTTATCATTGATTGATTCCGTCATTTTTTGCTCTTTGTTCTTTCTGACGCGAGGTTGTGCTTTTCCCATTTTATTTGCTATTTTTCCTAAAGTTTTCCAAATTTAGGTGTGTTGACCTTTTCTTTATTTTAACATGTTTCTTTGTGTAAATAATATCCATCATTTTAAGAAACCAATATAGATAATTTCTGTGAAAAGAAAAAATTCAGGGAGGCCAAAACGGCAATTTATAGCCAAGCATGGAATGCTTGAATCTATCTTATGGCATTGGAAATCTATCTTGTGGCAAGCATAATTTAGTCCCTTTCTAATCATGCTCTGCCTACTGGCCGTCTAATAGCTGGCCGAGTGTAAACCCGGCATTAGGCAAAGCCATGAAAGTTATGAGTACTCATATTTCTATTTTCTTAGACCCTCATATATATGATGAAACAGCGCCAATATGCATTTTGGATGCCTTTTTTTCGATCTATTGCAATCGAAACTTGCCGCAGAATTTCAATTTTAATAGCAATTTTAAATGTCAAATTTTATTTATCAAAGTTGTTGCAGTTGTTCTAAGTTGCATGCATTAGAATGTACAAATCGATTGACAGGCAGCCCGTTGATGGATTTGTTTGAAAAATGAGCTGGATCTATACCGTAAATGCTCAAACTGTGAGCCGAATTTTATTTATTTCGCGTTTGGTAGTAATTATATTTCATTTACTTTCGGGCATATATACAATTACTTGCGAATCGTTCAAAATTTAATGGAAAACTCTAAATTAGTTGCAAAGATTAGATTCCAAATTTCATCCGTCTAGCTCAAAGTGTTTCTGAATTATTGTGTTTAAAGGCAGAGCGACAAAAAATATAATTACAAAAATGTATTTTCTGAACTCAAGGAGGTCTTGTATGTGGAGATTTGTTAAAATTTCGGTGTCATATATATATATATATATATATATATATATATATATATATATATATATATTACTATTATAACACTTTCTCTTTGTATGTTTACTATGAGTGTAAAGAAATAAAAATTGCCAAACTTCTATTAAACGAAATGGCAACGACTACGAATACTGTTGCCAATGGCAACATACTTCTCAAGCAGTAAGAATATTCTGATAGAACGGAATTCGTTATTGTTAATTTTCTGCTTGTAAATAAGTTTTCTTTCTCTATCATCCGCTCGTTTTCTAATACGTACTAGGTAACAAGGAGGCGTAAACAACAACGAGAAAGTGAAAGCAGATTAGTTCTTGACTACGCTTAGAAAAGGAAGTGTTTTAAAGAGAATAAACATTTATATATTTATTTGAAATAAGTAAATTATAGAGGTTGACTCTATTTACAGAGTGTATTAATCAAAATCACTCAAGGAAACTAGCCACAAAGCAAATTAAATACACACATAAAAAAGCAGCGGCAAACAATAAAGAGTTCGAAATAACAACAATAACAAAGTTCGAAACCACATATAAATAAAAATGCAAAGGTCAATAAAAATAAAAATGTAATTCAATAAAAATGCAAAGGTCAATAAAAATAAAAATGCAAATCAATAAAAATGCAAAGGTAAAAAAATAAAGTACACATAAGAGTTACTGTTTTAAAGAAATCTGTCATGCTCTCTGAGGCCATTACTGAATTTTGAGGAGTTGAAGAAAGTAGTTTAGTTAATTTACTGAAGAAAATTTAAATACAATTTTCCGGCACTAAAGCGATTACAAATTGTTTATATTTTTAAAAACACTGGAAGTATAATTAAATCTCTATCTCACTATTTACTAGCCGTTTGTGGCAACTAGTTGGTTCGTCGGTATCAGTGATTGTTAAATCTTTTGGAAAAGATCATTGAAGCCCCTATAGAACGCCAAAACACACATAGCGAAACATACATTCTCCTTTCTTATAAGTAGAAATAAGATCAACTGCATCAAATAACATATAGAATGAATTGAGATCAAAAGTTTTGAAAGAATTCTGAAAATAATCAGAAAAGATTAAAATTCCATTTTCCCCCTTCTTCTCGCATAAGGATAAGCTTTTATTACTGCCTCTAAGTATATTAAACACTAGCCGCTAATGACAACCAGCTGGTTCTTCGAGGATCTTAGTTGTATTCAATTTCGGTTAAATCTCTTAAACATAACTTTATGTTCATGATTACGTTAACAAACTATTTTTTAATTTTTTTATAGATATTAAAGTCATGTTATTTTAATAGTCTTACACATGCTCTGTTCATCGTGTGCATGAGCCTTTACATTGGAAATCAGTTCCATGATGTCAGAGTATTAATAATTAAAATCTACGTTTCGGTTCCATTTATCTTCTAAATTTCACGATACTGTAACTTCTTTTTTTATTCATCATGAAAATTACACAGATGTTGAATGGAATTCTTCCTCCCTTAGTATTTTTAACAATAGAAAAGATTGAGCTATTGAATATTTGATTTAATAATGAAAATAGTTTTACTTTTAGAACAACACGATAATCTATTGTTAAAAACCAGGCAAAATATATTTGAAAAAATTGCTATAAAACTGTAGAAAAAATTTCACAATTAATTAATTGGTATCATTGGAAAGGAAATTTTTTTGAACCCTAACATGATGTAAAAGGTAATTTTGTATTATAATATAAAAATTTCGCTTAGTTTTTCAATAATTAAAATTTTAATAATAATTTAAAAAAAATGCCCCGAGGTTCATATTACCATTTTCCAATTATATATGTCCGGTAAATCACACACACACACACACACACACACACACACACACACACACACACACACACACACACACACACACACACACACACACACATTCAGTTTTATTAGCTATAGTGGTAAACGTAATAAAAATGTAATTGGAAGCACATGACGTCTATTGTTTGAAAATTTGAAGCTACGATTAAAATTATTGCTGAATTATTATTCAATGAAAAAGAAGAAGGGAAAAAAAAAGAACGCGAGTGAATAGTAAAATATGATCAGACAATAAAAAAAAAAAAAAAAAAAAGACACTTTATACATTTACGGAGTTTAGATTAAATACTCAGTTTTAAATGGAAAGGCATATTAAAATAATTATTATTCATTTTTTTTTCTTATTGTTTCATAATTTTTTATTATAAAATACTAAAAGCGTCTCTGAAACATTTTATGTCTCATTCATTGAGAAAAATCTATTAATTAAAATTATTAATATTTATTTAAATAAAAGATTTACGTTTGCAATGCAAATCGGCACAAAATAGCAAAACCCGTTGGTTTTTCAAACAAATTTTATCATCGAGCCCATGCGTCGTACGGGCACAGAATCATTACTTTTCAAACACTTAACTTGAAATTAAATTAGTCGAAGTATTAATAATATGAAACAAGTTACACGTAATTCTCAAATACTTCAAAAATTCTATGGATTCTTAATAGAATCAGTAAAATAGCATATTCTGTAAACAGAGTCTATCATCTATATATAAAAGGCAATGTTCATGTGTACATTTTTTCGTAGATTCAAAACTACGATGCACGTTTCTTCAAAATTGATCTGAATTATCCTGCGAATGCTTAAAGATACTAAAATCCTTGATCTGATCAGTTGAAAGAAAGTTAAGAACTTAATAATAGAATATCAAACGTAGTAGCACTCTTATTTAAATGTATTTCTCAAATAAACACGGACAGGTATTCAGACACCTAAGAATTTTGAACGAATATTAAAGCATCAGGAACAAGAATATAAACATAAAACATGTTAAATTTTGGGAGAACACACAAAATTATTGTTAAAAGCCACTATTTGATTACAGATAATTTTTTTTGCTTCCGCATATCTATTAATCTATATATTATACATTAAAGACAATGTTCGATGTGTGTTTCTTAAAAACTAAAAAAACTGTTAAAACGATTTCAGCTTTTTTTTTTTTTGCTTAACGATTTTGCTCATATACCGAATGGAATCCCTGAACATATTCTAGGTATAAAAACATTGCAATGAACTGAAAAAATGAATGCAATATTAATTACACGGTTACGTAGATTTAAAAATCTAAACAAATACAATAATTAATATCAAATTTTTAATTCTGTTTTTTTAAATCTATAATTATATATAGAAATCTAACAACAATAGTAAAGCATTGCTGGGTTCAACTAGTTAGATAATTAAAAAAAAGAAAAAAGGTATGGGTTAAAACTAGGAATTTAGATTTTGAATGATTGTATAACATGAAAACATCTTGCACAGAATGCTAATAATGGCCCAGTTAAACTAAATTTTGGGAAAAACAACCCATTTTCAATTGCCTTCGATAACACGAACATTTTCGCACAGATAATGAGTGGATAACCTTGGGTCTTCAGCATTTGGAGCCGATCATTTACCAATGACTTGCTGTTCCGTTTGTGTTACAATAACTACGTAATAGAAAAAAAGAACTCGTTCTTATCGTTTTGTTCTTTATTACTGCTGTCTCATCGACAGTTAGAAGAATTTATTTTCCTACTGATATACGTTCTAATGGTTTAGAGAAGTGTCTTTATTGCCAAAGATTAGATAAACTCGCCATTTACAAGTTTCCAGTTTCCGCACAGTGATAGTTCTTCAATCATTTTCTCACTTCATCGGAAGCATGAAAGAAAAGCGAGCCTGTTCAATAATTCTAGACAGGTTCAAGAATGAATAAAGAAGTCAAGAATAAAAGAAATGGACTTATTTTTTGGAAAAAAGGACCACTTTTTAATTACTGCCACGTGCCGGTATCAGTCTTTTTTTTTTTGGTTGAACGTGCTTTTCTAGAACTTTCCAATTTTGCTGACGCGAAATTTCATTTTAAATAGAAAATAGTTTGTGTTGGGAAGCAAAGAGTGTGGGTGCTCTGAGCGATTGTCTTCACTTTAGAATGTTAAATATTTGCGTGGCAGCTTTTCAGGCAAGCAGTCCTTGACTTCATTGGATTCCTAATATTACTAAACTTGCTTTGCTAAATAAGTTTTAATAATAATAATTTTTTCAATCAGCACGAAAAAACTGAATGTACTGAGATATAAAGCACAAGATTTTAACATTGGAAACCAGGAGCATTTTTACTGATGTAGGGTTAATCCACCTTGTTGATTCAGTCTTGTTGTTTCACATGAATTGAAGAATACAACCTTTCTTCAGTTTCTTGGTTGATGTCAGATTACTGATTTGAAAGTTTGCCATTTTGAGAATCATGCCCGAGTTTCTAGATGTTGTCAAATACAGACTGGTAGCGTTGTGCAGTACAAAAGATATTATTGAATGCTCTTTCATAGTTCAAAATTCACTATCCTATTTAAACCTAGAGTTGAGTGCAGCTTGTATAGCTCATGAGTTTGGCCACACAACTCTAAGCTACCATTCTGGAATACAATATGAGGATGGTTTTGTCAGTACTGAGGAAAAATGCCGGAAAAAATTTGATCCTAATAGATACCTCATGTATACTCTACATCTGGATGTTCCAAAAGAAAGAAATGTCAGTTTGAGGCATGGACCTGATCCTGATAAATTGGTTTCTGGTTTAGAGCAGTTTTCTATCGGGAAACTATCGATTTACGAAGACTACTATCCTTATATTTTGGCAATGTTCACAGAATACATTTTCGAACACACCGATAATAAGTTGAGAGCTACTAAATGGCTATTGAAGTTTGATGATATGAAGGAATTCGATTTTGGTCGTCTGTCTGCGGAATTCACGAATTATTTCATTGACTTTTTGTACCCTAAATTTGTTGATTCGGAATTAATGAAGCAGTTTATACTGAAGTGCAATTTAGCAAATTGGATCGAAGGATATGAAAAGCCAGAGATCCTGGAAAAACTTCTTTATCATGCGCATCGTTATGGAAGAAGGAGGATTGAAAAAGATGATACTCATGATCATGCGTTACCGAATCTGTGCATCTTTCTGCAGTCTTTCGCAAATGTTGGCCCTCTTTTAAAATACAGACATGCCCCAGCATTTTGCTCGTATATTTACAGCTTGTATATAAATGTAATTATATCTCATGGGTAAGTTTGTCTCACTTTTTTTATCACTAAATTTTACTTTTTATTTGTATTTATTAAATGTATCATGCCCTAGCGGACATTTTGTGGCCCTTGACAGTGCATATTATGAGTAGTGATTGCAATACCGGTATACCGAATACCGGTATTTTGAGCCATTTGTACAATTTTGTAATACCGGTATTCACAAGTTTAAATACCGGTTTTTCGGTATTTACTAGAAATTTTTAAAATTGTCTCCACTATATGTTCAGGGATCACCAACATAGCAAAATAATATACGTTTTTGTTTTTATGTCTCCCTAACGGGCGAAATTAATTAGCTAATACTAAATTGCTTGAATCTAAATTAGCGAAACGTGAATTATCCCTGAAAGAAGATACTGTATCCATAACGACAGATGGAGCCACAATTATGAAAAAAGTTGGAAAGTTGATTGGTGAAAATCAGTAATTGTGCTATGCTCAAGGAATTCAACATATTACTAAAATATATACTAACTGAAAATAAAGCAGAATATATATTAATATTAGATTCTAAAACACGTTGGAATAGTTTACTCCTAATGATGGACGATTTTTGAAACTGAGAAATCCAATCCAACCAATAATCGACTTAAACCAGTAAATTAATTTTTCAGATAGTGAATTCCACTTAATATCCAGAACAGCATCAGCTCTACTTAAAATAAAACTGACTATTGAGGCATTATGTCGTAAAGATTCTAATTTATTAACAGCTAATGCAACAATAAATTTCATGCTGCAGTCACTGAAAGAACAGCACACTTCACTATCTGAAGAATTATATATTACATTGAAAAATCACACCGAAGAAAGACATACCGAAATAGAAAATGTCTTACGGTATTTACATAATTATAATTATTTTAAAAATAAAAATGAAAAAGAAAAAAAAATAACCACTTCAAATCTGATTAAGTTTATAGTTAATTTTCTTAAATTTTTTTACCCACAAACCTATCCACATTCAGAAGAATTCGGTTCAGTTATCGAAGATTATTATGACACTAATGTCGATAGTGAAAATGAATTGTCTCTGGAACAAAAATTACAATTAGCGATAAATAAAAAAATATTCAACGAACCAAAATACAATACAGAAATCAGCTATATCCAAAACCATCCGACGAGAAATCGATTTATTTGAAGATGAGGGATTTAGAGGTAAATACTTAGAAAAAATATATCGCGCATTGCTAACAGTACTACCAACTAGAGTAGATGCCGAAAGAGCGTTTTCGACAGATGGTAATTTTTACACAAAATTACGTTCCAGGTCTAGTGACAGTACAATGAATGCATTATGTTTTTTAAAATCACATTTCAAAAATTTGTAATAGTGGTGAATAGTAGTGATGTTTACATTTTTTTGTAATTTAAATAAATAAGATGTTCCTTTACTTTTTTGTGATTCTTTATATACTGTTATAATTTATGTTACAATTTTTTTTTTGTGATATTTACACTCTAATAAAACTGGCAAATAAAACAAAGAAACACCTATGTTTTCTTTATTTTTCTAAAATTCCTAATACCGGTATTAAGATCTAAAAAATTCCGAATACCGGTATTGAAATTTTATTCCGATATAGCAATCCCTAATTATGAGGACTCTAACTGATAAATTTGATTTCACATTTCAACATATTTCTAGCTTAATCAAACATTTTAAAGATTTATTTAAGTTAATATTTTTATATTAAAACCTTTTCATACAAATGATTTTATTTATTTATTTTATAATATGGATATTAGGAAAAAATAATTACAATTATGAAATTAATGGAAAAAAATTGCCATAATTATTAATTAATAATTTTCTTATTTATGATTACAAGCATTTATTTATTATGAAAAAATAAAAAGAATATATAAATTTTTTCAAATATGGCATTAAAAATTATTATTTTTTCTTACCTATCTAGTGGGTATAATAGTAATAGTATCAGTAAATACACAACTGATATTCCAAAATATTATTCAGTAATTTTTAGTATTTTAATTAATGGTTTAATCATTTAGGGTGTGCACAAATTGTAATCCTAATATTTTATTAAAAAAAGGTATTTCTTCAAATTAATTTATTTGACAACTAGACTGATAAAATTTTTTAATCAATGTACTTGTTCCCCTCCCTGCTACTTCAATCCAGTGGTCTTAGGTAGCTGTTTAGTTAGAAACTTGTCACTGGTTTCCTATAATTCCCCGAAACCTGTTAGTTTTTGAGGAGTATAGTAATTTATGTACTGCTAAAATGATTAGTAAAATTTGTAGAACCATTCTTATTGCGCTTGAGGCAACATTTTAGGATATGAAATTTTTTTTTTCTTTCATGTAACGTAATGAACTTAATTGTGTATGTAATCTAACCTCTAACAGTACTTCGACAACGTTGTACTTGTCGATGAATGCTGTACTTAAATACTGTATTTGTATATTTCATACAATTTTTAAACAAGAAAAGTATTTTATAGGACTCTTTGTTATCATAATACTAAAAAGTCCACTATAAAAAATTTTCAAATAGCATATTTAACTATAGTGATGAAAAATTGTAGGCTCGATTTTAAGCGTACCTCATACTATTAAATGTGTTGCTTAAAATATAAAAAAATTTCAAACATTTTTTGCAACACTCATTTATTTTTCAACATACAAAAGTAATTTTAAAAATAACTTAAGTAAAATTAGCTAAATATATAAAGAATTCTGAAATATCAAATGCAGTTTAAATTACATTCATTCGAATAATACTAATACAATGCAAAGAAAAAAGATTACGCTTTTAGAAACAAGAAAAATATATCAGAATTCAAATAGAATACCGTATTACGATAAATTAACAATGTTAATGTTCAAACAAAAATGAATAAAACACATGGCAATGTAAACAGAAAGCGATTTTAAATAAATTTTAAGATTTAATAAAAAGAGGTTTAATGCAAGAATCAAAATTGGCTGACCAATGCTAATTAAACAACAACAACAACAACAAAAAAAAAAAAAAACGTTTCGAACATTGTGCAAGATTTAGATATTTAACTATGATTATTTTTCACTTTTATTCTATAATATTCTACTGCACATTATTTTCTAATTACCATGCGATTATCAATAGGTTTATTACAAAGTAAAAATCATGAATATTTTTATTTTATTTCTATTCTAAATAAATATAAATAACAAAAAAATATTCGATAAAATTATTATTAATTCTTTTACCAAATAAATATATTTGTAAAAATTCCTAATTCTGTGTATTATAATGTAATTGGATTATATTATTCGTTTATTATTACATAAGTAAACAATTTCGCTTACTGAATTATTAAATTATTAAATAATAATCTTTCATAAATTAAAATATAATTCGTTATTTATAATATATTGGGGTATTAGTTAATCATTTAAGTGGTTGTATTTTATTTCATTTGACAGGTATTATAAAATAATAATCATAATGTTATATTTTCGAATTTTATTATTTTATATAATTTATCACAATAATTAATCTTTAGTCATAAGTATGGATATCATTAAGTAATAATTATGGTTAATTTTTCAACGACAGACATACTAAAAACAAATATAAGTATGTATATTTTCATAAAGTTATTAACATAGAAAGTCAAATTAAAATAAATCATCAACATTCTGAATAAACAATTTTTTATATTGAAAACCAAACAGAACAGTTATATTTGCTCTCAATTAGCTATATCGGTCATTTTCATTATCTATCTTTTCCTTTTATAGTAAATGTTTCATTATTTCATTGTCATCTAAAGAATAATAAAAACTCGTCTGCAACTTCTCTTCACTAACATGTAACATATTTTTTATCTCAATGGCTTACATTTTGAATGAATATTCATACTTTCAAAAATGCCATTTATGCTGGTTAATTGAGTAGCGGTTATATGAGATTTCAGTGTTGTAATGTTTTCAGTATTTAACGCTTTTCTGATTTTAATTTTGACCTCCATATTTTTATTGATAAATATTCTTTCACGTTTTTAAGATTGCTAAGAAAAGCGAGTTTTAAAAACATTTTTGTTTTACCTGTTGCCTCTGGCAATTAGCTGGTTCTTCGGGAATATTGTTTAAATTCTATGTCAGATAAATCGTTTAGATAAAACTTCCTTAATTCCACCAAATTGTCCGACATTAACGCCATATTATTTTAACTTGCCTTACTTGAACATTTTTAATAAAGACACTTGTATACCATCACAGCGCTATTAAAAACGCAAATATCCAATTCACCTACGTTATAAATTTTGCGATATTAAAGTTTCAATCTTTTATTTGTCTTGTAAACTGTAAAGATATCAAGCAGAATTCTTCTTTACCTTTCAACGATGGAAGAAAATCCAGCGATTAAATATTTGATGAAACAATGCAAATGGTTTGAATTTCAGGGCAAATATTTTATTTAGTGTTCAAAATTATTAAAAAGTATTTTTTAAAAAAAATTCCAAAGTTAAGGAAAAATTCGTACGGACATTGATATCATTGATACATTTTTTAAAGATTTTGAGGCAAATTCATTTTTGTTATATATATATATATATATATATATATATATATATATATATCCAATATGAGAAACGACAATTTTTTTATAAAGTTAATTAACTTTTAAAAAAATCTCTACCCAAATAAGAAAATATATTATTAGAATAGAAATTAAGATTCATGCATGGGGGCCCTGACATGTGCTTATTTTCAAGAAATATTTCTTTCTTCCTAGAATTCCCATTTATTAATCGCATTTGCTGTTTAAAAAATCACTATTTTGCCAAATTTGGTAATTGCAGGTTTTGTAGCCTGCTCTATAAAATTTTGCATTCCGAAATTTTACCAATTTTTGTACAAAATTAATAGTTTAAAAAATAATGACACATTAAAATATCTTTTCGAAAATAAAAAATATATAAAAATTAAAATGAAATCTACGATCGCAAATTTCAAGTTATCATGTGAGAACATTATTATTTTTTGAGTCATTATTTGTCTTAATTAATTTAAGTCATTAATCAGTTTAAACCGATTTGAAACAATCACGAGATTTTTCTATCGGTCTCTATCCCCCCCCCTCTCTCTATATATAATATAATGATTTTTTTTAACTTTCATTTTTAATTTTTCTACCTGGCAAACAAAATTTTGGAGCTCGACCGATTTTGAGATGAAATAACAGCTATTATGTCATAGTTCTAAGTCAACCTTTTAAAAACGCATCTTCTTCCAAAGAAGCATATGTAATAATAAAACAATACTGGTAAAAGTAGGTCAACCTTTTAAAAACGAATCTGCTGCCAAAGAAGCATACGTAATAATAAAACAATACTGGTAAAAGCAGGTCAACCTTTTAAAAACGCATCTGCTTCCAAAGAAGCATACATAATAATAATGCAGTACTGGTAAAAGCATGTAAAAAATATATGCGATTAAAAGATGATGATGAAAATTGCCATTTATGCTTTATTCATTGCTTACACGATTTCGAGCTTCAAAATCTCCTAACCAAAACAAAATCATGTTCTCACATGATAATGCATTTTTAGATGTACAACATTTTAAGAAATTACATTGAACTATTTTTATTTTTTAAACAGGTACAACTAATCTTGAAAATGCAATTAAATTGTGACTATGACTTCTTTTTTCTTTCCAGTAGTTACTTGAATCTGACTAAAGAGGTACTATTAAAACCGGAGAGTTGGATGCGCAAGAAACGATACTGTCTTCTACTGCAAATCATTTTCATTTACTTCACACACACGAGTGATCCATCAAGTGCTTCAGAAGCCCTGCGTTTGCTGTGGTCTGTCTATCCTGATTCCTACATAACTTACGACGAAATCAAGAAAGCTTTTGGAGATGTACTGCAACCCGAACTAATCGATGGTATCTATGGATTTTACATACAGTCTGTTGGCGAAGTTACAACAGTTGCCCAACCGCGAACATTGAAGCAGTATTGCAGAACGAAGATACGAAAAGTATTGTGGAAGAACAAGAGGTGGTTACCGGAAGGCATCGCGGCATTGGATTTACCCAAGGAGCTTCAAGCATTTTTAAATTTGGGAAAGTGTGCATAATGTAGCAAGTGCAGGTGGGAAAATGTGTACTATTTCGAAACGAAAACAAACATTTTGTGGAGGAACCAAAAGTACTTACCTAAAGTGACCATTTAAACTGGATTAACCATTAAATGTTTATACGAAACAAGCATACATTTGGAAAAGGTGACGAAATATGATATAGCAATTGTAGGGGGGGGGGGGTAAAAGTATATTACTTCAGGTGTATTATTAAAAGCATGAACAATTTGTGGCCGAATCAATAGTGTTTACCTAAAGGAATAATGTGAATTGGCCTCCCATAAAACTTTGACATGAAACAAGTATTTTTACATTTGGAACAAATGACAAAGTATGATATGTAGGGGGCAAAGGTGTATTACTTCAGGTGTATTATTAAAAACATGAAAAATTTGTGGCCGAAACTAAAGTGATAACCTAAAAGAATCATGTGAATTGGCCTATACTTAAAATTTTAATATGAAACAAATATTTTTCTATTTGGAATAGGTGACAAAGTATGATATAGCATTTGTAGGGGATAAAGATGTATTATTTGAGAAGTATTATCAAAAAAATGAAAAATGTATGGCCGAACCAAAGATGCTTACCTAAAAGAATCGTATGAATTGGCCTATACTTTAATATGAAACAAGTATTTTTATATGTGGACCCGGTGACAGAATATGATGTAGCAATTGTAGGGAGTAAAGACGTATTATTTCAAGTGTATTATTAAAATCATGAAAAATTTATAACCGAACCAATAGTGTTCATGTAAAGAATCATGTGAATTGGCTTACCCATAAAACTTTGACATGAAACAGGTATTTTTACATTTGGAACAGATGATAAAGTAGATGTAATATTTGTAGGTGTTGAAGGTGTAATACTTCGGAATGAAAATACGAAATTTTTTTGGGGGGTAATTCAGAAGTGACTCCTGAAAGGATCATGTGAACTGGCCTATCTATGAAATTGCAAGCATTTTTAAACTTGGAAAAAGGACAATAAATAATGTATCAATTGTAAGGGGAAATGATATGCTACTTCAGAAGGCATTTAAAATGTTGTAGGTGAATCAAAGATGGCTGCATGTCTGAAGGAATTATATGAACTGAACTATTCAAGAAAGTTCAAAACCTTTTATATCTGGCAACGGTGCAGGTTTTATAGTAAAATGTTATAAAATTGCTTTGAATGAAAGTATTTAACTTTTAATTGATTTTATTTGTGTTATTTCATTGTTATAAATTGATTTTAAAATTAATTCATTCTAAATTATCTTAAAATTACTGATGAAATTATCTTACTATTCTCTCTTTTTAAAAAATTTATCGAGAACCCTAAACTTCGCTTGCCTATTTTGAGAGTTTGTTTACTACCGTTCTTTTTTTGAAACATTACACGCAATGCAACTTACATGCGTAGGTGAACGAACATTAAATGCGATTCCATTTAATAACTTCATAAGGTGTTTTAGAACATGAGTTATATTGTTTTAATCCTAACTATTTCTAGTTATAGTTCACACCGCCGCTGGTGTGATGTCGAAGTTTGGAGATAAGGTGGCAGCTCAGATGTCGTCCTCGTCATCTAACAGGGGTTCAAAATTTAGAGGTACGCCCCAAAACATCCCTAGTGTTGCTTTAAAACAGGGCGTTAGTATGACTAAACTAAACTAAGCTGTAGGGTTAATTTCTGATTCTTAGAGAAATATACTTCAAGAAAAATGCTGTAAAATGGTCTTTAATTCTGTTGTATGTTTTATCATTATAAGTATCCTGAGAAAACTTGATAGTAAAGTTTTTTAAAATCTTTGATAGCAAAGATGTTTTGGAAGGACTTAAATTCTTATATTCTAAGCATCCTTAAACAATGATGGAATACTAATTCCATAGAACAGCAAATTCGCGACTAGCAAAAACAATGATGGAATACTAATTCCATAGAACAACAAATTCGCGACTAGCAAAAACAATGATGGAATACTAATTCCATAGAACAACAAACTTGCGACTAGCAAAATACGACGCAAATCTATATTGGAAAAGAGAATTTCGGAAAAATGGGAAAAAATGGAAAGATTGAAAAAGGGAGTTAAAATAGGGTTGTATAATTAAGTCGAATTTGTTAAAAAGGAGTATTATCTCATGGGACTCATGATTATTTCCATTCCAAGAAAAAGTTTTTAAATAGTCAAAAGAAGTGAGAAATTATGACAGCTTTTAATCTAAATTTGGAACAGTTCGACGGGTGAAAACGATTCATCACATTTACTTAATAACTGTTTTACAAAAACCGATTATGAACAATATATCAGATAGAAAACACACCTATACAGTTATCCAAGTACACTGTCTAAACATATGTACATTTCATTACTATACCATTAGTAAATACACAAATTTAATTTAGACTTATCATTCTCTTCAAGATTTGAAAATTATATTACAATTAATTTTCAGTTTATACATTTTCATATACAAAATATACTAGAAAATACATTTTTCCTTCTAATAAATAATACATAATAATCCTCCTTTAATAAATAATTTAATAAATAATACAATTTAATATATAAAATACTTTTCCGAATTTTCTTGGAGTTTTATATTTTGTCTGAAAGCAATCAGATTAACCTATATTGATGCTCCAGGAGGTTTTAAATGATCACACGTTTATCATAATATCGATGAAAGGCATTTCGTTATTAGAGGGTTAAACGCAGCAATTCTTTCTAATCCGTGCTGACAACAAATACATCATAAAAGCATTAGCAAATCAAACAATTTTTTTATATGAAATAAAATTTTTTATATGAAATTATTTGAATTTTTTTTAATATCAAAATGAAAAGGAATATATTAGTATTGCATGCTGCTTTTTTTATCAGCTTGGGCCAGGATTGGTTGTTACGTATAATCTATATATTCAGAAAAAAAATACAACTGATGTCGAACTTGGAAAACATTTTTTTAACCGAATAATATATTTTACGCTATTTTAGTTTTAAAAAAAGTTTTTCTTTTTTTCTGTTTAAATATAATTTAGTATAGTTTCAGATTTCAGTGTGTTATTTTGTGAATTTGTGACTAAAAAAAATACAAATCTCTGCTTTTTATAAAAAAATATGCCAAATCTAAGATTTTTCGATATTAGTTAATGTTTTTCTTTAAGTGTCAAATTATTTGAAATTTAATATTCAACAAAAATACAGTATTAGAAAAAAAATACTTCTGTACCAATCCATAAAATTAATTAAATAAAACTTATTAAGAAAAGAATGCAGATTCTATAGAATAAATAGATTGCAAAAAACTTGATAATAAAAATAAAAGTGTTGTTATGAAATATTAATACAAAAAAGTAGAATTTTTTTAGAAATCAAAATAAAAAATGCAAAAAATGAGTCGCTAATTTGAATATTCCAAGTAAATTAAAATTTTAATCGCATATGTAATATATTTTCATTTTTTATTGAATGTTTATGGTTTCTTTTAATATGATATGCAGTATAGCTATATTCTCTGATAGTATTAATTCTTGCGATTTATGATTTTACAGTTTTTATTTTGATCTCTAGATTCTTTTTATAAAAAAACATTTTCTAACAAAAGTGTCTTTTATAAAAATGCAATTATTTCCTACTTTTTTTATCAAGATAAAAATTCATAGTTAAATCACGATTATAAATATGATGAAATGCTATATTCATTTTTTTTCTCAGAATTACTGCTATATAATTCTCTCATATCGAAGCATAATGAAATAAAAATTAAGCTACTGATTTATCATTTAGTTTTGAAAACAGTAAAGTATTTTACTGTCATCAAGAACAACAATTGTACAGAAAATTTAAGAATTCGAGTACATTAGATAATAATGAAAATTCTATAATAAATTAAAGGCACGAAAGAAGTTAAACTAAATAAATACTTGTTACTAAAATTAACCATTAGAGATACTTAAAATATATTTAAAAAAAAACAAGCAATTTTTCATTTAGTTCTCCTAAATAGTATAATTCTTGGGATTTGTACGAATCTGTCCATTAGCACTGACTTATGAAAATATCAAGATAAATAGTGATTGAAATTAATTTCGTCAAAAAATACCGAACAAACGTTTGGGGAAATATTTAATCTAGTTGTCTAGTTGTTACAAAGCATAATATAATCGAGATATTTTATTTTGGTCTGGTATCCATTATAGAAGTTAATTTTCTTTTACTTTTTTGCTCTTAACATAAAGCGCAGCATAACTTAGTTTGCATCGGCTATTCCAATAAAATAACTTCACTAAAGCAAAAAAGGGCAGATGGTAACAAATGGCGACTGGTTTATAGCGCAGACGGAATTACTGCATTTTTCAGCTATTTTTACAGTTGACTAGGCTATTATATTTTATATAGAAATTATCTATTTTATCTAGTTGACTAGGCTATTATATTTTATGATGAAATATTTTTCATAAAGAATTCGAAGTTTTGAAAATAAATTCATTAATTTTGCTTTCATTTACTTATTAATTAGTTTTACTCACTTCTATATTGTTGGCATTTTTGTAGATTTTTAAAGGATAAAAACATAGTTTTTAACGCAGACAGAAATATTGCGTTTGGATATTTTAATTTGAATTTTTTTTGTATTATTTTAGCTTGAACAGATTTTCAAAAATTATTTCAGGGTTGTAATAAAAAATGGAAATCTTACAGTAACAAGAATTATAGAAGTAAAGAAAAAAATTCTAATGTGGAATATTTAAATAATAGCGTAATGTGGAAAATTTAAATATGTAGTCAAAATCTAATTTTTATGAGAAGATATTGCTGAAACTTTTTATGTGATATACAGTTAAAATTGATAAATATAGTAAAAATTGAAAATAAATCTCAGCGATTTTTAGATTAAGATTAATTCCAGATTAATTCTGTTCTACACAAAGTTTTAGGAATACTTTTCAGGAATACGTTAAATAAGCGCTTTTCCACATGAAACTGTTCTACGTTAATATAAACAATACTTCAACTTATTCTAACACCTGCAGTACCCGCATGATATTGCCCGTGACATAAGCAATGCCAGCAAAATTAAACTACAGTGACATAAAAAATATTCCGAAAATGATATCATAACAAAGAAAATAATAGTGATTTATACATATTTTCTTGGAGACAATGTTATAATGTTTGGAAATTCAGACGATAAAATAAAAAAAATAAAAAAATAAAGACAAGCTCAAAAAAAAAAACATAACAAGATATTTTGTTGCAAACGATATTATTAGAATTTAAATTGTATAAAAATAATTTTCAGGATTCTTGAAACATTCATTCTCATTGGGTTTCTTGTGAAGCGAAGATTGGATAAAAGGGTTATATTCTAAAAAATATTTCCCTATTTTGTACTGCTAGTATGAGAAAATATTTGAATTCATCAATGATACACTAGTGGAAGTGGTTTCTCCAAAACTTTCTCTCATCCCTCTAATAAATATGCTAGCATAAAACTCTAGACTTTTGGATAAGGGCGCGAATGCCTGGTATGGCACTGGCGAGCAATAGTTACGAAATATTTATCTTCGGCATGAATTTATTATTTTTACTGAATCTATCATGTGATCTTTGGCGATTTTTTTGCAATTAATCTCTGGCATTTAGCAATAGGTATCTGAAAACTGAATTTTTATTTTTTATCGCATTGCTTCCAACCTATTAGAACCAAAATTTGACTCACAGCTGCGATTGTAGTCACAAAATCACAGCTGTGATTGTAGTAACAGATTTCGCTTATTTAAGCCAATGTGTTTTTGAGCTATCACGTTTACATATTTCTGAAAATACAGAGAGAAAGTTAACTCCTAGACGAATTTGATTCTAAATTTGATACAAATTTAATTCTATATTAATTCTAGACGAATTTAATTCTATATTTTCTATGTTAAATCTGAGTATAAAGCTTTATCCATCTAGCTCTCTTTGTTTTGTAATTTTCGTGTTAACTTATGTTAGGACACCGGACAGACATTATACTAAATTTCACCAGTTCAGGTCAAAGCAGTTTTGATTTATCTTTGTCACAGAAAGATGGATGAACAGAGAGGCAGACATAATGCCAAAAATGTGTTTCTCGAACTCGGAAAAGTATAAAGCGTGAAGATTCGTCAAAATCTCGTGTTCGAATTTTTTGACGATTGTAATACTTTCTTTATACTTAGAATAAGTTTTAAAAAATGATAAATTCGATCGTTCTAGCATTAAACAGGGATAAAAGTTCCATTAATTTCCAAAACAAATTTGAGAAGGAATTGAAATGTCGTATAGTAGAAATTTTAGTTAATTTTTTGAAAAAAGTTGAAAAGTTTAAAAAATATCTTAACATTTTTATATTTTAGATGTTTAAAACAAATTTCTTTCTAAGACGGTTATTTGCTGTATTCATCGTTTATTTTCTATGATCATCAATATCGGACAAAATGCGAGCAAAAAATATTCCCAAACAGAATAAAATATTAAATAAAAATTTTATAATATTGATATCTGTTACAACATAAATAAAGGAATTCTTTGAAAATTCAAACATTTAACGAACAAAACATTTTCTTTTCTTTTTTGTATAACGTAAACATGCAGTTTCCGTTTCTTTTCTAAGCGGAAATTGTATTTATCTGAGTTCCGTTGCTTTCGTCATTTTATTTGATAAACAGAGGAAGAAGACCGCTTTCTAAAGCATGCTAGTGTCTGATATTAGCAATATAAATCAAAGTGGCATCTCTATGTTCAATGCAGATAACAATCTGTGCCGTGTTGTTATCTACCTATTGCTCTTATCTCTTGAGTTTCAGATCTTTAAAAACGCAGTTAGACCAAAACAAGAATTAAATTCGAGTAAGATTGTAGGATGCTGTTGAAAGCATGATCATGCATGTTTTGATTTTCTTTACATGAATTATAGTTTTGAGTTGATTGTATTGCAGTTAGAGTTTTAAAGATGTGTATTAAATGTTGAAAAAAAATTGAACAAAACTATTTACTTTGAATATATTTTTCTTAAAATAAAAATTAATCTCTTAAAATTAAAATTAATCACTCTACAATCGCAATTAAAAATTCCTTATTTATTAAAAAATTCAAAAAATAACCTATTTATGTAACCCAAACTTACTTTAATTTTGTAGTGTATAAAATCACGTCATTTAAAAAACAATTTCTGAATTAAAATGACATTTTCAATAACACTTTATTAGCTTTTTTATCTTTATTAAATTCAGAACATGAAGCCTTTCTTTTATTTTCTAGTTTGTACAAGTTTTGATTCTTTTGACAACACATGTTATCAAAACAACAACAACAACAGCAAAAAAAAAAACCCTGCTTTTATACGAACAATTTATTTGTTCTTCTTATTGAATTATTTGGTATACTAATTAAATGTTGTTGTTTTCTTTACTGATTTAAAAAAATTCAAGTCATTTTTCGGCAATTTTTTAGTATGTCTCTCGTAGCTATTTGTAGTATCAAAAATTAAAATTTGTTTTTTAATTAATAAGAAATTGTTTTTAGAAATAAATAGAAATAATAGAAACTAGGGTGATTTTGCTCTAATTTTTAGAGGGTTTTTATTAATTCACTTCCTTGTCTATCGGTTTATCTGAAATCGATTTTAAACTAACTTTTCGATGAGTTAGACAGCTGAAATGTTAAAAATAATTTAGAAGAACATAACAATTAACTATTAACTTGCTTTCTTGACTGTTCAGAACAAATATTATCATTGGATGTAGTTCAGTAGGAAGTTACTTTGAAATTAATTGCAAAATTTTACACACACAAGACAAAAAAAAAAAAAAATCAGAAAATAATTATTTAAATAAAAAAAAAATAATGTATCACTTTTTGAAACGGATTAAAAAGTATAAAATTGTGAATTTTTAAATTTATAATCACAAATTTTCTGGAGAATCTCTATGAGGCTATGAGAAATAATTTTATACTTTTTAGTCCTTTTTTAAAAATATAATATATTAAATAATTATTTGAATAATTATTTCTTATATTTCTTGAATATTTTTAATGTCAGAATCATAAAAGATTTAGTTATTAAGAATGAGAACGAGTCTAGAATATTAATAACAAAGAATAAGAAGAATTGAGCGTGCAAAAATTATTTAAATTAATTGGACAACAATTAAACACAATGAATTTTAATTTTAAAAATTAAATAATATTGTGATTGTAAAATAAAATTTTTGTTAATTTAAAAAACTAGGCATTAAAAACCTGTAAAATTAAATGCAAAATTTGCTGCTATTAAAATAATGTTGAATTAATTAAATAATAAAAATGGAACGAGGAATCTGATAACTATATCAACATATTGAGGAATTCTGGGCTTCCAAAAATTAGAATAAAACGAGAAACAGCTTCCAGAATAAAAAAGAAAGAAGGCCAAAAATGTAAAAACCAGAAATTGGGAATGTATTTAATAGACTCACTAAGTTAGCCAAAAATTTGATAAGAACAGTAGCAAAATTAAAAAAATATTCTCTTTTGAAGGAGAAAAAAAATTAGGAAACAAATAACAGAACTTACTCAAAATTTGAAAATATAAAATAAAATGGTGACAAAAGGGTTTTACAAGAAATTTTTATTAAAATAATAGATTGATAAAAATCAAATGATTTTTATCAATTTAAAAATGAATGGAATGAAAAACCAAACGAAATCAAAATGAAAAAGGAAAGTATTAAATTTTCATTCTCCTTTAAATTCTTGTTAAATATATTTTTATTGTTTGAGATTAATATATTAAAAATAAATTTTTATCTTTAAATAATTATTTGATAACAGTTTTAAATAATTATTCTCAAGTAAAATTGAATAATATCGAAATATTAAAAATACTAGCAAATTGTTAATAAAGTGCAAGCTTCTAGCTTAATATTTTTTGCTGCCCTGTTAGTGACAAATTTAGTTAGAACGGTGATCCGAACCACACACTATTCTTCAATTGACTGCAAAATTGAAAGTTGCAGTAATTAACAAAAAGTATACCTACATAAAATATTGTGAAGTTTTCAGTAACGCTCAGATTTTACTAAAAGTAATTGCTAGTATTTTTAATTTGATTAAGTTTTTCTCCTTTAACTTGATTTTTTTTCTTTTATAATCGAAAAATTAAACCATTTCGAGCAAAACAAATTGCATATTTTCTTATATTAAATTATAACATGAAGTATCTTAAAAATTAGAATTATTTGAATTAATCCTACCTTGAATAGTAAATTTTAAATCCACAAAAGAATAAAAGGAATAGAAATTATTTTGGAATACCGAAAGCTCATTACAATTCCTCTAATTGGAATGGAAATCTCTTACACTGCGCCATATGGCGAAAGACAAATAAGGATGTCATTAGAATATTATCCGCAGTTTCTTTTCAAAAATCATACAGATTTCAGTCTTCCTGCTTTCCTTCAAGTACAATGGAGCATTCCATTGTACATAATCCACAAAATAACAAAATTGCTTTAGGACACTTGAGTAAAAAAAAAAAAAAAAAAAAGACTATCCTGCATGTTTAAGAAAAATGTGAATTTTATAATTGAATCTATATTCAATAGTTCAATAACTTTTTACATTATTAAGTTCAAAATTAAAAAAAAAAGCTTTCTTCAAAAATATAGTTTTGAAGAAAGCTTAGATTATTAGTACAGAATCCAATTCAGGATTTTGTACTAATAATCTTTTTGTTTGAATAAAAATATTTCGCGTTGATATAAAAATTCTATGACTAATTATTGTTTATTTCAACTGAATGACATCTAACTAAAGTCGGTCATCCCATCGAGGGTAAAATAAATAAAGATAACCTTGAATATTCTGAGAAGTATAATGTTCTCATAAAGCTGAATATATTTTTTTATTACCAAAGTTTGAAATAAAGTCAAGAACCTCTCACGTTTATGATGCTACTCAGCTGTAAAAGAGTTATGGAAAATAATTGCAAACGATATTTAATAATTTTTTAGTAAGTTATTTTTTTCTTTTAATACATGTTTCGTTACATCAATAATTCTCAATATTTTGGAATTTTGGAGCGAAATTTGAATAGTTTTTTTTAAGTGGATTATTCTTCCAGAAATTTTTATAACCTTCCAACTAAATAAATTTTTTAAAGAATATTTATAATTAATTTGATTGAAGCTATCATTCTTTCGTTTAATTCATATCAACAAAAATAGTGAAAGTTTTCAACTAGACCGAAAACAAAATGGCAACCATATTATTATTCATAATTTAAACAATAATGAAAAGGCTTCTAATTTTTTTTTAAATTTATGAAGCATACTACTGACGAAACGTTGTCTAATTTAATATTTACTTTAAATCCAGTTTAATTTTCCATAACATCCCATATAGATTTGTAATGTAATAAATATTGATTTTAAAAGTGAAATATAAATCAAATGACAAGATCTCAGTTTATGAAAAATAATAGAAAGACCTTTCAATTAATTTCTTTTTTACATTTCTGTGGTTATTGAATTGGTGAATTTTTATATGAAAATGTTCTTTTTTAATTTTTTATAGTACCATCTGAAATATGTAAAATTTATTACAAATCGAAGTGCGATATTAATTTTTATTACAGATTCAAAGACTCCATTTATAATGTAAACTGTTTCTTAAATATTAAATTTTTTTAATAAAACTTTTAGTTAACTTTATTTATTTCAAAAAGTCAATATATAAAAAGGGAATGATTTATTCAAAAATTATAATAGAACAATATTATTTTAAGAATTTTAAGTGATAATGTTTATTAGCAGATTATTATATATAAATTGCCTCATGCAAAATACAAGACGGAAAAATCATTTAAAATTTCCTTTGGATCTGGCCCTTGGACTTCCGTTTTCAAAAATAACTAACAGTCATTTCGATGGTAGTAGATTTTCATTAAGAAAGGTTTTCAGAAATTTTAATTAGATTTTTAGAGTAAAATTAATTAAAATGTTAATTTTTTTCTTCCATATCTTCTAAGTCTATTATTACAGAAAAGTCATTTCATACCACTTTAAAATTAAAAAAAAGTGATCAGTGATTGGCACTTGAAAAGGCAAAAATAAATTTTATTTATCTAAGTCGTTTCATTTTTTTTATTATTGCGTTTGGATAAATGCAAACACAATAATACAAAAATGAAACGACTTAGATAAATAAAATTTGTTGCCATTTGTAAACGACTCTAAGATTTAATAAATAAATAAATAAATTAAGCATTCAGTGATTGGCAATCGAATAGACAAACACATTTGATTTCAAGAACGTAAACGTAATAACGCAAAAATGAAATGACTTAGATAAATAAAGTGGTATCATTAGTATACCACTTTAAAATTTAAAAAAAATAATGCATTCAGTGATTTGCAATCGAAAAGGCAATTGTATTTGATTGCACAAATGCAAATGCGGTGACAAAAATAAATAAATAAAACGACTTAGATAAATGAAATTTGTTTTATGACCTTGTAATAAAACTGTTTAGATAAATGAAATTTGGTTTATGACCTTGTAATAAAACGGTTTAGATAAATGAAATTTGGTTTATGACCTTGTAATAAAACGGTTTAGATAAGTGAAATTTAGTTTATGACCTTGTAATAAGCATTTAACTTGTATGTAAAATCTTGCTTTGAAATGGTTGAAAAAAGGCGTCCAAAATGGATTTTCAATTTTCTTCACTGTATTAAGAAACACAAAAGAGGCATTAAGAAACACACATATGAGGCATTATGAAGATAAAAATCTAACCACTCGTAGCGTTCTCGGCTTTGCTCAAAGTCCATTCTGCAAAAATAACACCTTTAATCAAGAGTATGCAAGAAAGTTTAAAGGAGACCATTCCTATTATTTTTGCCATTTTAAATTTTTTTGAGATTTCTTAATATATTTATTACAAATTGGAATTTTTAAAAATTTTTATAGCAAATTTCTTTGTTGATGAATGGAATACTTGAATTATCATACAGAGCACGCGAATGAATCATAAAATAGCATGCATGATTGTGTCACGAGGTGTAAAACAACCACCTGTACTTAGATAAGGGCAGGTGATTTCGACTTTGAAGAGGGAGAAAGAGAATTCGTCCCGCACACTATTATCCTTGCAGAACTCCAGACAAGAAAGACAGGGAACACCTGTTGCTTTCCCACCTGCAGCGGCTAAATCTCAATTGCTGGTTTGACTTTTCGAGAAAAGAACATGCATCGAAAAATCAACAATCTTTCATGATTTCGCGATGCTTCTGAATTTCGTGAGTCATCGTGGTGTTTAGGATTTCATATGTTTACTGTTGTAGTTTTATTGAATTTAAATCACGAAAATCACTGAATATTAAATATTTAAAATATTTAGTGAGATGCATTTACATATTCGAACTGGATGCCAATTCACCTAGATAAAATAAAAATCTATTTTTCTGTTATTTATTTTGCAATTATTTTTTTATTATTTATTTACTTTTCAGTTATCTATTTAAGTATTTTTTTCCTATAATTCGATTAAGAAAAGTTATGATAACTCCCTGACATTGTTTGTAAATATGGGATTTAATTCGATTTTTGAAAATGTTAAATTCTATTGCGCTTTCTTCCAAAAATATTGAGGCAAATTTATTGGGAACACTATAATTTTTTTAATTTAAATTTTTGAAGAAATGGATTTTCAAAATTGTCTTCTAATATCTTATATTTAAAAGGAAGATCCGAATCTGAGCGCTAATTTTCGAACTTTTCTAAAATCAATACAGTTTTTCACTAATATTATTATTATTATATATCTCTAAGTATATCACTGTAATTTTCTAAAATCACTAAAGTTTGACTAGTATATTTAGATGAAATTCAAATTTCGATTACATTCAATCAATTTTTCTGAAAACAAATATTATTCCAGTCTTCTCCATCTTAAAATAATAATATTTATAAGCTAGTTATTATCTGTAGATTATATGAAGCAAAAAATATTTCAAAGCGCGCTAAAAAACAAACTGTTTGATCTAAAGCTATTAAATTTATTAAATAGTTACTCCTTGGATGATAGGTGACCATTAATAAAGGGTTATTCAAAATTTTATTACACTTTTATTTAATCAAAAATAATCAAAATTCTATCATTCCTTCTATGTAACTGCAAAGATATTAATATATAAAAAGCGATTTTACACAGCTTTAAAAGTAAAAAATAAACCTTCCAATGATTGTTTTGGCATTTTTAAGCATGTTTTACAATAATACTTTTCTTTGCTTTAATTATTACATTTATATTGATATAAATATTAAATAAATTTGTCTGCACATTATCGGTGCTCAAATGAATACAAAATATTTAAAATTAATATAAAGACATACGAAGCAAGCATAAAACCTTATCATCCTACAATTTTCGAGACATTATTATATAAAAAGATATTATATCAACTATCAAGATATTATTAAATAAAAAAATATTTTTACACAGTTTTAAAATTAATAAATAAAGCTTCCAGTGATTTTTTGGTATTTTTATTTTCAATAATATTTAATTATTATAGTTATTGCATCTATATTATTATAAATATTAAATAAAATTTTTGTGCACATTATCGGTGCTAAAATAAACACCAAATTTTTAATAATAAATATTATATTAAGATATTATTATATATTATATAACATATATTTATAAAAAGATATTAATATTATATCAACTTTCGAGATATTATATAAAAAGTACTTTTATATAACTTAAAAATTTAAAAAAAAATCCAGTGATTTTTTGGTATTTTTAAACGTGTTTAACAATAATATTTTTCTTTGCTTTAATTATTGCATTTATATTATTAAGAATATTAAATAAATTTTTCTGCACATTATCGGTGCTCAAATAAACACTAAGTTTTTAAGAATAATATAAAGGCATACGAAGCAAATCTAAAACCTTATCATCATACGACTTTCAAGACATTATTATATAAAAATATATTATTATTCTATCAACTTTCAAGATATTATTAAATAAAAAGTATTTTTACAAAACTTTAAATTAAAAAAAAAAACTTTCCAGTAATTTTTTTCGATATTTTTAAGCGTGTTTTACAATAACACTTTAGTTACTACATTTATATTGTTATAAATATTAAATAAATTTTTTGTGCACACTATACGTGCTAAAATAAACAATAATTTTTAAAAAAAATAAATCTAAAGACATACGAAGTAAACCTAAAACTTTATCATTCCACGATATTCATTCTACGATAGAATTTCGAATCCCCATTAAATTTTTTGAACAATTCCTTTAAAATTCTATCATTTCGTTCGAACTCTAGCTCTCATTTCTACCCTTTTATTCAAATCCATTATTTTTTATTGATTTTTTAAAAACTTTTTAATAAGCATATAAATACCAAAAATGTCTCCTTGATTATTTTGAATTATTTCAAAATAATCATATCTTTGTCAGATGATTATAATGTAATGTAATATACTAATAATACATAATATGATATAATAATCATATATTTATAATGATATCTTTGAATTATTTCAAAGATATCAACCACATCATTGAATAATAATACAATTATATTATTTTATGCTATGGCAACACCCCCCGAATTTAATTAAAGTATGTTGTAGTAAATAAAGAAACTCATAATTAGTCAAAATTTACATTTAAAAATCTCTTTACATTTTCAAAGTATGGTTTAAAATGATCCATGCATGGACTTGCACTTGCTTATTTAAATTAAGTTATATAAATACTACAAATTTTGCACACCTTTTTATACCAAAATAATCTCAGGAATTTTTTTAAAAATTCTATTTAGATCTTTAATGTGTCATTGTAAACATAATCGCTATCGCGGAAATAAATATCACTTCGCAACTGTTTTAGTTTTAGAAACACAGGAAATTATTTTGCTAATAAATATGATGTAAGTAGCGCAGTGATTTTATAGTACTTGCAACATTTAAACGGTTGTTTTGAATTTTATAGGCCAAGCGCCATATTTAGCAATGATGTTCCAAATCATTGCTTTGATACATTCTCTTGAACTAAATTCATTAAATTGAATATAGATCAATAGTAGTGATATATATAGTAGTGATAATTTCGATTTAAAATGCAATTTGCGTTAAAAAACCAACTGGTATGGTCGCACCAAAATTTCTTGTTTACTTTTTCATAAAAGTGTCATCCCTTAAGAACGCCTTTCATGGCACTGACGTACAACAATAGCTCAAATGATGATGAGACACACACATTCGCTTGCACAACCCCTTTTTACAGGAGGGGGGGGGGCTCTTTCAAGGTGGGTTCACACCAGGCAAATAGTTGCGCGCAATTGTTGTCTCTCAGCTGTTGTCCCTGTATTGTCCCCGTGTGAATAGTTGAGACAACGTCGATGGGGCAATGGCAAATGGTTGTCCCGACGGGACAACTATTTGCCATTGTCCCGTTGCAGTCACGGGATTTTCTTGAAGTAGGCGTGACCTTCTATTGCGCGCAATAGTTGGCCTCGTGTGAACCCACCTTCACACATCTCACGGATAGAACACAAGGGAAGAAAGAACAACCGTACCCGAACCAGGATTCAAACCCGGGAACGCCCAGATCACGGGGAAGACGCGCTACCTCTAAGCCAGGACGCTGCATTTGATTACACCAATGACTTCATTAAAATATGAAATGTAGAAGTATTTCAGGCAGATTTAGTGTGGCTACGAGATGGAACTTCCATTTGAAGCTATTCTAATATAGACAAAGTAACGAATGACACTGACATTATTTGATGTTATAGTAGCGTTTCAGAAATGGCAGGATGGATTTAAAACGTTGTAGTGAAGAGAGACTCGTGGTGTTGTGCAGATGAAAACACTTGATTTTTTGGGAATCTTATTTTATTAAGATTTCTTCTAGATTCCCAATCACAAAACATCAAATTACGCACACATACTTAATATGGAAGAATAAAATATCACATAGTTTTCAAGTTGGCTAGCAAGCAATCACAGAGTAGTGACGTCTTACTTACTAACTGAAAAGCATCATTGGAACTATATAAATACTACGTCTCAAAGTGCCATCTAGGGGCAGGTGTGGAGAATAGACACTATATATATATATATATATATATATATATATATACAAAAGTATTAGAATCAAGTTAATAGGAAAAACAAACAATAACGAGGAATCATTATTAGACAATGTCTGTATTTCCTCACAGAAAAAATCCCTTTCATTGAATCCCTGCCTGAGGGTGACCCTTGAAAAAGTCTTCAGGCCGGATTCTTTTTTTATATTTTTTTGGTTTAATTTTTATTTGATTTTTTGTTTTTCCTATTAACTTGATTCTAATACTTTTGTATATATATATATATATATATATATATATATATATATATATATATATATATGACTGGTTACAACGTTACATAAGACTCGAACTGCTCTTATATCAAAATTGATGACATTGTCAAAGTAGAGATAGAGACACTACGACGGTGAATTAGAGGGGAAGGGGAGAAACGCTTTTAACTAGAGGGGTGAAATTTGGTATATGGCCTTTAGACCTAATTTGTAAATTTCTGTCAAATTTTGAACGACGTCCATTCAGAAGAAGTCAGTTTGCTTTGCTGTCTGAATGTAGATTAACAGGAATAGAGCTATATTGACAACGCACAAAGAATTATATTAATAAAATTATTACTCATATTTATTATTTAAATTACAGATATGTGTCAAATTCAGAACCAAATACGTTGCGAGATTTATCATCTCTCAGGTTGTACTTTTGTAGGCCTATAAACTTTAATAATTCATACGCGATAATTCAAAAGTACAACAACTTAGATATATGAAATTTGGTTTAAAGTTTTCGGATTTAAAATGTAGATGCTTAGCAAATTTGGAATAAAATCCGATAAGAATATACTTGTCTGTCAGTCTCTAATTTTACAAGTATGTAAACTTAATATATCAAAAAATTGAATGATTTAAGTGTGTGAAATTTGCCATGTAATTTTGTGGCTTTGATTTTTAGTAATGATTTTTGTGATTACAACTGTATATTTGTGTTAAGTTATATTTCAATAGATTCCGTAAAAAGGTGCCCGAAATATCTGTTCATTTTTCTGGTGTATGTATATTAACCGCATCCCAGTGATTAATCGCCAAATGTCGGACTATAATAGGCTTTCTCATATTCATTGTTCGCCAATGGCATGCCGTTAATAATACACACACGCATTTAATAGAGAATATTTTAGCGAATTTTTGGAAATTTTACTATTGTGATCTTATATATTTTAGTACTAATCACAATTAAAAATTTTATATTTTAATTATTATAAGCGCAATTAATATTTTTTATTTGAGAAAAATGAGGAAGTGTTTGAGTTCTCCAATATTATAAATTCCTTATACATGTAAAAAGCAAAAACAAACAAAGAATGTATCCAAATACCAATAAAACAGAGTGCAAAAATTTGAGCAAGTGTACATTTATGTACTAGACACTCTTAAAAGTGTTTACATGACGTGTTTATGTGACGTGCGACGGATACTTAAAAGTGTTTACGATACACGCACGATATTAAAATGCATTTCAAATTTTATTATGTCATCTGTCGTGTGCCTCCTTGTTTTATTTATAATACGTCTGTAGTAAGACGACATGCTTTTTTCCAGGCTAGTTTTTAAGGTAGGCGGGCCTTAAAATTAAAAAAAAAAAAAAATACAGTGATAACCGTCTGAAAATCGATTAGATTTGTATCGGATAATATAAATAAATAATTCATAATTTACTGTGATTTTGGAACGTCTATATAAAAACATTAGAATGATGCGTAAAAAGTATTGAAATAAGTTTACAATACTCGTCCAGAATTAAAATGCGTTTTCAAATCCTAGTATGGCAATATTCAGGTCATTTGTCGTGTGTATGCTTGTTTTTCTTGAAATATTTATTTAAAAGTTCGGTATCTTTATGCTCAGAAGTAATAGTTTTGTTCTAGAAAAATTTGTAAGGCAAGTGCACGTTAAAATTAATAGCAATAATTCACTAATGAGCTCTTAAAATTTGAGTTAGATAACAATAATTGTGAAATTTTTAAAATTGAAAATTATTTATGGGTGATAAATGCAATCTTATTTTTTGTAAACATTACAATTATTTATTCCATATTCAAAATTTTATTTTGCTTTTTCTACGGCTTTATACATAATTTTAAAAGGTACTCTTACATGTGAATCAATATATTTAAAAAAGAAAATGAATGTGTTTTTCATGTATCTAATAATTTTTTTTATAATAAACAAAATAAAACTTAAAAATTTATATCGGATTAAAAGCCTTTTTTAACATAATTCTAGAAAATAGATATGGAAAAACACGGAAAAAAAAAATCTAAATATCTCAGAAAACTTCGTAGTTAAATTTACAAAATAAAAAATGTATCGCAACTAAAAGAAAAAAAATTGCATTTTCTACTTTTGAATTTAAAGGAAAGATCATTTTAAAGGAAAATCGATTTCATATTTTCAATATTTGTGTATCAGATCAAACTTCGGAACAATTATAATCGTCTGGCAGTCAAATGCTTCCAATTTTTTATTAAAAGTTAATTTAAGGAAAAATTATTTAATACAAAAAAATTAACTAATAATATTGTAGAAACTATCATTTTATTTATGGCAATTTTTTAATCGTCTATTTAATGAGTTTAATGAATGATTAATGAATTGGTAATTAAATTTACAAAATAAAAAAAAGAGAACAAAAATAAAAGAAAACATTGCATTTTCTATTTTTGTTTGCAAAGAAAATGGCATTTTGAAGGTAAATGGACTACATATTTTAAATGTTTGTACATCAGATCAGACTTCCGAAACAATTTAATAATCGTCTGCTAGACAAATGTTTCCATTTTTTATTAAAAGTTAATTTACAGAAAATTAATTTAACACAAATTAATCGTAGAGAGCAACATTTTATTTATGTCAAGTTTTTAACACTCTAGTTAATGAGTTCAATGAATAATATATTTTTTTCAGTTGGATGGATACCAATGAAGTTAGTACAGTCTTAGGTGTACAAAAAGATTTTATTTCTATTTTCATGTATTGACTTTCCATGGCAACTTAAGCTCACTTGAACACGCCAAAAGAGTTACATCAATTAGATTTGGGAATTGACTGCACTTATTAAGTGAGCGAATTTAGCTATTTCCAAATAAAAAAGGTATGGAACTGTAAAAGTCTATTTGAAATATTCAAAATTCTTTTGGCAGATGGGTCGGTAAGTTTTGTTTATAAGTAGTTGAAGAGTCGAGAATGATCAAAATGCACCTATCACATAGCAATTCATTCACAAGATATACATTCCTTTAGTAGAAAAGTTGAAACTTTGCATAGAAATTGGCGTTCGATTTCCAACCGACCAGCTGCCTGACAGTACTGAGTTGAGTGGAGAGCAGATATTTTGATTTAAAATATTGGCACTTCTCTAAATAAATAAATTTGCAAAAAATACAAATTCTATAAATTTTAAAATTTCAAAAAAATTGTTAATATTATCTGTTATATATTTTATACGTTTTATTATGTCCAATTTATTATTATATTATTTATAAAAATAGAAAGTCTGCTTAAATAACCTGATATTCAAACACAGGTGTCGCTCAATCTTGAATCATAACAAATAAATTAATAAATACCCTACATATCTCGAGAAAATTATTAAAATAAGAAAAAAATAATTTAAAATAAATAATTTATATGCTGATTACTTTCATAGCATTGTGTTCAGATATAGATGTCAAGCAGTTTTGTGTCATTATAAAGAAACAAATTTATAAAACATATGTTTTCTAAAACATTATTAAAATAAAAATCATTAATATAAATTAAATAATTTATAAGCTTATTAATGATGCCTCTTTGTGTCTAAGCATAGATGCCGTGCAGACTTCAAACACAATAAATTAACTAATTAATGACATATGTGTTTTCAAAAAATTATTAAAATAAAAATAATTAATAATTGGTATGCTGAGAAATTAAACCTTTTTTAAAAAAAAAAATATGAAACTAAATATATCATTTTTTTTTTAAAAAAAGGAGAAAATAAAGAAGTGTCAGAATATTCGCTGACTGGGTCCATAAAATGCCTATATTCCCATTAGAAATCATATTTTTTGTTTATATTAAGAAAGTTTGGAAATGTAATAAAGCGTAGGCTTATGTTAATAATTACATCGCTTACCTCCAGATATTGATGCTATAGCAGCAATAACAAGTGGAACTAATAAATTTGAAGCTGTCAGTGTCGATGCTTCATTAGACAGTAGCAGAACGATTCCATATGAAATGCTGCAGAACATGATAGCCATACATACTAAAGACCTCAGCCTCGTTGTGCAATTTCTTTCCTCTGTTTGGGTTGAAAGCTTGTGAGGGCTTCGAATGCTACTACGTTTTCTTCCTAGAACAGACAAATACTGTGGCTTTGTCCTGAACATCATCAACCAACAGTCTTGAAACCAAGTGAAAACTCCCATGGTGACAGTTCCAATAATTTCTTTCCGAAATTTTTTGCCTATATAAATACACTTTTAACCATCATTTCATTTTCATAGGTAATTAGATTTCCAACTCCAAAGAATATGATGAAATAATCACACAAAAAATCGTTTGCAACAAATGAAGCAGTTCTAGAATTTTGTAATGTATCACGCGTATATTTTCGTTCGAATAGAGCTGATATTAAAATTCCAGATATAATTCCATATATTCGAAATTGCTGTTGGATCTCTTAAAAGGAACTAGTAGCTTCCCCAGTAAGGTATAATCTAACAGAAAATGTGAAGATTCGGGAAAAATAGCAGATGTTTCTACAATCACCAGGAAGAAATGATGTTGAAATACCGCGATTGTATCAGATGTTGATGTGGAAAAAGACGTTCTGTCATATTATTCTCTTCCATTTATTTGAAACAGATCATATTCCTGAATCTGTTCTCCTTAAATTGACTCAGAGGCGTCGGTGTGTTAGAGTCTGATGCATTAATTAATCCGACGGTACTTGGAGGAAATTCTGTTAAACAAATCGGCTTGGAAGCAAAGGAGAAAATGCCGAAGCCTGGAAATTGCCTTGGAAAATGTGTCTGAAAACCGGCAACTGCAAAACAAAAAGAAGGCGTGACCGTGTGACGTTTGTTTTTCCGGCCAATGAACGCTGGGAGTTGACGTAATCAGTAAACACAGATGCAGGATTTCTCAAAGTGTAATGGTTTACTTTCTTGAGGGAGCGTGTTGGAGGTTTTTAAGCAGCTGTCCTATTCGCGATCAAAAGTGGAATTAGCATATATCCGAACGAAAGTGCATATTATTTATTTATAAATACATACGATGATAAATACAATCTGAATTCTTCAATTCGCGATTGTTTAATTTTCTATAAAAGTTGTATAGTAGTAAAGAAATAAGAAAAACTTATACAGGTGAAATGATTAACTTATATCCGACGAAAGTGCATATTATTTATTTATAAATACATTCGACGATAAATACAATATGAACTCTATAATTCGGGATTCTTTAATTTTCTATAAAAGTTGTATAGTAGTAAAGAAATAAGAAAAACTTATACAGGTGAAACGATTAACTTATATCCGACGAAAGTGCATATAATTTATTTATAAATACATTCGACGATAAATACAATATGAACTCTATAATTCGCGATTGTTTAATTTCTATAAAAGTTGTATAGTAGTAAAGAAATAAGAAAAACTTATACAGGTGAAACGATTGACTTATATCCGACGAAAGTACATATTATTTATTTATAAATACATTCGACAATAAATAAAATATGAACTCTATAATTCGCGATTGTTTAATTTCTATAAAAGTTGTATAGTAGTAAAGAAATAAGAAAAACTTATACAGGTGAAATGATTAACTTATATCCGACGAAAGTGCATATAATTTATTTATAAATACATTCGACGATAAATACAATATGAACTCTATAATTCGCGATTGTTTAATTTCTATAAAAGTTGTATAGTAGTAAAGAAATAAGAAAAACTTATACAGGTGAAACGATTAACTTATATCCGACGAAAGTACATATTATTTATTTATAAATACATTCGACAATAAATAAAATATGAACTCTATAATTCGCGATTGTTTAATTTCTATAAAAGTTGTATAGTAGTAAAGAAATAAGAAAAACTTATACAGGTGAAATGATTAACTTATATCCGACGAAAGTGCATATTATTTATTTATAAATACATTCGACGATAAATACAATATGAACTCTATAATTCGCGATTCTTTAATTTTCTATAAAAGTTTTACAGAGTAAAGAAATAAGAAAAAACTTATACAGGTGAAATGATTAGTTTAAATCACACAAATGTGTATATTATTTATTTATAAATGCATTCGACGATAAATACAATTCGAATTCTGTATATTATTTATTTATAAATATATTCGACGATAAATACAATTAGAATTCTATATATTATTTATTTATAAATACATTCGACAATAAATACAATCAGAATTCTTTGATTCGCGATTGTTTAATTTTCGATAAAAATTGCATAATAGTAAAGAAAAGAAAAACTTATGCAGATGAAATAATTACAGAGATTAATTTTGAGTTTAATTTGAAATTAATAAATAAAAATATGTATTTATATAATTAAAATTTCTAAGTAAAAAATGTAATAAGCAATGTGATGTTGCAATTTATTAATCAATCATGCCATTTTAAAAAATTAATTAAAAAATGCAAAATTAAGAGAATTTTAAATATTTGTAGTTGCATAGTGTAGGATTAAAATATCCGATTTAACTACTATTTTATGTTCAAAAGACAGATACGAAAGTTAGAAAACAAATATAGTAAAGTTGTTTATACGGTTTTCAAGGCACCGCTGTAAATTGTGTATAAATAAGATGTTTAGACGCAATTTTAATAGTCAATTTTGATTACTTAAAATTTAATGCTTACAATACATATTTCTTTAATAATAATAAAGTTTCTAAAGATGTATTACTACGTAGTATTGAGGACAGTAACTGAATTTTGAAATTAAAAATATATAAGAGTGCGAAAAATCAAATCTTTATTGCATTTCTGAGGCATTAATTACTCATTTCATATTTTATTTTATTTATATGCATGCGTTTACTTTAAATATCTTTAATTGGCCTCTGATGTTTTGATAGTTTGTGTGTATGAAATACAGCACTGCTAATGTAATCAAGTTTATTGGTTATTTTTTTCACTACTTTTACTAATATAATTAATATTAAGTTTTTCCGTAGAGTCTTTATGGAAAGTTGAATAACATATTCATATTATATTTCATCATCATTTTAATTAGTTCAGGATAATTTCTCTTACGCTTATTCATCAATTTTCTGTAATAGCGAAATCATGTATGATATCGTTTTTACAATTCGTGTTTTCCTCTACCTATACTTTTACCTATCCTATACCTATATTCCTTTTGTTTTTCTATTCATATATTGCTATCGAGGTCCCAAAACGACTTATAACTGAAGTTTTGTGTCGATAAATGAGACACTTTTTAATTACAGTGGTTATAAGTGAACGAAATTGTGATGAAACGACGTATAAATGAGAAATACATGAGCAGAGTTTTGCTATAATTTTTTTTCAAAGGGAGTGGAAGTATTCTGAAGAGTTACGATAATACATTTAAATTTCGATCCACTCGGTTAATTGGTTTCCTCAGAATTTTCTTTTAAATCCAAATCAATCGATTATGATTTACTTTTTTACTATATTACATTTAATCATATATTATATATAAATAATGAATATAAATTAATCATATCATATAAATATTCAATCAAAGATATATAATCAACTTAATATATCAATTTTGGGTAATATTATAAAAATATTTCTTTAACTTAATAATGCGATTTTAAGTAAATATTCATTAAGATTATATGAGCAGTTGAAATCACAAAAAAATCATAAAAAATAATAGAAAGATTTCAAAAACTGTTATTATTTTGCTTCATTTTTATTTTTTTAACTACGTGACCGCCTTTTCCTCTTTTTAATGACCAATCTAAACTGCAACTGTTGTTGCTAATATGGTCTAGTCTAGTTTTATTTTCTTTTTCCTAATACATTTTACAGACGTCTGGCTGGAACAGATTTAGCTAAATTCTTAATCATGGGTTGTCTCAAACAAATGTTCAGCTCCTTAAAAATTTCTTAACATGTAGCAAAGCATTAATCAAATGCATTTCAAGCTTTAAAATTCTTTAGTGTTTGAATATACTAAACTTCACATAATCCTCTTAAATTTCAAAATATTAAATAATCAAGAATTGTCTCCCTGAAATCTTCTCACACACACCCTAATAATGATATTATTTTCCCTTCTCCATATAAATATCCACGAACGTCACCGGTGCTCAGATTTATATTTCTGTGTATGAGCGTTTTTTGCTTTTGTGCTTCGAGGAAAACCAAAAATGCATTTTGAGCAGCTTTTTTTGTTACCCAAATTAAACTAGAATTTGACAAAGAACTATTATTTTACTAATATTATCACATATTATATTTTATTTATCTAAACAGTTGTTTTCTAAAGTTAAAGCATTTATATGCACTGGAATGAATAGACTGTAACATTCCCTGTTTCCCAGTACTGATAAGACATTTACAGCCAGCTGTGTCGTCGCTGTTACTTATTAAACTCCTCGAGGTACCCAGATGGTGGATCTTTTCATCTGGGTGGTCTCGCATCTGTTCATTAGCGACTACAGTGAAAGACCACATGTGGGAATTCCTCGTCCAAGAGATATTGAGAGTACCTTCAAAAAGAAAGGAATGTCCAAACATCTGGACGCTAAATGTTTCTCATTGTGAAATGACTATGATAACTCCGTGTTTCAGAATAGTCAGTTATGAAAGGTGCAACATACAAAGGACCTTCCCACGATTTGCTGGTGCCGTTGAGAGAGCATATTGCTGAACTCCGATTGGCCGAAAGAGAGCTCAAATGACCAATGTAAATTAAGAGGCGGAGATGGTCGCCGAAATAAAGTGCGGAGATTTTTTTTAGGAGAAGAGAAGAAACGAATTGCAGGCAGACTGTTGGACTACGCCCATGAGTTCGGAGTCCGAGAACCAACTGAGTTTCAAGAAAGCCTTCACCTTCGACTGTTGTGTCTCCTACTACAGGTGTAAATAACTATTTATTTAACCAAGATTGGGACAAATTGTTCTTTTGTATATATAGAGCTGTAAAATAAAGAATTGTCTGGAAATTCTGCTTCGTTATTTGATCAGTCTAGATCAAGACATAACAAGACCGACAGACGACATACTCTTTGTCAAATTTTTTTTGAAATTTATTATGTATCGGTACTTGAGATACTGACACTAATTAAAATTTTTTTTATCTGTCTCGCTATATATATTTTGTAATTATTACAATAGAACAGCCCAACAGACTTCCTTTTCAATAGATTTCGCCCAAACTTTGACAGTAATCTTCAAAGTTGATGTTCAGACTACATGCCAAATTTCATCCTTGTAGCTCAAAGTGTTTTTTGATTACTGAGTTCTCCTATTGACAAACATACAGCAAAAATGTATTTTCCGGATTCACGGAAGTTTGAATCCGGAATATTCTTCAAAATTTCGAATTCGATTTTTTGAGAAAAGTAAAAAGGGCTAAAAGGAAAATAAAAACGTATGATAAGTTTTGGATATTTTTCATTTTTTTTTATTTTTATATTTTATATACTTTTTTAACAACTTATTTTAGCTGGAAATTCAGTTATTATGTATAATGGCATGGTGAAGACTATTGAAAAATCGAAATATTTAAATGTTTATTTCGAGTACTTTAGGTCGTACTAATCTAGAGTTTGTATTTGATGCTGTGTTGGTGACAGAGGGCAGACTTCAGAATTCGAAGATATCTGGAATAGAAGCCCGATTTCACTAAAATTCAGACGAGTATTAAGACCAGCTTTCTGTCATAACTGCCCACATGAACGATACTTCACAGCTTACAGTGGTGTGAAAGTTTGATTTGTAGAATACCGAATAAAATTTATCTTTGCTGTCTGACAAAGAATGAACTTTACAAGGATCATATCAGAAAAGAAATCGCGTAGCGTTAAAGCGAAATGTTCTAAAACGAAGCATTCGAAGGTTCAGCAGGGGCGAATATTTTACTTCGAAGACTAGGAAGCTGCCTAATGCCACTGGATTAGGGATGGGGGTGGAGGCAGTCAATTAATGAAATAAAATTAATAAAAATGTAAAAAATCAAACAAATCATAAAATATAAATAAGTAAATAGATATAAATTCTATGAATTATTGAATATTCAAGGATAATATTAACAATTTGTCAAGTTCAGTTGGTTGAATTCTCATCTGCTTCGTTTCATTTTCTTAGTTATTGCAGTATTTATAAACGCTGAGCATCTGTTTAAATAAGAGCTTGTACAAACGAGGAGGTATAAATCATAAAATGTATATATAAAAATTTATTTTCAAAAAGGGATTGAAATTCAAAATTCACCTAAAATGAATCATTAATATATTGTAAAGTTAAAAAATTTGATAAAAAGAAAGTAATTTCACCAGTTAATTAAAAAAAAATGGCCTCATAACGAGTACTACTTAGGGCTGCAAAATGCCAAAATCCAAAACTGCCGTTTAATGCATTAAGTTTCATTCAAACGAAAGTTACTTTTAATGGATAAAATTATTCTGCTTTAATTACATTACATTAGTTATATTAATGTCGGTTTCAAAGCAACACTAGGATTATTTTAGGATCACCCTCGTAATATGAAGATGGTAGGGTAGGTGCCTGGGTTGGAGTTCTCTTTTCCAGGCTTCCGCAAGGGATCGGCGAGAGATCATTTGGCGTCGACAGATTTGGTGCGCATTACGCCTTTTTGCGTAACGATTCTTCGGTGGAATTCCGAATCAAATCTCGAACCTTCTTGTCGAGTTTTTACCTCTTGGCAACTACGGTCCCTTTGTATACAGAGAGAACACATAATATCCCGTTTCAAAACAACACTAGGTCTATTTTAGAACGGGACTCGTAATTTGGAGCCGCAGTCAGAGGGAGTAGCAATGCCTGGGCTGGAGTCCCCCTTTCCAGGCCTCCTCCCCGCATCTGTGCGAGGGCATTTGACCTTGGAGGATTTTGAGAGCTCCAGGCGCTATTGTACGACGATTCTTCTACGGAATCAGATATTGAATCACAAACCCTCTGGTCCCGAAGTCGAGAATTTACCCATAGACCATCTCGGCTCTTTTGTATAGGGAGACAATACATACAACGAAAGTAGGTTTCAGATCGTAGATTACCAGTTCGATTCTATTGACAAAGTCCATTTATAAAGTCAAGATACACATTTCTTAATCATGTGACTTTGTTTAATATTATAGAGTTGTCCCTAATTATCCTTAAAGATATTTTTGCTATGAAAGGATAAATTTATTGTTTTAATGCAACGTATTTGACTCTTCCAATTGGTGGCATTCAGGCTATCTATTTAAGAGACATTTGGCCAACCCTTGTAGAGCAATGATATTCGGCTTTGATACCGAAAATGAGTGTGTCATGTAGATAAAACTGAGTTGCATGCCGTACGCATCAATTGTTCAAATTAGGAGTATTTAATCTAGTGCAGCAGAAGCACTAGAAGTTCTTGTAGTCGAGCGTATATGAAAGATTACATGGTATTGAAGTTTAGCACGAATCTTTTTTCTAACATCATTTCTTTCAATTATTGTCCAGTTGAAATGGGCACAAAAATAAATGAAATAACATTTAATGCTTTTACGAATGCATAAACTTGCAATGAAATCAGTGGAAATCTTTAGTTAATAAAGTTTTTAATAAATTTAATGATCTATAAATTAATTTGTATTTCAAATATTAACACAAAAATACAATTGAATGAAATATAATTTAATATAGAATATAAAGCGACAAAGTTTTTTCAATTTTAATTTTCGTAAATTTATAAATAAATAATTCAGAACCAGACATTTTTTTTTCATTTTTTTAATTAATTGGGAACCGTTGTATGTCGAAACGGAATGAGGCATATTTCATTAACTTTGAGTAACGAGATTCTACCATATTATGAATAATATGCTTCGTGCTGCCATCTATCGTAGAAAGACTACACTTATGTATAAAAAAATTTCAACAAACAGGAAAAGCAAAAACAATTTTTTTTTTTAATTTTATAATATACAAAACGCATTGTTCTTCTTCGTATATTGTTTATCTATTTAATATTTTTAATGCTCTAAAATATTCAAAGATTACAAATTATTCGGTTTTCAATTAATGATTTTTTCACAAAAATTTTTTGATAGCTAATATAAATGAATGTAAATAGCTAATGTAATATTAAATCTGCTAATGTTTTAAATTTCTTGAAAATAGAAAAGTTTTGGTAGACGCTGTAAATCATTCTTTCTAATTAAGCTTTTTAAATGTTATTTGAATAAAAAATAATAATAAAATTCAAATAATGAAGTAAAATACAAATAATAAAATAAAACCATTGTTGCTAAATTCGTTTTTCTCATTAAAATTTGTTAATTCAATGCAAGGCGGAGATTCGGTGTTTTTAATTTAACGAAGATCTTAATTGTCTCCCTTTATCTTCACTTAAATTTTTTTTAGCTTTTTCCAATTTTTTTTTCCATTTTTGTGTGCGCGTATCAACAAATAATGCACACAATTTTGTACACAAAGATGAAAAAAGTATGAATACATGAAATAGAAATGAAATTTTTACCAATAGGAATGAAATTATTACCAATTTATTACTTTCAGCATAATTGCTATTCATTATTAGGCATTTGCACCGGTGTTGGATTAATCTGAAAATCTCGATCTCATAGAACGCCGTCAGCCCTTACATGGTCTCCTGTGGATACTGCTTCGTTCCGTGGTGGCGGTGTAGTCGACTGCACACAAAAAGAAGTGGTTGTCCGATTCAAAATTCTGTCCGCCGAAGTACCAAATAGATGAAAATTTAACCCTTTCGCGACGGGTATGTCATACATGCATCACCAGCGATCGTCTCTCACGTCCGAGCGCACCACCCGTGCATTTCTAGAAATCGATCTCGTGACGGTTATAGATATATATGGTATTTTAAACTGGAATAATTTTTAAACGTCACTAGATGGCTACCTATGTCCATTACTTTTGAAATAAATATAGTTTTAGTATTCTGACCTTCAGTTTGCTCATATTCAGCCTTTGGTATTTCATTCATCAGATATTGCGGGGGGGGGGGAGGTAAGAGTTATGTAAATAAACAGAGCTGAGTTGTGTAACTTTCCACTCGATAGAACCACTCTCGTTCTGATCATCCACCGGATTCTTTTCTTTTACTTTACATATTCTTTTACTTTGAAACATATTTGCCATACTGTGTGCTATTCACGTATAGTCAGAGTGCATTTGTGTTTGCCAACTGCCATGATTTTCAAGAATTTGGCCCTTTACTTTCTATTCCATCCCACACACGTTATACTTTTAGGGGGTGCATAGGAGAACAGAAAGAGAAGAAGTCAGCCATCTGACTCTCCGACCCGCCACAAAGGCACAGGGATTTAAACAAACAAAACAAAACAAAACAAACAAACAAAAAAAAACTGAATGACCAGACCACCGCAACAGCAACACTGGCGGGAACTGTGGTTGAGTCCTAATGGCCATCACCGGCCACACTACAACCCTCCCCGAAGGAAGTACGTCCCGTCATCGATGGGAGGAGTCAGATCCTCCCCCCTATTTGTGTACCCTCCAGGGTGGCAAGATCCAACCACCATGCCGGAAGCATCTCATCCTCATTTCGAGGTGCTCCCCCCCCCGGGGTCATAGAAAGAGAAGAAAAAAGAAAGTGCTAGATTGTCTCATTACAAGAAAATTTAAAGAGAGAACAACCCTCTTGTCATGTTACATATAACTTTAAATCTGACAATTTAAAGCTGTAGATATCAGAAATGTGTTACTTTCGTCAGTTTTTCAATTTGAGAATAATAGTAGTTTGTTATTGATTAATCATTGTATGATTGTTGATCGTATTTTATTATATTATTCATTAAGGCAGATGAAAATGTCAATAATTCATTAGCGCTATCATTTTAACAATTGCAACTATTATTATTCAATATATTGTTCCGAAATCTCCGGGTTCGTTTAGATAGTGGGAGTGGTATGGTGTGGAGAACGCTCAATCAGCAGGCGGCAGTAGAAAAAAAACAACGACGTTTATTTACACGAAGACACACAGGACAGCACAAAGACGACAACTATATACAACACAGAGAAGACAATTATCTTCAGCCGAGACGTGCACACAACAAGACTCTACTGCAGACAGTAGCGCACAACTTAGTTCAGCACTAGCTTGACTCCGTCGCTGCTCTGCTAATCTCTGGAAGACTCGTTCTTCACCGTCGATCCCGACTACTCTGGCACCTGCAGACTGCCTCCTTTTATAGGTCTCAGGAGGCGGGGCTAGAAGCCTCTCAACCAATCAGGAACGTTCGAGGCGTATCTCGGTTCCTAATGGACGGATTGGGAAAATTCTCGATGTTTCGGATATAACCTATTTTGGCACCAAAGTCGCCAAATTCGTCACCAAGTCGCCAACTGGTCACCAAGTTGGTCGCCAAACCCTGGGACCACCGACGCGGCACCCGGACTCCGTCCAATACAGATGACTGTAAAACGGTCTTTCTGATGATGGAACCAACTATGCTGGGAAGCAGCATTACAGATTCGTAACTATATTAAATGCGATGGCAATTAGGAAAATTGATTTTCAACGAATAATTATTTCCTTGACAATTTATGCATGGAAACCACACTGGCTTGTAAGATTTATGTTTGAAAGAATCAAATATCTAATAAACAAAATTTTAGGTAGCAATTTTAATTTGTAATAATTGAAATTGTATCTGTACCCTTTATACCTGTGCGCATAAAATAATTCAGAAAACAAATGAACCAGTTTCTTTCCACAATCACTGGTTCGATGTCATAAATTTTTATTTCACAAGAAAGCTCATGAGCCCTAGATATTTCATTAACCGTTTCCTGTCTTTCACCATGTTTTATTTTAAGAGAAGTTTCAAAAGCATCACTGCACGTTCTTTGTGAAGAACAACTTTGACAAAGTTCCCTAATTACAACTGCCGTACTGATTTTTCTAATATTTTATTTCTTATCTAATCTCATGATTCCTAATATGAAGTTAAGGGCTCCTAGAAGTCCCGTTTTTCTATAGATAATGGATGCCAGTTAATTTCGCCACATTGTTTACAAAGCTAACCAATCAAAATGTTTTATGTTTATTATGCAAATTTTGTTTAAAATAAATCTTTCTTTGTTGTGATACATTTTATCTAAGTTGATGGCTATAACAAATTTAATAAAGGTGACAAACACTTGGAAATAAAATCGGATAGATTTCTGTAGCAAAGCAAAATGTCTCAAATAAATAATGACACAAAAAAGTTTTGCATTCTCCGTTATAATCTCTTTTCGTAGTGAGTTTATTTATTTCTTATTTTTAGTAAATAAAATTAATATGAAACTTATACTTTCCTATTTTTTATTTTAATAAATTATCCTCTCGATATTTTACGATTCCATTTCGATCTATTATAATAAAAATAATGATTGAGGTATGAAGTAATGGTGATGTTTTGATGTATCTTATGTTTGGTGACACACTGGATTTTTTTTCACCTGTCAGGGCGGCTAACAATCCAGTAACCGTTCGGGCTTTTCCGTGAGTAATCGTGAGCTAAAAGATCGATGGAACTTCCTTATATAAAATTAATGCTTTGTATCATCATAATAAGGTAGCAAGGTGCTTTGAGAAGAATACTTTGTAAGATGATCCATTTCAATTTCATTTTAAGAAATAAATATTTTGTCTTGCAGTAACTAATTAACTAATTATAGCTTTGTGAAGTCTATGTAAATGTGTAAATAATAGGGTGAATCTGTTAATGCAAAATCTATGTAATTGCATTTTCCATAGATATGTGGCGAATTGGATTGAGCGAGGATAGAACCTGCGACCTTGTGGTTCGCAGTCCATTAACATGACCATGATATAAAAGCCATTTCCCGTGCAGCGTAGTTGTTAACTGGTTTATAAGCTTTGCACCACAGACTCTCCCTCCAGTGAGTCGGAGGTGAGATGAACGATATGGCTGTTGAGTGGTGATGTATTAGCTGTTGATTCTAATGCGCCTGTACCCATTTGAGTAGCGCCAAGCGTTATGGCGAGCGTGTGTGGGTGAGTGGTTGCTGCTGCTGTAGCTGCGTCAAGTGAATCTGACGACTTGGTTTGCTGTGGGCAGATGGTGCCACAACAGCTGTACGAAGGTTGAAGTTTCATCGTCCGAGGTCATCAATGTGGCGAGTTGGGATGAGCGAGAATAAAACCTGGGACCTTGTGGTTCGCAGTCCAGTAACATGACCACGATACAAAAGCAATTGCTCGGGTAGCGTAGCTGTTAACTGTCTTATAAGCTCTTCACTACACATAGATATGTTTAAATATTAGGACGAATTTGTTAGTACGAAATCTATATAAATGGATTTCCTAGAGTTTGGATAAATAATAGGATGAATCTGTCAGTGCAAATCAATCAAATGTATCAGTTTGTGTAAAATATATATAAATGAGATTTTCTATAATGTAAACAAAAGAATAAATGTTTCCCAGTGAAATACATGTAAATCGATAGGTGCGTGTTTGCAAAAGAATAGATCTTTAATGTGATATATATGTAATAGTTGTATCTATAACCTGTTGATAGACTGTATCCATCAACAAGTTTGTACAAACAAAAGGATTAATATTCTAGTGCAAGATTTCTCAAACATTCGGGTGTGTCTATCTCCTTTTTAGAAACTGAATCTATAGCGACTTACTCAATCTTTTTCGGGTATGGAATTTTTTCAGAGATGATCAGCGTTTGTTCCATCTGAAAAACGTTTTATGGGCCAAAACATTAGCAAAGACTATTGAATATAATTTTATAGAAAAAATATGTCTAATGCATAACTTGATGAAGATTTTAAGTCACATCAGTTTTTTACAAAATTTAGTATGACATTTTGGAATAATCCACAAAAATTTTTTCACGATCGATAATTTGAGAAACCTGGTTTCTAGTTTAGCGGTATGTGATGCGCGAGGATAGAACCTGGGACCTTGTGGTTCGCAGTCCAGTAACTAAACCATTATGCCAAAACAACTGTTCGGGTAGAAGAGTTGTTAATTGGCTTATATGCTATTCACCACAGACTCTCCCTCCAGTGAGTCGGAGGTGAGACGAACGATATGGCTGTTGAGTAGTGATGTATTTATAGCTATTGTCTAATGGGCCTGTACCCAGTTGATTAGCGCCAAGCGGTATAGCGAGCGTTTGTGGTTGCTGATGCGCCAAGGGATTCTGACGACTTTGGTTGCCGGTAGATGGCGCCACAACAGCTGTGTGAAGGTTGAAGGTTCATCGTCCGAGGTCACCAATTTAGCGGTAGTTATGAGCGAGGATAGAACCTAGAACCTTGTAGTTAGCAATCCAGTAACATAACCATTATGCAAAAGCAATTGCCCGTGTAGCGTAGTTGTTAACTGGCTTATATGCTATTCACCACACTAGTGTACAGTCTATGTAAATGAATGCGAGTTTTCTATAGTTGTGTATAAAGAAAAGAATGAATCTGCTAATGGTAAGTGAATATAAATGAGGGTGATCATTTTACGGTTGTGCGAAAGCTAAACAGTAGGTGCATTAGTATGAGGTATATGTGATTAAATGGACTTTTCAAAAGATCTGTACAAATAAAAGGGTGAATCACATAATGCGATTTATTTAAATGAGTGTGAGCTTTTCGTTACTGATTTCACACAAATAAATATAGTTTTAAAATTGTGTATGTACAAAAGGAGGAATCTGTTTATGTGTAACCAAAAGGTATTATGTAAATGCTGTGATTTTTCAGTATCATGTGTAAGTAAAGGGATGAATCTCTCACTGTTAATTATTTGTAAATAAGCTCGAATCTTTCATAGTTGTGTATAAACCAAAGAATGAATCTTCTAGTTCGATATATATATGTAAATAAGTGTGACATTTTAACCTTTTCTAAGGCCATGGGAAGTATGCTTCCCACCAAATTGATCAATCTTTGTATGAAATTATGTAGGTTGGCATAAGTTCTGACACATTTTTTTAGAAACACAGAAACTTAGATGCTTCATTTCTTTATCTCACACAAAATGATGTGTCCTGGTTTGTCACTTAATTATTAATTAACCAAATTAATTAGTAAATCAAATTAAATTTCTCTAATAAGCTAAATGAATCCCTTTTCTTATTCTAATTTCAAGCCTAAATATATTTTAACATAATATGACTAGAAAAAAATGGCCCTTTAAAGGGTTAAAGTTGCATGTGAAAGAAGGGATAAGTCTTTTAGTTTGAAATATATGTAAATTAGTGTCAGTTTTCATAGTTGTAGAAATATAAATGAGTCTGTTAAGATAAAATGTATATCATTATGATGATGTATCCGCGTTACCACGGAAAGCGGGTGCATTAGCTTCTGAGGGTAAAGACTCCTGAGCACCGGAGGGCAGAAGTCTGACTTCTAGCTCATATGAAGATGAAACTCACACATTCGCTTGCACAACCCCTTTTTACAGAGGAGCACATTCACGCACCTCACAGATAGAACAACCATGCCCGAACCGGGATTCGAACCCGGGACGTCCAGATCACGGGAAGATGCGCTACCCTTATGCAAGGACGCCAGCCGTACCATTATGATATTTCGAAATATATCTACAAATAAAGAATGAATCTTTTAAAATGAAGTCTGTTATGTATATAGTCTTTGGAAGCTATTATTTTCATCAATTGTTTGGCTTTAAATTATAAAAAAATAACTGGTAAAACTATTGGATAGATTTTAAAAATGGATTTCTGTGGATTTATTGATACTAAATGCAATTATTACTAATAATCAATTTATATATTATTATTAAGAGTTTATCATCCATTTATTTTGTACTTACTTCAAATTAGCCAGCATACTAAATTCTAAATGAGTTTTTAAAACACTACGCATTTAACAGTATTCTTTGCTAATAATTTTATGCAAATAGACTTTCTGATGCCAACAAATCAACAACAACGTTTTAAAATTTTAATAAACAATAAATGCTATCTTATTATCAAAAATGTAGTCTGGGGGAGTGAAAATAGTTTTTAGAATTTATATTTTTATTTAACGTCAAACGTTTTGCCCCCTTCCCCCTCATAAAAATTTTTTTGCTTCACATCTTTTAATGTTTTGGGGAACAGTTATTGAGCTAGTTGCTACATCATAAATGATTTGGTGAAATATCTTAGTATTTTACAAAAGTGAAAAATGTGCATTCTTGTAATGTCTTTATTATTTTAGATATTCTGATAAAAAATCAACAATTCAACTCCACATTCGCGAAGTATGATGCTGTGTGTCTTTTTTTTTATTTCGACGGTTGAAAATGTCACCCTTTAGAGTTTAATGATACATAAAAAGAAATTTCTCCACAAAATCTGAAAAAATTTCACGAAAACTAGCTTAGAATAGGTTTTGGGGATCGTAAAAAAATTTTGACATCAGTGCTTTGCAATCGGAAATCCTGGTAATTTTTGATCCTGGTAATATATATAGGTTTGATTAAAATATTCCTTTTCATTTAATTTATTTCTATCAATGCCATCGTTTTTTTACGATTTTCTCTTCCATTTCGATTCTTTTGAAAGTATTTTCTGCTCCAAAAAAAAGTTTTCAGAAATCTCAATTTTAATTTCAGTGTATTTCTAGGAACGTTTTGGGTATGTCTTTTAAAAAATTAATTAATAAAAGAAAGGAAACAATATTTTTTAAAAAAAGTTTTTCTTTGAAAAGATATTTGCAGCTTCAATGAAGAAAACATTAATCATCAGCTCATTCCGGCGATAGATATTACTTTTCGTTCTCATTAATCTTTTTCCCGATAAATATATTTTTGTGTTTTTTTTTGCTTCTAATGAATATTTTTCATCACCAGGCAGATTCATTTATCTAACGCTTCTGGAAGATTTATTTTTATACGTTTTAGTTGCTGATTACGAATATATTTTCAAGCTACAAAGAGAAATATCTGCATTTGGTGTTCTAATTCTGTACATTTCTCACAAATTTAATTAGTTTTTAAAGATGATTCCTTACTATTATTAATAATACGGTAAGCAGTCAATCAATTTTTAGTGATTGATACTTTATTAGTGTTAATATAAGGCTGCACAACGCTCTACAATGTTTATTTGCACCGCTAGTATTTTTGCATTATGTCGTGAAAAGGGCACATAATATATGAATTCATATCGAAACTAAAAATTATAAAAATAATATTTCATCTGATGCAAGTGCAAATTAGATCAGGGCATGGAAAAGTTCCTGAATATTTCTACAGATTCGTAAGGATGCAAGATAGTAGATGTATACTATAAGGGGAAGTCATATCACTGACTCTCCGACCCGCCCGAAGGCACACAGATAAAGAATACTGAATGACCGGACCGCCGCAACAGCAACAGAACTGTGGTTGAGACCTAAGGGCCATCTCCGGCCACGGTACAACCCTTCCCGAAGGAAGTACGTTCCGTCATCGATGGGAGAAGCCAGATCCTGCACCTATTTAATTACCCACCAAGGTGGCGAGATCTAACCACCATACCGGAACGTGGTGGAATAACCCTAGCAATGCATACATACGTGGGGAAATAGCCTCGGTTCAGTACCACATATAGAATGTGTCGAACTCAATAATATTAGAATAAAATTCGTTATTGATAGGGATGATTTTAACAAAATATAAATTCAAAAAAGAAAATATTTCTAGCCTTTTATCAACAGTTTGAGAATTTTTTGAATTTTGATTGGCCGTTGTCCTCTTTGCAAAAGCTGGAGAGTTAATGAACATAAGAGTCAGTCACAACAATCACTATTTATACGGTTTAGTTCATTGGTAACAAGGTGATTGGCTGTAATTAAAAAAAAAGTGTCTTTGCATTCTTACTAAATCTTTGAATTGGGAAAAGAAATTATGTAGCAAACAAATTTTAAATAAATAAAAAAAAAAAACTATAGTTTTCCAGCTAATTTCATTGTCATATTGAGGCAAAATTGTAATTTAACGGCTTTGGCGTTGCAGGGACCAAAATACAAAATTTGATTTTGATTAAATATTGATGATTAATTGATTTTGATTAAGTCTGCTGGTGCATGCCAAATCTGCCTGAATTAAATGTGTTTTCGCTTTTCCGGGCATAATTTTGAAATGGATAAAGAACTTAGGTATCAGACGTATAGAGGTGAATTCTTATTGGAGGGTGCATGCACGGTTATGTACTACAACTTCTCCTACATTTTTTTGTTTCTTCAGAAGGAGGCACTCCTTATATGGGGATAAGAAGCTTCCGGTACGGTGACTGGTTTTCGCTTCTCGTGTGCTGTCGGGGCAAGTTACCACCCCTTTAATGGCAGGACGCATCGCTTATGTGAGAAGTTGTATCATGGTCTGTGATGACCAATAGGACTCAGTCTTATTTATTGTCTATGTGCTATAGTGACGATGGACATTCAACTACTTCAAGTGCGATTAGACATGTGATTCCCATGTGATTAGATAATCATATAGGAGTGACTCTTTGATGTTGTTATCCTTTTCCCTTTCTTCCAAACCAAACGAATTGGAACTCGGCGACAGACCGAACTTTTTGTGGAAATGGAAAGAAATTAAGATATTAGAGCTGTTCCTGCAGGAATTATGCAGAAAATCTCGTGTCATTTTATTCTTTCCACCCACAATTGAAGGCCCAGAGAAACTGAAACTGAAGGAATTACAAGAAGAGGAAAAGGATTAAGAGTGGTGTGTTCCCAGTGAATATACACGGCTACATGTCGCAATATTTCAACACAAGATATCACTTTTCCACTTCCTTTCTGTCAGAATATCACTCAATAAGTGGTTTGTACCCTAGAGAAAGAAGGTTAGATAAATCATACCAACCGCCCCTCTCTATATTCCTATTATCCTTTTAACCCTTACTTCCCCTTTTCACAAATTAAATTTTGTAATTAGTTTAAATTGTGGCGGAAAGTGCATAGTTGTAGAAAAATTCACATTGAAGACTTCGCTGTTACAAACTCTTATTGCTGTCCCTGTCTTATCAGCTTTTACTCTTTCTTCTGACCTTACTAATTGGGGCCGCGGTGGCTTGGTGGTAAGGTCTTGGCTTTTGAGCCGTATGGTTTCAGGTTCGAGACCCGATTCCACCGAAGAACCATCGTGTAAGAGGGTCTGTTGCACGTTAAATCTGTCATACCACGCGTCCTCCTGCTGGTGTGGCGTGGAGAGGGAGGTGCCAGCTCAGGTGTCGTCCTCGTCATCTGACCGCGGTTCAAAATGACGAGGTCCGTCCCAAAATAACCCTAGTGTTGCTTTACAACGGGACGTTAATATAACTAAACTAAACTAAACTGACCTTACTAATTAGGACTAAGAGAGGTAGAATCATAGAAGTGAAAAGAGCGATAGTAACCGAAAAGATAGGAGTGCATTATCCGCAATTAATTCAATCTTTTATATTTACCTTAATTTTATATTCCCCTTGTTATTCCTTCCCCTTTCTTTCCTCCACATTATTAGGAATTAATGATTGTCCGAACTCCTAGAAGATATGGATTTGGGGCCAAATTGAATAATGGGGGCAGAGTATATATATATATATATATATATATATATATATATATATATATATATATATATATATATATATATATATATATATATATATATATATATATATATATATATATATATAATATTCTTACGGCTTGAAATTCTTTCACACTCCTCTTAATGCTTTTTTATTTCTTTAGCCATCCACCAAGTAGGACTCGAGTTCGGATTGAAGCATGGGACGAAACGGGATACTGGATAGTAGTAGTGCATCTTTCTCTTCGGATGGATGGCTGAATACCCATTTAATTTCTCATTTTCTTCCTTGAATCCTTCATCAGTTAGGATTCAGGACGATTAAATTCTTGAATACAGGGGAAGAGGATGCAGTCAATTAGGATGCTTTTTTTTTGGATTGGTACTTTCTATGTACTTGCATTTCCCTAATCCTGATAATCCGTGTTCTGTTCCATAATCTCTCCTCCCTCTAATTATCAAAGGTAGAAAAATTGGAACTGAGCCAACAAAAGCAAACCCTCGGGATTACTCAGCTAAATAATTCGTTTCTCGTATCCCTGCCTGCGTAAATTCTTTCCCTCTGTAATCATCCATTCCGGATAATTAGTGCCATGGATATTTTAAAAACTTGTGAAGGCGTGGGAACCAGACCAATAATTGTGTGCCTTTACATTTCTATATAAGGTGACCAAAATAATTCATTTAAAAAATTGGTAAAATTTTATTCATTAAGGATAAAGGTGTCTTATATCTGTTAATACAAACTTTTACGTCCTTGTGATTAAGACTCATTTCTAACGAAAGTAATATCAATGCCCTAGATGGGTCATGATATAGGGAATTGAAGTTTTTGAGAATTTTGAAACAATTTGACATTTTTATAAAGGAAAACAAATGTGTATTCTAAAATTTTTGGTAAATTCACCTGCAGCTTGGTTCAGAAAATTTATCCATTTTTAAGGATCATCGCAGCGCGGAATAGTCCAAAATAGCTTCTTTTACAAAAGAATTTCATCTATTCTATATAATCCTGGGGCTAAAGAAAGCCACAGGATTATATAGAATAGATTATTGTGATACCTCTAATATTCTCACTCTCGTACTTCCAGTCTCTACCTTCTTTTTCTCTGCATTCCACACCGTGAAATTAGGATTTGAAAACAGTTTATACTCTTGAAAAATGAAAGGGACATGAACCAGATCAACGAGATTGAAATTTCCTTGTATATACAAGGCTATATACCCTCTATTCCTGTATCCTTCGAAGCTTTTTACCATTGCTTCTATTGCAATGAGCAATCGAAGTCTTTTGGTATCCTGGGATCAAAGGAATGGGAACCAGGCCAATATCGATGCATCATCTTAGGGAGAACCACAGATATACATTCCTACTCAAACAGCTCTGCTTTTCAATTTACGCTTCCTTCAACTCTTACCCTAAATTAATACTCAGAGACAGTTAAAAATCCTGTATATTAGAATAGGTGACCTGACTTACGCGGGTGATCTTATCTTTACTTGGGGATTCCACATCTTCAGACCCTCAAATCCTTAGTCGAATTCTCAAAGAATCGTTTCATACCCACAAATCCTTAGTCGAACTCTAGAAGAATCGATTCATACGCTCAAATCCTTAGTCGACCTCTCGAAGAATCGATTCATACCCTCAAATCCTTAGTCGAATTCTCGAAGAATCGTTTCATACCCACAAATCCTTAGTCGAACTCTTGAAGAATCGATTCATACCCTCAAATCCTTAGTCGAATTCTCGAAGACCCGATTCATACCCTCAAATCCTTAGTCGAACTCTCGAAGAATCGATTCATACCCTCAAATACTTAGTCGAATTCTAGAAGGATCGACTCAGATCTTGAAATCCTTCATCAACTCTCGAAGGATCTATTCAAAACCTCAAATCCTCAACCCTCCCTTTTTCCTTTTGCTCAATTAAAACTCCAAGACATTTCGAACCCTCGGTTTGAAGAATGGTGAGAACTAAACCAAGTTTGGTGCCTTTAGATACATAGTTAAACACCTCTCCCTGCATATGTCTGCCTTCTTATTCTTTCACGTTCTATATCAATTACGTTTCAGAGACGGTTCGAAAAAGAGAGAGGAAATAGGTGGAAGCGGAACAATGGAGAGGTTGACTACTGGATGGAACCTGACTATTAACTCCAATTACCTTAACCAAGCTACTTATTCCTTCCTTTCACTCGCCACCAATTAAGATCTGAAGTCGTTTCGAAACCTGGGGCTGGAGAAAGGATTACTGGATCAATTAGATTGCACTGTTCTCGGGTTGTACTACGAACTTCGCAAATGAAAGTTTCAACTGTGCACACTTCCACTTACTCTAACCTTTGCTGCATTTCTCTCACTTCTTTCCACTCTTTTTGAATTAGAATTTGGAAATGGATCGAAATCTGAGAAGAGACAAGAGAACTGTTCAAATGGGGGTGCTTTTTTGTCGGGTACATGGCTGATTACGTCTCATTTTCTGACCTCTGAGCATCTTTTTCTTCTTCTTTTCTGCTCCATCAATTAGGATTTCTGGATGTTTAAATCCTTGCTTTATTCGATTTCTGAATATTTAGAAGAAGGCAGTTTTTCTGATATGGTTTGGCAGCATGTGGTTTATTGTGATTTGCTAAGTTCACTTGTTTTTGCCATTTCAAGTAAAAGTTGTTTTTCATATGTTTTCTCAGATAGTATAAGGAAATGATGTATTTAAAATTGTGATATCGATTTTAGTTATACACTTTTTTCCATATATTTCCAAATGGATTACAAGCCAGGAAGTTTTTGTTATGCAAAAGTAGTTATAATTTTTCACATACAAATATTTATAACCTTTGTGAAAGATTTCTTTGCCATACAGTTTATTTTGTTTGATGTAAGTTATCTCATATTTTACTATTAATTTGGATTAAATTGACCATAATTTTATTGAAAATTGGTTGCATTTTTAGAATTTTAGCAATGAGGGAAAAAATGAAAGAATTTTCGGTTGAATCCTAGTTTAGTGTACTTCGAGTTTGTAGCCAATATGGCAACCCAAAAAAGTAAGCGGAATCATTTTCTTAATAACCCTAATACTGATTTGTTTATAATTTTATAATAATATTTTAATGTAATTCTTTGAAATTTGTTGTTATTTTCCGTGAATTTCCCTTGATTATTCGATAAGTCAGTGAGTGTCCAATAATCCGTTGTATGAGGATTGGGATAATAAGAAATATTCTGATCACAAATATTATAAGGGATATTGTATTTCATTATTTGATGTCTACATTTTGAAATACATATAGAATAAAGTTTGCATTATTGAAAAGTGCCTCTGTTTTTTATGGAAAATCTGAATCTTTCCCAGCTCAAAAGAAGAATTTGGTGAACCAAGTAAGTGCATTTATCCCTTCCAATTTCTTCTAAAGCAGAGCATCATATTTCGTGGCGAAGCTGTTAGAAACAGATGCTTTCATTTTTTCTTGAGCTTGTTGTTCTTGTTATTCTCAGAATCCTTAAATTTAATGAGCTCGCGAATTTATTAGGTTCCCGTTCCCGCTGCTAGCGAAGCTGTAGGGTGTTTTTTAAGGTAAAAAATTCTGACCGGTGCCTTCTTTAGATGGCGAAAGCATCGAGTGATCAAATTTTATTGTGCAAAGTACAAATCGGTACAGTCGGTTTATGAAAGTTCGTTATTTCAGAATTTAAAAAAATCAGGAATTGTGACTCATAAAGGTTAAAAAAAGAAGTGTTATTATATAAAACAATCGTGATCAATGAATATTTTAAATTTAATGAAATTGATGTAAATGTAACTGTTCTATAGTATTGTTTATATAGTCTTCCATCTTGATTGGCGACTTTGTACTGTTGGCATGCTTGGCGAAATAAGGGGCACTCTAAACTAGGATTCTACTGAATTTTCATCATATTTTAGTTTTTAACTTATACAAAGTTGATAAACCTGTTTATAATCTTACTTACTTCAACTGGTTTACCAAATCTTTCCTTTTTTTTCTGTTGATTTTTCACAAAATAAGGACCAACATTTCAGTCAACCAGTTCAAGTTGATAATGATAAAATGATTACTACAAACGATTTGTATCGTAATTGTTCAAGAAACGAGATTAGTGAAAGATCCAAAGTTCATTTTTCATCCATCAACAGTGTGTGCGAAATTTGGGATCTTAAAATTTTACATTTGTGTTCTAATTTAGTAGGATGAAGTGCAGAGAATCAGATCTACGGCTTGCACTTACAAGTGTGTTGTGAATGATTTATTTTTAAGACAAATAATAAATGACGAAGAGAAAATGAGGGATTGTATTTAACATTGTTTGGAAAGGTCTCAGATTAGACCTGCTGAGGCAAGAAAAAGCTGAAATGCTTCAAAACATGTTTGTACTATTAATTTGGCGGAATTGCTAGAGTATTGTGAGTTGTTTCCAAACTGCAAAACTATTAATTCAATTGAAATCTAGTGAAATTAGATAAAGTAATTAAAAACATAATTGGCAAATCATTTTTATGCGCATTAATCCTTTTCCTTATGGTAATGGAAGACTCATCTTTTGAGACTCATAACAAATCCATAGATTTTAATTGGGGAGAAATGTTATTTATTTTAAAGCTTGCACTTAATTTTATCTCAGAATCCTTTGCAAGACAAAAGCCATTAAGACAATGTTAGAGTGACAACGCTTCCTTCAGCTTTTTGTTGATAAGGGCCAGATATTCCCTGAGTATGAGATAGTGAAGATAAAAATATGTATGAAAATTTGTTATCGTACAAAATGGAAATTATACCGATGGCAAAACTTTATTCATTAGCTATTTCAGGGGAAAATAATTTTTTGCAATAATCAAATAACATCGTAAAATCTTGAGAGAAAAATATACATACCTATAATAATTAGAAGAATCTACAGTACAGTACTCCAGCTCCAACCACTAAACCGATATTACCAATTTTTGTTTCATATGAGAGCTCATAACCCTTAGTTACACCATCAATAATATCATTTAAAACAGAATCTTCTTTTGTTATGATAAGATGTTATTCATCAAAGTTGGTTGACATGACTAAATCAATGCTTTTAATATGGTGGATGAACATCTGGTCGCCGAAGACAGCTAGAATAATAAAAATTCCAAAACTTCGAGAACATGACTAGGAGGACAAAATAATTAAAATGGTCTTAAAAATTTTAACTAGTAAATTTAAATTATGTAATATTCAGAAGGTCTGTGCAATCTTTCACAAAGCATATAAAAAATATCATGATTTTCTTGCTAAAATAGAACACACACAAAATTCAAAACGTGAAAATTTATCTGGAAAAAAACAACAACTCCAACTGCAGCATCGGTTGAACTTCAGAATCACCAATATAAAAAAGAACCAAAGATTGTTAATGAGATCTGTGTCCGGGGATCAATTTGTTGAGATAAGAGCTTCTCTATCGGATTTGACGAACTGAAATTCCGAACTGAGCATTTAGAAAGAGCGCCTTTACGTATTGATCTTCACCTCGGTCGCTAGAGGGCAGCAGTGGTCAAAGTTCGATTCTGCGTATTTTCCCCGGTTTCGAGGTTTCCGATTCAGGAGATGCTACTTGATATACTATTCACCTTCATATAGAAAAGGGTCCTTCATTTTAAAATCTTCTTTGGGGTAAGTGAAATTTTCCTTCTTTTAGAGTCTTTTCTGTCCAAATAATTTCGCTGCAGAACTCTTTTGCGGAATGCTATAAAATAATCGATTTTATCGCAACTTCCCCGACTTGTGCTTTCTCTGCGATAATGGGTTTGCAGTGAAGCTAAGTATACGATATATTTTGTGAATGGGCGAGACATTTAGATTTTAAGGTTGTGCGGTTCTTTTGTATTTTGAGTTATTTTTAGTTTAATGCAGATTTTATAGTTATTGAAAATTAATTTATACGAACGATTTTACCATTAGAAAATAATGTTTTAATTATTTTCGTTCTGTCATTGAAAAGGGACAAAAGTGTATTTTAAAGTTATCAAAATTATTGACTAAAATGTAGCGCTAGAAATTATTGAAAGAGTTTTGTTGAACAGCAAAAGTCAAGAAAAATTCATGTTTTCATTTAAAAACAAGGAATGACAATTCTTAGTGGCATTTTGTTAAAATGCAACCTGAGATTTTAAAAGAAAAAAATCATGTTTTAAAATTGTATGAGCTGCTTTGTATTTTGATTTATTTTAGCTTAAGAAAAATTTTATATCCTATAAAAATAACGTGTGTGAAAAATAATTCAATGAGGCTAAACGTACGATATTATTAGTTAATGGGCGAGGCATTCAGATTTTAAGGTCATACGATTCTTTTTTATTTCTCTATATTTTTAGTTTAATGTAAATTTTATAATCATTGAAAAACAATTTAGCAAATTTTAAGAGAAAGGCGCTGGTTTTTAATTAATTAATTTGATTCTGTGTTTGAAAGGAAACGAAAATAATTTTTGTAATAATTAAGATTATTGGCCGAATTTTTTAAAAAAATAGTTAAAAATTAAGTTAGTTAAAACTTAAGTTATAGGAAGTTAAGTTAGTTAAATCTTAAATTATAGAACGAGTTTGTCAAATAATTAGATTCCTGAAAAATCTATATTTTCTTTTGAAAAGAACGAGAGACATCGTTAGTTGCATTTAGTTTTATTTTTTCATAAAACTAAATGGACCTTGGAATTTTAAGATGAAAAAACTCGTATGTTAAGGGCTTTTTTTAGTATCTTGATTAATTTTTATATTAAGAAAAATTGTGTAACCAATAAAACTAGTGTGAGTAATTTAGTCCAGGATAAATATTTTTGTGTTATTATTTTAGTTCTGTCGTTGAAAAGTAATAAATGAATTTTACGACTTACTAAAATTTTTGACTAAAACTATTGATTGAATATATTAATTAATAAATATGCTTAAGGAAGATTGTTTCGGAAAAAAACATTAGATTTTAAATTTAATTTTAAACAATTCTATCTGTGTTTAGTTTCTAAAATGGAATATATTTTTGTAGAAGCAGTTTGGTTCTATTTCCCGTAACAAAAAATATTCAGTTTTAATTTCTGATTGTTAAACTTAATAATCAAGATTATTGAATAAATCCAATGCAAGGTAAAGAATAAATATAATAACGAAAAAGGAACGGAAAAAGAAATTTTGATAAAAATTGTTTTTTATTTAAAACAAAGAAAATTTTATTTAATATTAATAAATAAAGAAAAAGTTTAAAGGAGTTATTGTACAATGTATACAACAAATAGTAAAATACTAATATAAATTATATTTGAGAACGTCAAGTTGAAGTTTTATATTAATATTATCAATAGTCGATAAATATTTTGGCATTATTCCATCAGGGAAAGGTTAAACGTTTGAATCATTAAAACATCGCGTTGAGATATTTGTTCTAAGAATTAATATTACATTGCCCTTTAAGAAAAGATTTTTCTTTATAATTATTGAAATATATACAAAAGATGCGAGAAAGATTAATTGTTTAGATTTAAAATAATTTTATTAATCGTTAATAACATTATTAGTGGAATATTTATTTGCTTTTTTATAAATTAATAACTTAATATTCCGTAAAAACTCTATAAATAAAAATTCTGTATAATTGTATAAAATTTTAATTTATAATAGTAATTTTGAATAATAATAATGATTAATTAATATTTATCTGATAAATATTTTCATAAACTACGTTGATATTTCATTTCGTAAATTTTGCATGTTGATGAAATATTTTCACTATATTATTGGAATGATTTTAATTTTTTTTTTATCATTTGATTTTCAAGAAATAATTGTTACATAAGTATTTAACAATAAAAATTCTCCGAATGAAAATTTTAATAATAGAATATTAGCTCTGTATTGGATTTTCATGGTAATATAGTAATAATGATAGAATTCATACGAATGATTTTTGAGTAATTTCATTTTAATAAATTTTAAATTAATATTTTAAAAAGTGATATTGAAATTTTTTTTTAAATCAAGAATCAAATGGATTTCGAAAGAGAAAAATATTTAATATCGCATAAGATAATTTTTCAAATTTTAATTTCGGAAACATTCTGAATCATTGTAATAATTTTTAATTATTAATAATATCAATTTAATTTATATTTTTTAATTATTTTGAATAATAATCAGAAGAATTAAAAATATTTATCTGACAGATAAATACTCATGTTATTGGATTAATTTTAATAATTTGTTAACATTTTATTCTTTATCCTTATTTGTTTTGTAACTATTTAACTAATAAAAATCTACGAATGCAATTTTTAGTAATAAAATATTAACTGCATATTGTATTTTATGGTAATGTTGTAATAAGAATAGAATTTATACTAACGATAATTTCATTTTGATAAATTTTAAATTAGCATTTTTAAAATATATAAATTTTTTTCTTAACAGCAAAAATAAAATTGGTTTTAGAAAGAGAAAAGAATTTAACCTCACATAAGATAAAGTTTCAGATTTTAATTTCAGTAACTGATTTAACCTCAATTTTGAAAATATATAACGATTAACATTTATTATCATTAATACTTGCATTAATCATTTTTAATGAGAATAAAATTATATTAATTTCAGAATTAATTTCGAAAATACCACTGAACAGAAAAATGTTTTTTAAATTCAGTTTTTATAATTAACCTTTAAAAGCAAGATTTTCCAAATTTAAAAAAATGTCAATGTGTTTATTCCAGTAGCCATATAAAGAGAAAATGATTAAAAAAAGCACGATACATATTTTATATATTTATTTCGAAATAAAAGAAGGTATCAGTTTTCAAACAGATATCAATTCGTCAAGAAAAACATACACCTGCCAAAAATAACTATATTATAGCAAAAATAAAATACTCACTTACCTCAAAAGTAATTTTATTTTTCGGAACAATGAAATGCCTTAAAGATTTGTTCCTCTAAACTTTTTCTAAAAATATATCACTTGTTTAATACGGCGTGAAACAAAATTTCATATTATTTGAACAATTTTGACAGCTGACTTTTATATTTTTAACTTCTGTTCAAAAAACATTTCGCAATAATAGCATTCATGCGGCCAAATATTAAAAACTAACCAATTGCAAGTGCAATTCGATTTAAAACTTCGGTATTAAATTTGAAACTTAGGGCATTTAAAGGTTAAAGGAATCATATTGATTTGTTAAGGTTTTATCAAATAAATTATTTAGTAATTTTTATCTAAAAATATTAAATATGAGATAATGGGTAATACAAATACGAAGAAAAAAAACATTGATTCGAGCAAATTTTTTTAACAGTTTTTAATGAATTTTCTTTTCAATATTTTATTGCTGGTTCTGTGTTGTTTATAGCCACGAAATTTTAACTAATTTATGAAAGTTGGAAAGTTTTTGGCATAAATTAAGTATGGGTGAAATATTATGTAAGCATTTATGTATCTAATGATAGCTTTTTTCTGATTCCATTTAATTCAAGTGCAAATGAGAAGTTTAAATACAGATCAAGATTTAATTATTATTATTTTACTTTCTGCCCAAAACAAAATTCTACATTAATTTGAATATGCTAACATAAATTCTAACTAGGAAAAATCTTTTAAATGCAAAATCTTGAATTCTAAATTAGATAAAAAAATTAAAATACATAAAAAAATGATCAATCCCTAAAATTAAATTTTTAAAATGTTTTTGTTTAGTTCGAATTCTTTTAATTTCATTTGTTTTAAATCCATATATGGATAATAATTAAAAAAATAATGAATAGTATAAAAAAATTGAGAAAAAATCTTGCTATATAAAAAAATTGTTGAGTCAATTAATTATTATTTTTGTTTTAGTAACTTCATGTTTTATTTATTCTTTTTTTATGACTCATGATTGCGCTTTATCCATGTTTGTGCGCAATTGTATTTAAACAGATGCTTGCTGTTTATAATTACTGTAGTAACTAAGTTAAAATAATGAAATAGGTAGAAACCTGACCAATTGTATTTGACAAAAAACAAATATTGTCTTAATATTTTATAATTTAGGTGTACGTACACACTAGAAATTTTTTTTAAAAATTTTAACTTTAAAAATCCAGTTTTTTTACAGTAAGTCATTAATATATGTTTAAACTCATTTCACTGAGAAAGAAACCATATTATACTAATAATTAATTGATTAATTAATATTTAATGAGCTAATTAGCCTATTTTTTTAAACATGATATCTTAAATTCTAATTTGTACAGACACACAATTCTAGTTGGAAATGATGCCTAATATTAGTCTTCATGTTGTCTGCCTCAATAAAATTATAAAAATATATAGATTTTTTTAACATTTTTTTCATCAACGATGAATAGAAAAAGCGAGATTTTTTCTGTCATTTTAAATTTTAAATAGCTATTAAAAATTTATTTCTATAAATAGAATTTTCATTGAAACACAAAAGATCCACCGTTTTATATAGATTTTGATATATAAATTTTGATTTGATATATAAATAATTGTATTTGGTTCATTTCTTGTTGAGTTATGATTGTTTGAATGAAGCGACATAGTGGAAAAATATCATTCTTCACAAAATGAGTTTAAAAAAAAAAACCGAAAATGGAGTTTGTAGTGAAAGTACCTCTAGAAAAATAATTATAACTCGATAAATATTCCGAATATTGACGGTATAGGCCTAATCTTCCTAGATAGAAATCAGTCTCTGTAAATCTTGAATACATATGGGAAATTTGTAGAACGTTATAAAATGCTTTGTTTCTTTTTATTTTTATTTACTTTTTCTCTTAACTTCTGGAGTGTTTGACAATGCCAACATCAAAAGGTTTCTTGAAAACTTTTATTTTAATCAAATTCTCATTGGCTGGGCGCTTTTAAATATCATTGCATGATATATGTTTCCTAGGGAAGAGTTGCAGACATTTTTCCACACATTATCAAAAAGTGTGGAAAAAAACCAAAATGAGCAGTGGCCTTCTGACAATTGGAAACTTTTTGAAATTCCAAAGGTGTAAGAAACTCTGCTATCCTGATTGTTCAGAGACTATTGACTAAAGAACTAGGGAATGCTTAGTCAACAATATTTATAGACATCATTATGTTTTTTTCTCACGTATTCTACTCTATTTTTTATTATTTCCCCTCCTTATTTTCACTCCATACTGTATTTTTATTTTTACTTTATATTATTTGATTCTGTTGTTTGACATTCTGAACGGTATTCGGGCTTGTCCTTTCGTGACCTACTATTTTATTCAGTGAATTCCTACCGGATGGGTTGTTCCGCGTTCGACCCAGCTTTTTCCATTCGGTTTCCGAATGGGCAGGGTGTTGATTTTGTATAATTCAGGGCTTATTATTGCAAATGTTACATTATAATAAAAATATTCAACATTTATAATTTTCCAAGTTTTTAATCTATAATTCAAATACTATCTATAAAGGTATATTCTATATACCAAATTCTATCTATAAAGGTATATTCTATATACCAAATTTTATCTATAAAGGTATATTCTATATACCAAATTCTATCTATAAAGGTATATTCTATGTACCAAATTCTATCTATAAAGGTATATTCTATATACCAATTTCTATCTATAAAGGTATATTCTATGTACCAATTTCTATCTATAAAGGTATATTCTATATACCAAATTCTATCTATAAAGGCATATTCTATGTACCAAATTGTATCTATAAAGGTATATTCTATATACCAAATTCTATCTATAAAGGTATATTCTATGTACCAAATTCTATCTATAAAGGTATATTCTATGTACCAAATTCTATCTATAAAGGTATATTCTATATACCAATTTCTATCTATAAAGGTATATTCTATATACCAATTTCTATCTATAAAGGTATATTCTATGTACCAATTTCTATCTATAAAGGTATATTCTATATACCAAATTCTATCTATAAAGGCATATTCTATATACCAAATTCTATCTATAAAGGTATATTCTATATATTCTAAATACCAAACTCTATCTATAAAGGTATATTCTATATATTCTATATACCAATTTCTATCTATAAAGGTATATTCTATATACCAAATTCTATCTATAAAGGCATATTCTATATACCAAATTATATCTATAAAGGTTGATTTTCACATCATTCTTGGTCACTTATTGTAAAATACCTGCATCCATAATTCCATTTCTTTCTTTCAAGTAATGTAATCCCCTGGTAATAAATTGCCATATAATTTACAATTTATCGGCACATTTTTTTTTAGAATAGCAATATAATTAATTCTCTGACAAAGAGCTCCGAGCGACTATCTACTTGTTGTGTTTACATTGCTTTTCTCAATTGTAAAACTAAATTTCTGTATTACTGACTTATCTTTAAATTTTGTTGCATGATTTTAGAAATGTCATGTATCTTTCGATTGTGCAGTCTAGATCTAAATTATTGCCTTAATTATTATTTAATCATTTAAGGAATGTGAAATTATTTTAATACGAGCCGCCTTTGGTGACCGGCTTGTTCAATCGGAATATTGGTAGCTTTTAAATTGTTAATATGGGATGGATTTAATTGAAATTTTATCTCATAATTTAATGAGACCGAAAAATACGAATTTATTGAAGTCAGTCTTTTAGAAGTTATTGCTGAATTATCGTGAATTAAAAAGTATGTATACTATGAAATATAAGTGGAAGCGAAAATCCTACTTTGAAATTAAAAGTCCAAAGAAAACATTTTTTTTATCGTAATTTAAAAAATAGTTAACGTACGTGATTGAATGTTTTGATGAAGCGATAAAAGTAGTTTGAGTTTTATTATAACATTTAAGATATTAGTACAAATTCTATTTTGAAATAATATTAAAAAAAACTCAAATATTTAAATGAAACAAATTATAAAAAAATGAAATCTACGATCGTAAATTCAAGTTATCATGTAAGAACATTATTATTTTTAAGTCATTATGTGTCTTATTTAATTTTAATCATTAACCTGTTTAAACCGGTTTGAAACAATCACGAGACTTCTCTATCGGTCTCTATCTCTCTCTCTATATAAAATGAATTTTTTAAAAAATTTTCATTTTCAATTTTTCTAGCTGGCAAACAAAGTTTTGGAACTTGACCGATTTTGAAATGAAAAAAAACAAAAAAAAAAAACATCGTTTTTCTAAATATCGACGCATGCGTAATCTGATAGTCTCGTGATTGTTTCAAACCGGTTTAAACTGGTTAATGACTTAAATTAATTAAGACAATTTGTAAGAATTTAGTGAATGAATAATTTGGAAATCAAGTTGTAACTTTAATTGGCGATAAATCGCCAAATGTGTCAACTTTCTGCTTTATGTTCTAATAACCCTAAAAGCGAAAAATTGATGTGTCAAAAGCGATAAATCACCAATTTGTTGCCTACGCATTTTGAGACTTCAAAAACCTCAAACCAAAACAACATCATATTCTCACACGATAAAAATCAAAATTAGAGAAAAAAATATATGGAAATGGAAAAAAAAGAGGTGATGACATTTAGATGACTTTAGAGTTTTGGGATAGAGTAAAATTTATTTTGTGAGAAAATTTTTCGAAAATATACTTGAAAAAAAAACTTGTTTAATTTTCATTTAACTTATATTTTAATTAAGTTTAGGATCAGAAATTTAATAATGACCCTTATCTTGTTTTAAATAGAAGGTGCGCCAAATTTGTACATCGTGTAAAGATCGTGTAAAAACCATCGATTATTATGAAAGATGTACAAACATTCATCTTTAAAAGCATATAAATAAGAAATCAATAATAATATATATTATTGAAGATTTTTTCACAAGTTTAAAAAATTTCTTAATTTTATGTTATCTTTTATTTGTAGTAAAATATACAAATTAATGATTTTTATCATTTAAATATCTTTTGCTTATTTCTTCGTATTATCTAGTGCATGTACTATAATATACTATTCATAATCTTTTTATTTTCTGTCAAATGTTTACTAATGTATTTTTTTAAATAAAAATTAATTATTATTCAATTTTATTTTTAAAAGATTTTAAGATATCTATTATGTTATTCGAAAGATGATGAGGAATTATCTGAAGGAAGATTGAAGCATTTTATGAATTTTAACAAATAACATTTAAACATCTTCTCTTCTTCTGTTATTGATAAATATTTTGTAGTTAATAAGATATAGTTATAAAAATTGGTTAAATAGTTGAAAGATTCATTGTATGGGTAAATGTGCTGAAAAAAAGTATTTTCGAACAAAAATTGTTACTGAATTTTTTCATGAACTCTTTCAAGCGTATCGATTTCTTATCCGAATGATTTGCCTTGCTGTTTTTCAACGAATGCTTTTTTAAAGAATGGGACATATATTTTAAAAATCTTTCATTTTTTCTCTCTGTTATATATAAAAAGAATTTTCATAAAATCAAAGTAAACAGATAGATCTATAATTTTTAAACTTAAAACAGAACAAAATGAAATGTTCCACATAATAAAGTACATATTTAGAAGTAATAATTATTTTCTGTACTAATGTTACTGACGTTGTACTGTTGACCTTACCTTGATGTATGTGAAACGGTGTGAACGTTATTCCATTTAGTATATCTCTTCTATCGTATATGGATCGTATTGGAAGCATAATCACTATTTTGCCTTAGATATTTTAACGAAAGATAAATGCTGAAATGATTTTTCTGTAGATATTTTCTTGTTCAGAAGTATATATAAAAAAAACTAATGTTAGAAAATGCATTTACACACGTACCCACGCACACACACACACACACACACACACACACACACACACACACACACACACACACACACACACACACACACACACACACACACACACACACACACACACACGCGCGCGCGCGCGCGCTCTCTCTCATGGACACACGCTTCTCTTAGAAAATTTTATTAGAGATAAATACCAAAGATGGTTATGCTAAAGAAAAATTTTTTGTTCAAAAGGATATATAAATAAAAAAACTAATGTTAGAAATACATTTACACGCACACGCATGCACACATACTCACATACACACACATTTATATATACGCACATGCTCGTGCAAAAGAAAAGATTAAGAGTGCATCTTTTTTATAATATCCGTGTATACAAATATACTTGCAAAAGAAAACACTTTGCTATTCTGTTGCATTCCGTCAACAGGTGAATCTTCTCCTTTCAAATATTTTCAAACTTCCATTATTATTTTAGAAACACGCTAAGGTATTTATTATCTTTGTTACTTAATTCTACATCTCAAACAAATCGAAAAAATTCAAATATTTTAATTCAGTCTCATGCCAAGCATTAGAGGAATAAAGGACTCCCGAATGAAAGGACGTAATTCCACATTCTTTTTTGATGAATAGCGAGAATTCCTTTATCATCAAGAAAGGTCCTTTTTGGTCATTCCCTCCTAAAATTCCACCCCTATTATTCTGCTGAGAAGCCACATTTTTATCTGACTGTGAAAGAAGGTTGAATAGTATTTATGCACGTTCTAATTCTTCTTCCTTTTTTAATAAAAAGGAGAACCGATCTTTTTGTCTATCCCGGGAGAAATGTAAATTTCCTTCTGGAGCTATTTTAGTGCGGAGAAGGAGAGTTTTGGTGGAATGCATATGGTGACTTCTAAAATTTAATAAGGTTTTATCGACTTATGCTTTATTCTTAATGAATAATGTTGCTTGTTGATGGCGTCTCGCTTTCAAAGGATTTACATGCTCGATTCATTAAGGAGCCCATTAGAATGCTGATTTTGCTCATTAAATATGCCTACATGAGTCATATATACTCATAATGGAGTATATATTAATAGGATGACTAAAGCTGTTCTATCATGTAACCGTGATGTTAAGCAGCATTATTGTAAAATTGGTAATTTTATCTTTACTTCCGATTCCGGTTGGGTTTGCCACTAGAGGTGTGCCTGCTTAACTCTAACTAAAACACAAATGGGGTTCAATTTCTTTTGAAAACCCTGCAAGAAGTAAAACTTTATCGTCCCTAAATTGGAACTAAGTTTGACTTCTGCCTCCGGTGACATCAAGGTACTTCAAGGTGGCTTTTTTTAAACAAAAGATGCTTTACTTTCAATTTTTCTTGAGTCTGTAATGAAAGCTAATAAGTCAGTTAACAGCTACGCTACACGGGCAATTGCTTTTGTTTTGTGGTCATGTTACTCGGCTGCGAACCACAAGGTCCTAGGTTCTATCCTCGCTCATCACAATGGCTCTTGAATTGGGTAAATGTACGATGCTATTGAGCTAGATGCTAGAGATTTTACCCACTTACCTTTAAATGGAACGCAAATGTGGTCCAGTTTTTCTTGAAAGGTTCTTCAGAAAGTATACTTTATAGCCCTATTTTGAAGCTAAGTTTGATTTCTGTCTCAAATCACACCTAAGTACACCAAGTTGGCATTGACTATTAAAAGATGCCCCAATTACAATTTTTCATGAGTACATAACTCTTTAAATTGTTATATATTTTCTAAAAAAGGTGGAATTAAAACTATCAAGAATATAAACTCTGATATGGAAGCATGGAATGGAATCCATCGGGTAATGCGCCGTCCCTGTCATTCTTAGTTTAAAATTTCGAGGTTCGTTTCTAATTATTTTATGTAATTTCATGGTTATAAGTGCGATAGATTCGTTTCATGATTTTGCGGGCAAACCCATAAACTTCTTTTAATAAGTAGAGATATAAAACACATTCTATAATTGGTGCATTGCCACAAATTAAAGTTTATCTAACATAGAGTTTAATAATATATTTTTTTATATAAATATGTCAAAATTGTAATGTAAGCAGTTTGCTGAATTTAAAATTGAACATTTAGGTCGAATTACTTTTGTTTGTATTGTTAGTGGATTTCCGAATACCTTTAAAAGAGTATATTTTCTAGTAAAATACTTAATGTTTTTAGGCCTTATTCGGTCAAAAATTTTATGAGCCACCGAAAACAAGCCAATATTATATAAAAAAAATATTGACTATTAAAATATTTATTATATTATAAAAAATTATTATAAAAAAAATTATATAAATATTACTGCAATTTATGGAATATTGCAGTAATTTTAATAAAATATATCAAAAATTAAAACTGTAATATCTTTTTATTTGATGGTATAGTATACCATATGTCATACCATTCCAATACTGTTAGCTCCATTCTAAAGCCTCGTAGGAATTCTGGACATGGACGACCTAAGGTTTATTTAACATTGTAATATTTTAGATTGAACAGTATAAAAAAATTTATTAAGGTCCATAGAAATTGCTTACCCCAGCAATCAACATCCTATGCATTACCAGTAATCAACATTCCTGCAGAAGTAATTAGAACCTCCTTAGAAGTAATTATCACTATAAGAAGTTTATTAGAGAAGATTTAACTTCGTTATATTTTTACTTTGACAGATTGTAATATATGAATCAAATTTCACATTGATCGGTTCCGTTTATTATATATAACGCCTTATCCAATCTTCCTTATCCAGAAATAATAAGTGAGGGAAAATTATGATCCTAAAGATTTGCTGAGAGAAGATTTAACCCCACAAAGTTCTTAGTTAAGCTAGTCAATAAATATGAATAAAATTTCATGCAAATTAGTTCGTGAGAATAGATATTTAAGTGATTCTCCGATAACCATAAGTGTGACGAATCGATCAATGAGGAACACGTGCATCAATTTTCAGCAAAATTACGCTGTTTCATAGAAGTGATGCCGAAATTATAGTACAAATAAAATAATATCGAAAGAATATTATGTACATAACAATATTCTGCTTATCTTAGCCCACAATATTTTGATATATACCTGGAAACTGGATGCAGGAGGATTCAAAAGTTCATGAAGAAAACTAAAGATTAAATGAAGCATACAGAAACAAGCTCTTTTTACTGTGAATTGCAGAGTTGTAAACATAAAAGGTGACAGCTACAATACCAGGGATTTCTCTACTTTAAAAAAATGATATACGAAACAAAATGTTAAAAAGTGTCTTTTTATTCAATTAAATACAAGTTTTTCAGGTACTTAAAGATTATATAGGCTATGACTCCAAGGGGGGAAAACGGAGCCAAATTCTGGTTCTGCTTTTAATTATCGGTTAGTTTCTCGGAATCATCAGTTCTCGCCAATTATTTTGTTGGCGACTATTAAGAAAAACTGTCACAAGCACGTGGAGGCATCTTTTGTTAAGTATCATTCACAAGTTTACAAACGCACAATAACACAATTTCGTGCATAACAACATTACAAATCATTCGTGACAAATCCATGATAAATCCAAAAACAATCCATGACAAATACAAATGCTAGTTGTATCTTTGTAAACATACATATATATATATATATATAAAACTTTTTTCTTCCTATTTGAATTAATAGGGAGACTTATTTTTGACTATTCTTTAAAAATCGTTACTCATCCATTTTAATTATTATTATTTGAATTTGATATTGACTTCACAGTATAGTTGAGAATTCGAAATGGTATAAAAATGGGATGGGGGAACGTCAATATTTTGCTTAAGTAACAGACCGTAAATTATAATTTTATTTAAATCACCCACCCAGATCGCTTCCAGGAATGCATTCCTTTTAATCTCCCTTCGAATTCACCCCTCTCCACAAGCACACACAGAGAGAGAAAGAAAGAGAGTCAGATACACACACACACACACACACACACACACACACACACACACACACACACACACACACACACACACACACAGAGAGAGAGAGAGAGAGAGAGAGAGAGAGAGAGAGAGAGAGAGAGAGAGTCAGTCACACACACACACGCACGCAGAGAGAGAAAGAGAGAGGGAGGGAGTCAGATACACATACAGAGAGCGAGCGAGAGAGAGAGAGAATCAGATACAGAGAGTCAGATACACGCAGAGAAAGAAAGAGAGAATCAGATGCACTTACACACACACACACACACACACACACACACACACACACAGAGAGAGAGAGAGAGAGAGAGAGAGAGAGAGAGAGAGAGAGAGAGAGAGAGAGAGAGAGAGAGAGAGAGAGAGAGAGAGAGAGAAAATGAGATACAGAGAGATTCAGATACACGCAGAGAGAGAAAGAGAGAATGAGATACACTTATACACACACACAGAGAGAGAGAGACAGAGAGAATCAGATACATACATAGAGAGTGAGAGAGCAAGACACACACACAGAGAGAGTAAGAGTGAGAGAGAGAGAGTGAGAAAGACACAGAGCGAGAGAATGAGAGAGAAAGACAGACAGAGAGTGAGAGAGTGAGAAAGACAGAGAGAGAGAGTGAGAGAGAAAGACAGAGAGAGAGAGTGAGTGAGAGAGAAAGACAGAGAGAGTGAGTGAGTGAGAGAGAAAGACAGAGAGAGAGAGAGAGTGAGAGAGAATGAGAGAGAAAGACACAGAGAGAGTGAGAGAGAAAGACAGAGAGAGAGAGTGAGAGAGAAAGACAGAGAGAGAGTGAGAGAGAAAGACAGAGAGAGAGAGTGAGAGAGAAAGACACAGAGGGAGAAACACACGCACGCGAGCACACACACACACACACACACACACACACACACACACACACACACACACACACACACACACACACACACACACACACACACACACTTGTTATTATTAATAGAAGTCCCATTCCCTATATTATAACTTTGATTAATTCACGTTTACCTTTGCTAATTAATAAATTACGTTAAATATTTAACAATGTAACAATATAATATTGCTCAAACCAAATCTAAATTCCAAGGTTGCTGAAACAACTTGGAACCAAAGCAAATAAAAAAGAATTTGTATAGACTGAACTACAGCCAAAACTTAGTAATCTACTGATGCTAGACATGCGCTGGAAAATTAATTTTCAAATAAATCTCTTTCCTTTCGTACCATTTACGAAATGATTTAGTATTTTTTGTTCTATGGAGTGATTAATTAATTTTATCGTTAGAGATTTTCTTTTTCTTCGTTGTCATGAAGAATTCGATATTGATTTTTTCAAAACCCTTGCACATTCTTTCATCATTAGATTCCCGCCACTGCATTTGATGACGTGGAAGAAATTATTGAGAGTAGCGTTTCGAAGATTTTAAATTATTTCTTGTAATATTTCTTTACTTTGATTCTTATAAGAAAATAAGCCTAAGAATATACGTATGAATAATACGACAGTTTATTATGTAGTCTTTTTTTACTTTAATATATAAAAATGCAAAGAAATTAAATTAAACTTTAAATATAAAGAAAGTACAGTAACCGTCAAAAAATTTGAACTCGAGATTTTGACAAATATGCACATTTTAGACCTCCTTGAGATCGAAAAACACATTTTTGGAAAATGTCCATCGGTCTGTTTGTGACAAAGATAACTTTTAACCGCTTTATTCTAGACGGTAAAAATTTGCTATACCGTCTTTACGCCAAATTTACAGATTTCTATCAGAATTTGAGTAAAATTTGTTCAGAGAAATTTGGTCTGTCTGTCACAAATTCCCATACCAAATTTGTAACATTTAAGTCATTGTATTTTAGAATTATCATTTTTACTTGTCTCTGAAACTACAGACAGACAAACAGTCAGTCAATCCGTAATTGGATTTGGCTCAAAATTTGACAGGTGTCTCTGTACCATAAATGTTAAATCTGTGAACTGAATTTTAATTTTGCTAGCTCTCTTGAATTCGTCATTAACTTGCCAACTTATGATCGAACGGACGGACTTCTCTGAACAGAGTTTTACTCAAAATTTGATAGAAATCTGTAAATTTGGTGTAAAGCCCGTATTCCAAATTTCAACTATCTAGATCAAATCGTTTTCAAGTTATCTTTGTTTCAGATAGACGGAAAGACATTTCAAAGATTTGTTTCACGAACTGAGGGAGGTCTAAAACGTAGAGATTCGTCGAAATCTCGAGTTCGAACTTTTTGACAATTACTATACTTTGTATACGAGTCTCTATACTATGCAAACGAAAAAGTACACCCCCCCCATAAATTAACCTCTTCATGCACTTGAAGAGCATGTGTGTTTTTCATGGTATTTCGTCTTTCTGTTGCTGTTGTTTTCTTAATTTTTATTTACTTGTATATGAAGTATAGAGGGAGTATTATAACCATAAAAAAATTTGATTCAATGTTTAACGAATTTCAAATATCAAATCTCTAGTTTCATTAGAATGCCAAAAAGGTGAACAAAATACATATTATCACGATAGATTGATTAAAATTGATTCACGCCAAAGATATTGTTACAAATCTGTAATTTTGCTATCCGGCACGAATAGTGTCATCCTGGAAAAACCGTTAAAACCTTTGTAAGATCTGTACTTTGCGTGCTGAGCTTGACTACCATTTGGCGACTTGGCGAGGAATTTGGCGAGTTTGGCGACTAAATGGATAATACCGGAAAGTTTGAGAAGTTTCACGATCCATCCAGTAATAACCGAGATATACTCAGGTACGCCCTGATTGGTCTGAAGATTCTAGCCCCGCCTCCCGGAACTATAAAAGACGAGCACTCTGAAGTTGGGAGGAAGTTGTGTGTATCGTCGGTCGTCGTGTGTAAGAAGTCGTATGTATCGTCAAAAGTCGTGTGTAAGAAGTCGTATGTATCGTCAAAAGTCGTGTGTGAGAGCAGTCGGAGTCGCCGACAAAATAAGATTTTTGGAGAGGATTAGACAACAAGCAAGCAAGCTGCTGAACTAGCGATTAAATGTGTTGCGATTGATTAGCGGTATTTGTAGAAGAAAAATTTTGTAACAATATATTCCTTAACTATTGTTCGCTAATGATATACAAGGCTTTTGTAACCTTATCCAAGGTCCAGAATTTTATGCGGGGAGAATATTTGAGATAATTTAGGGACGATTACTCTCTTTGGTATTTTTAATAATGCGGTAATCTATTTATTTTGCTATGCTTACTCGGCTTTAATTATTATCGCATCTAGAATACACATTCTTAGTTTTTGTATTCGCTGACATTGCAACAGAAAAAAAAATCAAATCAAAATTTGTCAACAAATTTTGGGATTTGTGAATGGCATTACACAGCACTATGACACAGAAAATTTTATTTTACAAACGCCTTTTGTGTACGTGTGTTGTAGGACGCCGATATAAGCCATCATTTTGCATAATAATTATATAATCAACATGGAAAGTTCACATCCATGTTGATTATAAATGTAAATAAAATAATGTAAAATAAAATTTTCTTCAATTTTACCATAAGCTAGTAGCTTGTGACGATCATCTTGTTCGTGAGAATATAAATCATTCAAAAAACAATTTTTATTCAACAATTTTTGGAGACATCAAAGCTGTGTATGTCAGTAATTTTCAACCTATCCCGTTGATCATGTACAAAACCCTTCTCAATAGAGTCGAGTCCTTAGTTAAATTAAAAACTCAGGGGTTTGAATGATCTATTTCAACTTGCTTTTGTTATAATTGAAGCATCCAAATTTCAATTATAACAATTTCGCTTGCTGTTTACCTATGGCCGCGGTGGCCTGGTGGTAAGGTCTCGGCTTAGGAACCGGAGGGTTTCAGGTTCGAGACCCGATTCCATCGAAGAACCGTCGTGTAAGGGGGTCTGTTGCACGTTAAATCCGTCATGACCAAACGTCCTCCCGCTGGTGTGGTGTGGTGTGGAGAGGGGGTGCCAGCTCATGTGTCGTCCTCGTCATCTGACCAGGGTTTAAAATTCCGTCCGTCTCAAAATAGCCCTAGTGTTGCTTCAAACGGGACGTTAATATAACTAAACTAAACTAAACTTCTGTTTACCTATGTTTAATTCTTGTATTTTAGCTTTCAATAAGGGAAGAAAATGTCGCAAATATTTATAATTCCTTCTCGTTGCTCAGTATAGGGGTGAGAGGAAAGATGGAAGAAGGAGGTGTTTAAATTTAACAATAAGAGGAATTCGGATTATTCATCAACTTAGGAGACATAAAGACAGCAGATAGCTCATAAATCGTCTGAAAAATATACTGATTCACAAGGAAATACATTAGAGCAATTTTTATTTATTGTGGAGTCCAAACATTAAATTATGTTAACCCTTTAATGGGCCATTTTTTTCTAGTCATATTATGTTTTAATATTTTTAGGCTTGAAATTAGAATAAGAAAAGGGATTCATTTAGCTTATTAGATAAATTTAATTTGATTAATTAATAGTTAAGTAACAAATCAAGGCACATTATTTTGTGCGAGATAAAGAACTGAAGCATCCAAGTTTCTGTTTTTCTAAAAAAAATTATCAGAACTTATGCCAACCTACATAATTTCATACAAAGATTGATAAATTGGGTGGGAAGCATACTTTCCACGGCCCTATAAAGGGTTAAATTAATGGAAGATTTCAGATCTTTAAATTTGGTAACTATTTTTTTATATCATTATAATAATTTTTTTAAAAATATTACTACGCCTTTTTTATTTTTTCTTGAATTTTTTACAACATTTTGAAATTAACAATGTTAGATATTTATGTTTACATTTAATGATATTATATAAAATATTCTACGTGCCACTCCTGAAAGCCTTTTTGCTGTTTGAACGAACCATATAAACAATCAGTGATACTTACATAAGTATAGGGTTTTAAAAAAAACCCTGAACGAAAAAGTATCTAATGGGACGCAAAACAAGGCCAAAGAGTGACGAAGAATTCCAGAAATGGACCATCCTTCACCGTCTCACCCCTAAGTGAGGTAGAATCATTGGAAAGTGGAAATTTCGGGATACTGAAACGAATAGGCCAGATATAATTCCATAAATCTGTTTTTCGGGTTCAGGGAAGGTTGAAACATAAAGATTAATGAAAATCCTGAATTCAAATTTTTTTTTTTGACGATTACATTCTTCCTCTTTGCATATGAGAAAATAAAAAAAATATATCTCTCTCAATGTCTCATAAAATCCAAAGTTAAATGGTTAATAGGCTTATACACACTCATACGACTGAAACTGTGAGTAAGCCGCAGTCGGTTTCGTCACCCTTAAGTAAGTGACAAGCCCTGGGCATTGCATGACATTTTCTCAGCCGGTGGTCCCCGGATAATCCGGGAATAAACGGTCCGGAAAATGGCCTCTCCTCTCCGGAGGCGGTCGGGGTTCATCAAGGAGGAGATGGAATTAGGAAACCTTCTTCGTCTCGATTAAAACTTCCGCACGATTACGCTGAACTGTGCCCGGAAGTACAGAAGGGAATCTTTTATGGCATCGAATTATTTGATGAGACGATATTTTGTTTTCTTACTTAAACAGAGCAGTAAAATTATTGTTGTAGATTATTTCATTCTAAATCGATTTGGGATGATTGAATGTTTCAAATTTTATTGCTTTCTTATATGCGATATGTAGAAGGAGAAAGTATTGTAAAAACAAGTTTTAATTCAAGATTTTGAATTCTCTGCATGTTTCAGTTCTCCCTGAGTTCAAAAAACACACCTGTCTCTGTACATGTTCATTCATAAATACTTTCAGCAAGAAAGATGAAACTTCGTTTAGTCATATCACTGACTCTCCGACCCTCCCGGTGGCACACGGATGAAAAAAAGAAAACTAACTGATCGAACTGTCGCTTCATCAACACTGGCGTGAACTGTGGTCGAGTCCTAAGGGCCTTTACCGGCCACGGCACAACTCTTCCCTAAGGAAGTACGTCCCGTCATCAATGGTAGGAGCCAGACCTCCAGGGTGGTGAGAACCAACCACCATATAGTAAGCTTCTCATCTTCATTTTGAGGTATCCCCAGGGGATGAAATTTGTATACGGTGTAAATATAAAATTTTTAGTTTCTTACCAAATTTTGGACTAATTCAACTTGAAGGAAATGCATCAGTCCGATTTATTGAATACAACTGAACACGATAAATGCAAAACGTATATAGATAAAATTTAGCATATAGGTTTAACATCCAAAGTACGGATTCTTATCAGAATTTAAATCAAATCTAACAAAGGTAACCACCTGTACTTTTGTATGCATATATTGCCATGACTTCGAAATGACTTCATATGTGATCATGTGAGTACGCCTATCATCAGAAAATTAAATATTTTGTATCAAATTCTGGTTTCAATCAGTCGGAGAAAAGACATCCGAAATGCATATTCGATTTTCTGTCATTTATGTATTAACCACTTCGCACGCCAACGATTAATTGAAAAAAAAAAAGATATGGATCTGATCTGCCCAAAACTGTTTATAAAACATGCTATTGCTGCTCTACCTGCTCATAAGATTATGGAATTCGAGTAAGGCAAATAATAGAATTTGAGTAAGGAATTTGAGTAAGTTGTTGATTCACAGTATAGCAAAGAAAATCAGTAAATATATATCAAATCCATCGAAATGGCATTAATTTAAGAAATATTAATATTTGTCGTGAATCTAATATGCGATTTTTGACATTTCTTTCTAGAGTCGAATCACTGGCGAGCGGTTAACACACAGATACCAGTAAAATCGATAATGTATTTTGAAAATAATCGATAATGTAAATCGATATATATATTTGAAAACCAAAGTTTGATTCATAACAATTTTTGTAACAAGATTGCAAATCAATTTTTGTTTATTTAAGTGATTGTGTTTTTGAGTTACTGCATTTACATATTTTCGAAAGTGCAGACAAAACAGAGTGTGAGCCGCCTTAAATACATTTTGTTCGAAATTTGATAAGAATGTACATTTTAGATAATGAACCTGTGTACCACATTATCTATCCTCTTTACATTTTGTAATTATCGTGTTCACTTGTGCTAGGACAACCGGATGGACAGATTCTCGCTGAATGAATTTCCCTCAAAATTTTACCAAAATCTGCAATACCAGCCATACACCGAATTTCATCCATCTAGCTCAGAGTGTTTTTGAACCCTCTTATACACACACAGCCAGCTATAATTTCAAAAATGTTTTTTCCGGAACTCAGGGAGGACTAAAAAATGAAGGTGTATCAAAGTCCCGAATTTTTTTTTTTTTTTTTTTTTTTTGTAATTTAATATTTAAGACAATAATAAGACCGTAAATAAAGTTGCTTTATTTTATTTAAATTTTTTGATAGATAATTAGATTCTGAAAATTGTTATAACTATAAATTTCTTTATTAACAATTGCCAATTCGCTATGATGTGGAAGATATTCAGATTTATGCGATAATGATTCTTTACTAAACTTTTAGGTAATATTTCTTTTTTCGTGCGATTATTTAAGTCAAGCTTTTGCGCAGTAGCTTCTGAGGGTAAAGACTCCTGAGCACCTGAGGGCAGAAGTCTGACTTCTAGCTAAAATGAAGATAGCACACACACACTCGTACAACCCCCTTTTACAGGGGGGCTCATTCACGCCCCTCACAGTGAGAACACAAGGAGGAGAACAGCCATGCCCGAACCGGGATCGAACCGAGGACGCCCAGGTCACGGGGAAGACGCGCTACCCCTATGCCAGAACGTTGGCTTTTAGGTAATCTATTATGTCACTTGAAAGATTCATCTTAATAAGGGATGTTTATTTTGTGAAATTGCTAGTTCTAAAATAATAGTTAATATAATGCAATTATTTCTGGAGGCCTCTTTAGCATTCAGTAAACTATTTTTAAAATTTTTAATAATAAATTTTTGAAAAAAAGTCCTCTAACGCAAAAAAACTTCATTTGTAATTCTGACTTAAGAGAATAATTTCTGAATTATGGCCTAGTAGAATGTTTAACAAATTGATCACCAAATTTATTTAAAGAAATTCAGCAATGATGAGTTATTTTGCTTCATTCAGAGGCTATCTTGTCACTTACAATTTACCATTGAGATGCCAGTAAGAGAATGTTTTTGTTATGTTAGGAAGGTGAAAAAGGTAGTTGGTGGTCTAAACTTCGTCTCGGAAGACTTACAGATAAGAAAAATCACTGCATCAGGGCAATTAACGAGTCAAGAATGTTTTATATATTTATCATAATGAAAACATTTATATAATTATGTTTTAAATATATATTGGCTTTTAATCAATTTGGGAAAGACAATGTTTCTACATTTCGCTTCGGAGTAATAAATTTGAGAAAATTCTCAGATTACACAATAACTAATAACAAACCTACATGGTACCTGAACCTTTCGAATTCCTACTTTTTGTTATTAATTGACAGTTTTGAAAAGCAAGACAAATCCAATAGAATGATCGGATTGTTCAGATTTGTAGCACAAAAATTTCTGTTACCTCTCAACATAAGAAACATCGAAATTAAAGTATCTGTCTATACTATGATATGAATTTCTATATACAATTATCGAAGGAATCTGCCGAAAGATTGCGGAGCCAACAAAGAGACATCTGTCTGCATGTCTTCATCACAGAGAAAATGTTGCCCAGCCAGGAACATTTAAAAGCATCTCGGAAGAATAACAGAATTTTTTAAATGTATTCAAATAAATCATTATTTACGGGGTATTGCTGTAAGTAAGATGGCTATATACTTTCCAATGGAATCCAACAGTTGTGTGCAACACATAACAATTGTGTTGCTTGTGTGTATTTCCTTTTTTTTGACAATTACTAGTTATTACATTTTTATTTAGACATGGTTCAGAACTTTATAATTCTTTATTCTTTGCTGTTTCCTTTTTTACTGTTCCTTGCATATTTTTGATTAATGCACTCTGTAAAAAGAGCCAGTTTTTATAGCGTGCCAATAAATAAATAACGCCAATAAATAAATAACGCTGCATGAAAGCGAACAGTTTTGCTGAACAATATCATGTCAGCTCAAATAATCCTTACTATTTCCTAAGAGAAAAGGATTTTGATTTGATAATTACAATGCTTTCTCTATGTATATTTCGTTTGCAGAAGGAAACGTTCCCTGTAAAAGCGAAACTCATATTTTTTTAATCTTTTTTATTTGCATAAATTTCCCTTAACTTCATTAAACCATTTAAGCAGAACTGTGAATATTTTTAAAGCGTTTTAAAGAGTATTGAAGCAGAGCTCATGATTTATATCTCCCAAACTTAACTTTAATTAAGACTGCGGTTGTATCTGTTAGGCGAGGAGATTTTATTCTGCCCTTCATTCTCTCCCTCTAGTCCAAACAAACAGTTTTATCCCATTCTCGAAAAGGGGAAACTTTCCCACTCGAGTGGAAATTAGAGCAGAAGCGTAATCGAGGGTAGAATTTTATCGCTTTGCAGCGCCGCAGCGGAAATTATTTCTGCTCACTTCCAAGATTTCCTTTCCTTTTTCTAGGCAGAGATGGAAACGGAATTATTCCTTTCTACCATTAAGTTCTTGGGAAATGTTTTTCAAAAGTCTGATTTTCTTTTTCAGTTTTAGATTGTAGAGTATCGATTAATTTTTTTAAAAAAAAAGAGCGAAAGTGGTTACCTCTCTAACAAACTTGTCATGCCAAAGGACGCCTTACATGGTATTGGCTACAATACTTGGCAAAATATTTATTTTTGGCATGAATATTGCATTTTTACATAATTTATCATTCATTCTTGGCGAGTAATTTGGCGATGAATTCCAGACATGTTGTTAATCGAATTTGTGTTTTGAATGCGTTTTTTCTATTCAATTACAATAAAAATTTGGTCCAAAACTACACTTGTAGTTACAAAACCCAATATTAAAGTTGATGTATTTAAATATTTCCGTTTTTGAGTTATCGCGTTTATATATTTCTAACAGTACAGACAGACAGACGGTTAATCTCTTGTTGAATTCTATTCAAAATTCGATAGTTGTCTGAACTATAGATGCTAATTCTGCATTAAGAATTTGATCTATTTAACTCTCTTCGTTTTGCAGTTATTGTGTTCACCCTTTAAAGGGCCATTTTTTTCAAGTCATATTATGTTAAAATATTTTGAGGCTTGGAATTAGAATGAGAAAAGGTTTTCATTTGGCTTAATAGATAAACTTAATTTGATTAATTAATTAATTTGGTTAATTATAATTAAGTAACAAATCAAGACACATTATTTTGTGTGAGATAAAGAACTGAAGCATCTAAGTTTCTGTCTTTGTAAAAAAATTTGTCAGAACTTATACCAACCTATATAATTTCATACAAAGATTAATAAATTTGGTGGGAAGCATACTTCCTACGGCCCTAGAAAGGGTTAACTTACATTTGAACAGCCAGACAGATGAACTTCCTTTTAGCAGATTTTACTCAAAATTTAATAAAAATCTACAAATTTGGTGTAAACTATGTTTTCCAAATTTGAACCGTCTAGCTCAAAGTGTTTTTGAGTTATCTTTGTCACAGACAGACTGTCATTTTTCAATAGTATGTTTTTTGAAATCAGGGAGATCTAAAACTTGGAGATTCATCAAATCCTCGAGTTCAAGTTTTATGACGATTACTATACTTTCTCTATACTCCTTATACGTGAAAGTTTTAAAACAACGAGTTTCTTACACGATATTTTGCGTTTTATTTTTAACTCTATAGTACATTTTTAATTTCTGATTTATGTGAAATGTGATGCAAAAAATAAAGAGTTACCTTCATAATATAATCACATCATAGTGTAAAAAAATCAGAGTTGTTCGGATATGTTCGATCTTCTGATTTCATGCTATTTTTCTATTCCAAATTTCAGTTTATTATTCCTCATACAAATAGGACATAAACTAACTAGGACTAAACTAAATACTAAGCAGCATCTTTCTTCTTTAGCTCTCATCAAGGAAAGAAATCCACCCGATGGAATGTTGTTGAAACATTGTAAATAAATGGTTTGAATTTCATTGTAACGATGGAAAGTATTGTCGAAAAGTTTGCAAACAAATATTTAAAAAATTATCAACTTTGAAGGAACGATTACTCCAAAACTAAATTGATAGAATTAAAAGAATAATTGTAAATGGTTTAAATTATAACAATGGAAAGTATTGTTGAGAAGTCTGCAAGAAAAATATTTAAAAAGTCAGAATTGTAGAAACGATTGCACAGAAACTAAATTGATATTAATTTTTGAATTTTACAAATGAGAAAAATCAGTTGTTGTAATTACGTTTTCAAAATTTACAGCGAGAAAAATATACTTTCATTTCACTGTTTTTTATTTATTAAAATTATTATCCCTAAAATATTCTGATGTTCTCCTAACATAATCCGCATTGCCACAATGAAAAAATAAATGACGAAACTTCTACGAAATAAATATTTTAATAATGATTAAACCCACGTGGACTGAGCTTTAATAGCCGGAAGCTAAAAAGATGGCGCGGTGAATAAAAGTATAGAAATAGTAACATTTGTTGGCAACCTCGCATAGATATTGATCGAAAGTTCCTTGAAGCTGCACGTGCTTTAATTCTTTTGATTTTTTTACTATTTAATCTTTATCTGAAAGTGAAATTGACAGCCTTCGTTTTTGTTCTCTTTTTCTTTTGCCTTTATAATAAACAGGATTATTTTGTCAAGAAGAATTTTCTTAAATTTTATTCACTGCATTATAAAACTATTATAATCTTTAAATTATATTTATGGTAAATTTGGTAATGAATATACACACATGCATTTTGAGTTATGAAGTAATTCACAAGTAGACATAATTCTAAAAATGTGTTTTCGAGATTCAGAGAGTTTTGAAAAGTGGATATCCGTTAAACTCAAGATGTAAAGTATTTGACAATTATGGTGGGTTTACACTCGGCTAGTAAGCAACACATGCGTAGAAAGACGGAAAAATACTATTCGGTTCGTGGCAAGTACTGGTCCCAAAGGAACAACAACATGCCATTGTATTGCATTTTTTTCTTACTGCGCATGCATTTGTAGAATTTGGCGTTTTTTATTGGCGTGAAAAAAAAATTGACCGCTTATCGTAGATTATTTCCGACATTTTTTTTTGCTTTTTGTTCTCTCTGTTGTGAGGTTGTGTTTTTTTTTTCATTTTATTTACCTTTTTTTCTATAATTTTCCAAATTTAGGTATGTTGACCTCCTTTTTTATTTCACCATATTTCTTTGGGTAAATATCATCATTTAATACGATACGCAGTGACCTCTATAGCTAATAGAGGTCACTGCGTATCATTTTTGGTGCGTGGTCATTTTTCAGGGACGCCTAAATGGCAATTTATAGCGAAGCATTTAATGCCTGAATCTATCATATGAAATTGTGGCAACCATAAATCAGTCCCTATCTGCGCATGCGTTGTCTTACTGGCTGTCTTATAACTGGCCCATTGTAAACCCATCTTCATATTACTTCATTTTTGTATACTTTGTTTACTAGAAAGTATAAAAGCAAAACGATTAAAGGGTTAATCTTTATTCTCTTGCATTTCTCATGAAAGACAATATCTGACTTCTCATTATAAATGTTCCGAAATTTTCAATAAAACTTAGCTTCCCAGAAAATTTAGCATTTATCAAAGAATATCATGTATCTGTTTTCTCAAAATAGATCTTACGATTTTCAAAGATTTCTGAGTTTGGTCGGCCTCCTGTTTGGACAGTCTGAAACTAAATGAGAAGAAATTTGTGATATAAATGAATTCATGGTGATAATAGAGTGATTTCTCTCTTGAGTCATTACTAAATGAGCGAGACCATCAATATCTCTCCATTTTCCCAATGGGCCTTATTATCGTATCAAGAGTAATAAGTTCTTTTATCCTGAAAAAGAAAAGATATCAGAACTAAAAGATATTGTACCTTAACTAGGTTCTTTACGTCCATTTCTAGCCAATTAATTATTTTAGAATTAAATTTCATTGTAATTCGCTAAATCATTAGCTTCTGAATCGATGACTCAATAGGAAATCTTCACTGAAATGCAGAACAATTAGGCTCATTGCATTGTAAGTATAATGAATAGAATGATCAGAGGAGATGTTAAGAAATCCTGGTAAGTTATTACCATGCTTTAAGCGTCGTCTTATGCATCTGCAATGTAGTGCTTGCAAAAGTAATTGGGATAAAAATTTATAGAGGTAATTTCTATCAATTTAAAAAAGATAATATGATGCGTAGAAGTTATTTTTTTGTGTGAGTGTTTGGCGAATTTCAATCTTAATTTTCAAAATAATTATTAATACATTAACCGCACTTATAGAAATGTTTGTAATTATTCTAATAATTGCAAACGTAAATTATTAGCTTCTGAATCAATAACGTTTTTTGAGATGGAATCAAAAGGTAATCTTCAGTGTAACGTAGAACAATTAGACTTATAGCATTGTGAGTATAATGAGCAGAACGATCAGAGACGATATTAAGAAATCCTGGTAAGTTATTAACACTCTTTAAGCGCCGTCTTATGCATCTGAAATGTAGTGCTTGTAAAAGGAATTGGAATAAAATTTTGTAGAGGTAATTTCTATCAATTTAAAGCAATAATATAAAATGCAGAAGCTATTACTTTTTTGTGAGTGTATAAACATGTTTTGTAGATCTCAATAAGAAATGCTTAATTTTTTAAAGATAAATTATTAATACATAATTCACACTTATAGAAACGTTTGCAATTACTTTAGTTAATTTCCAATTATATCTGAGTAATTGGGAGTATGTATTTTGGCATTTTATAACAGGAAAAAATGAATTTGAATAGAATATATTTGAAATTACGATACATCTTTTATTTTATTACATAATCCCAATTATTTCAATGTACTATACCAATTACATTTTGAATAGAATTTTGAAAGGCTTGCAAAAATAGTTTTCATTGCATAAAATTTTATATATTAATTATTATAACAATTTATTTTTTTAAAATTTGGAATAAGTTTAATTAGTTTATTTTGTGGTGGAATCATTATGATCCGTGCAATGAAAGCAAGAGGACGTATGTTTTCCAGAACATTTCTTTAATGATCACATTTCGCACAAAACAAACACAAACACGAAGAGAAGACAAGACAAGACATAAACGCGCGCACCTTAACAGAACAGCATCATCTCCCATTACAATTACAAGCGCAATGCATTATGGAATGTATACCTAATCAGGCATCGCCATCTATTATTAAAGAGAAGATACAGTAATGCAACTGTTACAATTTCCATTTTTGTTAAAAAAGAATTTTTTGACTTTATGATTATTGTAATTTTTTAATCATTAATCACACGTTTACAAGCAATATTTGGCAGCCTCTCATAATGAAATTTCATGTCTATTTAAGCTTGGACAAAAGCAATCAATGATACTTCATTTCTCACTTTCACTATTCCATTTAAAACGTGTTTCAAATTGCCCTAACTAGATATAAAACGCGTTCAGTAACCCTTCAATTAAATGATCGAAGATTTTAGCGTGCAAATTCCAGGAAATTCAATTACCTATCTCGGAGCTCTTGCGTGTCCGGTCTATTACAGCGTTAATGGCAGAACCATCTCCTTTATTTCAGCAGCTCTAAACAAGAAATCGATTTTTCGCGTGTCTGTTGTATCGATGTTTCCAACTACCACACGTGGGATTGGCATTCGTCAATTTTTAGCGCCTCTACTATTGCGTGTCCAATCGAAAATCGGATTGGGAAGATACACCCAAATGAAATCTGCAGTACTGATGATGAAGCTATTTTGTGTTAATTGAGTTTTGATAGTACCTGTTTCGACATATTTGTATCTCAAGAGTTATTTTGGTTCCTAAAGGTTTTACATATCACAAATATAATCCTGTGATGGTGACAGTTTAAGACATTTTCACAGTCATTTAAAACTGGCCTGTTTCAATTGCACGTTTCAACATATCTTTTACTTAATCCGCATTTTACTAACTCATTTTTATTTTCTCGCATATGTAGTACAGAGAAAATATAGTACAGTAAAATAATTAGAACTCGAGATTTTGACGAATCTCCGCGTTTCCTGAATTCGAAAACACATTTTTGGAAAATGTCCGTCTGTCTGTCTGTGGCAAAGTTAACTCAAGAACACTCTGAGCTAGATTGATGAAATTTGGTATATGGCCTTTATACCAACTTTGTAGATTTGTATCAAATTTTGAGCGAAATGAGCCGAGAGGAAGTCCGTCTGTCTTGTTGTTCAAATATAATTTAACCCAATAATCACAAAATGAAGAGAGCTAGATAGATAAAATTCTATGTATAGAATAAGCATCTATAACATAGACACTTCTCAAATTTTGAGCCATATTTAACCATGGGATGACCGTCTGTCTGTCTATACTTCCAGAAACATGTAAATGCGATAATTCAAAAATGCAATGACTTAAATATATCAAATTTGGAATGTGATTTTGTGACAATAAATGTTTTGCGTTAAATTTTTGTTTCAATCGGTTGAGAAAAAAGCGTCTAAAACAGAAATTTGATTTTCAGATTCTATTAACCGCATGCCATTGATTAATCGCCAAAAAACTCGCCAAGGGTGGCAAGACCGATTCTGCTAAGTTAACGTCGAAGGTTATTTTTTCGTAACTATTGCACGCCAATGCGATGGAAGGCGATCTCTGGGATAACTCCTTTATTAGAGAGTATGAGAGAAAGTTTCGTGAGGATCACTCCTGCTTATTTATTCAGTTATTAAGATTTCTGCTTGTGTTTATCACGTTTTCATGCAATATTATTTAAATGAAATAAACGCTCTGCGTTTAGAAATATTACAAGAAATAAATGAATGAAATATGGCGGGTAGATAATTTGACAAAATGTTAATACTATCGTGATATTTTTAATTCATAGGATTCCCGATTTCTACAAGTTTATTTATTTGGTGATTAACATCTTTAATCTTATTTCTTAATAACATCTTTTAATCGATTTGTCTGAGATTTTTTCTTGGTTTAGTGGCTGTAGACAGTTGCCTAATTGGAAATCCGCCATTTCAAGGAGACTCAATAAAGGGTGGAAAAGCTCCATATTTCCTCTTTATTAAATCAATCATTCACTTATTGTGCAAAAAATTATAGCTTAGGAACCTTTACAGGTATTTCACTCCCAGTTATAACACCATTACTAGGTTATATCACACCCGATTTAAAAATTAATGTAAAATGAAAAAGCCTTTATGTGCGGAATTTTTTTAAAGACCTTATTGATACTCTTTTTATCTGATACACTTTTGATATACTTTTAAATCCTTATTGACATCCTTTAAAAAATGTAAACTTTTTTATTCATTAATTTTTTTTTCTTAAACGCTCTGCAACAACGCTCTCAACCAAAAAATAGAATTACTGTGATCTGCTGGCAGAGAGCCAATTTCAGAATCAGATGATCATGGGTTTGATAATTGATTCGGCGATTATATGCAATGCATGCGAACTTAAAATAATTATCTAGTAATTTTAAAAAATTAGTGATTTCATTATCCCCTTTTTATTTGCTGACAGTAACTTAAAATAATCAAATACATTTTTTTTTCTATCAAATTCATATAATTTGCAGATTTGATAATATGAATCACATCACGCACCATAGAACACTTTTTTTTGTCTGGGCTGATTAGAACACACATGATTCACTTTGTATGGATTAATCTTGTAAACCTATTGCAAATTAGGTATCTTTGTCGACCAGCTGGTCCCCCGGGAATACTGGTTATATTTACTTAAATCTCTCATATATGGTTTGATATTTGCGATTTCTATCAGGAAAATCATTTTAAGTGTTAAATTGTGACAGACATTAAAGCATGTCATTTTGAGAGTCTTACACCTGTTTTGCGCATTGTTTATATGTCTAAGTCTAATCTTAATGTCAGTTAATATTAGTTATAATCTTAATGTCATTGTTTATATAACTTAATGTCTAAGTCCCATGACATTATAGTGCTCCTAAAAATGAAATTGTCCAGTTCATTTACTTTCTATCATTTTAAATATTGTAACGCCACTTTTCTATTTCTTGAGTAAATTACACAGGTATTAAACATAATTTTTCTTCCTCCGCTTTCTGCAATTGAAAAAATAATATAATTAAACATTTGTTGAAGCAATGGTTTGAATTTTAACTCAACAATAACATCTAATGCGGGAAGTTAAGCAAAAAAATATGTTTTAAAAAAATGGTGAATTTGTGGAAAAATTTGCACAATAATTAAATTTACTGACATAAAAAGGATAATTTTAAAAATTTAAAATAGCGTAAAAAGTAGTTTTAGTGCAATAATATTTTAATATTTCAGAAATTATCCAAACATCATTTCAGAAAAATGCAAAAATGCAAAAAAAAAAAAATGCCAAAATTTTGCTTAATTTCTTAAAATTAATTACAATTTTAGTTGAAATTTCAAAAATCACTCTGAGGTACACATTCTTATCTTCCAAAATATATTTCTTCCAAATTTAGTGACTCTAAATCTGATGGTGTATCTTATAGTATGCGTGCGCACACACGCACGCACGCACACACGCTCACTCCACTCCACTCCACTCCACTCCACTCCACTCCACTCCATTCCACTCCATTCCACTCCACTCTCACTCACTCACGCGCACGCACGCACACACACACACGCACACACACACACACACACACACACACACACACACACACGCGCACACGCACACAGGATTATTATTATTATTAGAGATAAACATTAAAAATAGTAGATTACAAGAAACGATTCACAATAAAGATAAATTTCCAAAACAAGGAATCATTATAAAATCTAACTCACTCTACATCTTAAAACAAATAAATAATACTTGGTGCAACCCATTTTAAGATTATTCAACACAATAGAGGAAAACAAGAACCACCAAACTAAAACATCTCTGAAGAACACTAAAAAACAAGATCTTACCATGTTACTTACCTGTTTTCAACTCTCCAATAATGAAACTCCTCCATTCTAATCAGCTCTGGGAATTTCCTTTTCAAGAAATTCCCTCATCCCTGCTTGAGAATTTCCAGAAAATCGAGAGCCCTTAACGAAAAGCGTGAAATGCGGTTGCTTAGACCGGAGAAATTTATTCACTAAAAGTTCGAGTGAGATAAGATTGCGATGCTAGAATGGCTGTATTCTCTGGTACTTTAATTAGGTTTTACGTCATCCGGTTTGTTGTTGGATGGAGAGGATGCACCATTTCTAGAATGGCGGATGTTAAAATGAGAGATATTTATTGAGTACTCTATTTGAAGTGAAGGTTTCATTTCCTAATTGGAAATTGATCTTATTGATTTACGATAGGAAATGGCATGCCTTTCCTTATTAATAACAGATAAATATTTGCATTTAATTTATTCTAACCTTACAGGCAGAATAATCGAGGGTATTATTCTCGCAACTGTAATGTACATATATTAATCAAAATAGCATGATAACATATCGAAAGGTATTATGCATTTATACGGCGTTTTTGTTCAACGGATTCAGATGTATACATTGTAATGTTTGATTGGGTATGCATTGTTACATTTTTATTCAGCTGAAATTGGGTGAAGCATATTGATTGCTTTCGCAGATGCTTTAAAGATGTGATTACAGGTTTGAAAGTGGATACTGGTGGTCAAATGACCAGATGTGGACTGGAAGGGAAAAGATGAATTTAGGTCCCCTCCCTTTTCCTGGCCATAATTTTGTCTGGAAATCAGTACTTGAAATTGAACTGAGCAGAAAATACTTCGGTTTGATTCTGGTAGAATCTATTTTCTCGTTCATATTATATACGTACAACATAATATGGCATAGTTTAAATTTCGCTTCATAATATAATGAAAATAATTATGTCTTGTGATGTTTTCATTTAGAGGCAAGTGGGAAAAACATCGCGATTGGTTTTACATGTTTATAAATGTTTAAATGTTTTGGATTTTGTCAATACTCTGACTTTTCTCCTTATCCAGTGTCCTGATTTTCTGGTTTATATACCGGGACATCTTGGACTGATCGAAAAATCTGGTAATTTAATAGTTGTTGAATTTGACTATCTCTGAAATTTTATTACCACCACTTAATAATAAATTTAATAATACAGTATGAAAAAGGTAATTTTATTTGTGTGCTAAAAAGTAGATTTCTTTTTATGTTAATTATATTCTACTTGGCTGAAATTGTTTGAATTGCTGCATTGTTTGAAAAATTAAGGAACCTCAATATCACCTATTTTATATCCTTCATTACCAGATGGCAGCACTTGCATGGAATTGAAATTTATTTTAATTAATAGATAAACTGATAACTAAGTTCTACGAATATATTAATGCAGAACATTGTCATCGAGAACACTTAATTGTGTGAAATGTTTTAACTTCAGAGCATTGTGAAATGGATGAAAAAAATCCATTGCAAAACTCTATCTTTGCAATTATGAAAAAATAAACAAAGGCAAATATAAGTACGTAAAGCTATGGTCCAACAATAAACTTAATCAAATAGAAGAACTAAGATTTTAAGACCTTTATAAAACAAAATAACTCAACTTATAACTCCCTTAAAAATGAAATTACAATTTAGCATTAGAAATCATATTAAAAGCTTTAACCTCGTACCTTGATTTTCTAAATGTCAAAGTATTGCATGTTAAACTTTATCTTCATATAAAGGTAAAATAGTTTGAACATTAAATCCTTTCCCTTTCCGGATATTAATGTTACTCGGTCATAAATGTAAAATGAAGGGCTGAAGTTTCACATAAAACCATTTCTCTTATGACAGAAATGTTCTCTTCCAAACCAACGAACGATTTATTATGAATTTTATTTTTCTATTATTCATTTTCTGTCATATTTCAAATTCCTCATATTAAACTGCTCTCCCATTTCTTCTCGGGCACAATTTACCACATTATTTCCTTTATCGAAATAAAGACAAAGCAACTTGCGAATGAATTTGTTTGCGATTTGTAAAAGCCAAATATTTTTTACTTGCTCAAATGCGAAGTATTCTTATCATTAACTTATTAACTCATGTTTAACAGGAAGCTCTATTTATACTGATGATATTATCAACAAATGGATCATTTTATATTGGAGATAGTATCAACAAAATTCTCAATTTATATTCATTAACAAAAGACACGATTTTAATTTTTATTTCATGATTGATGCTTCAGATCCCAAAATCCATTAGATAGTATCAACAAAATTCTCAATTTATATTCATTAACAAAAGACACGATTTTAATTTTTATTTCATGATTGATGCTTCAGATCCCAAAATCCATTAGATAGTATCAACAAAATTCTCAATTTATATTCATTAACAAAAGACACGATTTTAATTTTTATTTCATGATTGATGCTTCAGATCCCAAAATCCATTAGATGTTATGCAATCGGAAGCAGGATTCGTTCCTCAACTTTCTTGCATATTTCCATAATGTTTTACGTTTGAACTTAACTTAGTCAAATTCCATCTATTTTGCTTCTTGTCTTTTAACTGTTGAATTCACATGCACACGGAAGGACAGATAGACGGAATCTCCCCTGATAGATTTCTACAAAAATGTAACAGTGACTGAATTTCATCTGGTATATTTTTGAATTTTAGTCTCCGCAGAAAGATATAGAATTCAAAAGATGCATTTATTAATCCGGGTTTTGAAATGGATTAGTTCTTTAAAATTTAAAGACCTAATGTTTCAAAAATTAAAATATACCATGTTTCTGTACTTCATGCAATAAATAAATAAAAATAAAAAAAAGGTATTTTTTAAAAATAAATCCAGAGAGTATCTAAGTTTTATAATACCAATCGATGCAGCTTTCATAATATTTTCAAATTCAATCATCATCATCAATATCGTCAATCTGTGGAATATAATATTCAGTACATATTTCCCGCCAAAAATTGTTGATATTTTTATCAAATCTTAAGTGGTATTGATTTGTGATTAAGCAATCTGCATCATTTTTTCTCTCTGTACATATGACCTATTCGTCACTTTAACAAATATCCATAGCTTCAGGTTGCTGTTACTAATAAATAATGCAAAATTCATTGTAAAACTATAGATAGAGACATTTAAGACTCTCTTTAGCAACGAACTCAACCATTGTTGATTCGTGACCATTCATCCGACATAGATAGCAATCTTGTGTGCAATTAACATTTTAAAGCAATAAAAGCAAAAGTCCTTATACAGAAGCTACATAACAAAAATAGACGGTTGTATTTTTGATCAAACTCCTGCTGGTATTGGTTTCTGACTACTCAATCTATTTCACTCTTTCTCTGTATATAAAACTTAGTACTCACTATAACAAATAAATATAGCTCCAGGTTGCTGTTGACAGCAAATAATGAGAAATTCAGTGTAAGATTGTAGTAGTTGGTCATTTATGTATCTACCTAACTACTAACTCGACCAGTATTGATTTCTGACTAATAATCCTGCCTCGCTCACCAACTTGTGTATAATTAATATTTTAAAGCAACAAAAGTCAAAGTCCCTTCCACAGAAGATACGAAACAAAAAGAGATGGTATGTAATTTTGATCAAATTCTTGTTGTATTGGTTTCTGATTAATAAATCTATTTCACCCTTTCTCTCTATATATAGTATTCACCTAACAAATAACCATAGCTCCAGGTTGCTGTTGACAATATATGAGAAATTCAGTGTAAAATTGTAGATGCCGATCATTGATGTCTCTACCTACCTGCTAACTTAATTAGTATTGATTTGTGACCAATCATCCCTCATCGTTCGCCAACTTGTATACAATTAATATTTCAAAGCATCAAAAGTTAAATGCCCTTATACAGAAGCTACGTAACAAAAAGGAATGAAATATAATTTCGTTAAAATTCCAAACTTTTGATTAGGGTCTAAGCAACTTACTTCACTCTTTTTCTTTATATAAAACGTTTTCTTCATTGAAACAATCAACCATAGATCCGGGTTGCTGTTAACAACAAATAATGAGAAATTCCGTGTAAAATTGTAGTTGACGCCCATTATCCCAACCTAGCTGCAAACTCAACCAGTGTTCATTTGTGATCATCATCCCTCCTAGTTCATCCACTTGTCTACAATTAATATTTAAAAGCAACAAAACGAAAGCGTCTTGTACAAAAGATACTGAATAAAAAGAGATTGAATATAATATTTTTTTTATTTCGTTGATGATTGGTTTCTGATTAAACAATCTATTTCACTTTTTGTATATAAAACCTAGTATTCACTTAAACAACCAACCATAGCTCCAGGTTGCTGTTGACAACAAATAATGAGAAATTCAGTGTAAAGTTGTAGTTGCCGCTCATTATCCCAACCTAGCTGCTAATTCAACCAGTGTTCATTTGTGACCATCATCCCTCCTAGTTCATCCACTTGTCTACAATTAATATTGAAAAGCAACAAAAACGAAAGCGTCTTGTACAAAAGATACTGAATAAAAAGAGATTGAATATAATATTTTTTTTATTTCGTTGATGATTGGTTTCTGATTAAACAATCTATTTCACTTTTTGTATATAAAACCTAGTATTCACTTAAACAACCAACCATAGCTCCAGGTTGCTGTTGACAACAAATAATGAGAAATTCAGTGTAAAGTTGTAGTTGCCGCTCATTATCCCAACCTAGCTGCTAATTCAACCAGTATTCATTTGTGACCATCATCCCTCCTAGTTCATCCACTTGTCTACAATTAATATTGAAAAGCAACAAAAACGAAAGCGTCTTGTACAAAAGATACTGAATAAAAAGAGATTGAATATAATATTTTTTTTATTTCGTTGATGATTGGTTTCTGATTAAACAATCTATTTCACTTTTTGTATATAAAACCTAGTATTCACTTAAACAACCAACCATAGCTCCAGGTTGCTGTTGACAACAAATAATGAGAAATTCAGTGTAAAGTTGTAGTTGCCGCTCATTATCCCAACCTAGCTGCTAATTCAACCAGTATTCATTTGTGACCATCATCCCTCCTAGTTCATCCACTTGTCTACAATTAATATTTAAAAGCAACAAAAACGAAAGCGTCTTGTACAAAAGATACTGAATAAAAAGAGATTGAATATAATATTTTTTTATTTCGTTGATGATTGGTTTCTGATTAAACAATCTATTTCACTTTTTGTATATAAAACCTAGTATTCACTTAAACAACCAACCATAGCTCCAGGTTGCTGTTGACAACAAATAATGAGAAATTCAGTGTAAAGTTGTAGTTGCCGCTCATTATCCCAACCTAGCTGCTAATTCAACCAGTATTCATTTGTGACCATCATCCCTCCTAGTTCATCCACTTGTCTACAATTAATATTGAAAAGCAACAAAAACGAAAGCGTCTTGTACAAAAGATACTGAATAAAAAGAGATTGAATTTAATATTTTTTTTATTTCGTTGATGATTGGTTTCTGATTAAACAATCTATTTCACTTTTTGTATATAAAACCTAGTATTCACTTAAACAACCAACCATAGCTCCAGGTTGCTGTTGACAACAAATAATGAGAAATTCAGTGTAAAGTTGTAGTTGCCGCTCATTATCCCAACCTAGCTGCTAATTCAACCAATATTCATTTGTGACCATCATCCCTCCTAGTTCATCCACTTGTCTACAATTAATATTGAAAAGCAACAAAAACGAAAGCGTCTTGTACAAAAGATACTGAATAAAAAGAGATTGAATATAATATTTTTTTTATTTCGTTGATGATTGGTTTCTGATTAAACAATCTATTTCACTTTTTGTATATAAAACCTAGTATTCACTTAAACAACCAACCATAGCTCCAGGTTGCTGTTGACAACAAATAATGAGAAATTCAGTGTAAAGTTGTAGTTGCCGCTCATTATCCCAACCTAGCTGCTAATTCAACCAGTATTCATTTGTGACCATCATCCCTCCTAGTTCATCCACTTGTCTACAATTAATATTGAAAAGCAACAAAAACGAAAGCGTCTTGTACAAAAGATACTGAATAAAAAGAGATTGAATTTAATATTTTTTTTATTTCGTTGATGATTGGTTTCTGATTAAACAATCTATTTCACTTTTTGTATATAAAACCTAGTATTCACTTAAACAACCAACCATAGCTCCAGGTTGCTGTTGACAACAAATAATGAGAAATTCAGTGTAAAGTTGTAGTTGCCGCTCATTATCCCAACCTAGCTGCTAATTCAACCAGTATTCATTTGTGACCATCATCCCTCCTAGTTCATCCACTTGTCTACAATTAATATTTAAAAGCAACAAAAACGAAAGCGTCTTGTACAAAAGATACTGAATAAAAAGAGATTGAATATAATATTTTTTTTATTTCGTTGATGATTGGTTTCTGATTAAACAATCTATTTCACTTTTTGTATATAAAACCTAGTATTCACTTAAACAACCAACCATAGCTCCAGGTTGCTGTTGACAACAAATAATGAGAAATTCAGTGTAAAGTTGTAGTTGCCGCTCATTATCCCAACCTAGCTGCTAATTCAACCAGTGTTCATTTGTGACCATCATCCCTCCTAGTTCATCCACTTGTCTACAATTAATATTGAAAAGCAACAAAAACGAAAGCGTCTTGTACAAAAGATACTGAATAAAAAGAGATTGAATATAATATTTTTTTTATTTCGTTGATGATTGGTTTCTGATTAAACAATCTATTTCACTTTTTGTATATAAAACCCAGTATTCACTTAAACAACCAACCATAGCTCCAGGTTGCTGTTGACAACAAATAATGAGAAATTCAGTGTAAAGTTGTAGTTGCCGCTCATTATCCCAACCTAGCTGCTAATTCAACCAGTATTCATTTGTGACCATCATCCCTCCTAGTTCATCCACTTGTCTACAATTAATATTTAAAAGCAACAAAAACGAAAGCGTCTTGTACAAAAGATACTGAATAAAAAGAGATTGAATTTAATATTTTTTTTATTTCGTTGATGATTGGTTTCTGATTAAATAATCTATTTCACTTTTTGTATATAAAACCCAGTATTCACTTAAACAACCAACCATAGCTCCAGGTTGCTGTTGACAACAAATAATGAGAAATTCAGTGTAAAGTTGTAGTTGCAGCTCATTATCCCAACCTAGCTACTAACTCAACCAGTATTCATTTGTGACCATCATCCCTCCTAGTTCATCCACTTGTCTACAATTAATATTGAAAAGCAACAAAAACGAAAGCGTCTTGTACAAAAGATACTGAATAAAAAGAGATTGAATATAATATTTTTTTTATTTCGTTGATGATTGGTTTCTGATTAAACAATCTATTTCACTTTTTGTATATAAAACCCAGTATTCACTTAAACAACCAACCATAGCTCCAGGTTGCTGTTGACAACAAATAATGAGAAATTCAGTGTAAAGTTGTAGTTGCCGCTCATTATCCCAACCTAGCTGCTAATTCAACCAGTATTCATTTGTGACCATCATCCCTCCTAGTTCATCCACTTGTCTACAATTAATATTTAAAAGCAACAAAAACGAAAGCGTCTTGTACAAAAGATACTGAATAAAAAGAGATTGAATTTAATATTTTTTTTATTTCGTTGATGATTGGTTTCTGATTAAATAATCTATTTCACTTTTTGTATATAAAACCTAGTATTCACTTAAACAACCAACCATAGCTCTAGGTTGCTGTTGACAACAAATAATGAGAAATTCAGTGTAAAGTTGTAGTTGCCGCTCATTATCCCAACCTAGCTGCTAATTCAACCAGTATTCATTTGTGACCATCATCCCTTCTAGTTCATCCACTTGTCTACAATTAATATTTAAAAGCAACAAAAACGAAAGCGTCTTGTACAAAAGATACTGAATAAAAAGAGATTGAATATAATATTTTTTTATTTCGTTGATGATTGGTTTCTAATTAAACAATGCATTTCACTTTTTGTATATAAAACCTAGTATTCACTTAAACAACCAACCAACCAACCATAGCTCCAGGTTGCTGTTGACAACAAATAATGAGAAATTGAGTGTAAAATTGCAGTAGCCAGTCATCGTTGTCTCTACCTAACTGTTAACTCTACCATTATTGATTTCTGACCAATTATCCTACATAGCTCGCCTACTTACCTACAATTAATACTTCAAAACAACAAAAGTTAGTGTACATTGTAGAAACGCTACACAACAGAAAAGGATACATTATAATTTTCATCAAATTCCAGATGATATTCAAACTCCGGGATTCATATTAATCAATCAATTTCATTCTTTCTCTCCATATAAAACCTAGTATTCAAGTAACTAATAACCGTAGATCCATGTTGCTGTTGACAACAAATAAAGGGAAATTCAGTGTGGAATTGCAGTAGCCCATTCATCGATGTCTCTGCCTAACTACTAACTCAACCAACATTGATTTGTGACCAATCATCCAGCATCGCTCGTCTACTTGTCTACAATTAATATTTCAAAACTACAAAAGCCAAGGTCTGTAGTACAGAAGATATCTAACAAAAAGAGATAAAATATAAGGAATCAATACCATTTTCGATCATCGTGACGATGAAAAGCATCGATTTTTTCCCCTGAAAACAATACAGACATCAGCTACAGCATTTGGAAACAACAAAGCAAAGAAGGAAAAAAAAATGATCTACCCCCCTCCTCCCCCCCCCAGGAGACAAGAAATCGATATGAGAAAAGGAAGGAGGAATGAATACTCACCTGCAGACGTGCTTTCGGTAGGTCTTTTATTGATTAGAAAAAAGAAACAGAAGAAACGGAACGCTTTTGTTATTTTTCACGAAGAATTGGTATCTCTATTTTTGGGAAAGATAAGACTTTGTTGTGACTTTGTTTTCGCATCCACAAAGCTGTTTTCATAAACAATTGGTAAGATGAGTTGGCTAGACATGATATAATTATAATATGCAAAGCATTGCTGTCTTTTTATAATTCCCGCTAATTATATCTCAGGTGATTAATTTGGTGAAATGGAATATATAATAGATTTTTGTTGCATTTATTCATTTTTTGTTAGTCAACACAGAATCACCTGATATTTTCGGTATATTGTATGGATGCAAGTTAAAATTTTCAATTGAAACGAACCATACATATTGCCGAGTTAAGATATTTTTGAATGTAAATTAAGGGCTATTTTTTTAAAAAAAATATTTTTTCACATTTCAAAACGTTTGTTTTTTATTTAATCAGCATACCAATGATTTATTTTTGCTACATTTATTGTTTAAGTAAATTTGTGAAATTATATGTTTTCATTTATTTTTTTAACTGTGCGCACCATAGAAAAATGAAAAAATAATAATAATAATAAATAGTAAACCTTTTTTAGAAATTAACCATAATTAATTGTTAAAATGATGTTTTTATTTAAAATAAATTTAATTATTATAGTATATTGTATGGAAATAATGGATTTCAAAGAAATACAATATTAAAAACTATTATTTTATAAGACTAATTAAGGCAACAAAAATTGTTATTTTAGATGACATTTTAACTATTTCATTCCTATATCATTAGAGTTTAATCTCAGGATATTGGAATGTCCGAGTTTCTTTTTAAATATAAGAAAAACTCCTTACTCTCGCAGAAACCGCAATGACAGCTCATGTTCTTATGATGCTAATACACATAAGAGGATTTTGCTTAGCTAATAGTTACTAAGCGTATGAATATTCGAATATGTTTTAAAACTCCTCAGAATACATCTGTCGTTTAAACTCATTTTGGCGAACTTCCTTAACGAACAAAACAGACACCATGGGTATTCAATCGATCACAATTAACGGAAGGGGATATTTGGTGTTTATGCCTAGACTCCTCGGACGTTCGCCGTGATTTCATTGAACGGGCGTTTTGGATCTTACAGTTCTGAAAGAGTTAACTGAACATAATATAAATTGTTAAATGAATTGTTAACATTTAAATGTATTATAAATAATAAATTGATCATAATACATTTCTGAATGGTTTAATAATTTTGTTTCAATATGGTCATAATAATTATGTGTGGAATTTATAACTTTTACAAATTTATTGTTGATGATTGCAAAGAAGTGTTAGGATAACAAAGATTTATGTAAATATAGTCCTCAGTTGCCCTACAGGCTCACTTTCCAAGAAGTTATAGGATAAAAGCGAGTAATGGAAATTTTTATCCTCATTTGTCTTTCCGGCCTTTAAGAAATTTTTGCTCCATAGCCATTGAATCTACTGTTCAGATTCTCAACAGAATAAAGGACGGAAGGGGTTGCTTAAACCGTACATTTTTTTAGACGAATGAAAATTAGGTAAATAGAAAGATAAATCTGTGACAAGGATTGCAACATTTATTCCATATGGTGCTTTCTCCAAGCTATCATTATTGGAGATCTTTTAGGAAATAATAGCATAACCACATCTGGCTACTCTGCCCCGCCCGAAAACACTCGGATAAATCCAAATAAGTGGAATAACCCGATAGCATTGATAGAAACTATGGTTGAGTCCTAAGGGTCATCATCGACCACGGTATAACCCTTCCTGTAGGAGGTACGTTCTATCCTCGGTAAAGAGATTGTCACCCCACACCTTTCTGTCTAATCCAGGGTGGCAAGAACCAATCACTATACTCATTTTTGAGGTGCTCCCCGGGGGGAGACAAGTGGTAGAATAAAAATGAATGATGCACATGTTGCCCTTATTCTTCCTTGGGACTCTTCAGTAATGATTATTCCAGCCGGCATCCTTGCATAGGGGTAACGCATCTTCCCCATGATCTGGGCGTCCCGGTCTCGAGTCCCGGTTTGGGAATGGTTGTTCTTCCGTTGTTCTATCTGTGAGATGTGTGAATGTGCCCTCCTGTAAAAAAGGGATTGTGCAAGCGAATGAGTGATGCGTGAGTAGCAAAGTCGTACTCTTGGCCCTAGTTGGCGCAACTATAAAAACAAGAGACGCTCCTTCACCGGCTTAAAATCGCTGTCTTCGTAACAGCGGGCTTGTCCGTTGCAAGTGCCATAAGAAACAACAACAACAATGATTATTCCATATGCATTGTTGAGATTCTCAATAAGATGACGATTTAAATATTGTATTCTCTTTATAAGATCAAGAGATACGATTTTGCCATTCATCGTTTAAGATCTTTAATAAGATGATTGTCCCAGATGCATTGAATGGGCAATTTGGATTCTCACAGAGCAAATGACGAAAGCCATGAATCACGCATGTTCTTAAATCAATAAACTTTACATGTCTAGATAAACGGAAATGGAAAGTTAAATATGTGATAAGAAATGCAATATGTTGCCTTCTTCTATCTATGAATGAAAGAATATTGAAATGCATGCACTTTCTCTCATTATAAATTTAAGTACTCAAAAAATAATAACTCATATAAATTAAAGACCTCTAGAAACAATATTTTTTCCGCAATAAACTTTTGTCATAGGGCAGAGACTTGGTGTTTATCCTATATATTCGAGAAAAATTTATTTCTCTTGCAGCAACCCCAAAAGTAAATTTACAAGTCAATACTAAAATCAATCACTCTACTGAAATCAACTATTGTTGAATGAAAACTATAAAGTTGAATGAAAATAAAGGAATTGAAGGTCTCCACGTGTCTTCCTATTGATTTGAAAGATGTCAACGACGTAAATGTTTCGAAACGGTTCGATAATCGATTGAAAGACTGAAAAAGGTTATCATTGTTCTGTAGATACAAAATATTCCCAGACATATTTTGCTTCTTAAAAATGGTTTTTAGATACATTTGGTTGATTTTAACTTGATTTCTCTTTTAATAATGAAGCAAAATTCCTGTTTTCTTGTTTATCTGTGTGTATGTCTTTTTGTCTGTTATCTCTCTACAAACAGGATTGTTTAGGCTAGAGTTACTAAACTTGGCACAAAGCGTCTTTGAAGGATGTGAATATGCACCATAGAACGACTTAATAAGAATTTAAATTTTAAAAAAAAGTACTGATATTTTGTGAGTTTTCCGTAATAAATTTCGAAAATATTGTTGCAAAAAATAGCTTTTACACAATTTTAAAATTAAAATAATTGTCATTTTAATCATATTTTATAATTGTTGTTCAAATTCATTTTAAATTTTTGACAACTGTTTAAAAGTATAATCTTTTGCTGAATTTCTACAACATGTTTCATTATTGCAGTGAAATTCGAGCTGTTCTCATTGTTTCATCAAATTTTCAATGGCATGATTGTATTTCATAGTTGAATGAAAATGAAGTTACAGTATAGCGACGGAAAATGAGCAATTACTATATACAGGGTGGGTAAAAAGTTCGTTAAAACATCGAAAATTCATAAAATCCGAAAAAATAACCAAAATAAGAAACGGTTTGCAAGTTTAGCATTGATAGGTCAAGGGATATTTTTTTAAGATAAGGATTAATTCAAAGAACAGGAGATAGATGGCGCTGGTAAGAACGATTTAGTTGGATGTATGCAAATGAGACAGACGATTATAAATACTCACGCTTTTGATCCAGAACCAGTTCTTCGTTGCATGCCATCATGTATGTGAACAACGATGATGATGATGATGATGATGATGATGATGATTGGAAAAGATAAAGTTTTGTTCCTGAGGCTGTTTTACATGAACCAGAAATCAGCGATTGTTGCACTGCTTTAATTCTGACTTCAGAAAAATATGAAGATTGGAAAAGGGCCTTTAACAGTGGCATGTCTCATAAAGCTTGTTCAACGATTTGAGGAAACTGGTTCACTGGAGGACTGTGCAAGGTCCGGACAACCAAGTCTAAGGCAGACACATTCAGTGAGCGTTGCAGCCGAAATGGAAACATTAGCGTCCGAATCTAAATGTGGAACACGCATTACTATAATAAATTATTTGTAACATTATTTTTGTTATTTGCCTGTCCTTTCTGTCATTTATGTACAAAACAATACCTGTCAGCTGTTTTTTTTAATTATTTTTTTCTTACCTTAAAAAAATTTCCGTGACTTATCGATGCTATACCTTTTTTATTCTGCTTAATTTTCTGGATTTTATAAATTTTTAAAGTTTTTACGGACTTTTTGCTCACCCTGTATATTACCAGAACAAATACATTTTATAACATTTTCCGATATGGCGGTTCGTTCTCTCCTCCCTGGTGGGTATAAAAAGATGAGGGTTGGCTATCTCCCATCGATGACGGGATGTACTTTCCAAGGAAAAGGGTGGGACCTTCGCCGGGGATGACCCTTAGGACTCAGTCACAGTTCCCGCCATTGTTCTGTCACGGTGGTCCGGTCATTCAGTTTTCTCCGTTTGCTTTCAGAGTAATCAATTTATGATTGTGATATATTTTCAGCGGTTCTATGTGTTCATAAGACTGGATTCCATTAGAAAGTTCCTGTACACAAAAACAGATGAGGTAAAAGCATATTAAAATTACACAGATTTAATCCTTATCACGACTTGAATATTAAAAATATTTTCTTAAAGGAATTAATTATGTCAAATAATGCCGAAGAGATTTAATTGAAATTAAACATAACTAATTATTCCGGCAAACCAGATGATCACTAAATGCGTCTTCCCTCAAATAAAGCAACACTTTACTGAAGTTCAGTCATACATTTTCTTCTCCACTCTTTGATTTATGTGATTTAAGAAAACTACTAATTTTAATTGTTACATAGAAGATAGGGTAAATTAGGCTGGAAAAACGAAAATTATAAATTCGTTAATTGTACAGAATTATGAATAAGTTTTCTTATCGGGGTTAAAATTTAACTTTGGATCTTAACAATAATTTTGGCTTCAAAAACGTATTCGTACAAGAGATATACTTCTTTTATTTATCGATCGAATAAGCGTGATCCTAGAAATAAATCTTATCCTCGAAATCTTTCTCTTAAAAGATATACATATACAAAATAAAACAACTTAAAAACATACAGATTACTTCCTTTCCTTTTAAAAATATCATTTTTGCTGAAGAAGATAACTTTATCAAATAGGCTTAAAATGTCAAAATTGGCTTATTCGCCAAAGTAGTTTACCAGAAAAATGGATTCTAAAAAAATGAAAGCCATAAAAGACGGATGAAATATCAGTTACATTATAAAGGAATAAAGAAGTGTGTTATTTTAATGGAATACTGTCAAGATTATTTGGTAAAATAGGATTCTTATTTGGATATAAAGTTCTCTTAAAATTTTCCCTCCTCTTCTTTAAATTTTATCAATAAATATTTCACCTGTAGACGGATTCAATAACGCAATTTGCGTTAAGTATAACTTCAAGCACTGTAAAGGGACATGAAAAAAATCCTAATTTATCTTCATTTACCTGGCCCTGGAGAAATTATACAAAGCAAAAAAAAGTCAAAAATACAACCTTGTGCTTCTCATAAATCAATAAATCCATCGAAAGATAAATAGCCTATTTGTTTATATTCCTTGTACATTTGAATTCGATAATACCAAAATTTAAAACCATAACGACTTTGATAGACAATATTTGTCACATGGTTGTCGTAGAAAGTTGGTGAACCTCCATGAAATTTTGATCCATATCCGTCTACAGGTGAGCTATCTGTTGCTCTGTCTATCCATTTAGGTGCTAATGGTGAATCTTAGTATGCGATACTTGCAGCTGATCATTGGTAATTTAAAACCGTAGCGAGTTTGATAGATAGTATCTGTCACATGGTTGTCGTACAAAGTTGGTGAACCTCCATGAAATTTTGATTCAGATCCGTCTACAGGTTAGCTATCTGTTGCTCTGTCTATCCATTTAGGTGGATAGACAGAGCAACCATTCTCGCACAGAATACTAAAAAATTGTTATGATATCGTCAAAATATTGCCCGCAATACAAAAACATCAAACAACAATGCGAAGATTTGTGTAACACCTTGTGGTAATATGGATACTTTGAGTCCATTTATATATCTTTTTCTATTTGTACTAGTAAAGCTTTTCTCTAATGGATCAGTGTTTTCATTTGACATGAACGCACACTAATTGTGAAAGGCATTTTTATATTTCCTCTCATCCTTATAAGATGTGTCTCTATAAATAAATGCTTTTTATGGTATTCAAACACTAATATGATGATATGAAAAATTCTGGTGGTAAAGTTTTACCCTTCGGGTCGAAAGATTAGGTCCTGATCCCGTCAAACATCAAGAATTTGAGTCGCTTTGACGAATATTAACGATTCAGTTGCGAGATAAATGTACTCCAACTGATGCCAAATATTCTTCTGGTTATGTTTGGAATTTAAGTTACCAGTTTATGCATTATCCTTTTCATTTGTTCATAGTTCACAAATTACAAGATCAGTAAGCCTATAGATCTCATATAACCACAGAATGGAACTTCGGTATATTAAATTTAAACTGAAATACCTTAATTTTATTGGCTTCATTATTATAATATTCTATAAGAATTCATATATATCGTATCATTGTAATGGAACATCTACTGCTTGAAAAAGATGTTTTAAGGATTCATTTCCATAAAGTTTGTATTTACAAAAATCAATTTTAAATGTTGATTTTCTAAACAAGTAGTCATAGTCAGGTAATACTAGGTAATAATAGTCATACTCAGGTAATAATGTAATACTTGAATCATATACAAGAAAAGTGAAATCAATACATTATTATTCTGACTTTACGGCAGATTTCCAAGATGAAGACAGTTCATTAACCGCAAACCTGCATTTAGTACTCAGGATTTCTTGAAATTGAATAATTGTCAATAATATGTTATAATTATGTGTATTTCATTCTTGGGGAGAATAAGCTTTAATGAGGCTTATTTTCATTATTTCTTGTCTATATAAAAGCAAATATTCATTATTTATGACTTAACAAAATATCCTTTATACGTCAGTTACTCAAAACATAAAATATGACAGCATTTAACGAAATTCTCCATCTTGAGTGCTTTAATCGAATTTACCAAGAAACAGTGCAGACTGCTGCATTGAATTAGAAACCATCACCGCTTCCGTGCGTTTTAATGATTTGTCGTTGTTATGGAAACGGTTGCAGTTCGTGATTTGAATAACAAATCCCCGCTTTATCTCGTACACGCTCTCGCTCTTTTCAAATGGAGAGAAAATTCGACAATAGCAGAAAAGGTCGCAAATAAAATGAAATTTAGCTGCTAATAAATGGCACACCCGACTCTAATGGGGAATTCCAGAGACGCATAAGCTGTTAAAGACATCTATTTTTCCTAAAAGGATTATGGGAAGCAGTAGAAAATGAAGCAATTCTTTATGTGTTGCTGTCTTTTAAGAAATATCGCTATGGCCCCTAATGTTTTGTTGGAAATGCTCTTTTAGTGAAAAGAATAGAATATTTAACCCTTTGAGTGGTACCTCTCATTCACTATTCAAGACAGTGCATTATTTTGACATTTTATTTATTTATTTATTTTTAATTTTTATAGTTAAAAATGCCTATAAAGTTGTAAGAAGATGTAGATTACTTCTTCGGGGAAATTCAACTTGAAGCAAATATATATTTTTATTTTTCAGAGCACTAAACAAGGTAGGTGTTAGGGAGAATAACTATGCATGGAATTACTTTTCCGAGTGCGAAGGGTTAAATATGAAACTTAATAGGACATAGTAATCAGAATTTTAATCGATAATTATATATTTATAAGTTTTGGCCTACGAATCCCTAAGGGGCTTTGGTACTTTACGTAATTTGAAATATTAACTTTTCGTTATTAATTTACTTTTAGCTATATATTCTTATCTGACTTCTGAAGAAAAATTTGGAATTTCTGAAAATAATTTCATAAATAATTCATGCAGGCTATTCATAAATTCAGTGGAAATTCTGCTACAGAATATAATAAGCAGACACCAACCAAAATCGTATATTAAAATATACGAACTGGAAAAGCCAACCAGATGAGCTAGGGGGTGGTCTTCTCCAATGCTGTAGCTAAATTTCAGAGTTGTCTATTTTGTTTCGAATCTATACACATAACAGTTTGGGAATTCTAAAATAGGCGGTATGTATCTTCCATATATTAGCATGAAACTACTCTGAGAAATGAATTGCTACAAGAGTGGTGGAACCTATACAATCTAAGTGATACTGATTGCCAATCCATGTACTTTTACTTCGAGTGACCGAGCGATCAATCGAATAGCCGAGGTTAGATATTGTTACGAAATTTCCGGGTTCGTTTGGATAGTAGAAGTTATATGGTGTGGAGAACGCTCAATCAGCAGGCGGCAGTAGAAAAAAAACAACGACGTTTATTTACACGATGACAGGACAGTACAAAGACGGCAACTATGCACAGCAGAGACGAACACAGCAGACGACAGTAGCACACTTCAGTAGACAGCAGCACACGAAGCGGATAGACAGAATCCAACAGGAGAGGGGTTCCTGGGAACTTCGCTCTACCGTCTCTCCAACAGCTGAACTTCTCGCTTTAGCTGTCGACTCGCTACTTCTCACACGACTTCACTTACACCACTCCCTGCAGATTGAGCGTGCCTGCCTTTTATAGCTGCGGGGGGCGGGTCTAGAATCTTCCAGACCAATCATGACATCTCTGGGTGTATCTCGGTTCCTACTGGATGGATCATGAAACTTCTCTAACTTTCCAGTATGATCCATTTTGTCGCCAAAGTCGCCAGATTCCTAGCTAAGTCACCAAATGGTCGCCAAGTTAGTAGCCAAGCTCTGAATTCATTGACGCCCAGCACGCACAGGACAGATCGTACATCCTGTCTTTCTTACGATGACACTAGTCGTATTGGGAAGCAAAATTACAGGTTTGTAACAATATCTATTTTTCTCTTTTTCAAACCTGGACGCTTCGAATCCTCTCTTCATAGGTGTAAAAATCATCATCTTCATAGGTAAAAAAAAGTGGAGGAATTGTCATATAACTGAAGTACTACATTATTGCGGCATTTGAAGAAGTCAGTGATAAGTCTCTTAAAACCAACGGGAGTGGTCTTTCCAAAACTTTCTCGCATAATCTCTAATAAATTTGTCATGCCAGAGAAAGCTTTACAGGGCATTGACGAATAATAGTTACAAAATATTAACCATTGATGTGAATTTAGCATTTTTACAGGAACCATGGCGTCATTTTTGGCGAGTTATCTGGCGATTAATTAGTATCCAAAAGTGAAATTTGTGTTTTAAATACGTTTTTATCAACCAATTGAAACAGAAAATGGACACAAAACTGTGCGTGTAGACATAAAATACCTTATCTAATTAGATATGTTTAAGTCGTTGCGTTTTTGAATTGTTGCGTTCCCGTGTTTCTGGATATACAGACCAACAGACAGTTACCCTGTTGGCTCAAAATCTGACAGGTGTCTACAATATAGATATTAAGCCTAACCTGTGTACCAGATTTTATCTGTCTCGGTCTCTTCCTTTTTATATCATGTTAACTTATATTTAGCTGATAAATGATTGATTTAGCTGAAAATTTGATAAACATATGTACTTAAAATGCTAAAATTGTGCACCAAACTTTGCGTTTTGCAGTATAAAGTTCACTTGTACTCGAACAGCTATATAAACAGACTTTTCTGCAAATGTATTTCGTTCAAAAATTGATAGAAATCTGCTAATTTGATAGTAAATCCATATACCAAATTTCATTCGGCTCAAAGTGGTTTTGAATTATCGTGTTTATAGAGATAAACACGATATCTCTATAAACATATAAAACCTAATTACATAACTGATGTAATTTTAAAAATGTTTTCCGAATTCAGTAAGACCTAAAAAGTTAAAATTCATCAAAATCTCGAATTATAATACTTCCTCTACAATTCGTACACGAGAAAGTAAGAAAGTTTTAATTCGTTGTTGGTTTGCTGCCTCTGCATCTTCGTGTACTTTCTGACCAGACTTCGAGTACGATGACCAGAATCGCTACCTGGATGGGAATCCAGGTAGCGATTCTAGTCATCGTTCTACATGATTCTGTTTTTTGTTGTTGTCTTTTCTACTTTTGTTAACAATTTTTAAAAATGGCTTAAAATATATTAATAAATTTAATTCTAACGTTTTGGAGAGATCGATGAGAAATCGATGTGTTTCACAGAGTAACCTTTAAGATTTCAAAATTGAACATTCGTTCAGTGAGTGTGTTGAATGCAAATAGAGTGCAGCTACATTGCGGACATATGGAATATTATCTTTCTGGTAAAAGTTTTGACTGGATGAGTTTGATATGCCAATGTTCGTGCATATAAGACTATCTTTTTACTATACACATAATACCAGTCTTTTTAATATCAGTTTTAAGTGAATGCAGCTATTTAGCTTTTTGCAGTAGGAATATTTGGAATTTCAAGACTTCAATTTGTGTTTGCGATTCTGAATTACTAAAACCCCTTGTTTTCCAAAACTCATATGCAGTAATATATATATATATATATATATATATATATATATATATATATATATATATATATATATATATATATATATATATATATATATATATATATATATATATGAGCAAAAAGAATAAAAATAGTATCCAAAAAGAACTTATGAATCCGGCCTGAATACTTTCTCAAGGGTCACCCTCAGGCAGGGATTCAAGCAAGAGATTTTTTCTGTGAGGAGTCTGACTTTTGTCCAACAATATTGACCCCATGTGATTCATAATTTCTTTTTTGATACTATTTTTATTCCTTTTGCTTACATAACTTAATATTCTTACTAATTTGGTTAAGTTCATCTGTGATTTAGTAGTATCAGCATTAGTGCTATCTAAATACAATTGCATCTTTTTTAGTTTGTTTCAGAAATAAATTTTAATTGATATTTCATAATGTTTGTATTTTTTATTATATATATATATATATATATATATATATATATATATATAATATAAATAAATAATATAAAGATCTATTTATGTGCCTGGTTTGCGTTCTTATGATCAACTTATATCGGATGATATTATTTCTCATAAAATGGAAATGGTAAGTTATAATGTCTGTACCAAATCAACCCTTCTTGCGACTTATAATCGGTGCATAGTTGATTTGACGCAACTTGGAAGGGTTTTTGATATTGCCAGTGCTTTTTGTACTCTTAAATTTGTTAATAAGTATTACTTCAATGGATAAACGACATCTCTTGATATAAAAAAAAGGAAAAAATAAACCTTAGTTCAGACATTTAAGCTAACAAACTCCTTCTATCGAACCTTATTATTGATATTCGGGTGAACCAACCAAGAAATCATTCTGCTTAACTAAAACTTGTCCAAACAGTCTTCTCCTCTTTCTATTATTGGACATTTAAAATTCATGAGTTCACTTCCCACCCTATTCTAGTTAATTCCCCACAACGCTAAATCGGGGTCCACAAATCCAGAACATAAATTTCCCCACAATCTTAGAAAAGTATTTACTTTGAACGGGCCATACATATTTAAAAGCGCTTCTCTTGCCTGCATTAATAGAGCCCGTTTGAAAATCTGGCAGCAAGCCAAATCGGTTCAAAAGGCGAACCGGTTCTATTCATAACCAATGTTCGCTTTCAGGTCCACAGGTCGTCAATATCGTGTCGCTGTTTTTCCGTTGGATGCTGAATTTCGTGCGCTACTCGATGCAAATAGGTCATTGGACTATCGAAATCGATGTGATCTTATATCCGACCAATGAAACGCATCGATCGCAATTACGTTATTGCTCTTCGCAAACAAAGGGCAGTCGGAATAGAATAGTAAATTGATCGTCACTTCCTGGAAGTCTGCAGGCAGTTCATTCATCAGTTTCTACCGTGTTTGTTTATTGGTGTACACAGACATAACGAGATCTTTAAATTTGTCTGTGAATCTATAAATATATTAGAAAGGTTTTGCAAAAGCCCCTTTATTTACATTCCTCCGTGAATGAAAATAAAAAACACTGAGATAGAAAATTTAAACATTTCTCGCATAGAAATCATTGATATTATTATCAGAGGAATCTTTATGTTTAAAGATCTATATTTTTTTATATGTCATACATACAAATCTATAGTTTTTAGCGAATATTGATGAAATTTGGTACATATATTTATCAAGAAAAGAAAATTCACTGACAACGTTTCAAAATTCCAAATTTATTTAAAATTCGAATTAATTAAAGGTAAGCAAATTGTTTGTGCCTTTCAGCATCTAATACTATCATAAACTGGAACAACTTTGAAAAATTTATGGGAAAAGGGAAATAATATTTGTTTCATGATGATTTTATAGCACACAGAAGATATCTGAAGATTTTGCATTTTTTTGCGCATTTTAATTTTCATTAGATGCTAAAAAATTTTAATCGGCGTTATTGTATTTGTTAATCGACTTGAGTGATTTGAACAGCCCATTCATTCAACCCTAAGTGAAAATTATTGGTTTTGCTTCAATTAAAATATAATTTTCTTTCAAAATCACTTTTAGATTTAGTTTTTATGTTACATTTCAGTACAATAATAGAGCTTGGAAAAGTTGTGTCAGAAATCTGCATAATAGAGAAACAACTTTATCTATCTAGAACTTTGTCTCTTTTAAAAATTATTCCTTATTTTTTCAAATCGTTTGCTTTATAATGTTTGTTTTTTATTTAAATAAGAATACCAAGACGAGGATTAAGCTGGGAAATCGCAATTATCAAAATTCGGATAATACTTCACGGCATTTTGGTATCTCTACAGTGATTACTGAAGAAATGACCAGAAGAAAAACATTACAGTGTTATAATATTCTTTGAAGAATCATTAAGAATGAAAGTCAAGTGTTTCCTTTGAAGATACCAAAATGCCAGACTCTTTTGAGCAATGATAAACAGATGAAATCCTCAAACAAGTATTGACTTGTACAGATTAGCGAATGTTTCTTGGCGATTTTCTTGAAAAATTTCTTAGAATCTTTGGGAAGGTAGATTCCACAATTTTATACTTAATAGAAGAAGAATGATCCCTTCTAAGTCTTCTACAGAGAGGAATCTTGTACATTTTCGATACATGACTCTTTTGTCGAAGATGATGAACTGTTGAAGAAGCTTGACCCAGAAGTTACATGATGCTGCTTTTTCAAAAATAAAGCTTGGAATATTTGCTGTGGTAAAATTCCTGAAGAGAAAGTGTGCCAGGTAGTTTGTTGATAAACATAATAATTGTAGGGAGATGAGGAGTTTGAGATATATTGCTTCGTTTGGTAAAAAGAAAATGTTTGGCTTCCTAAATGCGCATGTTCAAATTTATTGAACATGCGCATTATATCGTGCATATAATAGATTCCTCCTGTAATGGCAACCATGGGATGTTTACCTTTTCTCATTAAAGTGCAAATTTCATTTAGAATTTCAGATCTGTGAATTTTCAAAATTTCAATGTTTTGAATATTTTTGTATATTTTTCTTTACAATAAAGCGTTAATAATAGTTTTTAAAATATTTCGTACAGTTTAAAAATTCATTTTTAAAAAGTTTTTTGGGGAGGATTTCGATTGGTTTTAATATAGTTGGAAAAGTGCCCCATTTCCAAAGTAACTTTGACAATGCAATTTTTTATTTTTTAACATATAAATTTCTATTTAAATCGTTATATGACAACTGAATGTAAAACTAGTGATCGAGATAAATGGTTTATGGAGATTTTTAAGTATATTTCTAGATTTCTAATTTACAAATCAGTTGACAGAAAAAGAAAATGTGGTAAAGTTGACCCAATTTGCGGTATATCGCAAAAATTGATTTTTATATCAATTTAAAAGTTACAACAATTACTTTTTCTTCAGCACCAATTTCAATTACATGCAGTTTTTTTATTTCAATATATTTTTTAAAGTTTAATTTCTTAAAAATATGTAAAGTTTTACATTTTATTATGAAATTCAAATCGGTTTCATTGTTTCTTAAAATATTTCAATTACATGCTTTTTCTAATTTTAAAATTAAGACAGTAAATTGCTTTATTGGGACCGAAGTAGGATTTTCAATTCACTTTTATTTCGTAGCGTATATTTTTTGACATCGCACTCCCAATATTTTGCAGTTGACTGATTTTACTGAAATGATATTTTTCAGTCAAATATAAAAACTGCATGGAATTCATAAAACAAAGTGAAATTCTAATTGAATGCATCCAATATTAATAGTTTAACCATCAGGATATCTAATATTCTCAACCAATAAGTTTTTTTTAAAAAAGCAACTAATGATTATAATTATTTTAAGAAAATTAATTATTCGTTTAAATGTAGATTGCATTTAATTTATCCATGACGCTTTTTACCAAAATAAATGAAATACAACCACTCTTTAAAAGCACTTTTTTGATCGAAAATACAAACATTTTAATTTATTTTTTATTTTATTTTTTAATTTATTGTTAGGAATTTTCCCTTCCCTCCCCCCCAAAAAAAACCAGTCAAAAGGCCCAATTCATATGAAATCAAAAGTTAATATAACTAATCAGTTAACTGATAATTAAGTTCTAAAAATATTAAAATAGTGTATCGTTTTTAAAACCTATCAGAATTTAAAATTTCAAGACTCCAGTATATCAGGGAATAATTGAGAAATCCAATATAAAATTCCATTGTTAAAAACGTAAAACAAATCAAGTTTAGTAAAATTTCATATAAGCTTTCTTTCTTTATTTGAAAGTTTAAAAAAGTTTTTAAAAAATTTATTTTATAACAAAAATATATAACTTTATAAAAGCAAACAATAATAGCATAGTAATAAAAATTTGTTCGCTTCGTTATCGTCTGCCTACACACTGAGTCTACCCACGCTCACTCTTCAATAAACCACCCACTCCAACACCCCACTCCTTCAGAACTTCCTCCGCCGTCGTCTTTCTTCTGGAGGAAAGGGCACGGAAGTGGAAGGAAGAAAGAATAATAATAAGACCTCCCCCATCCAAACCGGGGAGAATATTAAAAGATTGTAGATTGCCCCTGTCATTTGCAGCGAAATCGTTTCTCCACGGAGCCTTGAGAATTTGAAGATGGGTTCATTCAGTGATCTGTTGCGGGGGCCTTTGTTCGAAGCGGGGAGCTCTTTTTATTTTGGAAGTGCAGTCTTTTGTTAAGAATGCTGTATTATGATTTGTGATTTAGAAGATAGGAGCGCGGTTGATAAGATAGGATATATATTGAAGAGCTTACGCTAGAGATGTTATAGAATTTGTGCTTGTGTTTCGGATTGTTAGGAGAGGGAATGTCTTTGCCTTACCAATGAACACTTTTTTTAACCATCTTGCTTCTTTCATGGATATGTTTAGATGTTTGGATATCTTAGGAATTAAGCATTAATTGTTCGTTTTTAATACTATTTTTATATTTCGGATATGGTATATAATGATACGCGTTGCAGATTTTGTTCTTGAGGAAATGCTGTACAATGTACATTTGTTGAACATTTCTTCAAATAAACAAATTTTAAAAGGAAATTTATGAGAGCAAGAAACAAAATCATATATCACCAAATGGACGAATTTACCAAGAAAATTCAAAGTTTAAATTACGCATAAAAATATAGTATATCCCTTATAGTAGTATATATACCATAGTATATACATGCTATTATCATCAGTAGCACACAAAATATATCTGTACTTTCACACTTAAACCAGCAAGAGTGGTCTCCATGAAATTTTCTGGGATACTCTCGAATCAAGATCTTGTTACCCGTATAAAACTGTTAACCTTGGATGATTCTGCGGACATCTTGCATGGTATTGGTGAACGATAGTTACGAAACAGATATTTGGCGTAAACTATTTGATTTTAACATGATATATATTGTTTATATTTGATTTATATGTGATTATATTTGATTTTAACTGAATATATCGAGAGAATATGCATTTTATACGCCTTTACGATGACCAGTTGACACTAAAATTCGACATAAAACTGTAGTTGTAGTCACTGGATAACATATTAAATTTTATTAATTTAATCAATTACTTTTATGAATCATTGCGTTTACAAGGATGCAGATTTACAGACCGACAGACAATTAACCATTTGATGAATTTAGTTCAAAATTTGATAAGTATCCATATTATAGAATATAAACATGAGTACGAAATTTTATTTACCTTATCTTTTTGATTTTGTAGTTGTAGAGTTCATTTGTACAGGAACAATCAGACAGTCAAACTTTTTGTGAATGGATTTCGTTCAAACATTGATAGAAATGTATAAATAGGTCGTAATTCCATACACCAAATTTCAACAGTAAAGCTTAAAGCGTTTCTGAGTTATCGTGTTCACAGACAGACAGACATAATGTCGAAAAATGGGTTTTTCAAACTGAGGGTGGTATAAAACGTGGAATTTTGTCAAAATTTCGAAATCGAATTTTTTAATTTTTGATTACAATATTCCCTATATACGACTTATCTGCGAAAGTAAAAAAATTTCCTGCACAAGTCATAACCAGAACTTCTGTCATCTGTCTTTCACCCTCTTCTTCAATTTAAAAGAAAGAAAAAGTGTAGAATATATTAAAAAAAAAGAATAAAAGAACAATAAGTCTTCCATCCTTCACCTTATAAGAGTATTAAAAATTGTAGATTGCCCCTGTCACTCGCAGAAGAGTCATTTCTTTATGGTGTTCTGACAATCTGAAGATAAATTCATTCAGAAATCTGTTGCTGCAGGGGTGGCTTAAGTGAAAGTCGGGAACTCTTTTCTTGTTAGTACGGTCTTTTTTAAAGAATGCTGTACTCTTTGGTTTGCAAATCAGAAGGTTTTATAGTGGGTGGTAATATTAGACACATATTTTAAGGTTTTATTTGTTATGTATTTCAATTTGTGTTTGTGCTTAGATTATGAAGAAGTGGGAATGCTATTGTATTATAATGGAGCATTTTAAAAGTTTTTATTGGGATTCTCGCCAGTCATATTCTTTCTACCAAAACTGGAGAAATTAAATTAATGTTTCTATGTATTTTGTTTTGATAATAAATGGATGACTGAAATGAAATTGAGTTCCAAATAATAGTGATTTCTGGAAGGTTCCCTGTGAACCTATTCTTGTCACTATCAGTAGTGTATGGGCATTGGGGTCGATTAATATTTTATAGATACGTCTTGATAGACGTGCGCTGTAATTTTTTTAAATCCTATTTAAAGTCACATATCATTAGGGTGAATTAAAAAAACATTTTGCACCAAATGCTTTTTATGTTGGCTATACCATTAACATTAGATAATCGCAGACTCAAGATGTTACTCCATTAAAGGTCCACCATAAACTTGATGCATGTTAAATATATTCAAGAAAAATATTCCCTGGTTGATGTAGTGTGGAAATTTCGAGTTGCGTACAGACTCAAGTGTTCTTCAGTGTCATCTGACCAAGGTTCAAAATTATTTGTTTGCATAAAGTTTCTTTGTAACTTCAGAACGACACATTTATCTAGAATTAATATTAATGATTCCTTACCTCCCAAGTCATATTTCAAATTGAATCATTTAAAATATGGCCTTTTTCAAATATGATAACGATCTTATTTCAAACTGAGAAATCGTGTAACTTATTAAATAAACCAATTAAGAATATGTTTTAACCTTTTCTAGGGCCGTAGGAAGTATGCTTCCCACCAAATTTATCAATCTTTGTATGAATTTATGTAGGTTGGCATAAGTTCTGACAAATTTTTTTAGAAAGACAGAAACTTAGATGCTTTAGTTCTTTATTTTACACAAAATGATGTGTCGTGGTTTATTACTTAATTATTAATTAACCAAATTAATTAATTAAATTAAATTTATCTAATGCGCTAAATGAATCCCTTTTCTTATTCTAATTTCAAGCCTAAAAATATTTTAACATAATATGACTAGAAAAAACTGGCTGTTTAAAGGGTTAAACAAGAGTGATGAAAAATGAGCAGTTAGTTTTTTGTGCCTATTTTTCTGAAAGTTTATGAATATTTTACAGATAATGGAAACAATTCATACTTTGGAAATAGTAACAAACGCAATGTATAAATTTGGTTTTAGAATCCATTATGCATGTTTTTAATTTGTGAAATGACAGGAAGCATGCTTTTAAGTGTTTGATGTCATGCTGGCAAAGATATGTATTGAATACTTTGTATTCACATGCATCGAGTACCTTGTTTAGTTAATTACTATTAAATGATATATAGTGATAAATTATTTCAATGGTATAAATGGTGCAATGGCGTGTTGCATGGATTGATTACTATTCTTGATGAAACTGAAGATCAAATTTACAAGAATGTGGCTCAGACTAGGATTAGAATCTAATCGTTTGTTGATATTTTAGAATTTTCTAAATGTTTGTATTGTGTTCTAATGTTTGTATGATTTGTATTGTGCTCAAAACTAAAGTTTTATATTCAGAAATATTCTTTGGATTTATGTGTGCCAGCGAAAGATATTTTGTTTCTGCATCGCTCAGACTCGAATAATATACAGAGAAATTTGATATAATTTAAGAGTTATCTATGGAAATTTTGATGATGACTGTGTTTGGCAGGGATCTATTTTTGGAAATTCTGAAGAATTGTTCATATCTGCATGAAGTTCATACGGAATTACACAATTCTAAACACTACACCACACATTCGTTTCTAAACCTCATGTGGCCCCTTTCCACTTTGATATGTAGGGGAATTTTATTAAAAAAGAAAAAAAAATACTTATACTACAATCAATTGGAAAGAAATATAGAAATGATAAAATATGAATGCATATAACTTAACAAAAAATGTTTAACATTTTACTATTGTAAATAACAATCCGAGGTCAATTAGCTATAAATTTAATAAAACAAGGACATTAATGATTTTTTGTAAAGGAAAAATTCTTAGCCTGGTGGTAAGGTCTCGGCTTCGGAACCGGAGGGTTTCAGGTTCGTGTCCCGATTCCGCCGAAGAACCGTCGTTCCGAAGAACCACCGGGTCTGTTGGCCGTTAAATTTGTCATGACCAAACGCCCTTCCACTGCTGTGGTGTGGAGAGGGGGGGGGGGTGCCAGCTGAGGTGTCGTCCTCGTCATCTGACCGAGGTTCAAAATTACGAGGTCCGTCCCAAATTAGCCCTAGTGTTGCTTTAGACTGGATGTTAACATAACTAAACTAAACTAAACCATATGCTACATCTTTCTGCCGATTTGCCACAAAAATACCAAATCTCCCCTTTTAGAATCCAAATAACGTTATAAAGATTAACAGTAATGATAGTAAATAAATAATATTATAACCCTCTAAAAACAATTATTTTAAATTCCTAATGTTGACGAGATTGTGATGTAGATATTATTAACAAATCCATTTGTAAATAAATATTAAAACATAATTTTTCCACAAAATCATGAGTGACAACGAATAAAGCAACTAAGAACAATTTACAAACGATTATATAGCAATTCTTTTATATTCAGTTTTTAATTTCAATCACGTGTCATGTTAGATAATTCCCTTTCGGACATAAATATTCCAAAGGAATTAAGCTCTAACAAATTTCACTTTCGGGATAAGGCCGTGTAAACGATTTAACTTTTGATGTTTCCTGCATACTAATTGGGCAGCAGCCGCGATGCACGTTGAGCAGCTCAAACAAATCCGTTGGATAAGCAAGGAAAACAAATTGTGACAGTGTTGGGGAAGCCGTGGATGCCGTAACAGAATCATCAGATGATATTTCAGACGCCAAGTTTCAGGGAAAGCTGACATGTTTTAATTTGAGGCTGTGTACTTTGAGAAGTATAATTGCCTTTTAAGAGGGGGGATTTCGCAATTTGTGACAGCGTTTAGAAAAAAAAATTTCTGGGAGAATTACACGGAGATAAGTTTATTCGAGGCGAATTAAAAATTGTAAGTGATGAAGTAATCGGTTATTTTTCTCAGAAAAAAATGCAAGAATTTGTGGAATATTTTAAAGCAAGAAACTGATTAGTAACTTAAAAGAGATTACATACAGTTCTATAAGGAGTTTAAGTAAAGATTTGGGTACAAGTTAACATTGAAGTAATATTATTTTTTCGGAATTTTTAAATTATTTTTTATTTATGTTTATTCCTTCTATCACATGTGACTGATGACCAACAGACGAAAAAATCTAAACAAATAATTTAAGCACATAGAAATGCTGAAAAGGGTAAGTAATACGGAAATTAAAAAATAAATAAATATATTGTGCAAACGATAATCTCAGAATTTAAATTATATATAAAAATTAAACCAAAAAAATTATTAAAAAAATATAAAAAAAGAATCCGGCCTGAAGACTTTTTCAAGGGTCACCCTCAGGCAGGGATTCAAAGAAAGGGATTTTTTCTGTGAGGACATACAGACATTGTCTAATAATGATTCCTCGTGACCCGAAAATCCCCTGAAATTATGCTCAAGAGATATACCATTTTAACAGAAAGGAAATACAAAATAACAAATTAGAAGAAAATAACCACAACAAAGTAAAAATACAATAACAGAAATAACAATAAAAACAAAAACTAGCACTAAAATTAAAATTAAAAACGAAGAGGCCAGAACATACCATTATTTGATTTTTGTTTTTCCTATTAACTTGATTCTAATACTTTTGTATATATATATATATATATATATATATATATATATAAACTGAAATCTGCCATGAAATTTCAAATTATCATGTGAGAACATAATTTTTTTAAAGTCACGTGATATCAATCTGACAGAAAAACAACGTCATGTTCCCACATGACTCATATTTCGTTATCACCAATATTGAGAAAAGCTATGGTTTTTACCATCTCAAAATCAAATGTTTTTTTCTGAATCAATTTTTTTCTCTGAATCTCTTTTTTTTTTCGTTAAAAACCAGTTTAAACCGATTTGAAACAATCACATGACTATCAGATTATGCATGCGTGGATATTTAGAAAACCACATATTTTTTTTCTCATCTCAAAATCATTCGAGATCCAAAACTTTTTTTTTTCGATATCTCCCTTTCCTGTTTCGTATTGATTCACATTTTCTTCTTTGTGCTTCTTTGGGAGATAAATTCTTAACTTTTTCTTCTTCTAATGACCCTGCCCTTTATTTTCTGCTCGTGTATTGTGAGGCTTCATAAATCGAAAACCAAAACAACATCATGTTCTCACATGATAATAATCTTAATCTGACTATAAATTCTATAAATGATTGTTTTTTTTAGTTTTGCATATGTTGATAGTTGGAGGATTTTTTTTTCTTTTTACTTTTTCTTATACATAGCATAGTAATCGTCAAAAAATTGGAACTCGAGATTTTGAGAATCTCCACGTTTTAGACTTCTTTGAGTTCGAAAAACACATTTTTGGAAAATGTCCGTCTGTCTGTCTCTGTCGAAGATAACCCAAAAAAGCTTTAATCTGGACGGAATGAAATTTGGTATGGAGTTTAAACATCAAATTTGTAGATTTCTATCAAATTTTGAGCAAAGTCTGTTGTCTGACAGTTCGAATATAATTTAAAACAATAAATACAAAACGAAGAGAGCTAGACAGATAAAATTTGGTACACATATTTAAATCTGTAGCATTGACACCTATCAAATTTTGAGCCAAATCCAACAAAGGAGTTATCGCCTGTCAAATAAAAGATCTATCAAATTTTGAACGAAATCCAATTAGGGGTTGATCGTCTGTTGGTCTGCCAGAATCAAATAAATGTGATAACTCAAAGACGCAATGACTTAAATATATTAAATTTGGTATGCGATTTTGAGATTAAAAATTTAGTTTTATGTCAATTTTTTGTTTCAATCAATTGAGAAAAATGCGTCTGAGTTAAAAATTCGATTTTCGGATACTATGAATGGCATGCCAGGAATGAATCGCCAAACACTCGCCAAGGATGTCACGATAGTTTCAGTAAAATTGTTGAATTCACGTCAAAAGTTAGTATTTCGTAACTATAACGGCTGTGCCATGTAAGACGTTCTCCGGCATGAGAAGTTTATTAGAGAGTATGCGAGAAAGTTTTGGGGAGAGAAATCCAGCTGGTTTCTTCTTTTTTTTTTATCTCCTAAAATACAAAACGCTTGACTTTTATTTAATCAATTAATTCAGTGAATGCAAATTATAAAAGCGCTAAACATGCTTTGTTATATTTATTAAAAAAATATCATAAAACTACCATCACCTACATTAGAGGTTCCCAAACTTTTTTTTCTCGTGGACCACTTTCAAAGTTTTACTATTTTCGGTAGACCCCCTGCTGCTACATTTCTACTGTATTCCCAAAACTCCTAAAAAATATCACCCTAAATGGGGGTGTTAAGAAGAAAAAAAAAAGTATCACATTTTCTTGTGTCCTATTTATTACAATAATACTTGTGGTTATACAAAATTATAAACATTTATTATTACAAACAATCAACAATTGACAAAAAACAAGACTCTAAACAAGCATCCCGGACGAGCGGGCGCACGCCCGGCACTTTGCAAGTCTCGACATGTGGTGTACACTTGTACTATTATCTATTGTTCTATTCAATTTTGTGTTTGAACTGAGTCTCGAATATTTTTGAGTACCTACCTAGTGAATGATGCTACCTGCCTATGTTGATAAGTAAATCCAAGTCAAAATTTTTGTTCTTTATTATGAAAACCGGAAAATTTTTCGTGGACCCCCACTTAGCGCTTGTGAACCCCTGTTTTCTTTTCACGTCTATGTGGACCCCCGTGTGGTCTTCTATGGACCCCTGGGGGTCCACCTGGACCACTTTGGGAACCTATGACCTACATACATCAAAATCTCTATATACTTTAAACCAATCATCTTCAGCAATCAGTTGGTTCACCAGTAAAATTGGTTATATATGGTTTCAGATAAATCGGTTAGTTATAACTATATATCCATGATTCCGCCAAATTGTTTGGCATTAAAACCGTGCTTATTTAAATTGTTTCATTAAACTCTGTTTAATGTGTGCATGAACCTTTCTGTTATAGATAGTCCCATAACATCACAGTACAATTGAAAATGTAAGTTCATAATTCAACTATCCTCTAAATTTTGAAGTACTATAAATTCTTATTCGTGTTATGAACTACATTGATTCAAACAGAATGAATGTTCGTTAGCTTTCAAAAATATAACAAAGTCACTTGATAAAATTTTTATTAATAGTAGAGATGTACGTATTGTAGAATAGTATTTAGTTTAGTATAGTAGGGATTTTTAATATTAGAATAATCCTACACCTATTAGAATAATCCTATAATCCCTACCTATATCCCGTTTTCCACATATATATTCCGTAAATATAATTATATTTGCTACTAAAATTAATATATATATCCCGTTTTCCGCATATATGTGTAACATATTTTGTTTGAAGCAGAATACAGGTTGAAGACATAGACGAAACGTTGTATTTTTAATTTCGTTTTATTCTCTCTCGGCAGGCATGATTATTTACAAGAAGACGCAGTGCGGCACAAAAGTAGAAGTAAAGAAGAGCGCGAACAAATGATCACTAGTCTTATATAACATAGGATTTCCGGCCACGTGCATGTGTGACCTTTGGCAAGGGCAACGGAAGTATCACTTTCGTTTGATACGTAGTATTTTACGTATTATTTTTACAAAGAAATTAATTAAACCGAAAGTGGAATTAGATCAGGAAATAAGAGAATATTTTACTATGGGTTAAATTAAGATAAAGTTTTGGAAATTAATTTGGTTTAAATTAAGAGCTTAATATATATATATATATATATATATATATATATATATATATATATATATATAACCAAATCAGTAAAAATATCAAGTGAATATTAGCGAAAAGAATAAATACAGAATCAAAAAGGAAGAAATAAGAATCCGGCCTGAAGACTTTCTCAAGGGTCACCCTCAGACAGGTATTCAAACAAGGGATTTTTTCTGTGAGGGGTCTGGCTCCGTCCAAAAATATTGACCCCTCGTGATCCGAAAAACCCATGAAATCCATACTTATATGCGGAAAATAGCTTTGCTCAAGCTATCTTGAGAACGTGATAAATAGACTTATATTTTTTTGATTTAAACCTGGTTTGGAATATGTTGTTAGAAATGAAAAAAATCTAGTACGAGTTCATGAATTGCCCATCTAGCTGAAAGGGGATGGAAATTTTCACTTCGCTATAACTTTCTTAAGATTGAAGATAGAAAAATAAATCCATTTAGTCAAATTAGCGTCTCATTAAGACAAACATCTTTCGTGCTTAAAGTCTTTCGATACCTGCAATATCTTAGAAGTTAAAGGCTGAAAAGAGATTTTCAAGCCCTCATTTTGACTGTTTCTAACATCAACAATTTATATTGCCAGATAATAATAACTTAATATAATTGCCAGATAATAAGCCTTCAAGCTTGCCGAGAAGATTTTTGTTTTAATTGCATGAAATTTCGCTCGTTAAATCCTTGTCATTATCTTGAATTCTATCCACCCCCTTAAAAATCGATCCTTCCCAACAACCCACAAACAAGGAATGCCCTTTAAAGAAAACTATGTTTTATCAACCCTATCTAAACGTCCGACAATAAATGGGGAGTCGAGTCGATTTAAAGACAAGAGGTGGGGGGATGCCGGAGAAGCGAAGATCGGAACAAGAAAGAACGATCGCATCCAGTAGATTCCCTCAATAGACCTAATTCCATTTCCCCCCTCTTCTCCCCCTCCTATCATCATGTGTCTAAGCATCGGCAGATCGAAGTATAATCCGGGAATTCCGCCGTTGTTCGATCCGCCGGAAATGGATCAATGCTTAGCGGAAGGCCCTTTACTCGTTCCTGCTGTCGGCTGTATCTAACAATGGGTATTGTGAATGAATGACCTCTCAGTCTGGACTAACAGGGAAGCTCTTGGGATGGATGGACGTCACTATTTGGAAGGGTTTGTGAACTCTCGAGCGCACACACGGGGTATTTTTGATTCCAATATATATATATATATATATATATATATATATATATATATATATATATATATATATATATATATATATATATATATATATATATATATATTGTTCAGTTTGGTTTTTAATTTCACAAAAACACCGTTGTTACTACTTTTTATAGTTTATGAACTGCTTGGAAGGAATTAATCTCAGCAGAAGATTCCGAGGGGGAGGGGAGGAAATTTGAGCTGATTCATATTTTACTGGGGATTTGGGGTCAGATTTACCCCAAGCTTATGCTAGCATTTTTTAATTCTTTTAATTTTCTGATTAAGGCAATGTTCTGCCAACGAGTGTGAATAATAAAGATTATTATGAATGCATGGCTTTAACGTCTATACTAATGGTCTAACACTCGTCTAACTGTCTGTACTTTCGGAGAAACACTCTAAATAAATCGATGGTATTAGTTGGCATGAGGTGATACTCTGCAAGTGCATGCATCGGGTATTTTTGACACACGCACACACACACACACACACACACACACACACACACACACACACACACACACACACACACGCACACCCACACCCACACCCACACCCACACCCACACACACAAACACACACAAACAGACACAACACACAGACAGACACACACACACACACACACACACACACACACACACACACACACACGCACACACACAGACAGACAGAGAGAGAGAGAGAGAGCAGAAAAGCGCGTGTAATACCTTGAGTGCTTTATGTCTTATTAAGGATTTGAGGTCAGATTTATGCCAAGCTTTTGCTAGTATTTTGAATTCCTTTAATTTCCGATTAAGGCAACATCCTGAAACAGGCGTGACTAATAATGATTATTATGAATGAATGGTTTTTCTGTCCGTACTAATTGTGAGACCCCCCCCCAAATAAATGGATAACATTAGTTGGTATGAGTTGATATTGGTTGTATGAGTTGATATTTTGCACCACATGCATTGAGGCTTTCTGATTGCTATAGGTTTTTTTTGATAAATTTGCTTTTAGTTTCACAGACTACTTTTTCACAGACTATCACAGCAGAAAATACTTTAAAAAAAAGCAAGAAGTGGTTTATGTTTTACTAGGATTTTGCGATCGGTTTTACCCCAAGCTTGTGCTAGTGTTTTGAATCCCTTTAATATTCTAATTAAGGAGTGTCTTACCAACGGGTGTGTCTAATAATGATTTATTATGAATGAATGGTTTTTCTGTCCGTACTAATTGCGAATCACTCTAAATAAATGGACATCATTAGTTGGTATGAGTTGATAGTTTGCAAATACATGCGTCGGCTCTTTTCAATTTCAGTATATATATAATTTTGCTTTGTAATTCACAGACTACTTTTTATAATTTTATGGATTGCTGAGAAAAAAAGGACTCACAGCAGAAAATATTGGAAAAAAAACACAGAAGTGTTTAACGTTTTACTGGGCATTTGAGATCAGATTAACCCCCAAGCTTGCGCTAACGTTTTTAATTCTTTAATTTTCTAATTAAGGAAATGCGCTGCCAAGGGGTGTGTCTAATAATGATTATTAAGAATGATTGGCTTTTGAGTCTATATTAATGGTGAAACACTTGAAATAAATGTGCGTCCTCATTTGGTGTGAATTGCTATTCTGGGAATACATACATAGGGTCTTTTTGATCTCAATATATTTTTGTTGTTGTTGTTGTTAAACTTTCTTTTTAATTCCACTGACTACTTTTAATAATTATATGGATTGCTTAAAAAGAAAGAACCACAGCAAAATAATTTTGAAAAATTAAAAAAAAAGTGGTTTATGTTTTATTAGGGATTTGGGGTCAGCTTTAGTCCAAGCTTTAGTGCCAGCGCTTTTTGATTTTCTATTTAAGGCAATGTCCTGCCAACCAGTATGTCTAATCTTGGGGTCATTATGAATTAATGGTTTTTCTGTCTGTACTAATAGTGAAACATTCGAAATAAATGGACGTCATTAGTTAGTATGAGTTGATACTCTGCATAGGGTCATTTTGAATCTAATGTTGCTTTTTTGTTATTTTTTTAAAGTTTTATGAAGTCTGTTATTAGTTCACAGCAGAAGCTTCTGAATAAAAACATGAAGTGTTTCCTATTTTGCTGGAGATTTGGGGTCAGATTTACCCCAAGCTTATGCATTTGAATTCTTTTAATTTTCTAATTAAGGCAATGTCCTACCAATGAGTGTGTCTATTAATAATTATTATGAGCGAAATGCTTTTCGGTCTGTACTAACGGCGTGGTACTCAAAATAAATAGACGCCATTAGTTAGTATGAGTTCATATTATGGAAATATATGCGTGGGGTCTTTTTGAACTCAATATTGATTTTTTTTCCAAAGTTTCGCGATGTTTGTTATTAGTTCACAGCAGAAGATTCCGAATAAAAAGAATGAGGTGGTTCAAGTTTTATTAAGGATTGAGGTTAGTTTTACCCCAACCTTGAGTTAGTATTTTGACTTCTTTTAATTTTCTAATTAAGGCAATGTCCTGCCAACGAGTGTGTCTATTAATAATTATTATGAGCGAATTTCTTTTCGGTCTGTACTAACGGCGTGATACTCGAAATAAATAGACGACATTAGTTGGTATGAGTTAATATTATGAAGTATATGCGTGGGGTCTTTTTAAACCCAATACTGCTTTTTTTTTAACTTTCGCGATGTTTGTTATTAGTTCACATCAGAAGATTCCGAATAAAAAGAATGAAGTGGTTCATGTTTTACTAAGGATTGGGGTTAGTTTTACCCCAAGCTTGTGCTAGTGTTTCAAATTCTTTTAATTTTCTAATTAAGGCAATGTCCCGCCAATGGGTTTGTCTAATAATGATCACTATGAAAGAATGATTTTTCGATCCTTACTAATTATGAAACACTCGACATAAATGGATGTAATTAGTATGAGTTGATACTCTACAAGATATGCATGGGGTCTTTTTGAACCTAATATCATTTGTTTTTGTTATTTTTTAAAAATTTCACAGAATCTGTTATGAGTTATTGTTTTTTAATACATTGCATAGGAGTTTTTGAAAGAAAGTTTGAATGAGATGGTTAATTTTTTTACGAAGTTTTGGGATCAGATTTGAAACACGCTTGTGCAATCATTTTGAATTTTTCTAATTTTCTAATTATGGTGTATCTAATGATGACCATAGCAAATGAATGACTTTTTGGTATGGAGTAATGGTGGGACACTTGAAATAAATAAACGTCATTAGTTGTATGAGTTTCTTTTTTTTTTTGTTATTTTTTTAAGGCTTCACAAAATTTGCTTTAACTGCTTGTGTTTTGATGGATAGTATGGAAGATTTTGAAAGAAAAGAATGAGGTGATAAATTTTTGATGGAATTTTGAGGTCAGATATACAGAGTGCTTTTGCGAGTGTTTTTTATTCTTTTATCTGTCTGACAACGGCAATGCTCTGCTGCGGCTATATTTCAATTTTTTTTTGTGAATAAACTGTTCCTACGTCTGGACAAACGGGGAAGATTCCTATGTGGACAGATGTCGTTAACTGAAAGGAGTTGTAAATCCGCAAGTGCATGCATGAGATTTTTAAAAATTTAATACTTCTTTTATTTTAAATTTATTCTTTAGCTTCACAAAACCTATTGTTATTATTTTTTTTTATAATTTCATAGATTGCTTAGAAGGAAGAAATGATAGCTGTAGAATTTAAATTTTTTTGTTTTACCTATATTTGTGATCGGCTTTACTTTGTGCACATGCTAAAGTTTTGGAATTTTTTACTTTCTTTATATACAGGGTGTCCCATAAATATTGGGACAAACTTTAAGGGGAGGTAGGGTAACATCACAAGGATTCAGATTTGCATAGCAACTCGTGGTCGGAAACGACATGGGAAATTAGTACGACAGGTACAAGAAATGAAGAGATACAAGATTGAGATCATCTGAAATGTTTATTGGTCAAAGATATTACATGTGCTGTGGTACAAGATATTTGAAAATATCACAAAAGATGTTCAAAGTTTCCACCATTGTTAGCGATGCATGCGTTACACCGTCGGACCATTGACTGGCGAACTCTCTCAAATACACCCGGATTTTGTTTGATATCCGCAGCAGCACAGACGATTCTTGCAACCAGATCCCTTTCTGAATCCACAGGTGTTGCATACACAGCACTTTTCAGTGCACCCCAAAGAAGGAAATTGATGGCTGTTGAAATCAGAAGAGAGTGGTGGCTTTCCTGATTTAAACAGCAACAAAAAAAAAAGCAGAGTTAAAGTTACTTGTGGCCTGCCCTCACTATGTCTATTACCTCGTAACGACCCATATTCACACAAATTGCGATGCTAATTACTGAACACCCAGCGGTCCGGTGCATCTCTCTGTGGATACCTTTCCCGATACAACCTTTCAGCCGCTCTTGCATTTCCTTCTGCCAATTCTTAAATCAGGTGCATATCTGCCAGCTCCGTGTTCGTAAAACGTTCCATACTCCTTTGCGGGCGATCGCAGCTCAAATGACTGAGGGATTACAGATCTGCTTCCTTAAACGCCACCTAGCGCCGCATAAAGGCGTTTCGGACCACGTGTTGCCATACAAATCTGAATCATTGTGATGTCTCCTAATTTCCCTTAAAGTTTGTCCCAATATTTATGGGACACCCTGTATATATATATTCTGGCCATGATAATGTTCTGCTGCCTGCATTATCTGTAATGGGTACTGTAAATGGCCTCTTGATTTGGACTTAAAGGGAAACTTCTGTCGTAGAAGTTGGAAGGGGTTGCCAACTGACAAGAACATGAGATACTTATTATTTCAATAGTTTTGATAAATTTTTTTTCTTAGAGTTTCTCAAATGCCATAGTTATTATTTACTGTAATTTCATGGATTGCTTAAAAGGATGGAATTACGGCAACAGATTCAGGAAAAAAACAATTGGTTCATTTTGTTTCTCTGGGTTTTGTGGTAATGAGTACTCCTTGAATATGTTAATATTTTAATACTTTGGCTATGGCAAAAAATTAAAAATATTGAATTTGTGGTGGTAACATTATAAGCCAGTTAACAACTTCCGGAGAAGAGTATACATTTTTGTCTAGTGGCTTTGTTACTCGGCTACGAACCCTAACGTTGCGAGTTCGAACCTCAAACTGCACATTGGTGACCCTGGTTCTGAACAACCGCATCCTTCATTCAGCTGTCGTGGCTCCATCTACCGGCAGCAACCACTCACACACGCTCGCCGTCGCCCGCCATAACACTTGGCGCGATTACAACGTTCGTCGCTCGCCATAACGCCTGGCGCGATAATCACGTTCGTCGCTCGCCATAACTGGCGCGATAAACTCTACCGAATCACTGGTGGGGGGCTATTGTGGTTGTAACATTATAAGCCAGTTAACAACTTCCGGAGAAGAGTGTACACTTTTGTCTAGTGGCTTTGTTACTAGGCTACGAACCCTAACGTTGCGAGTTCGAACCTCAAACTGCACAAATTTTAAAAATAATTTAAATAGTTTTAAGCAGAAAAAATTACTCATTATTCATATATCATAAGTTTTATGGGAATGAAGGAGGGGGGGGGGTAGAAAAAGCAATAAGTTCCATAGAAACTTTTGGAAAAATGGACCAAATAAAATTTTTAGCATACAGTTATATGCTCGAAAAAAATCATATTTTGATGGCACTCTTTTTTTCTTAAGGCGAAGAATAAAAGAGCTTTATTATACAAGAAAAAAAATTAATGAAATATAAAAAATAATTGCCTACAGATTTTGGACCAAACTGATATCGTGCTTATATTGATGATTTATAAGTGAATGCGCATGCGTAAAGTATTAGCTTAATAATATTATTGGGGGTAAAGATGATGGTGCTTCAAAGCAAATTTTGCAGTCTCCAAAGTGCAAGCTATAAAATATTTGTTATATATTAAATAGCATTTTCAACACTCTGTCCGTTTTAGGTGCAGAAAAAGCAATTTTTGTCAATTAAAATGTTATTGTGCAAAATATACGTAACTAAATATAATTATTAGGAGAGAAAAATTACATAAAATTTAGTTTTCATAATTTTTTCGGTTATACATTTACTGAGTGGAACAACATAAATGCAATTCTTTATCACTAGAACGTCCATCGGTGTCGATTGGACGCCGGAGCTTGTTTAGTTTGTTCTCCTTTCCGCCTTTTAGCAGGGAATTTGAAAATTTTTCATGACTTTTAAACATTTTCCATGGTGATTACACAAAAAAAGTTTTGTGATTCTAGGTTAATTAGGAGAGATTTTGTAATTAAATATACCTAGAACGTCCGCTGGTGTCGTTTCGACACCAAGGCAATTTATCATTATAAGTAGCTGTCGTTCAACAAATGGTAGTTCATTAAGTAACCTTCCCAAAGTACTATCGCACATTTGTTTGACCTTGAATGCCGTGTTATTGGGTTCACAGAGAAAATCAATTATTCTAGGAGGAATCAATTATTCTAAAATTGGTGTATCTAAGTGTTTTGTTACACAGCATTTGCTTATCTGCTCATGAAAAAAAAATCATTCGATTTTCGAAACTAGTGTAGAGCAGACACCCTGAAATGATGGCTGGTAGAAAAGGTCTAATCCCTGATGACATTGCTAATTTGTTGCGAGAGCTTTTTGAGAAAGAATCGGATGGTGGTGAACTGCTTATTCTAATTTAGATTCCGAAGTAGACATAAGATTGCGTGAAAGTGACTGTAAAGAATCTGAAGAAGTAATATGTAAATAATTTGTTTTGTTACAGTTTTTTATGATATAAAGGGTCATAATACATGATAATTACATGAAATAATATTAAAAAGTCTTAAAAACCCTACTGAACAGTAGTCCTGCAATTATTTAGATATTATAATTATTTTATATGTTTTATATCGCGGTTTCGAAACGACAAAGGCGGATGTTTAAGGGTAATCAAAATCCCGGACGTTCTAGTGTTATGGCATTTGGAGCAATTTTTTATTCGGAAATATTGAATATCTTCTCTTCTCCTATCATAAAAAAAATGTTTCCGTATGTTCTTGCTGGTATGTGCTTATTTGAACTCTATTTTTATTTCTGACTCTGTAAATATTAACTACCCAGTCCCATTTCAAATGAATTACCATTATAAAGTATCAGGAAAACAGATATTAACAAGCCTTGAGATATGCTTATCTGAATTTCCTAAAGGAAATAACTATTGTTATTAATCTATATTACATCTTGGTTCCTGGATTGTATGTCGCTTTTGATAACTTCAGGATGAATGTGAGTTCTTTTTAAGAATGATCTTTTTAAAAACTTATGAGTAGAAGATGAGATAAGTTGTGAAAATTAAATGAAATAAAATTGGAATTGTTTTTACTATAAATCTGAAAATTTCAACAGCAAAATTATTGCTGAATTTGTATTTCACACTGTCGTTTTTCTTTTGATGAACTTTGCGATGAACTCAAATGGAGAAGAGCGGCCTTTGTATTTTCAGTTGCGATCTTACAAAGTATTGTTACAAACATGTAATGTTGCTTCCCAGCACGTTTAGTTCAATCACTGGAAAGACAGTTTTACGATCAGCCCTGTTGGATGCTAATCGGGTCAGTGATCCCAGTGATCAGTGACAAACTGAGCGATTATTTGGCGACTTGACGACGAATTTGGCAATAAACTATATAATACTGGAAACTTCGAGAATTTTAGCCATTGAGCCAATAGGAACTGAGATATGCCGGATTAGTCCAGAACCTTCTCGGCCCGTCTCCCTGGAACTATAAAAAACCGGTGATTTCAAGCTGCAGTCAGTTCGTAATCAAATATCGAGTCGTCTAGTGTATAACGAAGCAACGGCGGAATAGTCCAGCGAAATGTTATGTGGAGCTTAAGCGATTGCTGAATTGAGCTGTGTGCCGAATCATTTTGAAAGCAGCATCGAATCGTGTGAGGAGTAGCCAGTCGTGTAGTAGTGAGTCGGCAGTTGGATACAGCTAAAGCGAAAAGACAGTGGTGAATTGCAGACATTTGGAGAAGCCGTAGGTTGAAGCTATGTAGATTCCCTCCTTCTGTTGAATTCCGCCTGGCCGCTTTGTGTGCTGTAGTTCTTTATTACTTCCGATTACTACTTGTGAGATACTGTTTGGCGTTGTGTGCTGCTGTGTATCGTTCTGTGTAAGTCTCGGCTGTATATATTTGTTGTCTTTGTATTAGTGTCTTCGTGTTTAATGAAAGTCGTTGTCGTTCGTTATTGTGGTCTGCTGATTGATTTCACACCATACTTCCACTACTAGCGAACCCGGGGATTTTACGGACTTAGTGGAATTGATGTTATGTAACAATATTAAGTATAAAATGTAAGGGAGGGGGATTCAAGATATGAAAATTTCATATACCGTTTTCGGTATGATTTCTAGAATAAGGTGGCATGTAAGAATAAGATAGCAAATTTCAATATGCAAATAAAAAAATAACGAGATGATGAAAAAAGAAAAGGAAGAAAGAAAGGTGGATTACCTAAATGCTCAGCAATTATAAATCGTCGACAAGGTTTAAAACTCGTGTAATCGAAAAATGGAACTCTTTTAGAGGACACCAATATTTATTTAAAATGTCTATTAGGAACACTATTTAAAGTTTTAAAATTGTCTATTAAGAACGCAGTTTAATTTAAAAAATGTCTACTTCATCAGTAATTTGACGTACGAGGGTTTTAAAATATCATTTCTAGCTTTTTTTCTATTTATATACAAGTAAATCGCATTTTCATAAAAAATTGAACTCCTGGCGAGGTTTAGATTATTTTGGCGTGGTTTTGAAATGAAGTCAACAATATGCAAATTAACAAGGTACAGACTATATCAGTTCAGAGCAATAAAAAGAAGTTCTTGAAGTAGAGAAAAAAATCATTGTACTTGAAAATGCATGCATGTATAAAAAGCTTTTAAATTCTGTAGAGAAGGATGGTAGTGAAATAGTCATACATATTGTTACGAATCTGTGATGCTGCTTCCCAGCGTAGTTGGTTCCATAGGAGGTCCCAGAGCTTGGCGACAAACTTGGCTACAATTTGGTGACGAATTTGCGACTTTGGTGCCAAAATAGATTATACCCAAAACATCGAGAATTTTCCCGATCCGTCCAGTAGGAACCGAGATACACCTCGAACGTTCCTGATTGGTTGAGAGGCTTCTAGCCCCGCCTCCTGAGACCTATAAAAGGAGCAGCCTGCAGCTGCCGGGGGAGAGCGACAGTGGTCGTAGTCGGGATCGACGGTGAGAGTAGTCGGGATCGACGGTGAGAGTAGTCGGGATCGACGGTGAGAGTAGTCGGAATCGACGGTGGAGAGTGGTCGGAATCGACGATAAAGAACTGGCCTTCCAGAGATAAGCGGAGCAGCGACGGAATCAAGCTAGTGCTAAACTAAGCTGTGCTCTACTGTCTGCAGTAGGGTCTTGTTGTATGCTACACGTCTCGGCTGAAGATAATTGTGTGCTGTATATAGTTGTCGTCTTTTGTGCTGTCCTGTGTGTCTTCGTGCAAATAAAAGTCGTGGTTTTATTTTCTACTGCCGCCTGCTGATTGAGCGTTCTCTACACCATATAACTTCCACTATCCAAACGAACCCGGGAAATTTCGTAACAATATTTATATGTACTATAATAATTTTAAGAATAGCATAGTGGAACTAAATAATAGTAAGCAACATATCAGGAAGCAAATTTTATACAAAATTCCGAATGAATTATTTATGACATTTGATGGCGGAATTATCTTTCAGAGTTCGTATTCGCGTAATGATGATCCTTTTAGATCTCAGGATCTGAACAACTGCTCATTGGAATGTATGAACTGCATAAAATAAGACTAATAATTAAAAAAGATATAAAAATTATTTATTCCAATTCGAATAAACAAAATAATCATGTGAAATATAATGGAACATGAAAAATTCCTTTAATTCTTCCTACAATTTTTAATTTTTAAGTGCGAAATATTTAATAAAACAAACTGCAGCTCTTTTACAGTTTTTGTCACTGTGATTTAAAATGCTGACAGCTGAGTTTTCTTATAATTTTTTTATAACATTTAATTTATTTATATGCTTTTGTTCTTAAAATCCTTGCCATTTTACAGAAAAGAAATTTTCTGAACTTTAAAATCGAATTCCGAGGTTAGGAGGATTTTATAAGAAGCGAAAATCCTCTTTGATATTAGAAACAAATATCTTTTAAACTTTGACTCAAGGTTCTATCATAAGGACTCTTGAACCTCTTTTTATTATAAAGATTTAATCACAAGATTCGATTATATTTCATCGAGATCGGTTGATCATTTTCCTAGTATGTGTATCAGCAAGTACATATGATAAGTATACAGGTATGTAATAAGTATACATACATACAAAAACCTTGACCGCGGCTTTTATTCCTTAAATATTGATCACAGATATATACTGTAAATTACAAAGTTGCGCAAAAAAAGGTTCAAAATGTTATGAAATCAATTAAAATTGTCAGGGAATTAAGCTTTAAAAAATACAAAATTTTAATTTTTATACGGACCCCGTACAAAAAAATTCCTAATGAGTAAAATATGTGTGTCCCATCCTCTAATAAGGACATGTGCAAAATTTCAGAATTTTAAGATATGTTAAAACAAAGTTGGTGAAGGGTTAATCACAAATTAAAATACAAATGTTTACAGCTTCAGTGCAGATGACGCGACGCAGGAATGCATCATACGGAAATAAAATATGCTTTATATCTTTAGTTTTAAATACAAATTTTAAAATCTATGCTTCCTTAAAAATACTTTAAAATTTTATATCATGAATTACAGAATATAACTTAAAAATAGAACAATCACTGAACTTGTAACACAACATATGTAATCTTTCCTTTAAGTAATTTTTCCTTATGTAATCTTTCCTTTAAGTAATTTTTCCTTATGTAATCTTTCCTTTAAGTAATTTTTCCTTATGTAATCTTTCCTTTAAGTAATTTTTCCTTATGTAATCTTTCCTTTAAGTAATTTTTCCTTATGTAATCTTTCCTTTAAGTAATTTTTCCTTATGTAATCTTTCCTTTAAGTAATTTTTCCTTATGTAATCTTTCCTTTAAGTAATTTTTCCTTATGTAATCTTTCCTTTAAGTAATTTTTCCTTATGTAATCTTTCCTTTAAGTAATTTTTCCTTATGTAATCTTTCCTTTAAGTAATTTTTCCTTATGTAATCTTTCCTTTAAGTAATTTTTCCTTATGTAATCTTTCCTTTAAGTTATTATTTCTACAAATTTTTAATACTTTGGAACCAATAAACAGCAAAATTATTATTTATTTATTCAATCATTACTTTCTTTGTTAATTTGTGTATGACCCCTAAAACAGGAACATCCGACATGATTTTTCCTCTTTGCGAACTCATATCCAGGCGTCGAAAAGTGGTTTAAGTCAGTATTTATGTAGTTTCATATCTTTGAGACTTTTTGTGATATATTGCTGAAATTTTGTACATGACCTAATTAGAGGATGGGGCACATTTTACTCACTGGGAATTTTTTTTGTACAGGGTTCGCATAAAAATTTAAATTTTGTATTTTTTGAAGTTTAATTCCCTGAAAATTTTAAGCGGTTTCATGATATTTCACACCTTTTTTTTACGCAACTGTAATTTACAATATATATCAATGATCAATATTTAAGGAATAAAAGCCTCGATCAAGACTTTTGAGACACCCTTTGTAAGTAACAAAAACCTAAAAATTATAAGTTTTATTCCATCGAAATAGTTAAAAAACAGGCAGTATTTTTCCTTCCGATTTTCTCTTATACTTTATTGTTATGAAATTCTATTACCTTTTATTTGCACATTACCAAGTTAATACTTGCAGTGGCAAGAAATTCACAGGTGCGCATGCCAAAACAGTCCACTGTACCTTGCAGAGACACCACACAAAGTATCTGATACTTTATAGAAATCGGAAAGAGGTATCTTCTAAATGAATTAATCTTTGTCCTACGACCTTGCTAGATTCCAGCGACCTAAACTATGTTCCGGAAAGCAATCTCAGTCGACGGGTCGCGAAACATTATTTTTACTTCTGTGACAATTGACGTTGGCGTATGTAACACGTCTTTGGCGATTCTGTGACAAAAGCATCGCGATGTGCGGGATGCGTCTTTCCACTACAAATAGTTAATCTGTAGAATACTTTATTTGTTCTTCTGAAGCGTGGAACTAAAATAATAGTTTTTAATTCTTTATTCTGAAAAATGACGTTGATTGTGCATACTATTTGTATATTTTAATGCATTCTAAAATGTTCAAAAACTTATTTCTCTCTCACTTTTTTTCTTCTTTTCTTATCATTCGTATTTCTAAACTTTTGAACCTTTTTATTTAATTTTCTACTTTTGACTTTATCAACTGTTTTGTAAACTCATTAATTCAATTAATTTGCTTTTTTAATACAGGCTGCACACTCTAATCGTGGTCCAATATCTAATTTCTAAATAGTTAGAGAAAGGTACATCTTCTCGTTTGAAAAATCGTTTAACCTTTTCTAGGGCAGTGGGAAGTATGCTTCCCACCAAATTTATGAATCTGTGTATGAAATTATGTAGGTTGGCATAAGTTCTGACAAATTTTTTTTTTAAGTCAGAAACGTAGATGCTTCAGTTCTTTATCTCCGACAAAATGATATGTCTTGATTTGTTTCTTAATTATTAACTAACCAAATTAATTAATTAATCAAATTAAATTTATCTAATAAGCTAAACGAATCCCTTTTCTTATTCTAATTTCGAGTCTAAAAATATTTTAACATAATACGACTAGAAAAAAATGGCCCTTTAAAGGGTCAAATGACTTAAAGAATTATATTTTATATTGTTTGAGGTTGAACAAAAATTAAAATTAAAAAAAACAACAACTAATATATTTCTTGGGTCATATTAGTGATATTGAAAAAAAAAACTTTTTTGAGACTTTTGCATTTTGAACAAAGACATCTAATCTTCTGAATAAATTAGGACGTTTTAGAATTTCATTACTGTAAGATTATCAATGGCTGTCTCATTGAAGCCATTAAGATGGCGTAAAATCATTTAAAATAATGATATTTAAATTCTAGCACTCGGTCAATTTCAGTCTTAGGAAAGTGGAACATTCTTTTCTTTAAATTATTAAAATATTTTACAAAATAAAGTCTAATAGGACCAGGAGAATATTTTAAAATTTAGATTTCATAATTTTTTATAAAATACATTTATTATCTAAAAACAATATGAATATACATGTTTGTCATTTAAAGAATGTTTATTATTGGAACTATATGCCGAATTTTTACGGTTTTAGAAATTAATTATTAGGCCACAATTTGAATAAAAACCTTCTATATCAAAAAATATATAAATTATTTAATGTTTAAAAATTCAATATTATTTACTTATAATCTGCAGATTATTGTGCAGAAAATTAATATCGATATCAATATTATTATGTTTTTGTTATCAATAACAAAAATGAGGAAGTCAATTATGTCACCGAGGTCGAGTGCCATAGATCCTGTACCCATTTAAAATCCGTTAGAACTATCTGTAAAATTATTGTGCAGCGAAATAATATTACAAATTCGTAACAATATGCAGTGGCACTGTCATTACAGGCAGTATATTTCCTTTCTCATTTACAAAGAATGTAAATTATTTTATACGCCCCAAAATTCGATATCTAGTTTTGATTAATTTTTTCCTTTATTATTTATGTGATTTCGAAAAGCATAATAAAAAATAAGACTACAATTTTCTGTCATCAAGATAATAGGATGATGTAGATCTGCCACCACGGTAATAGAGAAACAGAATAAATTAAATGAAAAAAATCGGTAGGTATCCCTATTATGAAAATATTATATAGATGTTAAATTTTGAATTGAATTAATTCTTCAAAGAAAAGTCTGTATGTCTATCTATCCATGTATAAATAAACACGACAGCTCGAAAACGATTTTATTGAGACATACTTACTACATTTAATAGTCAGCAATACTACATTTAATAGCAATACTACATAACAGTAATACTACATTTAGTAGCAGTACTACATAACAGCAATAGTACATAATAGCAATACTACATTTAATAGCAATACTACATAATAGCAATACTACATAATAGCAATACTACATAATAGCAATACTACATAATAGCAATACTACATTTAATAGCAATACTACATAATAGCAATACTACATTTAATAGCAATACTACGTAATAGCAATATATACATAACAGCAATACTACATAATAGCAATACTACATTAATAGCAAGACAAAAGACGTCTGGTCAGTTGTCTTGCTATTAAATTTGTGGACTTCTGTCCAGTCCAGAATTCTATTATCTGCAAAGAATAAAAAGTGTAAAATTAGCAATCCAAAAGGCATAATTAATTTTATACTTTAAGCAGTGAAGATAAACATAAAACACCTCATATTGTGTAAATATATATACAAGTCAGAAGGAAAACTCTCCCACTAGTTTACAATAAAATGAGTGGATGGTTGCTTCGGAAGTTTCTTTTTGACGTATATTTTTCATCTGATAACCTAACACTAATTACTTGATGCTGAATGATCCTTTGCATGTAATTTATTTTAGACATTTGTTTTATATGAATCGGTATTTTTCTTGCAAATTAGTATCAATGGTTTTCTTACTAATCTTGAAATCATATAAAGGTATGAATAATAATCAACTCTGATCAACTAGAATCTGATTTTACCTACCTGGTTTAATGTACTTTACATATTACAGTTTTGCAAGTATAATCTGATTTTGCATGAAGTTATAAAAACATAAATATTTTAATATTTATATGTTTGAAACTATTGGCGAAACTAGAGAAGAGGTCTCAACTCTGACAATTGGATATTTTTATGCAATATGAAAGAGTCCATGACCTCACCCCTCCACTTTTGAAAAAGTATCAAAAACACTAACTCCTTGTACATTCTCTTTAGTAAAAACACTTACAAACCAGACGGAGTAGTTTCCTCTGGTTTCCTAAACTTTTTCGCACACTCTATAATAAACTTGTTGTGCCAGAGAACGCCTTGTATGACAGTGGCGTTTAAAAATTATGAAATAGTAATCTTTGGCTTGAAATTAGCATTTTGACTGAATCTATCGTGTCACCCTTGGCGAGTTATTTGGCGATTAATCCCTGGGTATGCGGTTAATAGTATCCGAAAATGGAATTGGTGTTTTACATGCGCATTTCTAAACCAATGAAACAAAAAAAAAAAAAAAAAAAAATAACACAGAAATTTAAGTCACTGCCAGACCCACAGATGGTCAATCCCTAGTTGGATTTGGCTCAAAATTTGATAGTTCTCCAGAATTTAGATGTTAATTTTGTGTGTCGAATTTTATCCAACTCAGTTGGTTGTTTAGTTATCGTGTTAAATTATATTTGAACAGATCGACAGATAGACTTTCTCTAAGCGAATTTTGCTCAAAATTTGATATAAAACTACAAAAATTGTACAAGACCATATACCAAATTTTATCAGTCTAGATTCAGGCATTTTACAAAATTCCTTCGAACTTATAGAAGTCTAAAAAGTATAGATTTGTCAAAATTTCGAGTGCAATTTTTTTTCCCACAATTACTCTACTTTCTCTATACTTCGTATAAAAGTAAAAACTTACAAAAAAAAGGAACTAGGCCTCCCTCAGTTACATCGATTACACCTATCTCGTATGATTTCGTATGAAAACTCATTATTTCTAGATACGTCACGAATAGTTTGTCTCCCATTTTCGAGATGTACGGCGAAATAAATATTTGTGAATGTCACAAACACCAACAAATGGATTTAATCAAATTTATACATCTATTTACAAAAACATCTAGCTAATTATAATTCTCTATATTTAATTCGTCAGTATAATTTTAATTTTTTTTCATTTGTTCTGACAAGATGTAATTCATCAAAATTGATTAGCATATGGAAATTAAGAAAATTAATATAATAAGTGAAAAACTAATCACCGAAAAGTTCGTCTTTTATAATTAATAGATATCTAAGAGGGTAAATCCTCAAAAGCGTTTCTTCTTCCTTTTCAGTTTTTATGTTAATTGAAGGATTGACTTATATTCATATGGCTCTGAAATGTAGCTATGCAGTTATAAAACTAGTTAATTTCCGAAGTAAACTTTCGAAGCAAGTGAAATATAGATTATGTTTCAATAATGTCGGCGTCCTGGCATAGGGGTAGCGCGTCTTCCTCATGATCTGGACGTCCCGGGTTCGAGTCCCGGTTCGGGCATGGTTCTTCTTCTTCTGTGTTCTATCTGTGAGGTGTGTGAATGTGCCCCCCCCTTGTGAAAAGAAGTTGTGCAAATGAATGTGACGCATGAAGTAGCTAAGTTGTACTTTTGGCCCTAGTTAGTGCTACTGTAAAAACAAGAGATGCTCACTCGGCTTAAATCGCTGACAGATCAGCGGGCTTGTGAAGTGCCATAAGTCACAACAACAGCATATTTTAATAATGTTTTGCTATATAAGAAATTGAGGATTTCAAACATTTTATCCTTCATTCCTACATAATGTGTTGTAACCGTGTTTATTGCCATCCTAATTGGTTATTTGAATCAATCGAAAAATCCCTTTCCACGTTCGGAAAGACCCCCCTTCATTAAAATGTATGTAAAGTTTTTTTTATGTATACTTATTTAAACTGATTTAACTATTGAAGAACATTTCTTTCGAATAAGGTGGCATTCTCATAAAGGAATCCCGCCTTGATATATAAGATTCCAAAATTATTAAACAACATTTTCTGCTTGTTATTTTATTCCTTTTTTTCTATTGAAACAATTACATAGTGCTTTCTGTCAGTTTAACCGAATTTTAAAATCATTCCAGGCTTCTCTTTTGACCTTCCAAAAGGGTCTAAAGATAAAATACCCCTAGACATTCTTATTTAAGGTTATTTAACTTTTGATGAAGTTTCTTCCGATTATGATTAACATTCGAATCAAAAAATCCTATCTTGGAATCGCGATCTGAAAGAAGCCAAAGACTTCAGACTTACTTCTCTGCCTGTTACTTCATGCGTCGTTTGCATGGAAACTGTTACTCAGGGCTTCCTGTCATCTTAAATAGATGTCAGAAGCGTCCTAAGCATCCCTTTGACCTTCGAAGAGGGAAGAAGACTGAGGGGTGCATCGAACGTCTGGAGTGGTCGAAGGGTCGATAAATGTCTAGCGGTCAACGGGGCACCAGTTACTTGAATTTCACACAATAAAACACATCAAACTAGTGTTTGAAGAGCATATAGTACAGTTGATGCAAGGAGTTGTCAAATAAAAGATTTGAGAAATTCGATCTTAAATATATAATTAAAAAAAAAGGAGTGAAATACTTAATAAGAGTGGATTGTGGGGTTATTCATAAAAAATTTGAAGGAAAGAATTGCTTTTCGGATAAATAATTCGATATATAATAATTTAGATCTTGCTTTCTCAGGTATTCATATATGTATTAATTAAATTATGATTTTTGAAAAAAATTATTAAAAAGATTTCGATACGTTAATGTAGTTTTCCATATTGAATTTATCGTAGGAAAGATTTTTGTGAAAGAAATGGTAACTAGAATTTTAATTTATGTTTTAATTAATCAATAATTTCAAAGTTTAAGCTTAAAATTAATTTTTTGTGATTGTTCTTTCTATTAATTTTCTATACTTATCAATAGATATTACTGAAATTAAAATGTAAAAAAAATAGAGATAGTGTAAAATTTCGAAATATATCACAAATTTAACTCATATTTTAATTAATTAATTACTTCAAAGTTTCAACTTAAAATTTATTTTTTTGTAGTTGCCCCTTCTATTACTTTTCTACACTCATCAGCAGACGTTAACAAATTTGAAATTGAAATACAAAAAAGTACGTGACATGCATTAAGATTTCAAAATAAATCACAAATTATAATTCAAAATTAGAACAAGAAGCGGTTTATTAGTGATTTATTTTTCTTCATAAAATTGTAATAAACAATAATTTTTATTCATTTATTAAAAAAAGCGGTTAAAAACATTCTCCAAATGTTTGCTAACTAACACAAATATAAGTTTTACAAATTGAATGCTAAACATTCATTAAGGTTTAATTATAAATTTCATTTTGCAGTGCATTTGAAATTGAAAAGGAGTTTTCTCCTAGAAAATTTATTATTTTATTCCAAATAATTTTATTCAATTAATACTTATTCAGTACAAAATGAATTCTATATCAAGTATATTTAACAAATGTAAAAAGATAACAGTCATGGAGCTTTTTGAAAATGTCTGCTTTGTATATATCGATACTGGAATTCATGAAAATTAGTTGATCTTTTTACTATGTTTGTATGAAAAGAAGAAGAGATGACTTTTTACGTTTAACAGGGGAAAAAAATTAAAAATTTCTATAGAGAAAGTTTTTTTTTTGTGTGTGTGTTCGTATGTGTTTATGCGGATGGCAAAAGTCTTTACATGAAATTCATGGATGGAATATGAATTCATTATTATTAATATTGTTATTACTATATTGCAATGAAATTTTTATTAGAAGAATTTAATAAATAGAAAAATTAATCGAAATAAAAGTTTTATATTTATAATCGAGATCATAAACTATTTCAATCTTTATTGCAGATTAAAGTAGTATTGTACAGAATTTTTTTTGCTATTATTTTTAATTTCAATTTATCGTTTTCTGGTATATGAAAATACTGCTGCTGTAAAAAAATAATCAGATTTGAGATGTTGATCATCTCCATCTTTTGTGATTTTCAGGCCTGATTTCTTTAAAAATTCACCATGTATGCAAATACGAGGAATGTTAAATCTGTCTGGCTAAACACAAGTTAAACTAAATTTGTTAATCATGCATAATAATGTTCATTTTGATTGGCATTCAGCTGCAACATCGACTTTCTGAAGAAGGAAAGAGAAACTTGAGAATCTGAAAATTTAATATATATGTCAGAGAAGTTTTGAAATATCTCGCAAGAAAATAAAATATTTTTCCCAACCTTGTTTGCTTTCTAAAAGAATTATGCATTTCAATCATAAAGAACATTTGGATGTGCTGACGATTTATGCTACATGTAAATATAATAACTACCTGGTTGTAGAACAAGACTCATGTTATTTTTATAATTCACAGCATTCTTTTAGGAAATGTGTTTTAATTAAAAGGTTTAACGATTGTAAACTACATGATTCTTACTTTTCTGAAAAGGGACAGAGAAAATGAAGCTATGTGCAAATGATACAGGAATTAACTTTTGGATTATTTTTTAAGTTACTTTCTTGTTAATGTAAAAATAGTCACTCCAGAACTCAACATTTCAAAACCAAATTCAGTTCAACATTCAAGCTGTTCAAACTTCCAAACTCAATAACTGTCTGTGCAACAGTTATATGAGCAAGTATCTGACTGAGGTCTAGAATTTTACAATTCGGTAATATCTTAGGTAAAATCAAATACTTCTTTATAGAAATGCAATATGGAAAGACGAATATTTTTTTAGTCAAGATAGAAGCACTGATCTTCAACAAACTCTACTTCATACTCAATTTCAAGTTCAAGCTCGGAGTCGTGGTGGTCTGGTGGTACAGTCTCAGCTTCGGGGCCGGATGGTTCCAAATTCCAGACCCGATTCTACCGAAGAACCATCGTGTAAGCGGTTCTGGTGTGCGTTTAAATCCCTCAGGGCCAATTATCCTACTGTTGGCGCGATGCGGAAGTTTGGAAAGGGGGTGCCAGCTCAGGTGTAGTCCTCGTCATCGGAGCATATCTCAAAATAATAAAGTCCGTTCCAAAATCGCCCTAGTGTTGCTTCAAGACGGGACTTTAATATAACTAAACTAAACTAAACTAAATCCAAATTCTAACAAAAGAGCAATTTCCTTATTTATAAGACCGTGTTACGACCTCTCATCTCATAAGCATCTTCCATTTGAGCAACTGCCCCCAAGATCCATATTACTACATTAAAAAGATTACAAAATAGGACGGTTAGGCAAATCAGTAACATGTAGTTTGTTAGGAATAAAGACATCCAAAAGGATCTTAGCCTCACAATCTTTATTCAACATAATCGACAAGATTTTTTTGAAAAAATTGACAAAAGTGATAGCATTGCAATAAAAGAAATAAATAGAAAATTACCATACTTCATTACTAAAAAAGCACCAAGAGATCTCGTCTTCTCCTTCATGTCTAAGTCATCATCATGCCCTTACAACAACGACTTGACTCAGGATCCGAATTTGCCTTATTTTTTCCCGATTTATTGGTAATTTATTATTTTCTTAAATAATACCTTTAATTATCTTGCATAACTACTTACTTAGTAATGTTATTGCTATACCATTACTCTATTCACCTGCTATGCCGGTAGAGTAAGAGCCTCGAGTTCGAAAACTCCCTGACAAACCTCTCAAATCGGCCAGTTTTGGAAATGTTTAAAAGGCACCCTTTGCAACAGAGATTTATAATCAGAGGCAATTTTCTGTAATTGTGTATTGTGGTGTTTTTAGAAACGTTTTGATTGGTTTCATTATATATTACAGAATGCTGAATGTTGACCTATATAATCAGTTAAAATTAATTGGTATTAGTCTGAACTAAAGGATGAATTGTCTTTGGCTATAAATTTCTGTAGATCTTTGGTGATGAATTCAAAAAGTCTATATTTTAGTCTCAAGTGATAAATTCGATTGCATATCCCTAAGCTTTATTGCAAGAAAGCAACTTTATATAGGTTGATTATTATAGGTCATAATAGTATTAATTAGTGCCGGCGTGCTGGCATAGGGGTAACGCGTCTTCCTCGTGATCTGGGCGTCCTGGGTTCGAGTCATGGTTCGGGCATGGTTGTTCTTCATCTGTGTTTATCTGTGAAGTATGTGAATGTGCCTCCCTGTAAAAAGGGGTTGTGCAAGCGAATGTGTGAGTTTCATCTTCATATGAGCTAGAAGTCAGACTTCTGCCCTCGGGTGCTCAGGAGTCTTTACCCTTAGAAGCTACTTCACCCCCTTTCCGTGGTAACGCGGACACGACATCATCATCAGTAGTAATTAGTAGTCATTCTGGTTTTTAAGTGGGTATTAGTCATAATAGTAATCGTTATTATCCTATTCAAATAAGTTTTTAAGACTTGAATTAATGTATTATTAAATATTTTTTTAAATTTAATGAAAGTTAATAAATGCGCTTTTATTTTCTGATTACGCTTTTTTAATCATCATCCGTGATGAATATACTATCCCTGAAAATTATAATGAAAGTCTTGTTCAAACACCGGTAAGAGGTATGGAAAAGTGGTCTGTCTTTTAATGTCACTACATATTTTATAGATGGAAGTATGAAATTTTGTGTTTTCATAGATGAGTGTAAGAAAAACATTACGCTGAATGATAATTTTTGATTGTGGGGTCTACATAAATATATAATTTTTTAAAACTTTTTTTATGCCTTTCTACAGGTAACACAATATTTTCATACATTTGGGTCTCATATTTGATGAAATTTTACAATTGAAAACATATGCCTAATTACAGTGGTTAAGGAAATAAACGCTTGGGGGAAGGCACTCTTTTTTCGGGGGGGGGGGAGGCACCTCATTTAGAGATCTATTTTACAATTATAATGTTATAACGGTGATTGTGGAAAATAATAAACTTTCTTGTAATAATGTTTGTACCATTTTAGCAATTTTTGTAACTAATTAGTTTTTATAAATATGCCAACGCTGAAGCATAAATAATACAATGTTTTATTAATTGCTTCTAGAAGATTTATGTTTTGTTTCTAAAAAGTTATTTATTTATTTCTACAAAAAATGGCATGAAATTACAATAACTTGAACGGATGATAAATTTTCTGAGGTGGTAAAAGGTATCAAAACTACTCGATTACCACAATGGAGTTTAACTCTATCGCTATTTTATTTCTTCTATCTCTTGTTTCAGTAGTCTTGTAACTTCAGAAGTCTATGTCTTTTGTTCTTTCCAGACTTATCTCCAAAAAGCAGAACCAAAAACAAGCATGAAATGCAACCATTTATCAAACTTTGACAGAATAACCACTTTCTACCCCCGTAGACTACTGGATCAATACCGAGCAACCCTAAGTCTAACTTTGAACTCTACAATCGTAACGACCTTTTTCAGGTCGGAATTTTCGAATGCTCATGACGCCGTCTACGTCCTCCGACGCCGAATAAAATAGGCCGGCGCCTCTAGACACAGAAGTGCGCGATGTTTAGGGCTTGAGCTTCCCATTATGCTTGAATAAAAATAGCTCAAAGATGAAAAAATAAAAATAATTCTACCGAATATCTTGGCCATTTTAGCATAAATAAGTAATGATTACGCATGAAAGCAAATTTACGGTATCAATCGTCTTCGGGGAATAGTGAATTTTGAGAAAATATTTATTCCAAGTTTGGTTTATTACAGTTATTTGCTCTTGATGCGCTTCTAACATGAGAGGAAAAGTTGCGGTTGATTTTGCTTTGATTGTATAGATTCATATATTGATGGTCATTTAATAATAAATGATAATATTCTCATTATGTCATGAGTTCTCAAGTTGTTTCATGTGAAAACTTTTACATCGACTTCGATTTTAAAACTATTTAATATTTTGTAACCAAATGCTACAAAAAATAAAAGCTTTTATAATTGTATTAAAATATCCAAAATATAATTTTATCAAAGATTTGGAGTTCAAAGAAATTATAAAATCACAGGAAATTATTAAAACTCAAATTGATATGTAAATTCCACATGTTGTAATTTTAATTTCTAGTATAAGAATCTTACTAAAATAAACTTATGTCATCCTGAAAGAATCTCAAAAGATTTGATTTGATTGAAAGTTTGATTTTCAAAATCGAGATTTTGAAGAAACTCCGTATTTAAGACTATTTTGAGTCTTAAAACATTTTTGAATTTATTTTTGACTGTCTGAAAAAAAATCGCTTTGTGCTAAATGGGCGGAAAGTGTTAAGGATCCATCCAAAGAAGTCTCGTTTCTCTGCTCAAGTGCAATTGAAAGCAATAACAACAAAAAAAGCGAAGGCTAGATTGTGATATTTGGTATACAGTTTTAGCATCTAAAATGTAGACCTATACCAAATTTTGAACCAAATGCGTCTGTGGTAGACCATCAGTTGATCTATTCATTCACATACATGAAAACGCTATGCAGACCTATATACCAGATTTTGAACCAAATGCGTCTATGGTAGACCATCAGTTGATCTATTCATTCACATACATGAAAACGCTATGTAGACCTATATACCAGATTTTGAACCAAATGCGTCTGTGGTAGACCATCAGTTGATCTATTCATTCACATACATGAAAACGCTATGTAGACCTATATACCAGATTTTGAACCAAATGCGTCTGTGGTAGACCATCAGTTGATCTATTCATTCACATACATGAAAACGCTATGTAGACCTATATACCAGATTTTGAACCAAATGCGTCTGTGGTAGACCATCAGTTGATCTATTCATTCACATACATGAAAACGCTATGTAGACCTATATACCAGATTTTGAACCAAATGCGTCTGTGGTAGACCATCAGTTGATCTATTCATTCACATACATGAAAACGCTATGTAGACCTATATACCAGATTTTGAACCAAATGCGTCTGTGGTAGACCATCAGTTGATCTATTCATTCACATACATGAAAACGCTATGTAGACCTATATACCAGATTTTGAACCAAATGCGTCTGTGGTAGACCATCAGTTGATCTATTCATTCACATACATGAAAACGCTATGTAGACCTATACCAAATTTTGAACCAAATTCGTCTGTGGTAGACCATCATTTGATCTATACATTCACAGACATGAAAACGCTATGTAGACCTATATACCAAATTTTGAACCAAATTCGTCTGTGGTAGACCATCAATTGATCTATACAGTCACATATATGAAAACGCTATAATACAAAAATGAAAAGACTATATAAATAAGATTCGATTATAATTCTGCATCAAATTTTGGTTTTAATCAATCAGAAAAAAACCTCCTTGATTTTCTTCACTACATTACGAAAAAAAAAAAACTTATTTTTTTTGGAGATCAGAAAATAAAAATCTGATTACTTATTGACATTCTAGTCTTTTCCAAGGTTCACAATATTTATGCGGGCGGAGGAAGGATAAGATCTTTATTACGCAAAAAAGGTTCAAGTTCTTACTCCATCTAGATTAATTTTTAATGTTTAAGAATTTCTTTGCTTCAGAAATCTCTTTTTACCTCTTAATGCCTTGAGCTTTTAATATTATTGTTTTAACCTCCAGATTTTTAATAAATATCTTTTGTATTTTCAGAATATTGATAAAATATTGTTTTTATTTTGGTTAAGCATGCAATTTATTACATTCTACTTTTTATTTTTAAATATTATTCACATTTACATTGATTATTGAATCTTGCAATTGATTTTTGGAATCGATTTTCGATTATCGATGACCGATAAATAAGATGCTCAGTAATTGTTACAATAACGTACACCAAACTTTATAATTTCAGACTCTACGAGGATGTGAGTGCAAAATAGATTAAAATGCTCTATCTTTAAAACCTGAACTCACGGAAGCACCAAGAGTACGTGGATGAAAAGTCACTGGAGAAGTAAACGGATTCTTGCTTCTCCAGTTATATATAATAATAATTTGAGGACAACATATCTTTTTTTGAGATGATGGGAAGTATTTCATTTGGGAGGGGAAGAAGGTAATCTTATGACGGTCCTTAGCTCTCTACAACTATTCCAGTGTTGACGATTGCCCTTCAGATCATCACGGAGCCAAAACAGGACAGTGGTATGCCACATCTGGTTGTGGTTATAATATGAAGCAAGTAATCTGTTCATTACCAATAATGAATATTAATATGTGTTTGTCCCGTTTGTACTGGTAAGTAGTTTGATAGACTACAGACCAGACTACACACGCACCCCCACCCCCACCAACACCCCCACCCACACAAATACACACAAACACACACACACATGATTCTTATGTCGTCTAAAAATTCAAAAGTTGTCTTCATTGCCTTTTCAATGACACCAATTTTTTCAGGAATGATTTTTTTTATTTTTATTTAATTTAAGTTTTATTTTTATTAATTAATAAAGCTATTTTAAGCTTATTTTAGAACAATAGCATTGCTGTTGTAAATTCAAATAGTTTTTATTGTTACTACTTATTTAATAATTGTCCTTTTTTTTTCAATGAGGAGGATCCTTATATGAAGACTTATATAATTATTTTCCATGCTAAATAGGTTTCAGTATAAAGCTTAGTTTAATACAATTTTTGAAATTTTGCTTTATTTACAATTAAAGTTTAACTTTATAGTAAAAAATTGGTGAAATTTTGAATGTGATAAATGAAGCACTATTTTCAAATGCTGCTGCTTTTTACTTTGAAATAAATGTATGTATAAACATATAGATAGGGAATTATGGACAAGTTTAAAATGATGCATGACTTCTTAATTAGCATGGGTTATATCCCCGGTAAAATTTTTAGTTCAAGATTATTTTGCAGTGGAAATCATTATGACATAGCTATACAAAATATGTATTTGAAGTTTTTAGCAGTCATTAATTCCAGTACTGGAATTAATGACTGCTGGAATTCCAGGAGGTCACCAAAGTGATTAATAAGAGCGTGTAATAGTGATGAGAAGCCTCCTGTCTTAAGTCGTTTATGACAGTTTGTTAAATGACTGAATGAAATCCGATTTATTTTTATTTATCCTGAGTTAGAGTATCTGATTTTTTTTCTTATATTCTGGTTCTACGGCAAGTATTTCAGTTTGGAAATGGAATCATGGGAAATATTCACACCTTTTTTTTAAATAATAAATTAAAATTTATTTATTATTTTTCATTTCGAGTTAATTTATAAGTTATTTTTCTTACATTTATAACAATTTTTGTTTATGGCATGTAAAAATAAAAGAAATGGGGTAAAAAAAAAAATCGACCTTGAAAAGTTTTTCCACTTAAAAAATATAAGTTCAAGTGAAATAGTTACTGGGCGCTAGTTTTCTACTTATTTTAACGTTAATCAATGTATGCTATTTTTTGCACAGGAAAAGCTTTTTTTTATTAAACTTTCAGAATCTTTTACATCCATTTTTCATAATTTAAGTTGAAATTATATTGACTGCGCAAATTTTATTATTATATATTCTTGTTATCCATTAATTTTTAAATTTTTTTTATTAAATAATAGTAATTTTATAAATCTTTATTTTATAATTTTTATTGATCTTTTGATGTTCCTCGTCAATTGAAAATAAGGATTTTCATGATAACATTTAATTCAAATTTCATAACTGAACTTCTAGCCCATCTATTAATACAAGAAAAAAAGGAAAAAAAATTCTAAATTGTCACAAACCTCAAGTAGTTGGAGAAACACTTATTTCAAATACAGGGTGTTTCAAAAGTTTTTATAACGCCTCAGACAGTAACCGATTATCAGATCATTACATATGACTCGAATAAATTTAATAAGAAGCTTCCGGCAATGAGATATCTGACTTTTGGAGGCGTGGTTTGCTTGTTAATAGAGAACGTGAGGTTAAATAATTTCAGACAACATCCCGTTACAAGCTGTTACATCCCGTTACATTAAATATCCATATGCTTTGAGAGCATCTATCAGATCATAACAGACAACTAGGATAAATTTAATACGCTGTATCCAGAAATGTGACAGATGACTGATTGAGGCACGGCTTACTTTGTTATTAGTGAAAGGGAGGTTAAATAATTTCAGAAAACATCTCTTTAAAAACTGGTGTAATTGCATTACATATGCTAATATTTTATGCTTACTCAAGGGATCTTACTGACATCTAGGATAAACTTAATAAGCTGTGTCCAGAAATGTGACAGATGACTGGGTTGCTTAGTTATTACAGAATATGAGGTTCAATAATTTCAGACCACCTCCCGTTAAAAGCTGGTGTCATTGCATTAAATGTTCAAATACTTTGAGAATATCAATCAGAACATAACAGACGACTAGGATAAATTTATGAAGCTATATACAGAAAAGTGTTAGATGATTTGCTGGATGAGTGGCTTACTTAGTAGTTAACAAAAATGAGGTTAAATAATTTCAGAAAACCTCTCCTTAGAGACTGGTGTAAGTGCACTACATGTACTAATATTTTATGCAATCATGAGATCTTACAGGCGACTAGGATAAACTTAAGATGTATCCAGAAATGCAATAGATGGCTTTACGTACGTAGATTGCTTAGTTCTTGGGGAACATGAGGTTGAATAATTTCGGATATGCTTTCGTAAAAGCCTGATGTAATTACATTGTACATGCAAATGCTTTGAATACGTCAATAAGACCGTGATAAACGACTCGAATAAACTTAATAAGCTGTCTCAGAAATATGACAGAGGACTGCTAGAGACATAGTTGCATTAGAGAACATGAGGTCGATTAATTCTAGATATCTTTTCCTCAAGAGCTGGTGTAAATACTTTAAAATTATGTACTTTTTAAAACCAGTGGCAGTAGTTCCCCCAAAACGTTCTTGTATATTATCTAATAAAGGTGTTGTACCAGAGAACGCCTTGCATGGCTTTGGAGTAAAGTAAATACAAATTATTAACGTTTGGAGAGAATTTATCATTTTTACTGAATCTAAAGTGTCATCTTTGTCAATTTATTTGGCGATTAAGACAAGGAATATGCTTAATAGTATCTGGAAATTGAATCTATGATTTAGATGCATTTTTCCCAATCGATTGAAACAAAAATGTGACACAAAACTACATTTGTAGTCACAAAATCTCATACCAAATTTAATACATTTAATTCATTGCATTTTGAGCTATCGCGTTTATATGTTTCGGTTGTTGTTGTTGTTTCTTATGGCACTTGCCACGGACAAGCCCGCTGTTACGAAGACAGCGATTTAAGCCGAAGGGGGAGGGCCAATTGTTTTTATAGTAGCGCCAACTAGGGCCAAGAGTACGACTTTGCTACTCACGCATCACTCATTCGCTTGCACAACCCCTTTTTACAGGCGGGCACATTCACATATCTCACAGATAGAACAATGGAAGAACAACCATACCCAAACCGGGACTCGAACCCGGGACGCCCAGATCACGAGGAAGACGCGCTACCCCTATGCCAGGATGCCGGCATATGTTTCTTAAAGTACAGACCGACAGACGAACAACCCCTTATTGGATTTGGCTTAACATTTGAAAGGTGTCTGCATTATAGATTTTAAATATGTGCACCGAATTTTATCCATTTAGCTCTCGTTTTTTCGTAGCTATCAAGTTAACGGATAAACAAACAGACAGACTTCCTCTGAACGGAATTTGTTCAAAATGTGATATAAATCTACAAATTTGGTGTAAAGACTGTATACCAAATTTCAACCGTCTAACTCAAAACATTTTTGAGTTATTTTTGTCACAGATAGACAGACGGACATTTTTCACAAGTGTGCTTTTCGAACTCATGGAGATTTAAAATATGGAGATTTGTCGAAATCTCGTGTTTGAAATTGTTGATGATTGCTAAATTTCCTCTATACAACGTATACGAGAAAGTAAAAACTGGGATGGAAAAAGACGAATTATGGTATGTTTGTCCTAAAACCGTTTTTCTGACGCCTTCCAGACATATTTTTTAGGTTTCTCTCTTGGTGCACATGATGTACTTAATATACGAGAAAACCGAAACATAGGATGTTGATTTAATCATCTTATTGATCTAATTTATAATCATAATGGAAACAAATCCGATTGCAAAGTTTGCATATGAGCTATATCAAAAGAATTCCATTTCTTTTCTCCGTTTTCAACCATGTGATACTCTTCCAATGGTTGTAGAGTCCCTTTTAGGATGCTGCAAGAAAAGAATGAAAGTAAATTGAGAATATATTTGACGATATAAATGTGAATTTTGTTAAAGTGAATCACTGTATTCATTTATTGAAGTCATTTCCTGAATCAGCTTTTTACTTCCTTTCATTTTACCTTTCTCTCTCTTTGGTATTGTACAGTATGATATATTTTAAATCAATATCCAATGAAAATAAATATTAAATGATATTTGAACCTCTTGTCCGAAATTTTATAGCATGTAAATGTTTTAATATAAATCTTCTATTTTCTCTTCGTATGGCCCTATTGAATAAAGAACAACTTGTTTTGGTAACCTGTTTTATACCTTGATATTTACAGAAAGAAATACAGTCAAAAAACTTTTTTGTCCAAAGCTTTATTATATTATTATTTTGTTAATAAAAATCTAATGTTTTGAAATATGCTAAAGAATTAGGCTATAGTTAGTTGAAAAATTTAATATTTATTTTCATCTAGTAGCTGGAGAGGTATTAAAATATTCACACATATTATTCAGAATCTTGCTGTTTTGTTTCTTATGTTTATACAAAGAGAAGACACTGCAACAAAACTTTGTTTAAAACCAAATTAAAAATTATTAAAAATAAAAATATTGGTTTAAAATGAAATGCATGTTTCTAAGATGCTAATGTTTGAATTTTAAAACGGAGTTAAAATATTTTTGTCTCATAATATGCTTTAAAGTCATTGGTTAAAAATATTATAATTTCGTTTAATTAAAAGCAAATAATACAGTCAAAACTCTTTCGTTGGGAACGCCTTCCATCAAAGCAATAGTAAAAAAGAACAAAACCTGTTCCTGAAGCAGTGAAATAATGTTGGAACGATATCTATCAAATTTGATAGCTTTCGTTCAAATAGTTTGTCCTTTAAAGCGGTTAGAACAATTTGCAAACGATAGTAAAGCATATAAACAGCACAATATTAAAAATTGTTCGTCACGATCTGGTGTATTAACATATGAATCTCATAAGAGATTTGTTTGAATTCTGATATATGTAATATTGGTAATATGTAATATTCTGGTATATGTATAAGTCAGGCATTTATCTACGCATTTTCAAAAATAATTTATTCTATTGTATGAAAATCTATATACTTATAATAAAGTTCAATGTGTGTGTGTGTTGGCTCTCTACAGGTCAGACCGTTTGACTTACAGCTACAAAATTTGGCACATGTATACCGTGGTAACCGGGAATGAGCAAGAAATTTTTATCGAATAATTCTTAAGATACAGCATAAATTATGAAAAGTATTCTGTAGTGCACGTACGACTTAAATACTGAACGATTCTGTTTTCAGTACTCATATTAAAAAAAAAAAGCGGAGTCAGTATCAAATGTTTTTTATATTGATTGCAGTTTAATCATTGCCACTTTAATTTTACGGGCCCTGACTGAAAATTAGAGAGAGACATAGTACATTATGGCTTAAGGTCATTTTAAAAGTATGAGTGAATTATACGACTATCAAAATTTGAAGCTCAAAATATTTTGATGAAGAAGCAGTTAAAAACACATAAAATATTTGTATGTAACTTGAAATGTTAAGGAGCATTAAGACCGGCGAGCGGGTTGGTCGCCAAAGGCGGCTGGTATAAAATAAAAATTTGATTTTTCGGGCTCGAGTACATTTTGTGTGCACGATAAATTTAATTTCTTTTTAAATTAATGTGTAGCCATATCGCTGATCGAAGCTTAAATTATTTCTCACATGGAAATATCATGCAGAGATAAAATCATTTAAGCAAACGTGTACTAGAATTGTTAAATAATTCATGAAGAGTGCATAATTTTTAAAAAATTACTTATGCAGTAGTTTTGCATTTAACAGGAAGAAAGTTTTCTGAATTTCCTGAATGATACCATGCTGATTAATTATTTTTTCCCTCCCTACAGGTCGTGAAATCCATCATCAGCAGTCATGTTCGTGATCGGGTCTCAGAGCTTCAGGCAGAAGATGCTGGTGATCTTAGGAAAGCTCATTCGAACCAAAGACTTAGAACTCGCAGACCCTCACGAAGCAAAAGCAAAAACACAGCTCAAAGTGAGTCAAACTAAATCATTTCATAAATTTTTTTCAGAGAATTTAAATTATGAATGATTTATATATTGCGGCATTTTACAGCCCCAGAACTATTTGTTTCTTACTCAGTTCATCAGCGCCATGTGAGTATGAGAAGCCTCCGAAATGGTGTTTGGTTCTCGCACTCGAATGGGTTTAGAAATGGTGTGGAGTCGACTACCCCCTACCGATAACGGGACATGATTCCCGGGAAGAGTTGTATCGTGGTCGGTGATGGACCTTGACTTAACCTTAGTTCCTACCAATGATGTCATCAGTCATTCAGATTTTGCATGCTTCAGGGCGGTCGGTGCAATCAATTTGTGATTAGCTTATCACAAGAATGTGTAATGTTTACTCTAATAATCTTATGTATGTGCAAAATTTTTTTGAAGGGAATGTTTTTCATTCACCGGGGGCGAATAGCTGCATCTATCGAAAAGATAATAAAAAAAGATGTATCTGTAACACAAAAAAATCCTCTAAAGCCATTTTCTTCATTCCATGATAGCCTTCATACATTGAGTTACATTTATAGAGGTAATTATATTAACTCTTTAAGGACAAAAAATTACCCCACCTTTTGTTTAGTTTTATATGCAAGGTGGTATATTTTTTAACCCAACTCGAAATGTTGAAATTATTCATAGTCGTACAGTTTAATATTTTATTTAAAATTGTTCATTTAGTTGGAGGTAATGCATAATAAATGAAAAATAAATTATTCAAATCATAAAGCATCAATACGTTTTGTGTGCTGCTTGATTACACGAGGACATAATTGATGATAGCTTGATCTTTCCTTGCTTGCAACAGAATAAAGAATTAGTACTGTCGGTTGGGCCGGTTCTGTAGTGAAAGGGTTAAAGAATGTACACATGGATCTTTAACTTAACAAGTTTTTATCTTAAAAAGGACATACCCTCATGTGCTGCTATTTAAAATATTCACTGTTACTTTTGTTTTATGTCTGTATAATCTTTTGAATCAACTGCATTCGAAAATTCTATTATTTATTTTTTCGGTTGTAAAAATCTATTAAAATATCCAGTTTGTTTATCTTAATTATGTTTTCTAGCATGAATTAATATAGATGGATGAGGATAAAAGAAAATTATGCAAATAATTTTTTAATTCTCTAATACGAAATTCATCTACATTACATACTTTATAAAATATACTTATTATTTGCATACTTAAGTTTTACATGCTGGCTATGGATATTGAATAAGAAGAAACATTAATATCAGAAGATTCACTTTTTATATCAATTCAGTTATGCTATATTGCAAGAAATTATTTTTGTAGAGCGATAGAGCTATGTAATGTCATCCATTTCTAAAGAACATCCCGTGGAAGAAATCTCGTTAGAGACCAATTTCTTCAAGCCTTTTAGCTTGTGTAGTCGAAGTGCATTCTAATCAAGAATGCATAAAGTGCAGACAGTCCTTTCTCTCTTCACTTCAGCTGCAGCCTCTCCACTCTGAATGTTTTATGCCTTTAAAAATTGGCAATGGTGCTGTTCTTGTCTGGCGATAACTGCGCTCTTAGATAGAATAAAAATATAGAACTCCTTTTCTGGAAGGTTCCCAAATTGAAAACTTGCGAGGAGATAGAATCTGGACACTGTAAAATCTGTGAACTGGAACCTACGTAATATTTTTTTTTCACTTTGGCATGGGTGCAAGGCGAATTGGTGCAAAAACTTTGGAAACATCAAGTGAAATTTTCGTGAAAGATACAGAGAGAAAGCGATTTTTGTGTGGTATTATTTGCAAGAGAAAACTTTATTCAATTTTTCTTTAATTTTTTAGAAAATACATCTTTGTTTCAAGTCCTTTTTTTTTCCACATGCCATCTATAGAGTTATTTCTTTATCCATCGGCTAGTATCTGTGAGAAAAACACACCATTTTGTAAGCTATGACAATAAAACCTTTTGTTTCAAAACTGAAACGTTATTATTATTATTTTGCTTTGTCTTAGGCAACGAATAGAAATTATTGAGAGTGACAAAAATTTTGAAATATAGGATTTGGTGCATTTTTATATTTTAAATTCTGTTGAATTCGCAAAAATAAGTTAATGCCACGTTTGCTTATTAATGCGATAACTCAAAAACTCAACATTAACATATAACATTAATGAATGTGGAACAGGAATTTATCTTGTTATTTATTATAGAATCATAGCGAACAAACATTTTATCATGCTCTCATGACTTGACATTGTTATTTTTCTTCCTAGGTGATTATCAGTCTGCAATGGTCATTTCTACTCATTATTCGATAAAACAATAATAACAATTTGTAAAAAAATTTGTTCATTGTAGTTAAATTTTTATAAAACTAAATGTTTCACGAATTTTATTCACATTACACTTAAAAATAATTCCATCTGTTTTCGTGAGTTGAAACAAATGACAATATTTTCCCATTGATTATACTTCTACAGCACATCCTATTTCCTCATTATCTTCATTGCCTAGTGTAGGAAATTAATTATTGTTACTAATTTGTAATATTTTTTCTGACCACAGTAAGTTTCCTAGTAGTTTAAGAGAGTTTTACAGATAATTCTTAGAATAGATACCAGGTCGATGACTATTGAAATTGGCAATACAATTACCTACAATTTGGCGATTACGAATTTGGTGATATTGCAGGTAACAATGAAGGTTTTCAATACTCGAGAATATTGACAACACATTAGTGTTTGAATTCAGAGCTTATTCTAGAACATTTGTTCGCTTGTAAATGGAACTATAAAAGCAGAGTCACCCAATTAAATGCAGTTAATCAGTTGAGTTGAGAGAAGGAATGTTGAGTGAATTCTCTCTTTGGAGTTTTGATCTCCTGCGAATTCATCTGCGCTCTTTGTGTTGTTCCAGTTTTTAATAGAGATTTGCATCTTGTTTGTTGCTGATTCTGCTTTTTTATGTGCGTTTCGTCTATGTTTTGTTAACTGTATTTCGTGTTTTCGTGTAGAATAAATCATACGTTTCTGAGTCTTTTGATCTTTTCCTGGTATATTCACCGGACGGAGTATATTTACAATTATTAGTAATATTTATATTTATGTATATAATTAAATATAATGAACTATTATTAATTAAAATATTAATATATATAATGAATAGCTTTGAAGACCTCTGCTCATTGACCTTTGTTATAATTTAGCATAAAAATGTAAATGAAATGCGGATTTAATGATCCCGTAGCTAATTTTTTCGTGCTGAGGATTATTCCTACAATCATAAGTGAATTCACACTTTAAGAGCAACTCTCTTCTTTGGTTGATAAGAACACATGAATTGGGTTTGTGCATCCCTTAATGACATATCAAAGGGCTAGGAATAGTTTAAACTCTGCCCAGAATTACAAACGGCAGTGGACGATTATATTATAGATATAACATTAAAATTATCATAGCTCTGTCCAGGAATCAGAGATTAACTGAATTACTGCCATCCCTAAATCATGTAAGATGGAACTAAGGTAGAACTGTGGTACAATCCCTCCCATAGGATGTAAGCTTCGTCTTGAATGTGAAGGAACTCGATTCACATCCTTGATATACCTACCTTCAAAGCGAGAACCAATTACAAAGATTCCAAAAGATTCCAAAAAGATTCCAAAAGATTTTCCTCCCCGTAATTGATGGACTTCTGGTTGTTGATATTTTTAGTTACACAGAGTGGCCTGGAATTCGTAATGACTATGGCATTTTTATGGGTGTATAGATTGAAACAAATAACTTTTGCTGTCGAACATCAGATCACAAATGTAGTGAATGCTACAGAAGGCTGTTTGGCAGTGAATTAATTAAAAGAAAAGGGTACACCAGATAAAGTAACAGAATTCGAATACACAACAGCGGAAATACAAAACTGTATGAGTAACAATTATCAAATTCCATTGGCAGCTGGAACGGATGTAATTACAAACAAAGCATATATAAACTCAATGTAATTAGAATAACACAAATGTTAGGACATCCATTCTAATAGATACACGTGCCACGCAGTATCATTCATTCATTGTAATTTCTTGTTGTTGTGAGTTTGTATTTCATTAAACGTGTTGAAATCTAAATAACCTAAATGCTAGACCAGCCTTCTAAACGATACACACTCCAAGCGTTATAATTAATGCAATTGCGATTTTGTATTTCATTAAGCCTGCATTGAATGCTTTATTCCTTTTATTTAATTCCCTGGAATGACTTCCCCATAGCAGCCAATCTTTGCATCTACGCCCCCATGTTTTTTTTGAAAACTTTTATTTTCTTGAGTGTATGATCTAGCCATGAAGTTTATTAGTAAAATTCTAGATCTCACGTATAGAAAAAAATCCTTGCCAAGGATATCCCTTGTATACACACAAGAAACTTCCAGTATGATGGACGTTTCTCAATTTTCGGAAGGGAATGTTAAGGCTGCCGGATCTAGTTACCTCCTCTAAATGAGAAGCGCATTACCTACAGACGGAGCTGTATCATGGTTAATAATAGTCACTTAGTCACTAGGACTCAAAATACAGTCTAATGACTGTTATTGCTCCTGCACAGTCGAAATTGTGGTCACCTTCTTGTTTCCCAAGGCAAAGCGGGAGGACTGCAACATGAAAGTGGTATACAAAATTTATCTTCCACTAGGGGCATATCGAGTATGTGGATGGGAAATTTCAGAATAAGTTATCAAACTCTCCTTTTTCTAGTGTGAACAGTAAAGGAGAGGGTTTAAGTCATCCCCCCTCCATTGACGGAACGTACTATCCAAGGGAAGGGTTAGGCTATTGCTGGTGATAATGTTTAGGATTCCACCCTCCATTTCTGAAAGCGGCAATGATCATTCATTTCCCGACAGTTTTATATGGAAGGTCGGTGTAGTTCTTTTATGGTTAAGATAAACCAAATTTCATCAATATTCTTTGTTTTGATCTTAAATTGAGTCTTGTACAAATACGCAAAGGGATTGATATTGTTACGAAATTTCCGGGTTTCGTTTGGATAGTGGGGGTTATATGGTGCGAAGAACGCTCAATCACCAGGCGGCAGTAGAAAATAAAACAAAGACGTTTATTTACACGAAGACACACAGGATAGCACAAAGACGACAACTATATACAGCACAGAAGGCGATTATCTTCAGCCGAGACGTGCAGCATACAACAGCAGCGTACAAAACAGCATAAACAGCAGCATACAACAGACTCTACTACAGCCAGTAGCACACAGCTTAGTTCAGCACTAGCTTCACTCCGTCGCTGCTCCGCTTATCTCTGGAAGGTCGGTTCCGACTACTCTTCGACTCCACTGGTCCACGACTACTCAGCAGCGGCAGGACTGCTTCCTTTTATAGGCATCAGGAAGGTGGGGGGCTAGAAGCCTCTCAACCAATCAGGAACGTTCGAGGCGTAACTCGGTTCCTACTGGACGGATCGGGAAAATTCTCGATGTTTCGGGTATAATCTATTTTGGCGCCAAAGTCTCCAAATTCGTCGCCAAGTTTGTCGCTAAGCTCCGGGACCTCTGACGCGACACCGGACTCCATCCAGTACAGATGACTGTAAAACATTCTTTCCGATGGTGGAACCAACTATGCTGGGAAGCAGCATTACAGATTCATAACAATATAATTCAAAAATCACATTTTTTGTGTTCAGATAGGTATATAAACAAAACAAAACAAAAAAACTATTAGAAATTTATCGACAGTTAAGGAAAGAATTTTTGACGATTTCAGCACTTTTTTTAATGTTTTCGTATAATAGAAACTTAAAAAAAAGACCGAAGAATCTAATTACTAACAATAAATCGAAATTCAACTTCTGCACATATTTATTACGCATCTATTATGTAACATTTTAGTTAAGTTTCGACAATGGAACATTATTTATTTATAGCATGAGTGTACAGAAAAGGAGAAAATAGAATCATGTTATTTCCGAATTACCTCGTCTGTGTATATATATAAAAAAGAATTCTTCTGTGCTTTAAATGAATAACGAACGGGAAAAACTTTGTTCGAGAGCTTCTATTCAACAACAAATTTATTTTTAGAACCCTATTTTGATTATTTCTCCGCTGTTTTCTCCGAAAGAAGCCTCTTTTTTACAAAATAGATTTAGCGCGGTAAATTCTCTGCAAAGCAGAATTTTTACTTTCTAACAAATATTTCAACGGTATTTTATGAGCAGCTTCTGCCTTATAAGAAATGAATTCCATTTATATGAATACAATTGGCTCTTCTGTAGATAAATATGTTTCTGTGTTTTCTCGACGTAAGGAAATTGATATATCAATTCTAGAGATTGTCTAGTTTTAAAGGTATAAAACACAATCACATCGGCAATAGAATTAAACATAAAAGTAAAGGAATAATAGTCACAGATAGTTGACTTTTTATATTCTCTTATTTAATTCATTTCATAAATGCGATGATGTCTTCAGATTCATTTTTTCCCTCTTTATTTTTAGAAAATCTTGAAATTTTGTTCATTTTATGGTATTTGGCGATGCTAATTAAAATTCTGTACACTTTATGATATTTAACGATGAATCCCCACACTTTATGACATTTTGAGATGTTTGAAATTCCATGCACTTTATAATATTTGGTGGTGTTAATTAAAATTCCGTACATTTTGTGACATTTAGCCCTGCGGGTTGCAATTCCGTACATTTATTACATTTGATGATATTTGAAATTCGGGTACACTTTAAGACATTTGGTGGCGTTGGTTGAAATTTCGTGCACTTTATTGACATTTGATGATGTTTGAAATTCGGTGGACTTTATGACATTTTAAGAGGCACTTTGAAATTCGGAACACTTTATGATATTTTGTACTGTTGTTTGGAATTCCGTGCACTTTATGATACTTGGTGATTTTGATTGAAATTCCGTATATTTTATGACATTTGATGATGTTTGAAATTCGGTACACTTTATGATATTTGATGATGATGTTTAAAATTCCGTACTCTTTAAGACATTTGGTGGTGCTGATTGAAATTCCGTACCCTTTTATGATATTGGCAATGCTGGTTGAAATTCCTTACACTTTATGACATTTGGTGATGTTGGTTGAAATTCCTTAAATTTTATGACATTAGGAAATTGGTTGAAATTCCTTACATTTCATCACATTTGTTCGTACTCTTTATGACATTTTGTGTTGCTAGTTGAAATTCTGTACACTTTATAACATTTGGTAATATTGGTAATTTAAACAATGTTATTTATCCCAGTCACTTATTAAACGAGATTTCTTTACATCCGTAATGTAATTCATTTCTCCCCCTCACTTTTGGATGAGGAAAATTTTGAAATTCCGTTCATTTTATGGTATTTGGCGATGTTGGTTGAAATTCCATATGCATTTTATGATATATCACGACATATTGTTTAAAATTCGGTACATATTATAACATTTTGTTTTGTTTGAAATTCCTTACTCTTTTAGGCATTTGGTGGGGTTAATTGAAATTCGTTACGCTTTATGAGACTGGCGGTTTTGGTGGAAATTCCGTACACTTTATGCCATTGGCGATGTTGGTTGAAATTTCGTACTCTTTATGACATTTGACGATGTTCTTTGAAATTCGGTACACTTTATGATATTTTGTAATGTTATTTGGAATTCCGCACACTTTAAGACACTTGGTGGTGTTAATTGAAATTCCCTACTCTTTATGACATTCGGTGATATTTGTAGTTTGAATAATGTTATTTATCCCAGTCAATGACTAAGCGGAATTTCTATTCATCAGCTCTTATTTCCACACTTTTGATTAGAAAAATATTTGATATATGTATCTTAGTTATTTAAAGCAAAAAAGTTCTAAAAAACATTTTCTTACTCTCTCAGCTATATTTATGACATTCGATGATGTTTTTTAAAATTCGGTGCACTTTATGACTTTTTTGTGATATTGTTTGAAATTTCATACACTTTAAGACATTTGGTGGTGTTGACTGAAATTTTGCACATGTTTTGTTATTTGGAGATGTTGGTTGAAATTCCGCACACGTTATGACACTTGATGATGTTGTTTGAAATGCGGTATACTTTATGATATTTTATGATGTTATTTGAAATTCCGTATACTTTTATGACTTTCGATTATGTTAATCGAAATTCCGTACACGTAATGGCATTTGACCTGCCAGTTGAAATTCCACACTTTATGACATTTCACACTATGGGTAGTTTGAATAATGTTATTTTTCCCAGTAATGTTTAAACGGCTTTTATTTCCAATCTCTTGATTAGAAAAATATTTGATAGTTATTTATGGTAAAGAAGTTCTGCAAAAAATATTTTCTTGCTCTTTCAGCTTCCTCTTTCATTGTCTGTCTTTGAGTATCTGCTGCAGTAATTCACTTTTATACTTACATGAGCAGTGTAACCACCACCACCCCTTTTTACCTTTTCATATATGAAGTATACAAAGAAAAAAGTACTGTAATCGTAAAAAAAAAAAAAATCTTGTGCACAAATTTAGAATCTGAAACATAGACCCATATCAAATTTAGAACCAAATCCATTAAAAGGATAATCATCTGTCGATTTCTATTTAACATGGTAATTTTCCATCGAAAAACTGTTGTATAAGCGGGTCTGGTGCACGTTAAACGTCCGGGCCAAACGTCCTCCCTCTGGTGTGGTGTGGAGAGGGGGGTAACAGCTTAGGTGTCGTCCTCGTCATCTGACCGCAGTTCAAAATTACGAAGTTCGTCCCAAAATAGCCCTAGTGTTGCTTTAAAACAGTACTAATATAACTAAATAAATAATAACTAATATAGCTAAATACAACTAATAATAATAATTATATAATATAACTAATATAACTAATAATAATAATAATATAATATAACTAAATATAACTAATAATATAATATAACTAATATAACTAATAATATAATATAACTAATATAACTGAATAATGTAACTAAACTAAACTGATTAACATGATAATTAAAAAATACATTGACTTAAAAGAATGAAATTTGGCATAACCATGATCGATCACTGCCGATTGGTTGGTTTGTGGGGTTTATTGGCGCAAAAGCCTCATTTGGCCATACTGCGCCAATCAAATGGTATCGATCACTGCCGAATGCATACTAATAGACTGATTCGCGATTATTTCGTGCCATTGGTATGTGATTAATACACAAGTACCAGTTTTCTTTACTATATTAAGAAGCCCGAAACTCTCATGCACGGGAATCATGAAAATAAAAACCTGAGCACTCATATCGTTCAAGACTTTGCAAAAGGTCCGAAATTTTAGGCGAGGTGAGGGGAGAGGTAGCATCTTTGTCAGGGAGTTTAGTAGAAAGTTTGGGGAAGATCACTGCCTTTGTTTACTTTATCGTATTTGAAATATACCAAAAAGAAAATTTTGGAATATGTAAACAATTGAAACCTGAAGATTTTGATGAATCTGAATATTTTCTACACCCCCGCCCTCCGGAGCGTGAAAAAGGATTTTTTGAGATATATCCGCCTGTCTATGAACATGAAAATTGAAGAATGCATCCATTAGAACGATGAAATTTGTTACGTAATCTTAATATTATATTTGCAAAATTCTTACAAAATTTGGCTGAAACCCGTCATAAAGAAGTCTGCCTGCCTGTATATATGTTTGTGAAGGCACTGACGTAAAAACGGAGAGAGTTATTTGCATGGAATTTGTTATACAAATTTATGGTCGTATTCGTATATGTGTTCAGAATTTTGGACCAAATCTATCAAAAACGGGTCCATATGCCTATCTATATGTTGGTGTGTATATGAATGCCATATTCAAAAATGCAATGAATTAGATAAATGAAATTTGGTATGCGGTCTTGTAGTAAAATTTGTAGATATGTACCAAATTTCGGATCGAACAGATGGAAGTATACGCTTCCAAAATGCTTGTTTAATTTTCTTTTTTATATTATGAAGCATAAACGCGTCTTACAGCATCACTACTTGTGGAGAAACAGTCACACTTTTGGACTGTCATGACCTTCGAGGGTTTGCTGTTTCATTCCCTACATTACCGTAATTCTGCTCTATGTTTCGGGAATGCAGTAAAAGATAGAAGCAGAACAAAAAGTGCTAGATTACCTAAATATACGAGAAAATCAGGGAAATAACATTTTCAAGGAGCGTTTTTCTAACAGATTTATGCTAAATGCGAAGAAAATTTTTTCGGGAATTGGAGGGGGTCACAACCTGCATATTCTCGACGACATAATACCATTATAATATTCCAGAGCTTAAATAAGAGTAAATCTATAAATTTGATTCCGTATGAACGGAAACATGACTTGAAATACCTTTAATTGATATCTTCATTTGATTTTTGGACTAATTTATTACTCACAGGGGTGATGAGCAGTAAACAAGAAGAGTCCGTTTTAAACACCCAAATGTAAATGTTCACACATAAAAAAATAATCTGTTTATATTAAATGTATATATTTTTATATGTCTTTTACACAAATCTACGAGATTTTTTTTTCAATCTTGAGTTATGGGGCATGTGTTACACTTTTTAAGATTTAAAAAAAGGCGAATAAGGTCACTATCAACTTTTCAAAGTCTAAACATTAATTAAAATAAAGTGCTGTGTTAAATGTGTGTTTTTCAGCTATTTTTTTTCTAAAATATTATCCCGTTAAAATAACGTTTAACCAGTTATAAAATTTAAAAAAAAGGCTTTTTTTATTGGTGCTAATTTTGTTTTCGCACAATGTTTCTCAAATTTATTAAATTGTTTCAATTCAACTTGATACACATTTTACAAAAAGGATTTATTGTTAGGATGAAAGCAAATCATTCTAACTTGCATTTTTGACAATGGAGTTGTTGGAGTGGTCTTCCAACTAGTCAAAATTTTCTCTCATACTCTCTATTAAATTTGTTTCATGCCAAAGAACGCCGTAAATGGATTGGCTTACAGTTGTTATGAAATATTAACTTTTGGAGTGAATTCAGCATTTTTACTGAGTCTATCTTGTCACCCTCGGCTAATTATTTGATAATTAATCTCTCACATGTGTTGGACCGTGGTGGCCTGGTGGTAAGGTCCCGGCTTATGAGCCGTAGGGTTTCAGGTTCGAGATCCGATTCCACCGAAGAAACGTCGTGTAAGGGGGTCTGTTGCCCGTTAAATCCGTTATGCCAAACGTCCCCCCGCTGGTGTGGTGTGGGGCGGGGAGGTGGGTGCCAGCTCAGGTTTCGTCCTCGTCATCTGACCGCGGTTCAAATTTACGAGGTCCGTCCCAAAATAGCCCTACCGTTGCTTTACAACGGGACGTTAATATAACTAAACTAAACTAAAACCCTCACATGTGTTAATAGCATCTAAATATCGAATTTTTGTTTTGAACACGTTTTTCCCAACCGATTAAAACAATAATTCGATACAAAACTACCGCTATCTGGTGCTATATTTTATGCCAGATATAATGGGATTGATTAAAATTTTATGAGCCTTTTTTAAATCAATACAATTTTATGTAAAATTTTAGAAAGCAAAAGATGATTTATGTAATTCTTTATATTATAGATTTCTATTGATAATTTCATGGAAAAAAGATATCTTTTTATCGCTCGAATAAAATAATATTTTTTATTTAATAAAATAAATTCTATCGTATCAAAATTGTTACTAATCTTTTAACTGCTGTTCATAAATATAAAGAAGTTATATTTTCGAAACTTTGCCTTTTTAATAGTCATTTAATGTTGCTAACATTTTATTGAATTCTTCACAATAATTTTTTTGATGTATTTCATTTACACATTTTTGAAACTAAGTGAAAATTAATTAATTCATATGAACATTTTTTGTACTAATCTAAAAGTAAACGCTCAAAGAATAAAATTTGAATAGTTAGTAATAAAAGATAAAATACATATTTATTTCACACAAAAAAAAAGAAAAAAAAGATAGAAAATAAATCTATTCAAACAAATCGTTATTTTATGATCTTGAATGAATTAATTTTTTTCTTATGAATACATTTTTTTCAAAAGAATAAAGAAAAATATTGAAATCGTTTAGAATTTTTTTTTTGAATCAGAAGTTTGGATAAATGGTCGTTATTTAATACAGCATAATGCTCTTCTTTCGAATCTCCTGCTCATTAAAATTCCGAAACATGAATAAAATCCTTGTATAAAAGAACATAAAGATGTCTTTTAGGTAACGAGTGGGTATGACTATCATTAAGTGCTACTCACTGGAGCTCAAAAATTCTGAGAGAGGATGAGGTAGTTTATGATTGTATATTTTTTTAGTTAAAATCCAAATAATGCATAATTAAAATGTCTTCAATGCTTTCTTCGATATTGATTACAAGAAAACATGCTTATTCGTCACATTAATCATTGCCCGTATTAAATCTTAATGCTTGCTATTATGCATTGATGCCCATTATTTATTACAATTTATAGTAGAGTTCAATTTGTGCCTATCGTGCCTTGTGTCTTGTGTCAAAACGTGCCTATTCGTCGCATTAATCATTGCCCGTAATAAATCTTAATACTTGCTATTATGCATTGATGCCCATTATTTATTACAATTTATAGTAGAGTTCAATTTGTGCCTATCATGCCTTGTGTCTTGTGTCAAAACGTGCCTATTCGTCGCATTAATCATTGCCCGTAATAAATCTTAATACTTGCTGTTATGCATTGATGCCCATTATTTATTACAATTTATAGTAGAGTTCAATTTGTGCCTATCGTGCCTTGTGTCTTGTGTCAAAACGTGCCTATTCGTCGCATTAATCATTGCCCGTAATAAATCTTAATACTTGCTATTATGCATTGATGCCCATTATTTATTACAATTTATAGTAGAGTTCAATTTGTGCCTATCGTGCCTTATGTCTTGTGTCAAAACGTGCCTATTCGTCGCATTAATCATTGCCAATAATAAATCTTAATACTTGCTATTATGCATTGATGCCCATTATTTATTACAATTTATAGTAGAGTTCAATTTGTGCCTATCGTGCCTTGTGTCTTGTGTCAAAACGTGCCTATTCGTCGCATTAATCATTGCCCGTAATAAATCTTAATACTTGCTATTACGCATTGATGCCCATTATTTATTACAATTTATAGTAGAGTTCAATTTCATTATAATGTAAGATTTTCGTTTGCGAGTATAATTAAATAATAAAGGGTGTCCAAAAATTAAAGTTAGATTCGAATTCGCCACCATTCGTGCAGTGAAGTGTGACCATTTGAAGACTGACCCCTGAAGACCATTTCACAGCTGATAGTTGAGGGTTAGTAAAAGTGGGGCATTACACTTTGGAAAAACGTGTTTTTCTTGTGGAATGGTGTTTGAATTATAATGAAGTTCTGAAGGCCACAGTCTAAAAATGTGGAAATTGGCCCCTTAGATCGTGTGATTTAACACCATTGGATTTCTTTTTATGGGCTTATTTGAAGTCAAAGATCTATGCCAACAAGTCCATAAGCACGTGTGCACTAAAGGAGGAAATTCAGCAACATTTATTCAAAATTGGCATGGAGCATTTCGACAAACAAGTGCGTATGTGCCAGCAAAGCCGGGGAAGCCGTTTGTCCGCTATGTTATTCCATATATAACCCTATGCTGTGTACTTTACGATTCAATAAAAATATAACAATTTAAAGGAAAAAAATTTTTAAAAAATTCAAATCTTATGTTAATATGTTGTGCTATCGTGCAATGCTCCATTTTTATTAACATTTATGGCTCTTAACCGAATGGTTTTTTTTAAATAAGGTTATCAACACTTTGCTGGACGAATAGTAGCAAATGTTTCTATTATAAGTGACTGAAATTGAATGGCCCGAAATAACTTCGACTCTAGAACAGAGCATGTTTAATTTAAACTTTTCATTACTTACCGACATGCAGGAAAATCATTTACATTATTAACTAAAAGCCAGATTTGCCGGACACTGTTGCACATTATTATATGGCTCGTTATAGTAAAGATTCTGAATTTTTGAAATAATTTCTACTTCAAATTTAGTACTGGGTGTTTTCAGTGGTATAGAATCAAGATTTAATTAAATTAATCCAATAACTGTTAACTATTTGTTTACATAGTAGAAAACTGTCATTCGGAATGCACTAGATTACACGCACATCTACAATATACTAAATTTGAAACTCTGATCGTAAAATGAGTGAAAAAATGGTTACAAGATATATTATCATTACAAACAAATCAAAATTTTTTCGATAGGTATTTTTAAAGATTTAGGGTCAAGTAAGACATTTGGCAATACATTTTGCCGACTTTAATTTTTTTTTCTAATTTAAATTGGCTTTATGGGAAGAAGAAGATGCCACTATTTCTGGTAATCATAATCACATAATGCAAAGCTGATTAAATAATGCTTCCTCCATCAAATTTATTAATAAATTAGTTTTCTTTATAGGCACATTCCTAATTACATCGTTGTATTAGCAATCGAAAAGTATTAGGTGTAATCATGAACCTTAACCTGTTTCTTCAAAGGGAAACCAAAAACAAAATTAGGGTTTCCCTTTAACCCTTTAAAGGGCCATTTTTTTTCTAGTCATATTATGTTAAAATATTTTTAGGCTTGAAATTAGAATAAGGAAAGGGATTCATTTAGCTTATTAGATCAATTTAATTTGATTCATTAATTCATTTGGTTAATTAATAATTAAGTAACAAATCAAGACACATCATTTTGATTGAGATAAAGAACTGAAGCATTTAAATTTCTGTCTTTCTAAAAAAATTTGTCAGAACTTATGCCAACCCACAAAATTTCATACAAAGACTGATAAATTGGGTGGGAAGCATATTTCCCACGGCCCTAGAAAGGGTTAATTATTGCATACTTGTATACAATTTGTAGAGAAAAAGATAACGAAAGGGATGAAAGTTTTAATTTCACTTTTTCTTAACGCATCTGCAATTATTTATCTATTTTGCCTCAGTTGGGAACGCAGAGAGTTCTTTTTACATAGAATAACTGTTTTGATTATTGATTTTAAAATAGAATACCAGAATATGAATGAATTGTATCTACTATGAATTATATCTTTGCAGAAAGTGCTGACGACCGTCGATCTAACCTCTCTTGGCGTCGGAAGCTGTGTGGGTACTGGGATGTACCTGGTGGCCGGCATGGTAGCACATAAAGTAACTGGCCCATCTGTAGTGATGTCCTTCATAATAGCCGCAGTAGCATCTTTGTTTTCAGGTAAGTTCATATCACTTGATTTTTTGTTGCTATAGTGTTAAGTGTAAAAAATATAAATTCTATGAATTATTCATTATTAGAAAAATATTAAAGCTTTATCAGTTGTAATTGGTTAGGTTTCTCTATGTTTTATTACATTTAGATATATATTGAAATATTTATAAATAATGATTTTCTGCTTCGATAATATTGTGTAAAGATATGGATGGCGCGCAGTCTTCCAACAAAATAAAAACATAAAAAATTCCAAAAAGTTACAAAAATTAAAATGTTTTATCTACGATGAATTATTAGTGTGCTAAAAAATTAGAATTAAACAAACCAGTTTATAAAAGGAGCAGCCTAATAAAGTGCACGATCAAGGGTCGCGAAATACCCAGATCCACCAGTTCATAACCTTTAATTCTTGTTCCTTGAATCCTGCAGCAAACTGTGTAATCTACATATAGGAGATTGGATATCAATTTTTTTACAAGTTTGATCCTTCAATAATTCCATACCTCTTGACAGAATCGAACGAAATTTGCTGTTATGTTGGTTAGAATTATTGACTGCATTATTAAAATTTGCTGTGGTCCCTTATTTTACTGTTTAATCACATCTCACATTCCAATGTTCAAAGCACAAACAAAGAACCCACAATAAATAAGCAAATAAGCAGAATAAAAATTTTCTTATGTTTGAATTTTTTAAAGTTGCCATTATCAACTTAGACATTTTTTATTTCTCCCGTGACCTAATAGATATTGCCAAGTTCAAAGTGGAATCCTAAGTTAACTTTTCATGGAAAAAATGGACATGGAAAAAAGGACTAAGAGAGTTTATTTAACTGAAATCTTCAATATTAGATCCTATTCAAATAAGGATTGAAGTCTCTAAAACGTCTTAAGAGATTGAATGTAAGATTCGTAAAATTATATGTTTTTTGCATTCTCTTATTTACGTATATAATGTATAAATTCTGGACGAGTCTCGAGTACAGCACTTAGTGTAATAAATAGAAAATTGAAATAAATTTTTAGTGTAATGTAGGAAATGTGTTTCAAGATTTCGCAAATCAGTTTTTCACGACCCAACTTTTGTTCGGCAGGTTCTGCTGACACACTGTATCTACCTCCTTTTTACAAAGTGAGCGCTCACGTGATTACACAGTAAATCACATGTCTCCAAATGATTTCCTGCACGAAACTCTGTTTCTCCGTCACACCCCATTACGAAATATAAACAGCCGATATTCAAACAAACCTTCCCCTAAGTGGCAGCAGAGCCCTCGCCGTAACAGGAAGCTCGGGGAAGTTCGATACACCCTTTGAGCCGGATCGATTGGTCCGGCCTTTCTGGGGGAGGATAGAAGGGGGTCAAAGTCTGGCGGAATTTTTCTGGCCGTTTGCCAGGATTTAGGGGAGCGAAGGTTTTATTGCCTAATGAGCAAGATGATTTTTTTTTTAATTCTTCAGCTGCCTCACTTATTTATTTCGGGTTGACTTTAACGATTTTGCTAAATTAAATGTGATAGTAAATAGGTTTAGGGGATGGTAGGTGATCGAAGTATGGTAACGGATATTCGCGAGGAGGGTTTCTGGTTATGTCAGGTGATTTTGCGGTGATGATATGGAATTGCAGTATAAAACGGCAAAATCTTTTAAGCAAAACGAATAAAGAATGGCGATGATATCGATTTGGGGAATCCAATTACTGACTGGTCAATAGTGTGTGATTAGTGACTTAGTAACGAGATAGCAAAGGGGCTGTAGATGCCTCCACCCCCAATACCAGTTTCCGGGAATGCTAAGAAAGCAGAATATTACTGCGGTTATGACACTAATGTCTAAACATTAATCGTGGCTAATTATTATGTAACTTTCTAAAGGAAAATTTGATGAGATGTGGAAAAAAAATCATACCTTGGGTGCCTTCTATTTCTGTGAATTCACCAATAGTGTATTTAAACATTTTGAGGTTTGTCATCAAAATCAGTTTGTAATAAACAGCGATCCACTAACAGAAAAAAAATGCAAAACTGAATACAAAATATGAAAGGCAGAAAGAAAATATTAGCAATAACTTTCAATTCCATCCGTGGAAAGACAGAATATAATGAATTAGCATAAATATTATTTATTCATGCTTAGGTTTATTCATAGATTGATAGAGCAGTCATTTTATTCTTAAAAAGTCCTCTCTGAGTTATTTAACACCAAAATAGTAGTTGACATTTGGACATCCGATAATGGCTCAGATAAACTCCGCTTAGCGTTATAGACGGCGGTGGACGAATATATATATATATATATATATATATATATATATATATATATATATATATATATATATATATATATATATATATATATATATATATATATATATTATTTTTTGAAAGAAAGAATAAATAAATTTGTTAATCAAGAGGCCAGTTCAAAAGTGGCGGGAGATAAATAAAAAAGCATATATAGACAAAGTGAGGCATGACGTTCATAGCTATTTTTATTAGTCATATAAATTTCAATCCAGTACATTTGCATATGTCCTCTATAAATATTTTGCAAATGAATAAATACTTCCATATTAAAAAAAAGTGAGATAATGGACTATCTATAGATTACAGATAATAATAAAAATATATGATAACTGATAATAAGATATTTCTACTCTATAAAAACGAAAAAACAAAAGCTTGAAGTTTAATTTTTACTCTGGTCGAATGAGTAAAATTTGCTTAATTGATCTTTCAATGCACTTCTAAGAAATTTTCATAAGGGAACTAAACTGCCTATGACGACCAGATGTTAGCCAATCATATAAATAATATTAATCTAGTAGTCTAGTATTAAATAGTCTAGTAGTGGAGCAATTTTGATTAATTGTATTTTATTAAAACAAAATTAAGTACTATTTCATAATAAACTTGATCAATAAACTTACAAATTTTGGATTAGTTAGCAATTGGCGAAATCGGTCCATTTTTAAGTTTTAGATGTTACTTAATTTTTATTTTATTACTTTAGAGGGCTGGCGACTATTAATAATACTCATAAAGGTCACGAGCTTTCACATGAAAATTAAATTTTCTAAGTCAGTATAGTAATTGTGATTCAGGGATTCTATCAACGGCTTTCACTAGAGAATTTATATTGAAATAATGTTTTTGTGACTTTCCTAAAAAAATGGAAGACAGGTGACCATTGATGATATATGTAGGGATCAAAAGTTTTCTTTAGAAATAAAAATGCGCAAAATCGTTCTTAAAATTATTTTATAGTATCATGCATTTTTACAGCAATTCTACTGTAAAAGTTCAAAATAAAAAGCAGAATTCATACTGAACGCTATCAAAAATTTTGAAAAATGCGATAAATTTACAAAACACTCGTATGATTTAAGATATTGTGTAGCAGTCAAATACTGGAGTAAATACAGGGTCTTAAAAACCGTTCATTTGCGAACATAGTGGGAAATAGTTACAGACATAATGAACTCACGGAAAAATTCAGAAATAAAAACATCTTTTTAGAATCTTAAGTAAACCAAAGTAATTTGGTTAATTTAAAATTTTTAGATTATAATGTAGTGAAAGCTTATAAGCCTATTAACAGCTACGCTACAAGAGCAATTGCTTTTTATCGTGGTCATGTTACTGAGCTGCGAACCACAAGGTCCCAGGTTCTATCCTCGCTCAATTCAATTCGCAACAATATATATATTATTCCATTTAATAATTTTTAAACACTACTGGCCCATTCTTTCAATGCTGAAAACTTAATGCTGCCATAATGACAATATACATTTACCGATCGATATTTCCGATATTTCCAATTCACAACTCAAAGCTCGACAACGAAAACATCCTTATTATTTATATCTCCAAAATCTAAATATTGAATTAATTTTTCTGTTTTTTCCTATAACATAGCAGCTTCACAATCAGATTTCTTTTCATATTGCCAAATTCTCGCCGTTTTACTTCATCTGATATCGCTGGACGTTCCATTACTATTTTAAAAAACAATGCAGACTTAACACGTGTATTGATTAGATATTCAGACGATTTCTAGTCAGGAGACGAAAAATTTCCGTTATTCGAAAAAGATAAATCGGAAAGTATTTAGTGTTATTCATTAGTATTACCACACACGGTGTGTCTAAAAATAGAATTAACAAATAATATTGTTTTAACATGTTTGGTGTTAATTAAAGCTTTACTTTTCTTTTTTTTGTCGTCATTTCAACGTCAAGTGCAATATAAATACTTACAAATTCTCGCCGTTTTACTTCATCTGATATCGCTGGACGTTCCATTACTATTTTAAAAAACAATGCAGACTTAACACGTGTATTGATTAGATATTCAGACGATTTCTAGTCAGGAGACGAAAAATTTCCGTTATTCGAAAAAGATAAATCGGAAAGTATTTAGTGTTATTCATTACCACACACGGTGTGTCTAAAAATAGAATTAACAAATAATATTGTTTTAACATATTTGGTGTTAATTAAAGCTTTACTTTTCTTTTTTTTTTGTCGTCATTTCAACGTCAAGTGCAATATAAATACTTACTACGAAGTAGTAATGATTTTTATTACATTTTTTCAAACAATACTGGTAAAACAAAGGCTTAGATACTAAGAAAAGGATATTAGATGAAGTAAAGCCATGTGTCAGGTGAATCCCTACCCTATCTACTAATTAGAAAGCTAATGTTTGTGTGCGAATATAATTTTAGCACAGTTGCCTGGCCGAATAGAAGAAACTTCCGAAACTTTAAAACAACGACTTATTTCCTCACGGGAGGCATAATTTTTGTACAAAGTATAAGTAGTAAGAAATACGTCAGTCTACATCATGGCACAAGAGCAGAAGGGACCAAAACCTTTCCCTTCATTGGTTTTACTATGATATTTTGATAGGGATGTCTTTCTCTTAGGAAAGGGAATTTTAGGTATCTTTAGAATGTTGTAAGCATTAGATATTTTTCTCTTTGCTCAAAGCGTGAGAACTTGCTGAATTCAGCAGTATTACAGAACGTGAGTAGAAGTAATTTAATAAAAAAAAAAGAAAAAAGAAAGGGAATTATATCAGAAAATAAGAGAACATTTTAGAATGAAGTTAATAGGAAATAAAAATCAAAATTAGGAAATTATTTAAGACTTAAATTAGATTAAGAAGTGTCATTATACATATATATATATAAATTACTTTTATTTATTTACTGAAACTTAAATCGAGGCTCAATGTAACTGATTCAAAATTTAAAAATATAATTATTTAGAGAAGAAATTAGTGATAAGAGATAACTTAGTATATGTCGATTAATAAGAGAGAAAATAATTAATTCTAAACAAGCAAACAAAATCTTTGCAAATTCTTCACTACCTACTCATTCCTCTCTCAAAATCGGCTAATATTGTTTTGCTAAAACCACAGTTTTAAAGAGACGTAAAGACAGTGCCGAGAAATTGACCTTCATAATTCTTTATCAAAATAATTGGTCTTTTTAAAAGCGGTAATGCTTTTCCCCTATTTACCTCCAAGAGCAAAATAATCCGGCTTCAGCTTTTGTTCCGTCGCTTCTGCTGCAAGCATAGTGTTTCATAAGCGGATTAGGAAACAAGGGATTTGCATAGGAGCACACAACATAAAGGGAAAAGAAAGAAGATAAATGAAAAGTTAAAGCAGCATTTCCTTTTCTTTTTAGTGTGGGTAAAGTGGTTTAGGTTTTTAAATTCGTTTTCAGCAAATATGATTGTGGTTTTCATTGAATGGATTTATGGCGATATTATTTTCTCGCCTTTTATTATTTGTAAGGTTTCTTTTCACTTTTATTTTGGAAGAATCTCTAGAATCTTTCAAATCATTGCCATAGAAATGTGGTATTAAAAGGATTTTCGCATATAAAACTTCTGTAAATTTAAAAATTAGTGAAGTAGTGATGAGCTGGAAGGCTCTTAATCTTGTTACATAAATTGTCCAGTGTGTGCAATACCAAATTCTACAAATTTGATAACGGATAATTACGCTTTATTTCACCAAAAAAATGAAGATTAGATAACAAAATACAACCGAATTATGTAACCAAACAAGAGGCAATAGTTTTAAATCTGTAGCTAGAGAGCTCGCTTTGTGATAAACAATTCAAAGAGAGAGTTTACTCGAATTCATTCGTTTTAAATTTGGCTTTCTCACATTTATATAAGTTTTTCTGAGTGTACATGGAATTTGCTGGAAGAATCGACGGCTCTCGCGTCTAATAGAGATGTCACCAAATTCTTTTTATTTTTGTCGCCAAATTATGGCGACAAAAAATATGGATTATTGACTTGGTGATAATTCAGTATTTTTTTAGTAATATCCGTTTATCCCTGTTTCCAACCGTTCTATAGACATTTTTTGAAAAGAGTATCAAATATTTGTATCACTTTTGATACTCCTACATTCAATTTTAGAAAGAATAATTTATACCAAGCATAAATAATTATTTAAGAACAAATATTATGCCACTGTGTGCAGAACACTCATATTGTGAACAGTTTTAGTTTACTTTAGTTTATTTATATTAGCATCCGGTTTTGAAACACAACAAGTTCTGTTGTGAGGCAGATCTCGTAATTTTGAACCGCGATTAGATGTCGAGGAGGAATTGGCACCCTTTCACTAAACATCCACGCTATACCAGAATATTGTATTGCAGTATCCGGAACGCACGAAGACGTCATTAGATAATTAATTTTTAATGATATATATAATGTTTATATAAATTATATATATAGATTTTTATTGACGTATGATTCAGTATATAGCACTTTTTTAATTTATACGTGCATTAATTTGTATTAGACTGATTCTTATATGAGTTTATCAAACTGCAAAGTGTAAATTTTAATGAATACATTCAATTTCATACAATAGATTAATAGCCAAGAAAAAATAAGTTGGTCGCCAAAATGGATATTAAACAAATTAAACTTGGTATGTGGTATTTACTAGTAATGTTAATCTCTAAAATTTCAAAATATGTAGTAAGATTTTACTCAATTAATTTACAAAAAGAGGTTTGAAATGTACACTTCATTCTCATTAAAACGTCAACTGCTAAAATACTAAACTCAAAAGAAACTATATAGTGTACTAGTCGTCTTTGACAACCATCTAATTCGTTGGAATTATTAATTGTAAAAAAATGAATTAAAAGTTTTGCATCCAATTTTGCCGTGTTAACTCCTCATTTAAGTATTTTTAAATTTCAAATTTTAATTAACATTCAACTATTAACACTTTTCATGACTTATACTATTCTTTTCGCTGTACACTTCCTTTTAATGTTTAATGTGCCATTTCAGTTAAATGTGAAATATTTTTTTTAAAAGGAAGCGATAAAACTTCAATTAATTCAATAATTTGCTCGAAATTTCTGCATATTCAGAAATAAAATTTAAAAGTTTTTCAGTACAAGTAATCAGCATTGAAGTTTTATGTGCATGCTTTACTTATTATATTTCATTACTTACATAAAATCTTAACATCTCATTTACTTATTGAAAAAAAAAAAAACGCAAGAACTGACTATATCTTCAAAGTTAAAATATCGATAGGATATTTTCATATAAGTACAACTACATTTCAAGAAAGAGAAATAATATTTAAAGATGGATGAATTAAAAAATTTTTCCATCTTTATTTACTATTGATGTGAAAGTTTAACAACAATTACCATAAAATAAAAAAAGTTCAAATGAACTTGAAAGTTGAAATCTTGCTTATGAAAGCAACATACATAATATGAAAAAATGAGTTGGATAAAATATAAATAAAGTAAATTCATAAAATATAACAAGAAAAAATTATTTATGATTTACCAAGTAATATGAAGAAATAAGCAGAATATTCATTCTTTACAAATAATACTTATTTATATAGGTACAATCGAATTTAAAATAATATTTATATAAATAATGAAAATGGAATGAATATTTAGAAAGGTAATGAAATGGTAAAAAATCATTTACGATTTACATATTTATATAGATAAAGAAAACGGTTTAAACTTCACCTTATAATAATGAACAGTTTCTTAATATTTATTAGAAATGGGCGGCATTTTACGCAATCCTGTCTTGAAATAATGCAAGATGTCTTTTGGGACAGATCTTGTAATTTTAAACCACGCTCAAATGACAATCATCATCAGTGGACAAACAAATCGGCATCATTGAAACGGTAAATATTGAAGTTTAAGATATAAAGATTACTTTCATGCAATAATATTTTTAAATGTTATCATGAATAAAGTCAAAATCGTGCTTAAATTTTAATTAATTTAATTTAGATAATCGAAATGCGCTCCTACCATCAATATTTTTGAATTTTAATTGTAAATTTCAGCAGTTTTGTAGAATGTCAAAAAAAAAAAAAACAACCCCTCGAGATTGTGATAAATCTCCACGTTTTAGAACCTGAGCTCAAAAAAAGTATTTTTAGAAATGTATTTCTGCCTTTGACAAAGATAATTCAAAAAGCTTTGAGTTAGATAGTTGAAATTTGGTATACGGTCTTTACTCCAAATTTGCAGATTTCTATCAAATTTTTAGTAAAATCTTCTCAAAATAAGTCCATCGATCCTACTGCTCAAGTGTTAATTAACTCGAAAACTACAAAACGAAGAGAGCTAGATAGATGAGAATCGGTACACAGATTTAACATCTATACTGTAAACACCTGTCAAATGGGGAGCCAAATTCAATAACAGGTTGGACAGGTCTGTCGGTCTGTACGTTCAGAAGACTATGAACGTGATTATTCAAAAACTTAGTAACTTAAACAAATCAAATTTAATGTGTGATTTTGTGACTGCAAGCTCAGTATTGTATCAAATTTTAGTTTCACTCAGTTAAGAAAGACTTTTTTAAAAAAACAAATCTTATTTTTGGTTACCTCATTCCATGAATTAATCGCCAAATAACTCGCCAAGGTTAGCTCAATAGATTCTATAAAAATACTAAATTCATGCCAAAGGTTAATATTTCGTAGCTATTGTACGCCAATGCATTGCGGTGCTTTCTCTGGCATGACAAGTTTATTAGAGAAAATGCGAGAGAGTTTTGGGGAGACAATTCCTGCTGGTATTATTAGCAGATGTATGCAAAAAAGAAACTCAGAAGAGAGCTATTAATTCTTGTGTTTGGTTATAATTCTAGAAAATATGACTAAAAACATCGAAATAACGAAATCAGAAAACCGAGAGAAATAATCCTTAATGTCATCAGTGTAAATTTGTTTTTTGATGTTTATAAAGGGTATATACATTATGTAAAGGTTATATACATTATGTAAAGGGTATATATATTTACAGCACTGAATATATCTGTATACATAACAAGTAAGAAAACACGTATTTGATTACATATTAAGAAGTATTTTTATCCAGAAAAGTACTTGAAAATGGATGGAAAAAGATTTCGACATTTTTCGAAAACAACATCTGTTGGATAAAAATAGAATTTAAGCCGAATAAATCTTATTAAACTTACTCAACTAATAAACGGCATTTTTTTTCTTTGTATAAAAGCAATTCAACCAATAAGCAATTGCGAAATTGAAAGCAACAAAGAACAGCTTTTTCTTTACATAATTCATCTGTTTTTTTCTCTCTCTTTTTTGCTGGTATTTTTCTTTAGTAAGGTAGTCTTGATAATTTTAAGGCCAATAGATTTTATTTTCTTTACATATTTAGTACCGAAGAAAAACTGTGAAATATAATTAATCTGTTTACTAGTTTGAAATATGGTTGAGTGTCTATTGAAATTTTTTATTTCACTCGTTTTCATTTGAAATTTGGAAATGTTGCTGGATGCTTGGTTTTCTTTAACTAGCCAAGCGCAAAAGCCATGAAATTAACAATAAAGGTAAAATGTTATAACTTCTAATTGTTAAAGTGACCCATTGGAGCAACTGAAGAATTCATCGAAAAAGTAAGCAAGTTCTCGCTTCTCATCAAAGTAATGGTTTGGAATTGCTTTACGTTCATTCCCATGACGAGATATATCTGTTGTAGAAAAGGATGGGATGGCACATGATGGTTCTTACGAGTCCATCATCACTTTCTATATAACTGTCATTTTCATGACAATAGGTACGATTCAAAATTGAATTTCAGAAATCATCAAAAAGTGAGTAAAAAATTGATTACCATTATATTGTTACAAATCTGTGATGTTGCTTCCCAGCATGGTTGGTTTAATCACTGGAAAGACCGTTTTACGATCAGCTCTATTGGATGCTGATCGGATGTCGAATCAGTGATCTCAGAGTTTGGTGACAAATTTGGCGGCTATTTGGTGATTTGGCGACGAATCTAGCAACTTTGTAGACAATAGATATTACTGGAAACTTCCAAAATTTTAACAATTCAACCAACCGAGATACGCTAGATTGGTCCAGAACCTTCTCTGCCCGCCTCCAGGAACTTTAAAAGGCCGGCAGTCTTAAGCCAAAATTAATCGTATAAAGAGTCTACAGCGAATAGTTGGATCAGTCCAGCGAAGAGCTCATCGATTACTGAATTGAACTATGTGCCGAGTCTTAGTGTTTATTGTGGAAGCAGCATCGAGTCGTGTGTGGAGTAGCCAGTCGTGTTTTAGTGAGTCGGCAGTTGGATACAGCTAAAGCGAGGAGAGAGTGGAGAATTGCAGATGTTTGGAGAGGCCGTAGAGTGAAGCTACGCAGACTCCCTCCTTCTGCTGAATTCTGTCTGGCCGCTTTGTGTGCTGTGGTTGTTTTTATTACCGATTATTACTTGTGCACTATTGTTTGTTGTAGTGTGCTGCTGTGTGTTTCCTGTGTTCGTCTCGGCTGTATATTTGTCGTCTTCATGTTAATAAAAGTTTCCGTCTGTCACTAAAGGACTGTTTATTGCGTCGACCAACAAATCGCGAAAGAACTCCGACGGAAGTATTCCGTAACAATAAGTTTTTATAATCTTGAAACATGAAAAATAGTAAGAAATCAAATCAAATACAAATATAAAAATACACTGATAAACAAAACAAGCTCTCCAACTTTTATTATTTTAGTGAACCTATTAGTTGCTGAATTTTTTTCCTCTTTTCCGAAATGTATACCCATGCTAATTATTGCCTTGCTGCTTTTCTTCTGGCAGCGACGCTAACTTAATTTTTGAATTAATTACGGCTAAATCGATTAAAATAATAAAAAAAATATCTGGTTTGTATCCCTTTTTTCAGTCTCTTCGTCATTAAGGAACACCCGTTTAATTTTTATAGTAGCACATTTTATCTGATTAAATATTGAAGTAACGTTAATCGCAATTTTTTTTTAAATTGCCCAGTTTTAAAAACAACTATATATAAAATTTTCCTTTCTTATTTATTGATTAACTTTTCGAAAATTTTCAGTATGCATTGGGAAAAATTAAAGGAATCTACCGTTAATTGTAATATTAATAGCTCATTTCAAAAGCATTAGATATGGATAAACAATTTTCTAATAGAAAAAAATTCTTTAAATAACGTAAGGAATTATATTTTGTTTTGTTTACTGTTGTCGATTATATTTGTTGTTACTGATCCAAAAATTAGCAAATAGAAATATTTATACATTTCTTGAATTTTACTAGTCATCTCCTCAAATAATAAAGATGGACGTGTGTTGGTTCTTTAGAAAATGGAATGATTGTTCAAGAGTCATAAATTAGCATATATAATATGCACTTTGGAAGATAAGGATCTGAATTTCAGTGCAATTTTTAAAAAAATTTATTCAGATTTTTAAATTTTTATTTAGAAATATTTTAAATTGAATTAATTTTTAAAATTTTTATTCGAATCCATTTAGTTTTTTTTAATTAATTAAAAAATTAAGCGAATTTTTTCAATCATGACTTCTGAAACTATTAGAGCACAAATAAAATATGATATGATATGAATTTTTAAAAAATGTAATTTTAAAATTTTTTTCATTAATATTGTTACAAACTTGTAATTTTGCTTCCCATCATGGTCAGTTCAATCACTGGAAAGACCGTTTTACGATTAGCTCAATAGGGTGCTGATCGGGTACCGCGTCAGTGACTTCAGTGCTTGGCGACTTTGGCGACAAAATAGATATTACCTGAAGTTTCGAGAATTTTAGTATTTGAGCCAAAAGAAACTGAGATACCTCTGATTTGACCAGAAATTTCCCTGCCTGCCACCAGGGAACTATAAAAAGCCGTCAGTCTCAAGGTGCAAAGTGGTGAAACGAGTCAGTAGACAATCGTAATCAAGTATCGAATATCAAGTATCACTTCGAGGATAACGAAGCAACGACGGAATAGTCCAACGAAGAACCAGCATTGTGTGGATCTCAAGCGATTGCTGAACTGAACTGTGTGCCGAGTCCTGGTGTTTATTGTCGAAGAAGCATCGAGTTGTGCGAGGAGTAGCCAGTCTTGTAATAGTGAGTTGGTAGTTGGTTACAGCTAAAGCATGGAGACAGTGAAGAATTGTAGGCGTTTGACAAGACCGTAGGGTGAAGCTGCGAAGATTCCCTTCTCCTGTTGAATTCTGTCTGGCCATTTTGTGTGCTGTGGTTGTTATTACTACCGGTTACTATTTGTGAACTACTGTTTGTTGTAGTGTGTTGCTGCGTATTTCCTGTGTTGTCTCGGCTGTGTATTTGTTGTGTTTGTATTCGTGTACTTAGTGTAAATAACAGTCGTCGTCGTTTGTTATTAAGACCTACTAATTGTTTTCAAACGATACATCCGCTATAAGCGAACCCACTGACTTTACGAACTTAGTAGTGGAATTGAAGTATATCCGTAACTATATTTAAAAAAACTTTTCAAGTTCATTTTATAAAAACCCGCTTCTTTGCAGAAGAAAAAATTAAATCGGAAAATTAAACTGAAAATCATTCATGAAGTTGCATTTCAAAATAAACAACATCATTTCACGATCGTTAACAAATATTTAAATTAAGAATGATTGTATAAACAAAACTTTCAAACTTCTTTTAAAATTGTACTGGAGAGTTAATTTTAACTTTAATTTTGACGTATTAATACTATTAAAAACCTAGTATGAATTTAAAAGTCGAAATTGTATCTAATTGTGAATTATTTACAGTTCAAAATCGTACTGATTAGAAAATACTTGCATAACATAATTACTTTGAAGGTGAATGCAATTTGAACATTTGTTTGTGTACTGCATTGTTAAAACCGTTGTAGTTTAAAGTGGGGATTTAGAATTGGCATTTTATTGCGTAATAACAACAAATTATAGAGCAGCATTTTTTAAAATATCCGAATAAAAAATAATACACATAATTTAAATTTAAAAAAATACATGAAAATTAAGAGAAATAAATGCATAGAATTTCACTATAGACAGATAAAATAATAAGAATATAAATGAAAAGTACAGGAAATAAATGCATGAATTTACACAATATATGTAATAAATAATAAAATAATATATAAAAAATAAACATAAGAAATAGTGTGAGAAATATGAAAAATAATGCTCGAAAAAATAAGTGGAATAGAAAGAAAAAATAAACGAGATATCTCGTTTCTCGATTTTCTTATATATTTACTCAATATAGCATATTTTGTATTTAATTTCACATAGAAAAGAGTGTGGAGTATGCATTTTGAATATCATCCTTTCCACAGATTGGATTTAAAATAGGACGCAGATCAGCATTTTTGATTTCGAGACTGCATATCATATTACATCTATCTAACTCATTGTATCTTCGGTAATATTGTATTTCTTGCACATAGGAGACATCTGTTAGACATTAATGCCTTGATGATTTTAGTCCTCCTTTAACACACATCAAAAGTTCTGGTTATGAAATGGTTTTGTTTCTTTGTAATTGAAGTCGTTGCATTTTTTAAATTACACTGTTCACATGCGAAAAGTTTGGAAAAGACAGACGGAAAAGCAGGCAGACTTCGTTTTGGCTGAATTGTCAAAATGAGTATTTCAATTCAGTTTCAAGACTATATGTCATATTTCATCTACCAAACTCACTGTATTATATCTTCAGTATCGTTGTTTTCATGCTCACGGTAGAAAAAGAATTGACTGACATCAGCTCCTTGGTGATTTTTGTCCTCTTTTAATACATAGTAAAAATTCTGGTGATGGGACATTTTTTTAGCTTTAATTGAGATAATTGTGTTCTTGAGTTATATGGTTCACATTCAAAACGTATGGGAGAGACAAACAGACAGACAGAAAAGCAGGCAGACTTCGTTTCGGCTGATTTGTTAGAATAAGTTTTTCAAGCCATTTTCGTTTTCAAGACTATATGTCATATTTCATCTACCTACTCACTGTATTGTATCTTCAGTAACATCGTATTCACAAATACAGTAGAAAAAGAAACGACAGACATCAATCCCTTGACGTTTTTTTTGCTCTTTTATTTCACAGCAACCATTCGGGTGATGAGACATTCTTTTATGCTTTAATCGAAATCATTGCGTTCTCGAGTAACACGGCTCACATGCAAAACGTATGGGAAAGACAGGCAGACAGAAAAGTAGGCAGACTTCGTTTCGGCTTATTTTTTAGAATAAGTGTTTCAAGCCATTTCCGGTTTCAAGACTATATGTAATATTTCATCTACCTAACTCACTGTATTGTATCTTCAGTCTCATCGTATTCACAAACACAGTAGAAAAAGAAACGACAGACATCAATCCCTTGACGATTTTTGTGCTCTTTTATTTCATAGCAACCATTCTGATGATGAAACATGTTTTTATGTTTTAATCGAAATCATTGTGTTCTCGAGTTACACGGCTCACATGCAAAACGTATGGGAAAGACAGGCAGACAGAAAAGTAGGCAGACTTCGTTTCGGCTGATTTTTTAGAATAAGTTTTTCAAGCCATTTCCGGTTTCAAGACTATATGTAATATTTCATCTACCTAACTCACTGTATTGTATCTTCAGTCTCATCGTATTCACAAACACAGTAGAAAAAGAAACGACAGACATCAATCCCTTGACGATTTTTGTGCTCTTTTATTTCATAGCAACCATTCTGATGATGAAACATGTTTTTATGTTTTAATCGAAATCATTGTGTTCTCGAGTTACACGGCTCACATGCAAAACGTATGGGAAAGACAGGCAGACAGAAAAGTAGGCAGACTTCGTTTCGGCTGATTTTTTAGAATAAGTGTTTCAAGCCATTTCCGGTTTCAAGACTATATGTAATATTTCATCTACCTAACTCACTGTATTGTATCTTCAGTCTCATCGTATTCACAAACACAGTAGAAAAAGAAACGACAAACCTCAATATTTTGACGATTTTTGAGCTCTTTTATTACGCAGTAACAATTCTGGTGATGAAACATTTTGTTATTTTTTAATTGAAGTCTTTGCATTTTTGAAGTACACGGTTCCCATGCATATAGTATGGATGAGAAAAAAGCAGACGTAATTCTTTCTGACTGTTTTGTCCAAAATTTAAACCAGAAATACAATTTTGCTATCATACACAGTACCAAGTTCCATCCTTTTAGCTCTTTTGGATTAAAAATTATCGGGTTCACAGATAGACAGACAGACAGGCATAAATCCAAAAACAGGTTTTCGAATTCAGAGATGTCCAAATGGTAGAGATTCAGTAAAATCTCCAGTTCGAAATACTTTTTTTTATCACAATACTTTTCTTTGCACATCTCCAGAAATAAAAAGCTACAGAGCTTATTAATCTCATCGAACTAATAAACTAGACATTTTTTTCCACGCTTTTATCAGATTCGCTCGTCAGGGGAAGTAATTGCTTTTACTGCTGTCTACTTGTGTAACAAATAAAGAAACTGATTTGCGCGTTGCAGAAGGCCAAAATGAAAAGATATTTCTTTATCTGTAGACAGAGTTTTTTATCTTTTCGTTTAGTGTCTTCTTTATTGAGGTACGCTTGTTACTTTTAGTGACAGTTGCTTTTATTTGATTTGCTGATCTAATACTGAAGCCATGATCACTACGAAATGTGTTTATGCGTTGACTGGTTGAACGGTAGTGAAATCGTTTATCATATTTCATTTCATTCGCTTTATTATTTATCATTTCTTTTTTCTCCTAAAAGTAGGGAAATACCCAAAAATTTCGAAAAGTAGGATTTTTAGACTTTGATATATTTCAGTGGTCCTATTTCGATTTAAAAGGAAAGGAATTAGAATTGATCAAATATAAGGAGAATTTCAGTAAAACTTGTTTTCTTTCTTTATGGCTTCTATATTTTTTCCTCTTTTAGTGTCTTTTTTGTTTAGGTAAGCTCGTTATTAATGACAATTATTTTGATTATATTTGCTGATCTAAGATCGAAGAAACTGAAATGTGTTATTGCGAAATGCATTTATGTGTCCATTGATTCTTTTCGGGGACAAATGTTTATCATATTTTCTTTTCTCTTTTTTCTTTGAGGTTGGTAAATGTCCAAACATTTTGAGAAACATGATTTTCAAACTTTGGAATAGTTAAAAACTTTCACAATTATTTTATCTAAACAAAAAGGGAAAAAATTATAATCGTATAATTAGCAGGAAAATTTCAAAGACCCATAATCTTTTTTTCTCTAAATACTTCTTTATTATTTATTTCCGTTTAGTGTCTTCTTTATTAAGATACGTTTGTTATTCTTAATGACATTAGTTTTTATTTGCCGGCGTCCTGGCATAGGGGTAGCGCGCCTTCCCCATGATCTGGGCGTCCCGGGTTCGAGTCCCGGTTTGGGCATGGTTGTTCTTCTGTTGTTCTATCTGTGAGATGTGTGAATGTGCCCTCCTGTAAAAAGGGGTTGTGCAAGCGAATGAGTGATGCGTGAGTGGCAAAGTCGTACTCTTGGCCTTAGTTGGCGCTGCTATAAAAAATAAGAGACGTTCCCCCTCAGGCTTAAATCGCTGTCTTCGTAACAGCGGCCTTGTCAGTGGCAAGTGCCATAACAAACAAACAAACAAGTTTTTATTTGATTTGTTGGTTTTATTCTGAAAGCGTAATTATTGTGTGTGTATCGATAGGTTTATTTTATGGACAACTATTTATCGTATTTTCTTTACTTTTTCTTCTTCAGATAGTCAAATATACAAAAAATTTGAATAACATGCTTTTCTGACTTTGGAATAATTAAAAATTTCCAACATTGATTTATCAAAACTTAAAAGAAAAAAAATTGAATCGATGAATTAGTAGGGAAAATTTTTAAAAAGTCATTTTTTTCTTTTAATGGTTTTTTTATTATTTTTTTGTTTGGTGTCTTCTTTATTAAGATACGCTCATTAACTTTTAGTGACAGTATATTTCATTTATTTGCTGAGTTAATACTAAAGCCTTGATTACTGCAAAGTGAGTTTATACCTCGACCAGCTCGTTTAAAGACAACTGTTTATCATATTTTCTTTTCTTCATAGACAATTACATCGATATTTCAAAAAACATGATTAAAAGCTTTTGAACTTTTCAATAGTCAGAGAATTACCTATCTAAATCTACAAAAGTAATTTGCACCGATCAATTTCTTGAAAAAAATATTAAATGAAGGTGGGTTTTTTCCCCTTTTTATCGGAAGTTGACTGGAAATGAAATATTAACCTTTATTTTCGTTTGAAAATTGTCCATTTGCAAAAAATTGTGGATTAGTCTTCGAAATGGAATAATATATTTTATTTTCGTTTTAAAATTGTCCATTTACAAAAAATCCCGGATAAGTCTTACTTTAAGCAATATTTTATAAAGAAACATAATGAAGTTATCTAATCTAATATTTTAAACTCTGGCAGAAGCTGTTTTAAACTAAAATGGTGTTTGACTATCCATCCATCTAGTTCACAGCGATTTTAAGCTGTCGCGTTCACAGATAGATAGATATTTAGTATTATGGTATTTGATAGACATATTGCCAAAAATGTATTTTTCGGATTTGTAGGGGTGGGGGGGTGTCTGAAATTAGAGATTCATCAATCTCGAATTCGAATTTTTTCGCGATTGCAATACTTAATGTATTTTGTAAACAAGAAAATAGAATTGGCTCCAAAGGAAAATATCTTATGTACTCAAATGTACAAATAAATCTAACTAATTATTTATTTTCCCTGAAAAAAATCAAACCCATATATATAAAAAAAGGAATTCATATATGAAAATGAATAAACGTCTCTCTTTATACTTTTTTTAATTGTTATCAACTGTAAAGGAGAATTTCTATTTTTGTCTTTTAAAATTTTTCTTAAAGTTCAAAAGATATTTTTTCAGATACGATATACACAGTTATGGTTATAAAATTTTTTAAAAATAACTATTATATTACTATTATTTATGCAGATACAGGTTTTTGAAGATTCGATAACGTGTTGTTCCCATCTATATGAGGGCTTATAAATATCGTATGAACGACGCATTCATTAAGCTTTAATCTGTATCAAATGTAAGCATGTGATGTTCTGTTGGAAATATTTTTAAAATCATTTATCTTAAATTAGAATGAAATATTTAATCAGATCGTTTATTTCACTCAAAACGTGCATAATAGATAGAATCAAGAGAATAAGACCAATATATAATGAAATTAGGTTTATATAAATTAATTTTTTATTTTGAAACTCCATCAAATCTATACTAGGCTGGTCATCACTTTTCTGAACCATGGTCAGATGATTCTCCCCAAACTTCAATACTCCTTCACACTGAAATGTTATTAACATTATCAATAAGTATAAAATGGTTTAAATATGATAAGAATTGATTGCTATGTGAAAAAGTCACAGCGCGATATACAGTTACTGCCTTATTATTACAAAACGTCCCAAAATATCGTTAAAATATCTTCAAGATATCGTGCATTGATCAAGATCTACAACATTGATTCAAGATCTACAACATTGATTCAAGATTAATTCAAGATCTACAACATTGATTCAAGATTGATTCAAGATCTACAACATTGATTCAAGATTGATTCAAGATCTACAACATTGATTCAAGATTAATTCAAGATCTACAACATTGATTCAAGATTGATTCAAGATCTACAACATTGATTCAAGATTAATTCAAGATCTACAACATTGATTCAAGATCTACAACATTGATTCAAGATCTACAACATTGATTCAAGATTGATTCAAGATCTACAACATTGATTCAAGATTAATTCAAGATCTACAACATTGATTCAAGATTGATTCAAGATCTACAACATTGATTCAAGATTAATTCAAGATCTACAACATTGATTCAAGATTGATTCAAGATCTACAACATTGATTCAAGATATACAACATTTATTCAAGATATACAACATTGATTCAAGATTGATTCAAGACATACAACATTGATTCAAGATCTACAACATTGATTCAAGATTGATTCAAGATCTACAACATTGATTCAAGATTGATTCAAGACATACAACATTGATTCAAGATCTACAACATTGATTCAAGATCTACAACATTGATTTAAGATTGATTCAAGATCTACAACATTGTGTAGATATCGTAAAATATTTTGTACTAATAGAACGTGCATAATACTATGGGAATATCACACTAGATTGTTTGGGTTTCTTCATTCTTAGTGCCACTTCAATAGTTTGTAAAAAACAGATCCCTCTTATTAACCAAACTGTCCGTCTATTGCTTATTGCAGTAATACTTTAGTCTAAATGAGAGAAAATTCAGATGTTTTAAGCATACTTTACTGATTAAATAAAAGGCTTATGAACTTTAAACTATTGGAGCTTTGGTAACAGATTGATTTCCTTTCCTGTAACTATATTTGCGATAAAGAAACATTTCCATTATCCAATCACATTTTTGTTCCTAATTAAACTAATGCTGAAAGTCTAATACAAGCATTTTTAGTTTTATCAAAAAAAAAAAATTAATGAAATTTTTAAATTGATTAAATAATCTTCAAGCGTATCGATCATTCAATTTAGCAAGTCTGATGAAAAAGCGAAGACAACAAAAAATTTTAACGACGTGTAGCTTCTTATAAATTAAAAATTTGGATAAATCTTTTTTCCAAAAAATTAATTAATTCTTCTATAACTTTACTAGAATAAATTATTGGATAAAGTGAAAGATTCAAATGTTAATGAGAAAAAAGAAGAAAAATTATAAATTAAGCAGGCCATTAAAAATTAAGGTAAAAATTTGTTTTATAAATTTATGCCATGTTTTTCAATAGCCATTATATTGCACATAAGATTTCAGCATTATCAACACATCGGATACTAGTTAAGTTAAAATTAGGTATGAACATGTTTTGATTGAGAAATATGAAATAGAGAAAATACGTTATGGATTATATCTTCTAGTTCTGCTCATGACAAATAGTATTAAAATACTGAATGAATGATGTGTATTTTAGCAATTAAATGCTAGAAGTGATCGCCATTGTTTTGGTGATTTTTTTTAATTCTTCCAAACGAAACGCTAATTAGGTTAGTTATTTCCGAATTTTTTCATGAAGGCAAATTACCTCCAGGCATAAAAAACTTTAGGAATTCCACGTCGCTTTATAAAAGGTGTCCCAAAATTAACGCAAGATTTGAAATTTTTACCATTCTTGCTGTAAAGTGTTGGCAACCCTATTAAAAAAACATTTGACAGCTGATAGTTTAGGGTTAGTAAAATGGAGCCGTTATACAGATAGAACAGAGTATTAAAGCAATATTTGCATAAATTAATAAACAGTTTTTTTTTCTTTAAATTGTTATATTTTTATTCAATCTTGAATCTCATTGGATAGAGATATGTATGGACTGACACATAAGACAAATGTCCTATTTTACTGGCACATACGCACTCTTTTATTAAAATTTTCCATGACCCTTTTGCATAAATGTGGTTGCATTTCTTTTATGCAGGGAGGGATTTCCTCCTTCAATGGACGCGTGTTTGTTGGTATATACCTTTGACTTCAAATAACACTTTAAAAAGAAATAGAAAGGTGTTAAATCACACGATCTAGGAAGCCAAATCTGAAATAATCAAACTGTGACCGCCAGAATTTCATTATTTTTGAAATACTGTTCAACAATGAAAACATGTTCTTCTATCGTGTAACGCTTCATTTTTACTAACATTAAACTATCAGCTGTCAAATGGTTTTTAATAGGGTTGCCAGCACTTAACTACACGAATGGTGGCACATTCAAATCTTGCGTTAGTTTCGAGACAACCTTTATAAAGAAAACTTTCAAGTCTTAGTTTGTCTGATTTGAATTTTATACAAACCATTCTAAGTGGGGTTAGAAATGCCAGCACAGCTATTATCATTCTTAATTCACATGGGAGTATTTTTATTTGAGCAATTACAGAGTTATTTTTTCATTTTATTCTCGGCATATGAGCAGCTGGTTCTGAAGATCTAAGATACACTATGTAAAGTTTTCTTTATTTAATGAAGTTTTATGGAAATTTTACAAAAAGGTACACTTAAGGAATCAAATAAAGCCAGCCTACAATGCATTTAGGGTATCGTTTTAATTATATGAAGCTTTGCATGGCCTACAAAACCAATGTAATAACATTAATATGAATTATATTCCTTAAAATATTTCAAAATAAAGCAATGACACTGTTATTTCCATTTTCAATTTTTTCAGAAGAAAGAAATGCATTTGTCTTCAAACAGCAATTTGCTGATTTCTGAAGGTCGCGGTGGCCTGGTGGTAAGGTCTCAGCTTCGGATTTGGAAAGTTTCAGATTCGAGATCCGATTACACCGAAGAACCATAGTGTAAGCGGGTCTGATGTACGTTAAATACGTCGGTCCCAAACAGGTTTATCTCGGTTTCCAGGTTTCCATCCAGGTTTCATCTCGTTGGTGTGGTGTTCAAGTTTGGAGAGGGAGTGCCAGCTCAGGTGTCGTTCTCTTCGTCTAGCCATAGTTCAAAATTACAAGGTCCGTCCAAAAATAGCCAAGTGTTGCTTTAAAATGGGACGTTAATTTAAATGAACTGAACTTGCCGATTTCTGACTAGACATACATTTATTGTCGTTCCATATCAGGACCACTGTTTAGCAGATTGTGCAAGAATGATTTATTCTCTAATAAAAGTAAGGATATATATCATATAATGTGTAGAATGCTATGTGATATTTCAGAAATAAAGATAAATGCTTTTCCTTCAGACAAAATATCCAATGCGAATGAGAAAATCTAAATTCTCTCTACAGTAGACTCCCGATTATCCGCGTCTGCCGCACAAAGTTTTTTTTTTTTTTTTTGACTGATTTTTTCAAAAAGGTGCAATTTTGCAGTTATGCTTTTGTAATTACATAATACATTACAGTATTAAAACAGTACATATGTATTCATTTTTCTGTGTATCCTTGACGCCTCTCGTAAGTACAAAGCACTTTTCTGTTTTCATTAACAAAATGCATTTTAGGTTAGTTTTGAGTGATATACTAAAATATTAAGCGCTAGTTAAACATTTCCTTCTGTTTATTTTACGTTTCATTGTACATAAAACGATTTTTCAAAGTTGGAACGACTGTTTTCTTTTTTGCTATACCCGTTTTTATCTTTTTTCGGACTATCCGCGATTTTTGTTATCCGCGGCGGCCGCGCCACCCAATTCCGCGGATGATCGGGAGTGTACTGTATTTAATTTATGCGAGCAGAAATTAAGAGAATGTATAAAAAATCGATACCCTTCTTTCATATCAACAGAAACACTCAAAATGAAATTTCAAAGGAATAATTTGACACGTTTCTTAAAAAAAATCTACTAGCTGTCAGGAAAAAAAATTCATGGGTGGAATTTCACTGTACTTGCTAAATTCCAGGTTACGTTAATGACACACAAGAGAAATGGAAAACTCAAAAAAATTAATGAGAACCACGTAACATTATTTTAATTACTATTCGGATAACTATTATCAAGTCAATCAACTTATTTCTACTTTTTTCTTTAATATATTTAATGAGATTTTCTTAATGACAGTCTCAAAAAGCTACAATTTTAGGCAGAATATTTTAAATGGTTGAAGGGTCTTTGAACTGAGATATTTGTTCTGGAGGATATGAAAATTATAAATTTCTCTTGTGTACAGTGTCAGATAATACAAGTTGGAAGATTCCATATAGGAAGACTACTTATTGTGATGGTTCTCAGACAATATATATATATATGTTACGGTGAAACACCGAAATCTGGAGAATGTCGACATTCACCGGTGAATGTCGACAAACACACAGTCGCTTGGTGTATGTCCGAAATATTTGCTAAATACCCTTATTTCTGACTTTCACCGGTGAATGTCGACATTCACCGTGCACTAATGGTGAATGTTGAACATGTCCGAGATTTATATTTTTTTCTCCGTAATTCAGTCGCGATAAATTTTTAGCCTCTCTTTCTGAGAGGAATAACTAAGAACTTAAAACACACAGTACTTTCAAAATGAGAAAGGAAAATAATAGAAGTAAAAAACTTACTTAATTATACAGTACGTTTTAAATGAGAAAATAAAATAATAATAATAAAAAACTTACTAAATTATGTGAATCAAATCTTATTTATTGCAACAACTTAAACTATTATAACACTTTGAATTGCACAAGAGGCCCTTGCTTTTACAACTGCATTTATTTGTGGAACACTTCCTTTTGCAATGACAGCGTGTATAGCCTTGCCCACCGCTTCTCGAATTAGCTGCAGTTGATTCTCTCAGCGAAATTTCTTGAAAAGAAATCTTATCTATGGAAAGAAGCTTTTCTTTACAAATTTCGAACTGATTACGTGTGTAAAGCTGCTTGAGGGTACCATTTTCATTCGTAAGTTTATAGAAGTCGGAGTCTTCTATTCCAACAACAACCGCTAACACATTTCGGTTATCTGTACGACCACGGTCAGCATCAGGGACTTGTATTCGTTCGGATTTGGCAAGAAATAGCCAGTCGGCTCCTCTCTTTTCTACCTCCACCAGAGCATATCTGTGATTGTCGACATACACCGGTGAGGGTCCGAATGTACAAGAATGTAATGAAATATTCGATCTTTCACCGACGTATTTGGTGTTTGTCGACATTCACCGGTGAATGTCGACATTCTCTGATTTCGGTCTTTCACGGTAACATATATATATAATATAATATAATTTTATATGTAGTATAATGCAGTTTTCAAAGACAGGGAGTAGACTCGATTTCGTGACGTCGTTTTATTTCATCTTGGAGACGCAGGCATTATGTACAAGCGACAAGTACACACACAACACAGAACGACACAGAAAGAAATGAGGGAAAAGCTCTTGAACATTTTATCCCTGCTCTTATATAACCTGAGATATTGGTAGGGAAAATATTTCTCCATAGTGCTTATATACAATGAGATTTTGATAGGGAATTTCACTAAACGCGCCGACGAGGCAGGAGAAACACAGGGATCTTTTAAAAAAGAATCTTGCACGTCAGCGGTATTTTGTCCCTTCGCTCGGAGTGTGGGAAAAGGAAGCTTTTAGCCGATTCAGCAATTTTACAAAGCGTCTCTTGAATTAATTAAGTGCGGAAAGTGGAATTGGATCAGGAAATAAGAAAATATTTTAGAATGAAGTTACTATGGGCTAAATTAAGATAAAACTTTGGAAATTAATTAAATTGAAATTAGAATTTAAAATATCATCACACACACACACACACACACACACACACACACACACACACACACACACACACACACACACACACACACACACACACACACACACACACACACACACACACATATATATAATGTGAGTGTGTGTGCTTGCGTACGTGCGTGCGTATAGCGCTTTGCCCATGAGGATAACTAGAATAATTTTGTTTGGATTTTAACTGACTTGGAATATGCTGTTGGAAATGCAAGAATCTTGTCTGAGTTCATAAATGGGGCAGCTAGCTCAAAGGGGTTAGAAATGGGGAAGTGGTGAAATTTTCATTTCGCTATAACTTTTTTAATGCTGAAGACAGAAAAAAAATCCAATTATCACCTCATTAAGACAAACAACTTTTACAATTTTCGTATTTAAAGATTTTGAATAACGGCAATATCTTAGATGTTAGGGACTAAAATGAGATTTTCAAGCTCTCATTTTGAGTTTCTAATATCAATAATTTATGTTACCGGGTAGTAACTCAGATGTAAAGGAGTCTACCTTGCCGAGAGGATTTTATTTAGAGTTCATCTCGCTTCTTTCTCAATTTCCAAAACATGTTTTGTATTGATTTTTGCGTAGTATATGAAAAGTAATTAATCCTCAAGTAGTATGGCAAGCAAAAATTGCAAAAAATTTAATTGTGAATGGTCTTTTAGGTTTGTATATCTCATGAATAAAAAAAAATCTTATCAATAATTTTCAACCAAACCGTAAAAAAAGTTCAACGTTTTTTAAATATAAATTAAAGACTAATATAAATTAATTCAGTAATTTCTGTTCAGTTTGAACTGTTCAGTATTGTTGATTTATAAGTCTGTCAATGGCCGAGGTGGTAAGGTCTCGGCTTCGAAACCGGAGGGTTTCAGGTTCCAGACCCGATTCCACCGAAGAGCCAGCGTGTAAGCTGGGTTGATACGCATTAAAACCGTCCTGGCCAAACGTCCTCCCGTGTAGAGTAGTGTGGAGCGGGAGGTGCCAGCTCAGGTGTCGTCCTCGTCATCTGACAGCAGTTCAAAATTAAGAGGTATGTCCCAAAATAGCCCTAGTGTTGCTTTAAAAAGGGAAGTTATTATAACTGAACTAAACTAAACTAAATCTGAGTCAGTCAACGGAGTGAAAAAAGAAAGATTCTTGCTTGTTCGGAGAGAAATTCTGGAAGCGTGAAGAATATCCTAAAAATTATTTCCTTAAATTTAAAGACCGTAATTGATGTTGATTTGAATCCTGCTTGTTCGGAATGAAATTCTGGAAGCTTGAAGAATATCCTAAAACTTATTTCCTTAAATTTAAAGACCATAATTGATGTTGATTTGAGTAAGTTCTAGTACATGATTCTCGTAAGAAAATATGACTTCAATTACCCTGAAAATAAGGCAAAACGAATGGAAGTAGTCTCCCCAAAACTTTTTCGTATACTCTCTAATAAAGCTGTTGCCCCACAAAACGCGAAACATTGCATTAACATATAATAGTTATGAAATATTAAGCTTTGACATGAATTCAGCAATTTTACTGAATCTGTCACGTGATACTTGGCAAATATTTTGGTGATTAAAACCCTGGCATGAAATTAAAAGTGTCCAAAAATCGAATTTGTGTTGTAGTCACATTTATGCCCCACGACTGACAAAAATTTGGCACATAACTATATTTTTAGTCACAAAATCACGTATCAAATTTGATATATTTGGATAAATACATTTTTGAGCTATCACAATTACATGTTTCTAAAAGCTCACACTAACAGGGGGCCGGGGTGGTCTGGTGGTAAGGTCTCGGCTTCGGAACCGGATGATTTCAGGTTCGTGTCCCGATTCCACCGAAAAACCGTCGTGCAAGGGGGTCTGTTGCACTTTAAAATCGTCATGACCAAACGTCCTCTCGCTGGTGTGGCGTGGTGTAGAGACGTCCTCGTCATCTGACCGCGGTTCAAAAGTACGAGGTCCGTCCCATAATAGCCCTTGTGTTGCTTTAAAACGGGACGTTAATATAACTAAACTAACACTAACAGACGGCCAAATCTGAATTGAATTAGTCTCAAAATTCGATAGGTATCTACTCTATACATGTTAAATTCATGTGCTGCATTTTATTTATCTAGCTCTCTTCGTTTTCTAGTTATCATGTGGATTTATATTGAAACATCTGTACAGACGAACTTTCTCTTAACGGATTTTGCTTAAACTTTGACAGAAATATACAAATTTGGTGTAAAGACCGCATACTAAATTTCATTCTTCAAGCTCAAAGCGTTTTTGACTTATATTTGTCACAAAACACACGGGCATAATACAAACATTTGTTTTTTTTCGAACTCAAGCAGGTCTAAAAAGTGGAGATTTATCAAAAACTCGAATTCGAAATTTTTTTTTTTGATTTCAGTACATTCTTTAAACGTCATGTACGAGAAAATACAAAAAAAAAAAAAAAAAAAAAAAGTTTGATACTCTTTTAAATTTAGTTGCTTAGTTTATAATCCTGCTTTGCTTATGCATTCAGTTGCATGGAAAAGTTTACTAATACCACAAGGAAAGTATATGGCGTAATTGATTAACCATTTCCAATATTTCGCTATTTCATATATAAAAAGACATTCTGACTGTTTCAAAAAATTTATTCGCTAGTCATAATACAGGGAGGAACCATAACGAAATTATGGATTCACATAAATCAAAAGGTATTGATCCACTGTTCATTCCTTCTAACAATCTTTCTCCAAATAAAAAGAAAGCCACAAAAAGATAAGTTATTCATTAAGGAATGGGCCAAAAGAAATCCAGCTTCGCGCTTTTAACTGATGACGATAGCGAACGCAAGAAAATAAAAATTCTAGCTTTTGTCTGGAGGCGTTCAGCAGCGCCATCTAGCAACACGTCATGCAAAATTCCCGCCAAGTGGCGATGAAACACGCGAAAACCTCGTTATCCGTCCGCTTAATATCGTTTGCTGATGAAACACGCCGGCGGAACTAGAGGTGCTCGAACTCGGTTTCAATTATGGTTCATACTTCCCCACAGCTTTCTTTTTTTCCCCTGGATTTTCTCACTTTCCCTCGAGGTAACAACTTGTGGTTGGAGTAGTAATAATTTGAGAGGAAAAATTTTCTTTTTCAAAACAATTTGCCTAGACAATTTTCGGAAGATATAGTCGGCATTTCCCCCTGAATAATAAAGCGAAAGATAAGGCATTTTAAAGAACTATTTTATTCAGATGAGATGTAAATGTCTGATTGATTTGTACTTTTAATTTTATAAATGAAATTAGTTTTGAGTAGCAGATTAAATATTTGCATGCTAACGATGTTCGATTTCAGATATCCCCCCCCTCTATTAGCACAAATATCTCCAATAATTCATTACTTTGCTGCACATTTCTGATATCGGGCATTGTCATAAAGATATCGAAAAATTATTGTAGGGTATTTTGTGTTATTAAGACTAATAAGAAAGTATGTATAAGAGATTTTCAAATTATAGTTCATCTTAGATTTACAGTAATTTCCCATTATCACACATATGTTGTGTAATAATATCGCATAATATTTATAATAATGCATGATATCGAACAATGAGCAAACATTATTGTATAATATTGAAGAAAAATATGGTATAATGTCTTTAATCGTTCAGTTTCAGACACACCCTCCCTCTATTAGCACGGCAGTGGTGGTCTGGTTTTAAGGTCTCGCCTCGTGAGCAGTAAAAGTTTCAGGTTCGAGACCCGATTCCACCGAAGAACCGTCGTGTAAGGGGTTCTGTTGCACATTAAATCCGCCAGGGCCAAACGTCCTCCCACTGGTTTGGTGTGGTATAGAGAGAGGGGTGCCAGCTCAGGTGTCGTCCTCGTCATCTAACCACGGTTCAAAATTACGAGGTTCGTCCCAAAATAGCACTAGTGTAGCTTTACAACGAGATGTTAATATAACTACACTGAACTAAACCCTCTATTAGCACAAATATCTGCGAGAACTTTACAGGATATTTTGGATATCGGGCAATATCATAAAGATATCGTAGAATTATTGTAAGGTATTTTGTGGTATTAAGACTAATAAGGAAATACATACAATAGCCATTGCAATTACAATTCATCTTAGGTTTACAATAATTTCCCATTATCAAGCAGATGATGTGTAATAATTTCATACAATGTTCATAATAATGCATGGTATCGAACAATGAGCAAACAATATTGTATAATATAGAAGAAAAATATGATACAATATCTTAATAATTATTCAGTTTAATTTTCTTTCTAAGCCTTATTCATACGCATATTATTGTAAAAAAATTATGTACATCCAACAATAACTTCCAAATTGTGGTTAAAAACTAAAAAGTAAAAAAAAAAAAAATGAAGTTTAAAATCCCATTTTAAATTTCTTGGCAATGGCCAAATATGTCATTGAGATCTCATTAATGAACTTGTGATATGACGATGAAAATTTCGAAATGGAAGAGGCTTATATAGTTTATATCTAAGGTGAAGAAAATATTAACAATCTTCCTTTGAAAAGTTCTTAAGAAATAAGTTAGTTATTTTGAAGAACTCAGCAAAATAAACTTTTCTCCTATATGCAAGTTTTCTATAATGATTTTAGTTCATTGAAATTTTAAAACAAATAATAGAAATACTTCTATCAGTAGTTTCGTATTTTATCACATCTAATAGTACAAATAATATTATTGCTCCGTAATAAATTGGAAAAATGTTTGACTTCGAATTTCTTGTATGTAATAACAATACATATAATTGTGGTTGATAATGTTTTTGCCTTTGCATGAAATAAACAAATATTTTCAGTCTGTTCCAATACCCCACCAATCAGATTAGTGTTATAATATAAATTATTTTCTTTCCATTGATAAGCTAAAGATATTTTTAATTTCAATTTTTATGTAAAACTATAGAAAGGATAAAAAATGGTAGCACTAGTTCGAATATGATTCACTTCTGATTTTCAAAATTATTATGAAAAACAGCAAATTTTTTATGTCCGTTCAACTTAAAATACTGTTTTCATCTTTGAATGTATTCTGGGATTATTAATAATGCTAATCAAGTCTTTAATACGATTAAGCAAATACCGTCATTTTACCATTCATGAATATTTCAGCACGTAGTCTTTATCTTATTTGGATAATCAAAATCAGCGCGAACCAAAGAGCAGTTCATTAATCAGTAACCGAACGTGTGCCATTTTTATTTTGATGATATTATTCTGAACTAATTCCGTGAACTCTAAAAGTCTGAAATAAAATTTAGCTCATTGTAGTTCTTAGGAAAGAGACAGAAAGCTTCGAAATTCATCGATAAGTAACTTTGTGGTGGAATATAGATTATTATGAATCCGTGCAGATGGAGGCAACAGGATGTATGTTTTCAGGAACATTTCTTTTAATAATCACATTTCACACAAAACAAACACAAACACAAGAAAAGACATTCACTCGCGCAGCTTAACAGAACAGCGTATCATCTCATTCTCATTACAACCGCAATGCACTATGGGATGAATACTTAATCAGGCATCGCCATCTGTTATCCAAAAAAGAAGATAAGAGTAATGTAACTGCTACAACTCCTTATTAAGAACTAGCCGCCTTTGGCGACCAGCCGGCTCGCCAATCTTAATGTTCGTTAAAATTTTAATAATTAAATATTTTATGCAATTTCTACTTTAATAGCTTCTTCATCAAAATATTTTAAAACTTCAAATTTTGATTATCATATAATTGATTCATAATATTATAAAGGCCTTCAGTTATAACGTAATATGTATCTCTCTCATTTTCTGTTAACACCCGTAGAATTTATGCTTTAAATTAAAGTGGAAAGAATTTATCTTCAATTAATATAATAATATTTTTTACTGAAACAAAGCATTTTTTTATAATCTGATTACAGAAAATAGAGTCACTCAGCGTTTAAACTTTATGGACACTAAAGAATATCTTTTTAAATTTATGTAATATCTCAAGAGTTGGTCAACAAAATTTTCTTAGATTCATTATGAGCAGATCGATTAATTAACAATGTTTAAATTTAAATGCATCAAACACTAAGAAAATAAAACGAATCGTTTAAAATAAACGGTTGAAGTCGGTAGAATTTATGCTTTAAATGAAAGTGGAAAGAATTTATCTTCAATTAATATAATAATATTTTTTACTGAAACAAAGCATTTTTTTATAATCTGATTACTGAAAATAGAGTCTCTCAGCGTTTAAACTTTATGGGCACTAAAGAATATCTTTTTTAATTTATGTAATATCTCAAGAGTTGGTCAACAAAATTTTCTTAGATTCATTATGACCAGATCGATTCATTAACAATGTTTAAATTTAAATGCATCAAACACTAAGAAAATAAAACGAATCGTTTAAAATAAACGGTTGAAAACAGGTTTTAAAAAAACTACTTAAAAAACGATGTACTTAAAACTATAAGCATATACAAAAAATATATAACTAAAATAAATACAATTTACTTACAAAAGCATGCAACTAACCCAAAAATAATTTAAATCATCTATTGATAACGTTGTCATGGCAACAATCAGAACAGAATGCGCATGCGTGAATTTTCTTCGCCAGTTACGTAACGCAAATACGTGATTTTTTCTACGCCAGTTGGGGTAACGCTATGCGGATTAGAAATTTTTAATTTCCTTTATTCTGTTTTATTTTAATTCAAAAGTACTTCAGAATGAATCTGAAAGATTGATTCATTAACAATGTTTAATTTTAAATGCATCAAACATTAAGAAAATAAACAGAACCGATTGAAATAATCCGCCGAAAAATTTTAACCCTAGCCTCATTACTGTTGGGAGAAAAAAAACTGAAGGCTTTCTCGTTTGGCGCTGGGGATAATGGAAGATTTTTTTGGCGGAAAAGTTGGCGGTGGGGAAAATGGAAGATTTTTTTGGCGGGAAAGTTAGTTTTTAATTAATAATTAAAATTCTAATTAAAAATTCGAAAAAAGAAACCCCAGGTGCACATTCCCAACCTCCAAGGTATACATGTACCAAATTTTGTAGCTGTATGTCAAACGGTCTGGCCTGTAGAGCGCCAACACACACACACACACACACACACACACACACATTGAGCTTTATTATAAGTATAGATGTAAGTTGTGAAGAAGTTATTTAAATTGCTGCAAATTATTCCTGTAATTCGTTTTAGAAATATCCAAAGATGGATCAACTCCAGTCACGAATAATAAATCAGAATTAGCTTATTCTAAGGTATATCCATGCATTTCTATAGGAAGGAGATATCACCCAATATCGTGCTATAAAATGGCTACTACTTTCATACTACTTTCTCTATTTTTATATTATATTATATGGAAACTGAGTAGTCTAAGTGCTTTATTTTTGAGCCATACTATGAGACTTGTTATATATATATATATATATATATATATATATATATATATATATACAGTAAAAGATTGACTGAAAACATGAAGTAAGGTAATTAACAGCATTGGAAATATTTTCTATATAGAATGCATGTGACGTAAACGTTTAGCATTTTGCGCATCTGCATGCAGCTTGAGAGCTTACATAGCGGAAGTTCCTACTTTAGAATAAAGGAGATTAGGAAGGAGAAATACCTAAAAACTATTATGTCATTTATTGTGATTTTTTTGACTTGTTGAAATCCATCAAAAAGGAAGAAAAGAACCGTTAAAAAGGCGCGAGTAAGGTTTGACTTTAGAAAGCAATGACAATTGCCTGTTATACGATATTTGGGTATTTTAATTATTTTTATGTATACCAAACGATTTTCTTTAGTGCATATTATAATTCATTTCATTGATAATTTTTTCCTAATGTTGTTGCAAAGAATTTTAAGTTGTATTTTGGCAATAATAGAAATAAATATTATGAATTGTTTTGCAGTGCAACTCCGGTTTGAAAAATTGATTAGTGAAGTAAATTCCTTCAGAAAGAACTGACAGTTATTAGCTGTATTTCCAATAAGATAGAAAATTATAATTATTTTTTCTTTTAAATTTAAAAAAATGACGTATCCATTTCTCTTTATGACTGATTTATTTACACTTTTCAAACACTGGTGTGATATTTGAGTCCATCACGATTCGCATTGATTATACTTAGAAGATAGAACGATAGCAACACCAATTATTGACCTTATATGTGTTGCTACTAAATTCTAATGATACAAAAGTCAAAAATTAAACAACCCTAATTTTAAATATAAAATTAATTTTAATATACGGATTAAATATTGCTGGAATTTAAATCAAGAATTCTGCTCAATTATTTAAAATTTCTTTTACTACATGAGAATCATATTCCGGATTATTTAATAGTTCGTTTAGTATTGTTTTTGATTATAATATATCATATTTTCTAATAGTAGCAAATTAGTAATTTACAATAGCTTCTAAAAACACTTAAAATAAATTACTTGAGCTGATACGATTTGGTTTGATGCCAGTGATATACTGTCACATTCATCTTTGGTACTCGTAAAATATAACGTTTTGAAATTTATTATTCAAATGAATTTCTTTGTAAACTGTTGACATTAAAAAGCAACGAACTGTGCAATATTTTTCTATCTTTTCAAAATGAATTTCATCTTCTCTTACAGGTGTTTGTTATGCCGAATTCGGTGTGCGAGTTCCTCACACGACAGGATCTGCCTACATGTACAGCTACGTCACAGTAGGGGAGTTTATTGCCTTTGTGATTGGTTGGAATATGGTCCTAGAATATCTAATAGGCACGGCGGCAGGTGCATGTGCGATCAGCGCCTGCGTTGACGCCATATCCGGAGGAGCTATAAGCACTGCCATTAGAAACGGAGTTGGAACATTAGTAGGTGAGTTGCTGTCATTTAGACATCTCTTGAACCAAATGCGAACGAGGCTTAACTTGTATAATAAGAATTTAGATTAATGTAAATGCATAAATCCTTTAGATTCAGTATTTAAAGGATTGTCCAATTAAACTTTTGAATTGGTTTAGTATAAATATAAGGTAATTCATAAAGAAGTATATACTATATTCAATGCACTGTAAATCAAGAACAATGTAAGATATTATACAGGGTTGCCATGAAATAACTTTCCCTGTTTGGAGACTTCTACAGCTAAACAAAATGAATGAAATGAAAGCAAATTTCATATACAGAATGTGGAAATCATGGAAAAATAAATTTAAAAAATAGTACGAAAGGTTGCCGACAGGTGAAATAGTGGCGCTGCTATGAAGTTTGAATGAGGAAATTTACATATAGAGATGCATTATGTAAAATTCCTAGTTCTTGCATTACAGCAGTGCCATGTATTCCTAGTAAAAAGCAAGAGAAATCAACCTATTAGCAGCTCGTTTTAGACTATTGATGTATTCTTGGCTGTTCGGGATTGACTGTTGATGTGTGCTTAATAAGGGCCCTACCTTACTTCAACCGTGACTGCTCTTAAGCAAACTTGCATGTCTTGAAGCAGAACATAAGACAAGTTGTTATGAACATCGAAACTGACAGTTTACAAGCAACAGTGGAGAACGTCATACACCGTATGCTATATGTTATCTACAAGGAAGGTCAGAATATTGAAAATGTTGCACAGTGTCCAGGGGACGCTAATGTTGATGAATAAAAAAATGATTTTCTGTGAATTTCAAGAATTCTTTCATAACTGTATTCCCACTGCGCCAGCATTTCCTCTATCGGCAAATTTTGGTACTAATTTTTTTTTTTTTTTGTGGAATTCATTTTCTCACGCTTTCCACAGTCTGTATATAAAATATGGTTTCATTTCTTTCATTCGTTTCAGCTGCAGATACTGCCAAACAGTGAAAGATATTTTATGGCCACCCTGTATGTCAGAATTGTATGGGTTTATTTTAAGTTTTGTTAGAGGCAGTCGCAGATATTCTATGTGTGAGCTCTTAGAAGGGGCCATACACTTTCGTTTTGGACATTCACAGAACAAATTTACCTTAGGGGTATTTCGCATGTGTTGCGTTATGAATTTGCAATTCTTTCTTCCCCAAGAGGGGAACACTGTGCCTGTGTGCTTTCCCACTAACATGGAATGTTGTTTCATCAATAAAAATTAAGTGATCGGCAAAATCATCATTTTTAAAATTCAAAGTGATTTTGCTTGTCAAAGTCATTCAGACTTTGGAAGAAATCATTTTTAGCTTTTTCAAAATTCACCAGACGGTGGGCTGAGAAATCTGCACTTCACTACTCACCCTCTTAGTTGATTTTTCCGGGCTTCGTTGAATGACTTCTTGTGATACAGTCAGTCGCCAAAGACTTTACCTTTGCACATATAGCCCGTAGTTTTAAATTTTTCCTGCTATTGATAAATAGGTTTTATAATTGGAAATTGGTTCTTTTGGTTTCTAATTGGTCCTTTTTTCCGAATGGTGATCGAAAATGCCATTGAACAACAGTTGTCGAAGAGCACAAAAATCTTTCTCCATTGCAGCCGCTGCCATTTTGACTGGCTAGTTACATGACGCACATGCTACTGCTTATGTGAGAGACACAAACTTTAAAATTACATCTACCTTACGATTCGCTAAGGCGGTTCGTGTCTTCGACTGTTATTGTTTTACAGCATCTCGAAAGTGTTTACTTCTTTATGAATCACCCTGTATTTCCCAGATACATTCCAAACTACTTGTCCGATATTTTTAATAAATTGCAAAAAGATAACTGATTATTGCCATTGCCAATGTACTCAGCATTATGTACTGAAACACAAAACTGGCATGATTTGCAGCTAATTATTATTCAGAATAAATTAGTTAATGTTAAAGCCAATTATATTCACTTAATATTTAACAAAAGGGATACTAAGAATACAGTTAAACAAAAAAGAACACATTTAATATCTACGTAATATGCGAAGACATGCTTTCCAATTGAGAACGCTTTCCCTTCCCTTTTCTAGGCAAAGAGAGTATTTTTTTCAAACAAAATACAAATTAAATTATGTTCATGTTTCAGAAAACGTTATTTATATAAGAGCATACAAAAATATATATAAAGTATAGACATAAAATATAAAAACAAATAGTTTCTGGTCCGGTCATCTGTTTTCTGAAACAAGAAAAGCAGAGAAATTCTGAACTACATCTTATCAACTTCAGAATAATCTTGAATGAAGCGACTGTGGAAACTGGAGATATTTCAATGAAAAATCAAATTGATATCTTTATTAAAGTAAATTATTTAGTGTAAATAATAGAATTATGCTAATTCATTATTCAGGTCATATACTAGGATCAGTTATATGTATAATTATTTATGAACAAAGAAAGACTATTTATGATATACATATCAAAATTAGTTCGAAATTTTCAAATATTTCAGACGTTGTCCTACATAATTAAACACAATTAAAAACAATAAAATTACATAATTTAAAATAGGTTATAATTTTTTCCCTTATGTATAGTATAGACCCATTCCCAGCATAAATTTTCCCTTTGAGCACAAGCTGACACTATGCTATACAACTAAAGTATTTAAAAAAAATCAATAATCAGATAGGACAACAAATTTTTTCTTTCAATGAAATGAAATGAGGAAAGAGCTAGTAATGTAGCAAAGGTAAGTATCCATACATTTAAATGCTCCTGGGGTATTTAAATTTTTATCGTCCTTCCCGGTTGAATTATTAGTATTCGTCTAAAAGCCATAAAACAAAAACGAAAATTTAGGTGCCTCCAAGGCATTTCCAAAACTAGCAATTGTGGTAAAAAAATCCTTCTAACCCTCTCAATGACATCTCTGTTTACTGGAGATTTGGACTCTTATTCATGGGACCTCAAAAATTTGGCATCTGCGCAGGTATAAAGAAAACAGTAGTGGAATAGAGAGAATAAGTAGTCTCCTGAGTATATTTTGATTTTTAGACCCCCCCCCCTTTTTGTCATTAGTGGATTAGCAAATATAAATTTCCTCCAGGGCATTGTATTATATTTTCTTTTCTTCGATATATTTTGTTTTAGAATTTTCATGAATGTTTATCTGTCCATTGCGTATCTATGACTGTCTCCTGGCCAATTTATATTGTCCTCGCCAAATTCCTCGTTGCTATTTTACTTGAAAAAGCACAATTTTATTGGTCCTAGAAAATTTTCTAGTTGCCGAAATTATCACTGATTCTAGATCTAGATGGTAGTAGTATTTACACAAGAAAAAAATGCTATTCATTAATGAATTTAAAACAAAATGAGATCACCTGTTACTGTAATAAAATCATATTCTTCTGGATAAGAATGCACAGTGGATAGAGAGGAAAATAAAGAGCAGATAAACTCACCATTTGGAATTAGCAAAATAAATTAATTACTGTTTGGTCACACAAAAATCCAACTAAAAAGGGAAACAAAAAAATAACAGTTGCAAAAGGCAACTGAAATAATAAGAAATCACTAAATGAAACTCATTCTAATCACTAAATAGCAATAAGAAATCACTACATGAAAACAAAACAAACAAAATTTAAACAAATTAGATTTTTAACAAAATTTTAACAGCAAGATTATAAGAAAATTTAGACATCAATTAACCATGGAGTTTATGGAAAACCTGAAACATGATTCTTTAAAAAAAAAGCAACGTATGCCTGTGGACATATAGAAAACTCAATTAGACATACTCTTTTAGAATGTTCCATTTGGAAAAATAAACGAATCTTATTACCAGAAAACTGGAACAGTTTAAACAACCAAAATCTTATATTCGTTCCATTCTTTCGTAAATAGGCTAAAGAAATGGTGAATCTAGCCTGCCATATGAGCTCAGTCAAGTGACTCAATCTAAATAGTTCTTCCTATGATTTATTTACTTGTATTTATATTATCTGTTTACTTGTAATTATGTTATCTATTTATTTGTTATTTTCAATGTTATTATTTACTTGTTATTTTCTCATTGTCTTATTTACTTGTTTTTTGGTCTCAGTGTTATCTTCCATTAGTTTTTTTGTTTTTCAAAATTATTTATTATCTTCAGCTGTATATGTGTATCTTTTCTCGTTTTATTCATGTATTTACTTAATTTAATTCTTAATTTTATTTTCTTTCATTTTATTTCCTTCTTTTTTTACTTCATTTATTTCTTATTCTTTTTATATTTATATATGCTATTTTATTTATATTTCCTGTATTCCATTTCATTTATTTCTTATTCTCTTTAGATATTTATATATGCTATTTTATTTATATTTCCTGTATTTCATTTCATTTATTTCTTATTCTCTTTAGATTTTTATATATGCTATTTTATTTTTATTCCCTGTATTCCATTTCATTTATTTCTTATTCTCTTTAGATATTTATATATGCTATTTTATTTATATTCCCTGTATTCCATTTCATTTGTTTCTTATTCTCTTTACATATTTATATCTGCTATTTTATTTATATTTCCTGTATTCCATTTCATTTATTTCTTATTCTCTTTAGATATTTATATATGCTATTTTATTTATATTCCCTGTATTCCATTTCATTTATTTCTTATTCTCTTTAGATATTTATATATGCTATTTTATTTATATTCCCTGTATTCCATTTCATTTATTTCTTATTCTCTTTAGATATTTATATATGCTATTTTATTTATATTCCCTGTATTCCATTTCATTTATTTCTTATTCTCTTTAGATATTTATATATGTTATTTTATTTATATTCAATGTATTCCATTTCATTTATTTCTTATTCTCTTTAGATATTTATATATGCTATTTTATTTATATTCCCTGTATTCCATTTCATTTGTTTCTTATTCTCTTTACATATTTATATCTGCTATTTTATTTATATTTCCTGTATTCCATTTCATTTATTTCTTATTCTCTTTAGATATTTATATATGCTATTTTATTTATATTCCCTGTATTCCATTTCATTTATTTCTTATTCTCTTTAGATATTTATATATGCTATTTTATTTATATTCCCTGTATTCCATTTCATTTATTTCTTATTCTCTTTAGATATTTATATATGCTCTTTTATTTATATTCCCTGTATTCCATTTCATTTGTTTCTTATTCTCTTTAGATATTTATATATGCTATTTTATTTATATTTCCTGTATTCCATTTCATTTATTTCTTATTCTTTTTAGATATTTATATATGTTATTTTATTTATATTCAATGTATTCCATTTCATTTATTTCTTATTCTCTTTAGATATTTATATTTCTTGTATTCTATTTCATTTATTTCTTATTCTCTTTAGATATTTATATATGTTATTTTATTTATATTTCCTGCATTCCATAATTTTTCTGTGTATTTTGCGCCTTTATATTGAGGAATGTATATAACATAACGTAACGCCATCCTGTGCACTGGTGCCTATAACACTAAGTTACCTACCCAGTTGGATGAGCGCAAGATGGTAGGAAGAAAACAAAAAGAAAGAAAATAATGTTAAAAGAAAGAAAGAAAGAGACGACAAACCATCCAGGAATCTCCAGAGAGAATTCCATCGATGTTCAATCCTACACGACTGTATTCAATTTTTGGTGAAGTAATAACTAAATGAAGGAGACAAAAATACTTAAACAAATGGTGACTATGGGTTAAACTTACAGGGAAATGAGATTACTAACTGAAAAGAAAAAAAATGATAAATTACATTGTGAACATGTAAAATAAACATGTAAACATAAATTACATGTATGACATGTATAAGCATATAAACAAACATTGTAGAGTCAGAAATCTGTACGTCCTTCTGGGTCCTGTGTTTTGATTTCTTTCTTGAGAACTGCACTTTTGAGGGACTTTTAAGCACTTTTGAATAAATAATTTAATTGATTTTGACAAGTGGCATTTTGGTCTCAGTTATCATGTAGTCTTGAAGAGGTCTTGGTATTATGATTTACTATACTTGAATTCACTTGAATATGATTTACTATGGAGTGGATCTTGCCGCGTGAAAGGGTATTCGATACCACTCTCCTGTACCATTCTTCCTCGAGACTTATTTCTGGCTTTCTCATGTGCCATGAGAGAGTCACTAAGAATTCGGTGGCATAGTGAATTGGAGCTCATATCTTCCCACAGCTGCAGAAAGGAGAGTTCGTCAGATGGAATCTGTGTAGGTATGTCGGGAATGGGCCGTGTCCAGTGAAGAAAAGAACATCGGCTCATTTCCAATTTCTAGCGTAGAGAGAAACTTTCGATATTATGTTAAATGTAGACCGGCCTGTTTCGTCTTCTTCCCATTCCTTTTGCCATCTTGTCATCATATCGGTTTTGAAGATGTTCTTCAGATGACATCTTGGAAGCTTCATTACATTCATTTATTTGTAACATTATTTTTGCTGTTGTTTTAACAAGATTGTAAAAATATATTGTAAGTAGAAAACCTCTTCCTACATACAAAAGAATAATAACTTTTATTTATTTTATTCAAGCCTATAGTTTTTATTTGATCTTGAACTTTCTTTGTTCGATAGAAAATGATGAAATTCAGTATATTTCTCAAATTTACAGAAAGGTCGTTATCACCTTTTCAAAGTCCAAAAGTAAATTAAAATTCAAGTAAATTTTTGTCATATTTCGACTGTATTTTTGCCGAAAATATTATCTCACAAAAATTATATTTTCACCATCTTAAAACTAAAAAAAAATTACAATTTTAATAATAACCATTTTTTCCCATATCATTCTTATCCCTAGTTTTAACATTTTTCATTTTAATTTTATATGCAATTTATAATAATTATTTTGTTGTTAAGATGAAATTCAAAATACCTACAAGATTTTATCAGGCCGATAAATCTTTTTTTTTTCGCTAGTGTTAAAGTTATGATAGAAAATCGCTTTCTCTGGTATTTTATTTTGAAGTAGGATTTTCATTTCCTTTTTTACTTTATAATTTTAATTTGTGTCTAAAGTGATTAGTAGTCAACTGATTCCATTAAGCTTATATTTTTCATTGTCATGATATCACAAGAGATATATCTTAAAAGATGCATTCCATGTGAATAATTTAACAGACAAAAAAAACTAATACTCGTGATCGACAAATACGACTGGTCGCATGTAACAATACCAAACAGGTTCTTCGAAAATGTTTTTAACTTGGTTTATATTAAAGTTGGTGGTAGAATTTTAACGTTTTCAATGACATAACATAACGCCATCCTGTGCCAAGGGGGCCTATAACACTAAGTTATCTAAGCAGTTGGATGAACACAAGATGGAAGAAAGAAAAAAAAGAAAAATGGTAAAAGAAAGAAAGAGATGACAAACCATCCAGGGATCTCCGGAAAGAATCCCATCGGTGTCAAATCCTACACGACTGTATTCAATTTTTGGTGAAGTAATAACTGGATGGATGGGAGAAGAACACTTAAACAAATGGTGACTATGCGTTGAACATTGATAAATTACATTGAGAACATCTGTATGACATGTATAAGCATATAAACAAAGATTGTAGAGTCAGAAATCTGTAGCGTCCGTCTGGGTCCTGTGTTTTGATTTCCTTCGTGAGAACTGCACTTTTGAAGGAATAATTTGATTGATTTAGAGAAGTGGCATTTTGGTCTCAGTTATTGTGTAGTCTTGAAGAGGCCTTGGTATTTGTGAATATGGCTTACTATGGAGTGGATCTTGCCACGTGAAAGGGTATTCGATGCAACTCTCCTGTACCATTCTTCCTCGAGACTTAATTCTAGCTTTCTCATGTGCCATGAGAGAGTCAGTAGGCATTCGGTGGCATAGTGAATTGGGGAACCTATCTCCGCACAGCTACAGCAAGGAGAGTTGGCCAAATGGAATCAGTGTAGGTATGTAGGGAATGGGCCGTGTCCAGTGAAGAAAAGGACATCCGCTCTGTACCAGTTGACCGCAAAGAGAGAAACTTTTGGTATTATGTTGAATGTGGACCGGTCTGTTTCGCCTTCTTCCCATTCCTTTGGCCATCTTGTCATCATATCGGTTTTGAAGATGTTCTTCAGATGACATCTTGGAAGCTTCATTACATTCTGATCTTGATTAGTACTATCCGCTGCTTTGGCTAGTTTGTCCGCTGTTTCATCCCCGTCATAGCCTACATGTTCCTTGATCCATGAGATTTAATGTGAGGATTTACAAGAAGAAGGGAGAATGTATTTCTTGATAATTGGCTATTATATATAACAGCCAATTAGCTATATAGAGGGATATATATAAGTGCTTATATGATTTCGTATCTTTATGCTGAGAGATTTGTATTAAGGCAGTCAATCGTCTGTCCTTTGATTGTCTTAGGGCAGGTCGGAGTTCCTTGTAGGGTTTTAGATTTCATTTATTTGTAAACGTTAAATGAACAAATATTTTCTTGGGAAAAAGAACAGGAGGAAGACGGCATGGGTTCTATATGCACTTTAGAACGAATCGTCTCTTCAGATGCAGCACAAATCATAGACTCTGTTTCTAATAGAGCCTAATAGAAATAACATACTTCGTTTATTGAAATATTCTATATTGAGTTCTGGGTTCTCTACTTCCACTTGGGGGAGGGGGACTTTAAAAATGAAAATGTGAAGCTTCCGGTATGGTGGTTTGTTCTTCCACCTGGTGGGGGTCGGCTACCTCCCATCGATGATGGGACGTACTTCCCTCGGAAATGGTTGTACTGTGGCCGGTGATAACCTTTAGAACTCAACTATAGTTACCGCCAGTATTGCCGTCGATGTTTATTCAGTTTTATCTGTGTTCTTATGCCTGAGGGTCGGTCGAAATTGTTAATTTGTGATAATAGGTTCTAGAAGGTTGTTTGGATCAATCATTCTAGGGACTCTTCTACAGTCATTTCAAAACGACTATGTAAAAGTCTTCCATAGTCGTGTGGCAGGACTTCGATTTATGAGCTTCTAATTTCCAACGATGAATATTTGCAGATGTTCTGATCGCTACCGGGTGTAAATTCCCAAATTAAAAGAAAGCCCGAACATTCGCACAGGACATTCGAATATATAGATGTATAGCCTAAATGGCGCGAATCACTGTACATTCTTCTATCACCAACAATTGCCCATGATTTAACAATCAAACATTGGATGAAGTTAAATTGGATCAAATATTCACTACACCACATAATAAAAATAATGATTGCTGCAATTGGTGAATCATTTTAAATCAAACGTTGGATCGAACATCTGAGTCAAGATTTAATGTATCTTTAAAAACGGTGTTAACAAATATCGTTTAAATTTGATGCAGCTCTTGGGCAGCTCCATTTTTATTACAGAGTATGCGAGAAAATCTTCTGGGAAATTATTCCCTCTGGTTTCAATTGATCCGCTATCAACTGATCCACTCAAACCATCAAACGCTGGACCAAACTTAATTAGAACAAGTATTCATCACACCACGAAATAAAAATAATAGTCTCTGCAACTGATGACCCTTAAGTCAAATGTTGGATCGAGCAATTGAGTCAAGATTTGATGCATAGTTCAAAGCCGTCTAAACAGATATCACAGTAAACTTGATGCAGCTCCTTCTTTCTTTCTTTCGCCACAGAATATCCCCGAACTTGGAATCTCTAGGATTCCCTGTCGGTTGAAAGGATATACGTGGAAATATTTATTAAGATAAAAAAATACACAAAAAAAGACATAAGATATCAATATACACAAAAAAAGACATAAAATATCAATATACATATAAAAAGACATAAAATATCATCAATACACTTAAAAAGTAACTATATACAATATTATAATGATGAAGGAGGTGTTCGGTGGGGAGTATGAGTAGATGCAACCTATTGAAGTTAATATATTCCGGAGAAGAGCTTGGCTGAGAAATGAAGCGAAAATTTATACTGGGCTTGGATCTGGAGAAATCAATTCCTCGTTCTCTTGTAGGAACCGCACAAGATTTCTAATTTTAACCTTGGACATCTTGTTTCTCATAACGTTGGTCCACCAGATATTTTCTTGGTCGTGGGTGGGTTTTTTGAGATGAAAAGATGTGGTGAGAGAGCAGCTAGTGGCATAATGAAGGGGATCGCCTACTTCGCCGCAGCCACATTGATCAGATCTTTTAATATGGAATCTCTTGAAATATGAAAGGAAAGGGCCATGGCCAGTTGCAAAGATAGTGTTAAGCCTATTCCAAGATGATGGGTTAAAGGACACTTTCGAGATGATTTGATGGATGTTTCTGCCAGTTGAGCCATTGTCCCATTCTTCTTGCTATCGCTGTAGGCTCAATTCATTTAGAATACTTTTCAGATGGCTTTTAGGAGCTGGGTATTGAACGGGCGTACCTGCAGAAATGGCCTGTTTGGCTAGGGAATCTGCAACCTCGTTTCCGTTGTGGCCTACATGCGCTTTAACCCATCCTAACTTAATAGAAGGTTGGGGGAGCAGAATGGCTTGAATTTCCTGAACAATTGGGCGTGAGGTGGAAGATGAGCTGATTGCTTTTAAGCTGAACTCGCTATCACTCCATATTTTAGCGTTATGATCGAATTTGCTTGCCCATTTACATGCTTCCTTAATGGCCAGCAGCTCTGCCTGAAAGACAGAGTTCTTTTCATTCAGTTTGCCGAGCCACTGATGAGTAATTTGTTCGTTTTGGAATACGCAGTTGGCAAAGCCGTTTTAGCTCCTAAAAACTCAATCTTTATTAGAGAATATTTGAAGAAAATTTTTTGGGAAATTACTGGTTTCATTCGCTATCAACTGGCCCACTCAAACCAACAAAAGCTGGATCAAATTTAATTAGATCAAATATTCACTATATCGTTAACATAAACATCTGTCTCTGCAACAGGCAATTTCACAAGTCAAATGCTGGATCAAACATTTAAATCAAGGCTCCACATATCGCATAACGTCAACTTCAGACTGAATTACTAACATTCACTAATTGCATGTACACAAATGGGAACATAAATGAAGCAACATCTTTACACTATTTATCTACCAGATATTTTTATAATTATAATGTTTTCAGTGGGAATACTCTATTCCTTGATTCCATAACTAAAAATTATTATTCTTTACCTGCATAAAAATCATCACAACAAGACAAAACAAAAGAAATCTCATTACTAGCGCATTCTTTAAATTTACTATCACATTACAATCTCGCAAAAGGTTTTTAAATTCTAGAAATTTTTGCTGTTATTAGCATATCTAAAACTAAAAAAAAAAGTAATTACCAAACGATTCTGAAAATTCATTTTAATTCTTTTCATTCGTGCGATTCTCAAGAGTATTTCTTGTAGATTTATCTCCTTAAATTAAATTTAAGAGCGTAGACGAAAGAAAACATTTCCTAATTATTACCGAGGAAAATCTTTTGTTCTTTTATTATTACCAGTACTTCCTGATTTGGAAAATTAGATTTTTACCTCTTTTAATAACAGAAATAAAGAAAAGATTCCCAAGTTCAGTAAAATATATAAAAAACTTTTTCATCAGTTTGCTGCTAATGAGGTCTTATGTTAATTTCTCTTTTTAGTTCTCTTTTTAATCTTAAATCTAAACTTAAAATTTTAGATTAGAAGAACGAAAATAAATAAATGAATGTAAATGAAAATCAATTTTTGAGAGGTAGTAAAAATAATTGAAACTTAGATAGAATTCAATTATAAAATGATGTAGTTTAAAGTATTTCAATTTTTGATTTATTACTTGTGGTTTTGTATATTCAAAGAATATCAGATGATAATTACCATTGGTTAGACATGCTTATAATCTTTTTATTATATTACTTAATTCCATTCAATATTTTTTTTAATATAAAACAGAATTCTTAAACTGTGACTGCATTTCGATCAAAGAAATAAATAATTGCAAGTAAAAATTTTTGAAGTAATAAATAAAAATCTTTGATTTATTACTTGTGGTTTTATATATTCTAAGAATAGAAAAAGATAACTGTCATTGGTTCGACATGTTTATAATCCTTTTATAGTATAATTCAATTCAATAAATTCTAATATAGAAACAAAATTCTTAAATTGTGACTGCTTTTCAATCAAAAGATCTGGTTGTTTTCCGATCAAATTTTTATAACCCTACTTTTCTCTAAACGAAATTTAATTTGTTTTTGGTATGATATTTTTTTCTGTTAATAGATCACCATTAGTTTCAATCCTATTTTAATGATTGATTTTAATTTGCTTGTTCTTGAACATTATGCGCTTATGGGATCCCAAACTTCACACTTTATTTGCCTTTTTTCATGATAGATTGTAGCAAAGCTTAATGAGCTGAAATATACTAATTTTTTTTTCTTTCAGTAGCTTTTTTACTTTATAACTGGCGTTTGATTTTCCTGCGGGAACTCAGATTAATTGTTCTTAAGATAGATGAACTTATTTTATATAACAATTCTCTAATATTTTTAATATCTCAAGCTCAATTTATATAAATTTATCCATTTTATTGTTCATTTATAGATATTTATTTCATTTCTCAATGTTAATGTTTGGTATAATTTATTATTTTATAAATTTCGTTTTATTTTTGTTCCAAGACTGGGGCATGTCTGCTTTTTTTCTGTTAGTGACTTACTTTTTTATTTCAGACTGATTTTAGTAATTATTTTTTGATTTGAGTATTCATGAAAAGTATGGAAAACAAAAATGCCATTGCAAAAAAAAAAAAAAAAAAAAAAAAAAACTTTGAATATTTCTATATATTTTCATTTAAAGTATACTGCAAATAATATATATATATATATATATATATATATATATATATATATAATATGGTAATATCGTCGGAGATTTGCTAACAAGATAAAACTCCATGTAGACGTATATGTCTTTTTGCCAACAAATAAAAAGTAACGATTTTTATATAAAATTTCTTATTTTTTTCTAATTTTATAATGCCTTCATAGAACAGAACAATTAAAAATATTTTTACGGTTCCATTTATGGATTTAATGAGCTTTCATTAAGATGGCATCAGCAAATTTATTTGAAATTCGTTTTTTTCGAATATTTAGAATTGATAAACAGAAAAAATTAAGCCACAGTCTTCAACAGATTACTACAGTTATAAAAAAAAAAAAAAAATAAAAAAAAAACACTGTAAAAATTGGGAATGCTATACTTGCTAGTCGACTTAGCTTCTCGGCCAAGTTCAGCAATTTTGTTTGGATCAAAAAAGCCTATGGTCACACTTGCTCAATAAGAGCGCAACAGAAATTAGATGTTTATTTTAATTATATTAGTGTCCTTTTTAAAGCAATATTAGGACTACTTTGGAATAAACCTTGTAATTTTGAGCCGTTATCAGACGACGAAGATTCCTGGGCTGGCATCGTCCCTCCAGACTTCCGCACTACACCAATAGGAGCACATTTGGCTCATGGCGTCAAATTTAACCTGTGTCAGGATCGCATATCCGACGGATGTATGCAAAAATCGGATTTTGAATCTGTTTCTTTCTGGACCCGAGGCTGAGACCTAATCAAGAGGTCACCATTATCCCCAGAAACTGAATATTGGAGACTGTAGAAAGTCTTCAGAATTTCCTGAAAAAGTTAGAAAAAAGATTACAAAAAAAACCCAACCCTAAATACCTTAAATTTACAGAATTCTCATCAATATGGTCTATCAAATATAAAGAAAATGCTACCGTGTATATTTTAAATAAAAGAAAACTATATAAATTGTTGATTTGTCTTCCTAAATGAACCGAATGAAATTGTAGTTCATAGACTTTTTAACCAAATTAAATAGACAGAATCAAACAAACGGTGCCATCAATAAAATCTATGAAAATAGGCATTTTTTAAAACTCTGAATAGATAAAGCCATGGAATTGAGTACAAATTTATAAAGTTACGAATATATAAGAATGTATGACATATGATTTTTATGATGGTAAAAGGCTCCCGACATTAATGAATCTATGGAGGGATCAAATTAAGTCATTCCTACTTTTCACGAAAATGGTGCAATAGCAGGACATTGGACATACAGGAAGAGTTTCGTTTAACTACAGATGGTTAAGTATTAACCACGTGGGATCTATTCGCAGCCGAGTGCAAGAGTATTATAATGTAATTTCATTCAGTGGGTGTACGTTGAAAACCCCAATGAGCAGGATGGTGAACAGTAGCGCTTTATTACAAACAGGCAGCAAGACACATCTGAAACATTCACAATGACAGTCTATACTGCAATCAACAACACACACACAATCAGCATTTCGTTACAATAGCTCTCAGAGTGCAGCTAGAGAGCTCGTTGCACGGTCTATGATAGACTCTACTTATGCCGCTTTGCATTTTATACTCTCCCAACACAATATGTAATTTTCTAGAAGGATCTATATATCTCGGCTGCTATAAGAGATATCATTAGATTACTTTTATTTTTTGAAACTTTAATTTTTGTTGTCAAAATCATCAAATTCGTCGCCAAGTAGATAGATGGTCATTAAATTTGTTATCAAGACTAGGGGAACAATGATCAGGGGATTATTGAGTATCCATTAAAATATCGGTAAATCTCTCTACCTTAGTTTGAAGCTAATTACCCAGGGAGTTAAAATTAGAGATTCATAAATAGTGCCATACTTTCTATCAACCATTTTGGTCCTAATATCAATAAATTGCATGATTTAGCGAATTTTCTTATTAGATTGAGTCTCAATGATTTAATTGTCTTTACCTTTATGTAAAGTATTTTTTGATTATTTTGATTCTGGTAAGAGTTTGATATTAACTCATAATTGTCTTTTATTGACCTTTCAACTCATAAAACGACTTATTTTATTGATCTTTTTAGGTCACACGCCCGACTTCTTAGCAGTCCTCATCACGTTCTTCATGACACTACTCATGGTGGCAGGAGTGAAGAAATCCTTACTTTTCACAAACATCATGAATGCGGTCAACTTTTCGGTTTGGATATTCATCATGACAGCCGGACTCTTCTATGTCGACACGAGCAACTGGAGTGACCACGGAGGATTTCTACCATTTGGTTGGTCAGGAGTCAGTACCTTGCTTTTTCAAATACTATTTCTATAGCAATCAAGACATACAAATAGTCATTATAATATTTTGCACTTTTCAGCATCAATTCAAAAATTAGTATTTTGGATTGATATATTTCAGTATCAAATTGATGAATTAAAATTAATCAACGATTGTAATTTCATAAATGAATTATATTTTAAGAGTTACTAGCTTGTAAATGATAGTTATGATTGTATTTTCACACTTATTGGCATCGATTCAAAAATTTACTTATTATTATTATTTTGGACTGAAATATTTCAGTATCAAATTAATGAATTAAAATTAATCAAATATCATGATTTCAGCAATGAATTATATTTTAAAAGTGACAGCCTTGTGAAATTATGCAATTTTTAAAATACTTATTTTTGATCAATTTAAAAATACTTGCGTTTATTCCAGCTGCTCATTATAATTGTGGTATAGGAACTAATTTCTAAACTACTGCTGATAGGCATATTCTTTCCTTTTGATAAATGCTATAAATGGCATAAAGAACTATATTTTACGTTGTAACAGTCAATAAAGGTTTGTCTCAAAGATTTATGAGGCCAAATTTTTTTATGTAGTTCTACGGTACTAGCATTCGTATTTAGAAAAATATACTAATATTTTTTTTAAAAAATTCACTCTCAAATTTATTTGAATGATTGAAATTGCAGGAGATTATTTCCATTATCCAAAATATTTTTATGTGAAATTTGATATCTCTATATTTAGTGCCCGGTCTTAAAGAACGCCATTAGGCATATACTATTTATTATTATTAGTTGAAATAAAAATCAGCATTTCTACTTATAAAATTAGGAAGCATTAATAAACTACAATCAAATCATTTTCCACTAAAGGAATGTGGCTATCACTGATTGTTAAGGAATATTGGTTATATTTGTTTTCATATAAATCAATAAGATATAAATTTCATGTCCAAGATTCCACCAAATTGGCAAACATTAAAGCTACATTTTATTAATTGTCTTACTTGAATTCTATTTAACATTTACATTAATTTTATTATTAAAAACCATCTCATAATATCCTAGGGCAATTAAAAACATAAATGTAGGGCTCATCTATCATCTAAATTTCGGAATGTCGTAATTTAAATTTTTTAATTTTCTTATATACTGCATCAATATTAAACAGAAGACTGCGTGTTTAGTTTTCAGCAAAGAAATAAAACCCCAATATTAAATGTTTGATGATTTGGATTTTTTTTGGATTTTATTGCCACAAGAGCCATGGTGTTGACTATGCTGCGCCAGTAAATATTTGATGAAACCATGAAAATGGTTTGAATAACAGGACGATGTAAAATATTGTTGTCCTGTTGTCCTAGTTGACATTTTCAAAAATATTTTTTTACTTAAAACTATTTTTTATACTTAATTGGTATCATTAAAATAAAAGTTCTTTAAATTTTGAAACAATGTAAAATTTGTTTATGTGCAATAATATTTTCGGAAGTTATCGCGGAAAAACTGCAAATATCAGCTTAATTTTCAATTCATTAAAACTGCAAAAAAAAAAAAAAAAAAAAAAAAAACGCTTCGAGGTGCAAATTTCCGCCTTCCAAGGTACATTGCTTGCCATATAAGATAACTGTAGGTGAAACGATTTGGTGGATTTGAGCATTTCTATGAACTACGAACATGAAATGTATATATTTTACATACATGTGAATGGATAGAAAGGCTATGTGAATTATCAAGAATTTAGTTGTTGAAGTTTCAAGTTGAAAATCAGTGATTGTTTAGTAACTGAAGTTTTCTTTAACTGCAATTTGGAATTGAAAAACGGAGATAATCGAGAATTTATTGTTTCCTTAAAATTCTTATATATTAGTATTTTCCAATATCAAATCTTCTATTAAACAGAAATTTTTTTTTTAAAAGTTAAGAAAAATATCAATGTATGGTTGAGAATGAACTGCTGTGCTAAACTGAAAATGCCGGAATGCATAAGAATGCTAGAAATCCCACCATTCTCTGTCATTTAGAATGTCAAAATTCTATCAACTTTTATATAAATTAAGTTACAAACATTTTTGAAGTATCTATTTGGTATTGTTACATGCGACCAGCTGTATTTGTCGATCACGAGTATTGGTTTTCTTGTCTGTTAAATTGTTCATATGGAATGTATCTATTAAGATATATCTCTTGTGATATGATGACAATGAAAAATATAAGCTTAATGGAATCAGGTGACTACTAATTACTTTGGACACAAATTAAAATTATAAAGTATAAAGGGAAATGAAAATCCTACTTCACAATTAAATGAAAATGAAATAGGTTATTATTAAAATTGTAATATTTTTAGTTTTAAGAGAGTGAAAGTATAATTTTTGTGAGATAATATTTTGCCAGAGACAGCCGAAATATGAAAAGAATTTTAATTTATTTTTGAACTTTGAAAAATTGATAGCGATCTTTCGATTAATTTGAAAAACAAACAAAAAAAAATGCCGAATTTTATCATTTTCTATCGAACAAAGAAAGTTCAAGATCGAATAAAAATTGTTGACTTGAATAAAATAAATAAAGTAAACATTCGTTTGTATATAAGGAGAGGTTTTCTACTTACAATATATTTTTATAATCTTATTAAAACAACAGCAAAGATAATGTTACAAATCAATTATACTGATAAAACAAATATTTTTAAACGAAACAAATATTTTGACAAAAGAAACAATTTTGCACGTACATGCTTTGCAAGCAGTAGTCATTAAAATTGAAACTAAACTTTAAAAAAAACATTTTTTTAACAAACTAAATTTTTTCAATTTCAATTTTTGACAAACAATTAAAATAAATAAAGTTTAAAAACTAATTAAATAACTTTGATGTCCTTTAAATAAGTGTCATAGCATGACTTTTCTTTAATAAACTCGTTTTATATACAACAATCTTGGAAACTGAAGCTAGAACAAAGCATTTTTTTTACAGCGAGCTAACTTAATTTATATTCAGTTATTGATAAATAATTCAAATAAATAAAGTTAAAAAAATAGTCGAATATCCTTAATATCCTTTAAATAAATATCATAGCTTGACCTTTCTTTAATAATCTTGTTTTATATGCAACAGTCTTGAAAATTGAAGCTGGAACAAATCAATAATTTTTTAGATCAAGATAAAATCACTTATATTCAGTTATTGGCAAATAACTCAAACAAAAGAAGGTTTTAAAACCTAACAAAATAACTTTAATATCTTTTAAGTATGTGTCATAGCATGAATTTCCTTTAATGACTTTCCTCAGATGCTGGTGACACCGTCTGCTTCTGCTCTAATCATATTTGGACTCTGCTCCTTCGGTCTGATCTATAGCCTAATGCATTATGAATTCTGGCTGAAAGGCATATCTCTAGACTAATTGATCTTTCTTCAACTTGGGGGAGGAGTAATTATTCAAAATGATTAATTAACCCTGTTCACATTAAGGAGATGTTTAATAGTTAGACCGAACCTGCAGTCTTAAATGTCAAACGATGAAGACGAGTTTCATTTAAAATATGTAAAGAGGGTTGAAATATCGCATGAAATTTCAATATATTGGTGGTGTAAATACAAAGTCTCCTAAAGTATATCTGGACTTTGAATGTCAATTAGAGAAATTTTTAAAGAATGCGTTCAAATTTCTTATAAACAAGAATTTTTAATTTTTATTTTCTCATACAGGAATTATACGTATATAAGCTTTGTAATTATACAAATATAAGTTTTGTAATTATACAAATATAAGCTTTGTAATTATGCAAATATAAGCATTGTAATTATACAAACATTAACTTTGTAATTATACAAATATAAACTTGTAATTATGCAAATATAAGCTTTGTAATTATACAAATATAAACTTGTAATTATACAAATATAAACTTGTAATTATACAAATATAAACTTTGTAATTATACAAATATAAACTTTGTAATTAGACAAATATAAGCTTTGTAATATTGATATTCCTTAGATATTTTGACGAATCTCCACGTTTAAGGTATCCGATTAGGTTAGGTGACACATTTTAAAAAAATGATGCATAAACATTTTTTACTATACCATATAACTAAAAGAGGCATAAAAGGTTACTATTAGAAGAAACAAAATACTCTCATTGTCTTTAGTTTTGGAAAAAGACTGCTTATTTAATGAAAATTTAGAAAAAATTTCAAAGTTACGAAAAACAGAGTAAGTTAAAAAAATAATGGAAATATTTAATTTTTATTTCACCTATATTATAGTTCAAACTACAAAAAATGTGACAGACCACAATATAAAAATTATTTTAATAAATAAAAAATTTATGAGCATTTGAAGTTGCCGTTAATGATTTTTTGTCAAAATGTGTCTATGTTTTGAACTTAAAATGTCTGCAAAACATGCCTAAATAAAGCTATCTTAAAATACATGATCAATCACACCCTAAAAGGATTTGGATACATGCATATCAAATTTCATGAAATTTTATCGAATTGATTTTGAAATATCATGTTTTCCGTGAATCAAACGCAGTGAAAAATTCATTCTTCAGAAAATGCATTTAGATATTGTACTTATAAATTAGTTTGTCTACATATGCTGGAAACAAATGTAGTTTTCACGCTTTTTTAATAGAAATGCCAAAAATAAGCAAACTACGACTGAGTAGGTAGAAAATTAATATAAACATATCAAATATTATTTTGGAGAATTTTACGGTACAAATAAAATAAATAGCTCATTTTCGGTTAAAACACTTCTGTTTCTGATTTCATTTTTAGTTATTGTGTATTATTGAAAATACTGTATCTAACATAATATTAAAAACAAAGTCTGTTTTAGAATTTAAGAAGTTTGGGCTTTATTATCAAATCATAAAAAGAATTTCAAGTTTTTCTGGAAAAATTATTTTTACTTTAAGATACCTTAAACCTTAAGATCTCCCTGAGTTCAAAATGCCTATTTGCTTATAAATAAAATAATTCAAAAAGTCTTTAAGCTAAACCTATTGAATTTGATATGGGGTTCAAGTTGTATATTCTTGCACTTCAAAGGAAGTTTCTCTGTTCGGATGTCTGAATATGAATTAACCCAATAATTACAAAACGTAAGGAGTCAGATAGATAGAATTTAGTTTAGAGGTTTTGCTTCTGAACTACGAATTCACCTCAAATTTCGAAAAAAAATTTATCAAGGGTCTGTCTTGTTGTACATTCTCAAACATGTAAAAGAGGTAACTCAAAAATACAATGATTTACATTTATGAAAATTGATATGTGATTTTTTTCATTGCAACTATGGTTTGGTTCTGATTTTTCAGTTTTGCGATTCCGATTCAAAATTCGCGGTTCTGACAAATGTATATGATAATTATAAAATATATGGAGAAAATTTGATATATAGTTTTAGCAGCTAAAGTGTAAATTTTTATTAAACGTTGAAATTCGCACACAATTAAAGGAATTTACTAAAAAGTGCTACTATTTAAATAAATGAAACTTGGTATGTATCTTGTTACAAGATCTATCTTCACTTTTAAATTAGGTCCCAATCGGTTGTAAAAAAGTCACAAATATATATTCGATTTTTCTTACTAGTTTATAAAGCACAAAACTATTATGTATGTGGAACAAAATAAAAATCTGAGCACTCGTTTCGTTTTCAATCTTGCCTCAAATCCACAATTTCTGAAAAAATTAGGATAATACTTTCGGTAGAGAATTGCGAGATGGTTTTGGGGGATAACTCCATTTTGCTGAAATATTAATTTTTACGTTATTTAAATGCTTTTTTTTTATCGAATCAAAAATTAACTGAAATATTTATTGTTACTTTAAAATTGTTATTTTATTATTTTACTTTATTTTCAAAACGCGCTATTCTCTCTTTAACAGAATTGATTAGTGCAGTTGAATCACTCATAAAATTTATTTACTTAATTGTTTATTGAGTCATAGAAGAAGCAAAGACATAATATCAAAAGTTATTTAACTCTTTAACTCATTTACATGGACCTGTTTTTTAAACAGAAATTATTTTTATCTTTTAACGAGGCGACATATAATAAGCAGAAGAAGAAAAGAAGGAATGAATAAAATGCTTCGCCTATTTGTGATTTTATTAGGGGGGGGGGAACGAATTACTGTAAAAAAAAAACTAAGCATATGAGTTTTAAATCAATTTTTTTAAAGATAATTATTGCCAATGAACAACTCCTTCGCTGTTCCTTCAAAATTATGGAGTGCCTCGATCATTGGATTCATTTCATTAACAAACGTTTCATAAAAACTCTTTCTACTTAATGATTCGCCTTCGTATCTGAAAAAAAAAGAAAGGGCAGTCCATTACTTATTATTGTTCATAAATTTATCAAAATATCATATAATTTATGCATTTGTTTCAGAAACTGTTATTACATCAGACTTTAAAAAAATCTGTGAAAATCCATTCTAAAATCATCTTTCAATTATATTCAACAACATTTTATTTTCGAAAGATGTTAATTAAATCTTATCGAAAAGAGGATGATACTAGATCAACAGAATTCAAAATCTTTAAACACGACGGAAAAAAGTAGATTGGGCATTAGAGAAATTGGCAATGTTTTTTTTTTTTCGTTCCCTTTTTTTTCTTCCAGTGAAGCATTTTTTTTATTAAATCTTACACCAATACAAGATTGTTATTTTAAGCAATCTCATAAATAAAGATTGCTTAAATCAAAAATTTTGATTGAATAATTGATGGTAAAAATATATGTTAGCTAGAAGAACACAATTTTATATTACCAGAGTAATTAAAAATATGAAGAAAGGAAATTGCAATCATAACATTTAAACCACGGACTTTAGGATTTCTGGGGAAAAATTTGATTTATAGAAATTCGATATATAGAAATTTTATTACAAGAATACATATCGCAAATGTTTCATCATATTATTTCTAAAATCAATGTTGTATAACTTCGTCTTAAAACAAATAATTAAAGTATCATTTAATAAGTTAAAGTATGAATTTATTTAAAAAATATACAAATAACAGATTTTCAAAATTGTTGATCGGTATTTGTCAAAATCTCACCCTTTATTTATTGTTTTAATTTTTATTTTTATTGTTATGCCTTTTATTAAGTAAAACTTCTCTTTGATACTTGAAGATTTCCATTTAAAGTCTTTATTCATTATTTAAAAAAAAATGTGGCGCCAAACTGAATTTAAAGTATAAATTTTATTCCAAATTAGAAAAAGACATCAAAAAGAAACTCAGAATAACATGTGAGTGAGTGATAAGTGTTTATTGCCTCTTAAAAGCAACTTCCAGTCTTCTAGAAATTTCTGTGGCCAAAATAATCAATGAAAAAAATAGTTTCCTTATTTAATTTAGATTTCTCCTTGTGAAAGAAATCAATTGTCACATTTTGTTTGCAATAAGCATACATTACTTTTTTGTGTGAAATTTTTTTGAAGAATTGAAGATTCCTGAGGCCGAATGGAATATCAGGATATATCGGAATAGAAAAGATGATAATTTGACCTTTTTATTCCCAAGACCCTTCCAGTTCAGGTTGTGGGCCGCGGTAACCTGGTTGTAAGGTCTCGTCTTTGGGATCCGAGAGTTCCAAGTTCGAATCTCGATTCGAACTTGGCGGCTCTGGTGCACGTTACATCAATCGAGGCTAAATGTCCTCTCCTTAGTGGGATGCGTAAATTTTGAGAAGGGGTGCCAGCTCTGCTGTCGTTCTAGTCATCTGTCCATGGTTCAAAATTACGAGGTCCGTCCCAAAATGAATAGTGCTGTTTTAAAACGGGACGTTAATATAACTAAATTGAACTAAACTAAGATTCCTGAAAAATGTTCGATATATAAAAGTTCGCTATATAGAAATTTCATTGTTGTCAGGTGTAGATTACGTTATTTTCTGAATTGCTTTTTATTTACTTTATAAATAATACATTCCTTATCCTATCGGAGAGACACATTTTATCAATGGAAGATGCTCCATTACCAAAATTGCTTTATGTAAGATAAATGCATTTTATGAAGTTTTTATTTTTTATTACAGGTTCTATCTGGTGCGGCGACGTGCTTCTATGCTTTCATTGGTTTCGACATCATTGCCACGACAGGGGAGGAGGCGAAGAACCCCAAATGGTCCATCCCCATGGCTGTCATCATTAGCTTAGTCATCGTGCTCACGGCATACATCACATCCAGCATGATGGTAACACATTATGGATTATTCACAAATCTTACAATTTTACCAATTCACAAATCAAATAAATTATCATTAGTTTAGTCATCGTGCTCACGGCATACATAACATCCAGCATGATGGTGACACATTATGGATTATTCACAAATATTACAATTTTACCAATTCACAAATCAAATAAATTATCATTAGTTTAGTCATCGTGCTCACGGCATACATAACATCCAGCATGATGGTAACACATTATGGATTATTCAAAATTTTAATAATTCACAAATCAAAGAAGTTATCATTAGTTAGTCATCGTGTTCACGGCATACATCACATCCAGCATGATGGTAACACATTATGGATTATTCAAAATTTTAATAATTCACAAATCAAAGAAGTTATCATTAGTTTAGTCATCGTGCTCACGGCATACATCACATCCAGCCTGATGGTGACACATTACGGATTATTCACAAATCTTACAATTTTACCAATTCACAAATCAAAGAAGTTATCATTAGTTTAGTCATCGTACTCACGGTATACATCACACCCAGCATGATGGTAACACATTATGGATAATTCAAAATTTAATAATTCACAAATCAAAGAAGTTATCATTAGTTAGTCATCGTGTTCATGGCATACATCACATCCAGCATGATGGTAACACATTATGGATTATTCACAAATCTTACAATTTTACCAAGGCTACTACAATTTAGATACTTGCATCAAATCAGCTGAAATTCAGATAGCCGATCTATGGCTTTCCTAGTTACCATGTTAAACTTCTTATATTCTCACATCATTCCATCTGTGATTGCTTTCGATAGAAGGAAAACAAGAAAATTAACAGGAAGGGAGGTACAAAATTTTAGGAAACAAAATATGCAGCAAATTCAGCTTCCTAATGTTTTGAAAATGGGGAAACAATTTCTTCGCATTTGATATTTTGTCAGGCCGTATTTTAAATATTAATTTTGTAATGAATAAATACTTCATTGAAGTTTATTTGCATTTACAGTGTAAAGGGTTTTTTGGAAACACAGAAAATAAAAATATCACTCCGTCCTGGCACGAAGCCAACCGGTAAATCTACATAAAAGAGCTAACTTGAACATTGAGTCATTAATGATTCCGACTCATGTAGTTCAAAATCTTCCGTAGAAGGAACGTCCTGTCATTGCATTTCTGTCAACGCAACTATAGTGCAGCATCTTTAAGGCAGTGAAAAGCCATTTACTTATCCGAAAGCTATTCGTACCCATTATGTGAGTTATCCTCTTGAGAAATTAAAATAATGTAACCAAAGCAGTCACTGTATATATTTACACACTCTTTAATTTCATATAAGAAAATACAGTAATTAAACGAATGAGAAATTAAGAGTTTTAATCTCTGTATTAGTCTGAACTGTAATACAACTAGAAGGATGCGATCAATGGGCTTAAATTTGGAAAGTAAGCAAATGGAACAATGCAGTTTCATATGAAATTAGACAGACATCTCGAAGAAATTTATTATATCTATCTCAAAAATTATTATTAAATAGAAAATATTATATGGTACATTAAATGCATAGCAAGGTGTAACTTATTGTTTCATTTAAAAGTAGCGATTGATTTCCATTTCATTTATTTAAGATCCAATTTTGTAAATTGTTCTTGATAGAATGTAGAAAGAAAACAAACTCATTTCTGATAGTCCGTAGAAACAAAACAACTCAGCGTCTGTCTAGCGCTGGCGATTTTCGGGTTATAGGTACCGTTCCAACGCTATTTATAGTTTCTTCCTACAGAGAACATATTCCAATAAAAAAAATTTATTGCCTTTTGAAAATTTTAAAAAAAAATTTCACTGTAAAAGTAACTGTAAGATTTTAAATGTTCTTTTTTTTTCATATGATTCTTGAGCGCATACTGCAAAATACCTTGCACCAAAATTTTATTCCGTCCTTGTGAATGCTATGATTGTTACGGTGTCATATATCGGAATAGTTATTTTATAATCACCCAGTTTATATATATATATATATATATATATATATATTTAAATATCTAATGTAATTCAAATTAGTTTCCTAAATTTTTGTCTCATTTGGCCCATGTCGGGGTGATTCTAAAGTATTCTCTTGTTTCCTGATACCATTTCACGTATGAAGGTGTGTAAAAATTACTGAGCAATTAATTCTAGGTCTCAAGTGAAAATGGTACTTTCGGTGCCCTTGCCAAGGTGTCAAAAGTCACAACGTGTATTGAATTGGCGCGTGGCCGGAAATCTCATGTTATATAAGATTACTGATCATCAAGAGAATAAAACGAAATTAAAAATACAACGTTTCGTCTATGTCTTCAAATCTGCCTTCTGCTTCAAGCAAAATAATGTTATATATATATATATATATATATATATATAAAGAGAGAGAGAGAGGGGAAAAGTAAGATTTGAATGCAAAATTTATGACCTTCTGTATTTTATTAACTTTTTCCCTTTAATATTCATTTGAGTTTTCATTCAATTTATGCAAAGTTCACTAATTGTTTTCTGTTGCAAAATACTTTAGACAGACCTTACTGAAAATTTTGCAACTCATACTCATAATTATTTAAATTTTCATTGACTTTCATTAATGTGTAATACGAAATCAATTTGTTGTAACTTCCTTTCAAAATTTCTTGAAGTTTAGTTCAATTTTATAGAAATTTACTGCCTTTTTTTTGTTACAAGATATTTTTATCAGCATTATCATGTGAGACCATGATGTTGTTTTGATTAGGGGGTTTTGATGCTCGAAATCGCGTAGCTAATGAATAAAGATGAATAAAGCATAAATGGCAGTTTTCATCATCATCTTTTTATCGTATATATATTTTTACCCGCTTTTACCAGTATTGCATTATTATTATGTATGCTTCTTTGACAGCAGATGCGATTTTAAAAGGTTGATCTACTTTTACCAGTATTGCTTTATTATTACGTATGCTTCTTTGACAGCAGATGCGTTTTTAAAAGGTTGACGTAGAACTATGACATCACAGCTGTGATTTTATCTCGAAATCGGTCGAGCTCCAAAACTGTGTTTGCCAGCTAGAAAAATTGAAAATGAAAGTTAAAAAAAATTATTATTTTATATCTATATATATATATATATATATATATATCTATATATATATATATATATATATATATATATATATATATATATATATATTTATAGAGAGAGAGATATATAGAGAGGATAGAGACCGATAGAGAAATCTGGTGATTGTTTCAAACCGGTTAAACTGGTTAATCACTTTAATTAATTAAGATAAATAATGACTTAAAAATAATAATGTGCCGGCGTCTTGGCATAGGGGTAGCGCGTCTGCCCCGTGATCTGGGCGTCCCGGGTTCGAGTCGCGGTTTGGGCATGGTTGTTCTTCTGTTGTTCTATCTGTGAGATGTGTGAATGTGCCCTCCTGTAAAAAGGGGTTGTGCAAGCGAATGAGTGATGCGTGAGTAGCAAAGTTGTACTCTTGGCCCTAGTTGGCGCTGCTATAAAAAATAAGAGACGTCCCCCTCAGGCTTAAATCGCTGTCTTCGTAACAGCGGGCTTGTCAGTGACAAATGCCATAAGAAAACAAACAAACAAACAAACAATAATAATGTTCTCACATGATAACTTGAAATTTGTGGGCGCAGTTTTCATTTGAATTTTTCTCCAATTTTTAATATTCTTTTACTTTTTCTGTTTTTTAAGAATATTTTATATTTAGGAAAATTCAAATATTATGTATTCACACGTTTTTTGAGTTTTCTTAGTGTGTCGATAAAATTCATAGCTTTCGGTGCTGCAAATTATTTTCATTATCAATGCAGATTTCTTTGTTTGTTAATAATTATGGAATGTAAAATCAATTTCACTCTGGGTTACAACTCACTCTCCTTATCTTCTGAGTTTCCACTTGAATCTTTACGAAAATCATGATTTTTTCTGTTACAAAACACTTTCATCTTAGTTTGAGTTTTCATTCTGTTGAAATAAATCTCATAGCTTTCTGTGTTTTAACTTATCCTTATCATCACTTGAGTTGCCATAGATTATAGTTGGCAAAGAATGCTAAATTCGTGTCTTTTTTTTTTGTTCCAGCTCACCCTCATTGTGCCCTACGACCAGATCGACTTCTCGTCAGCCCTCGTCGAAATGTTTGCTCAGAGAGGAGCTTACAAATGTAAATACATAGTCGCCGTCGGAGCTCTTGCCGGTCTCACGGTCAGCATGTTTGGATCCATGTTCCCCATGCCCAGGATAGTCTACGCGATGGCCAAAGACGGACTCATTTTCAGGTAAACTACTGGTTTTCGATGAAGTATATACTTCGAAACCATTATATGTAATATATAGTACACTTAGTTATCTAAATTTCATTGAAATTTAACTATTCCTTGCTTTATATAATGATTTTTTATGAGATTTCAACATTTTAAATTCCATTGTATTATTTTATTTATACTTTTACTTTAGAGCTCTTATACTTGTCTTATGCAACATAAAACAGTGATCCTAAAGCTAATTTCTGTGTATATTTCTGTAAATGAGAAATGTTAGCGCAATGTTAATTTTTTATCAACAAAAGAGCTTGCCAGGCAATAAGCATTTTTTCTCACAAAATTGCTCTAGTCGTCATTATAAAGACAAATTAAAACCAAATAGTGGTTAGTTTCTTACAAATATATATAAATTTTATTTTAAGAGAATAAAAAATTATTTACTGTAATTAGCGAATATATACCTATATTTTTATAGGGAGAAAAATAATTAGAACTGACAAATATGTAAATATAGAAGTGATATTTACCAATAAAATAATATACACATGCATTTTCATTATGACTTATGTTAAATTGGAAGATAGAAATTTTATCTCAAAAGCTATCACTGATAGCAGGAAAAATAAAGAAAAAAAAACAATAAACAAATCTACAACATTACCAATTTGTATCAAACGATCCTCTTCATGTACTTTTAACGTAAATAAAATTGCTGAATGCTTTCAACGGTGCACACAAAATTCAGTGATCGTCACGGCAATTATGAAGACATTATTTTTTTTCCTCAGAAAAGTCAGCTAATGTGTACAACATCTGCCTGAATCGTCAGCTTTATTATTTAATTAACATTTGCTGTTTTAACATATCCCACTTCTTCACGCGCTTTCTGACCTAATTATGATGATAGCTTATACTTTTAATGTCCATTTTATAACTTAACTTGCCTTTGTATGTAAAGAGTTGTTTTATATTGAACTTCAGAAGTTTAACACTATCGCAACTGACATTTCTAACTATTCGTAATTGTTTTCGCTTTATTTTGTCTTCCTATTTGGAGAATCATTTTATATTAAATCAGAGATATTATTATAACTGACATTTCAAACTTAGTTATAATAGTTTTCGTGGTAAAATTTTTATTTTTCAATATTCATTGCAAAATATGCTGCAATCCTTCTCAAATGATTATGCGTAGCCCTTTACTAGGTGCATATTATTTTCAAATAGGATACATTATAGGAAAAATTTACTGTGCAGTATGCACCCTATTTAGTAAGAATATTGTTACGAATCTGTGATGCTGCTTCCCAGCATAGTTGGTTCCATCATCAGAAAGACTGTTTTACAGTCATCTGTATTGGGTGGAGTCCGAGTGTCGAGTTGGAGGTCCCAGAGCTTAGCGACAAACTTGGTGACCATTTGGCGACTTTGGCGCCAAAATAGATTATACCCGAAACATCGAGAAATTTCCAGTAGGAGCCGAGATACGCCTCGAAAGTTATTGATTGGTTGTGAGGCTTCTAGCACCGCCTCCTGAGACTTATAAAAGGAGGCAGTCTACAGCTGCCGGGAGTAGTCGGAATCGACGGTGAAGAACGAGTCTTCCAGGGATTAGCAGAGCAGCGACGGAGTCAAGCTAGTGCTGAACTAAGCTGTGCGCTACTGTCTGCAATAGAGTCTTCTTGTGTGCACGTCTCGGCTGAAGATAATCGTCTTCTGTGCTGTATATAGTTTTCGTCTTTGTGCTGTCTTGTGTGTCTTCGTGTAAATAAACGTCGTCTGCCGCCTGCTTTTTTTACTGCCGCCTGCTGATGGAGCGTTTTCCACACCATATAACTTCCACTATCCAAACGAAGCCGGAAATTTCGTAACAATATGAAATCAAAAGAATCTGGCAAATTTTAAAATGAAATAATATCAATCATAATTTGAAAACAACTATTCATCCTCGTATTTTCCTCTTGATATATATAAATATTTGGGATATTTCTTTCAGATCCTTAGGTGCAGTGTGGCCTTTCACTGGGACGCCAGCCAAAGCAACTTGCTTGCTTGGTATAGCAACTGCTGTTGTCTCTCTTGTTATGAGCCTTGACGTGTTAGTAGAAATGATGTCTATAGGTAAAGTGTTTATTTATATTTATTATTATTATATTTATTTTTATTATATTATAATATATTATTATTATTATATATATTTATTAAATAAAGAGTTTCTTATTTTATTCTTGGTCATTTAATTGTGGTAGAGAGAATTTTAAACACTCCAGTTTCATAATTCGTTTTCAAGCCCTTCTCGTTTTCCAGATTTAACTCAGTGAAAATAATTTCATATTTTATGCTTGAAAAATAAACGTGAATAGTATTAATATGTGAATTGAAAAATTCAATTTATGGATTTTTTTAAACCTCCTTGATTAAAAAAAAATTATATCAGTAGCAGAAATATAGATATTTGATCAAGAAAGAGACAAAATATCAAGCATTTTTTTGCTTTTAATTAGAGAAAAGGAAAAAAAAACATTTTTCCAATTTTATGGAAGATATTACTTTAAAATTTTGCTAGAGTTCATGAGTGTTTTCACAAAAGAATGTCATGGAATTTTTTCCCCTTACATTTGCATAATATTATTACATAATCATAAAACAATGCTGATGTGTATTTCTATGCAGGAACTGGAGTAAAACGAACCGAAATTTTATTAAAAAATGATTGTTACAAATTTAATGCTAATAACTCGAATTCATTTAAAAGTAATTATTTAAAAGTTTCTAAGATAATATTAGTGTTTTAATACCTTACATTTAAGCAAAACTTATAGTTTAAATTAATTGTTCTCTCTAGAAATGTTAAACATTATTTGATTTGTGTTAAAAGTTAGGGTAAATAAAATGAAAATTAAATGCTAAACTCTTTTTAGATGTTTTAAAATTTTAATTTTATATCTTAATGAAAATAATGTTAGTGTTTACCAAGCAAAAAAAAAAAAAAAAAAAAAAAAAAAAAAAAACACTGAAAAAATGTGCTTTATTCAAAGACCGGAATTCAGCATTACGTGCTTAGCAACGACCTTGAAATGACCCTTGCCTTGTCTAAGTCTCACCATCCAACCATGGGTTATTCATAGATGATGGCATAAATATTATATAAATGAAGCATTGCAATCCTCGTATCACATATAGGAAGAATTATGTCATTGTAATAGTTACGGAGGAGTCATTGTTGCAATAAAATAACGTATAAATGAGAGAGACGTAAAGTCTGTACCTTATTGTATTATATACGCTCAGAACAAAATATACATTTCAATTGCTTTATCGCAATATTATCCTACTAGCACAACATTTTTGCGACATCCTCACCATACTGGCCGTCATTCAAAATGTCTAGCAACATCGTGGATACATCGGACAATATCTTGTGCTAATAGCGCAGTGGTATTTCAATGAAAAATCATCTGTAATATAAGGACTAATTGTACTTGTATTTATATGCGTTGTGGTGAATAGCTTATAAGCCAGTTAACAGCTACCCCCGACCGAGCAATTGCTTTTGTATCGTGGTCATATTACTGAGCTGCGAACCACAAGGTCCCAGGTTCTATCTTCGTCCATCACAATCTTCCAAATTGGTGACCTTGGACGATGTACCTTCAACCTTCGTACAGCTGTTGGAGCCATCTACCCGCAACCAAAGTCGTGAGATTCGACGCAGCAACAGCATCAGCAACCACACACGCTCGCCATAACGCTTGGCGCTACTCAAATGGGTACAGGCGCATTAGAATAACAGCTAATACATCACCACTCAACAGCCATATCGTTCGACTCACCTCCGAATCACTGGACTGAGAGTCTGTAGTGAATAGCTTATAAGCCAGTTAACAGCTACGCTACCCTAGCAATTGCTTTTGTATCGTGGTCATGTTACTGGACTGCGAACCACAAGGTCCCAGGTTCTATCCTCGCTCATACCAATTCGCCACACCGTTCACGCATTAAACTTTATTCCATTCCCTTTACATTTTGACCACACGCAATCTTTCAATCAATAGATGAAAGCAGCAAATACCGGAATTTAATGCATGTTCCGGATAGAAAATAATTCACTTAACTGCAGCGGAAATTACAATTATTCTAATCTTTGAGACAGTGCTGATACACGAGGTAAATACAATCTCGTGTTAATAGAGCATATCTCTCGAATTCCAATAATGCACAAAGGTAGATTAGCATTAATGAACTATGCAATTCAGTGTATCAATGCAATACTACACTACATGCAGAGTTTATGTTAGGAAATCGTTGAGCCAATCGTCACGTGAGTATATAAATCTAACAGACTGATTGAAATTAATCTGCATATTATTTGGATTTAAAGATAAGCTAGCATAAGCTGTTAAAACGAGGATTAATAGGAATACGTCATCTATGGAAAGTAAGATGTTTCATTGCCAGATGCATCATGATATTATATACTGACATTTAAATTCAATGGGTGCATATATTAAAACAGAATTTTAGTCTTTATTAAATTAAAATGAATATGCAGCTTTGGCGATTAGATATTTAATATTTTATTATCCCTATTAAATGGATAAGATTGAATGCCTATTTAATTATTATTTTACCTGTATAAATTATTTATAATAAAGAAACAAAAAAAATTAAATAATATACAATTAGCCAAATGACTTTTGATATCATAAATAACTGATGTTTAATAAAGAACGAAATAGCTTAAAATGAGGGGAAAGACATACACAGAAAGGGATGACAAGAACAACAATTTATTCTGGCATTCATACGATTAGGAAATAACTAAACACCAATTTCTAAACCCTTTTTCTAGCTCCCAGGACTAACAGAGATATAGAAACGTTGTTTATTTTTTCGTATCCATACATTATTTCTCTGTACTCTTTAAGAAATACGGAATATTAATTCAATTATAATATGCAATATAAATCGTCTCTAAACACTCTAACAAATTCTTTTTAAGTTTTGGTAGGGGACAGTTAATTTCCACACCCAAACTGCATTATTAGACTTATGAAACATTTTTTACATCTATAATTTGATAATAGTATAGAAATTCTAGTCAGAAAAAGTCGGAAAATAGTGTTTAGGAAAAAAGGAAAATAATAATTTTTTTCCTAAAGTATCTCAATACGTTGTTACTATTATGACTATATATACAGTAGTGAACGATCCACTACTGAATATATGTAACGATGTCTCTTATTCTAATTTAAATCCTAATTGATTTCCTAACTTTTATCGTAATTTTGCCAATATTAACTTCATTCTAAATGTTCTCTTATTTCCTGATCCATTTCCCACTTTTTATTCCATCAATTCTACACAAGCTCTAAAAAACTGCCGATTTCAGCATTTTCTCACGCTCTGATCGTAGGGATAAAAATCCGGACGACATTCCTTTACAGATACCTAAATTTCCTTTTCCTAAATCGATTTGTGGTAAGAAATAATCGATATGTGATCTCTATCAAAATCTCATATTAAAATCACTGGAGGAAAAATATTTCATCTCTTCTGCTCTTGTGTCACAATGTAGATAGATGTATCTTTGATAATCGTTTGTTTCTTATACAATTTATGCCTCCCGGGATGAAATAAATCGAAATTAATATTTCAAAAATTTCTTCTCTTCGGTCAGGCATCTGATAAATCATGTTTACATATATGACATCCTATTGCAGAATATAATTCACATTTCCTGTCTTTTATTCCTTACAGGTACTTTAATGGCTTACACCCTGGTATCAACTTGCGTTCTTTTATTGCGATACCAACCTCCCAGGACAACCCTAGTGCAACTCCTACCCGAATCTATCCGTTCCGCTTGTCCGACACCCTCTAAAGAAAACCCTGCTCCCGTATTCCCCGCCACTACAACCACCACTATCCACACTAAGCGGACGAATCGCTATGATTCCTCTGACAGCGACGAAAGTCCGCGAGGAGAACTCGGTTTCGAGAACCAGCGTCCCGACTTAATTCGGGATACCAACCACCGGGACGACGATCTCCTCATGAGAGGGGCAGACACGAGTTATGGGGCTGTACCTCCGCCCCAGCCATCGCAACCGCCTCCTCTTGCTTCGGCCTTCACTATTCCTCAAAGGTAAGGGGGGGGGTCAAATACAAGAATTAGAAATATTAAGGAAATTCAAGGACAATATTTGTATATATTAAACAAGATAATGCATATTATAAGCTAGTTCGAAAATAATATTTGTATATATTACGCAAGATAATGCGTGTATATTATAAGCAAGTTCAAAGACAATATTTGCATATATTAAGCAAGATAATACTTGTATATTATAAGCAAGTTCAAAGACAATATTTGTATATATTAAGTAAGATAATACTTGTATATTATAAGCAAGTTCAAAGACAATATTTGTGTATATTAAGCAAGATAATACTTGTATATTATAAGCAAGTTCAAAGACAACATTTGTATATGATAAGCAAGATCAAAGACAATAGTTGTATATGCCAAGCAAGTTTAAAGACAGTACTTGTATAGCACCGAAATTAGTCAATTTACAGATAATTTATCATCTGAAAGCGCATCAACTATAAAGATCGATCAATTGATTGGGGACAAAATTCTTCCACTTATTTCTATTGTAGAGACAAAGCTAAAATGGACAAAATGCATGAATATGATAAAGAACTTTTTGTACCTAAATTGTAAATAGAGCTCACATTGATGTGATTTATGTAAATTTGAAACTTTGCCATAATAAGAGAAAAAGAAAAGGAAGAAAAAAAAATCCGCAAAGATATCTTTGCGTGGATTCTTATATCTAGTCCATAACTTCTGTTAACAAATATAGTTTTAAATAGGGTATATTCCATCTATGTGTTATTGTAATTTAATTTTTTTTAATATACACGTTGGTTAGTATAAGAGACTCTTTCTCCGCTTTGAAATAATTTTTTAGAAGAACAACAGAAGTTTTTCAGAACATTCTAGCAGTTGTATTACTGTGATAAAATCAAATAAAATTCTTGATACTTCATGTACTGCTGTGATACTTTGTAAAAATTTGATACTAATTAAATACTAATGAATAAAATAATACTAATGAATATACTAATAATACTAATGAATGATACTAATTGAATTGAATAAGATTGAATGAATAAAATTATTTATGCAGATTTTGCATCCTCCAGTATAAATAGGTCGCAAAGTTTGAACTAAATCAGTCAAAGAGTTACCCTTGCAGATAATCTAGATAATCTGCAGATCATCCAGACTCATCAATTCTATCGAGGAAAATTATTTTAGTTGACACGCTGTTTAGTTTAAATGTAAATTATTTAGGTAGTTAAAACATTACCTGTCAGACGTTAAAGTTAAACGAGAACAACAGCAACTTCTATTATGCTTAAATTAACATTAAGATGAACATCTCTCTGTATACAAAATACAGTTCAATGAAGAATACTTTTATTTCATGATGTTTTTTATCATGTGAGAACATGATATTGTTTTGGTAAGGGGGTTTTGAAGCTCGAAATCGCATTAGCAATGAATATTGAAGTTCGAAATCGCGTAGTCAATAAACAAAACATAAATGGCAATTTTCAACATCATCTTTTAATCGCATATATTTTTTTACCTGCTTTTACCAGCATTGCATTATTATTATATATGCTTCTATGAAAGCAGAGGCGTTTTTAAAAGGTTGAACTGCTTTTACCAGTATTGCTCTATTATTACGTATGCTTCTTTCACAGCAGATGCGTGTTTAAAAGTTTGATGTAGAACTATGACATCATAGCTGTTATTTTATCTCAAAATCGGAAATCGAAATTCAAAATTTTGTTTGCCAGCTAGAAAAATTGAAAATGAAAATTTAAAATAATTATATATATATATATATAATTATATATATATATATATATATATATATATATATATATATATATATAATATTATATAGACAAGTAATGACTTAAAAATAATAATGTTCTCACATGATAGCTTGAAATTTGCGATCGTAGATTTCATTTTAATTGTGTTTTTATTTTTTATTTCATTTTATCATTTTATCTAATAAGGATATGAACAAAATGTTGCATCTATGGAGATAAAGATGATCCAAATCACTTCGTTATGTTTGTTTTGTAATAAAAATCTTTCATTTTGCCAAGCCTACCATAGAATACTTATTGTCTTACTGCCAAAATCTTGCATAAAATAAAAGATCCATGGCTTGAATAATAAAAATTCTGAAGTTTCTAGAAATCGGAAGGCAAGATATCCACAATCACAAAGAATGACTTTAAACTCTTCATTAACTTCCAAGAAAACTATTGTGAATTTTTTATAATATCTTAAACTCCCTTTACAAAACTTTTTTATATTTATATACTTCCTGAGGCTTAGAGAATGTTATTCAATTGTAAATTATCGGCAATTTATATTTATGATATGATTTCAACCATACATTTTATTAAATTACCATGAATTTCCCTGTGTAAATTGGTAATATTAATAAACAAAAGGTTATTATAATATATACTGAGAGTTGTTGAAGTATAATTTTTTTTTATTGATTTATTAATTTGGAGTAATTATTGGGAAATTCTATGTAAAAGTTATGGATGAATATTGAAATGAAACGCACATTTATTTTTTGATGTCTAAAGAGTCAAACTATCGAAAAAGAGCAATCAATAGATTATGTTTAATCCAATTACTGGAGAATGCAAAGAATAAGGAATCGATAAAATTGTTTAAAAAGATTTGTGTTATTAAGAAACTCAGTTTTTAAAAAAAAACATGCTAAAGTTATGATTTATTTCATTGTCGTTTATTTCACATTTTTCCATTCCATATCAATCAATATACGTCGAACTAATGGATTGCAAAGTTTTTGTTCTTCTAAAATATTCGTAATTGATCTTTATCTATTAGTTTTATTACTTTCCGACAAAAGAAAGGCTGTACAGTTTCAATCGATACTACTACTGTGAATCGCTTTTTATAAGAACTATTTTTTGTAATGTAAAGATAGACTCAAAAAGTCCGTTGTATTCCTTTTGTCGAATGTACTAGCTTTTTTATACTGGCATAAAAATAAGGAAAAGCATACTATCGTCAAGTTAATAATATGTTCTGAAACAACATTTTGGATTTATGTCAAGGAATCTATTATATCTAATGAAAGTTTTATATATATATATATATACGAATCTTTAAAGTCTCTGAAATTGATTGAAATGATGAATCATTGTTTGACAAGTAATGTTGGTACAATAGAAATGAAAATGTCTTAGAATAAAATTATTAGATTACTATAAAAGAACATTGTAAAAATAATTTTACAATAGCTTATGCGTCTTCAATATAATGTAAGAAACATAATGGTGTTAGCATTCCATAGGATTTATAGCTGCATTCTTGTCTTATCTCGATAAAATTCTGTTTTAATATTGACAATGGTATTATAAAACTGTGATGCCTTCTATCCAGATCATGCGATTGCCAAACTCTCTAACTATTATAGAGTTGGCAGTCACTTGAATTTAACTGTCTATTACAGACTATTTACACTGTATAATTTAAAATATCAATACGCAATTAATAAAATGGTAACTTTTTTTCTGACTACAGGACTTCATTCAATTTGAACTCTGATAGACTTACAGCTGCAATCGTGACTCACTTCTTTAAAGCTGTGTTTAGGTTTTCCTAGTAACATTGATATTGAAAAAAAGCCATATATTCACTTTATATCTTCAGATTTTTAAACCTTCTAATTATAGGAATGAAAATCAATTAATCTTAAGATTATCTTTATTACTGACCCAGCGTAAAAGATTATTTAATATTCAATCAACGTACAGTCCATCAACGTACTATTCATCTCAGGATCTCGAGACTAGTACTTTTCGAAGAAACTACTTTGCTAAGAGATGGTACGCAGAAAAATGAACAGTTGTTACGCCTTCTATTTCCACGAAGAATCCGAGATCACCCAATTGCTAAATGTAAACACCTCCTCCTTTTATCTTTCCTCTCGCCCCTATTTTGATGAAATAAACTTTTCCTGACATATGCGCAAAAGCACGGAAGGTTTTTACGAATCCAAGAATGAACATTAATTTTCTCTTTCTGTGTATAGAAATATGTAAGCAGACGAGAGTTTCTTAGCTTCGCAATGGAATTAGATATTTGTAGGAATAGGCTAAATCTTTGCTTATTTAATTATTTAAAATGAACAATATAACATTGGTGCTATACGATATATCCTTAATGTTGAAAGATATAATATTTCAATACTATTCGTATTATATAATGTTATTCTTATTTCATATTAATATAAGCCAATCATTTTTATCAACTCTGAATTTAATGAGTTCATCATAGAATATTGGATCTTTGTGATCTATTTTCAGAAGTATATATTCTTATGCCCATTGCATCGTTGGAGACAAAGGTGTTACATACCATTACATTAACTGTCTAGCCTGGAACAAAAATCTTTCATTTCTTGAAACCTAGCATAGGAGACTTATCAATCTGAAGCTAAAATATTTCTCAAAATAAAAGATAAGTAGCAGAAAGAATGAATATTGCTAAACTTTTGAAAGAATGAAGAGTTGATATCATCACTAAATATTAATAACTAAAAACCGTTTTAATACATTGAATAGTCATTGAATTATACATGGTAGAATTTTTTTGAACATGTATATTAATCCTTTTTTCTTACCTTTTTAAAAATTATTTCTTAATTTAATCCTCACTTCCTGTTGCGTAAAGGTAAAATTTATCATGTCGTTCACCATACAATGGTTTAAAAATGATAATGCAATATTCGCTCTCCTTCTTTCAATGATTTGACATACTAGTTCACTGATAGTAAGAGATAGATGTATTCATGGTAATAATGATAATTGTAAGAAAATGTAATAACCTCCATACAGATAAAATGTATCAGGTCGTTTCTCACCCAGTGCTTAAAGAATAATAGTACAATATTGGCTCCGATTCAATGAATTGTCCTAGTAATCCGTTGGTAGTAGTAAATAGATGGATTCACTGTAATAATAATAACTGTAAAACAATGGAAGAACCTACATACAGATAAAATTTATCAGATCGTTTCCCACCCAGTGATTTAATAATGACAATATAATATTGACTCTGCTTCACTGAATTACCCTCGTAATCCATTGGTAGTAATAAATAGATAGATTCACGGTAATAAATAGACAGATTCACGGTAATAAATAGATAGATTCACGGTAATAAATAAATAGATTCACGGTAATAAATAGATAGATTCACGGTAATAAATAATTGTAAGGCAATGTTATAATCTCCTTACAGATCATTGGGTTATATATTTCCTTGTATAAAATAGGGATGATAGCCATGTGATATTAAAATTGTGTAATTATGGACTTAACTATTGCGTGTTTAAAAATGTCTGTTCTGTGTTGCAGGATTATGGGTCGGCTGATGCGCATCCTCCCCTACCACTGGATCAACCCCGGCGAAGCTTCGGGAGCTACGGGTATCTTTGTGATGAAGATGGTGGGGGTGCTTTATTTGCTTGTTATTATCATGGATCTCATCGTGGTTTGCGCCATGCCTGCGCTCGAAAATCGCAGCGGGGCAGCCATCTTCTTCCTGCTCGTCTTCCTGTTCGGCATTATCTTTTGTTTGATTGTCATCTCTCGGCAACCCCAAACGAAGTGAGTCAGACAGTCGATGTATTGACATTCTTTAATTGCAATGCTTAATAGATGCGTACTACTGTGTGATGTAGCTTTTTCGAGTAAAAACTCGCCAAATGTGGCTAGCTATCAAATTTCAGTTGCAATTATTGGAAACGTTTTCTTAAGTGAGTCTTCGGTTTTTGCCCTTACTAACCAAGATGGTGAACGTTTGGCTAACATTTTAATGACTGAAGAAATTGGCTAATAGAAAGTGCCATAAAATTAATTCTAACCAATGATTTAACGGAGAAAAATATTCTCTGTTTAAATGATATACTTTATATAATTCACTTTATGTTTCTTATCATGTGATATATATAGGGACCGCCGGTCAAAGATATTCTAATATAACAGTTGGCGCAATATAGACAAATACGGCTCTTACTCCAACAAATCCCAATATCTATTCAAACAAGCCTAAAAAGTTTTGTTATTATTATCTTAATAAAAATTGGTACAATTAGATCAATCATAATAATAATTACTATATATTTTTTTAAGTATGGAAAAATATTAGAAATAAAAGCAATACGGTACTTGACAGCTAAAAAATAGTCCAGTTTCTTTCTTGCCTTGGTAATGATCGTTATTGTATTTGTAAAATTCACCTTTAATCACATGGAAGCCCATAGAAAATGTAATTAAAACTGTATTTAATTTTGTCACAACGCGTGTGAGTAAACACAGTTACTAAAACAAATAAAAATGAATTGTAAAATGCGTAATATTTTGTAAATGTTATGAAAATTAGAAGAAAAAAATGTTAGGACATAAAACTGACTTCACTTAAAAGATATTTTTTTTTAAATTTTTAAACTGGCATTAAAATAATGTCTATTTGCCATTTTTCTCTGACCTAGTGAGAAACAATGCTAAAGATTTGATAAATTTTGAAATACAAATCTAATTAAAATTTGAAACCCTCTTTTTGTGAGCACTTTCTATTCTAAAAATAACTTCTTTTCAAATTGTAATCTGTGGGTGCAATAATCTGGACGACAGAGTATTTTCATACTCATGCATTTTTCATTCTTTCGCATTTTTAACTTTCAAGATACACATCTAAGATAGTATCTATTTTATTGATATAAGCATGATAAAAATTTTTAATAATCATATTGTACTTCAAATTAAATATTATCAACAATTATTTAATTCTCAACAAGTATCTAATATTCTTAGTAATACATAACTTGATATAAGAGTTATGAAGTATTTTCTCATCATGTAAATTGTTTTACGATAGTCACAAGGTATCGATTAGTAATATCAGTGTAATCATTATAGTGCTAAACGATAGCTATTATTTTCATCATTGATAGTGGCATATACAGTGTTCAAATGAAAAGGTACGAAACGACACTGTGAATAATGAAGACTATCCCAAGTAGGCCTGAGCACAACGATCACATTGATTAACGAAGGATTCCTAGTTCCCAGAATTCCTGTGGCCGTGACGTGACCCAGTCCTTCACAGTTTCCTTGAGTTCGCCGTACGAGTTGAAGCGCTCCCTTTTCAAATGTTTTTTTCAGGGGACCAAACACATGAAAATCGCATGGCGACATGTCCAGGCTGTAGGGCGGATGGTCGAGCTGCTCCCACTTGAACTTGGCCAGTTAAGCGTGTGTGATCCTGGAGACGAGTGGACGCGCGTTATCATGGAGCAGAACCACACCCTCGTGAGTAGCCCCTGTGTTTTGTTCTTGATGGTCCTGCGTAGTCTTCGGAGTGTCTCACAGTACATATCGGAGTTAATGGTTCTTCTGTACTCGAGGAATTCAACAAGTAGCGGACCTTGGACGTTGAAAAAGACGGTGAGCAACATCTTTCCTGCTGACGCTACGGCTTTGAACTTTTTGGGGGGAGGTGATTATGTGTGCTTCCACTGTATGCTGTCCCGCTTTGTCTCTGGGTCGTAGTGATGACACCAGCTCTCATCACCTGTGACTATCCGATCCTGGTAAGCGGGGTCTTCATGATACCGAAACAGATGCTGAAGTGTTAGCCTCATACGCAGTTCTTTGCGCTGGTCGGTCAGCTGCTTCGGAACTCAATGCGCGCACACTTTCCGATAACGCAACCTGTCGTGAGCAATTGCTCACACTGTTCCAACGTTGACAATCACCTTCACCGCCAACAATCGCAATGTGACACGCGATCACTTCTTACTAAGTCTTCCACCTTGTGATGTGTTTGCCTGGACTGGTCTCGAATCATCAACCAAACTCTTACGGCCTGCACGAAAACGGACACTCCATTTTCTCACTGACTTGTCTGACACGCAGTCTTTACTTGGTGACCATCCGGCGATGAGAAGCAGCCAGTGTAACATCTTCCGCTGTCAGAAATTGGATAACGCCGCGCTGCTCCTCAATCGTCTAGTTTTGCTATGCTAACGCCATCCTGTCTCATATGCACCGCCACGTCAATTGAACGGCACTCTTTATAAAAGATTCAGCGCTCTCCTGCGCATGCGGGTGCCAGCGCATGCTCCAATCTACTAGATGTCTCGCTTCGTTCTCCCATAGAGGCATAGACAAATATGTTAACGGTCACGTTGTTACAACGTTTCATTCCTTTTCATTTGAACACCCCTTGTATTTCTACAATGTTTATTTATTTTTCCAATGAATATTCTATAACATTTTGTTCATGGAGAAGTTTAAATTATATATGATATTAAAATCATACTTCTGTCTTTTTAACTTTTTAAACTTTCTTCATACAATATATATAAATTCAATAGTTGTTTCACAGAGCTAACACTAAAGTGCAGATGCTCTATAATACATAAGTTAATTTATTGTCTAGCAATTGTTTTATTGCTGTTTCTTTTAAATTAACGACAAATTTATTAATCATATTTTATAATTTTTTGCACGTTTGCATTCCATTTGATTTTTTTTTTTTTTTGTATATATACTCGACGGGTCTGAAATAAAATTACCCTAAATAAATCTTTCACAATGAAGGAGTTTTTTAAAGATTTACAATAGATACAAATAAATTAGAATTTATTTGGAATTTATGATGTAACTTGAAAGTCATTCAATTATATAATTAAATAGAGTTTAGATTGTGTTAAAAACATCTTGCCATTTTTATAATATATTGTTTAAAATTACTTTTAAGTTTTAATGTTAATTTTTTATAGGTGAAATATTAAAATCTATTTTTCCAAATTAAATGTTGCTTGTTTGTCAAATTTACTATTTCAAGCAACTAATGTAGAATTAAATTTAAAAGCAATAAAAAAACTTCACTTTAGAAACTGGGAAAGAAAATTGGAGATTTTGTGATTCACATAACCAAAGAGTTCTGAAAGGACTTATTCCTATCCTGAACGCTTAACGGGTTAATTTCTAGTTCGCTAATTTCAGAATATTAAAGAATAGTTAGAATGAAATATTAAAGGGTTCATTTATATTTTGCATATTTTTTCTTCGAATGATTTCATTATTTAAAATCGATTCCACCTATTACAGATGCGACTTGAAATTCAAAGCTCCTTGTGTTCCTTTCATTCCTGGCATAGCCATAACAGTGAACATCTACCTTATTTTCAAGCTTTCTGTCCTCACACTGGTGCGATTTTTACTATGGATGAGCGTAGGTGGGTATGGCTTTCTCTTCTTCTCTCACACCGTATAACTTACATGGAACCTTTATTATAGTCTGTGTATTTTCTGTAGGCGGTTCAAGGTCACATTTTCTGCCACGTTACTAGTACTAGACAACCAATAACGAGGTAGAACATGTGACCTTGAACCGCTTACAGAAAATACACAGACTATAGTTCAAGATAATTTGTGATATCACCACTACATTGTTCGATATTTCGAATTCGTTCAAGATTTTGTAAGTTCAGTTGAGTTATATTAACGCCCCATTCTTAAGCAACACTAGGACCATTTAGGAACAGACTTTGTAATTTTGAGCCGTGGTCAGATTACAAGGATAAGCAAGCACATATCTATCGATTTCATGCCGATTCTTAATCGATATACAAGAGCAGTGACATTTTTAAATTTACTGTGGAAATTTTTAAAATAATCCATAAAAAAGTGTACTGAAAAGATTTTGATTATTTTTTTATTTTGAAATTTATTTCATGGAATCCTGAAATAAATTGTTCTCGATTCCCCTGCCAAATAGAGTATGGAACAAAAAATTAATTAAAATATTAAAATAGTATATTGTCATAAAGAATACAAATGTTCAATATTTCAAAGCTTTAAAATATCGGAAGTAGAACAAAAACTTAATTTTAAAATTCATTCATTACAATAAGAAAATGTGTAAATCCAATAAAACAAATGAAATTTATAATAATATTTTAATGGATAGTCTAAAATAGAAAAGAATATTGTTTCTACAAACAGTGGAGGCTCTATTTATCGAAGCCTTATCACTTCACTTTTTTATTACAAAAGTTTCTTAAATAGAAATTTGTAAATGAAATTGTAAATATGAGTGGAAAAATCTGAAACTTATCTATTCACTTTATTGACTTTGACACATATCTTAAACCATGAAAAACATTTGTAATTTTTTATAAGGGCTTATGTATTTTTATGTTTATGTTCATTTGTATAGTTCCAAATGATGTTGGAAATTCTTCTTGGAAAGTTTGTTCATTATCTTTTCATTATTTTCTTCATCGCTCATTGTAATGTCTGTATTAAATTTTGTAATTCTTTGCAATATGATGATCCGCAAAATATTCAGCTGTCAAAATGCCTTCATCAATCTGGAGATAATTAGACAACGGCATTGTTACTGAAAGTGTGTGTGATATCGCCTCTCCGATCTCTGATACAATCTCTCTGATCCAATGTCCAAAGTTGTATTCACAACGCTTACATTTCTATCATTCAACGTCAGATATACTATTTACAATGATTGACCATATATCACACATTCATCTATTGCCATTCTTATAATACAAACTAATTTCTATTACGATTTTGTCTAATTTTTCTTTTTTTAAAAATGTTCTTAGATTAGTATCGTTTCGATAATATTCTAGAAACACCTAGAGAAATTTTCTAACCTTTGATTTCTTTAGTCGTTATGATTTAATCATTTTATTTTAGACAGATAGAAATATGAAATTTATGTCTTGTCCAGTGTAATCAACGAAAGTTCATACGCCAGTTAATTAATCTAAACCAACAAATTAATTAACATACTAAAAGAATACAAACCTACTGATTCAGTGTACGAAAAAATAAATTATTTTGAGAAACTAATGAGATGTAAAATAATGTGTAATTAATGCATGTTATATCGTATGAAATATTGTAAGCATTTGGCATTTACAAATTCTGGACTGATGTATAATTAATCAGCTATACTCTTAATAGATGATAAAACAGTTCTATGTATTTTCATTAAATATGAGCAATTAATTAAAGAAGAACAATTAATTAAGCTAATGATGAGATGTAAAATAATGTGTAATTAATGCATGTTATATCATATGAAATATTGTAAGCATTTGGCATTTATAAATTCTGGAGTGATATATAGTTAATCAGTTATATTTTTAATGGATGATAAAACAGTTCTATGTATTTTCATTCAATAGGAGCAATTAATTAAAGAGCAATTAATTAAGCTAATGAACAGTTGTACAATCATTCCGATACGAGGATCTAATAAAATATTTTTACAGCTTTCAATGATATTTATTATTTATTTCCAAATGCCACAGGATGCTTTGCTTCATTGTTGGAGTATTTTTACTCTATTATACAATACTGTGAATCTTGAACGATTTTGTAAATATGTTCTAGAATATATTTTTAATATTATAATTGCATATGTACTCTTTCTTTTTCAAATTTTGCAAGATTATTTACTTTATTATAGGAATATTTTTATTCTGATTTACTTTATTGTTACAATATTTTTACTCCATTGCGCAATATAGTGAATTTTAAATGATATTGTAAATATATTCTAGAATATTTATTATTATAGTTGCTTATATAATCTTTATTTTTCACATTCTACAAGATTCTTTACTTCGTTGTTGCTATATTTTTATTCTATTTCTCAATATTGTGGGAATTGAACAATATCTTAAATATAATATAAAATATATTTTTTATTATAACTCTATCTGTAATGCTGCAATAGTACAGATATATTGTTCATAATATATTTGTACTATATATATGTGCTATATATATCACAGAATTTATTAATATTGTATAACTGATGTGATATTAATGGTAGTCCCAATGCCATTTGACCTCCTTTTTATAAATCAGATGTGATTAAATACAAAATATTTTTTCAATAATAGGTAATTACTTTTATTCAAATTAGTTATTTAATAGTAAACCGATGCTTTTGATAAGTAATGAGTAATAAAACGAATCATAATTTTTCATAATTTTTTTTATTCTTATAATTTGCTTATTCTTTCTCATTGTTTCTTTCTCATTTCTCCATAGCACAAAAAAATGAAGTAGTCATTAAGCTATCGAATAAGATATTTTTAAATATAGTTTATATTTAGTAATGAAATATACAATGTCATCTAACAGGCTGAATGTCTTGTTGGAGAAGTTGCTTACAATAATGAAGCTTGCAATTATCTTCTCATCGCATGAAAGTGAAATAGATCTTTTAAAATAAATTTCATTTAAATTTTCATTATTTTTTCTAGAATTTATTATCGTAGAATCTGATTATCATTTCTAGTTTCATGATTTATTTTTAATACTAATAATGTTGTTGTTGTTTTTTTATCTCAGGCCTTTTCATGTATTTCTGGTACGGCATCAAGAACAGCTCACTTGAAATGGAAACAGACAAACCCTTGGAACTAAAAATACCCCAAGATCGCGCGGACAACCTCTGTCCACCAGACAACCAGTACATGATGGCCGGTGCCGGGACCGGTGAAGTCGTTGAAGAAGTCGGTTATGCCGAAACTTATGCTGCTCCAACCCACAATGGCTATGTCGCCCAGCCGGATCCTTTAGCGGCTGATCCCTGGTCACAACCAGATCCTTTGGCTGAGAACCCCTGGTCGAAATATAACTAGTATTCATAATGTGCTAATTATTAGTATTAAAATTTTTTTGAATTTCCATTGCGGGACATGTCTGGATTTTTTACTTGTCGGACACTCACTGGTTCTAAAGTAAAAAATCTGGACACTGCCCCCCATTTTGACGGAAGAAAAATAATAACCAACCATACATCGACAGAACTGTTCAGCAACTGAAAAACGGCATGATGCCACCCTGCAAATCACAATATGCATATGTAGATATATATATTTGTATTGTATGTGAGGAGAGATTCTGGCCCAGCTACGTGCTACGCGTTTCATTTTTGCACAATATTTACTAAATTAATGTTATAATATTAATTTAGTTTCATTACTATAATTTCATAACAGATTTAATTTATAATTATTTGCTTTTCTTATAAAATTGTTGAAATTTTTTTACCTTTATATGATGAAATATTGTTGATGTTTCCCTTAAGTATATAAGATATATTCATTTTTAAAAAATTACTTTGGATTTTAACATGGGATATTTTATTGATCTTATATGTGAACATTATATATGTTCGTTTTATATGTATTCATATTATATTCTTCTAGATTAAATTAATGATAAATCTCAGATAAGTGAATCTCTAGCTAAAAGCGTTTAATTAAAAAAATTTGAAATAATATATTAGTGTTGTAAGTTGGTGGAAATATATCATGGCAAGAATTTTAGCAAAGATAAAAATAGTTCGAATGATGTGTAAGACATGTTTGAAGGGGCTTGGCTAAAATCCAAGATCTGCATTAAACAATAAACTACTGTAAATCTTATCAGATGATAAAATTAGTTTTAATAAAAAAAAAAACATTTTTTTTTTTTGAATTTCAAGCAATATTTCAGATTTTATAACGAATATGGCTGGAATCATTCACCCAGTGGTTCAATAATAGCACAATACTTTAATATTGAACACGGTTGAGTTATATTGTGCAACGTCCTATAAAAATGTCACACAATATCCTACAATAGAATAAAATTAAGCATTTTTTTTCTAATATTTTTAGGATTTGCTGCATTATGTTATAAAAATGAATGGAAGCATTATAGGATATATAAAGGTACTTAAATTAATATGAAAAAGAAATTTTAATTTAGTTGATGATTGCAAAAGTAGAGCACTTCATGTAAAATTAGAAATTTTTCTACCAGATGTTTTCTACCAGAACTAATTTAACATTAAAAAACAAAACTAAATGACCAAATTTTGTGAAAAAGTAAAAAATATATTGTTTCTTAAACGAGCAATAATTACCTGTTCAGACACTTTACTATGAATAAATTTTTCAAAAATATTTTCGTTTTCGCTAATGGCCAATCTCTGACAGTAATCTGAGGAATTCACTTATTTACTGTTGCCACAGCATCTGATTCCGGGTGTTTATTGTATTTAAATTTTGCCAGGCTTAAAATTTTTTAAATTCTATGTCTACGAGTAGAAAATAAGAACTGATAAAACTAACTACTATAATGATGTACATACGGTATTTCTTAATGATATGTTTACAAACTTCTAGGAGTAATAGGGTATATCAAATGACTCGGAATAGCATAGCAACGCTGAGTCAGAAATACTTAGCAGACACGTTAGAAAACAGCATGCGCGCCAGATGCCGGATCTATTTATTTTAGCATTACAAAACAAAACGACTAATTATGACAGAGGTGACGTCAGAAGATCCAAAATTTAGAAAAAAACAATGTCAAAATTGTGAAAACACCTTCATAAATGATTCAAGGCCCATCTTACACATTAACTGGAATGACAATAAAATACCAGTATGAAGCGATTCACTTTACACATAATTTTTTCCATTCAGGGAAAAAAAAATACATTAGGTAAGTGAGTCTTAAATGAATTCTTTTTAAATAAAAGATTAATAGAATTTTGATGACGCCATCTATGTGCATATACTAGAACGGTAGAAAGGTTCTCTATAAATAAAACTGTGCATAACAGAACTAAATTTTAGGTATGTAGACAACATTATAATATCACTGGTTATGATAAAATTATGTTCATGTGGACAATTTTAAGGCCATTAATTATCATTGAATCTTGCTTTGGAATACTTAAAGGAAATCTCTTTGGAAACAGTTGGGGATTCTACGCATAACTAATGCCATCAACCGCATCTGGCAAGCATTTCCGACCCAGCATTGTCTTATGATTCCGAGTCGTCTCGATACATTCTATCCGTCCTAGAAGTTTATTACTTGAGTGCTGAAATACTCAAACAATGAAAAAGTGTGTATGACTATAAAACTCAATGTTTATGTACCTTTGTAGCATTATCATGAATAATTTAAGTCTTTTTACATCAAAAAGCAGATTCTTGATTTTAACCTGAGAAAGAAATACTATTTTATGTAAGGTATAAAGCAATATGTTTTGATAATATAAAAGTGCAAAGCAAAGATAGAAGATAAGGTCTAGAAATTTTTACTCACTGCCAATTTTCTTTTATGCAGAGATATCCTATTTTTAATGTTAAATACCTATTTGTTGCAGGTGTGATATCTGAAAATCCTGTTCAAACCTGTTATTCCAATCTTACTTAATGACAACATTAAAAATTATTAGTGAAAAATTTGATACATTATTTTCTTTCATTTTAATAATAGTTTGCTTAATTTTTGCTTTATTAATATCACTAGAATTAATGCGAATTTCTCTCTTATAATAGAAAACTTTATCTGTGATTTATTTTATTTTTATCTTTTATAGATTATGATCATAAATTTGAGATTGAAGCCATTTTATAAAATTAATAAATATTAAAGTGAAACATAAAGCCTGTTTCCTAATAGGTTTATGCAATAAATAATATTTTGCAAACTGTAGTGTAATTAAAATATATTTTAGTGCAAGATATTTAACTGTTAAATTACTTTTAAACAAATTTAGTTTGATTTTTGATATTTCAAATTACTGAATTCATATGAAAGTTAGAAAGTATATTAAAATCAATTTCTTTCTCAAATATAGGTAAAGTGAATTCGATTTTAATAAAATTTCTTTACTACATAATAATATTTGCTCCTTAAATTTTTATTTCTCCAAGTTCTAGACAAGCATCATAGCTTTATTACGTGTTTTAAAATCTTATAAAATTCGCAAAAGTGTACTATTTTGTAACCCACGGGAGCTTGAGCCTCGTACCTCCATGAAAAATAACTGAAAGTAGAATTACACTATTCTCTTTATTCTATTGCAATAAGAAAATTCAAAAGGAATGACAGGTCAAATGTTTTACCCTTGAACTGAGAGAAGCAACGAGCAGAACCAGCAACACTAAAGCCTAATAACCTAAAGACAATAAAAATGACAACTGGAAAGCGTGTGACCGTGATGAAAATCATGTGGTCTTCTATCTGAAACTATTGCTATCTCAACATAAACAAAGCTATCATACTGACTGCAGTCTGCTCTCTAAAGCCAGATAGTAAAAATGTAAATGAAAGGCAATGGGCAGAGCCAGAAGCACTAAAGCCTAGTCACCTAAAGACAATGAAAATGGCAGCTGGGGAGCATGTGACCTTGATGAAAGTCATGTAGTCTTCTGTCTCAAATTATTGCTATCCCAACATAAACAAGACTCAAGGCTATTATACTGACTGCAGTTTGCGCCCTAAAGTCAAGGTCTAGCAGCTCTAAAGCCAGATATTAAAACGGGCAAATGAGAGTAAAAAGGCACATAATCCTAATGGAGCCACGTTGTTTTCTGTCTGCCACTATTGCTATCCAAAAGTAAAAAATTACTTAAGGTTATCATACTGCATGTATCTTGCTGTCTAAAGTCAAGGTCATTTAGAGATAGCAAAACTGATGGCCTGAAGGCATGTGAGTTTGATGGAGTCGCATTGTTTACTGTTTGCCACTGTTATTATTCTAATGTAAATGAGATTTAAGGCTATCATACTGCTTCTAGCTTGCTCTCTCTCAGAAGTGCATTGAATAAAAATTAAAAATTTTCTATTTTAGTGTAAGAATTAGAAAATACAACTTTTTTAGTATTAATTTCCATTATCGGAAATTTAGCTCTTTTCCTATATGGCAGCATAATTTATTTGTGTCCATGTATTATTTGTCAATGTGTATTTTCTCAGTGTTTGTATTTACTTTTTAGAATATAATTTAGCTGTGATATCTAAGCACAAGAGGCATGTACATGCCAGTAATTTCAATATCTATGCAACCAAAATCGAATATTGTGATGTTTATAAGATTTTACAGTCTGCATTTATTTTTGAGTCTGTACATTTGCTTTAATCATTTAAATTCTTTCATTGAAGATTCAAAACTAACTATTTTAATTTATCACTTATTTGATAAAAAGCATTTATCGCCATAATGTGTTTGTTTTCTTAAATAAACAGAGTGATTTAAAATAAGTTTATTTTAATGATATCTATTATTTATTTTTATAGAAATAAAATAAAATATTTGAATTAGTTGCTTCAAGATGAAAATATAATTTTAAGTTCGAAAATAATTTCAGGAGGGATTACTAAAATGGTTTTAATATTCTTTTAGAATTGGCAAAATAAATTTAATTTTTCACTCAACAAATTCTAGAAATAAAAAAAAAACGATTTTTATCACGATAAAAGAAATTCAATAATTTCAGTGTTTTAGTTTTAAGATATCGAATAAATAACATTATCGAAATTGTTTATAACAAATCCCATTTTGCATATCGTATATTTTTATAATGATAATTAGCTTAATTAGGAACTGAATACATTGGTGCGCAATAAATAATTTTATTATTTGAATTCGTTGCAAGTCCATAGCATAAATTATAGATCGGCACAGAATGATATAATCGATTCAATATAATCGTGATTTGATATAATCGATATCTGTTCAGGTGGGATATGAAAGTTTCATTGCTATGTTAGTACAGGACCGAAAAAAAGAGAATAAAACTGTATATTCAAATAAAAGTAAACAAAATTATTTGGAACTGTAAGACAAATTTCAAAATAAGATATTATAACATTTTTTATAGCCTTAACTAGTTTTTTACCCTTTATTGAAATGCCTTATGGTCCTGTTAGAAAGAAATAATGTAACTGTTTCCAAACCTTGTCCCATTCCTTTCTTTGACATGGATCAGACAAAATCCATAATGATTTGTTAAGATTAAAATCTAGTTTACACTTGGATAGTTACAGCAGTAGTTGAAGGATCACGTCTTCTTCAGTCAGCAAATGAGATTATAAGACAAATAATCTCGATTAAAATACGTCACCCTTCAAAAACTGCTATTATTACCTCAATCTGCACTTGCTTTTATGATCATTTTTGAATAGGAAATATTTTTAAAATAATATTTCCTGGTAATCTCCAGCAGATAAAAAATATAATAATATCACCCCTTCACTTTTTGATATATGTGTTTTTACTGAAACATTTGTGTGCCTCTAATATTATTTTTAATATTTTTTAAGTAATTTGATTAGCTTTCTTATTGTTTGAAAAATTTTATTGATAATATTTCTGTGGTATTATTTAAAAGTATGAGCATCCTTTTATAAATATTAATTCTCCTTAAAATATATGATTAAATGCGCTATTTAGTATTCATATTTTTTGCTTCGAATTAGAATATGATAGTTCAATTAGATAAATTATCTTTGCTCATTTTCACTTTAATGATTTAATTTATATTGTAGTAAATTTATAGAACTTCTAAAAAGGGCAATAATGGAATAATATTTATTATTATTTTTTTTATTTATCTCTATGATTTATAGAAAGTAAATTAAATTAATTATTTTTACTCATTTTGATTTTAGTTATTTAATTTATATTGCATTAAATTTATAGAAATTCTAAAAAAGGCATATAATGAAATAATATTTTATATTATTTTTTTTATTTATTACAGATATTTATAGAACTGAAAATATGAATTTTGGTCTCTTATGAATGAAGCAGTTTCATTTAATATCTTCCGAGTTTAAACGTTTTAACATATTCTTAAGAAAAATAATCTAAATATTACAGGATTTTGAAATATTTGGTTAAATTATCATTTAAAAATTATAGAATTTAGGTTTAATCCTTTTTATGGATTTTGATAAGAATTTCCTTATAATTTTTCATTCAGTTTACTCGGTAACAATTTAGTTTTAAACTAGCTTATGCTAATCCCAATAAGAACCACAGCACATCGATACTACTATGCACTTTAAAAAGCAATAAATATATTTTTTAAAGACAAACGTCAAATTTCCTGCACAAAAAGCTATAATAGGGCTTGAAATTGACTGGTAACATCCGCAATGAATATATATATTTAATGAATACAAATAAAAAAAGACTAATTTTTTGACTACGATAGCAAAGGTTATTTTTGATGAAAATTCCGCCTTTTTAGTGTTTGTCTAAGTGTTTCCTTAAGTGTTGGTCACAAAATTCAATAAAAAATATCGCATTTTAGACTGATTGTTGTTAGTGTGAGTTTTTTTAGAAGCAGGTAAGTCTTTCAGGACGGCAGAGTTTTGTTTTCACATGTCGTTAAAGTAAAAGACATGTTAAAGATCAAACATGAATTTGATTGGTTTATTTTGGGTTATCATTATTTGATTTCTTTAAAATATTACGCTTTTCAGTTAAATGCTTTAAAAAGACTATATTATATAAATTCCGGTCCTTGCAATTTTCTTATTAGAAATTTCAATAATAAAAAGAATAGAATAGAATAAAATTAAAATTTTTAAAATTTACTTAAAATATATTATTTATTCGACTGTGCAATTTTATTTTACATATTATATGAACTTTTTCTGTTCCTACAGAAAACATCGCTAAACAGAGTTACTTTTAACATACATTTAACTGCTCTATTTTTATTTAAAAAGGCACCACGTTTTTGAGAATAAAATAGAGCTCCGCTTACATTTCGAATCATATAAAAACAGTAGTCAAACAAAATAATGTCAGCAAAGAACATCAATGAAATTATATTAGTGATAGCCCATTTCCCATTTAAAAATTAATCATATGTAAGGAAAAAAACAGGCTAATCATCTTCAGACTAGCCTAAATAAAAATTTGAAAATAAACCTGCTGTCCTGCAATAGCTCAAATTTATATTAGAAATTAATCCCAATATACAAAATAAAATTAAATAAATCAAAAAGGTAAAACTGGAAACATCAGAGTAAAGCTTGAAGACATATTTCAATCAAAATAGCAATTAGATTTCGCCATTTTTTTCACAAAATTTTAAATAGCAATCGCGTTTTTCATGTGGTATTCGATTAGTCAATGTAATTAAAATACATACTTTTATAAATAGGGCATTTATTTTACTTATACGATAGGTCTTAAAAATCACTTAGCAAACAGTAAAAAAAAATGATTAATGCGCATTATATGTGGGGCCTTATAGTTTAAAATTGTGCATCATGTATTTGAAAATCTAGGACAAATTTATCAATTATGTTATGAAGCTTCACAATATATTCCTTTAAACATACAATGACTTAATAATTCTTAGTCATATATTCTATCTATATTTTAATTAGCTATATATCAGCTGTATTTAATATAATAATTATTAGAATTATTACAATTAGCTTAGAAATGTGTTATCTTCTTTTATTGTATAAAATGTAAAATATTTTGTAAATAACATTCGTATCATTTTTATAAGATGAAATGAATTATAAATGCATCATTTTTGTTTCTAGTTATTTTGGAGAATATTGTTATGTTTTATTCTATGATTTAAAACTCAGTTATTATTAAATACCACAACAAAATGTATAATGAAAAAAACAAACTGTAATAATATATTCTGCTTGCTGTAAGGCATTTTAATGTTTTTCTTAGATACTTTCAAATATTGTCATTGTTAGTTACATAAGTGTGATTCAATTGTGAAAGTCGACAAAACCTTTAGCAATATTAAACAAATGTATCGCAGTTAAATTTCTCAGGAAATTACTTAAAGAAAAGTTGAATTGAAGATTTTCATTGCTGTCAAAGGCAACTCAATTTGACAGTATTTAGTAAACCGCATCACCTGTGTGTGACGTCATGTGTATTCTTACGCCACTAAGATTTTATAAAATTAAAATTTTTTTATTTAATTTCCTATTAAGTATCATGTCGATAATTGATGTTTTAATCTAAATTCTATAGATCTATACCAATATTATTTCAAAACAACTGCATCAAATTCAGAACTACTTAACTAAGCGTAATGATACATTCTCATAGATTGAGTTGCCTTTGACAATAGTTTCGAAATTTGTTTTGTAGGAAGTAATTGATACTGTAGTGATTATGCATTGAATGAGATAGTGTTGATTTTCATTAGAATGAACTAAATGTGAATAAAATTTTTTCTAGTGCATATTTCAGCAGAAGTTATATATACATATATATATACTTATATAAATGTGCACAATGTGTATGTGAAATTGAATGCATGTGTTGTGCTTTCTTGAAATATTTTTACATAATTTTTTTAGATGTTTCTCTTTCTCTTGTGCAAGTGTACTTCCTCCACTGGATTTAACAATTCTTATAAGTGTTTTCATAATATGATGTGCATTTCAATGTATTGTAAACTGCATGTCCATCTTTATCGTATTTAAATGTATAGTGTGTGCGTGATTAGATACATTTTCTTATTTCTTGGAGTATATTGGTTCACATACAAAAATTATACATTTGAAGGAAGCTAAAATGAAGCACGCTTACTCCATCATATTCTAATTTTTAAAAAAAGATGTATTTATTCTGAGAATAAGCTATCCTTGGAAATATCGGAAAGCTCTTATGCGCAAAATAGAGAGCAGTTTACTATTTTCTATGCAAGTGAGAAAAAATAAAATTAAAGAAAGTGATTTTTTTTTCCTGTGAAACTAATTTTTTTTTATTTTTCAAAATAGTAAAATATTTTATGAGTAATTCAGCATATCAAAATGTTAAAATTAATGAAATTCTCTATTTACTGTGATTCTAGGTAATTCATTCACGAGTACATTTTTGATTTTAAGAACTGATAAAACTTGAGGTTTAACCGATTGTTTTCTGCGAACGATTTTTCCCCGAGTATTTAACTATTCCTCTGTGTAAAATATTTCTATTTTGTAAAAAAAGGTATTTAATGACTTTCGGAGATCATACAGACTATTTACATAGAATTAAGTTATTTTACTCTATGTTCTTTTCAACAGAATAATTTTGTTTTCAAAATGTAAGCCCATTTTTTAATTTTGATCCCCCATTTTTTTTTTCATTTTAAACCCTTTTTTTACTATAATACTCGAAAATCATCATTATTGTTATCATTAAGTATAAGTAAAATTAATAATTCTGGTTAATGATTGTAATTATTTGCAAACGAATAGTAACACTTATTAACTGGAAACTTAATTACATCTCCTAAAAAGGAATTTAATCATAAATGAATTATTAGTATTCGATGATAGTTTCTTTCTATCATATTCTTTGTATATATAATTATTAACTGAAATACTTTATTATTAGCAAACAAAATAATAATATTATGATCTTTAAATATTTGCAAAAAATATATATAAATAAATATATAAAATAGAAAATCCCTATAAATTCCTGGGCAATCTAATTATTCTTGGAATAATAGTGTCATAATATATAAAACAGTAGATTGTAAGTTATATCAAAATATATATTAAATAGTATTATGAGAGTGTATCACTTTATAAGAGAAACTTTATAAAATTCCAAATTTAGCTATAATGAGATTACTTCTGTGAACTATTTCTAGATTGGATTTTTTTTTAATTTGATACTTCGCCTCAAAGACGAAAATTGTTCTTATAATTAGATTATGCGTAGATTAGGAATATGCGACATGTTAAAACATGAAAAAAATTATTGGGAAATTGAAAATAGCAAGCAAAGAAACAACTTGTGAAGTCTTGAAACTATTCCATTAATTCAAATTAAATCAAATAATTGACGATTTAGTGTAGTTATAATTTTATCAAATAATTAAAAGAAACAAAATAGAAATTCAATACATTTTGGTTCACTTTTTGCAAAGGGAACATTGCACTAGTTTCCCTAATATAAAATAATAAGGTTATATTGGTGTAAAAAAAATAGGATTTGAAAAAAAAATTTATATACATATTCTTTTCCTTTTTTTCACAAAATTTATTACTTGTTTTTCAAAAAATTCAAATTTTTCATTAAATTAATTAGTGTATTCTATATTTTTAAAATATTTTATAAAATATAGAATATAATGATGTCTATATTTCAAGCCCATTCTTTTATTTGGCATAAACCGATGTCATTTTACTATAAATATGCAAAATTTTCTATTTATTTTTAAAAATACACAATTAATTAAACCAGTCTACAAAAAAAAATTATCATAAATAATTTTTTCTCTGAATAATTATATTTGAAAAGTAAACATATTTTATTTAATTACCTCAATTATCTAAGAATTATTCTTGATTTATACTTATAAATACTACTGCGAGAATTTCTTTTATAAATCTTTTTCTTTAACACAATTTAGTCATTTTCGTACGAAATGAAAATTTCTAAAGAAAAATTCAAATGTTAGATATATTCAAAAAATGTATGTTGAAAAATTATTTCTTTGTTTATTAACATATTGTTAATACCAAATAAATTAATAAAAAACAAGAATGAAGCATGGTAAAGAACGTATTAGCCACGTTAATATGTCGTACAAAGAAAAATTGAGGTAATCGAGTTAGCCCCATCAATATGTCGTAGAACAAGAAAATTGAGGTAATCGTGTTAGCCACGTTAATATGTCGCAGAACAAGAAAATTGAAGTAATCGTGTTAGCCACGTTAATATGCTGTACAACAGGAAAATTGAAATAATCTTAGCCCATTGTGTTATAAAAACGCCGCGTTTAATCAATTCTGGTTGAAATTTTTTGTTATAATAAATACATTAATTATTAAAAATGCAATTTTTAGCTAAGATCAATAATGATATTGATTTGAAATAAAGGACTCATTGCGGTTTGGAAAATATTTATATTATTAAACAAGAAAAAAAGCTTTAAATGGACATGTTTGTGATTTTTTCATGAATCCAAATGATCTACGAGTAAAAAAATAAATCGCTCCAATCGCTAGTGCCTTGGTTGAACTTGCATATTCTCCTATATGTGAACATATCAAAACTTGCCAAATGTAATTTAGTTGCAACGATCTATTTTTAAAACAGCGGAAAGCAGGATGTCTTGCTTTGGAAGCATTGCATTGCTTTCATTTAGTTTAGAACTTAGCACATGTCAAATTGCCTTTCCAGTAATAAACGAAAATCTTGCGTTGAGGTTTATAATATTTTTCTTACTTAAACAGAATTTTATATCTGTGTATCTATGCATTTTTCAAACTAAAATAAAAGAGCATATAATGATTGCTAGTACTTTAAGAGTATATTAAGAAATAAGAAATATATTCATAAATTTTTTATGCTTTTTTTTTAAATCGACTTGAAACTCATCTCAAAAATTAACAAAGAATCAGCATGTATTTGATTTGTATTTTTTACATCCTGAATATGTAAGCAAATCAATATTTGTTGTTGTAATTTAATTAGAGGAATTGAGATCATTATATTATTGTTCCTTAGAAATAAAATTACAGAAAGAAATTTTGAAGCAATATACGAAATAAAATCAAATATTGAATTCTAAAATTATTTATACATTTAATTTAGATAAAAAAAGTATTATATATAACAATAAGGCCATGGAAACGTTAGTAATAAAAATAAATTGATCTCTAATAATTTATTTTACTAATTAAAAATACTCACCTTAATTAACTTTTAAATAAATAAACTATGCAATTCATTATCCATTATAGTGCCGATAATAATTGCCTATTTTTTTGTCCAAATATTAGTGTACTACAAAAATATTAAAGAGGTATTCTCGTGTTTAAAAGCAAAATAAAAAATATTGTTTTTGAGATTTTAACATTTTGTTCTAAATAAGATAGACGCAAATTAAAATTATAAAAATCTTTAAGTAAAGGTTTTGGTAAACTATTCCATTTTAATATTTAACAGAATTACTAAAACTAAAAGTATCTTCCAAATATTTAGTTGTCATATTTCAATCGAAAAAATTAATTTAAATAAAAAATAATTTTGAACAAAATTTTGATATTTGTAATAAATATGGTAAAAAATGTTCAAAAATTATATTTTCCATTCGCAAACCTCTTCCTCATTTTTTATTCACTGAACAATATTACCTCATAATGATAATCTATTAAATGGATAAATTTGTATCAATGCTCTATTAATGATAATTGCTATATTTTCAATAATTATGATATTATCATGAAATTCAACTAAAAATCAACCTTTTTTTTGTTTTTGAATATCTTTTCTTTTTGTTACTCCAAAATATTAAAATAAATGCAAAAAGTACTTTTTAATAGTATTTATTCCAAATGCAGTGAATGTACAATATGTGATTGATTCCCTGTAAGTTTATTTAAAGCTAAGTTTATATTCAAAAGAATTGTAGTTTCTAATCTATAAATAAAATTTTATATTCTTTGTGAAAAAGTAATTTGTATTTAATATTCAGATATATAGCGTTATATCTTAAATGCATGACAGATGCTTAGAAAATAAGCTTAAAGTAAATCTTTTTGTAAAATAAGAAGTGAATTATTTGATAACCGTTAATAATTGGTTTGTATTTCAAGATATATTGTCATCACTAAGAATTATATTTTCAAAAAATTATTTGTAATGAAAACTTTATGAAAATATATGAATGGAATTTACTTATCATTTTTAATGTGATAATTGATTATAATTTAAGAATATTATTAGAAATTAATAACCAAAATACATTTGTAAAATGTAAATATATATCAATTTAATGTATGAATTATATTTCTAATGATTTTAATTGTATTAATTTAATATATTTTTATAAATTATGCCATGAAAATTATGTTCTTTTGTCTTGTAAACATTATTTATTTTTTAAAATTCTGCTTTATGTACGTCAAAAGTGTTTATGTAAGATAAATTTTATCTTCTTTAAAATTTGGGTTTGAAATAAATTTTATTTCGATTGAAGCATACATACTTGCAAGAACCTGCCTATTTAGTATAAAATTATTAAATCAAAAACAATAGAGTGCTTAAATATTTTGACATTGAATAATGGTCAAAGAATTAAACAGAGATCAATTTTGTGAGTACAATAAAATGTTTATAATATTTAATATTTTTCATGATATAGTATAATGATATTTAAACCGTATAAAAATACTGGTGAAAAATGCCATAATAACTGCCATAAATTTATGATAAAATATCATAAAAAATTTAGCAATAATTACTCGCTATGTGAAGGAGTTTGTTGTCTTTAAAAATTTCAATTTACATATTTAGTTCTTTTAAATTTAGTAATACCGTATAAAGTAGTTTGTTAAGTACAAAAAAAAAAAAAATCAACGTAACTAAATTTTAACTTGCATGTTCATCTCATGATAATGAAATGATATTTTCACTTTATGTGACCTATTTTGTGAAGAATTTTAAAATAAATTTAATCTTACATAGTAAAATCATTTAAATTGAGTAATGTATATTATACAATGAATGTACAATCTAATGTATAAGCTATTACTTGTTCAGGAATTTCTGAAATAAATTTCACTTTACATATAATAATTTTAATATTATTTATTTGAAAAATAATGAATTTTTTCAATCTTCTTTTAATGTTTTGATATCCATGTTACTTAAATATATTCCTAATAAAAATAACGAATTAGTTCTGTAAATAATGAAATTTAAAATTTTTATTAGCATTTTTGGATAATACAATTTCAAAATATTTTAAACCGGATTTCAAAATTATCTATTAAATTTGGGCCTGCAAAATCAATTAATTAAATGAAGTACTTGATTAAATAATAAAGGAAATTTTGTTCAGATGTGAATTTACCTAAATATTTGAACTATTATATCCTTTTTTTAACATTTAAAATTTTTCAGAAAATTCAATTGAAGGTATAATTTTGTATATAAAGTTACTTTTGATAATATAATATCAATTATAAAGTAAAACATCAAACGATAAAGTAATAAATCAATTATAATGAAAAATATAATCTAAAAACAAACGATTTAACGTAAATTAATCGCGATGAAATGTTTGAGAATCTTTGCAGTTGCAAACGATTTTTTTTTTCTGTTAAATTTTCAAAACAAAAAATTCACACTTCAATCATTGCTAATTAGTGCGGCACTTCAAACGCTATTTGCTGCGATTAAGAGTCTAAGAAGTGCTCCGTGATTAATTAAATCAAAAAGGTAAGCCTAATTTCACTCTGTAGCAATCTTTAAGACAAATTATTAAGACAGAATAAAGTGCATTATGAATGTTAATCCACATATGTAAAAGTCAATTACTTGTGGCTAAATGACACTTAAGTGCCGCAGTCAGTGTTAACGAAGAATATTGTTAAACTCAGGTTTTCACAATATTGTTTGAAATAGAGAAATATGTGCTAAAAAAGTTCAAAATTTATGTCTGCATGTCTGCATTTTTTTAAACTGTTATATTTCTAGTTATTCGTCCATGTTACTTTGAACGAATACTTGCAATTAATTTTCTCTTTCATGAAGATGTATGAAAAATTATGTGCCTATAATATGTGAACGTTGTAAAAGGAAAGTGACAAGATGAACTACTTGAAATTATTCATTCTCAGAGAGCGAGATATTTGTTCAGATTGTATTTAAAGTGATAGATATTTTTAAATGATAAAATTCATATTATTTTGAGTTCTGATTTTTTTAATGCTGCTTGAATTATTATTAATTTAATTTTTATAAATCAATAAAAATTAATAAAATAATTTTTCTTGATTAAATATTGTTGAAGACACATAGTGAATGATTATGAGTTAATTTATTTATGATGCTTGTTACTAATTTATAAGAATTAGAATTATTTCAAAGATGACTGGAATGTAAGTATTCCGTGAAAACATAAAAAGGAGATTAATGCCTTTAAACTTACAAATTAAATATTGATGAAATGCAATTCCATCTAAAAGATAATTCGCATCAGGAATATTCACATATGGATTTTATTATGTTGTCTACCATATTTAATTTAAAAGTAATCACTGAAATTAATTTTCCAATTTACGGATTTGATTTTTAAAGTACAACAATATATAGAAATTCTGAAATTTTTTTTTATTGCCTATTATAAGCATGTATAATGAAAATTTTGTAAAATAATCTTTCTTATAGGCCAAATTGTTTTTGATAACATAAAGTAAAATTTTAAGATAAAAATACAGATTACTTAAAATATATATTCGCTATAACAGTACTTAACTGTATTTTCCATTATTAGTTTCTTTTAATATTTTAATAATAATAATAATAATGTTTAGTTTATGATAGCAAACTGAATTTGTAAATATATATTATAAGCTTATTCTTATTGTTAAAGAAATTTGTTCTAATGATTTTCTTAGTAAATAATAAATAATTCATATGAATTCATATAATAATAAATTCAAATAAATTCAAGCAGCAAAAATATAAATCTGACACTAATATTTAAATATTAGTCTTATTTATTATAATTGAAGCTATTTATTTATTATTGAATAAAGTAATTTCATTATTTTATTTTACTTAATCTAATTTGTTTTCAAGCATGAATTAATGTATTTTTTTCATACTAAGTTGAATGCAATATTTCTTTCGCACAATTCGTATTTTTTTTAAATGTTTAATTTTACTTTCTTGATAATATATTTTATATTTTAATTTTAACTGGCTGAGCAATTGTTCTTTTTGCAGTTAAATCATCCTTACATATAACTGTATCTAAAGTCATTTCTAAATCATGGTAATTAAAATGACTGCACTTCTAAACGAAGATTTTTCGCGAAACAATGGAAGCTATATATATATAAATAACTGACTCTGTCATTAGATAATTAAGGTGAGAAATGTTGTTCGAGAGCAGTTAGCATCACCTCACTTTCCTTCATACTGTTTGTTCAATACTGAATTATTGTTGATGTTACTCTTGTAAATCCTGAATTTGAAATCACTAAAATGAATGTACTGAACTTCATCCATTTTGAATTAGCTTTGAAGTCAGTTCTTATCCCCATGTGTAGCAATAAATACGTATTATGGAAACCAATAGAATTAGTTGATTTTTTTAAATAATATTTTGACACAACTTTTTCATTCCAAACATCATCCGAGTTCAAATAACTCAGAGCACCAACAGAGCACTAACAGCCCTCAAAAACTGTAATGGCAGTTTGTTTTCTTAAGGGGTACCTAGGTAGCATTGCCTGTTACACAATATTGTGCTATATTATATGATATTAAACAATATTGCGAACATTGATCAATATTGTTATACAATATTGTGCAATATTTGTGTACTATTGGGGTAGTTATAAAAAGAATATGATTACTAAGTAATTGTATTATCTAACATTCTTTGAAAATCCTCAGGAAACTTAGTTGTCCTTTAAATCCATCTAGCCGAGTGTCTCTAACGAACAAAGACACACGAATCTGGTATCAATAAATGGCACTTAACTTAAGAGGGATAAATATAACATTATGCATTCACAATTAAATAATAACCTTTTTTTAAATAGAAAACAATTTGTACAGTTAGAAATCTTTACACAATTTAGTAACGAAAGGTTTTTGAAAATCTTAGTTATATCTTTGGACGTTCAGATACACCACACTGTGGAATCATCTAGCGCATGTGATTTTTTTTTTCAATTTTTGGTGCATAAGAGAATGCTGGCATAATTTTTGGTGTCTTGATGTTGCATCTTTGGTGTCTTTCAACTCTAGAGGGTTTTAAATCGTAAACTTGATTCTACCAAATACCCCCCCCCCCCATAACAAATGGACTTGGGGCACGTTAAATTAGTTGGGCAAGATATTCATCCGCTAATGTGGTTCGAAAGTATGGTAAGAATGACATCTGCTCATATGTCATCTTCACCCTTCGACAACAAATCGAACCTGAGAAGTCCATCCTAAAATAGTTCGAATGTGGCTCTGAAACATAATGTAAATATAAATAAATTAAATTCGTGCATTCGTCCCGCATAATTTTAAATTGAAATCGAATTGGATAGACACTATTTTAATTTTCCTAATCTTGGATCTTCTTGTCATTTTTTTTAATGTTCTCTAAACGAGTATCAAATTAATCTTTGGCATATGAATTTATTTAATATCCTAATTAGATGACACATATTATTTGGCACATTTATTGTTATTTCAATCCTTATAATAATAGAAAAGACATTTGAGATATTGAAGTTTTTTCAAAAAACATTTGCGCTTAAAATTACTTAATGCTTTCAGTTAAATATAGATTATATACTAAAAATTCAACAATTCGATACATGTGCCAAACATGTCATTATAGTTCTAGAGATTAAAAGTTTCTTTTGCTAGAATTCACAATTTAGGTATTTATGACCAGATTCGTAAAAAGTTTCAAAATTTCAATTATAAGTATATTTTGAGTCAGAGGGGCAGTTTAAAATATTTCAAATAACAAATGTCCTTGATTAGAAAAGTCATTCGATATGGCGATAAAATTATTCAGAATATCTTTAAGAATGATAAGACCAAAAGTGAACAAATTCCTTTCGGTAAAAAATTGCTGTTTGAGAAATTAGTAATAACAGTAACTTTTGTCTGTTATTGTGACTTTATTTTCAATAAATGGGCAAGATTATGAAGAAACACATTTCAAAGATATCAGTGAAAAGAACGGTTAACTTTTATTAGCCTTCGTTATTAGAACATATGTATGCGTTAACTACCTCATGTGTTTTAATAATTATGGACAACGATTAAATATTCTAGTGTCAAAATATGTCATTCTAATTTTCCAAATAGTACCCATAATTTGTTTCCTTGTAATTTATTTAAATTCTGTTTTAAAAGTATTTATAAATATTAAATTTTGATCAAATTTGAGATGACTGAAAATGGCCTTCTGAATATTAATAACAGTTAACTGTTTACGTTCAAAATGTGATTCGTAATTTAATAAATTATATAGTAAGCTACGGATTTCGTTTCAGAGCTGTTATTGGCATGTTCAAAATTATTTTCTCTCTCTGAATTTTCAACGCCGAATAATTTCTTTCCATTTTCAATGAAAAATTAATTAATTATAATAATAATTTTATTATTATTTTGATAGCGTATGAATTAAATCAACATAACAAAATCTTATGAAGCGAGAAAGTTTCTTTGGTTGGCTAAATTTTGAGTTTCAAGAATTAGATAAAATGTTGAAACTCAACCCTCCTCAATTAAGTTTACCTCTTAGTCTATAATAGGTCGTCTTCGTTAAACAATTTATTTTCCTGGCATTTTAACTTTCTATGCTGTTAAAAGTTTAATTTGGAACAAAATTATTTACTTGGAAGCAAAATTTAAAGATTCTATTAGACAACGTCCAACCTTTTTTGTTTAATGGAATCAGTCTACTGCAATGCTTTCATGTAAATTAAAATATATTTCATAGATTATATACTTGCTACTAAATATTCTTAGATAATCTTAGTAAAAATCCTGTTTTAGAGTTAATATCAATATAAAGCATTTTTTAATATTAATTACAGTTATATATTTTTAAATTAATTAGTTTCAATATTAACAAAGCACGCGAATGAACAATGTAATGGAAAAATGAAACTGTTTTGAATTTCATCATAGAAATAAAAATGTTGAAGTAAATTCTGTATTTAATTAACTTTTAAAAAATTATCAAAATTATAGAAATAATTTTACGGAAATGACATTGGTATAATTTGAAAGATAATTTTGAAGGCAAAGGATCAAACAATTTTTGCGAAATAATACGTTTGGAAGGTAGAACTTCGCATATTTTTATAATTTTTAAATAGTCTATTCAAATTAATTTTTGGACCAATATCCCTCAGGATCAGAAAATAACTGAAAGGTACACCAATAAGTATTAATATTTACATATTTGTAATTCTAGAGGGAAACAAAATGTTTATTTGTTTCTCAATTAGTATTGGATTAGTCTAAGCTCTTGTGTGAAATACAGTTTGAAGTGAAATAACAGCAATTTTTTGTAAGACCAGTAGTAGTGGTCTACCGAAAAACTTTCTAGTATACTCTGGAATAAAGGAGTCATGCATGAAACTGGTGTGCAATAGTTAGAAAATATTAAGCTTTGTCGTGAATATAGCATTATTACTGAATCTTTCATGTTATCTTTGGCGAGTTATTTGGCGATTAATCCCCGGCATGTGATTAATAGTATTCGAAAATCGAATTTATATATTAGACACGTTTTTCTCAAAGATGAAATAAAAATGAAACAACTACAATTGTAATTACAAAATCCCATACCAAATTTAATATATTCAGCTCATCGCGTCTTTGAGTTAAGACGTTTACATTTTCTGCAAGTACACACCAACAGAAGGTGAATCCCTTGCTGGATTTGGCTAAAAATTTGAAACAACTCTAGAGCGCTAATTTTATGTATTGAATTTTATCTGTTTAGCTCTCTTGGTTTTATAGTTATTGTCTTTAATTATATTTGAACATCCGGACAGGCAAATTCCTCTGAGCAGAATTTACTCAAAATTTGATATAAAGACCGTATACAAAATTTCATACGTACATCCCAAATCGTTTTTGAGTTGTCTTTGTCACAGACAGACAGACATTTTCTAAACATGTATTTTTCGAACTCAGGCAGGTCTAAAACGAGGAGATTCGGCAAAGTCTCGAGTTCGAATTTTGTGACGATTACTCGATATTACGTTTACGAGAAAGCAAGAAGCAAGTTGTTTGAAAAGTAAGATATGTTGTTGTTTCTTATGGCACTTGCCATGGGCAAACCCGCTGTTCGAAGACAGCGGATTTAAGCCTGTGGGTGAGTGCCTCTTGTTTCTATAGTAGCGCCATCTAGGGCCAAGAGAACGACTTAGCTACACAGACGTCACAACCCTTTTTACGGGGCGGACTTCATTCACGCATTTCATTCACTCAAACACAGATCGTAATTTAGACCTGATTCAGAGAACGATCACCCCCGATACAGTACCCCCAGTGGTATTACCTTCGACATGGAGGACTTTGTGACCACGACAGATTTAACGCGCGTCAGCCACCAAAAGCACGGGGGGAATCTTTGGCCGGTGGGGTTCGAACTCGCAGCCTAAGGGGCGCGAATCCTACGCTCTACCAACCAGGCTATCCTGGCCTAAAAGTAAGATATAAAGTGGGATACCTAAACTTTGATTAATTAGTTGCTGTCTCAGTAGAAAAAACATATCAGCAAAACGAAAAATCTTAACATAGATAAAAGTCGTTATAGCTATATATTATGTTCTACATTTTCTCCTAAACAAATGGGCTGAATTCAAAAAAGTTTTGCAGAATTTTTATATAAATGAAGAGAAAAAAATATAATCAATATTTCAAAGTACAAAAATTAATTAAATATTCAATCAATAATCAATCTTTAATGAAGCTTTGAGCATTCCATCGCTATTTGTCTAATTTTTCTTTTATTTTGATGCATTTCTTTATAGTACTTTTATTGGTTTTCAAGTAGGAGATTTAAGCATGCTTAAAATCAAATTAACGTCCAATGCTGCAATGAAGTCAACAATTCTTATATGTCAACATTTAGGGACGAAATTTATAATACGTATGCGATATGTATTAATAATGTATGCCGAAAATTAACTATTCTCGGGTTTTAAAAATTTCACGACTCAAGTGATATTCTAATTTTAAAAAAAATGTTTTAGACGAAGAAACATTTTTGCATGTTACAATATTTTACACAAATGTAATTTTTACTTCAAAAATATTATAGATAAAATAAATTTAATCTAGGAAAAACCCGAGTATATCAACTAATATAACATATTTCTAGCAACAGCATTATATAAATCGCCAATGACAGAATAATACATCATTAATTATTTACAAGTCTAGGATATTCACAGGTGTAAGAAAAACAAGATTCGATTGGAGTTGTCGAAATTCTATATTTCTGTTTTTAGATCGATTTAATCGAATATAATCACTTACAGTGAAATGTGTTTCTGTATATAGAAAGTAACGGCAGTACATATCTGACGTAGATCGACATATTTAGATAGCATCTGAGTTTACCTGATGCATATAAATGTTTCCAAATTAACCATGTTCAATTGCAATTCTTAATAATAATAATGTCAGCTGTTAATAAAAAAAAATGAAATAAATAAAAAACACCTCTTTGAAATATTTTGCTTAAAATAAATTATTGATTTCAGATTAATGAATTAGTTATCCAATCAATGAAATCCAGATTAGTTATTTAAAAATAATCGATTTGTAAGTAAATCATATTGCCCTTCAGACCTTATTAACCTTTTTCGATCCCAAATTATAAGCAGAAATGAATAGAAAATGCTCTCATGGGGAATTATCGCATCACAAATTCGGAATGTTTTAATTGCTAAGAATTCAGAAGTCATAAAGTAAATGATTCAAAAATAGTTACTCACTCAAGAAGGGTTCACACGAGTCCAACTATTGCGCGCAATAGAAGGTCACGCCTACTTCAGGAAGATCATGTGACCCCAATGATACAATGGCAAATAGTTTCAGTAATAGATGAGACAACCATTTGCTACTGTCCTGTTGGGGTCACATGATGTCGCATCAGCGAAATTGTACTGTAACTGCTAACTGATTGAAGCTTGAATTTGTTTTTGTATGAATGTGTGCGCGCTCTTGTGCTTGTAGACGAAATATCCTGCTCTCTACATATGGAACCAGAAGATAACAGCCATTGTTGTTATAAATCCCTATCACTTATTTCCTTCACACACAAGAGCATGTGTTGCGTTATTTAAACTTATAAGTGAGAAGAAAGATTGCTTTGCACCTAATACAAGAGACAAACAAATTTTGAAGCTTTTGCATTGCAAGTAAGTTGTTTTATAATTTATTAAATATGTTAAATTCCAATTCTATTTTAGTGTCCTGTCCGACAAACCCACGATGAAAGTTCCTCAGATATGCCAACAATTAGCGATCTATGTAAAGATACAATAAACCTGCTTGCATCTAAGTGCATTTTTAGTGATCTCCAGATTAAAATTGATTAATGGAATATAATTATTTAAAGGTGTATAAATAAATAATGACTAATGCAGCGTAATAAAAAATTGTCAGTCAACAATGACTGATGTGGCCTGAAAGAAAAGTATACAGTTAATCACCGTGACTCACAAGAAACGAAATGAAAATTTAGTATCAATTAACAGTGACTGACATACGTTTAACTTTTAAAAAATATTGTATTTCCTAGAAGGAAAGATAATTTACAGTGTTTCAGATTTCAAATGGTAATTAAATTTTCGATCTACAAAGTACAATTTAATTAGGAATTCCGAAAAGCAACTTAATTCTTTCACTTTTAAAAACTTTTACTTGGGAGATTGATTAAAAATACAAATTCTTGATCTGTTATCAAAATTTACGGATCATCAATTTGCATTAACATTCCATGACAAACTTGTTATATACATGTGGCAATTGAATTCTTTAAACTTCGCTGTGCTTATGCTGCTTAAAGTTTGGAGATTTGGATGTAAACTAAAGGATATCGGTAGGACTTGTTACTATATATATCAAGGTATCTGATAATTTTTATATTGTTAAGAAAAGGAATACTCATTTGAAAACCATAGATATTGGGAAGGATATAATTTTATGTTATAACTAAATATTGCATTTGGAATTTTCCGTTTACCGGTAATGTTTAACTATCTAACTGACGATTTTTTAATATATTTGTCAACATTGCATCGAAATAGCAAAATTCAAATCGTTTTGAAGTCAAGCAAATTGTTATTTATGTGCTACATTATAATAGCTTAGTATTCAACTATATGTATTCAATAGAAAAATATTAACCCGCGAAAATCGCAGGGTGCAACAGAAAATACATTGGCAATCTACGAAGTTTTGAGAAATAATGAGTATACAGTCACTCAAGAGTATTGGGACACTTGACTACTTTTAAAACTATTTATCACATTAAAATAAACACAAAATGAGTCAAGAAATATTTTATGATTTGTGTACAGTTTAAAAGGAAAATTTTATTCGTATTTTAGAATTATAATTTGATATAGCTTTTCAAATATAATTCGAAGGCAAATAGGATTCAAAAAAATATTGGACACTTTTAAAATAAGAATTTCAACAAATATATAGCTCACCAATAGAACTGAATTTGTCACCACTTTTTTAGACTATAATTTTAAACATAAACGTCTCAACAGGTAAAATTCTTTCTTGATAAAATGGCGAGAAGCAAAGATATATTGGTTGATGTACAAAATCTTGTAATTAGTCCTAGGAAAAATAGAAAATCAGTTCGTTGTATAAGACATATCTTGAAATAAATAGATTGAGTCTATTGTTTTTAAATTATTCACAGGTTCAAGCAAACAAATAGTGTTGAAAACAAGCAACCATCAGGGCGTCCAAGGACATTTAATGTAAGTGAAGAGAGAGGAATTGTGAAACAAGTTCACTTTAATCCAAAAACTAGTGCAGTGAAATTGACACTGCAATATAAAATTTCGGAAAATCTGTAAATACAGAAACTGTCAGAAATGTTTTAAGAAAACTAAATATCCTGGCAGAGTAGTTCAAAGAAAGCCCTACATCAGCAAAGCAAATAGATAAGCTAGGCTGGTTTTTGCTAAAATGTATGTTAAGCAGAAAAAATAATCTTGGGAAAAAGTAATTTTTGTTTAAATACAAAAGTAATTTTGTATTTAAACATTTTCTTAATTTTTGTTGATGAACATAAATATAATATTTTCGGATCGTATGGCAAGCAATAGGTTTGAACCATATACAGCAATGCACGTCAAAAATTTACAGCCTTCTGTCAAATATGGTGGTTGGCAATCAAATTTTCTGGGGCTGTATGGCAAGAACTGGTGTCAGGAACTTACATTTTATTGATGGAACAATGAATAAACATGTCTATCTTGACATTCTCAAGCGAAATTTAAAGTAAAGTGCTAGAAAGCTGGGAATCTCAAGCCATTTTAAATTATACCAAAAAAATGACCCGAAACATACTGCTGATATTTGCAAATAAAGGGTCCTCTACCACTGTCCTAGTGTTATTAAGACTCCTGTACAAATCAAAAATAACTTAAAATTTCAACATTATGGAATTCTGAAAGATTACATTTTTAATTATTTTAATTATTCAATTTATTTTTGTAAATGAAATCTGAGAATATATTTAATATAGGCACTTTTCTTTGATTTTGTTAAATTTGTTTCTTTACTTAATAATAAATCTTAAAGGATTTCACAATAAAGAAAATACTTAAAAACAAAGTAATTTCTGATTTATAATATATTTTTTTTTAACATTTAAAACATTAATGCAGATACATTTTTGTATGAATATCGAAATTGAAGTCCGTCTCCCTAAGATTAAATAATGGCATTGTTTCTACACCTGTTCGTGTCGCCATCTACCAGGCATTATTTAAACATTTTCTTATTTAGATAAAATAAAGGTAAGGAAAATAGGGGGGGGGGCTAATGCTTTTAAGTTTTCCAAAAGAAAAAAATTATCAAGACTTTATGTAAATATTTAATTTTGTGTGATGTAATAAGATATATTTAAATGATTGTTGATAAAATTGTGTGATTGATATAAACTGTGTATGCATAAAATTGTGTAAAATATCTACTTCGTCCTATATAAGAAAACGTTGAAGAAAAAAGAAACGGTACCACTTTGACATTGTTAATAGTGAGTAATATTATCAATATCACAATGTTCTTTTAAACAACTTTCAGCTATTAAATTATTATAAATATTAATTCCGCCATTTCGTAATGCCAGGGATGAGTTAATGACAAACACATCGGGAGTAATAATATTATGAGCTTTGGCCAATGCATTACGAACAACCATTAATGGTTGACTGTAATATCGGGTCTCATACAATGATACAATCCGTTTTTTGGTCATGGGCCAAGAAGAGATCTGATTCTTCTTCTTTTTTTTTTTTTTAATTTAGTCAAGGTAACATGAATATCTATCAAATTGCCTGTTTCAAGCCAAGCTTATTCGATTCTATTAGTTAATAATGAAGTAAAGTACTCCAATTTCATAGTTTGTGAGTTTTTGTTCAAAAATATGTAATTATGAAAAAAAAATTACGAAAACATATTAATCATTAACATATTAAACATTAGATAACAAATCTGATCTACTGCAAACGATAAATTATTAACTTATTTTCATTGCTGTTAAAATAAATAAAACTGTTATTATATTTTTAGCAAAATAGATTAAAAATAGTTGAAATTGAATTTTTGAAACATTATATAAAATATTTAAAATTTATTTTAAAAATACTGATGTTTCTCCTATTTTATAAGAAATTGTGCTGAAAATTTCGCATCTTTATAGCTAGAATATCGAATCATTTGCAATTCTTTTTTTTTTTTACTATTTATAATTAAAAATTCATATCAACATATTTGTATTAATTTCGGTAAACTTAATATATTTGGATAATTTTCATTCTAAAAAGTAATATAATCTGATATTCAGAATATAAAGATTTTACCTTAAATTTTAAAGGTTGTCAAAATCGAATGAATCGTTTTTCAGAACTGCCTGGATTCAGTTGTGGTTCCAATAATAAAACTGTAGATTTTGGTGAAACTTTGAATCAAATTAGACAGAAAATATAATTTTTCATAACGCATACCTAATTTTTTAACTGTATTTCAATACTAAATAATCATACTTATAAAGGTATTACTACTTTCAAAAAGTGTGTGTGTTTACAAAAACACCACCAAGTTCGAAAAACGAAATATTTTAAAATTAATTGGAGTCCTGACTGTTAAAAATCATTAAATATGATAGATGACTCTGGTTAACATCATAAATAAAATTCAGAAAAGTGAAGATAATGATCATATTTAAAGTATGCAGAACATTTAATGGATTTTTAATGCTTGCTTTTGTTATTTTTTATAAACGAATTTTCTATTCACTCATGTGCCAGAAAAATGGCGTAACCCTTTTTTTTTTTGATAAAAGTAAATTCAATAAAAGTAATTTTTTTTTTAAATTCAAAAAATTAACTCTAATTTTTATTCACTTTTATGATATTTTTATTTCACTTATATGGATGTTCCCGTCTTTGCATTTTATTTTTTCTCTAATAAGAAACTGTTAGTCTTGTTATGAAGAAACATTTTTACATTATTGGCTTGTCATTTGCTATTTGTATAATACCAACCGTCTTTGACGACTAATTGATTGGCAGAATTAATGGTTCCTAAATATATATATATATATATATATATATATATATATATATATATTATACAATACTGTTGTACAATACAATACAGTACTGCACGTACTATTTTAGAAGCCTTACATTCTTGCATTAAAATAGTTTCTTTTTGCAAAGATTATTAGATACCCAGTTATATCACAAGAAAGAGCAGCAGAATTTAAAAGTGGGTTCAATTAAATTTTTTCTTAATTTCTTTGTTCTAAAATTAAACTTGAATTGTAAGAACAAGAAATAATTTTTTGAGCGAATGCCTCATACTGAAATTTATTCAACCAGGAAAATTCACCCGAACCTTTATATTTTGATCTACAAAGGAATAAATATCAGATTGAAAAATCGATAACAATGGATTAAAGGATTTGAGTTTTATTACACAAATAAAGTATTTACTTAAAAAATATTAATTACAAACTGATAAAAAATTCAGCAGCAGTTGAGATAATGTGAAATAATCTTGGGGAATTTTCATATGATGTAAAAATTATTTTGCATGTTAGAAAGTTATAATTGGGAAATGCCAAAATTTTCATAAATTTTTAATTAATTAAAATAAAAAAAATTCGCATCTACTTTATTGTTAATGAACTAGTTGAAATAATTTCCGTCAATTTTGTTGAACATTATGTTCATTTCATGTTAAATAACCATTACAGTTTTAATATTTCATATCATATATATGAAATGAAAACAGAAGTTATCATTTAAAAGGAAGAATTATTCCCTTTGTTCGAGAAATGGTAATGAGTTGTGATTGGTTCAGCGGATTATAGACTCGCGTTTAACAAGCATTAACTCTGAATCTCGCATTTTGAGAAAATTTTAAATTTGTATTTCAAGATACAGTCCTTTTAAATTGCAGAAAAAATGTTGTAAAATCACCTTGAGAAAATAAATACTGAAATGATGACTTACTAATCATTTTGCTTACGACGTAGTTAGAATCTGGCGATGTTACAATTTTTAAATTCTACATTTTATGTTATAAATACTTTTTTTTCTTTGTTATAACATATTTCTTTTCAGTACTTCTGTTATGCTGATAAGTAATCGTTTGCATTACTCAGCTCCGCTAATTAACTTTATCCTGACTTTTCACGTAAAAATTAAATGTAAGAAAACCAATTAAATAATTTATAACTGCTTTAAGTAATCTTAGTTAAAAATGTACTCATTAATATATTAAAAGGACACGCATAAGTAATAATAGCCAATAAATTAATTGCCATATCATAATGGAAAAAATCGACTTAATCATAATATTATTAAATCTCACGTTCAGTTTTGCTTGAAGAATCTTTTCTCTCAATTTATATTTATATTGAGAGCTCTCAGAGCAATATCTTCTGTCAAAACAAAAGAGAGACCATATAGCATTCTATTGCATGCGACATACTTCATATTTATAACAAGATTAGAAAAAGTAACTATGTTCGGATTATAGTTCTGAAATGACGTCATTCGTAATGAATAACGACGATACTTGAGGTTATTATTCATATTTTGAATGCTTAATATTTATCCCTGAGGCGTGATAATGTCATCGAAGAATTTGTAAATATTTGTACATATATTCATTTCAGGTATATATTTATAATGCCTGAATGCCACTGATTCTAATGCATATTATTCATGGTGAAAAATGTTGAAGTAAACTTGGGTAAAAATGTTTTGGTTAATTCATATATCTTCAAATTCTTTAATTTGTACTGAATTATTTGTACTGCTGTTTATTTCCGCGTTAAAATGCATTGAAAATAATACAAAGTATCTTAAATAACCTATAACCGTATTTTAACATAAATGTGCAATGAATTTTATATCTTTCAACAACTATGTGGTAGGAGGTAGTACTTATTTTTTATTTTAAATTTTTATTAGAAAAACTGAGTTTTGGAACTCTTTTGCTTCTAATCATTTTTTTTTATTTTATGAGCAATAATTTTTATGAAATGTATTTCGATGATTTTATGAATAGGTTATGAAATTTGTCTACTTGTTTGTCTGGCATTTTACTTGATGAAATACCAGATAATCTTTGATCGTTTTTGCATTCTTATAACATTATTTCGAACTTTTGATCTTATTTAAGGAATGATTGATTAAAACTTGCATAAAGCTTATACTTGCTTAAAGATTTTAAGTTCCAAAAGAAACTGGCTACGAATTTAGTTTTTTTATGATCAAGTTATTTATTTTAAGGCATTCAGAATTGAAAGTTATTACATAAAAATACAATAATTGAGTACTTAGTTAATTACATCTTAGCTTCCTTAATCTTTGAAAACTTATTTTAAGAGAGAAATCACGATATAAAATGCTAGGAAAATTATATGCTAGGAAACTAAATATAATATTAAATGCCAGGAACACACATTTATACAACACGCGAAAGTAACTGATTTAAAATGTTTTGCAACGTATTTTAGATATAGACAAAATAATGACATGAAAATAGGGAAGATAAATGTTATTCTTATTAGATATCGATATATTTTTTATTCATTGGAAACAAAATTATTTTTGTTTGTTTATAACTTTCCAGAATCCCAGACTAATATTTGGAAAAAGTGTGAATCAAAAAGCATATCCAAACATTTTCGCTCTTTGAAAACTGTATTAAAAGCAGTTAATATTTACATTTATACAAATGCTAATAAACAAGTTAAGCCATAAATAACTTTCATGCATTCGGCCATCCTCTCCCTTCTCTTTTTCAAAAATCATTCTTGAAAATAAATAATTGATTTATATTAGTTAGCTTTATAAATTTGAAAAAGTTTATGGGAACTATGCATTTATGATGACGCGATTTCTTTTTAGTTAACAATTAAATTTGTATTTTGAACAATATGTTAAACGATGCATTTCAATTCAAAATGAATGTACTTCGTCAGACTTAAATACAAATTTCTGTCCAATGATATCTTTTTCATACTAATAAGCTCTTTATTAGTTGAGAAAAAAAAAGTCTGTTGACAGCATAAGTATTTTAATTAAAAATGTCGACGAAGAAGTCGATAAAGTAAGCTATTGCTGCTCAAGACACGCAAGATCCGATTATTGGTGATATAAACTATATCCAATTCACAATAAACACGATATCTCTATATATCAAAAAGATATATTTCAAAGTATTTTTTAATTTAAGAAGAGGCAAGAGTGGAGTTCTTTTATATATTTTATTATTTATGGTCGTACTGAAAAGTTCAATTTTAAGCCGTCATTAAAAACCACTTATATTCTGAAGTTGAAGGCAGAAAGCAAGATAAAAAGAACATGGGAATATCATCTGAGCTTATATAAGTTCTGAAGGGAATCTTTTATGAATTTTAGTCGAAACAGCACTTACTTCACACGCGAGAAATCAAAAGTCTGTTCAACTGAAAAGTCAAATTGCAGCTGGAGTTTGAGTGATTAGAAGATAATACATTTAGAACGTGAAAAATTGAAATTATATAATATTGCCAATTAGATAATTTTCTTTTTGTTCCTTTAATTGTAATAAAGAAAGTTTCAAATGTTATATGTTGCCACACTACTTGTTTGAATTCGATTTAAAATGATTGTAGAAAGTGCACGGTAAGACGACAAAAAAAAAAAAAAAAAAAAAAAAAAAAAGACTCGGAAGATTGCATCCTAAATTATGAACAGCAATCTCAGTGCAATCCAATTGCCGCTCTTCTTTTCCTAGTTACAAAAAAATTAAAATTGAATTCTGTTTCAAAAATTATTTTCCCCTTTTTAATTATAAATAAAGAATATTTTTTTTAACATAAATCAAATATATTGTGCTTGAAGTAAGTAAAAAAAAAAAATGCATCAATTTATACACTGTCCTTTATTATAATGTTTTATTTGAGAAAAGGGGGTAATGCGTTAATAACACAAATAATTAATAGAATTCAAAATATTCTAAAGAAAATACTCAAGATGAGAAATAATAGAAAATTACGTTAAATAAAAACATAAGATTCATAAATATTAATATACAGTGAAGACCATAATGATTAAAAAAGTAGAATGGGCTTCTAATTATATCTTTATGTCCTATGAGATTTCTTTTAAAATCCCTTTTCTCAATATGAGTCTAAGCTGAAAGCTCTCGGAACAATTTCAAATAAATGAGGAACGACGTTTTACTGGATGTGACGCTTTTCATATTTTTAAATAAGATTAGAAAAGTCACTTAGCTTGAATTTCTACTTGGCGGATGACGTCAAACGTAATGAATGACGACATTTCTTGAAAGCTTTCGGAATTTGCATTCATATGTAGGATATTTTCGTAATTCTTGAGATAGTTAATGTCCCTGGAGAAGTTCTTTCCATATTATTTTGTGAATTCATCTAGTTAATGTCTCCAGTGAAATTCTTTCCATATTTATTGTGTGAATTTATCTCTCTCATATGAGTAGACGAATGACATCTGATTTTAATGAGTTGAAAATATGACCCCCATAATTTTGAAGAAATTTTCATTTATGCTAATTAAATTATAAAATGAACACAACTCGTAGAAAGCAATCCTTACACATAAGTCATATCGTTTTGAAATGGTTACCCAACTTGAAGATTAAAAAAAAAAATACTTCCCTTATTAATTTTTTTTTCATTTAAAGGACGTATTTTGTTATTATTATTTTGAAACTTAAAGCATGAATTTTAAATTCTAAAAATAAAATGATTTTGTTAATTATCGATAAAAAGAATGAAGTTAACAGCAAAAATCTCTAATTCAAATAATGTTGCTATCATAAATAACTGTTGAATATAAATTCAAAAAACTCTTTCTAGTATAATAAATAATTTACATAATGAAACTAATATTTTCTTTTTTAAAGTATCCAGTTTGATTAATAATAATAATATTAGACATAAATTTAAAATAGAGTAATTTTTTGATTTTAATTATGAAAATTGCAATTAGTATAGATATTTTTTAATATTGATTAAATATAAAATGCAAAATAATTTTTGAAGCAATACATAATTTTGTGAGGGTTTCGTAAAAACTGCAATAAATCAAAGATTAAAAACAATAAATAGTTGCGATTGAATAGTGAGTTAAAAGCAATGAAATAAATAATAAACCCATTTATAACTTTATCGGATATTTTATTTTATCACATAATTTTTATATCTGAAGCTTTGATATTAAATATATTTTATAAATTTTGTTTCAAGCAGTTTTTATATGTATGTAATGATATTTTTAAATCTAAATTTATCTTAATGAATTTATTAATTTTTTTATTCTCAAATCAGCCGATGTAAACTTCATTCTAAAATTCTCTTATTTTCAGATCCAATTCTCACTTTTTTATTTAATTAATTCTAACACGCGCTTTATAAAACTGCTGATTCCGTGGTTTCCACACCGGGAATGAAGGGATAAAAAACCCTAGCATTAACACATACTTTTCAAAGATGTCTAAGATTCCTTTTTCTAAGTTTAGACGTGGCAAAGAAATCACTATTAGATTCTCTTTGTAAAATCTGTGAAGGAGAAAATTTCTGGCATTTTACTCTTGTATCGCGATGTTTAACAGACGCCATTTTATCATCGCTTCTCTCTGACTTTGTGTAAAATAAATTGAAGTTAGAATTTCAAAAGTTTCTTCTTTTTGACCACGCATCTGCAAAATTTTGTTTACATATAAATGTATATATTTGAATGAGGTATTTATGACTTAATTACAACTGCCCACTACTACATATATCTTCAGATATAGTGATATTTTAAGATTCAGTGTTTGCTTTGCAATGAACACTTTGAATTTCTAATTACTTCGGAACATTTATTCTGGCTGTTTTTTTTAAACCTATTTGCAAATTCGGTGGAAATAATATCACAACGTGAGAGATGGTTCGAAAGAATTTCATAATAATTCCCGTTATGTATATAAATGTAGTTGTATCATTATATCTTAAAAGAATTTGTAAGATTACCGAAATAAGTAAAAAAGAATGTCAAAATGTTTACTGTATGGACATTTAAAAACATTCTTAATCTGTGGTTAAATAATTCATTAAATAAATGTCATTCTTCTATTTTCGTTATGTTTAAAGCACTCAGAATTGCATTGAAATATAAGAAGACGAATGAAATAATCCACTTCCATTTAGTTATAGTTATTCATAATTATCTATAGTGAAATAACCAGTGGAAGTGGTCTCCCTAAAACTTTCTCGCATACTCTCTAATAACGCCTTATGTCAGAGAAGATCTTATATTGTAGTTGCGAACAATCGTTACGAAAAATTAACTTTTGCGGGTATTTAGCATTTTTACTGAATCTATTATGCCATCCTTGGAGAATTATTCGGCGATTAATTGCTTGCCTGAGCTAATAGTATCCAAAAATCGAATTTGTGTTTTAGACATGTTTTTCACAATCGATTGAAACAAAAATCTGACACAAAACTGCACTTGTAGTCACAAATTCCCATACCAGATTTGATATATTTAAGTCACTGCATTTTCAAAACAGTACAGATAGACACAGTCACCCTGTACGATTTGGCTTCGAAATTAACGGGCGTCTCTGCACTATAGATCTTAAATCTGAGCATCGAATTTTTTTATCTGACTTTCTTCATTTTGTAATTATAGTGTTAAGGTGTATATATACACTTGAAACTTCAAAAATCGTTCAAAATATCGAATATTTTTTATTGCTTAATAATGTTCTCTGATCCTTTAGCTTTCAAACGATACCAAGATGTTGGCAATATTCGAAATATTTCTCGAGTTATAATTATTTTTCTTGAGGTGCTTTCATTAAAAACTCTAGTTACGGTGTTTTTAAAACTCATTTTATGAAGAATGATATTTTCCCACTATGTTGCTTCATTCGAACAATCATAACTCAACAAGAAATGAACCAAATACAGTTATTTATATATCAAAATAATTTGTATAAAATAGCAGATGTTTTGTGCCTCAATCAAAGTTATATTTATAGAAATAAATTTTTTATAGCAGTTTAAAAGTTAAAATGACAGAAAAATTCTCGCTTTTTCTATTCATCGTTGATGAAAAAATTGTTTTAAAAAAACTATACATTTTTATAACTTGTTTGAGGCAGACAACATGAAGACTAATGTTAGGCATAATTTCCATCTAGAATTGTGTGTCTGTACAAATTAGAATTTAAGATATCATGTTTCAAAAAATAGGCTAGTTAGCTCATTAAATATTATTTAATTAATTAATAATTAGTGTAATATGGTTTTTTCTCACTGAAATGAGTTTAAACATATATTAATAACTTACTGTGAAAAAACTGGATTTTTAAAGTTAAAATTTAAAAAAAAAAATCTTCAAGTGTGTACGTACACCTTCACTTATATTTGAACACCGGGACAAACAGACTTCTTGAACGGGTTTTACTCAAAATTTGAAAAATATCTGCAAATTTCGTGTAAGACCGTATGCCAAATTTCAACCGTCTAGCTCAAATTGTTTTTGAGTTATCTTTTTCACAGACATGTAGGCAGATAGACTGACGGACATTTTCCAAAAAATGTGCTTTCGAACTCTGAAAGGTGTGAAACGTGGAGTTTCTTCACAATCTCGAGTTCAAATTTTTTGACGATTACTATACTTTCTGTGTACTATGTATACAAGTAAAAAAAAAAGAAATAATAATAATATTCATAAAGAATAACAAAGAAAACTGACAATCATGTTTGAAATGATAATGAAGAAGTGTACTCCTAATTACATCATTCAATTTTAAGCAAGAACCCTACTTAAAAATTATTTATTTTTATTTCATTTAATTCTGAGATCTCTAAGCGTATGAACTTTTGTCAAAAGAAACGAATATTTGAATCTTTCATTGGATCTAACCCACAGAATTTTCTGCCAAGATGCGCAGAAACTTGAATCATCATTTGGAATGACGACAGACTAAATGATTCTCAATGATTCTATTCAAAATCAGAATATTCAAGCTGGAACAATTCTTTATAAAACCTTTAAAATTTATTTATCTATTATTTTCAGAAATTTATTTCGCTCGAATAAGTTTACGAAAATAAACCTTTGTTTTTCATGACTGAAACTTTCGAAGCTTGAATAATGCTCTAACAAAAAGAAATTCTCTAATAAAGCAAATATAAGTCTTGCAAAAATAAAGCGAATAATAAGTGCTACAATCTAACAATAAATAATGAATATTACATTTTGTTTGCTAATATTTTGCTATGCTAATTCTTCGGGATAAAAAGAAATGGTAAAACGTTTCATTTATTCGGAACATTTCTTCCCTGGAACGATGTATGTAAACACTCAAGGAAACACTGTTTTTAATGTTCGAATTCATATGCAATTACTAGGATAGGAATGCAGTTTTATTCTTTTATTTTGGACAAGGCGTAGTTAATTCAAATATTTTTTTCTATAGCTTCTTTTATACCAAGCTCCGGAAAAATGCATCTAATAACAATGCAATTTCCGCTTTGTGAACTGTAATAAAACTAGCACATAAATAAAATTATTTTGATGAAAGAAGCTAATTTCCAAATTAATAATTTACTTATACTTGAATGATTTTTGATTTAACTGTCATTTATATAAAAACTGTACATGGTATATATGCCATACTATCATACCACTATTTGTAACTCTGAAATTAAATTGACTATTAAATATTAATAGTGAAGAAAAATCAAATGATTTTTATTCATTTATAAAAGTTTTAAACGTTAATGGGAAAACTTTTGAAAAAATAAAAACAGACATGTAAGATTGTAAATTAATTAAATGAAAATTGTGGTTATTATTACTCTATATGTATGGCCTATTTAAAATAAATTGTAGTACTTGCTCACAGCACTCTTTGGACTGTCGAACATTATGCATCCGTTTGAAATCCGACCACTCACATAACCCTTTAAAGGGCCATTTTTTTAGTCATATTATGTTAAAATATTTTTAGGCTTGAAATTAGAATAAGGAAAGGGATTCATTTAATTTATTAGATAAATTTATTTTGATTCATTAGTTTGGTTAATTAATAATTAAGTACAAATCAAGACACATCATTTTGTGCGAGACAAAGAACTAAAGCATCTAATTTTCTGCCTTTCTTTAAAAAAATGTCAACATATGCCAACCTACATAATTTCATACAAAGATTGATAAATTTGGTGGGAAGCATACTTCCCACGGCCCTAGAAAGGGTTAATAAAAGGTAGTAGAAATTATTAAATGTATTTTTCATTTCATTTTTTTATTAAAATCAGAGAAACCTATTAAAACAAAATATCGGATTATTTAATACCAAATAACTATATTTAACTTGTATTATTATTAAAATATTGATAACTTAATTTTCCGACTTTGTTTTCTAACACAAAAAGTTGCATATGCCATTATTAATCTTTCTTGCATGTAAGAATGTTGTCCTTTAATCTCATTTTACTCCAACGAGTTTTTATTGATATGGTGTGAAAGTTTGTAGAGGGAATGCTTTCTCAGTTGTCGTCCTCATCATCTCACCAAGTTCCATGGTTATAAAAGTTCCCAGAAAATAACTATTAAGCAGCTTCATATATAACCGATTTCCTTTAATTGATCTTTAAATTAGATGGAAAGTCAAGTTTAAACCACCATGTACCTAATGGTATCAATATTTCTACAGATTTCGAAAGCGAATTCCATATGTTGCCATCCATAATCATATAAATATTGTACTTTCTCGAATCTTGGCACATACAATAAATGCGAGAAGACAAGACATTCACACATTTTGATCTCTGATTATTTCGAAATAGTCGTTGTTGTTGCAAGAAAGATAGTTAAAAAATCGCTGTCATTAATTGTTTAATATATGTATTCTTTTAATCGATCATGTAGAGTTAATATTTTCTTTTGAATTTAGCAATAACCATAAAGTTGCATAAAGACAATCTTATTTTTAAGTAATTATATTTTTAAGACAAATTCTTACTTTTAAAACCCTAATCTATCTTTTATTTCATAGCTGTATTTGAAATGGGAATGGAAAAAATTATATGAAATCATAGACATAAATATGCATTTAAAAGAATAAAATGGTGAAAAAAATGAAAAATTAGCAGTAAGTAATTTATTATGCATAGAAATTTTAATATTTGTTAACCATCGACTGATTGGCTATATATTTGTCTGAACTTGAGATGGAGCCCTAAGTGCTTACGAAAGATAGATATTTTTTCTATGCATTTAGATATAAAAAAAAAAAACCTAGTCATGTTATACAACTGCAGATATAAACAATCGTATTGAAGACCAATACATTTTAATTGCTCATTCTTTGCTTTTGTATTGACCTGTGACATGAATGTCTACATTCTTTTAAAAATATTTTTGAAATAAGTAAGAAATATTTATAAAAATATCTTAATAACTAAGGACAAGAATTTCAAACAAAATAACATACTCTTCTATTCACTCGTGGATGTGTATTGCGGATTTACTCTAATTATAATAATTTTAATACTAAAACTATTGCAAAATCACATGGTTATTTTTCTACGCTTCACAAACAGTTGATAGGGATTTTTTAATGTATTTTTAAAATGAAACCGAATATTTTTAAAAGTAAAAATGAGCTTTTTATCAAAAACAACAACAAAAAAACGAATACAAATGTATTTATAAATGTTACTTGATAGTTAAAGGTTTCGTTTCCATATTCACTACATATATATATACCGGAAGGGAATCGTTTTCAGATTTTCGTCGTTGCCATTAAGCGGTACAAAACTCGATATTCAGATTTAGCAGATATCTTCCGCTTTTGACAAGGAAAAAGAAGATTATTCATGGACAAACAGTAGTTGGATCGATAATGAAACAAAAAGAAAAATAAAAGACATTTCCTGCTAAATTTAAACGCACGTGTTTGGATTTCTGATTTTTTTCCCCTTCAGTTTTTGGAAAATGTCATCAATCTCAAACTTTGAAAACAGCCTCCTTTCCAAAAGCGTCAGCTCGAGCAATTTGGAAGGAAAGAGTATTTTTTTTTCCAAAATTATCTGTTTTAGTTACAAAATTTTTTACAAACTTGAAAAAGAAACTATTTTCTATTATTAAATCTATTATTACATAAATGTTAAAATTTTACCAGCAAATTATATCGGGAATTTGTGAAATGTTTAATTGCTAAGAAATTTGCAAGCAAAAAGTATTCACTTCAGTCATTGTTTATAAATATTTATAATTTCAGTGGTTCGTTTTAAGTTAACATTAAAGCCTTTCGAAAATAGTGTATATCTAAATTCACTCGATAAAAAAAAACTATTACATGCGAATATTTATTTAATATATTTGAAAGAAATTTATCAAGCAAGCATACTATTTTCCATTCTATTTGATCGGTAAATGCAGCTTTAGTTTAATAAAAATGGGAAATGAAACTTGAAAAATAAAATATTTTGTACTATCTTAGCAAAAAAAAAAAAAAAAAAAAAAAAAAAATCTGAAAAATAAAATAAAATTCTTTGCTCGCATTTGAGTACGTATATTAAGCTTTTCTAAAAATGACATTTAAGTAATAGGGAAAGATGAAAATGCTGAGTATGTATGATATATCTAATCTAAATGCATTAGATGGAATATGCATGCATCATTAGAAGAATACAACTTTGTATAGGTGCCAAAGATATTAAATTTGATCTAATTGTGTAAAAAAATCTATTATATTATTTTTAAACAATAATAATTTATTAATACATTATTTATTGCTTCCAATCCTTTTAATTATCTAATTATCTATGGTAATATATATATAATATTCATAAAATAAGCACAGAAATTCTCGTTCAAATATAAATGCGAGGAAAGAAAGAAATCGTCTAAGTCAATAAATTTCTTTTTTTTTTTAATAGCTGCAAATTTTGTAGATTGAAGCATGAAACTTTGTGTGCATACATGAATATGAGAAACATTTTCGGACATATTTTCATGATGGATGCCATATAAAAATTTTCACATTTTAACAAATTTTACAGAAACTAAGACGATTGCTTATACCATTGCTTACTTTATGTAATGAAATTTTGTAATTGGATAAATACGCTTAGATGTAATATTTCAAGAAATTATCTAAAGATCTTGTTCCATTTCTTGAATAATTCTGCATAATAAAATAGTGTAAAGAAAATAAGGAAGATAGAAGTGTAAAGAAAAACCGCTGTTAGTGAAAAAAAAAATTCCTCTTGGCAATTCTAGCAGCACAAAACGTTGATGTAAGAAACAGTCAATATTAGAGCTTGAAAATCCCTTTTCAGCCCCTAACTTCTAAGATATTGTACTTATCAAAAAAGCTTAAATACAAAAGGCGTTCGTCTAAAGGAGACGCTAATTTGGCTATCTGAATTTATTTTTCTATTTTTAATATTAAAGTCATAGCGAAATGAAAATGTCGACCCCTTCTCATCATTTGGACTCTTTTTGAACAAGATTAATATAAAATATTTGAATAAAGGGTGGGTTTGGGGTGAAGATGATCGGGGAAATGTCTCCATTTCTTCACCAAAGTCTTGACATGAAAACCACTACATTAGATTAGCTTCTTATAGGAATCTACCTAAAACTAATAGTGTTTAGACATGGAAGACAATTTATACAAAAAAAAATACCAGAAATAAATGTGTTAAGGCATACAATTTGGTAATTGAAAAAGTTATTTACTTTTAAGAAAGAAAATTCGAATTATTTTTATAGATAAGGGACAGATTACAATTTTTAAATATTAGATTTTTTTAAAAAAACTAAAAAAAAAAATGATTATATTATGTATTATGAAAAAATAGCATGTTGCACATGATGCATCAAAAGAATTTTTTTTTGCATTTTTTTTTACCATAACAAAAGCAAGACACTAATTCTTTTGTATTAAAAATTAAATTCGAATTAGTTTCTTTGAATGGATTCGAATATATCCATTCTCGATGTATTTTCATACTACACCTCTAATTAAAAATCGAATTGCACACAAGGGACCTGGAACATAAACATCTCGTGCACTTAACTAGAAAATTTATAAAACTAGAAATACGCAGGAACAGAAATAGCTTTAATTTTTTTTCTCCAAATTGCCCAATGACGTAAATAATTTGCATTTGCGTCAAATATTTGATTAATTTCGGAAGTTAAATAATTAAGGGCATTCTTTTAGAAAAAAATATTTTTCGTGGAAGGCCTAAGAGGGATCTATTTTTAGTTAATTATTTTGCAGCTATTTTAAATAATATTTTTAATTCTTTCGGGATATTTTCAATCAAACTTCAAGTGTAATTATTTGCTTTCTTTTGCTCATCACATTTTCTTAAAATTATTTTGAACTGTGCCAATAATGTAATTATGCATGTATGTATGTATGTATGGGTGGATGAATGGTTGAATCAACAACTATTACGTGTTTTTATTTCTCGAATGCAATCAAATTACTTTAAAATGTAAGGTAAGTAATAAAGGCATATCGTTTCAAATAATATTTAATAGCAGAAAACTGAGTAAAAGGCTTTAAAACAAAACAAAAAAATTAATTAAATAAATAATGAATAATGAATGGAGTAAATGGATGAAGGATCGATGAATAATGAATGGAGTAAATGGATGAAGGATGATTTTTTTCTTATCTTTTATTCTCTTGTGAAAGATATATCTTGTAGTCTTTCTTCCACTGCTGTTAAAAATAATACGACATGCCTTCTGTGGTAGATAAGCTTGAGCGATATATTTATTCTGTCTCAGTTTTAATTCCAGAATTTGTTAATGTAATGGCAACATGTTACAAAAGCGTGCTAGTGAGAAAAATTTATATCTAAGCTGTTATCTTCTCATACATTTTCATTCATGGTTTATATAAGATATATTGTTGAAAAATATGCTTATAAAATGACATACTGAAGTTTGACTTCTTGATTGCTTTAATTTTGATCAATTACATTTATATTATCAGGTATCACCAATGATATCAATCCTTAACTGACCCAATGATGGATCCTAACACGTTCTAAATTTGTACTGAAATGTACAGTCTGACTGTACTGAAATGTACAGTCTGACTGTGAAAATTATCTTTCATTTTTTTTCTTAGTTCTTGTGATCTTTGTCTAAAGACAAACTCCAAAAAAATATTATTTTACTTCTGGAGGTCGAACACGAGTATATTAATCATAATCTTGAATTCATTTTTATTTTCTAGAACAGCGATTCTCAACCTGTGGGGCGCGAGAATATCCAAGAGAAAATATTATTTTAAAAAATTAACTGACTGAAAGGAAAGCACACATGCACATAGAAAACAAAATACATTTGGAGGTATCTAATAAATTATTAAAGTAAAACAACTTACTAAATCAAAACTTGCTTAATCAAAACATATTAAATTAAAAACAAATTTAAAAATTATTAGTGACTTCCTTGGGCCTGTCTTGAAGAGCAACGTTTTTCGAAGGAAGGCTTAATATTAGAAATAGTCACTCTCAGTTATGTTTCTATATTTTGTCTTCAAAGAAGCCACAGCAGAAAATTCAGTTTCACAAAGGCACTATTTTGAATGGTAATAGAATGTGAAATATACTTGTTTTTAGTGCAGAAAAATTATCCTTATGCCTGCCCAAAATTCAAATAGTGATTTATTACTAAATTGTCTTTTAGTTTCGCCACTTGTCGTGAAGTCTATCAATTTTTCTTCCACATCAATTGAGAGTCCTTCGGAAATCTTATGAAATGGATCCCTAATCCACTCGTAACTTGCTATCAGTTTGTCGTCAGCATGAAAATACTTCTTAAAATTCTTTGCCAGCATGGCTAAATGATTTTCAGTAGTTACAAAAACCACTTTTACTTCTTCAGCCTTATAAATTTTAGTACAATCATCCATATTTGCAAACATTAGGTTTTTTGCTTTAAATTTCTGCTCCAGAATTTCAATTTTCTACAAAAAGCATTAACTTTATCACTCGTATCCAACATATGTGTAGAGTTGAAGATTCAAGTTATTTAATTTCTCAAATATGTCGAACAAGTACCTCAATTTCATCACAAATAAACCATCGCGAAAATTCTCGACCTCCTGTCTGTTTTCTTCTTCGAGGAAAAAGGCAATTTCTTCTTTTAACAAATTCATAAACACGTTGCAAAAATTTCCCACGTGATGACCATCTTGCCTCGCAATAAAATAGTAACGCTGAATATACTGAACCCATGTCTTTACTAAGTGCGGAAAAGATTCTGGATCTCAGAGGTTTCATTTTTATATAATTTACTAAGGTACAACCGTTGTTAACACAATATTCAAACCAGGACTCATTTCTTTCGAAGCCAAAGCTTCTCTATGGATCATGCAATGTGTGCACAGATGCGATTTTTGTTTTACAAATGCTTGTATACCTTGGAATCTTCGGGACATTGAACGAGGACCATCGATGCATATTTCGACGCAATTTCTCCATTCTCTGTTTGCCTCGTTCATAAAATAATTTAAAATAGCAAATAATGCGAGCGCTGATCTTTTGAGTTATATTGGTTTGCAGAAAAGTAGTTCTTCTACTACTGACATATTATCACAAATTCGAACATAGGAAGTAAATGAGCATCTTTATTACTATCTGTTGCTTCGTCAAGCTGTATTGAAAACAATTTGTCACGCAACTTCGAGAAAAGCTGCCACTGTACATCTTCAGCTCACCGATTCGACGAGCAACAGTATCATTTGAAAGAAGTATGGACTGCAATTGTTTTGAAAAATTATCTCCAAACATAGTTTCTACAATCTCAATTGCTGCTGGCAAAATAAGCTCTTCATCAATGGTGTGAGGTTTTTTTACATCTGGATATTTTATATGAACTTTGTAAGATACAATTAAAGCGTTTTTATTCACAGACAAAGTCTCTTTAAAAAATTATTTTTGCTTTTTATATGATATTAATTTTAATTCGAAGAATTCTGTGAGTTTGTTGACGTTCTCACTATGAAGCGTTTCCAAATGTCGTTTATGTTTATTAGGTTTCAAGCTGTCTGCGGCCAACATTTTTGAGCAAATGATACACAGGGTCCTTTCTTCTTCATTTACTTCAGCACTGGTAAACCCAAAATTTAAGTATTCTTGAGAATATTTCCTTGATTTTATTTTCGGAACCACGCTCGTCTGTGTACTTGTTGATGCTTGACTATCGTCTAATGCTTACTTACTTCCACTTAAAAATTTATTAATGAGTCTGCATAAATCTGCTGCAGTAAATATTTAATATGGTGAATTGAAATTAACACGAAAACATATATAACATGCACATTAACGATAGATTTGATAGCGAAAAAGGATCGACTCGAATGAGACTGGCTGGAATTGAAACTTGCGTTATCGAACATTTTCCTTCTTCCTATGAGAAAACATTTGCTCCGCGCGTGCTCGAGACGGCATCGGTCTTTAGGATTCCCTTCCACAAATATTGCTTATTTTTTCACTTTTGTTTTGTCATGCTTCTGTTTTATTTCTTTTATTATTCGAAAAAATGTATTCCTAATTTCTAAATTTAGTTCATCCCGTCTAGGTTAACTTTCATTTACGAATTTTCCTACTTTCATATTCTTTTACTTTATCTCCCCGTTTTGACTTTCATTTCAAATATAATATTTAAATTTTCGCTTTTACTCTTGTTTTGGCAGTTAGTTAAAAATAATTTAAAAACGGAATCCAAAATATTTAATATACATTATTGTTGTATACATTTTATTGTAAGAGGGGGGGGCGATGAAAATTGATTGAAAACTGGGCCACGAATTCTGAAAGGTTGAGAAACGCTGTTCTAGAATACAAAGTTGAATAGAGAATGTATTGTAATCATCAAAAAATTCGAACTCGAGATTTTGAGGAATCTAGACATTTCAGATCTTATTGAATCCGGAGGACACATTTTTTGGATGATATTTATGTTATTGCGTTTTATAATGCATTACCTAATGCGGATTGTATTTATCTGTTAGATAACTCAAAGACAGTTTGAGCTAGTTGGATAAATTTTGGAATAGAGAATGAAGACAAAAAATTGAAGATTTATATCAAAATTTGAGCGATATCCATTCAGAGGAAATCTGTCTCCCCGCCTTTCTAAATTTAAGTTAACATGATATCTACAAAACGAAAGTAACAAGATATTGTTACGAAATTTCCGGGGTTCGTTTGGATAGTGGGAGTTATATGGTGTGGAGAACACTCAATCAGCAGGCGGCAGTAGAAAATGAAACAATTGAGTTTATTTACACGAAGACACACAGGACAACACAAAGACGACAACTATATACAGCACAGAAGACGATTATCTTCAGCCGAGACGTGCAGACAACAGAACACAACAGACTCTAATGCAGACCGTAGCGCACAATTTAATTCAGCACTCACTTGACTCCGTGAGTCAAGTGAGTGCTCTCTGCTCCGCTAATCTCTGGAAAGCCAGTTCTTTCTGTCGATTCCGACTACTCTTCGACTCCAATTCACCGTCGATTCACCACTACGACGATTCCACTGGTCCACGACCACTATTCTATGTTGCTTCCGACTACTCAATTCACCATTCGACTCACCACTCGTCGGCAGCTGCGTATGCTCCCCTTTTATAGGTCTCAGGAGGCGGGGCTAGAAGCCTCTCAACCAATCAGGAACGTTCGAGGCGTATCTCCGTTCCTGCTGGACAGATCGGGAAAACTCTCGATGTTTCGGGTATAATCTATTTTGGAACCAAAGTCGCCAAATTCGTCGCCAAGTCGCCAAATGGTCGCCAAGTTTGTCGCCAAGCTCTGGGACTTACTATGGAGCCCACTATGCTGGGAAGCCGCATCAAGGATTCGTAACAATATGTACAATTTGAAACACAGGTTTAGCATCTATAATGTAGATATAAACCTACACTGTGCATTTATATCTACACAATAGATCTATAGTGCAGATATTATATAAATAGTGTAGAAATTAGATTCTACACTATGAAATTAATTCCGTTAAGGGGTTGATTGTCCCTTCGTCGATACTTTTACATACATGTGATAATTCATAAACATAATTTTGGTAAGTGAAATTAGGATCACAGTTTTAAAATGTAGAGTATTCTTCAGATTTTCGTACAAATGTTTCAAAGATGTAAAATTCTGTCTGTCTATACTTTCACAAGCATTTTCAACCTCAACAGTTCAAAAACACAAAGACTTAAATATAAGAAATTTGATGCATGATTTTGTGACTTCAATTATATTCCCCCCCCCATCTCAAATTTTGGTATCAATCGGTTGAAAAGAAAGTGTCTAATTTGCATATTCAATTTACTAATACTTGTGTATTAATCGCATCTCATCGATTAATTACTAAAAAAATCAACTAAAGACGGCACGCTAAATTATTATTTCATAACTGTTTTCTATTGGCATACGTTTAGTAACACACAAATACGTTATAGAATATGCGAGAAAATTTGTGGGAGACAATGTCCGCTTCTTTTTCTTTACTTTAAGAATACTTCATGCATAAAAAAAATGAACATATTAAAAAATAAATATTTGTAAGCTTTACTAAACAAAAAAATATTATAGAAGCAATAAAGCTAATATATTGGGCTAGTATGAAAAAATATGCTGATAAAGTGAAGGAAATTTAGGCGAGTATTAGAGGCAATTAAGCATTCCCAAAGAGGTTTCTGTAAGAGATAGAAATAAAAAAAGAACGAAATAGCAAAAATACTATGGAGGTAACGACAAAATTCAGAAGATTAAAAGTGTTCGCTAAACTTGAAAAAAAAAAAAAAAACTAGAAAGTGAAATGTTTCACTTTCAGTGGTAAAAGTGGCATTCATAATATATAACCACTTTTATGCTAATAAATATATAGCGATGAGTAGAAATGATTAAATTTGTTACAAAATGGCAAGTGGATATTTTTTTATCTCAAGAGTTTCGCCCTCCCCCCCCAAAAAAAACTTCTTTGCTTTGAATAAAAAGAGATTTCTTTTATGTAAGTTCTTTATTTCTTGTTGAGTTTCCAAAGACACTTCATATGGCAAGTGTTCAAAGACTTAAAGATGTCTGTTAGATTTTTAAAAGTTTAGGGCACTTCTGATCTATCTTTTTTGAGGACTCAAGAAAATTAATTAGCAAGTAAATACAATAAAGGTAGTTTAGATTAGGCTAGAATCAAATCTAATTATTCTAGCTGCCCTCAAGTGTAAAATTTGATGCAGTATTTATATTAAAACTGATGAATGATACCTGAATCATCAATTCAATATAAAATTTGTCAAATGTAATCAATCTAGTTACTCTCGTGTGTAAAATTTGGTGCAGCGTCTATTTTAAAATATGACACAAATCTTCAATTCGATATCAAATTTTTATGCCAAATTAGGATGTTTATTCTAAAAATGCTTAAAATGAATAAGACCAAGCTCAAGAATACGACATTCTTTAAATGGAACAAACGGACCGGCACCAGTATTTAGAAAATAAAAATATAACCGGGATCGAAGTACCGCACAAAAGTCAAATGCAAATTTCCTAATCAGGAACCTCGTGTTATTGCTTTAGTTTTGTAATAAAATTACTATATGTAACAAATATTGCTATACTTTCACTACTGGCCTCCTTTTTAAATGTGTGTTGTTACAGACTTTTTTCATTAGCAATCTATCTTATCGCTAAACCTGCTAATCATTTTAAATGTTTGTGGTATTGCAAACTTTTGTTTTTCTTGTTTAGCAATCACCAAACGTGCCAATCCTTTTGAATGTTAATGATTTACAAATTTTGTTTTACCTCGTTAAATTACCACAAATGAGTTTATAAAGGCTGTCCCAAAATTGAAGCAAGATTTAAATTTGCCTCATTCATGCAGAAAAATATTGACATTCCTATAAAAAAAAAGCCATTTGACAGCTTATAGTTTGGGGTTAGTGAAAACGGAGCGTTACACGATAGAACAACGTATTAACCCAAAAATTCAATTAAATAAAAACGGTTTTTTTTCTTTAAATTGTTACATCTTTATTGAATCATCAAGTATACTAGATAGGCTTATGTATAGAATAACACATAGGGCAAATACCCTCCACGGCTTTGCTAGCACATACGCACCCTTTTGTCGAAATTTTCTATGACCATTTTGCATAATTGCGGCTGAATTTCCTCCTTCAATGCACGCATGCTTGTGGGCTTGTTGGCATAGACTTTGACTTCAAACTACCCTATAAAAAATATAATGTTAAATCCCACGATCTAGAAGATCAATTCTCGAATTTCCGAACTTTGGGAGCCCGACTTTCATTATTGTTACAAACATATAATGTTGCTTCCCAGCATGGTTAGTTCAATCACTCGAAAGACCGTTTTACGATCAACTCTGTTGGTTGCTTGATCGGATGCCTAATCAGTCATCTCAGCTTGGCGACCATTTGGCGATTTGGTGGTCACTTTGGCAACAAAATAGATATTAATGGAAACTTCGAGAATTTTAGTAATCCAGCCATTAGTAACTGATATACTCGTGATTGGCCCCGAGCCTTCTCGAACCGTCTCCGGTAATGACAAAAGGTCGGCTGTTTCAAGCTGCTATCAATCATCAGAGTTGAAGTCGAAGACAATTAACGTGTCTTCGGGTGGATAACGAAACAATGGCGGAATAGTTCAGCGTTGTGTGGGGCTCAAGCGATTGCAAACTGAGCTGTGTGCCGACTCCTTGTGTTTATTGTGGAAGCAGGATAGAATCCTGTGAGAAGTAGCAGTCATGTAGTAATGTGTTGGTAGTTGAACACTGCTAAAGCGAGGAGACAGTGGAGAATTGCAGCCATTTGGAGAGACCGTAGAGTGAAACTACGTAGATTTCCTCTCCTGCTGAATTCTGTCTGGCCGCTTTATGTGCTGTGGTCGTTATTACTACCGATTACGACTTGTGGGATACTGTTTGTTGTAGTTTGCTGCTGTCTGTCGTCCTCTATAACTCTCGGGTGCAGGTATTTGTCGTCTTTGTGTTAGTGTCTTCGTGTTCAATAAACGTCGTTGTTGTTTACTGCTGAGGCTTGCTGATTGTTTTCACACCATACACTCACTACATGTGAACCCGGTGAATTTAAGGACTCAGTGGAATTGTTCCGTAACATTATTTTTGAAATATTGTTCAATAATGAAAACACGTTATTCTATCGTGTAATGCTTCATTTTTACTAGCCCTAAACCAGCGTTTCTCAGCCTTTCAGTATTCGTGGCCCAGTTTTCAATCATAATTTTCATCGCGCCTCCTCAATATGTATACAACAATAATGCATATTGAGTATTTTGGATTCCGTTTTTAAATTATTTTTAACTAACTGCCTAAACAAGAGTAAAATCGAGCCAACGTTGGCGAGAAAACACATCTTGCATTTTGGACATGCGGGCGGTGAATAGATGAAGCGAATGAAAGCGGAGAAAATTTAAATATTATATTTAAAATGAAAGCCAAACAGGGAGATAACGTTAAAAGAACATGGAAATAGAAAAATTCGTCAATGAAAGTTAACCTAGACGGGGTGAGCTTAATTTAGAAACTGGGAATACATTTTTTTCGAATAATAAAAGAAATAAAACAGAAGTATGACAAAACAAAAATGAAAAAAAAATAGGAATGTGTGTGGAAGGGAATCCCCACGACCGACGCCGTCTCGAGCAAGCGCGCAGCAAATGTTTTCTTATAAGAAAGAAAATATTCGATAACGCAAGTTTCAATTCCAGCCAGTCTCATTCGAGTCGATCCTTTTATCGCAATCGAATCTGTCGTGAATTTGTATGTTATATTTGTTTTAGTGTTAATTGCAATTCACCATTTAAAATATTCACGGCAGCAGATTTATGCAGACTCATGAATAAATTTTTAGCGGAAGTAAGCAAGCATTAGACGATAGTCAAGCATCAACAAGTACACAGACGAGCGTGGTTCCGAAAATAAAATCAAGGAAATATTCTCAAGAATACTTAAATTTTGGGTTTACCAGTACTGAAGTAAATGAAGAAGAAAGGCCCCTGTGTATCATTTGCTCAAAAATGTTGGCCGCAGACAGCATGAAATCCAATAAACTTAAACGACATTCGGATACGCTTCATAGTGAGTACGTCAACAAACGCAGATAATTTTTCGAATTAAAATTAAAATTATATAACAAGCGAAAATTATTTTTTAAAAAAACTTTGTCTGGGAATAAAAAAGCTTTATTTACATGTTACAAAGTTCATATAAAATAGCCAGATGTAAAATACCTCACACTATTGGTGAAGAGCTTATTTTTCCAGCGGCAATTGAGATTGTAGAAACTATGTTTGGAGATAATTTTTCAAAACAATTGCAGTCCATACTTCTTTCAAATGATACTGTTGCTCGTCGAATCGGTGAGCTGAAGATGTACAGTGGCAGCGTTTCTCGAAGTTGCGTGACAAATTGTTTACAATACAGCTTGACGAAGCAACAGATAGTAATAAAGATGCTCATTTAATTGCCTATGTTTGAATTTGTGATAATATGTCAATAGTAGAAGAACTACTTTTCTGCAAACCAATAGAACTCAAAACATCAGCGCTCGCATTATTTCCTATTGTAAATGATTTTATGAACGAGACAAACATAGACTGGAAAAATTGCGTCGGAATATGCACCGATGGTGCTCGTTCAATGTCCGAAATATTCCAAGATATACAAACACTTTTAAAACAAAAATCGCCTCAGCCTCAATCATTTAGCCATGCTGGCAAAGAATTTTAAGAAGTATTTTCATGCTGATGACAAACTGATAACGAAGGGATTAGGGATCCATTTCATAAGACTCCCGAAGGACTCTCAATTGATAATGAAGAAAAATTCGTGGACTTCACGACAAGTGGCGAAACTAAAAGACAATATAGTAATAAATCACTATTTGAATTTTGGGCAGGAGTAAGGATGATTTTTCTGCACTAAAAACAAGTACATTTCACATTCTATTACCATTCAAAATAGTGCCTTTGTGAAACTGGATTTTCTGCTGTGCTTCTTTGAAAACAAAATATAGAAACATAACTGAGAGTGGCTATTTCTAATATTAAGCCTTCCTTCGAAGAATTTTGCTTTGCAAGACAGGCCCCAGGAAGTCACTAATAATTATTAAATTTGTTTTAATTTCATATGTTTTGATTAAGTAAGTTTTGATTTAGTAAGTTGTTTTACTTTCATAAATAATTAAATATGTCGAAATGCATTTTGTTTTCTATGTGTATGTGTGCTTTCCTTTCAGTCAGTATATCAATTGTTTTAAATAATATTTTCTCTTCGATATTCTCGCGCCACCCCTCTAGTGTGCTCTCGCCCCCCTAGGGGGAGCGCCCCACAGGTTGAGAATCGCTGCCCTAAACTATCAGCTGTCAAACGGTTTTTTAACAGGGTTATCAACACTTTACTGCACGAATGTTGGCAAACTCAAATCTTCCGTTAACTTTGGGACATCCTTTGCAATCATACAGCCAACTTTGATTTGTTGGATAAGTCATACTATGATTGCTAAGAAAAGCTACGAAAAAAAGAGGTATCTCTTTCCTTTATTATGAAGCATTGGGGCATGAACATGATAAATTATGCTATTATAAGTGAGAATATTGCAATTAAATTGATAGGTAAATCGATGCACAATGAATATAAAGGTTCTAAATTCTCCTTAGGTTTGATTTTTTAAAACGTTTATTCTTAATATTATTTTACCACATATTTGGAAAATGTTATATGGAAATTTTATTCCATGATTTAAAGTTTTAATAGGAAAATGAAGTAAAACTATCTACCGAGAGGTGAAACATTCACCCAGACGAATCATGGAAAGAGTGTCTGCAAGCATTTGGGATCAAAATAAATCCATTAAAATGTAATGAGAACAATAAGAATATCAGTAAAAATTATTTCTGTACAGTTATCAATAGCCTCTCTAATTATCTACGTTGAATGAACGAATCACTCATCGTTTGTTTGACGAATGTCCAAATAATATAGTGGTAGAGAAGGAAAAGTTAGTAAAATTATTTACAAGGTTATTAGTAGCCTTCTTGATTAGATGAGAATGAGTGAATGTAATTATTTGTGGGATTTATCTTCTTAGAATGTGGTAATACATTAAGAAACGATAACAATTTATTTTCAGAACAGTTAAAATTCCCACAGATGAGCTATACAGGAAGTGCCAATCACTAATAATCCATCATCGATTTACTAGAAATCTGATGAAATAAGAAATTATATTAAAGCTATATACCGAGAGATTAAAAGTTACGTTGATTAGTTGCTGAAGGGACAATCCCACTGATCCAGGACAAATATCGTTGCATGATAAGAAGCGGCTGTAAAACTGCTTTATAAAGTGATTTGTGGAATTTAGTAAATTAGTTGCCTAAGATGATTAACTTTCTAACTATTTTATAGAGCCATCGACCCATGACAAATGTTGCAATACGATAGGAAGGGATAGTAAAATTATTTTACAAAATAATTAGAATTATAAGTAATCGGATGTACCAGATAAATGATTCTCTAATCGTTCAATGTACGTTTCATCTACAAAAATATTAAGGTAAAATACGAAAAGGCATGAAAGCAATCAACTAAAGTATTAGGGGTTCAAAAGATTTGAAACAATAGTTATTTAATAGAAGAATGATTTTACAAAAAATAAAGGTGGCATAGGATAGGATGAGAAAATCATTTCTAGAATTATTCATTGTACTGCTGATTAGCAAAGCAAGATCAGTGAATCTCCTGTCATTTACCCACATGCTAATTGATCTGTTCCAATAGAGGGGGGGGGGGGACTGCTGCTACAGCTCTTGCAATGCGTCTAAAGAACGAAATAATATTTTCTCAGCACTGATAGAATAGAATTAATAATCTAAAGAAAATTAATCATTACTGCCTTTTTATATTTCATACAAACATTTCGGGAAACATAATGTTTGTTTACAGAAGACGTTTTATATTAGGTATATTTATTCATTTTATCTCAAAAGGAGCGAGTTTTAAAATATGCTTCGGAGATTATTAAAATAATTCTCTCCATTAAGCTTATTTGAGTGAAAACGGTTTAAATAAACAACAACAACAAAAAAAAAAAAAAAAAAAAAAACGCGGCAATTCGCTGAGATTTTTTTTTTTTTTTTGGAAAATTCTCGACTTTATTGAGGATATAGAAACTTCAAAGAAAAAGCATTTCTGCGGCTTTTTTTTTAGTGTCTTTTTTATTAAAATAATATTTTGATAAGAGCAGTTTTTTCTAAAATTAATATTCTATTTAAGGATCAATGACTGCTAATTTAGAAAATAATTTAGTTTTAATTTTTCTAATATTAGTCTTTATATCTTTTTTTTGTCATAAATATCACCTTTTTTTGTTAAAAATATTTTTTTGTTGTAAAATAAATTGCTATAATTACATAAAAGATCAGTTTTCTTTAATAGGATCTTTTAAATAGAATATTTATTTTATATTTGTGTGACATTGTAGTTTAATTCTTTTCAACGATGATTTATCTTTCTTATTAAATTTGGTCTATGCTTAAATCTTGGTCTATGCTTAAATAGGCTTAAGAAAATGAAAATTTATATCGAGTATAGAATATTCATTTTAAAGAAAATTTTTACTATATTAACTAGATAAACCGAATTTAAACCATTTAATAAAAAATAATGCCATATAATATAGCATTTAATAAAAATAAAAATCAATATGATAAATTAAGTCCCCCCCTCACAAATTAATAATTATCAAAGTCAACATTAAATATTTTTAAAATTGTCGTAAAATTTCTATAAATTGCTACAAGGATATTTTATCCGATTTCTTAAATCATATTTTAAAAAATTTCTGTGGTTAATTTTTTTTTCAAATCATATGATAAATATTTTAGATTTTTTATTTCGTTTATTAAAATTATACGACAATTTCATTCCGCAGAAATTTATGTAAATTAGGCTTCTCTTCAACACGGAAGAAACTTCCTCAGAGACGTTAAACAACTTTCTACACTTTTTACATATACATTATAAATGTAAATTCAGAATCTGGCGAATTAATAGCATTATTTTACTACGAATTGTGAAGCTGTGACTCACAGCAAATGATATTCCGAGTAAGATGAATCTTCTAATTTAAAAACATGGAATGCTGTCACATTTAACAGATTGCTTAAGTAATCATTGTTTCTGAAAACAGATATTCTTCCGAGAACTCCATTAAAAATATAAATTGAGAGAAAGGAATTTTGAATAATAAACTGTCACGGGAGACAATGATGTAATTAAAATTTCATTCGATTTTTAAAATTATGTTATGACAGCTAATTTTTCACACTATTATTTATAAGTGACATTTTAAAAAGCAATGAATTTAGGGGTTTTTTTCAGGAAGAAAATTGAGACAGTATAAATGATTTTGTTTGGCATCTTGTATTTCATTTTATTCTTCGCAGCTGAATAAATTAATAATAAAGTGAAAATATTTTAAAAGGCTGTATGAAAATAAATTACGTTTTAAAATATATTTCATCATCTTTTTTTTTCATTAAATGCGAAATGTTTGAATTCTGTTTTGCACCTTATTTCCTTAAAAGATTTTTCCTTTTTTTTCACAATGTTTGTACGTTATCGCTTTCAAAGCCTTAACAATGATTAAAAGTAAAAGTATCAAATATTGTTTAAGGTATCAAATATTTTTGACAGTGCTGTGTCGATTCACATGCAAAAATCTGAAAAGCAGAGAAGTTAAAAGATAAAAATAGGAAATGTAAATAATCCGTGTTAAAATAAGCTGCAGTTAACCGCGTTATGTTAATATAATAGAGCGACAAATGTCATTAATTTTAACTGCTCTATTAATATCATCATAAATATATTGCAAGTAATTTTTCTGACTTTTTAATTCGATAATCAAATCAAAATTATTAAATTCTCTTTATTTAACTCATCATGTCAGAATACACTTTTGAAATCGACTTTTCATCCCCTGATGTACTAGAGTTTAATATAAATAACATCCAATAACAATGAAATATTTTAAGATTTTTCGATTAATTTATAAATTGATGTTCTAAAAATGCAACAACATTAAAAAAATTATGATAATAGAAAAAAATGACTAAGGCCGAAAATTTCTAAATAAATCTCTCTAATAAAATCTCTTTTTGACAAAATTTACTTCTAAGCTGATGGTGCAATAAAAGATTATTAGCTTTAGTGTTATGTGGTTGCATTTCGTTTTGTATCGTTTTAATTATGTTCTCAATACTTTTAATAAATTTTGGCTGTAAAATATGCTTATTCACACTATCTATTTCAAACCTTTAATTCTTGGAACTAAAAATTAAACAAAATAATAGTAAAGTAGATCAGAGATTTATTGTTACCATAAAGTCACCTGTGTTAAATTATAGAAACAATTAATGAAAATTGTACACGAATGTATCATCATTGGAAAAGCGAAATTTTAGATTTTAAGAGGTTTTTAAAAATATTTCTTGTCACAGTTTGTTCACTGTAGAAAAACGGCAAAATTTTGATTAATTTCTAATTTTGTACTTTGAGAAGTTGACGTTATTGTTTCTTATTTGTAAAGAACAAACTTGATAGTTTTGTTTGAAATTGACTTGGTTGCTTAGAATGAGTTATGAAACACACATACATAACCATAATATTATTAAGATTAAGTCTTTGCTCCTTGTATTCAGAGTAAAAAAAAAATCAGATCTGATTTTTGTATTTTTAAATTCAAACAATAAAATACCTGACGGAGTCTATTAAAACAACGAGCAAAATTGGTAGTCTACTTTCGGCGACACTTCTACTTTTTCTTTAGAATAAATTAATCCTGTTCTAAGCCATGCTCGCAATAATTTCTAAGCACTTACTGCTTTATTAATTATTCAGAGAAATGTAATGCGTTTCAATTAAGATGCGTTTAAAATGCACAAGGCCAGCATTCTCCATTTAACAAGTGCCTTTATGAAAATTCTATAGTTATGTAAAAGGTTAGGTTGTCACGGAAATCTGGTTTGGAAATTTCCGTAATTACAGTCGTTCAACTTTAAATTTATAATAATTAAAAAGGTTTCAAGGTCATAAAGGAGATAGAATATGAGAAATTCTGCGATTATTGTTTAGAAAATAGTTGAATTCTTATTTCCCTATTTATAGATGTGCAAATGAAATCTTAATTTTCTGTTAAAAGTAAAAAATTAGGCAATCTGTATCAAAAATCAAATTATTTTTAATTCTAACAAAAGTTGAGTAGTGTCTATATATTAAAGATAATTTGAAAAACTTAAGAATCAGTTTCAAAACTCTTATCACTCATGTGATTTATTTTTTATGTATATGAAAACCCGTGACCTCTAAATACGTCATCAATGTCCTATTACCAATTTGTATTTTCAAGAAAAATCTAAAGACACCTCTACACTGCGCATTCTCACTGGGGGAAAGACTCATCAGAATCCCTTATCCCCAGGACCGGATTAACCCCTCTAGGATCTTTGGACAATGCAAGTCCCGAGGGTCCCTTTTCTAGTCTCAACCTTCCTACAGTTGATGTTTTTATTGAATTTATTTCTCTATATAAGTGCCATGTGGGAAGTTCTGATAAACTGACAAAACATTTCATAAAGGAACACATTTCGGGAGAGTTTGTTTTAGTATTTCGCACGTGAAGAATAAAATATAATGTTCAAATTAAAACGCTTTAAATTAAAAATTCTTTTTGAACGTAACCTAAATATTTTAGTTTTACTAAAAATGAAAATGAATAAAATTTTAAAATAAAAATAATATAAATTTTGTATCTGAGTTGATCTTAATTTGACTCGGTTCAAGCACACGATCTTTTAAAATTAAATGAGCGAATAAAATTAATACACTCATCAAATATTGCAAAATATGTATCAACATTGCAGGCTTCCCTAGTCTTTCGTGTTCCCTATGCAGTTGTCTTTTTTGCCTATTTGATAAACTGGCTCTGAAGTTTTTAAGTGCAATTCCTTAAAATTTGTTGATATGATTAAATTAATATAGTTAATATAGTGAGTATAATTTTATTACTTATTTCACAATATATAAAATATTTTATATTGCATCGCGGAGATTATTTGAATTTTTTTATTCGTATTATTGCGAGACGAATTTAAAGTTTTAATTTAAGTATATTTTAAAATTTGATGCGAATTTATAAATTTGGTCGTAAGTTCATGCACCAAATTGCGTCCATTCAGCTCAAAACGGATTATGGCTTCACAGACAGACAGAAAGGTAAATGAGCAAATAGATAGACTTAGTCTCAAAAATGCATTTTTCGAGCTCAAAGTCTGAAACGTAGAGATTTTAACTCGAATTCTGTTTTATTTTTTGATAACAATATCGTATACGATAAAAGATACAGTGGCTCAAAAAATTGAGAATACACCTTACTTTTACTTGATAAATCCGATTTTCAATATAAATAACACACTACCGGGAAGTGCAAACAGGATTTTATTTTTACACATAACAAATGGTTTAATTTAGAATAAAAATAAAGAAAAATCAACGAAAAACTTCTAAATGGAAAAGTTTCAGATTATTAAATTTCCTACCCCGGATGACACCATGCAACCTCAAATCATAACGGAGTCACCATGTTTAACTGTAGGACGTAAACTTTTGGATCCAAAGCAATATTAGGCTTTCTCCATACAGTACGATGGCTGTCACTGCCAAAAAGGTTGAGTTTTCTTTCATTACTAAAAATAGCTTTCTTCCAAAGGTTATTGGTCTTCAATAGATGAGTTTTTGCAAACTTCAGATGCTTTTTCTGAATTTGCAAGCTGATGAACGGTTTCTCTCTAACAATGCTACTTTTAAATCCAGCTTGTCTAATGGCATTTATCAAAGTTTCAGGGCTTTCACTTTTGCCTATGATTTGAAAAGTTTCTGAAACAAGTTGGATGAACCATATGGTCGCAGCAATCTAAAGGAAAGTGTTAAAAATTTGGATTTAGATGGAAATTCCATTTCCCAGCAGGACAACGACCCCAAACAGAATGCAGGTAACGTCAAAATATGGTGCCTTTTTCATTGTAAACAGCAGTTACACACACCACCACAGTACCCCGACATCAATGCCATTGAATTTTCTCGGGCCATACTTGAAAAAGAGGTTCAAAAACTGAAAATTAGAAACAAAACCCATTTAAAACACGTGGTGTAAAAAAATGGGTTAAAATATCATCAGAAACCATCAAAAATTGATTGAATCGGTACCAGGACGTTTAGAGGCCATTATAAGAGCCAAAAGACATGCAATTTAATAGTGACATTTTGTTTCTATGCGTGATATTGCAAATACTTCATTGGTGTTTTCTCAATTTGATGAGGCAAAATTCTGGTATGTTTATTTAAAATGCTTCTGAAACTTTTCACTTTAGAAGTTTTTCGTTGATTTTTCTTTAATTTTACTCTAAATTAAATCCTTTATTATGTTTAAAAATAAAAACATATTTGCACTTCTTGGTAATGTGTTATTTATATTGAAAGTCGGATTTATCAAGTAAAAGTAAGGTGTACTCTCAATTGTTTGAGCCACTGTAAATCGGAAAAAAAACAAGCCAGTCAATAAGATTTCATATAAAATTTAAATGGTTTTAATAATATTCAGATCGATTTTTATTTATATTGTAAATATTCTTCTTATCTTCTGATAAATAACTATTTTAGAAGTTACAGTTATTGTATAAAAAACTTGAGATTGCTCCATTTCATGGGATTTCATATAAAATAAAAAATAAAAAAATTAACATTGAGCATTTTTATTAAAGGCGTAAATATGCTTTAAAATTCCTTACATTAGTGATAAAAACAGGCTACTTATAAAATATTTTATTCATCATGTTTGACGTCACTGCAAACGATAATTCGAGCAAAACGATTTTCGACGTTTAGTTAGAAAACATGAAACAGATTGTCTAGGCGCTCATTTTCCTGTGACAAAAGATAAGCTGGCGACAAAGATATTGCTCTGAGAGCTCTCAACAAAAATACAAATTAAAAGAAAGGGAATTTTAAAGAAGCTAACAGGAGCGTTAATGATATGATTAACATTCTTTTCATAACTCATTCATAACATGATTTTTTAATTATGCTATGACAGCTAATTTATTCCCATTATTGCTTTTAAATCAGACAGTAAATGAAGCGGATTTGGTTTCTTTTTTAAGTTGAAAACTCGTAGGAGGGAATTAATTATTTTGTACGTCTTGTATTTCATTTCATTCATAAAGAATGAATACATTAATAATAAAATGAAACTATTTTAAAGGATTGCTTAAAAACCTATGAACTTTTCTTTTTCCATTAAATGAAAAATGTTTGAAATATATTTTGCCTATATGTTCTAAAATGAAATAATTTCATTTAAGAAGTTAATATTAATTACTTTGTTTCTTAAAAGGAAATTTTTTCGTTTTTTGAAAAATAACATTTGAATGTCATTGGCTTCAACGCTTTCATAATGATTTAAAACGAAAGATCAAAAACTGCGAACAAATTGTCACATTTAATTATCCATTTTAGACAATCTCTTATTCGCATTTAAAAGGAAAATAGGAAACAAGACACAATATAATCATATAAGTAATGAACATTATCGGAAAACAATATTATAAGTAAAAAGTATATCGTGCATTTTGAAATATTCTAAGCGATATCATCACAAATATACTCTAAATGTTTATTTTTGTCATTTTAAACTGAATAATGCTATCAAAATTATGAAATAAATTTAACTTTCATTTTTGTGAAAAAGCAATATTTGGACTTTTTCATTCCCTCGTGAAATATAGATTCGAAATTTTGTACATCCAATGATAATACTACGTATTTTACAAAATAATTAATGATTTTTTGAAGAATCTTTTTGAAATTCTGATTCTCTACGAATGTAACAATCTTTTATTAAATACTAGCCGCCTTTGGCGACCAGCCGGTTCGCCAATATTAATGTTCATTAAAATTGTAATAATTAAATATTTTATGCAATTTCTACTTTAATAGCTTCTTCATCAAAATATTTTAAAACTTCAAATTTTGATTATCATATAATTCATTCATAATATTATAAAGGCCTTCAGTCATAACGTAATATGTATCTCCCTCATATTCTGTTAGCACCCATAGAATTTATGCTTTAAATTAAAGTGGAAAGAATTTATCTTCAATTAATATAATAATATTTTTTACTGAAACAAAGCATTTTTTTATAATCTGATTACTGAAAATAGAGTCACTCAGCGTTTAAACTTTATGGGCACTAAAGAATATCTTTTTAAATTTATGTAATATCTCAAGAGTTGGTCAACAAAATTTTCTTAGATTCATTATGAGCAGATCGATTAATTAACAATGTTTAAATTTAAATGCATCAAACACTAAGAAAATAAAACGAATCGTTTAAAATAAACGGTTGAAAACAGGTTTTAAAAAAACTACTTAAAAAAACGATGTACTTAAAACTATAAGCATATACAAAAAATATATAACTAACATAAATACAATTTACTTACAAAAGCATGCAACTAACCCAAAAATAATTTAAATCATTCATTGATAACGTTGTCATGGCAACAATCAGAACAGAATGCGCATGCGTGAATTTTCTCCGCCGGTTACGTAACTCAAATACGTGATTTTTTCTACGCCAGTTGTTGTAACACTATGCGGATTAGAAATTTTTAATTTCCTTTATTCTGTTTTATTTTAATTCAAAAGTACTTCAGAATGAATCTGAAAGATTGATTCATTAACAATGTTTAATTTTAAATGCATCAAACATTAAGAAAATAAACAGAACCGATTGAAATAATCCGCCGAAAAATTTTAACCCTAGCCTCATTACTGTTGGGAGAAAAAAAAAACTGAAGCCTTTCTCGTTTGGCGCTGGGGATAATGGAAGATTTTTTTGGCGGAAAAGTTGGCGGTGGGGAAAGTGGAAGATTTTTTGGCGGGAAAGTTAGTTTTTAATTAATAATTAAAATTCTAATTAAAAATTCGAAAAAAGAAACCCCAGGTGCACATTCCCAACCTCCAACCTACATGTACCAAATTTGGTAGCTGTATGTCAAACGGTCTGGCCTGTAGAGCACCAACACACACACACACACACACACACACACACACACACACACACACACATTGAGCTTTATTATAAGTACTAGCCGCCTTTGGCGACCAGCCGGTTCGCCAATCTTAATGCTCGTCAAAATTTTAATAATTAAATATTTTATACAATTCTACTTTAATAACTTCTTCACCAAAATATTTTAAAGCTTCAAATTTTGATAGTCATGTAATTCACTCATAATAATATAAAGTCCTTCAGCCATAACATAATATGTATCTCTCTAATTTTCTGTTAGTTCCGGTAGAATTTATGCTTAAAATTAAAATGGAAATGACAAAACTGCAATTAATATAATATTTTTTACTGAAACAAAGCATTTTTTTTAATAATATGATTACTGATAATAGAGTCACTGAGCGTTTAAACTTTATGGGCACTAAAGAATATCTTTCTTAAGTTATGCAATATCTCAAGAATTTGTCGACAAAATTTTCTCAGATTCATCATGAACAGATCGATTCATTAACAATGTTTAATTTTAAATGCATCAAACTTTAAGAAAAAAAATAATGAATCGTTTAAAATAATCGATCGAAAACAGGTTTAAAAAACTACTTTAAAAACGATGTATTTAAAACTATAAGCATATACAAAAAAATATATATAACTAACATAAATACAATTTAATTACAAAAGCATGCAACTAACTTAAAAATAATTTAAATCATCCATTGATAACGGTTGTCATGGCAACAATCAGAACAGAATGCGCATGCGTGAATTTTCTTCGCCAGCTCCGGTAACGCAAATACGTGATTTTTTCTACGCCAGTTGGGGTAACGCTATGCAGATTATACATATATAATTTCCTTTATTCTGTGTTATTTTAATTCAAAAGTACTTCAGAATGAATCTGAAACATGGATTAATTAACAGTGTTTAATTTTAAATGCATAAAACATTAAGAAAATAAACAGAATCGTTTGAAATAATCGGCCGAAAAATGTTAACCCTAGCCTCATTTCTGTTGGGAGAAAAAAAAATTGAAGTCTTACTCATTTGGCGGTGGTGAAAATGGAAGATTTTTTTGGCGGAAACGTTGGCGGTGGGGAAAATGGAAGATTTTTTTGGCGGGAAAGTTAGTTTTTAATTAATAATTAAAATTCTAATTAAAATTTCAAAAAAAGGGACCCCAGGTGCACATTCCCGACCTCTAAGGTATACATGTACCAAATTTGATAGCTGTATGTCAAATGACCTGGCCTGTAGAGCGCCAACACACACACACACACACACACACACACACACACACACACACACACACACACACACACACACACACACACACACACATACACACACACACACACACACACACACACACACACACACATTGAGCTTTATTATAAGTATATAGATAGATTAGAAAAACGACAAAAAAATAAGAATAAAAATTTCTTGACAAGGAAAAATGGCACGATGTTTAAAGAAAAAAATCATTGAATGATTTTTTTAAGAATAGTTTTAGAAACATGTACAATTTATAGTTCTATTAATTAATATGTATAGCGTTTAGATATGTTATACTTAATATAGCATAGATTATGAATGTAGGATTGTTGTTTTATGATACAGATCATAAATGTAAGAAAAACTACTTTTGATTGAAGACAATTTCGACACAAATTAAAAATTTTAAAAATAATGACAAATATTACATTGAAACAATAAAACAAAAAAATGTTTTCTTAAAAGATAAAGAATTATTTTAAAGTAAGAAAATAATTAAAAAATAAAGAATAACTTCATGCATTAAATCTGGAAAAGAAAACAAAAATTATAAGTGCTTAAGTCATTGATAGCAATGTGATTAGAAAATTTAGCTGCAGTGGATCTCATAAAGTAGAAATTGGTTAAATATTTATTAAAGCATAAACATATGTAAATGATTAACATTCCAATTTATAACGAATATTTTTACAAATACCTGCGATTTTACGATTATTGTTTTGTCTTCGCATTTTTGCTTAAAAAATATTTTCTATAGTAGATTAAATAAAAGCATGCTTTTATTTTTATTTAAACTCTTTTTGATGATTCAGCTAGTATGGAGTATAGTTTAGATAAAAAAATTTTCATTTACTGCTAATTTAATTTTTCCGTAATTCTCTTAAAATCAGTATTTCCTTTTATCAGTATTTTTCAGTTTTGATATGTGTTTTCTCCGTATACAATTAAAAATCAAATTTTATACATGGTTTAATATTTACTCATATTAAAACAATTTCATATTCCAGTTTGCAACATTTAACTATAAATTTTCGGTTATATATACTTCATAATTAAAATAGATATTAAAGGACAAAATTTAGTTAATTAAAAATTGATCTTTTTCTAATTTTGTAAGATTTGCTTACTGCTATGATGTTATTAAATCTCGGCATATATTTCCAGTGTGACTTTTAGATTTTGGGATTAAGATGCCGGTTCAGTTGTCTTTTTCGTTATCTGTTCTGGATTCAAAATTGCGAAGTTCATTTCAAAATATTTTTCTTATTGCATCAAACCGGTTTTGTATTGTACTAAACACTGTGTTTTCATTTATGAAATGTCTATCTCTTTGTAATTTCAGAGCAACGATGTCAAATTTGATTTTTGTGCAATTAAATTCAATCAACCAAGTTACGAGTCCAAATCTATTACGACAATCAACAAACTGGTAAACTTCTCTCAGTGGCCTTTCCACTTTGTTCTAGAATAAATTAATCTTTTACTTAACCATATTAGCAATAAACTTTAATCAGTTACTGCTTTATTAATGGAGCAGAGAAACGCAGCGAGTTTCAATTAAATTGCTTTGAAAATGCACGAAGTTGCTCTTAATATCACGGCAGTCTTGGAAGGCATGTACTCAGCCTATAAACAACTATAGCTATTGAAATTCTCTGATTTGTAGTCATGTTATAGAAATCTGGTTCGGAAATTTCTATACTTATAATTTCTCGACTGCAAATATAGAATATTAATTAAAATAATTTCAAAGTCATAATGTTGGTAGAAGGTGAGAAATGTCGAGTTTACTTGTCTGAAAATAGCCGTAGAATATTTTGGTCTCTTACGAATCAGTGCCTAAGGGAATCCTTATTTTCTGCCAAATATATAAATTTAGTCAATTTATAATAAAAATATAATAGTTTTTGTTAATAAAAATTTTGTAGTTTATTTAAATAATCTTTGATTTTAATTTTATATGAAAACTCGTGTAATCAGGTCATCAGTCTCACTGTTACTCTCCGCTCTATTTTTTGAAAAGATCTGAAAAAGCTTTATTTCAATTTAAATTCTATACGAAGCAAAAACTATCCTAATATTTCATAACTGCAACCACAGTATCAATTTAAACATTTATTTCATATAAGGGACCGCAAACTCTCTAAATATGCCGTCAATGGTATTTACACCCCCCCCCCTACATTTATCTAAAAATAGAAATTTAACGCATATCCCAGTGTTAACAACTGGACAGATTTCCCCAAGTAATTTATTTCCTATTTTGCTTGCATGGTTAACTAGTCAGAATGTACTCTAAATTTATTGCACAAATATAATTTAAAATAATACTTTCTTTTTTCGTGGTAAATATTATTCATTAATATTGGTTGAAAAGATTAAATTGGTGATATTAATATTGTGATCGACTGTCTTATCACCAAACGCACATGGCGTTTCTTATGTCGGTTAAAGGTTTTTCACTTATCTTTATTCACCAACTGGAGGTACCTATATTGGTACAGATTATCATCCGTTGAATATGCAGTGTAAATCAAAATGAATATTGACTTGACACCTTGCCAATTTTATCTATGGGGTTATGTGAAAGTCAGGGTGTATGTGCTTTCCATACCTAAAAAAACTGAAAACCTCAAAATGCGCATTGGAAATGCAGTTGCGTCAGTGACTGCGGACATGCTTCAGAATGCATGGTGTGAAATGGACTACAGCTTAGATATTGTACTTGTGACCAAGGGAAGTCACATAGAACATCTATGACGTATGTCAAAAAATAAATAACACCCAATGCAGTTAAGATATTATTGAAATTTTTAGGCTTAGAATATTACCAAACATTTATTAATATAGTGATCGACTGTCTTATCACCAAACGCACATGGCGTTTCTTATGTCGGTTAAAGGTTTTTCACTTATCTTTATTCACCAACTGGAGGTACCTATATTGGTACAGATTATCATCCGTTGAATATGCAATGTAAATCAAAATGAATATTGACTTGACACCTTGCCAATTTTATCTATGGGGTTATGTGAAAGTCAGGGTGTATGTGCTTTCCATACCTAAAACAACTCACAGTGCGCATTGAAATGCAGTTGCGTCAGTGACTGCGGACATGCTTCAGAATACATGGTGCGAAATGGACTACAGCTTAGATATTGTACTTGTGACCAAGGGAAGTCACATAGAACATCTATGACGTACGTCAAAAAATAAATAACACCCAATGCAGTTAAGATATTATTGAAATTTTTAGGCTTAGAATATTACCAAACATTTTCCATAACACGCAATTAAAAAAAAAGAGCAATATGCCATTTTGAAAGTTGAAATGTGCCCCAGTTCAACGTCCAAAAACACTTTAAACACCATTTTTTTAAAAATTAAATACACCGAAGCTCTTAACAAAATATATGGTGCACTTATGTAATGGGTCGTTACAGATTCAAGGAACAATTACTCCTTTTACCAGAGCATATATCACTTTTTCTTGAGCATTTCTTTAGTCTCGATAAACAATCTCGATAGTTTGACAAAAATCGACGAAGAATAATAAAAATTATAAAGGATGAAAACAAAGCGTTATCAGCTGTAAAATGATGTGCAATTAATTACCGAGGAAGGCCCATAGTTTTAGAAAGATCTTAATGATAGTTTTTCGGAAAATCCTTTTATCGTGTTACAAAGAAAAATTCAGCTTTAGAGAATTTTTTTTTGTAATGATGGCTGCAGTGAAAGACAGTACCTCAATAAATTTAATTGAAAGTGTATATTTAACTTTTTAATTAAATAGAGCTATTAAAACAATCTAAAAAGTCAAATATACATTTTCTCTCGGTTTTACTTTAAATCAATATGTTAGATATATAATTAGTCTAAACTATAATTTTAGATTTTTGAACGAATAATTTAAGCATTTAAAAATTGATAAATTTGCATTTTAGAAATATGAGACATCAAATAATGATTAATGGTTCATTAATGGTTTTATAGAAGAAAATTTTGTTTTTAGTGGAAATTTATTTTTTGGTAATGATGGTTGCAGTGCAAGATAAAAACAAGATGAAATCTCAATAGCTTTAATTGAAGGTATATATTAATTTTTTTAATTAAATAATAGAAGCGTCATTACTATCTAAAAATTCAAATATATTCTTTCTTTCTATCTTACTTTAAATCAATATGTTCGATAAATAACTAGTTTGAATTACATTTTTCAATTTTTGAAAACATAGTTTAAGTATTTGAAAGTTGGCTTTTAAAAACATAACACATCAAAGATTAATTAATGATTAACTAATGGTTTTAAAGCAGACAAAATTTTAGACTCAGTTTAGTTTTTGGTAATGATGGTTTTAGTGTAAGATAAAATCTCAATAAATTTAATTGAAAGTACACATCTTACTTTTTAAATGAAACAATTTATTATTTTCTAAAAAGACAAATATATATACTTTTTTATTTTAAATTAAATTAATACGTTGGATATATAATTAGTTTAATTACGGTTTGTGATTTTTGAAAGCATAATTTCAATAAAAAGAAATTTTAATTGATTAGGCTGATTTTAGAGAGAATATAACGCATTCAAGGGAATCCACGTTATTGAAACTTATTTAAATTCATAATAAGTTATTTTGCTTATGCTAGAAAAGAATATTTAATTATATTAACTTGGATAACATGATTGATATTTTTGTAAATATGAATACTATATGACATGTATTTTTGAATCATAAAAATATGACTCTTTAATTGTAAATGTATAGCAAGTCAATTAAAGCTATAACCTAAATGAATAAATTAATTTTGAATAATTATTTTTACTGTAGTTCTAAGTTACTCTTTGCCGAAGACTTATTCTTCATATCATATACTAGCCACTAATCATTAAATCATACGATAAGGGATTTTTGTTTCAAAATGTTTCATAAAAATATTTAATTAAAAAATTTTGTTTTTGTCTGATTCAGTATAATAGAAACCTGAATAAATCATTGACTTTTACATTTCTATATACATACTGTTAAATTCAAGATCATTTAATATCTCCAAGACCCAAATAGACGTGTTCCCTTCTGAGAGACTTCTACAATACCCCTAAATAAATTAATCGCCCCTCTGTAAAATTCGCTGCCATTGAACCTTGAACAATTACTTCTGTATTAATAGTCCCCAGAGTTGTGGAGAACGTTTTAATTTAATTGCTTTTCGATTAAATACATCTGTTCTAATGTTTTTAGTAATGGTCGAAAATTTTCTCAAAAATAATAATGGTTATTTTCACTAACATTACAAAAAATCGGGTCCTGAAGTTTTTTTTTTAAATTTTAAATGTTCGATTTAAAATAAAAAGCAATTAAAAATATAGTAAGGACACAATTTAGTTAAAATATGATGAATGGGTTGGTCATTATTTTAGATTAATATTTCCTATGTATTTATTTTTTGAGTCAGAAAAAAGTGATATTTTTGTGTTAAAAAAATGTTCATATTTGATGATAATAATATTTTAACAAAAAATAAGTACAATTAAAAAAAATTAAGACATGTAAACTAATTTTATAAAGCATGTATTTGTGTGAATTTTTAATAGTAAATTGTAGAATTCTGAGTGAATGATCATACATATACGCCAGCGTTATGTAGCAAATTTTGTTTATGTAGAAAATATAAAGGTAGTAATATTTAAAAAATACTTTATTTCACTTTTTTTACATATTTAGAAATTCGTTCTATTTTTTCAATTACATATTAATTATTCTGTTAAAAATCCGCTAATTCATCTTTAAAGTAATATTTTTACAAAAATCTGGAAACATTATTTCCTGGAGATAGTATCTAATATTGAGGTCCCATTTACCAAACCTTATATTCATATAGTAAATGCGAATAGAGCTTCAGGTTTAAAAATACATACATACTAAAAGAAATCAATAAAAAGTAATGAAATATGATAATATTTACTAATAATGATTCATTTCTTTTAAATCTAATTTATTCAATTGGCATATGTGAAGAAAAAGAAAAATATACGACAATGTTATATAGTCTCATCAGAATAGTACAAACTACAGTCCAAACGATCATGAATTAATTATTTAAATTAGGACAACAAAGGGTCAAATGTAAAGGGATAAACTTTGAGGGCAAGATATGGCTTAATGTACATGCTACTTAAGGTGAGATATGATAAAATTTGAGATCACTTTTGATTGTCCGGAGGAAATATTTATTATTGTATTCTTTTTTTAATCAAAAATGTAGGTATCATATCTGGAAAAATATAATCAAGAGATACTATTTTCAAAGTGATTAAAGGACAGGATAGTTAATTATGTGACATTATCCATATAAGAGGAGGAATTTATTTTCTTACACATCATTTCTATCCCTTCTGAGAAAATGAATAATACGAAACCCGCATTTGACTTTCATAAAAAGAAATGCTTCTTGACTTTCGAGAAAATATATCTGAAAATTAATTTATCCATTTCATATAAGCAAATAAAAACTATTCAACATTAAGAGTATTAAGTCTTCTCTTTTGCCTTATATTAACGAAAAACTGTTATATAAATCAATTTCAGAAGTTTTTTTAATGGAATTATTTTTTTCATTCATTTTAAATAGACCTAAATGTCTATAATATATATTGTATATAATATATTTGTGTTGTTTATATATGAGAATCATTTCAATTTACAAGTATCATATCATTGATATTTTTTTTTTTTTTTTTACATTTTATAGACTTAAATGCGTACAAAATGGTAAAAAAATTATCAGTGTTATTGTACTTGTACATATATAAATCATTTCAATTTAAAACTCACACTAATAGTTTTTTTGGTGAAAGTTAGCTTACCTAAATGTTAAGATATATAAAAAAAATTAAATCTATTAAGCCTTCCATACGTTTTAAGAACTATAGATAATGGAAGAACTCTTTTTCCTTAATGTATCTGCTTTTAATATGAAAAAAAGCACAAATTTAGAAAAAAAAATGTGTCAGAACATAAATGACATAAGTGTTAAGTAAATGCACTTGAATTCACTTGCGCTGGCGAAGAAAAAAAAATATGTGGAAAAGTAACAGAAATAATGACATGGAAAGTCAATTAGGACTAAAAGTGTCCATGTTACTTTAAAAAGAGAACATGTTGCTGCTTAAGATATCAAAGGAATGTAAAAAAAAAGAATGACACCTTACAGAGAACTTTCAAAAGGTTGTTCTTGCATAAAAACTTCATTGATGAGGTGAATTGATTGGACTTGTTACAGATATGGCAAGTGATTTTTTTTTCTCCTAAATGTGTCAAATAAGAAAAAAACTTATTTTGCTTTTCATAGTAAAAGTAGTTTTCGACGCCACTTTTTAAATTTTTATTCTGAAATTCAAAGGATTCTTAATATAGTAAATATCTAAAAGCTTTTTTTAACCTGTTGATGGAAGTCAATAACGTCATTAGTTATTCCATTTTTTTTTACTTAATATTGAATTTATTAAAAAAAATTCAAAGACTTCAAAAGTAAAAGAAAAAAGTTTTGTACTCCGCGTCAGCTATTAAATATTTTGCTGAATAATTAACCAAAGAAGGAAAAAAAAAATGCTTTGAAGTGAGGAAGACTGTTTAATATTTTGTTGAGAATTAGGAAATTAAATGATTCACAAAAGCAATACCCAATTCTAAGTAGCTTGATCTCATTGAATTATATAATTTATATATATTTAAAATATGTATAATATTAGTTGTGTTTTGAAGAAAATATTAGAGAACTTATAAAAGAATTAGGTTTCCCCATATTCCCAAGAGTTGGCATTTCATGTATTACGAACGATGCTAGCGCATATCTGAAAGAGACCCGGCATGACTGTAGTACACAACAGTTTGTCACGTCTAGATCTATTGATTATTGTAGTTATGATAGTTGAAAATGCCATATCCTTTCTGCCATGAACTGCAAGAATAGGTATGCCATCATATTTAAGAACTTAAATTTTCTAGAATTTGTTAAAATATCCATGGTGAAATGCGTAATTTGAGATAAGACTTGGAGTGAAAAGCTTAAACGCCAGTTAACAACTACGCTACCCGAGCAATTGCTTTTGTATCATGGTCATGTTACTGGACTGCGAACCACAAAGTCCCAGGTTCTATCCTCACGCATCTAAATTCGCCACAGACTATTGTAAAAGAATGGAACCACTTGTTAGCGGAACATACCATTATAGAGAGCTGTAATTTGATCATCCAACAGAAATTTATTACAGATATCATACCCTTTTCAACCCAAAAATGCCGTTAAAAAATCTTGTTCTTTAAATTTTCTGGCAGACAAACATCGAAAAACCTTACTCCTGGTACACAGAGATTCTTGTTGCAGACAAGCAACAGACTTCATAGAATTAGAAAAATAGATCACACGCTATGACATATGTTATAATTTTAATATCATATATCGAAAATTAACTTTATGAATTCTGCGTTTAGTTCATTACATGTTTTCGTGTTACAATATTTAAAGTTCCAGGCGAGCTTATTTTCTTAATGGCCATCTTTAAAAGTAAATATTGCCGTCGTCCTGGCATAGGGGTAGCGCGTCTTTCCAGTGATCTGGGCATCCTGGGTTTGAGTCCCGGTTCTGGCATGGTTGTTCTTCATCTGTGTGTGAATTTGTCCCCCTTTAAAAAGGGGCTGTGCAAGCGAATGAGTGATGCGTGAGTAGCTAAGACGTACTCTTGGCCCTAGTTGGCTGTACTAAAACAAAAGACGCATCCTCGGCTTAAAATCACTGACTTCGTCAGCGAGCTTGACCAGGGCAAGTGCCTTTAGAAACAAAAACAAAGGTAAATATTAATGTCAATGTAATTAAAAAAAAGGAAAAATTATGGTGTTAAACTGTCATTAATCAGTATCTACTTCTGAATCTCAACAACTCTTCTAAATATATAATGTTCGTTTTGGTTTATAAAATTGTTATCAAGAAAACTGTGAGGGCAACAAATAGTGAATTGTAACATGCACTAACCGGCTGCACATTGAGCTAATTAGATCAAATTAAATTGATCTCCCATTTTAAAACAACACAGAAGATCTGTTTGAGGATGGACCGTGTAATTTTGATAATTTGGAGCAATGATCTGATAATAAAGGCACACTTGAAAAGGCGTTCAGTTTTTAAACTGCAGTGAATCACTAGGGGGAAGATGCTTGATTTTTGAAACATTTTTCATGCGCCATGTATATGACATTTATTGGAGCAGTGTATTGAATACCTGATTCTTTTATTCTGAAACATAACGGAACAATACAACTTGCAGCAATTTATTGGAGAGTCAAAGTGTTAATGGCATAACATTTTATTATTTTAAGAACCTTAATGAAACGTAGTTTATACTGAATTTATAACTAGGGCTGAAATTTAAACTTATGTGAAAGACAATGTAAATGAATGCTTATTTGAATGGATGTCTTTAAAAGGAAATATGATAAATTACTATTCAGCCACTTTATTACTACTATCACTAAGCTAATTAAACTATACTTTATACATAAAATTTAAAATGATTGAATTTATATGCCATTCAAATTATTCTTCAAAAATGGAATTATCTAAAATTTTATATTTGTACTTAATTTTTTTAAACATATTTAAAACGATATGAATGAAGTCTCCCTAGTTAATCTGCGTTTTATAATCTAGTATATCCATAGCTGAATTCATTATATATCTATTAAGATGCCTATTAAATTGATTTCCTTCCCTCACAGACAATTTAATAAGGCTCCCGAATAAATTACTTCGATAAATTATTACCAAATGCCTGCTGATATTTCTAAAAAAAAAAAAAAAACGCTTAGTTCCACGAATTCCTTAATATAGAGACTTGTTTTACATAAAAATTTATTTTTTATTAACTAACTTAATTTTAATAATTGTTGTAAGTAATGTATTGCTTAAGGAACGTGACAATATATTACTGTCTCTCTGCTAAAATAATGCAGCTCATTAAAGCTGAAAATAAAAATTTGTGGGTTTTTTTTTTAAAAATTAAATTTTACAATTCATATCAACTTAAAATTTTTTAAAAGAATTCTATTTACGGGCTTTTGAACGCATGAATTAAAAAATATAAAATTTTACATCGGTAAATATAAGTACATAATTTTAACATTGAAATTCCATATGTGCTTCAAATTCTTAAATATATATGCCATGGGGTTGCCTATATGTGTTTTTCCAGATTAATGTGGTTTAACTTTACAATGAGAGATTGAGATGAATTATGGAAATTGTTTTGACAGCATGTGCGGAAAAAAAATATCGGCGCAAAATAAATTCAACCGTCTAAAAATATTAATAATTGCCATTAGCATAAACAAGTTAGCACAAGTATATTTTTTAAGCTAGAAATGAATTAACAAAGAAGTGTGGATTTGAATTGAACCCTAAAACAACAATATAAGCCAAATTTTGTCATTAAACTACAGTGAAATATAATAGTTCTCAAAATCAACGGTGAAGTGTACAAAAAACATTAGGTACAATATAATCTAAATTAAACGTTAAATATACAAAACAGTGAATCTGTTGGAGTGTAATTTTGATGAAATTTCCTTGTGGGGAATCGCAAATTGTATAAGTCATAGTATATTCACTGTATAATGACTAAATATATAAAAAAATGATGAAAAAATTTTTTGATTAGATTTTGCTCTTAGAAAAGGCAAAATAATTTAAATTTTTAGACGTCCCATAATACAGTCGGCATCTTAAAAATTGAAATCTTTTTCCAAGAGTAAAATGAAACCACTTTTTAAAATGATTGATGGTAAGAACTGTTTAAAAATTTTGACACATTGCAAAAAATTTTATAGCAAGAAATATTGCATCAGATGTAAAATATAAAAAATGGTTGTGTTACTCTAAAATTTCCACTAACACACCTAGTGTAAAAATATTTCCAGCAGTTCCATTTTTGAGTAACAGAAAAACTCATCCTAGGGTATTTTGGCGGAATCCTAAGGTGCCTTGGCGAAATCCCAAGGTATAGTGGCGCAATTCTATTTACATCTTTCCTAACATCTTCCTATTGCTTCTTATACTAGGTTTCGTTTCATCTTTTGTATTCTGATCTAATATACTATGGGCGGCAGTAATCAGAGTCGAAGCAGCAAAAGTCTAGACGCCGCCAGTTGGGTTGATGACGCGCAATCCATCACTTGAAGACATTGATTTGATTTATGTTTTCTAACGGTTGGGCGTCAAGAGTAATGATTACTGTGTCCTCTAGTGGCCTGTATTGTTCTGAGCGGAAGAATCGAATATCCCATTTAGAGAAATGAATGCCTTATGTAATTAAGGGAAAAGAAGTTGAGTTTGGTTGGATGAAATACCGACACAAGAAAATAGATTTATTTCTAGCACATAGGCTCGTCGTGATTTATCTAAAGATTTGTATATCAAAGTATGGTTAGTAGTTAATAAAGGCTTGTTAAAGTTGTAGATTTTCGTAAGTGAACTGAATGTGGAATCGGTGGCTTAGAATTTTGAAACAGTGGGTCTGGGTACCAATCTTAAAAGGTACCAAGGAAAAATTAGTGTTTATATCCTTTTTTTGTAAATATGTCAAGGGAGGATTATGCCATTCCCCATACTCATTTATATTTTCTGAATCGCTAGTGACAACGAGAGGGGGAGGGCGAGAAGATCTAAAGTATTATATTTAGTCCTGGACAACAGTTACCCAGGCTGAGCTTTTGTGTAAAATAAAAACAATTCTTTTATTATATCTAAAGCTACAATAATCAAACATGCAAATGTGTAACTATCCCTCTACTGTTCAGCAACGGATTGTAAAACCCTCCGCGCTTTTACGCATGCGTTAGGATAGGTTTAATCTGTGAGAATAGGGGTTGTAATGTCTTGAGAAGGAAAGCATAGTTTTAAAAGCACACAACACATTTATTCGCAGACACAGACAACAATTAACATTAAACATAAATAAAAAACATGTTTAAAATTTTAAGATCCTATGGGGTTTTCAAAACCAAACTAAATATAAAGAGTTCAGGATCCGACCATCACACACAGAACAAAACCAAAATCTCTCCTTTCTCGTCTCATCCTTTCTTTTCATTCTGTTGAAGCCCATCTCACTCAGTTTAACTACCAATAAGGCTGAAGAGTTTCCGACAAATTCGGCTCCAGAGCGACTTGACTTTAAATGAGCGGTAGGACGGTACAGGGTGAAATAAAGATGCAAGGAGAATATGTTTACATTTACTAGTACCTAATAGGGGAAATCCAAGGTCAAAGGGAATACCGGAAATGCACTCATCGTTCCGCGTCTCATCCCTTAATGAGATGGAGTCGTCGAAATATGGTCGTATCAGAATCTATTGGCGAACAGTAATTTGAAGTTATATAAATAAATTAAATTAAATTAACTGCGCAAGGTGAAAAAAGAAAACTTTTTATTATGTAAAACATGACTTTTTAATAAGTTTTAATATGTACAATTTTGATAACCACATTGGCTATTCTGTCCTGCTTAATGCTTTTGGATTAAATCTGACTGATCAGACAAATCTGGCGGGAACTAAGTTTGAGTTCCAAGGGTCATCACCCGCCATCGATAGGAGGTAGCCGACCCCCATAGATTTTGTACTCATCAAGGTGGCGAGAACCAACCACCAAACCGGAAGTTTCTCTTTCTTATATCTGAGGTGCTCCCTAGTGGGAGTTAAGTTTGACAAGGCCACCTTCATCAATTTAATTGGATTTTGATACATTTTTTTTAAAATTGGTTTTACTTTGCTACAGAATTTATCTTTTAAATTTCAATTTGCAAAATACTTTTCAAATGTAAATATTAAATTAATTTAATTTTATTCAATTTTTGGTGCTGATTAATGCAATACTGATGCTATAAGAGACCACTTCATTTTACTAATCGGCCATTTCGTATTGTAACTGCATTTGATACATAATACGTTAATTGTTAAGATATTCCTACTAGTTCGATGTTATTAGTTTACTTATTATCAATGTTATTTAAAAACATTTGAGCGTTATAAACAAGATTAATGTCGGCTATTACTGGGAATGGAAGCGCCTATTGTCCAGATATATTTCCCTAACAAAAATTGAGAAGAAACAAATCTCACTATCAGATAAATATGTAACAATTTTTTTATGGAAAATTAAAATAAAATTTAATATAGTAAATTTGTTGGTTGTTTGTGTTTTAAATCAATGGTATTAGTGTGCTACTGCCCATTTAGCTAATTGAATAAGATTTCCTCCAAAACTTATGAATCACTAAAGTAGACTGCTTCTCTTACAGAAAGAATCTTATATTCATGAAATTGCTTTTTTTTCTTTAGCTTCTTATAAAGCAGATTGACATATTACTTAATTATAATTTTTACAAAAGGTTTTTTCCCGATGTTTCCAATAGTTAATACGATGTAGGCACAAATATTGGATATAAATAAAAAGAATGTAACATGATTAAATATGTTCCGAAAAAATTAGTGATGCAACTCCTCATTTGATTCATTGAGGAGAAGGAATGTTACTTATAAAACATTAACCAGAAATACTATTTTAAGTTTCAGTCTCCGTAAATGGAGATAGTTTGACAATCAGGTATACAAAGAATAGCATTTTTTTTTTTTTATTTTTTTTTTTTTTTGTACAGGAAACCAATAAATAGTGTTGAGATGCGTTTCTGAACAATTTCTATAATAAAAAAGGAAAATCCTGTCAATAAAATTTGCAAAAATTATGAAAATTTAAAAAAGAGTTCCCAAAATTAACGCAATATTTATATTTGCCACCCTTTGTGCAATAAAGTGTTGGCAAACCTATTAAGAAAACCATTTGGCAGCTGACAGTTTAGGATTAGAAAAAATGGAGCTTTACACGATAGAAGAACGTGTTAACGCAAAATTTGAATTAAATGAAAAACGCATTTTTCTTTAAATTGCTATATTTTATTGAATTGTAAACTACACAGGATAGGGTTATGTACGCACAGCACATAGGACAAATGACTTCCATGACTTTGCTGGCATATGCAAACTCTAGTCGAAATTTTCCATGACCATTTTACATAAATATGGCAGAATTTTGTGGATCCAGGGCTTGTAAAGAATTTGACTCGAAAATTGCCAGAAAATAGATGTCAGCACCGTATTGGTGTAGATCAAAAATATGACATCACACCGGTAGTACTTTTGGAGACTTAGGCATTTCCCGGCCCGGCGAGATTCAGCGTGATGTTGTGTGGTGTTATGTGGGGTTAAAAGTAAAAGGCATTGATGCCTGGTGATGGTGTTCTATTTTGTGGATTAAGATAATGGTCTTGGGAATGGATTTACAAATATTGTAATGTATGGTTGGCATAGATCTTTGACTTCAAATAACCCCATAAAAAGAAATCCAATGGTGTTAAATCATATTATCTAGGGGACCAATTCTCAAATTTCGAACTATGCCCCCCCCAGACTTTTATTATTCTTGAAATATTTTTCAACAATGAAAATACATTGTTCTATTGTGTAACGCTCCACTTTTACTAACCCTGAACTATCAGCTGTCAAATAGTTTTTTTATACGGTTGCCAACATATTACTGTATAAATGGTGGCAAATTCAAATCTTTGGTTAATTTTGGGACACCCTTTATAATTCTTTCTTCAATGTGGGGGGTATATGTTGCCCCTAAAACTTTATCAAGTTGGTTGTAGCCAAAATCATATGCACGCCGGCAAAACAAAACAATATAAACAGCCTGCAGATTAAAATATATATATATATATATATATTATTGCACTTCTAAGGTTCTTGATAACTTTTCTTCCTTCCTTTTCCCTATTTTTATATATATATCCCTTTTTCCTTCTACTTCCAGGCGGTGATGATTATATGTTCGGTCATAAACAAGACTGATTAAAATCAGTTGTTGCCCATTGTCAACCCTTTGGAAGGAAATAAAATTCCAGAATAAATATGAAAGCAATTACCTCGGAGGATTCATCAACTTTCTGCATTCTAGAAATATTCTAAATGCAAATTTTAAAACTCTCCACGATGTGTCGTCTTTTATTGAGTTTGTCGTCGTTTCCCTGAAGATAATTTGAGCAAAGTGACTTTTTTAATCATGCTAGAAAATATGGTGGGTGTTGTTGCTAACAGAATGCTAAGACGACCATTTATTTTGACAAAAAGATAATGCTCTGAGAAATCGCAGTACAGATATAAAATTGGGGCAAAGTACTTCTGAAGACGAATGAGGCTTGAAACTCGATAACTTAATGTGAAATTCATTCGATTTCTTTTCTCGAATAAGATGCCTCAGTTAATTTATTGGCCACGTTATTATTTATGGGAATTATTTTCAAATGCAGTAGTTTGTATTAAATGGGTATCATCAGAGACAATAATAATTATTTCTACTTGCCTCCATTTCATTTATTCCAGAAATTTTAAGGTATTAACACCAAATCAAAAACGATGATTCAATTAAGGAATTTTTTAACAGCATGTCAGGTCGTTAATATCTCAATTTCTTTTCCAAGAAGCAAATTTGATTTGAGAAATTTTTATTGTTATTTGATATTCAATCTCAATTTCATAATTTACCATAATGCTTGCCCTAAATTTGCTGTCATTTTTCCATAATTTGCTTTCATCTCTTGTTTCACTTCTTGTAATTTAAGACGGCATAATCCATTTCTAGTTGCAAGAACAATTGTTTTGCTCTGCTTGGAGCGTGTATATGTATGAAATATGCGAAATATTTATATGTGTTTACCTTCTTTAGTGTATACTTCTACGTCTTTTGTAAATTATGTATGCATTTTTTTATGTTTAGGTTTACGTTCTTGAGAATTACTTCAACATTTTTGGTTCTCTATTTACTATTGGCATGAAATAAATAGGTGTATTAAAATAAATTGGTTTAAAGATATTATTTTAGTAAAGAGCAATATTTGAAAAATAATCCAAAATGAAAAGTAAATTTTCCATCTTAAAATTAACTCTATCAAAATGTTTCATATTGCAGTGAGATACCAATCGTTTTTATTATTTCGTAAACGCTTAATTACTTGGCTGTTTTCTATTGTTGAAAGTTAAGTAAAGTATCATCTGCTTATATTTTTGCGCAGTTTGCATGAGGAGTCAGAAAAGAAATTACTTAATCCCCAAATGTAATTGGAATTATAGTAAGCAAATATCTAAATTTTTAATGATACTACGATGCCACAGGACCCTACTTTATTAAAAAAACTCTTTTGTTGATAAAATCGTTAACTTAAGTTTTTCCCAAAAATATATGGAGCCATTTAGATGAAGACAGTTTTTTGAATGTTGTGAAGTACGGTAAGATTTTAATCCGAAACCAATTGACCCCATAAGTTAAATGGCAAGTACAAATTCTTCCCAATTAAAAATTCATATAAGGAGCTTGTAGAGTCAGAAGGCAAAAGTAAAACAGACATTTAAATTAAAAGACATTGTTTATATTTATCTATATTGAGCATTGTCAGTGACTCTTAGTATTAAGAAAATGTCTTTTAAGATATCGATTTGATTAATTTTTTTAATGGTTTAATTATGTTGACTGAACTCCGAATTATCTATTTAATTCCTGTAACTGGAAATACTATCTCTTTTATAGTTAACAGTATATTGGTACAGATTCCGCTGTCCGTGAAATCACCGGGTTCGATTGTAGTGGGTATATGTTTGTAAATAATCAGCAGGCCTCAGTAAAAAGCACCAACGACGTTTATTTAACACGAAGACACTAATACAAAAACGAGAAATATGTATAGCTGAGACGAACATACATCAGCACACTACAGTAGCCCACAAGTAGTAATAACGACCACAGCACACAAAGCCCCCAGACCGAATTCAGCAGGAGAGGAGATCTTTTCTCTACGGTCTCTCCAAACGGCTGAAATTCACCACTGTCTCCTCGCTTTAGCTGTATCCAACTGCCGACTCACTACTACACGACTGGCTACTACTCACAGGACTCGATTGTACTTCTACAATAAACGCCAGGACTCGACACACAGCTCAGTTCGGCAATCGCTTGAGCTTCACACAACGCTGGACTATTAAGTCGTTGCTTCGTTATCCTCTCGACGACTCGTTACTTGTCTTCGACTCCACTTCACTGCAGCTTGAGGCTGCCGTCATTTTATAGTTCTCTGGAAACAATTTAGAACGTTTCCGAGAATAAATGATTTAATTAAATGAAATTTCGAAAGAAAATATTCGTTTGGCTTTCTATAAATTAAAATTTATAAATAATATATAAATTTTAGCCCGCTCATAAAGATATTAGGTAAGCATTATCTATATTGAGCATTACAATAAACTTTGTAAATAAATATAATAAAATTAAAACAATTAGATGTTTTCAAAATGAAATTTACGAGTAAAGAAACTTTAAAGTTACTGCTTTGAATATTTTAATCGTTATAAATTACTTTAAAGAATCGATTTAAACGTACAATACTAAAGATGGGCAGATAATTTTAAACTTAACGGTGATTATAGGAAAATATAAATACATAATTCTAATATTTTGAGTATAATGGAAGAAATTTTAACGTGTTTAAGATCACAGATCTACATAATTTAACTTTTTGCCTGTATTTTTCTCAAATGTATATAAAATATGTATTTCTTATGCTGATTTCAAAAATAATATTACATTTTTTTTTCAGTATCATGCATAGAACGCTACAATTGTGATTCTAAAATTTTTGTCTGAGACATTGTAAAATTTGTATATACTTAATTTTCAAATCATTCACTGTTTTAATAAAATTTATTTACAAAAAAAATTCATTCTCATGGGGGAGGGGGGTGCTCTTCAGATTTGAGGATGAGAAGCTTTCGATATGGTGGTTTGTTCTAGGCACCCTAGTGGGTAATAGGATGATGTGATCGACTACATCTTGCAGATGACGGGAAGTGATTTCCATGGGAAGAACTGTACCGTGTCAGGTGATGGCCCTTAGGACTTAAGCTAAATTCCCGTCAATGCTGTCCCGAGGGTTCGATCATGCTGGTTTATCCGTAAACCTCAGGTGTGATTACAAAAATATTCAAAATTAAAATAAATTATAATTAAATACAACAAATTAGACAGTTTTAATTGTTGGATCTTTATTTTCATCAGAATTCGAAATTGGTTTGTTTCTTTTTACCTCCAATATTTATTTGCCAATATATTCAAATTCCAGTGTCCTTGAAAGTGTTGTTGATAGTTGATTCCAGTGTCCAGCTTCATGCATTTTATATCCATATGAAATTTCTCACCATGTTCCACTCTCAAAACACCAAGAGAATATCAGAGAAATATTAAAAATGGGAATGCAAAGAATTTAATTTTAAACTCATGCATTGTTATTTTCCTAAAAAGTTTAGATTGATGTCTTTAAAACAACCCACATTTTTTTTCTGAAACATTTTAGCCTTCTTTAATTGCTTTATAACTAACGTTATAAAGCTTTACTTTGAACACACATTCTTTTACTTTGATCTCCTATAAGTTTGGATAGTGTAAGTTAAATACCGAAACCAAGCGTCATATTTATGCAAAGCCTTAAGGGGAAAAAAATACTTTTACTAAATTTATTTTTAATGCACATGATGTCAAGAGAACTTGTATTGATCCTTCGATTTTCTTCTGAAATACATTCTTTGTTCCGTTTTTTTTAATTTTCTACTACCTCACTCGCATAAGGAAAAGGAACATTCCTGCACAACTTACATAACTTAATTAAAATTTAATTATGCTTCCAAATTTGCTATTTAAATTCTTGATAATTTATGTTAATATAGAAAAAGTATTGTATTTTTCTTTAAAATTATTACAAAATTACCATTGGATCTACATGAATTGACGCGGAAACGTTAATATTATGTAGTAATTCTACTTTTAGGTTTCTTTTGAATGAATAAAGAATCTCTATTCGGACGTGTCTTGATCATTAACAGGAAAAACAAGCTATAAATAGAGGGTAATTTATTTAAGAAATAAATTACTTCATTTAAATTAAAATAAAATTCATTTAAAAATAATAAATTCATAAATTCATTTTAAGCTTTCCTGCAGCAAGAAAATACGTTTGTAGTAAGTGAATTTTTATGTACAAATCTCCAAAGTAAGACTTGAGTATATACTTTTGAAAGATTTAAATCTCGTTCTACATTATTCAATTATTTGGTTTATAATTTTGCTTCTTTTAGTAAATTTTATGTTTTGTATCTGTTTTAACTACTAAGAAATTAATTATAATTTTATATTTTATTCCGTAATATTTCCCATTAATTTTATTAATTAGATGCCATCATTTTTTGAATTTTTCTTATTACAATTTTTTTTCCATTTTTATTACTATTGTCTTTAATTAAAAAATATTATCACATGCTTTTACAACAGTTGCCACTCAGCGATGCAAAATTTGATATTCAAATTTGTAGGAAATTTTTCTTATCTCAGGAGAAAGCACTTTGTAAGGGGAATAAAAATACAATCGATATATATATATATATATATATATATATATATATATAATATAATTTCTTTTAAAAGCAAAATAAGCGAAAGCTTTCTCCAAATTTTTATGAAAGTGCAAGACAGGATCGCAGTTTTGCTATTTTTCCATCATTTCGAAAAAGTCATCAATCACAAAGTTTGATAACAAATTTCCCAACTAAATCGTCAACTCAAGCAAGTTTCAAGGATAAAGTGTTTTTTTAATCTATTTTCTATACATATTAAAATATAAATTTTACGTCAGTGACAGGATAAATTTTGCAAAATTGACTGAAATTCCAACTATGTCATCCAATAAAGCGAATTTGCTATTTTCTTTATGAATAAATGAATATATATGGTTGAAATAAAACAAGGATAAAGTTATTTCTTAATTCGTTTTTAATGAAATTCGAAAATTTTATTAATTTCTTAAGGTACAAAAATGGATCTTATATAAAAGTTGATAACTTTACATAATAACATCTGATTTAAATATGACTAAACATTTGCAATCAGCATAAATTTTATATTAGCCGCCTTTGGCGACTAGTTTGTTCGTCCATATTATTTATTTATTAGGCTGTTAAATTATAAATATGCGGAGCATTAAAAAACATTTCATCGTGTTATTTACGAACAAAACACATGGGTTCAATTAAAAAATCTACTGCAATTTGCGAAGCGTATGTATTACGAAATAAAAACTAAACGAAAAGATTGTCCTACCAAGGAGGATTGTATGATTGGCAAAAGGAAGTCCTTGAATGTTTTGATGGAGAGTTTGAATCCTGTAAAAACATCGTTTCCGATAGTGTCTCAAATTGAATCAATATTATTATTAAGTTAAATAATAAATTGCACAAACATGAAATTTATATTATTAAAAAGGTAATTTTTTTAAATCTTCAGATGAAACAAAAAGCACTTTTCATAAGATAATTGTTTTGGCAGATACGAGTATAAATTTTCGATGGCAAATAATTGCGATTACGGCTAGACAAAATCAATATACTGGCGCCAAAAATTGAAAAAAATTTGAGTGATTTCTCACCAAATATAATCATGGCAAATTTTGATTGCAACTTGAAAGGTCATTTGTTAGCAGTTCTGGTATACACACAAAATTGCATACTTTTAGAGAGTTTTTGGACGTTTCGCACGATTTTGATGTGCATGTTTAGAAACCTTACATTAAGCTTAGTTTTACCAGGATTACTTATCTGACTACGGTTAAGCAGACTTTTGAGTTTGATCAAACTTTTTGTTTGAAGCCTATTTCTTGATTTCTTTTATAGCTTCTTCCCTCTGACTGAATGGAGACTTGGGTGGCATACCAAACTATCTTCAAAGCACTTCTAATAATATTTTTCCACTTCATTAATCTATTACAAATAATATTAATATACTTCATTAATTAGATAAGCAAAGTATTTGATTCAGAACAGCTGTAAAAATGTTCAATGAATAAAGTAGTTTAATGTTTTTGAGTCGGTGATAAATACATTTAAATTCTGTCGTGTGATTCGTTCCTACATCCATTTTAAAAAAGCTTACTATTTTTAAATCATTCTTTTTCAGTAATTGATTTTAAAAATATTTTAGGTTTTCCTTCCTATTCACATCATGGTATGTGCTTCAGGTTCATTTAAAGTCTTATTGGATACTTGTAAATTAGATTTTTTCTGTTGTCAGTTATACAAATTGAATATATTTATAGATGACGTAAGCTAATTTTCACTCAATTTCAAATGTTGATTAATTTGTGCTAAGAGTCTGCATAAGTGTTTAACAGCAACGAAATAAAATAATTGAATTTAAGTAACGTAATTGCATTGCAGTTTGAAACACTCGCCCGCACGCACGCACTCACTCACAGACACACTCACTCACAGACACACTCACTCACAGACACACTCACTCACAGACACACAAACAAGCACAGACACACTCACTCACAGACACACAAACAAGCACAGACACACTCACTCACTGACACACAAACAAGCACAGACACACTCACTCACAGACACACAAACAAGCACAGACACACTCACTCACAGACACACAAACAAGCACAGACACACTCACTCAGACACACAAACAAGCACAGACACACTCACACACACACACACACAAGCCCACACACACACTCACGCACGCACGCACGCACTCACTCACACAGACACACTCACTCACATACGCATAGACACACTCACTCACTCACTCACATACACATAGACACACTCACTCACTCACATACACACTCACTCACATACACACTCACTCACATACACACTCACTCACATACACACTCACTCACATACACACTCACTCACACACTCACTCACTCACATACACATAGACACACTCACTCACTCACATACACATAGACACACTCACTCACTCGCATACATAGACACACTCACTCACTCACTCGCATACATAGACACACTCACTCACTCGCATACATAGACACACTCACTCACTCACATACACACTCACTCACTCGCATACACATAGACACACTCACTCACTCGCATACACATAGACACACTCACTCACTCGCATACACATAGACACATTCACTCACTCGCATACACATAGACACACTCACTCACTCGCATACATAGACACACTCACTCGCATACATAGACGCACTCACTCGCATACATAGACGCACTCACTCGCATACATAGACGCACTCACTCGCATACATAGACGCACTCGCTCACTCACATACATAGACGCACTCGCTCACTCACATACATAGACGCACTCACTCACTCACTCACTCACTCATATACACATAGACACACTGACTCACTCACTCATACACATAGACACACTCACACTCACACACACATAGACACACTGACTCACTCACTCATACACATAGACACACTCACACACACATAGACACTCTCTTTCTCCCTCTCCCTCTCTCTCTCTTTCTCTCTCTCTCTCTCTCTCTCTCTCTCTCTCTCACACACACGCACACGCACACACACACACACACACACACACACGCATATATATACACACTCACTCACAATGATGAAAAAGGAAACAACTGAGTGACAGCAAATATAAGTGATCGTAAGAGATGAGTAAATACTCCAATTTTTTTCAACGAAAAATGAGACTGTATAAAAAAATAATTCGAAAGTCAATTAAGAAAATCTGAAGATTTTTTCGATAGTTCAAAAGAAAAGGACTCCTCAGAGTTTTAACATTGAAAGGGACGTTGCTAGCAAAATAATTATTTCTTTAAAGACATTTTTTTCGTACTTACCTGTATAAAAATTGCAATAGTTAATTGGATTGATTAATTTTCTGCATTAAGTGCAGACAAATTTCTTTATTTTTTTTTTCTCGTAAGCGTGGTTTCAAATTAAATTAGTGGGTTTCCTGAAAGATTGATTAACTTCCTCCAGATGTCAAAAGTAAATGGAAACAAACTGTTTAAAAATGCCCTGAACAAATATACTAAATTCAAAATTTTTTTTAAAAAAATGAAATTTTAGCATTATTCAAAATTCAGAAGAAATCTCATCATACTTTCAACCTTTTCAAAATAAAAGGAAGTTGAAAGAATCATTATCTGTGATGTGGATTCTAAGATATAAAATGACAGCAAATAATTTCTGTACAACCATTATCAATAGTTTAGCAATGTTATAAAAGGACAGCACATTTCCTTCTCACAAAAATAACATAGTGTGCAACTATATTTAATATTTACAAATAAATATAAAATGTAGTTTATGAAGTCCCTTACCATAAATTTGAAAAACACCGAAAACATTATTTTTAACGTTACGTTTATTACAAAAGTTGACACTCTGAATACAATATACTCTGAATTCCATCAAAATATGCGACACGTTTGGTTGTTCCAAATGTATTCCATAAAATTGCGCATTTTTCTCGAATTTTAAATTTTTTTTTACAAACTCGTATCTTGTTTATCTATCTGAAGAACATAATGTTGCGCGTTGAAATAAGCTGGCGAAGAAAAAAAAATATGCAAGTGAATTTTAAAATTCGTGGAAGAATCAGATTGTTTGTAGCAATGTGTAGTTAATTATCTTGAAGGGAAAAAAAAGAGGACTATCTAAATTGTGAAAAAAAAAGTAACAATAAAACTTTATGGAAGAGTATTTTATGGGCTTTAAAAAGATAAATCCTTTCAAGCAGCTAAGAATTATGTAATGATGGGTGTCTCATGGTACGGAGATGAAAGAAGGATAAAGGCCAAATATAGAAATACAAATGTACATATTTTACGTTTTTGTAAATGGTGTATTTTTTCTCAGGAAAGATATACGTTGAGATATGTTTTTATTTATGATGAAAGCTCAGTTTTTATATGCATTTAAGAGTTAAATATTTTTTTTTTTTGTGAAATTAGAAAATATTAAAATAAGTATTTTTTATATAAAATTCTTTATATTTTGCAATTGGATAAATTATCTTCTAACAAAGGTATTTAAAATAAAAATTAATGCCAATCAAATAAAAAGTAAACAGCATACATGATCATATTTGCATGAACAAAAATACAAATGGTATAAAAAAGTATAAATTTTTTTATGTATTTACAAATCAAATGAAAGAATATAATCATAATTAAAAGTTTGATAAGAAAACATAATTAAAAAAGAACACAATCCTGTCAATTAATACCGTCCGATTCTTCAGTGGATAAGTGTGAAAAGAGTTTTTACATTGACAATTCTATCTATTTTTGGAATATTGTAAAATGTATAATTTAGTTATACATAAATAAAATCTATAAACCAGGATTATTTCATGCCAATGTGGTTATTTTGCCTTTTATGTTAAAAATTTAAATAAAGGATGCTCATTATGGGTAGAGAATTTGAATTACATTTTATCATTCGCAGACTATCTTGACGAATATATATCGTTCTTTATATCTTATCGTTCTCTTTGGTGCTATTTTTCAGAACTAACACGTGATTTCATTTTCTCATACGGAAGATTTACAACTCCAAATAGTTTGCATGGATATTGTAAGCATGTTTTTATACATAGATATCTGGGAAATAATGGAAACAAATTAAAGTAATGAATTAAAATAAATTTCTAAGAATTAATTAATTTAATTGTAATGAATTTCTATGAATACATAAATATATTATATATTCTCTACGTACATAATAAGTGCACCCATAAAATATTTTAAAAATTATTTTCATTATATGCCAATTAAATTGTTTGATAGACATGATTAGAATATACCGATATATGGCAAAAGCGGTACTAGAATTAAATTTAAATTGGGAACTTGGAAAAAAACAAAATGGCTGTTGTATATATAATTCTACCATTAGAATTTTATTATTTTGCCTTGTAAAAAATATTGATATAAAAAGGGACTTTTATTTTTATTGCAGAATTGTTATAATGGGATTTTTGTTATTGGGATATTGTATAATTTATAATGTAACCATTTGGCACATCATTTTTTTTTTTAAATTTCACTGACAAAAAAGTTATTTTTTTTTATAATTTCCTTAAATTATATGTAACTATTGAAAAAAAAAATTTTTTTTGGAAAAAAAAATGAAAAAAAATCATACATTTTAATTAAATGCTGATTTAATTATTAATTTGTATTCACTTTTTTTTTATGTTAGTTTTAAAATGAAAAACATTGTGATGTAATTTATTTGATTTTTTTCGAATATTTTTTAGAATGTTAATATTAAATAATGAAAACAAGTTTAATATTTTATGCATATATATCTAGGGTATTTAGAAGGAAAACAGCGATTTTTAACTTTGTAATTATTTTTCGAAGACTTTAGTATCTTTCTTTAAGTTATTTTACAACGTGAGGTTATTTACAGAGAGAAAAAAACTGTTAAAGTTATCTCCGAATTATATTTTATCGAAAGTTATCTCCACTGGGGTTTTCAGCAGAAGTAAAGAATTGAGTGGTCTATTTAATACGGTTCATATAAATAATGTAGACTTTAAAAAGATAATGTGCTAATAAATTTGTGCTAATAAGAGAATTTTTTAATAAAAATTTTAAAGCACAATTTTGATTTCGCTGGATATAATGATACCTAAGATTGGCTGATTACAATAACTGTTCATTAAAATCAAGTTGTATATAAAATTTTATTTTTGTAATTTTTCAGTCAGTTTATCAATTAGTATGTGTATTATTGCATTACAATAAATATATTATTGAAACGTATTGAGTAAAAAAAAATATCAGGAATCCCAAACTACGAATTAATTTATCACCAAAGTTTCGAAGAAAAAAGTATGTCTTATTATTAAATTACTGCACGATTTAATTTTTGCTTTGAAGCGATGCTTAGTAATCTAAAAAGAAATAAGAGCAAAAAGGTCTTAATTTACCAAACTATCTGAAATAAAAAACCATAAGAAACGTAATATATATTTCATTTCAGAATAAAATTTAATATTAATGATATAGATCGACTGAAAGTTTCATTTTTATAACCTAGTTGTGATTTTCTTTTTATTTAAATGAGCACGCTATAACTGTTTTCTAAGATTTATGTTTATTTTTAACTTAAATGAGTTTAAACAATTAATAAATAATTCATATATATATATATATTTTTGATTTAGTTGTAGTGCGATGGCAAAACATTAATCTGAAGAATGATTCTTTAAAAGAATTATTAATTCCATTTAGAATTTTATTTTGAAATACGCTTTATTCTGCGATGAGTTTTTATAAACTTCGATTCTAATTTATACACATATAAATGTAGAAACAAGACCAAACCATTTTAAATCTTTTAAGATACTCAATGAATGGATGGTAATTTTCTACTAATATTTTTTTTTCTTCAGAAGAATATGTGAAATTCTTTTTGTTAGCAAAACTGGTTGGTAATAAATACGAATAGTTATAAATTTATTAAGGACTACCTAATTGTAAAATGGGTTTCACTTTAATTTCTCCTGGATTATTCAGATATAATCTGATATCTTTTATTCTCTAGAGTAATTACCTCCGAATTGGTTACAAAGCCTCTTTTCCTAAGTATCTAGTATTATTAAATTTCTGTGCTTCCCTAAATGGGAAGTAGTTACTGAAATTTATTTCCAAAATTTCAGTAATTTATATGGTTTGGCTCTACATATAAAATAATTAATTGCGCTTTGAGGCCTCAGGGTTAGCAGGAAATATGATAATGTTTATGAATTTCAAACCTAATTGCGGAAATTATTATAGAAGTAATCAAGGATCTAAAATCACTTCACAATTTGTATAAAGATTATTTCATAAATATGTTTGAATTTTAGTAGTCTTAATTTATTAAACAATGGGCAGTTAGAATAAGGTATATCCTAGTTAGAATCAGACAATTGTATTAGCTGTCGCAATACAATTGTATCGCTGTTTCAGTCTGAACTGAAACAGGGATAATCGCACTTTATTCAGAGTTATATCATAATGCTCGAGAAATGTATCGTACGTTATGTATTGTCGATTCCCTTATTCGTGTACGAGCATTTGAAATGGATTTACGAGCAGGAAAAATAACTACTTCCAGAATCGAACCAAGCATAATAGAACTGTTTTTAATGAATAGTGATGTATATAGTAATGAGTTTGAATAAAGGAAACATGGAAGCATCCACCGATATCTGCCGTCCAGTAGTGTAAGTGATTAGAATATAACAGCACAGTTAAGTGGAAAAACACTGATGTTTTTCTACGTTGAAAGCGGTTTTAAAGCACTTTCCGGCAAGCAACTTTCTACGTCCCAGCCGATTTTGGAGTGGAAGACGAAGAACGATTTTCTACGTACCAACTTATTTTCGAGATTTTCGTCGAAATGACTCTCTACGTTCTACTAAAGTTAACTAATTATTTAGTTTATGAAAATTAAGATCTCTTGAAAACTTCGAAGAACCGCCAACGACAGAAGTCTTGCATGCACCAAGCAAAAGAATTCAGATTAGACATGCGGATGGTATAATATCAGCATGGCTGAAATGTTGTGGGCTGATGCTCATTCTTTGTATCTTGCATCAAGTTTTAAATAGTAATAATCTTCATCTTATGAGTAATAATTAATAGTAAATAATTAAAATAAAACAAATAAAAATCCGCGTGGGATAAATATGGTGTCAACAGCATTTGCTCGATAATTTTTGAATGGTTCCGGACGGCATAGGGTTAACAAAGATACCACATTACTCAAACGCATTGTTGTGAATTACGAGTTGGAATGTCGCCATTATACAACCGAATCAAAGAGAATGATTATACAATGGAAATGGGCATCATTTCCTAAACCTTTAAATGCAAACGGGATATTAACTGTATAGAAAGTGATAGTAATGTTTTTCTTTGATCATTATCTGCCAGTTTTTATAAAATTCGTGGCCCAAAACTGTTCTATCAGCTTTGTACAATACCCCAGTGCTATTATGAAACTTCGCAAAGCTACCAAAAGCAAACACCCTGGCCATCTCTCAGAATTATTGAGTTTTCTTCATGATAATGAGCGATTATACATTTCTTGTGACAATGAGATATTTTTACAAAGCTTAGTTGATATTACTGAGCGACTTCACGCCATGATTATAGTCTTTCAGAACTTTTAATCACTTAAGAAAACTTTCCAAGAGAAGTATTTTCATTCGGAAGACGAAGTGAAGGCAGGATTGTAGGGTTTCTTTAAACTGAAGCCTCAATTGCTCTATACCAAGAGTGCTGATCTGTTATCGGAATGATGGAATCTGTGTTTGAATAATAATGACGATCCCTGTCAAATGTCTCTTTGGATTAATAATTAAGTTGAATGTGTGCTTGTGTGTATTTACACTCTACAAGCCAAACCGTTTTACCTACAGTTACCAAATGGGTACATATATTATTAAGAGGTGGAAAATTTAAATATCGATTAAAGTTTAATTAAAATTTTAAATGAAAAAAAAATTCGTATTTTTCCGTGAAAAACTTTAGAAAATGTAATTACACAAAAATACATTTTATATAATTTTAAAACATTAAAAAATGTTTTTATGATATAAAAGTAAATCTGATGATTTTTTTTTTTTGGAATTTTACTATTTTTAAATTATTTTTTGTGCCTGATTTCCATTAATTGTTATTGCCATGAAATTCAACTTGCGTTCATTGATTCATGAAATATTTAATCAAGTGAATTTATTCTATTGTTGAAAGCCAAGGAAGAATTCTGCTTAATTTTTGTATAGTTTACAAGACAAAATATATGCAATACTGCGAATTTTAAATTACTTGTTCTTACCTTCTCCAATTTTCTTTTGAACAACGCTTATATTATAAATCATTTCCCAAGAAATAAAAAAAAGGAAATCGGGCTTTAGAATAAGTCATACTCTTGGTCCTAGTTGGCGCTACTGAAGAAACAAGAGACGCTTACTCGGCTTAAATAGCGCACAGATAACTGTCTATCAACGGTCTTGTAAATTGTCATAAGTCGCAACAACACAACAACTAATGCATTTTTAAATTAGGAATAAAACTGTGCCATTACAATGAATATATTTTTTAAAACTCTTACACTGAAACTCTCTTTCAAGCTCTTTTCGACGGTGTTAAAATGTCTTTTCGTTAAAAGTACATCCAAAATAATTTTTAACTCGCAGCTGAATTTTGGAAATAGTCCTTTCTTGAGTTTTCCGGTAAGAAAATTATTTCCTTTTTTTTATTTTATTTGACAGTAAAGAAAGATAGAGGACTTCACTAAATAATTTTTAATTATTTTCCATTTTTCTAGATAAAAAAAAAGAATTATTAATTAATGCACTGTTAAAATTTTCATGCCATGACTTTATTTTTTTTTATTTGTTTAACGCTTGAAGAATGATCTATCGGATACTTTATTGTTACATCACGGAGAATACTGATGAAGACATGACTTACATCACGATAAGACGAGAAGAAAATAAAAGAAGGCTTAAAGAAAATTAAAATTAATAAGAAAGAAAAGAAAAGTGTTGGCTTTTGTCTTACCATTATAAAATACTTGATGATTTTTTTGAATAAATATCATAGTTCGAACTTTCTGCATAGAATTTATTAATTAATTTAACCTCGTAAAATGGCTTCAAAAATTTAAATATTTTTCTTTTAAATTATATTTTTACGGGATATTAGATATTTATGAATCAAAAATACGAACATAATTTGAATTTCCATTGTAGCCTATGCCATAAAAATAAAAATGTGTTTTTTATATTTAACTGCATTGGAATATATGAAGTTAAATAAAATGAATAGTCAATGGATTCAAAGAAATAAGGAATAAAAAAATAAAAGGAATAAAAAAAATAGGAATACGAAAAATATATAGAGAGTATGGTAATCATTCATATTTTGATGGACCTCTTTGAAATGGAAAAACACATTTTTTTTAACAATGTCTACTTGTCTATATGTGTTATATCCTATAGGATAACATCAAACAAGATAATATCGCCGGCGTCCTGGCATAGGGGTAGCGCGTCTTCCCCGTGATCTGGGCGTCCCGGGTTCGAGTCCCGGTTTGGGCATGGTTGTTCTTCTGTTGTTCTATCTGTGAGATGTGTGAATGTGTCCTCCTGTAAAAAGGGGTTGTGCAAGCGAATGAGTGATGCGTGAGTGGCAAAGTCGTACTCTTGGCCCTAGTTGGCGCTGCTATAAAAAATAAGAGACGTTCCCCCTCAGGCTTAATATCGCTGTCTTCGTAACAGCGGGCTTGTCAGTGGCAAGTGCCATAAGAAACTAACAAACAAACAGATAATATCAAATTCAATTTGATATTATCACCCAAGATAATATCAAATTTGGAGATTTCTTTGCTATTTTTATACCAAATTTGAAGATTTCCATCAAATTTAGAACCAATTTTATCCAAAAGAAGTCTTATCTATCCAGTCATCCGAATACAAGATAATAGCTACCAAAAGAGATTAGCTACATATATAAAATTTGATACTTAGGATTAGTATTTTGAGATACTAATCTTTGCATCACATTTGTAATGTAAAAATGTATCAAAGTTGAACCAGATACCGCAAAGACTAGGACGTCTGTCAGACTAAACTTTTGCACGCATGCAAATGAAATAACTCAAAAGTGTAATGACTTAAATATTTGGAATTTGATATATGAGCTTTTGACTCTAATTATAATTATGGGTAAATTTTAGTTTCAGTTGAAAAATGATTGTTTAAAATATATATTCTGCCTTAATACAATATTAACTGCGTCGCAGTGATTGATTCATAATCAAATAAATCGTTGCACGTTTAATATAGTCTTTTGAAATCACTGCTCATCTTTGAGGTTAATAGTACACAAGTGCAGCTTTTTTACTACACGGCGGAGTACACAGTTCTTACGTGTAGGACTCATGGTATTCATGCCTTACCGAAAGTCAATAATTTTAGGTTTTAGGGGAATACATTAATTAGAAGTTCGGAGAGAGAGTTTCGGGGAGACCACAGCTGGTTCAGGATTAGTATAACTTTTGAAAGGTTTCATTATATCTTAATATATGGGATGATTTCAGAACATATGTAAAAGAGATTTCAATTACACGTAAATTATTCATGGACACATATCCTTCGTTTATATTCAAAATTTCTGCGCAGAGAGTTTTTATTTTTTGAGATTATATCCTCCAAAAAAAATCGAATAATTAATAAATAAGATCACTCTAAAATCTATCAGCGAATCTTTGACAATGACAGCTGATATTTGGAAAAATGATTATTGTTCCATTCGTTTCATTCTGGTGTTGCTAATAAATAATAGATCAATCGAATACAAATCTATCACGATGTCGATTATATTAAATTTGAATATTTATTGCGATATCAAAAGCGCTTATTTTAATCTTTATAAAAATTAAAGCATATTTTTTGTCTCCTTTTTTGATTTTTTTAGTTAACATTTTAAATGAATAGCTCTGTATTTCATGTTATTTTTATAGAAAATTGTTGCAAATAAAATACAACACTAATAAAAGATTAAACTGGCAAAGGCATTAACTCCCTTTCCATATTTTCATTTGCTAAAATCTCTCACTAAAAATAATTCATAATTTGCTTACTGATATAATTAATGAAGACACATTTGATCAGTTCCAATAATATTTAAATTAATAAATTAATAATTTGTAAAGTATTAATTTTCTAACTTCAATAAAATCAAAATTATCAGACACGAAAATTTTTTTTTAAGTATTCACCTCAGAGTTTTATATGGATAAAGTTCGAAATAAAATAAAAAAAAAGTTATTTGTACTTAGAAAATATTAATTTCAAAGGGGCCGAGATAGCCTGGTTGGTAGGACGTTGGATTCGCATACCTTGAGTTGCGAGCTCGAACCTCTCCGGCCGAAGACCCTCCGTGTGTATGGTGGCTGGCGCACGTATAAATCTATCGTGGTCACAGAGTCCTTCATGTCGAGATTAATACCACTGTGGGTACTGATTCAGCGGTGATCGTTCTCTGATTCAGCTCTAAATTACGATATGTGGATGAATGATGAAATGCATGGATGAAGTCCGGCCCGTAAAAAGGGCTGTGACGTGAGTAGCTTAGTCGTACTATTTGCCCTATTTGGCGCTACTGAAAAAACAAGAGACGCTCACTCAGCTTAAATCGCTTACAGATAACCATAAGCGGGCTTGTAAAGTGCCATAAGTCACAAAAACACACAACTCTAATTCCAAACATTGAACTGAAGTGATTGAAATCATTAGGAGGATAAACAAATTACGTTCAAACTGTACAAATTACTTTAAAATAAAAAAAATGCTTTAAAATGAACAGTGTTTTACTCATTATTTATTACAACCTAATTAAATGTTAATTTCAACTACTAGAATTAAAATGTTAATTTCAACACCGAAATTAACATTTTTAACTCAAAATGCAATTTGCTCAACATTAACGAGGAGCTAAAACTCCATTCTAACAAGCTTGAAATAAATTTTGGTGCAAAATCTGTAATTATTTTTGTTGCATCTAATGACGTTAATTATTTTCAGAGACGACCTAACTTTTATCGATTTAATTAAAGCTTCAAGAGCCATCTTAAAAAGAAAAGAACTTGTTAAAATCCCAAAGAGTTAATATGCTGTGAAATTTCCAGAGCGAAGCTTAGCTTTATACGAAGATTGGATGCAATTTGCTTCCATTATAATATAATTAGAAATTCCTTTTATAGATTTTCATTTTTTTTCTTTTCTATGAAACAAAATCTCTCGCATATAAATATAAAATAAGCAACGTAGGAGAGTTCATTTGTTGTTGTAATAATGTGGATCGGTAAAACTCTAAAGAAATAAAAGAAATTGTTTCTGAGATACTACTTTTATGCAATGACAAAAAGAAAAACTATGGCATTTAATAAGAAAGCTTAAAAATTTATAAATGAAGGAAAAAATTTCTTTCTCTATTTTAAGGAAAGGATCATCCTGGAAAATAAAAATTATGCAGGTTTGTGCAGAGTTACATTTAAGCGAAATAATTTTGCTTAGACATTTGTCATTCAAAATATGGTTGCTAGATTCTATAATTTTGACATCTACTAGAAAAATAAATAAAAGCAAATATTCAAACATTTTTTGTGTAATATGTTTTAAGGTTGACAAAATAAATGATAAATTATTACAGCTTTAGCAATTTATTTTTGAATCTTTCTCAAAAGACGACATTCATCAAAGTACTACAGAAGGATGTGAGATTTGAGGGTTAATTGTGGAAAAATCTGTTCCGGTAAACATAGGCAAGAAAAGACCCTAAATGATATTTAGTAGAAAGATAACATGGATGTAGCTTTTCGAAGGACGGTGTATATTATGAAAAATTAAATTATTGCGTACAAAATTGGATTTAATATCAATGAAGAGTCTGTACTGGTAGTGTGTACAAATGAATTCCGAATTCTTGTAGCGGTGTATTATATTTGAAACCCGCCCTCCACATGAAGCCTCCCGTTTTTTGCGTACAAAGTATCAGCATAATAATTTCGGATTTACTAGAATAGCAAATAAACAATTAATTTACTGTTCAATCATTATTAGATTTCATTTACCAGTTGACAAATTTGATAATGCTTTCATTAATTCTTCTCATTAATCTTGATTTCATTTTCAATTTTGGAAGTAATTACTTTATCTAAGGTAATCAGTTAAATGTAATTTTTTTTCAAAACTCTATTCCTAACTTATTTAAGTTTTTTTCATAAAAATAGCAATTCAGTGTGTTTATAAATCTTATTCAGAAATTTCTTAATATAATACTTTTAACGAAGTTGCTATTATTTAAATACAACAATAACATTCATTTTGAATAATTTTTACATTCTAAATTTTATCAATATAAATGAATCATTATGATCTCAAAATATTACAGGAATCGTATTGTTGAGTTGATGAATCATTCCCTTTAAATTGCCTGAATTTCAAAATTCTATTCTTTATGCTATGAAACCATATGTGATAATGATTGCAGTTGTGAGCTTTATGCATATCATTCTCAAACCAAAAATACATACATAGTATAGGTTATTATTTTTTATTTTAACTTATCCTGTACTAAAAGCTTGATTAGGAAAAATTTGATTTTTTTATTCTGAAGCTTTGGACTTGGTACACATATATAAGCAAATGAAAACAGTTTCAATCAGTGACCCTGTTTGATTTATAATTCACCTGATTGTCTCCATAAATTCTCTCAAATTATTTCTCTTTTTACTTTTAAAAACACCAGGTGTTGAAAGTAAAAATAATTTTAGAAGTTGCACATGTGAAATAAAAAATAGTATAAAGCATACTCGGTCTTTAATTAAAATTTTTTTGAATTATATTTTTTAAAATCTTTTTATATAGAAACTATTTTTAACTTTAAAGAATTGGAAGAATTCGCCGGGTGAGCAAACATTCACTAACGAACTAATTATGTGTTGATATACATTCAAACATTTATTTAAAAAAAATTATGAAAAGCTTTTAGAAAATTATGAACGAATACAAATTTTTAAAACTTTTTTTGTGTCTGTTGTCAGTGAAATAAGGCTGTTAATTTACTTTTCAATTGTACAAAGACCACCTTTTAATTAAAGTTTGAAAATGTGGTTTGTAATACGAAAGTATTTTTTTAACAAAAAAAATCTCAAAATTGTAGACCTTATTTCTGCGAATATTTTTTTAAATTTTATTTATGACTTCATACAACTTTCTCTTAAAAAGAAATGTAATAATAATGCGAATGGTAAATTTTATTCATTTACTTCGATTATATTTAGGTAATTAAAGACTTTTAAATCTAAAATTAAGAATAAAATTATTTTTCCATTAATCCTTTATTTTTATAAAAAGATGAATAATTAGCACACAAATCCGCATTCCCCATCCCTAAAGAAGATTTTTAAAAAAATGTCAGTAATTCTCCTTTTTGGAATTTAAAAAGTTAATTTCATTTTTAAATGGATCATAAGATTTAAAAGCTAATAAAAATTTAAGAGCATTACACAATGGGTCTTTTTTATTTGGAATGACAGTTCTAAGTTAATAATTTGTTTCAACCACCATCTGCCGATCTCTTTAAAGAAACTTCATTAGGCTAGGGCTCTGTTTTCTTAACAAAATTATTAAATAAAGTAAATAAATATAGAATAAAGATATATAAAGAGTATAAAGATTTCTTCAGTAAAAGCTGCTCATTTGAATAATTCATTTAGGAAATGTTTTTCTTTTCCAATTTTAAATATAACTCCTACTCCCATCAAAGACCTTTAAACGAAAGAGAGAAATAATCTCTAAATTAATGGAAAGATGAAATAGCTATATAGCATAGAAATAAATTGAAAAATATAAATAAAACTGAAAAGTGTGCGAATACTTTTCTGTCTGCACATAAATAGTTGAACTCCACTAATTGAACAGCTCCAATTCGAATTCAAGGGAAATTATAATTTTTTTTCCGAAATTTCCATTAGCATAATATTAAAATTTCATCTATGTTTGGAATTTATTTTGATTATTCGATAACAAAATAGTTTTTACTTCGGAATTACTATTCTATTTATATCCAGGAGTCACACATGTACCTTATCTATAAAATATGATTTCTAAATATTATTTTTTTAATGTTCATATTCAGTCGGATTGAGAAGTAGTGTTTTAAAAAATTATATTTTATAATCAAACAAGCGATATTATTTTTTTTTCAGTAAAATGGTTTGGATATTTTGGATGTGAACCGTACAATCAATTTTCATCTTCCACTGTACTCTTCATTAAAAGTAAAAAAAACTAACACCAAACCCTTTTGGATGATTTTACATCGCAAAATATTGATAAACGACGAATTGAAAAAAATGCTCTTTTCTGAGATCTTTTTTGTTTAGCACACCTTTTATTGGACTCTTATCTTCCTGTGCTGATTTCCATTTTCTTTTTATATCATGGTAGTTGATTTAATTCGAAATCTGTGTAATATTTCAATATATTACTGAGTTATAAACAGGTAATATATATATATATATATATATATATATATATATATATATATATATATATATATATATATATATATATATATATATAAATTAAAGACAATTCCCACTTTCGCCAGAATTGAACTCGCATTCTTCACCTTCAAGTGAAAAATACTGAAATCCTTGCATTTTACCGATTGAGCTACTGCCTGCTGATTTCAATTTTCAATACAAACTTCTAAAACTCTATTTAAAGTATTAAGAATTAATTAAATTTAATAATTAATGAATTAATATTTGAGAAAACTGTATTAATATCAAGTGGACTTGAGTGGATGAATAAAAAGTATTTTATTAACGACTGAAAATTTGAACAAAATATATATATATATATATATATATATATATATATATATATATATATAGGGAGAGTATGAACTAATAGTAGGAATTGAAAAAAGCATACTTTCCAGCGTCCTTCAACTTAAATTATAAATAATTCGAGCATGCGCAAAAGTGCGATGGACTTTTGTATTAGAAAACAGACAGTACAACTGTTGAATTTAAAGTACAGTACACTATACACCAAAATACCTTCTGACCTATTTGTTATAACCTATTATTGAATATTGCATATTATTTTTACTTTCTATAAAATAATTATTATTAATACTTACTTATTTTTAATAATTGATGCATCTTTAAAATTATTCACTATTTCTTTATTAATTATGCATTGATATTAAATACTCTACATTTGTTCTTGTAGTTTAAAAAATATCACTTTTTCTTGTTTTACTAAGATAAGTTTTTTCGTAACTCAAATTTTTATTGTGCTTGAGTTTAGAATTTGTTAAATTTCTAAAATTATAAGCAAATGACTGAATGCATCTTTTTTTGATGTGTGTTTGTGTTCAAAATAATAAGAGAAGTTTATCGACATTGTATTCTAGCATTCATTTATTTTCTATAGAAAATGTGAGTCAGAATTCGGGGTAGACGAAGGAATGATTCGAGTCAACTGAGAGAAAGAAAAATAGTTATCTAATTTGATATATATTATTGTAGACTACTATTTTCCTGTTGTTTTAGCTTCTAATAACTCTTGAAGTGTATTTTTTATAAAAGGGTCGAAACACTTTTCAGGAATTTCATTTCTTTTTTTCATCAAATGAATGATTAACGTCATCGTACCCAGTTAAATAATTTAGTCTTAAATAATCTGCTTATTGTTTGAAATTAAATGCCAGTAATGACAGATTTTTAAATGATATTATAGACGTTTGCCTCTAGTTTCATAAATTTCCTTGTTTCATTAAATATTTAATCTCGTAATTAAATGTTTGATAAACGGTATTATGGATGTTTGCCTCTTGTTCCATAAATTTAATTGTTTCCTCAAATATTTAATCTCATTATTAAATGTTTGATAAACAGTGTTATGAATGTTTGCCTCTTGTTTCGTAAATTTCATTGTTTCACCAAATATTTAATCTCGAAATTAAACATTCGATTAACGGAATTATAGATGTTTTCCTCTTGTTTCATAAATTTCATTGTTTCATCAAATATTTAATCACATGAGTTTCTTCTATAGTTGAAAAACTACGAAAAATTCTGTTTATTATTTAATAATTTATTTGACGAATTAAAAAAATGAAGTTACATTATTGCTAAAGTGAACATGTAAATCACCAGACAGTTACGTTTTCAATGGCACTGTGATGTAAACTTTAAATCTATAGGAATGATACAATAAATGATTTACGTATACAATTAGGATTTACACAATAAATTGATTACATATATGACTATTTACTATTACATTGCACCAATATAATTATCAATTTGATGCTTTTTGTGGAATTATAAACATCAAAATTATGTATAAGAGTTTTGAATGAAAGTCAAAACAATCAGTATTCCCAGTTTCAGCTGGTTGCCACAGATGACTAGTCTCCGAGAAGATTCTGAGAAAATTGTTGTCGTATTGGTTTTGAACTGATCTCTCTTCTGTTCGTAGTGATCAGAAAAGAATAACTCACGGAGTAAAAAGGAAAGGAAAGGCAAAGATAAATTTTATCATGCAGTCAATGGCACAATGGGAAAAACGAAGAGGGGAAAAAACGACAAACTCACTTTCAAGTGAGGCGAAAACTGATAGGTAGCAGAGGAAAGAAAAGATGTTATGGTAAGTTTTGCCTCTGTGAAAATAAGCTGAAAGGAATGATTTTCTGTATTTATTTTTTGCTTGTACTTTCCTTTTCTAAAGGCATGAATTGAATCCCTTCGGCAGTCTCTTTTATCCAATTCCCCCCCTTCGTTTTATGTCGATTCATGCAAAGAAAATAACACGGAGTAATCTAAATACAGAAATCAAAGTATTGTGAGTATTGACAGAAGAGAAAATGAAACTGACAATAAATACACTTTAAAGTGTGATTTCAAAAACATTTTTATAATGATATATTTTATTGTTATTATTATGATGCAGAAAGTTGTAGGCTCTAATAGCACGACAATTATGTAATAATGCTTGTATTGAAATATTGCTCGTTTTATTCAGAAAGAAAAAATAACGTTTATCAATACCACTTAGAAATAATGTTTATTAGATTTACTTTAAAACCAGATATCTTCGCTGGAAAAATTGATTTTGTTTAATTTCAATTGAATCTCTTAAGTATAATTTGACGTTAACAGTTCCTTTTATAAAATATATTCAAATTATTATAGAACCATATTTTTTTTAACAATCTACTTATTTTGTTCATTGATTAAATGCGAATGTGTCTATCGAAAACATAACATAAAAATGGTACATAACTTATAGAACCGGTTTAGTTACCTGAAAGTGTTCAGCAGAACTTGGTGTCCCCAAAACTTTCTCATACAATATCTAATAAATGTACTTCATATTTATTAATCTATATCATTGTCGAACAATAGAAACAAAAATATAAATAAAAAATAAATAATACCTACAAGTGGTGTTCAAATGGAAAAAGTACAAAACGTCGTAACAACGTAGCAGTTAACATATTTGCATAATCCGTTATGGAACGTAGCGAGACATCTAGGTTGCGATTGGAGTTTCCGGCGTAGATAGGAGCATGCGAGGGCGCCGCATGCGCAGGAGAGAGCAGACGCTCTTATATAGAGTGGCGTTAAATTGACGTTGCAGTGCAACCATGGAAATTGGGGAAGAATCATTAACTCCAATGTGTAATGTGAGACACTCCGAAGACTACACAGATCCATCAAGAACAAAAGACAGGGGTTATTCACGGAGGGTGTGGTTCTGCACCATGATAACGCGCGTTCACACGTCTCTAGGCTCACACACGCGGAACTGGCCAAGTGGGAGCAGCTCGACCATCCTCCCTACAGCCCGGACATGTCACCCTGTGATTTTCATGTGTTTGGTCCCCTGAAAAAACATCCTAAAGGGAAGCGCTTCAACTCGGGCGGCGAACACAAGGACGATGTGAAGAACTGGGTCCCGTCACGGCCACAGGAATTCTGGGAACAATCAATTTGATCGTTGTGCTCAGGCCTATGGTGTATACTTTGAATAAAGTCTTAATTTATACTCACAATGTCGTTTCCTTCTTTTTTATTTGAACAACCCTTCTATTAGCGTACGATCCTTGTGACTATTCGCTGGGAAGCTATTAATTCATCAGTCCCAAAGCACCAAGTACACAGACGGCTCCTTTTCGACTTATTGGAACCAAATCCTGACAATGAACTGCAATTGTAGTCCCAAAATCACGTACCGAAATTCATACATTTCAGTCACTGTACTTTTGAGTAACTACATAAACATTTATGAGAACTACAGACAGGTAGATAGTTAATCCTTTGGTAGTTTTGGTTCCAAATCTGACAGACATCTGCAATTCGAAATCAAATATCAAACGTGTTTACCAAATTTCATCCATACTGTTCTCATCGTTTTATAGTTATCGTATTTACATATGTACGAAAAGCCTAAGCCTCTCTACGAATACATATTGTTCAAAATTTGATGGAAATTTACAAATGTATATGTATGAAGAACGCATACTACATTTCATGTTTTCATATCAAAGCGTTTTGAGTTATTTTGTTTACATATAGACAAGCATAATTCAAAAATTGACTCTGAAACTTGGAGTTTCAATCAAAGTTTCGATTTTGAATATTTTGACATTTACAATTCTTTCTCTTTGTGTATTTCGTTTACTAGAAAGTAAAAATGATGAATAAATATTAAATCTTTGAGCTTTCTGAATATGTGCCTTAATATACTTGCTACTTTAGAGGGCTTTGTTTGTAGAGAAGAATTAGTGAAAATAAAATAGAATATAAAATCAATTAGAATTAAAATTTTGAAATAAATATTTATATAAAAACGAAAAAAAATTGAATTTTATTATAAATGTAAAATTTATGAATAAAATAAAATTAGAGAAAAAAATTACACAATAGCAGAATTTAAATAATTTATAAATAATAAATAAAATAATTAATAAATAATAAACGATAATGATTTGAATTTTAGATGGTGTAAAAGTCAATCCTGACTCTGATTCCTGATCAGGATTCTATTTTGAAAAGTTACCGCAGAATATGCAGGATATTTGCAAGAAAAATTATAAATTATCAAGCTGAAATCTCGCTGGTTTATCTTTAGAGTTTTCTAAAACTTCAAAGAATTTTTGATGAAGGAATATATTTTGATTTAGACAAACAGTAATATAATTTATATTTAGATTATAATAGAAAGAAAATCATAACTTTGAAAAGTAAAATAATTGGGTTGAACTAATATTTTTAATGTGTTTCATTTAGAAATGGAAGAGATACGATTGTAAACAAAAATTAAAAACGAAATTTCGATTCAATAAATAAATGTTTATAAGAAATAATATTTCATGCTTACAAGAATTGTTAAAAAGAATGTAATTTAATTGCAGAATATAGATTAGAACTTCAATTTATAATTTCAATTTACAAACAATTTATAATTTATAGCAGTGTTAAGGTATGTGACTATATTCTTGATTAAATTTTTGAAAAACGTTTTGAAACTGTTATATTTTTTGAATATTTGCATAGAAAAGATTGAAGAAACATCTCTGAAATGGAAATACGCCAATTAAGTAACAAATTTTTTTTTGAAAATTGGAAAAAGAGATTTTTTTTTTGCTAAAAAGAGGTATAAAAACAAAACTCTTCTGGTTTAGAGGTTTATCAAATGATATGCTTAAAATATTTCATATATGTTGTGAATTGCATATAAGCCAGTAACAGCGCTTCTGCCCGAACAGCTGTTTTGGCAAAATCGGTTAGTTACTGGAATGCTAATCAAAAGGTCCCAGGTTCTATCCCCACGCGTCTCATACCTCTAAATTGGTGACCCGGACGTGATATGAACACGTAACCTTCGTACAGCTGTTGTGGCGCCATCTACCCGCAACTAAAGTCGCCAGACTCACTTGGAGCAGCAAAGTCGTCAGACTCACGTGACGCAGCAACCCTAAGCCGCCAGACACACTTGGCGCATCAGCACCCACAAAACGCTCGCCATAACGCTTGGCGCTATTCAAAATAAGGTACAGGCCCATTAAGACAACAGCTACTCAATATATCACCACTCAACGCCATATCGTTCGTCTCTCCTTCGACTCACTGGAGGGAGAGTACTGTGGTGAATTGCATATAAGCCAGTAACAGCGCTTCTGCCCGAACAGCTGTTTTGGCAAAATCGGTTAGTTACTGGACTGCAAACCTTAAGGTCCCAGGTTCTATCCTAACGCGTCTCATACCTCTAAATATATCTTAAGGAATATATTATCTAGTCCCTGAACTAAAAAAAAATCTGTGTTTCTATCCATTCTTTACATATCGGCGTTCGATATAAATAATACAAAATTTTCAATTTTTTTCACATTCAAAAGCACTAAAACAACTATAAAGACCGCGGTGGACTGGTGGTAAGGTCTCGGCTTCGGAACCGGAGGGTTTCAGGTTCAAGACCCGATTCCACCGTAGAACCGTTGTGTATGCGGGTCTGTTGCACGTTAAACCGTCCGGGCCAAACGTCCTCTAGCTGGTGTGGTGTGGAGAGGGGGGTGCCAGTTCAGGTTTCGTCCCCGTCATCTGACCGAGGTTCAAAATTACGAGGTCCGTCCCAAAATAGCCCTAGTGTTGCTTTAAAACGGCACGTCAATATAACTAAATTAAACTAAAACAGCTATAAAATAATTCTTAATTAATAAATTACTTATTTTCTAGTTCAAGAACTGCAGAACATGTTGCGAAAATGATGCACCAAATCTGATTTTAAAATATGCATTAGATTTTAATTTATGAAGTTTTTCGTAAGAAACTATTATCATATTCCATATTTGAGCAAAAAGTGTCTAAAGATGTAAAACAGCTTTAATACTATGTAAATGTAAATATGAAAATCAGCATAACTGCCCTAAAATATAAGAAACATAATTCTAATGGTCGTTTTTTTTATAAAGAAAGCTGTTCAAGCATAAAGAAAATTAAATTTAAAAAATATCATAGTTTCGTACAAAAATCGACTTTTCAACGTTGCCCCCTGCCTTCAAGCACTATTTATACATTACAAAGAGCTTTTCAAATAATGCTCCAATTTCCCGTTACCCTTTCAGAAAATTTCTCAACTATCGATGACTGCGGAGCATCACTGAATTCTAGAAGGTAAATTTGAATTTAAATAGAATCATTAAATTAATACCTTAGAGATTCTAATTAAATGGAACATCTGTTATTCAGCTCATAAACCGCGGCTCCTCTCACCTCATTTATTTTCTTTTATTCAATTGGAATTCATTACTGAAAAATCTCTTTTGAAATCTCCTTTATTGTTGAATTTTAAATAGTATCTGAACAGAATACGAATTCGAAATTTCTATTGAAATTTTGGAGGTAAGTTTTTGGTTCTGAATGGATATGCTAATGGAGATTTATCTTTAATGATAGTAACGCTTCATTGTAATAGAATCGTTTGACTTTGAAAGGAAGGTGTTTTGAATATTTTAATCATAGCCTTTTCGTATTTTGAGCGACATAGTTATGCACATTGAGTAAATTTCGAATATATATATCGGACCAACGTAGATTAAACTGTCAAAATATCCCAAAATTAAATTTTTATTATATACCAAAACAAAGTTTCTATTAAGGAAATAGGCAAAAAATTAACTTTACAGGAAATAATTGGAGTTTAGAATTTGATTTTGAAGTTTGATTTATTTTGTCATATTTGATAAGATGAGATATTAAAATTGACTTTTTAAGAAGCCCTCTTCAATGTATTAGACTTCTGAAATTTTATACAAGTGCGTGAATCTATCAAAATAATATTTTATTAATTTCAGAATTAAATTTCAGGGAAACGATTAAATTTTTCCTATATCTGTTTGACGCCATCTAGTGGTAAATTTCAGAAAAAAGAATTTACTGAAAGCTTTAAAATGTCTTGGAAATGGTGTTTTAAATATATTCATAAATAAAAAGTAGAAAATAATAAAATTGTTGAAAACATGATTTTAACGAAGAATAAAATATAAGATTTCTTCTTCTAAACATAAATATAAATTGAAACTAAATCTTAAATTCGTGAACCGAAACACTACTAATTGTAAATTTAACCACAATACGAAACTAAATTCTAGATCATTCATTAAAAATTTTAAATATCAATTATGATTAAAATATCAATTCATATAAATATTTCTTTGAACATTTTACATTTTTTCTGTTTAGTTTAAGCTTGATTAATTTTTGTAAGTAATATTTTGTCGTTTTTCATTCGGTTATATAAACTTGTTTTATATTTGTCTTTTTTAAATAATGAGTTTAAAAATATGAAAGGGTCTTTAATAATTATTCTCATTCTCGGTGTTAATTAAATATTAAAAAAATCTCTATTTTTTATTTTAATATCTCATAAATAACCACTTCGGTTCTTATTGATTGTTGAGACATGGCTAGATCATCCCCCAATTATAGTCAGCTGACATTATTTTCCTGCACATGAGAATTGTAGACTTCGTCAAAAACCGAATATCTATTTTAGACATCTTTTCTTCGACGGTTTGAAACCAAATTAATCTCGAATCTATTATTGAAGATGCAAAATCCCAGAAAAAATTAATTTATGTCATTATAATTTTGAGTTACAGCAATTACATGTACGCAAAAATACAAGCAAACAAATGGTCAATCTTCAATGATTTTGTTCCAAATTTAGTACTTAGTATTACAAGGTTTATATGTTAAAGCTGTGTACCAAGATTTGTCTTATCTGGCTCTTCGTGTTTTGTAATTTTGTAATCATATGTAATTGGATAACCGGACAGACAGGTTTTCTTTGAGTAGATTTGTTCAAAAATTTGGCACGTATCACAAACTTGAGTGTAAATTCCAATATAATACTGAATACAATATATACAATACTGAATACAATTCTGTAATATTCAGAGCATTATACAATATTGAAAAACATTTTATATTGACGATTACCCGTCCGTGTTTTTTAAACTATGCAAGAAACAACCTTGTATTTGAGGTTGATAACCTCAATTGTGTTGCAATGCTTCATACCGGATAGGAATATAAACACTTTGCATAAAATTTAAGTACATGCAGAAAATGAACGCATAAATAGTTTATAAAAGTGCCTTATTAGCTTTTCTGTTACGGATACTGCTTTTCTTCACTTTCTAAACTTACATTTCATTCCAATTTTTATGACAATGTAATAAAATTCATAATTTTCAGAAACTCATGATTTTTCCCCACATACATATTGAATAAAAATTTAGCCCTTTCGGAACTTTACCTTACTATTCCACGTTATATATTCTCCCAAAACTAGCAGGTCTTTGTTTCGAAAAAGATACAATTTAAAATGGATGAAAATGTTGGAGATAGTTTTGAATTCGAAATGACGAGGTCCAAATATAGAATTTTGAGACGGTAAGATATGGCCTGGGGAGGACATATTCTGAAATGTAAATTGTACTTCATAGATACGTGGAAGATGAAACGAATGCCCTACGGTGTTTTGGAGGTTATCTTATTATTTGTCTGTCATAAAAATAATTTAAATATTTTTTCTAGGAAATAACTTTGTAAATAAAACAGGTCGATATTTAATTATTAATTATTGATAACATTTAACAAGTTACTCTGAGGCAAAAGGAAATAATGTAACATTTTTATACTTCTGATTTGATATTTTTTTCATAAAATAACACAACATAGAATTATATATTTAATTATCTTAAATAAATATTCCTTGACAGTTTCCTTAAATAAAAATTCCTTGAAAGAGAAACAAATTTTAACGGTTTCGATTTCTATGCTCCATTGATTTATTTTGATTTCATATTTATAAAAAGAAATAATTATTTTTATACAATAGTTATCTTTTCGATACCTTTACCTTTAGGATAAAAGAAATCGATTTGGGTTGAATTGCTATTAAATTCTATGTAAATGGCCAAAACTTCTACACTTTGAATAATATAAATCTAAATTAAGTTTCTTTGGATATTAATACCTGCTAGAACCAGATTATTTTTGACTTATTTATAAAGCCTTTTTGCGAAAATATCAAAAAGTATAAAATTTAAAAAAATAATAAAATTGTAAAATCTATATTATTTATAATTATAACGTATTCACAATATCTTCTGTCTTGTAGTTCATTATCTAAATTCTGAAGAAGAGGACTTTTTATATTGTTATAGTTAATGTACTTCTGAAAAAATGTTATATTTACTAAAATATTTTTGATAGACACTACGAAACTAAAAACATGACACTAAAACGAGAAAATCTGACTTACACGATTAAAATTGACTAAGTAATAAAGTTTTTAATATCACTCGCAATTTTAAAATATTTCAATCACCTCTAAACTTTTCTTCCAAGCAATCTTTTATTTGTCTAAAACAATAAAATCAAAGGCTTTGCAAGAAGTTAATTCCTTACCATAAAAATTATGTTTCTATATGACTCTATAAAAAAAGAAGTTTAATTAAATGAAACTTTAATTAAGACTTTTTTATTTGTCAATTTATGTCTTAAAGAACATAAAATGCAATTTTTACACCATTTAGAGTATTTTTAAACTTAGAAACATGCGCTTATATTTATTTCCACTTATAATGCTTAGTTAATTTTTTTTTGTATATTCAAAACTATTTAATAACTTTCAACCATTTTGTTTTTATTTGATGTTTTGAAGGGATTGAAATTTAAACTCCTAAAAATTTACCAAGCAATTTAGATACCAATCGCTTCCAATACTTCCTTACTCTTTGTCAGACTTTTTCAACCAAGTGACGGTATATCAAGTTTTATGTAATCCTTGGAATTATAGATCCATGTAAATTTTTAATGATTTTAACTGCTGGATAATGATAAAATTGAAAAAAAAACCGCTTCAATTTCAAAATTCATTTTTTTTTTTACTTTTAAGTAAAAACTAAATTTTAATTATTTAGATTCATTATTTATATTCATGACCTAAATCATAGATTCATATCGAGGTTAATCATCTAAATCATAGATTCATATCGAGGTTAATCATCTAAATCATAGATTCATATCGCGGTTAATTATCTAAATCATGGATTCATATCGCGGTTAATCATCTAAATCATAGATTCATATCGAGGTTAATCATCTAAATCATAGATTCATATCCAATTTAATCATACAAATCATAGTTTAATCATCCAGATACGATTTTTCAATCAAGTGCATACGTATGCTAAAGTTTGTGCATTGCCGAATTTCATGCATTGTTTGGATTTAAAGGTATTTGGTCTACCCTATTAAATACTTTTAATTCCTTGCAATGCACAAAATTTGGCATATGTATGCACTTGGTTGAAAAATCGCTTCTGGATGATTAAAATATGATTTGAATGATTAATCAAATTTATTTGGTATTTATCAAATTTTGCTAAAATATGCCAAAATGTTGTCAATTTTTGTGCATTGTTAGGAATCAAAGATATCTGCTGTTAATTACTGATGTTGGCTGTAGACTTCCGATATATTAATAAAGTCTATTGTTTTAAAGTAGGGAATCAAGAAGGTGGTCTATAGTTCTGTCATTAAAATTAATCACATAAGTTGCATAACTTCTCCATCAACATAAAATAACTGTATTGTCTGTTACAACTTCTGAGATGATAGTGGATATTTGATGCGATCAAAGTTGGGAATCTTGAAAAAGATCACATTGTCATGCAAATCCTCTGATATTAAAGACTGATAAATAGGGAAAAGAAAAGTAAGAAGATCTCTGATAAACTACTCCCGATTGCCATTTGATCCTACCTCTATCGTGTTCTCTCTTCTAACTGGGGCTCATGATCGATATTCCCCTTTAATCAGCTCTTTCGGGAACGATAAGCCGTACATATCAAATAGATTCTTCCTGATGCTGTTTCAACGTGGGAAAAAAACCCCAGACCAACTATGCAAAGAATTTTCATGCATAGAATCGGAATCTACAAAAAGAATTAGATGAAACATTCCACCTGTTTAATAACTTCAAATAGGTATAAATGTACAGTTGCTTGAAGAATTAATTTAATGTATGTGAGAGATTGATTATTTTTGGGATTTAAAATTAAAATGATTTGTTTCGGAGATATTTCGTTCTGAAGGATATCATCAGAAAGATTCATTACTATGTAGTTTTAAAAATATTTGTGATGGACTCAATTTAATATGGACTAAATCATATGAATGAATTGATGAAAAGGATATCAGTGACGATTTATTTCTTTCTAATTTCTTATTTCATCTAGTTAAACAGTCAAAATAACTGTCTGACTGTTAATAAATAGTCAGATTGGATATCAGAGGATCGTTTGGGTATTATTAGATGCTACTAATGATCATCTGTATATACTAACCTCGTATTTGTTCAATCTGACGTTGTCTTCTAGCTCACTGGCTAATGTGGTATAGGAGTTTGTAGAAGGGGCATTAGTTAAATGATTTCCACGTTATTTTGCTTCGAAGAAAACTAAGAATCCCGCCTTAAAACAACCTCGGGTTGTTTAGAAAACACAACCTGGGCTACTAGAATTCAATGTTTAACAATAACCAGATTGTAATCCATATAAAAATATTCTTAAATATAAATTCTATAAAATATAATGCATATTATTATAGTTATTCTGAAAGATATTTGAAAGTAGTAACCATCCATTCACATTTTTGGGTGAATTTATCCAAAATTTGATACAGATTTATACTTTTGATATAAGAAGAACTTACAAAATATAATCTCGTTCGTTTCATTTTTTATTTATACCATTCTCATATTCTAAATATATACTTTAATTCGAAATTAGGATTTTTGGAACAAAGGAAATGTAAAAAGCAAACATTTTTAATTTTTTTTTTTACTTTGGAAAATAAACATGTATTATTCAGTTATAAGAGTTATATTATGAAAAAAGTATAGCCATTAATTCCAAACGATGGGATAGTGACCAGCATATTTGCATCAAGCCGCTTTGGGAATTATTTGATCGTTGAATATATTAATTATAATATTTGTAATGATGAATAAAAATAAATGAAACCAATTGTATTCCAAAAAACAAAATTTATCTTTATGAAATTAATTTCAAAAATTTTCTAATCATAAAATCCTTCATATGATATGTATTTAAAATATTGGAGACCAATTAGAAATTGACTGCAAGTTGAAATAGTAAAATCTGTGCTTGTATTTTTTACGTTTTTAATGCAAGTCAATATAGGAATCAATCAATATAGGAATCATATCAAGCCAACTAACTCCAATATTCCAAAATAAAATAAATAATATATTACTAAAAAATAAATCAACTCTAATATCTTCAAGCGATAAAAAAGATTTTGATTCAGTTCATCCCAAGAAAATACGCGTTTTGGATTACGAGGAGAAGTATTAAATTATGTGCATTTCGAAACTTTCTTCGTGTTTAAAATGAGAAAAAACAAAATATTTCCATATGCATTTTAATAATATATTTTATTTGAAAAGAATTTTGACAGACGTTTCGTAAATTTTCGACACATTTTCAGAGTTAGACTTTTTTTTTCATTGCGGTCCTCCTTCACTGCATAAAAGAATTTTTCTTAAGTATGTTGTAAAGAATTATTTGTTCTAGCTATTTATGAAGTTTCTGAATATTTTTTCTGTGGTTCCTATCTACCTGACAAAAGCAGATTTGATTGTATTCGTCAACGAAGATATACAAAATTTTCAATTTGAAAAGTTGTTAAAAATGATTAAAGTGTTCTCGCTTTAGTTTTTAATATATCTAATGGGATCCCACCTGCTACTTCATTTAACTACGTTTAGTGGTTCATGAAAACTTTTAAATCCGTTAAAATATTTGGTGAGTTTGAAATACTTATATCGTTTGTTGTTATTAAAATAATTAGGATAGTTCATAGGATACTTTATTTTTCTTTCACATAAAAATCCAAGAATATTTTTAAATGCTGATTTCGAAGTATATGTGGTCGGGTTGAGAGCTGGTGACAAGGCTGGCCTGTGCATATTTTGGGATTTAAAAATATCGTTATATATCTTTTTTTGTTAAAACTAAGAATGAAAATTCTAAAAAAAAAATTAAAAAAAATACAGAACATTTGTTTGCGCTTTTGAATATTAGATGAATCGAATTCATGACATATTTTGAAACTATAATGGGATTGCAATTTATGTAACAAAAGGTATCAAATTAGAAAAATGATAATTGAAAAAAAACGGGAAAAAATGAGTAAAATATGAGTAAAATAATAATGAGTAAAAATAATTATGATTAAAGTAATTATGAGTAAAATAATTGAGTAAACATAATCATGAATAGAAATAAAAATGAGTAAAATAATTGAGTAAACATAATCATGAATAGAAATAATAATGAGTAAAATAATTGAGTAAAAATAATTATCAATAAAAATAATAATGAGTAAAAATAATTATCAATAAAAATAATAATGAGCAAAATAATTGAATAAAAATAATAATGAGTAAAATAATAGAGTAAAAATAATTCTGAGTAAAATTAATAATGAGTAAAAACGGGAAACCATTCAAAGAGGTAGAAGTGTTCAAATTGAAATATCATTCTTGAAACAACTTTTAATGAAAAATAAATAGAAATGGACTTCAACAGCCACTTGCAAGATTTTACAATATATTTCAGTAAGATTAAATTCCCATGTAATTGCATTATTATTTGCATGACTTTAATCCCCGGAATCACACTAACAGTTCAGTAAACATTCATCAGCTATTCGACTTATCCGGATTCCCCTCGTCTGCCTCTAAGGGCAACCAAACTTATTGCTCCAATAGTTTCACATCCATCAAGATTAATTTTGGGAAACGGTGCAATTTCTGGTTAGGATTTTGGAATCCGCGTACTCTTACCTCAAGGGCGTGATTGGAACGCTTAATGGCTGAGAGACTCTTCAATCTTTGTCGGATTGCCCACATAGCCTTATGATTTCAGACGGATGTTTAGTGCGCAGTTACAGTTTGTAGTATTCAAGTGAATGATTTATTTGGGAAGACCTCGATGCATTTTGATGACTCCTGTTCGGTGGAATAAATTGTTACGGATGCTATGGATTGAACTCAGAAATATATCGGAATTAGCGTTAATTCTGGAAATTGCAAATTGTTATCGTATATTATTTACTGTTCTCTGATGGCATGACTCAAGGTCATATCTATCGAGAATATCAAGGGCTCTTAAATTACAGATTGTGCTTCGTTCATCTGGCTTAAAATTTATTTATATGATTTAGAAAGTTTTGGTTATAGAGATTTTAAATTATAAAGACGAACTACTTCTCCAAATATCAGAAAACTCTTTATTCTTGAAATAAATATTGGCATAGTAAAAATTCTTTTTGGTATAAATTTTGTTTTTAAATGCCTGTCTAGCATTTAAATAAAATCATCACATATGAAATAATTTGGATACCATTGAATTAATATTAATTTTATAAAATATTTATTTGAATGACTTACCTAATTGTTATCTATTTCAATATATGAATATCCACTTGCATTTTGGACTATAAGGGCTTCTAAAATTGCTTTACTTTCCATTTGCTAAGATTTCCGAAGCACAGAAAGTTATGTTTAAAATTCAGAAATTTAAAGCAGTAAAGCTTTTCATTTTCTATCTGATTTATCTTAATTTCTTAAGAGAAATTTTTTTAATAGAAAATGAGAAAATGCATAGAACGAATATTAGTACTTTATGTAGTTATTAAATATGTGCTCTAAAATTAGAAATTTCTTTCTCAGAAAATATTTTGTTTGCCATAAAGAAGAATTCCTATATAAGTTCAGGGAAATAAATAATAAAATCAAAACCAAAAATAGAGATTTAGTATTGTTTAACATAAAACAACCAGCGTGAGGGGTCTCCTTAAACTTTCTCGCGTACCCTCTAATAAACTCGAGAGAGCGCCTTACAGGGCTTTGGCGTTCAATAGTTACGAAAAACTAAATGTTGCCGTGTATTTAGCATCTTCAGCAAATCTCTCATGTTATTCTTGGCGAGTTATTTGGCGATTAATCATTGGCATGCGTTAATAGTATTCAAAAATTGAATTTGTGCTTCAGATATGTTTTTCTCAAACGACTGAAACAAAAATTTGACTCAGAACTGTACCTGTAGTCCAAGATCCCATACCAATTTTGTTAAATTTAAGTCATTGCATTTTTAAAATTCCATGTTTCTGAAAGTACAGACAACCAGTAGTTGTATTTGGCTCAAAATTTAACAAGTGTCTTACTACAGATGTTCTATTAATTTCTCTACGTTTTGTAATTATCGTGTTATATTCGTGCAGACGGACTTCTTCCGAACAGATTTCACTGAAAATTGACAGAGGCCTACAAATTTGGTATAAAGACTATACCAAATTTCAACTGTCTAGTTCAAAGCATTTTTGAGTTATCTTTGTCACAGGCAGACGGTCATTTTCCAAAAATATGCTTTTCGAATTAAGGGTGGGCTTTAACTTGAAGACTCGTCAAAATCTAGAGTTTGAATTTATTCACAATCACTATACTTTCTCGATACTATATATAAGAGAAAGTAAAAATAGGACTCGTGCATTGTTTTAATAGATTGCTAAATTTGTTGTGCTTCTCTGAGGAGACAAAATCTTTAAAACGTCCTCTAATTTGCTGTAGGAAAGCATTTGACGTCGATGAAGTAGACTTTCATCAAGCTCATGTTAATGAATCAGAGGTTGCATTATGTCTATAATGGTATATACCAAATCCAGGATTGTATAGGCTCCAGGCTGAATAGTTGTAATATGATACACAGACCTCAAAATGGAATTATTTGTTAATTATACTGCAATAATGGGTTCTGAATTTGCTTACCGCCATGGGAATCAAGAAGAGTTAATCGTTTGAACGATCCAAAATAATTACTAATCTTTTTTCTTCATTGAAAAGAAATAAATGTTAGGCTTTTTCCTATTTCCTTATCAAAGTATTTGTTTTCAAAGAACTATTTAAGGTTTGATCTGCATACGATTTAACAGTTCAAGTCGTCTCTTATCAAGATTTGAAAAAAAAATTACTAAATCAAGCAAATATTTGAAATTTCTAACGACCGAAAAATAATTTTAATTAATTAGAAATTGATATTCCTTTTATTTGCAATTCATTCAAAGTTGAGCAACAGCTTACTATATTTATGAGAAGAGCTAATATCATTTTTCAATAAATAAATAAATAAATAAAAATCTGTTTTCCATAATTGTAATGAGCCGTTTCTTCTTTCTTCAATTGAATATAAAATCAAATTTCTTGAATGCTCATTATTTGTTAAATAGGTAAATAGGTGCTTTGTGTGGGAAATAGTCTAGCAGATGCAACGTTTCTAAATTGAAATGAAAAAGGAGCAAAGAGCGAATATGCTCTGTTTCATGACATTAAATGTGTACTCTTTTACACAGTATATACGCATCACAATCATGACGATTTATCGCCATCTTTACCGTTTTGTTGTATTCATATTGTGAATCCAGTAGGATATTTACTTTAATGCGTTCTGTGGAATCCGATTACCGCCATTCGTTCATTGCTCATTTGTTTGAATGCTATCTATTTCAAAGCAATAGAAATTGGTCTATCTTTAATATAGGGTGTTCAGTAATTATTGTCGGGGTTTCCGTACCTCATAACTTGCGAATAAAAAATATTATGCAAAAACCGATTACGTATTCTTAAATTACAACTCAAAGAATTTTATTAATGATATTAAAGTGTAAAGCTTGCACAATTTGCACTTTGTAGGCATTCAGCGGAAGGCGATTATGTATTCGTAAATTCGCTGAACAAATTTTGACTCGAATTGAGGATGATGAAAATTACCTTCGGAAATGGTTTTTCAGTGACGATTCCACTTTTCATGTGTCAGAAAAAGTGAATAAACATAACTGTAGAATATGTTGCTCGGAGAACCCGCACGATTATCAAAAGTCAAAATTTGTTCAGCGAATTTACGAATACATAATCGCCTTCTGCTGAATGCCTACAAAGTGCAAATTGTGCAAGCTTTACACTTTAATATCATTAATAAAATTCTTTGACTTGTAATTTAATAATACGTAATCGGTTTTTGCGTAATATTTTTTATTCGAAAGTTATGAGGTACGGAAACCCCGACAATAATTACTGAACACCCTATATATCTTTAAACCAGTTCATATCTTGTCTTTTCAAAACATTCATTCTTTGAATCCGGATCTACAAATAAACCTCACTGAATATCGTCATCTGTTCTGTTTATTTTCTATTTATCCCAACACAATTTGGTCGCTTCTGCATTTGTGTTAAGCAATCCTATCTTTCAGTGAGACGGTATCTATGATCAGCCAAAATAGCATATATTTGTTGATGAATTCTTTTTATTTCCAACCTGAAATTTGGAATTACAATATATATTCTATGAATACATTCCACTTAATGCACACGGTAGTGAGTTTCTGCGATAATAAAAGTCAAAGTTTCCCAGTAATTCGAAATCAATGTCGATATAGCTGGAGCTCTATTTCAAAACAGAATTGAAAATGGAAATAAGCTAGAGAATACTAGGAAAATATGGGAAATGCGATTCTTCTTTCTGACCGAATAATTTGTTATTAAATGTAACCGACTTGATTTCTTGAACTTGAATTATGGGAAATGACCGCTGAAAATAGCATCATTTAATGTAAACTTTACTTTCATAAGATTTGACACAGAAAATAATACATATTTTGTTTATTGTTGCTCAAGAAATTATATTGAGGTATTATTGTATTCGTATTTCGTTAAATCTGTGTTGTATACTTTCCATCTGGTGTAAAATTTCCTTTTACTTAATTAGGTTCAAAGAGCATCCTTTAAAGATTTCTTTATTCATTTGCTACCCTGTGTTTCATTGTAATGACTTCTTTCTGGAAACATCATTCACATTTAAGCACGTCTTAAGATTTTTAAGTCCCTCTGATGAAATATGATTTAGCTGATCAATACAAAGAATTATTTTGACAATGAACAATATATGCATAATTAATTTCATTATCTATTTTAAAGCTTATATAAAATCCGTATACAATTAATAGTATTTCTGGTTTTAAATCCTTATTTTTCGCAAATAAAAGATTTTTCACACTAAATATTTTATTTTGCGAAAAAATAGTTTAAAAAATCCTTTTAATATGCACATGCCACCTACTAGAAAGATTAGCAAGTCAATCGCTTTAAGAAGCTCATCAGAGCTCGTAAAAGGTGAGTTTTACGCTCGTGATTATAGTTTTAAAATTTAAAGATATTTATTTTAAGGTCAAAAGGAAATTATTCCTGTATTGTGTCAAATGTGTTATGCGAGAAAAAAAATCCAGATATTAACCATATGCTGCTCATAAAGATAGACGACGTTTTTTCCTAATTTTATATATTATGAGCAATTTAATTAATAAGTTATTATTATTAAAAACATATCAAGATAAAAATGAAAAAAAAAGACGAAGTGGTCTAATACGCGTAAACAAAAAATACATCAGATGTGTTGTTACCAAAACCCGAAGACACTATCAAATCACAGCCAAAACGAACAGAATAAGAGCAGCGCTTTCAGTAAATAAAAGAACTCAGCAGGGCATTGCTATTAAACAACAAAAGTACAAAACGCTGTGATTTTACTCACCAGATATCATCTTTTTAAAGAAGGACTTCACTCAACTATCTCTTTCTCGACTCGACTACTCCTTCAGTTATTAATCAAATCATCCAGAAAGATAACGTATCTTCGCTCCAAGCCGGGACTTTGTCAGAATGTGAATAGTCCGAGAATCTTTTAGTCATCAAATTTTGTCACCAAGGGTAAATGGTTGCCACTTATTCAGCAACCATTATAATATATATTAACAATAGAACGTTCGTCTATGTCGATTAGACACCGGAGCTTGTTTATTTGTTCTTCTTTCCGCATTTTTGCAAGGAAATTAAAAATATTTCGTGACATTTAATAATTTTTCATGGTGAATACACAGAAAAAAGTTTTCTGGTTCTGGGTTAATTAGGAGAGATTTTACAACTAAATATACTTAGAACAACCGATGGCGTCGTTTCGACACCAATGAAATGTAAGGCATTATAAATAGTGAACTATCGTTTGTTGAACGACAGCTAAGTAAAACAAACTTCTCAAAGTACTATCGCTCATTTGTTTGACCTTGAATGCAATATTATTGGATTCACAGCAGAAATGAATCAATTATACTAAAATGGTTCTGTTTAAGTGTTTCGTTACATGGTATTTGCTGATCTACTCATAAAAAAAATCGTTCGATTTTCGAACCTTGTGCAGAGCAGACGCCCTGAAACGATGGCTCGTTGGAAATGTCTAAGCCCTGATGAAATTGCTAATTTATTGCTTTCTGAAAATGAATCGGATGGTTGTGAGCTGTCTTGTTTTAATTTAGATTCAGAGGAAGACATAAGATTGCTTGAAATTAACTGCGAAGAATCTGAAGAAATTTCAGATGAAATTGCTGGTATTCCAGTAAATCCATATATATATATGTCATTAGGGATGGCACAGAATGGATACCGTATAATGATAATGTTCCTGGCAGATTTGCGGCTCGAAATATTTTGCGACAAAGTAGTGGTCCAACAAGCAATGCACAAATTTACAGGAAAAATTGAATATCAATGTATCCATTGCAAATGAGGTCTTTACAAAACATTATGCATAAAAACTATAAATAATGATTAAAAAAACTTGCATTCTTACAGAAATTACGATTTTGATTGAATGAATGTTATTGTTTTATTTCCTTTTACGATATTAAGTAATTTGTTTTGTTACAGTTTTTTATGATATAAAGAGTCATAATATATGATAATTACATGAAATAATATTTAAAAGTCTTAAAACTAAACCCCACTGAAAGTATTCCTGCAATTATTGAGTTATTACGATTATTTTATAAATTTTATATCGCGGTGTCGAAACGAAGCCGGGGGACGTTTAAGGGTAACCGAAATCCCGAACGTTCTAGTGTTAAACTTTCTTCATTACCACAATAATAACTATTTAGGAAAACAATACAACAAATTCTAGCAAAAATGTTATCCTTTTTCCAATTTGTATGGTAAATCGAGTAGTATTAAAATGAAAGAGAACGCCGTACTATGGTAATATTTCTTTCATTCATTTATAGTGACGTTTTTGGTAAAATGTTTTTGTGAATAAATTATTTTTGTAGAATAAAAATTCTGTTGACTGGGTTAAAACTTGGCCTTAACATGCTTTTTAATCTGATTTGGACTGAATAATTTTCGAAGTATAATAAATTTGTTAAATTTCTTGAAAGCATATCATACCATTAATCAAAAATGGGAAGAAATAATTCCTCACTTTAATTAAGTTCTAGAATTGTAATTAACTAAGATTTCAAAATGCATCATTTTTTTCAAGTAAATTCCATGCAGTTCTATTTATTTTAACATGGTAATGATTTTTGGCTGGATTCCGCCTATAGATTACGGCACGCAGTGTTAAAAAAAATGTTCAAAATTAACAGACGGACCTAGAGCTACCACATTTGGCATGCAACGACTTTTCATGGAGAAAGGGCTTCTTAAGAAAAGAAAAATTATGGAGTTTGATAAAAAATGAACTAATTTTGACGTTTTCTTTCATTAATTCCAAAGCATAACAATATGTATAAAACATTTTTGCACAAATTTAAAATTTAGAAAAATTAATTTAAACTAGTGATGTTGGTGTTAGTTCTGTATAAATTTTTCTCTAATTTAAACATTTTTTAAATATGTTTTATAACAATATTTTGTTTTAGTTATAACATGATTTTAAAAGTTTTTTTTAATTTTAAAGTTTTTTACAAAAATAAAACGACTTTTGTTTTTTTTATATTAAGTAAGTGGAATTAAAATTATATTAAATGTAATAAAAAGTATAAAATTATTAAAAAGTTTGTACATTAAAAAATTGAATTTTTTTGTTTATTAAAAAAAGCAACATATTAAAGAAAATAAAGATTTTTATTTTTTAAATAAAGCCTTTAGCAGTATTAATTTTTCACATCATAAATTACTGTAAAAATAAAATTCCTTGTAAACTGAGATATTCTTGTTTAATCTTCTTTTTTATTTGTTTCTATATTAAAAAAAGTAAATTTTAAAAAAATCATAGACCTTAGAAAAAGGAAGTCTAAATATATTTTCATTCTACACTGTTTCAGATTAGATGTTTTTGATTCTCTCTACTTTTTTCTCACGTTGAAACATATTTTGCATGATTACCATATTAATAATTTAAAAGTTATTTAATGAGAAATAAAGAATAAAATAGTGAACGGAAGAAATTAAAGCAAATTGAATTATTAAAAAGTAAAAGAAAATAAATGGACTTAAACATATTTTTTTCAATTAATTATCAAATCTGAAAGAAGAATATTAATATCTTGAATTAAAACCATTTCAGACACCTTTCCAATCTAATTCAATCTAAAAATTAATAATATAAAAATTATTGTAATAATAAAATTCATTAATAATATAAAAATTATTGTAATAATAAAATTTATTAATAATATAAAAATTTGAAGTATAAATTCTTATAAATCCTCCATCAAATGTGATTAAAACATTTTTACTACAGTCACGTTGAAGAATATTTACATTTAAATACCAGTAAAGCTTGAAAATTGAACTTGGAAAAAGCGTAGTTAAGAAATTAAAGATTTTTTTGGGTAAAGCCTTTAGCATTATAATTTTTCAAATTCTTAATTTCTGTAGTAATAAAATCTTTTGTTCCCTGAGAAACACTTGTTAAATACACTTTTATATGCCATGCAATTTTGAATCGGGCCATTATCTTAGGAAAATAATTAATTTAATTACTTTTAACAAGTGCAGACGAGTTAAGATAAGCGTTTAAATTGAAGCCCATTATTTAACTTAATTTATTTATGTTTTTTTTCCATTTAATCTTCAATTATCTTCTATCCAGTAAAGTCATTTATTTCTGTCTCCTAAATACCAAATAAGGAAGATAGAATTCTCTTTACATTAATAAAATATAATGCTTTAAAATTTCTTTTTATTGAAGATTCTGTTAATTTGAAAATGTTCCATTATTTCTAATAAAAACATTAATCTCATTAAAATGTGTGCCTTATTGAATAAAATTTTATTTATTGTTTAGTGCTTTCGTTGAAAAATAAATAAAATTATGTGATTAAATAAAAGATTATATTTATTGTTTTAGTGAAAAATCAAAACATTTGTCATTTAAAGACTATTTGCGTTAAATATAAAAAAAATTAAAAGAAATTTGACAAATGAGTGCTTTATTATAACGAGTATTTCTTATCGTTATTATAAGTAACGTTAATTTTTAAATAAAGAAAACGATAATTATATGAATTCAGTTTTATCTCTTAGTTGAACTATTATTTAAACAATTAATCAATAAAAATGAAACAGCTTGTATTGATAATATTTAGTTGTTTTGAGAAACAAATCACTATTATTAATAAAGAACATTGGAGCTCTACAAGACAAGTCGGTGAACTTATAACCACCGAAATCAACACAAATTACCTTTGAGTTTCAGAATAAGCATCTCTGATTTATTTATTGTAAATTTTCATTATTTAAAAATTAATCTGTATTTTTGGGTTTTTCAACGATCAATCCCGGAAATATGAATGCCCAAAACTCAAGTCCTCTTCAATTTTGAGTTTTAAAAAGTTTGTCGCTTTGATGATTATCATTTCTCGCCTGTTGTATTTTTTAAAAAATATTTTCTAATATTTAAGTAGCTTTAAATATTTTGTCAAATATTTAATCAAATGGCTTTAATTCATTGATCGTAACTAAAAGATAAATTCTATGTATTATTTTCTAATATAACAGTTCACGAGAGGCGTTATGATGTGAAATATTTCAAATTGGAAGTTTTTGTATCTGTTAAGAATCTCTGAATTCACTATAGCAGCACCTTAATGTCGCTGGGTAACTAATCCTTTAATTAGATTCGTGTACATAATAGACAAAATAGACTTAAGACTAATAAACTAATGCAGATTTAACGTCTGTCAAAACTTGATGTTTAAAATACTTTATTGAAGTAATCATTAAAGTAAACAAACCAAAACTATTTATAGCAAACCAGATGGTCGACAAAGGGAATGAATCATTAATAAAAACAAAAACCGAAATAAAGTGAAGATATTGCTCTTTTCTTAGGCTATTAACACTTGATTTCTGAATCCAATAATTGTTGTTACACCAGAATGTAAAATGAAATAGAAACGAATTTAAAATCTTGATAATCAGAGCCTATTGAAAATAACTTTATATTTTTCTGAATCTTTGTAAAAGTTTATTTATTAGAAGGAGAACACATTTTTACAAAGGTTATGCACTTTAATTGTCCTTTTTAAGCAGAGATGGGGAATATTATTTCCGCTTTAACATAATTAATGATCTTAAAATATTTTACTTTTAGTTTGAAGAGTTATATTTTATTCAAATGTTAATATTCTGTGTCTTTTAAGATACTCTTAATAAAAGATTTTCTCAAACTTGAATTTAACAATAGTTATAAGAAAACGATATTTATGTAAAAAAAAAAAAAAAAATGCTAAAATTTCAAGACGCGTTGCAGAAAGATAAAAAATTATTATTATTAAATAATTAATGGAAATTTCCAAAAACATTAAAATTTTCAAAGGAACAAAATTTACTATTATAACTTAAAAAGAAATAAATTATATCATTTAAATTTAATTGATGACAGCAAAAAAAAAAAAAAAACCCCATAAAGTATAGATCACAGCTTGCGAAGAAACTAGAAATCTGCCACAAATGTTTTTAATTAATTAGAAGTACTAAGTCCAAGACATTGTTGCATGATAATTTTTTTACATTTGATTTATCTTTTCTTCTCAATACGCAAAATAACATTACGCTGTTTGAGAGAAAAAAAAATAATAGTTCAGTTTACAGAAACAAGAAAAGATTAGGACGAAATGGTGCAATGGGAGCAATTTGTTAATCTTGTCCTGAATGATGTAGGGAAAAGTGCTCCATGTGACCACCCTCATTCACATGCAAAATTTCAAGTCGATGGACAGTGTGTTCCACATCAGATCGTGACTGATCAGTTGTGATGCTTCGTACATGAAGCGTTATGGAGTTCCTTAAGTCATTTAACATAGCAACACCGTTGTAACAACATATCGTCATCATTACAGCTGCAACCATCGACATAGAACATGACAACAACTTTCGAACGTTTCTTACCCTAAAATGTTTTGCATAAAGCTTCCTCTTCTTTGTAAGCATGCAAATCTCGACATTTTTTTCGTAGAACTGACAGTTTTTTCCCATTTTTACATTTTATTACTCATGATTCTTGATCTAGATTGTTAATATTGTTTCTCTATTCCGTTTTGGTCGTTTATTGTGTTAAATTTAATATTTTTCCTGAAATCGCGCCCTCTGGTAGACATTCTTTAACTATTTTTTTTTTTCAAAATTTCGTGAGGGCATCGTGTATAGTCTATACACCAAATTTCGTTAGCCATCCGTTCACCCGTTTGCTTATAGGACACTGTTTATTGGGGAAGTTTAATTATAACCACCCTGTATTTCTCGAATGTTTGAGACTTTAAACGGCAAAAGTTTTAAAAAATTAATTTTAAATTACAATTCTTAAAAAAACCTTTTTAAAAATTAGTTTCTTTTCTTTTATCAGGGGCACATCAATTTAGGCCTCTGTTCTTATATAATTAATTTTTTTTCTTTTGCCCACTAATCCTCTTACAACATTAATTTTTTCTTTCTACCTTCTAATCTTATAAAAAACGCAACAACGTTCACCGTATCCAACAAAAAGCCCCTTCTTAAATCACTTATAAGACTCTAGACATGTTTCAACAAGAATGCAAAGTAAGGGAATAAAACAAAGATAAGTAAACACAGACAGATAAAAAAGACAAAGGACAAAAAAAAATGGTGATTAATTGCAATTCCAGGAAGAGGAGCTCGAAAAGGCATCTGGGTTAAACAAATGAGATTTCTTGAAGGTTGAGTTTACTTGAGTAAATCAACTGATCTTCTAAAGATCAGCACATTCTTCTGCTTATTTGAGATATTTATCTCTTGTTGATGCTTCAAAGGATATCTAAGGAAAGAAGATCAAAATCATGAAATCTATCATGATGAAGGCATTAAGAATGCCTGAATTCCAATTTTGGATCTCATAAAGATGTGGATTTATTTTTGATATTGTTTTGTGACTTTCAAAAACGATTATATCTGCAGAAAATATGTTCTATTTTTTCGTATTTGAGATAAGTAGTGTTTCATTCGAAGCGACTTTGGTTTCTAAAGTTTCAAAAGTTAATTGCAGAGATTAAAGTTTCTTTATGAGGGAATTGCTTAGGTTTTACACTAACTTGTTTGGATAATACCCACTTTTTTCAAATGACATATCAGATTCTACATAAAATAATGTTAAGTATTTGTAATATTACTTCCACTGGCATCCTGGCATAGAGGTAGCGCGTCTTGCCCTTGATCTGATCGTCCTGGGTTCGAGTCCCGGTTCGGGCATGGTTGTTCTTCATCAGTTCTATTTGTGAGATGTGTGAATGTGCCCCCTCTCTCCTGTAAAAAGGGACTGCGCAAGCGAATGAGATGCGTGAGTAGCAAAATCGTACTCTTGGCCCTAGTTGGCGCTATTAAAAACAAGAGACGCTCTCTCCAGGCTTAAAATCGCTGAATTCGAAATCAGCGGGCTTGTCTATGGCAAGTGCTATCAGAAACAACAACCATTCGTTTTGAATCTTATTAATAATTAAAAGAGTTTTGGAAATATTTTAATGACTGATGAAGGGAGATCAGGTCAGAACTCCCCCAACATTAGAGAATATTTGAGGTGAGAAAACGAGAGTAATATAAAAGAATTTTGAAGTTATCTATGTTAGGGGCCAGGATCCGGATCCAATAAAAAATTTGATTCTCTGTTCAGGAGACTATAAAAATGAGACAGAGTTGAATTCAGAAGCCGAATGAACGCCTTCTTTGGATTGTGGATTGTCAGAATATTTCCTCTGAACGCTTTGCGCTTTTGCTTTTGTTCTATATTGATTTTATTAGCATGTTGTTGATTTCTACAAATGCTTTTATTTACTATTATTGTGTCTTATTATCTGTATTTCGTGCTTTATTTTAGAATAAAGCAGCATTAATTGTTATTGAGCTTGTTGAACATTTCAAAGCACACAATTGGGACGGAATTTTCAAAACTGTGATGTAAATGACGTTTGGACCAGTTTGTAACTCTTTTTACATGTATGTGCGTCTGAAATGAGGTTATAATTACACTATACTTCCTGTCCGACAATGGTAAGAAGAATTCAGTTCCGAAACCTATACAGCAGGGTACGAAGACTTGCATTATAATCAGATTTATAAGATAAAATTGTAATTTGTAATCAATGGCTAAGCTTTCGTTCATCCCATTAATAATACTGTAAAGTAAGGAAGATACAGAAATATGTTAGCGTAAATAATTTGGCAGGAGTTTCAAAATATTTAAAATATGTGCTATTTGCTACAATTTTATTTGTTACAATATAAAGCTAAGATATTTCCCAATGTATACAAATATTTCACTAATTCGCTACTTTTATTAATTTAACACTTTAATGGGGACTCGCACTGCCTGTGTGATGACTGGAAAAACTATTTTGTATTTTACTTAGGAATTAAAAATTAAATTACTTTGAGCGGATTATCGTGATAACAACCTAAAATATTATAACTCAAAATTCAGTTTTACACCACCGTTTTTAAATATACAACACTGTCTTTTTAATGATGTCAATTCAATAGTCGTACGAAGTTTTCATACATTTTGGCTTTTTTTTAAAAATATTTTTTTGCCTAGCTTCTATTTAAAAAAAATCCATCGTTGCCCTGATATTCAAATCTTCTTCACTGTTTCATCAAATATTTAATCAAAAAAGTTTATTTTATTGTAGAAAGCTAAGAAAGAAGTATTCTGTTTTCTTTTATCTGTTGCGATTTGCACGGCAATATGATAAATGAATTTGCAATATAGCGAAAGTTAAAATAGAAGATTTGAATACTTTCTCTTTAATAACGCATCACGGGTGTGCTCACCATTAGGAAATTCCATAATCACAATAAACAATACTTTTGCAAGATAATTAAAATAATATATCCAAGTCTTATCATTTAGCGGAATGTCATGCAATTGCATCCAAGTGATTTAACTAATATTAATTATAGCTAATATCTCTAGAGAACCATACAGGTGCATTAGGCAATTATTATTAATAGTTTATCATTGAAATACAGCAGTGAATTTACTATGTTGCAAACAAAAAAAAGTAATAATATTTTTCAAGATGGATTTCACAACGTTCTGAAAAAAATTCCCATGCTTTGCTTCCAAAACACTCCAAGTTTCACTTATGTAAATTTTCAATTTATCTTTATGCCTGTTCATTTTCCGTATTTCCTATAGATTTGATTTTTTAAATTTCCCTTCGAGATGATAAATACCTGAATAATAAATGGTTTTCGAGTTATCTTTACACTTTTGAATGTCTCGTTTTCCTCAATGGTTATCATATTTTTCCGTATATTATCTGCTGATATAATAATTTCCATCTTTCTATATATAAATATAAAATTTGACATGGTCTGTGCTACATAAGTTATAAATTTCTATTGTAAAAATGATTAAAAAATGGAATGAATTTTATATTCTCCACGTCACTTTTGTTTCTTCATTTTTATTGATGTCATTTTGTAGAATCAATTGTCACTTAATTTTAACGTATTAGGATGATGAAGTTTTTTTCCTTTTAGCGAAAATAGGGATTTTAATTCTAATATGCTGAGATTCATATGAAGTTTCTAATAAATTAACAAATATAAATTATGATAACTTTTTAATATTGTTTGAAACTTATTATTATATATTTATTAATAATAATATATGTAGTTATTTAATATTGTATTTATTGTAAAAACTTATTTCTTCTTTTATTAGTTTTATAATTCGACTTTTTATTTATTAAAAAATAAATTTTTTTTTTATTAATAAATGCAGTAAGCCTATAATCATATGATGCAAAGTTAAATATCTGTTAAATATATAATGCCTTCTTGCTTCTATTAATTAAAAAAATGCACTGCAAATGATTCAATATTTCCTAAATATATGCATTTAGGAACGAAAATATTTCTATTCTAGAAAAGCTTTCGGTGATCTTTCGAAAACCACTAAAAAATACTCACGGGTTTTTATTTTGTCCTAGAAAACTATAACGCAATCTGTCCAAGGCATATATTTTCTGTATTCTCGTAAAAACTGCCTGAAGTGCATACTAAAGCGTGGCTTTGAAGATTCGCCGAGAATTTTTATCTCGCTACAAAGTAGCTCCTCATCTCTAGGAGAGGAACTTTTTCAAGCAGCTGAGATTTTTAATGGAATTTATTCGATAAATATTTTACGCACACACCGCGCAGCAAAAGTCAGCAATTTTTAACTTTTATAGCTCGTGCTGCCTCAATGTTGAGAAAAAGCAAGCTAAAATCGAAACGAGATTAAAATAATATATAATGTTTGAATTTGTATCAGCAGTACAATGAGATATGTACCTGTTAAATAATATTATTGTATAATCTAGTTTTTTTTGTATTATCGTCATTATTATATTACCCTAGCTTACATTTTTATTTTTTATATGAAATATAAAAAGAGGAAGAATTATAGTCATCAATACCTTCATACTTTCTTGAAACTTGAATAACCCATTTTTTGAAAGTATGTCTGTACTTATGTAAATGAAAAATCCTTTTATGCAAGATGCACAAAATTTGGTAACACAAATTTGAAATTTCTATCGAATTTCGTAAAATATTCATTGATAGAAGATTTATCTCTCTGGCTGTACACGATAACAGCAAAATGTGAAAATCAAGAACAGTAAATTTTGTATAAAGTTTTAGCACCAAAAATATTTTTTATTTCAATAATATATTAATTACATTTTGAGCTAATTTCATTAAATATAGAATCATATGTGTATGTACATATCGGCATGCAGATAAACATGGCAGTTCAAAAGATGAAGGTTTTGGAAAAATAAAAAAAATTGGCATGTGGTGGTGTTGCAAAATTTGTAGTTTGTGACAAATTCTGGCTTTAATATGTTCGTTATATATATATATAAATTTATATAGATTAGTACGTTTCTTTGTATGTGTGTATTTCATTAAATATAGAATCATATGTGTATGTACATATCGGCATGCAGATAAACATGGCAGTTCAAAAGATGAAGGTTTTGGAAAAATAAATTTGGTATGTGATGTGGTTGCAAAATTTGTAGTTAGTGACAAATTTTGGCTTCAATGTGTTCGTTATATATATATTAATTTATATAGATTAGTACGTTTCTTTGTATGTGTGTATTTCATTAAATATAGAATCATATGCGTATGTGCATATCTGCATGCAGATAAACATGGTAGTTCAAAAGATCAAGGTTTTGGATAAATAAATTTGGCATGTGATGGTGCAAAATTTGTGGTTTGTGACAAATTCTGGCTTTAATATGTTCGTTATATATATATTAATTTATATAGATTAGTACGTTTCTTTGTATGTGTGTATTTCATTAAATATAAAATGATATGTGTATGTGTATATCGGCATGCAAATAAACATGGTAGTTCAAAAGATCAAGGTTTTGGATAAATAAATTTGGCATGTGATGGTGCAAAATTTGCAGTTTGTGACAAATTCTGGCTTTAATATGTTCGTTATGTATATATTAATTTATATAGATTAGTGCGTTTCTTTTTATGTGTAAAAACATTTTATAACAACTTTCTGATTCCTTTTTAAAAAATATATAAATTTGCAGTATTTATTTAATAGATCTGTAATATAATGCAAAATTTTTTTTTTAATTTAAACTTTCGACACATTTCACGTTACCACAAAAATCATTAAGGCCTTTTCTTTCTTGAAAGTGCAGAAGTTGAACTTTTGATAAATCTTTTAAATTGTATTTTATCACCTATATCGCAAAGAAAATTAAAAGTGAATTATATTTTCTGAAGAAATCCGCCATAATTATCCCAATAAACATCCTACCTTTTATAGATCTAATTAATGTTATCACTTCCACTAACATTAATTAGTGCTTATACAGATCCCTCTAACAAGTATTAAAGGTATTTTGTCCAAAGATAACAACTATATAATGTGATGAACTTTCTTAAGACGATTAATCTATTTTTTTAATAATATTTAATCTTTGCAATAATTAGTTCCTGTGACTTATTAATTAATTTTTTTCTACTTAAAAGTATCTTTACATATTTCTTTTAAAAACGGCATGGTTTGCAAAAAATTGTTATAAAAAACTATGCCAATTATGCTTATATTTTGAAGACAAATGGGATAAGTCTATTTTTTTTTCTGTAATTGTTAGTTTTTGATTTAATACATGAGATGCGATTATTAAGCTATTCAGTTTTTATTTAATAGTTTTTCTTGTAAATTATTACTAAAAAATCTTATTTTCACACACACAAAAAATTAAAATTGCTTCTCATGATATAATAACATAAAACTGCAATAAAAACAATTGGTTTACTGCTGGTTACTTATTTAGAAATTTTTTCTTAGTTTAGAGAAATTAACGTGCGATTTTGAAAGTACGTAAAAATTACTTTGGGACTGTCCAGAAAGGACAAGCAATTTTGAACAATAATAAAAGTAGGATAAAGTAACTCCTTTTAACAATTTATCAAACGGAAGGACGTATCATTCTACAAGGTGTAATGTGCACGGGATCGCAGTGAATGAATCTTTGATAAAATCAAATGGCAACAGAACCAGTTCTGAAGCACAAATATAACCCCAAAGCCAAAGAAAATTTTAAAACGGTGGTGCATACTTATTTTGGAGGCCACCGAGGTTTCATTTCGCGATTTTCTATTTACGAAGATCATCAAAATAATGTCATTTGACGATTTTCAGATTACGCCAAAATAGCCAAGCTTCGTTATTCATAAAATAACAAACTTTTGCCAAGATGGCTGCGGTCCCGGGTTTACTTCTCGATTTTTGGGTTACGACAAAATCGCCAGGTTCTTTTTTACATACGATGCCAGATTTTTCCAAAATGTTTAGCGATGGCTCAGTTTTCTTTATGATTTAACGCAAGGACCTTAAAAATAACCAAGTACAAAAAATTATACAGAATCATATGAGAATTTAGTTTTTCAATGTGTCTTCTATAAACATTAAAGATCTATTTTTAGGATCCTTTACTTTATTCATTTTCATGTTGTTTGTACATAACTATTTTTAGTTTGAAATTCGACATTATAGTTAAGCCAATGAATAAAAAATAGAAAATAATGATAAATGAAAACATAAGTGTGCCATTAAGCAGCAAGAAACCTTTCACAACACATATAAAATTTGGTACAAATATATTTTGTGGGGAAAGAAATGCGCATTTTGGTAATTTTTTTTGAAATTTTAATTAAAAAAATTAAGTGAGATTTCGGCGTTTTCCTCTATAAATTCTGAAAATTATATATCCCAAAAGATATTTTTAAATTGTTTAAATATTAAAATAAGTCTTTTTAATGTCACAAAAATGTGCGTTCCTGGATTTTGACAATATTTCAAAAATATTTTTTACACTGTTTTCAAACTTATTTCATTGTTGCTATGAAGTTCAAATAGTTTTCAATGTTTTATCAATTAATTACTCACCTTATTGTCATCTGTTGTTGAAAGGTAAAGAAAAATTGTTTATTATCCACATTGTTTGAATGAAGAAAAATAAACCTGAAGTTAAAATTACCGTGAAAGACAATTTGCAACTAAAAGAAATATTACCCAAACACCTACATTGTATCTGAGTAATATCTCTTTTAGTTATCTATGATATTATGGGACTACTTTCCATTAGTATATTCTTTTGTAGAAAAACGCATAGAACGTTAATAAACATAGATCTAACATGTGTTGCAATTTCATGTTTAAGATTACTTTCTTGAACAAGCAAATTAGAAAAAAATATTAAGTTTAATGCAAAAAGTATCAAAAAGAAAGAAATGATGAATCCAGCCTGAAGACTTTTTCCGGGGTTAACCCTCCGGCAAGGTTTCAAACTAGGTATTTTTTCTGTGAGAGATCTGACTTTCGTCCAAAATTATTGACCCTTCATATCCTTAATATTTTTTTCTAATTTGGTTAAGTTCATCTGTATTTTAGTTGTAGCAACATTAGAGCTCTATTAATACAATGCATTTTTTATTAGTTTGGTTCAGAAAACATTTATTTTTAATTGAATTTCATAATGATTGCATTTTTGATTAATTTCTTTGTTGAACAAGCATAACTTTGCTCATACTTTGTATGAACAAGCTTTAAATAGGATTTATAAAAGAAATTGAATATTACCATTATTAATGAGGATGGCCAAATTCAGATAGTCTTAAAACATAGTTCAACATAAATGAATTCAATTTTTTCGATATTTTAGTATTTGAAACAGATTTTATATCTAACTGCTTCTTCTAAATTATTTAAGGAATCTACTTCAATAAAATCACATTTAATATCTTTTGACCTAGAGTATGTAATATTTTCAAAGTTGTTTGAGGAAATTATATTTTTTTACCAATAATTAAATGATTTCCTACCTAAGAAAGCCATAATGAGATAAAAAAAATTAATGCTTATTTTAAAGGGAAAATGTATAAAAATATTCTATCTCTTAAGTTTTTGTGTATACATATGAATATATTTCAAACATATTTAATTTTTAGAGATTTATATTTTATTTAAATTGAAAACTACAAAAAATAAATAATTGGGAAATATTTTTATGCTTTCTAATTTAATATTTGGTTTAGTTTTGAAAATAACTGAAAAACAATTTTTATACTTTAAAATAAATTGGTTTAACATTTAATACGAATATAAATTTACGTTCGAACAGACTTTTCATTTTTTTTCAGTTTTATATTCATATATTAGTATTCTATTTTTCAAAATATAGTTATAAAGAAATTATTTATGAAGTAGCAAGCTCCTAAAAAGAATTTTAATATGAATTTATTTTTTAAACTATTTTTGTTGTGAGTACCAAAAGGATAAATATACCTCAATTTTTAATAATCATATCAAAAATAAAACAATTGCTTGAAAATTTGCGAAATTGTATAAACTTGAACAATAAAAATAGAAGATTGGGCATTCTTCATTAGTTCGGTGAAAGAGTACACATAATTCCATTTCTAACAAAAATGACTGCTGTTTGCTTATAACTCAAACGAGTTTGAGAATTTTTATTTTATTCTACGCTACACAGTATCAAATACTTCGATAAAAATAAATAAGATATAAGATACAGAAAGCAGAATTTTAAGCTTTAAAAAGGTTTATAATCTTTTCCTTTGAAAATATCTTTTATAAATGAAATTCTCCTTTAATGTCAAAGGCGAAATCGAAATAAAGAAGTAGTCTGTGAGTGCAAAATTAGTTTCATTAAGACTTGAAAGAAAAAAAATGTATAAGGAAAACTGAAATATTAAATATTAAATGTTAATGCTAAAGATAAAAGAAAAAGATATTAATTAGAAAGAAGGCAGAGTTGATGGTTTTGGAATATTAGATCAAAGCAAGAATTTCACTTTGATGAAATGAATTTATTCATACGTATAAAAGATCACGCTTAGAATATTATGAAACCCAATCTTTTGAATATTCTAAAGTATTTACTTTATTATTACGTAAACTTAAAAATTAAATATTTTTGAAAGAATTCTTGATTCCATTAAGAATTTATTTGTTCAAAGAAAATATATTTATAAAATCAAATTGAGCTTCAGAATTAATAAAAAAAATCTATTTATGAAGATAATTAAAACATCTAAAAATTTTTAAACAATATTTTAGCATGTACAGTGAAATTTTATTATCACTTTCTGTTAAATAATTTTATTCAGAAATATCTAGATAATAAATTAGAAGTTTCTCTACAAATGAAAATCTGATATTTTGAAGCAATGAAAAAACAGTAATCACATTTTTGCTTTCTAATTATTCTATTTTATATTTTATTTTTATGAATACAGGTTATAGAAAATTGTGTATTTATATTTATTTTGATATAAATGAAAGAAATGTAAGAACACATGAGCGGTAAAAAGTATTAATATAATTTTCTCAAATATTCCAATAAATCAGATATTATGTATCACATATTTCTATAAAGTTAGATGATTTTAAAACATAGGAAAAATTTAATAAGCAGTTTTTATCAGTTACAATTTCAAATTTTTAACTTTTCAGAATTGTTGTGCATACAAATAAAGATGAAAATCTTGAAATAATTTTTAAAATCATATTTTTGTTATTTGCAATCCTTACATTTAGATTCTGATTTCACATGTCTCAGTTTGGAACGATGACATTGCACACAAGAATTTTAATAATTGAACAACAAAATAGACGAACCTGAATCTATCACTGAATATTATTAAAATAACAGTGGTAAAATCTTCAATGGTATTTAATTAAAATATGAATAATATTGGTTTATAAAGTTTTTCAGTAACTTCAATTTCCATATGTAATTTATAATTGAGTTGCTTTATAGTAGAATAAAAATGTTTATGCTCATAAAAAATATTGTTAAATAATTTTATTGTTTATTCATACCTTTTTATTTTTAACATCATGGTTTACATCCTATATGTTTTTCTTTATCGTCAATGAAAATGTGTATTCTGCAAGTAAATATCTCCAATGAATCTTTCCCGATTTTACAGAGTAAAAGATTTTGTATTATATAATTCTTTCAAATATGTTCTTCCTGTAAAAATAACTTTTATATCTAATATCCGTAGATACTTTACAAGAAATACAATTTTTTATCTTATAAAATTTTGCAGCCATTTCAATTCTCTAAATTATATTTTTCGGTAATTATGAACAAATATGGAATTACCATTGCTACATCGTCAACCAAAATACTTAATGAACAATATGATAATAATAAAAACTTTTGAACCTGTCATAAAATGAAATTTTCGTTCGTGTTTTAACTTATATATTTACTGTTGAAAGCTTATTTCATTTATTTAGTTTCAGAAAAAAATATTTCAACTATATACTTTTAATCATATGGATCTATCTCTCTCATTTCTACTAAAAAATTCTTGCAAAGGTCTTATAAACCTCTTATATTATTCAGTCACGTTCTGTCTGTCTTTAAACTAACTCAAAATAAAGGTTTATTCCATTGCTCGATTAAAATTCCACGAATAGATTCAAACGATTAGTAATTACGAATGTTTAAAATAATCGTTTGCTTTAATTAGAGTTTATTTGAACTGAATGACGCAAAGGATGATTAGATTGTAAGGTTTCTTAATTAAAATGTTTGAGACCAAATTTATTATTTAAAAATCTCAAAGTAGTTCAAGTAATTAGTGCTATGCTGTTTACAAATATCAAAAGTTTTCGAGAGATTAATTGATTTTTGTTGAATACATATAAAATGAAATATTCTCAAATGGAAGGAATTCATTTTAGTGGTATTCTGTTATTGTCTGTAAAAATATATTTTAAATACTGTTGTTTTAGGTTTTATTTTTAGTCTAAACGCACTACTGCTTTTACTAAACAAGATATAGAGGAAGAATTGTAATTGTCAATGAATTCGAAATCTAGATTTTTCAACATTCTCAATTTTCGGAGCTCTCCTAAAAATAAATCTCTGGCATTGTGTTTTTGAACACGCTTTGACCTAGACAGCTAAAATTAGTATATGGAATTGGGAACAAATTTGAAGATTTTTATCAAATTTTGAACAAAACCCGTCCAGAAGAAGTCTAACTGCTTGATTGTTCATATACAAGTGAACTCAATAACTACAAAACATAAAGAGCTAGGAGGATAACATTTGGTATACAGGTTTAGCAACTAAAAAAAAAGATACTTATCAAATTTTTAACAAAATTCTTCAAAAGGTTGACTGTTTGTTGGTTTATATTTTCGAAGGCATATAAACGAAATAAATTAAATCAGAGAAATTCGGTATGTAATCTTGTGATTACAAGTGTAGTTTTGTGTCGAATTTTGATGTCAAAAAGGCACCGAGAATAAATATTCTTGTGATAGATGCAGTGAAAATGTTATATTGACACCAAAGACTATATTTTTTAATTGTCTTTCACCAATATTATGCAAGAAATTCTTGGTCACACCAAAGCTTCACAATTTTCAGTGGTGGAAGAGTGATCAGACCTTTATTGGAGACCAGGCTAGAAAGTTTAAGTGAAATCACTCTTGTTTGTTGACAATAGCATTAAATAAAATCTTAACAGATATACAAAAACTACAATAATAATAAACGGGTTTTAAGGGAGTTTGGTGATAATTTTAAGAAATTGCAGCTATTTAAAATTTTTCTAGAGTCGCACCTTATTTCCAATATTGATCATTTGCATAATTACATTGTAATTTTGTTAAAAATAAATTTTAAAATAAAAATATAGCCGCATCAGTTATACTTTTAATAAATTCGACTAACTGGCATAATAAAAAATTATAAGAGAGAAATCCTGTCTAATATTCTGCAAATTTTTTGTGAAATTATTATCTGATTTCAAAATTTTAATACGCAAAGACATAAGCTTTATAGCTTAGCTATATTAATTTGCTTTAATTTCCGTCAGGTTCATTTTTCTGTTTGAAGCAATGTAATTAGTTTTCAAAAAATTTTTGAGTTGCTTTATATATACTCTGGTGTCCAGTTTTTGAATATTATTTGAATGCAATTTTGAAGTGTAGGTTTCTTAGATATCTGGGTCTTTAAATGAGAAAAGTGCTGACTGAGGCACCAATTAAACCCATATTAGATACGTTCCAGTATCAGAAGTATGGTCTCTACAATCACGGTGACATCGTATAATCATAACTGAAACCTATAATTAGTAATAACTGATTCAAAATCACTAATGACATGTGTTTTAGAAACTGCGTCTGAAGACCATTAAATTTTTTTGTATTAGTGCACTTAATTTTCCAATTTATTACAATTCTCGTTCAAAAGATATAACATTAATAAATTAATGTTTAGTATATCTAAATGAAACAATACATTCGACACAAAATATTGGGCAATATCATACAATATCATTTTTCATAAAACAATCTTCATCATAAATGTATGTTTAATAAGATAGCCCTAGTAGCACACAAATGCTGCACAATATTGTATGACATTAATCAATATTCGCAATATTGTATAATATTGATTAATATCATATATCACAATGCTTACAATATTGTATGACATTGATCAATATTCTCAATATTGTATAATATCGATTAATATCATATAATGACACAATGCTGTACAATATTGTATGACATTGATCAATATTCGCAATATTGTATAATATTGATTAATTTTATATAATATCACAATGCTGTACAATATTGTATGACATGGACCATTATTCGCAATATTGTATAATATTGATTAATATCATATAATATCACAATGCTGTACAATATTGGGTAACAGATTGTGCTACTTGGTTGAAGCGCGCATCTTAAACAAGCGGTTTTTGTGTCATTTCAAAATAAAAATAAATTATTAATAACTCTTTTAGTATAATTCGCTTTTTTTTAATTATCGTACTTTTTTAATGGATTTAAAATTCTATCCCCGGCTCAGCTACAAATAAATATATTATATAAAATTTTAAATCATTCTTACAACCGTAATACAATGATTATTCCATTTCTTTAAATTTTTTATAAACTCCAAGCCAAAACATTTCAGTTATGTTTAACCTCTGCAATTAACAACAACCATGGCATTTTTTATACTATATAAAGAGAACGGGTTATAAAATACTTGTCTATTTCTAAGACTTCTACTTGATAAAAAAAAATCCTTCATGTTTTCCTACAAAGCGATCTTATTTTATTTTACTTTGAAATATTTCCCCTAAACTAAATACGTTTATATTGCATATTCTACTGAATGCCAGCATTTTTAAAAGCAGAGCAAAATGTAATTTAAACTTCGATGTTCTTCAACTGTGAAAGAATAAAGAATTTTTTTAACCGCTTAGTTTACTGTCAGAATCCTATTTAAGCGAGAAATATAAAATTGTTGGAAATGCAAAAAATATTATGTCACTTAAATATGTGATGGGATGTATATACACAAAGAATTTTAACAACTTTTTTTTGTTGTCTAAGGAATCGAATATTTCAGAATTTTTCCTTTGTAAATGCCCTTATGCTGTCGCTTGATAACTAGAAGAACTGTTCTAAGAAGAACATTTTATCAAGTACATTCTTCATGCTTCAGTTTTCTAGTATGTTTAACTCGATATTTTCCATGTCGAATTATTTTTAATGCATCAAATTTTCTAACTTGAAGATTTGACAGGAATATTGTACTTAGTGTCCTACATAGTTTTAAGTATTGCCAATATATGTGGTAACATTTATATCTGAAAAAATTATTTTGATGTAATGATGTAAATGTTATTGGGAGACTGTAAAATATAACTGTTCTGCTGAATAACATGTTTTTAAATTGGGAAAGGTGTAATTTTCCGTCAATATATGATATATATTTCTATTGTGGCGGATTAGGAGCGAGGATAGAACCTGGGACCCTGTGGTTCGCAGCCGAGTAGCATGACCACAATACAGAAGCAACTGCCCGTGTAGCGTAGCTGTTAACTGGCTTATAAGCTTTCACCACATTATGTACGTTATTAAAACTTGAAAAGAAATATAACTAAAAAATCCTTTTAGCAAGCTGGAAGGCAAAATTAGATTCCTTTACATCTAAGTTACTATCTGGCAACATAAATCGTTGATGTTAGAAATAGTACAAAATTAGGAAATCACTTTTCAGCGCCAACTTCAAAGATATTGCAGTTATCAAAACACTTTAAATACAAAAGTTGTTCGTATTAATAACAAAGCGCTAATTTAGCTAACGGTATTTATTTTTCTATCTTCAATATTAAGAACGCAGTTATTCTACTTGCAGTAATAAGCTTTTCGATTATTTTCGAAAAATGCAAATCAATCATTTGTTGAAATTATAAGTAGATATAAAATGACTGAAGAGTGACACACTAAATCAAGCACTAGATTTCGCGTAGTTCATTTCATTATTATCTCTGTCAAAGTTCTACTTTTTTTTTGTCTTATGAATATGAATATAATCATTTCTGAAAACTTAAAATATCCGCATATTTACTAAAAATTAAAATTTGCATTTAATTTTAAATTTAGAAGAAAAATCTCAATTTAATAGAAATAAATAATGAAACAAGAATAAAACTCGCCATTCTGTACCGCCATCATTCTGAAATCTCACAAAAATTAATGTAAAATACTAATTTAAATGAGAATGTCCCTTTTTTTCGAAAAAGAAGTTGTTAAATTTTTTATTATAAACCGCATAGTTCCTTAATTCTTTTTTCCTACGAAGCAAATTTTTAGCACGTAAACGAGTATCTTTTTACAAGCAATGATACCTAATATCAATATTTGAACCCTTTTTTTACGCTTATAATAAAATCTCAAAACATCCGTTCATCTTCTTCGTTCTGACGTCAAAGAATTGTAGTTCTTAAATAAGAGGATTAATGGATTATACCTTATTTGTACTGGTTTTGTCTATAGCATAAAGAGATAACTAGTTAAAGAAAAAAAACCTTCTTTTAGAGAAAAATGTGGAAGAAAAGTAAGGATTAAAGGCGAAACAATTGTAAGAAAGAACATTCTGCTTGGGAATTATAAAGCACTCTAACCGATAAAAATCAGCTGAGATGTATTATATTTTAACTGTAAGGAAGAATTCTTCCCAAAATAGAATTTAGTAGAGCATGTTATAGATTATTTAGTAATATTATTTGGTAGTTATCTATTGTTTGCTCGTGAGATTTAAATGTTTAAAGGAAAAATAGGGTATATTTGGTTTAGATATCAATAATAATTGTTTAAAAAAATTTTAAATAGTTAATTTGAAATAGATGTTAACACTAACTAAACAGATGTTAACGTTTTAATCCGCTGTCAACTATTTACAATCAAATCCTGATTCCAAAAGCAAAAAATATTTTTTAAATATATTCTTCGATGAGAGTTTTATAATTTTCTGAAATTAGGCAGGCACGTTACCATTACATTAATTGGCTTTAGCATAATATGAAGAGGATATATTGTTTACCACAATATTCCTTTTTTAATATTCATGTTCTGTCGAATTCATTCACTTTATCATTATATTCATTCAACACAAAATTCATGTGTCGATGAATACTTCATATATTTATATCATATATGTATATTCATAATTATCATATATTTTTAAGTTTTGCAGTTATATGAAAATCTCATGAAATTTAAGATAATAATAATTCCATGCCGTAATGGAAGCATGATTAGATTTTGGGTAAGAAAGATTAATTTTTTCGGCATTACTCCTTGTATCTATTGAATGCTATCTAATTAAGTTATCTAATTAACAAATTTGAAACACAAATCAATTTATCTTTTGAAAGGAATAAAATAATGAAATATATCTAAAGTATGAACTCAGCTATTGCATTTCTCTAAAAATGATTTTTTAAGAGCCTACATGTTCGAATTAAGTCAAAAGATTTGTTCCCAATATGAATTTGAATTAAAATGCTTATGTAAAACATCAATATAAGAGTATGAGAAATTAAAAAAAAATAGAATAGGAAATATGACCTTGTTTACTTTAATTAATTTCTACATCTAATATTTCAAATAATACTTCAGTTAAAAATTTTTGATTATCCACAATAGATCTCCAACTTTGTCTCACGCACATCATATTTTATCGAAGAAAAATTATATATATATAACTAGAAAATTATATAAAATGTAAATCAATAAAGTAAATTCCGTTGAGGAAATCAAGAGAATAGGAAGAATAGAAAAAAATTTATTCGGTGGGGTAAATCAACCTCATAAACATAAATCAAGATTAATGACGACACTTTTTAAAAGTTACAAAGTTTACGGTAAAAGAAAGAAGAATTAAAAAAAAAATCTTTGATGAAACATTGCTTCTTTGTTAAGAAGACAGGATAAATGGAGATACATTTTTTAAAAGCTGATAAACTGCAAAAAAAAGGAGGAATTTAGTATGTTGCCAAAAGGTGCTGAGATGAGATTAGAAACAGGATAATGCACTTTTAACAGGAAGGAATATGACTCTAAATTGGAAATAAATCAGATAAACCAAGGTTTAGATTTTGTTTTCGTTAGGTTTAAAAACGTTCCATCTATTTCCTTTTGCCACTTAATGAAAATAAAGAAAAAGTTTCCAGGACTAAGAAATTATATGGTAAATAAGAACTTTATTATTTTTTTTTAATATTGAAGCAAATATGATTCGATTTTTAAAAGATTTACATTTAAATTTTAAATTTCTTTTCAATCAGAACGAATAAATCCAATACACCGAAAAATAAGAAACATGTATAGCTGGGAATTTCCTGCAACATCAATTTTGTTCAAAACGATTCCATTTTGGATGATACTCCTCAATTCAAAAACCGTTTTTTACTTTGACTGAAGCATCATTTTAGAGTTACACGAGGTGCATTTAATGATGGATGTTGTCATTTTTAACCGTAGTCGAATGGTGAAGAAATAAGATATTTACAAACGCTATCCAAATCCATTTAACGAGTAAATATTATGGTAGTAAAATATTCTGTGGAATGCATTTGAAACTTACATTTCTGATTTTGATAGTATATGCACAATGAGACAATGAGCCTTAACAGAGTTTCTATTGTGAATATAGTTTATTTATTATCCTTGTCTTAAACGTTAAGTTATGATACTCTTGATTAACAACGTAATTCTCATCATGTGAGAATATGATGTTGTTTTGGTTAGTGGTTTTGAGGCTCGAAATTTCATCATCATCTTTTAATTGCATATATTTTTTTACCTGCTTTTACCAGCATTGCATTATTATTATTATGTATGCTCCTTTGACAGCAGATGCATTTTTAAAAGGTTGACGCAGAACTATGACATCATAGCTGTGATTTCATCTCAAAATCGGTCGAGCTCCAAAACTTTGTTTACCATCTAGAAAAATTGAAAATAAAAAGTTTAAAAAAATCATATATAGAGAAAGGGATCGAGACCGATAGAGAATTCTCGTGATTGTTTCAAACTGGTTTAAACTGGTTAATGACTTAAAAATAATAATGTTCTCACATAATAACTTGAAATTTGCGATCGTAGATTGCATTTTAATTTTTAAAGTTTTTTTTCTTTATTTCATATTTTTTTAATGTATGGTATATAAAATAATACTTGATTAGAAATATAACTGATATATGGCCAAGGAAACCATGATAAAATTTTATGAGAAATATACATTTTATTACTGAACATTACTAATATTTCATTAAATGTTTTTCTTTTCCTCAAAGTTGTAGTTAAACACATTTAATTAGCAATCAAGTGTAATATGACATGCCTATAATAAAACAGATATCTCGTTTTCCTTTTCAATTTTCCATTGACTACATATACATTCATAAAGAAATGAAATATTTTGCATTATAATTAACGATTAGCATCGTTTAATTAGAGTGTGATATTTTAAAATTGCCGACGCCGACATTTGTTAGAGCCACGTGAGTATAAATTTATTTACTTAAATATTTAAAGAATAAAAAAAAAATATTAGGAATTTAAATCGGATGAAAATAACAAAATATTTTATTAATTTAAATTATTATATCTAAATAAATTTTTATATGCATATAATGCAGCAATTTATTATTTTCCAAATTTGCATTTTAACTGAGTAATTTTGAATCAAATCCAAGCTCATTCGTTTATATATGTTAAATCTCTGCTGACCCATGAAAGGTAAAATACTTTGTAAGTTTCTCGACTCTTTTATTTTCAATAAGATATGTTATCAAGAATACGTGTATACGGATGAAGCAAAATACCATAAATAAAAAAAGGAGGATAGTTTTTTTTAATACACACAGATATAAATTCAGTTGAATAAAATATATGCGACATCCGATTTCATTGACGTGCGATCTATAGCGAAACGAAAACTGATGGAGAATCTGATTTTAAAGCTAAAGAATGACTTTTTTTTCTGTTTTCGTTTAATACAAAATACAAAAAGTAGCTTTGGAACAAGAAAACGAAGACAACATTAAAAAAAAAAAGCATCGAATAAAGAAAGGTTCCAGGAAAGTGCATTTCTGATTCAAGTTACGGTTACGTAAAGAAACAATAGAATTTGAAGAAAAATTCCATGGAAGATCCCGTCAAATATATACGGAATGTAAAAATTTATTGTACTCATCTACATAGGCGATATTTTTTGAAAATATTCCTTTCCTTATTTTTCGAGTTGTACATTTATAATGTTTTCGCTAGTGAGAATGGTTGAAATATATAGGTGATGTCAGTTGATAAATTAATAATAAGTCAAGAGTGTGGCGAATTCTGTAGCCGATCAAGTCAAAATTGTAAATTTCCAGATAATAGAAATTAGCATTCAGTTGGTTGACTTTGAATGGAGTTTTCTTCTCACGAAAATGCATTAAAGAATGATTTCGACGAAATATTTTTATTAATGTAATTAACAAAAAATATTTTGTAAATCAATTTTTACCCTTCAGTAGGTTGTAATGCAGAAATTCATTTTTTTGTACTTTCATGAGTTAGAAGGGTTTCAGGTTGTCGTTGCTAATCGTTGATGAGTAGGTTAAGACCTTCATAAGGCCTTGAAGATTTGTGCAATATAATTCAGTTCCAGTACAAAAGCACTTGTCGGAAAGCCGCAGGTATCAATGCAATTCAGATTCTCATAATATTGTAATTTCCGAAATTTCTTATTTATCCAGAAGTGCGGCTTATAAGTGAATTGCACTGAGACAATTCTCTGTTTGCACAATTGGCTGGCTTGCGTCTTACTTGTGAAGATTTGAATTATCATGTATAGAGTATTTCAAAGAAATATATTGCTACGAATCTGTAGTGTTGCTTCCTAGCACAGTAAGTTCCACTGTAGGAAAAAGAGTTTTACGGACATCTCTATTAGATGCTGAATGGATGTCGGATCAGTGGCTATTTTTTTTTCTTCTGGATCAATGATTTCAGAAAATCGTTTAATATGTTTAATGAAATTATAAGAATATTTGAAAAATATATTTTATAAATATTTTTTGCTAATTATATATATATATGTATATTATATAATTATAATTTAATACAAATCATTAAATTATTTAATGAAAAATTATTTTTTAGGATAATACAAGCCGAGTTTTTTATTGCTTCCTCGGAATGAAGAGTCATTGATAGCAACAAACATATTGTTTAAATGATATTCAGATTTAATATTTTTATTCTCTTCCTATTACACACAAAATGAATCGCAGTCTTAGGTCAGACAAATAACGACGATTTCTTGTGCAATGATTTATGAACGAAAAAATATTAATTAAAATGCAAGAAAAAAAACACCACCTAAACAGTCTATAAAAATTGCAGCATATGGTAAGAACGATTATTACTATTATAATTATATATTATATAATTATTATATATATATAATATAGAATAATTATATAATATATATAATTATTACGAATAATCATACAAGCACCTCAGGTATTTATAATTACATTTTGAATTCAGATTTGTCAACTTAAAAATTCCCATTCCATTTTTCAGTAAATTAAATAAAAAAAATTATATATTGATTTTTTTTTTTATCATTTTTGGTGACTTAACTGGTATGTAACGTACCTTATTTTGAAAACATTTTCTTTACAGTATTTCAGAAACCAATATTTCATTCTATTTTTTTTGCTAATTTTTAATTTCTTTCTAACTATGTAATTTTTTCTAAATAATTTGGTTTTGCAACTAAACAAGATTGGTTACTTGAATCAATCATTATAACATGTAAAATTCCACATTTAGTTAAACGTTTTCGCAAATGAAATTATTAGATTTCATCTCATGCAACGGTCCAACGGATTTCGAGGATCAAGACACTTTTCTAACGAAGAAATACCGCATAAGCAGGTTTGGTATTCTCTTAGTCCGGATCAAATACTGTTTCATTAATTTGACAACGAAGTTTGGAGATATGGCGCTGGTTCAGATGTTATTCTCGTCATTGGATACGATCCAAATCAATTTGAGTCAAAGGTGCCCATGAGTTCCTTGAAATGATAACTCAAATTGAATTAAACTGACTTAGTGTTGTTATTTATGCAATGTGTATCGTTTTGCATATTCGAAAATACGTGGTCAAATCTAGCTTTTGTGCAATTAATCTCAATAAACGGAGTTTCCAGTAGAAATCTATTAAGTCACGCAGCAAATGAGTTTCCTATATTTTGTGACACTTCCCCTTTGTTCCAGAATAAATTAATCTTATTCTAGACCATGTTTGCAATAAACTTTAAACAATTACTGCATTATTAATGGCCCAGAGAAATGTCGTGCGTTTAAATTAATTTGCATTTAAAGTGTACGGAGTTGGTCAAACCTCACTACAATGTTTGAAGGTGTGTTCTCTTTCTCTAGCAGTCTGCTGTTATTGGAATATTCTATTTACGTGAAAGAGAATTGTTATGGAAGTCTGGTTGGAAAAGCTTCGCAATCATAATAGTTATGTTTCAAATTATATACCAATCATGATTTAGATTCTATCTGTTAACACTTTAAAGGTCAATTTATTTCTAGTCATTATATATTAAAATATTTTTTTTTGTATTTAGAAATGCTTAATTAAATTAATTAAGCATTTCTAAATACAAAAAATTTGTATTAGAAATGCTGATTCATTTAGCTTATTAGATAAATTTAATTTTATTCATTAATTAATTTGGCTATTTAATAACTAAGTAAAAATTTTTCATAATGTTTGGAATATTTGTTATAGAATATTCTTCATATTCTATAACAAATTTCAAGACTCGTTATTTTTTGTGAGATAAGGAACTGAAGCTTCTAAATTACTGTTTTACTGAAAAAATTGTCAGAACTTATGCCAACCTGCATAAATTCATAGAAAGATTGATGAATTTTGTAGTAAGCATACTTGCCGTAACTATAGAAAGAGTTTAGAGGCCATAAAGGAGATAAGATGAGAAACCAAAAATGTATTGTTTTGAACATAACTGAAGAACACTTGTTTTCTTGCTAATCAATATCAAATGAAAGCTTTATTTTTTGGCAAATGTAAACGTCAGTACAACTATAGCAAAAAAGAAAAAAAAATCTTTAAAGATTGTATTGAAACGGTTACTTATATATTAAAAGTAACTGGAAAAGACAAAAGTGTTTCCAAAAAAGAAACCAAACAACTATTCCGAATTTTTCAATTCTTATTTTATATGAAATATAATATTTTTATTTATGACCATTATATATATGATCACTGGTTATCAGTTCTCTTTCTTTTCCAATTCATTTTCGAGAAAATCTCGAAAGTTCTGTTTTATCATGTATTCTATATAGACGGAAACCATAGCGGAGTACTCGTAATTACAAATATTATTGATTTCGAAAATTTTACTACATGTAAAAGTTTGCAACAGCTAGATAACTCTTCGGTGATAACCTGCTCTATTAAATCTCTTGATATTCTAAAGAGATTTTAAAAGCACAATTTAACTGTATTCTCACTATGAAGAAAAACCCATGGTACAATTTCAAAGCGATAACAGCTCTAACATTCTAGAAAATGCTTATTTCATATGAATGCTCATGATGCCTAGACTCGTCACCAATAGTAGGTACCTTGTCTCTCTCTACAGTAAAAAGAGACAAAGACAGTAATAGGCCACAATCAAATCCTGCCGATACTGTTTAGTTCAGTACCAGGTGGGTTGCCAGCTGAACACAGGAAGAAGTTCGAAGAACACATTTTTGGAATTATATCTATCTGCCTACTTGTGAACGTGAAGCCTGAAAATGCATTTAATTGGACAAAGAAATTCCTGTATGTAATTTTGGCATCAAATTTATAAATACATACTATTTTTGAAAAAAATATATGTACAAAAAAATATGTACGCGTAATTGTAAGCATACTAACTAAAAATTATAAAATAGTAGATCAATAAATTTTTGTATAGAATTTTAAGAGAAAAATGATCGATATATTTGAAATTTTGGAAAAATTCATCGATGGAAATCGCCTATCTGTCCATTTCCTTTATTCGGCTGTAAACCCCCTGGGGAACCTCGAAATGAGTATGAGATGCTTCCTGCATGGTGGTTGGATCTCACCACCCTGGAGGGTACACTAATAGGTGGGGGATCTGACTCCTCTCATCGATGACAGGACGTACTTCCTTCGGCGAGGGTTGTACCGTGGCCGGTGACGAACTCAACCACAGTTCCTGCCAATATTGCTGTTGCGGTGGTCCGGTCATTCAGTTTTTATGGTTTAATCCGTGTGCCTTCGTGGCAGGTCGGAGAGTTAGATGGCTGACTTATGGCGAGTTAGATGGCTGTAAGTAAAAATGATACCAAAATGAATAAGTTTAATTACTTAAATTTTTGGAATAAAAAATTATTATGACGGAAATTTGGAATAAATTGAAACTAAAACTGCAATTAAACAATTGATTGATGTAAAATCATAGAATTTTTTTAAAACAAATTCTACATAATTCATCGTGAATGCGTGCAAAATGAAAAACCTGAAATATCGTAAGAAAAGAGTAAATAATTGATAATAAATGTCAACTTTCCACTCAAGAATTAAAAAAAAAATAAACATAATCACTATAAATGAAACGAGGGAAAAGTTTTGTTAAGTAATACTAAGTATGCAAAAAATTACACGAATGTACTTGAATAGCGTCACCCATCATTTTCACTTATTGCAAAAAGAAACTGAATGTAACAAAATATATCAAAGTCTTTGTTTTTTTTTAAGTTCACAATATGAGAAAACAGTCTCTATCGCCAGCAATTGAAATGCAGGAGTATTGAGTGCATACCAAAAAATAAATTAGCATGGAAGTCAATATTTGCAGATGCAGTCAAAATCTATTTACTTAAACTAAATAAACAGATAGCATTAGCATTTGAAAATAAAGCATAATTACCCCCCCCCCCCCAAAGAAAAAAGCAATATGCCTTATTTGCAAGTTGAAGCTTTGAAGAGATCAGATTTTTTAAAACAGTTGAAGCATAATTTTTTTTTTCAGAAAATTTAATAGGCCGAAGTTCCCATGAAAATATATTACACGTATCTGCAATTGGTTGTTACACATCTAAAAATAATTACCCATTTTCCCAAAGGATATTACATTTTCACTTGAGTATCTCTCAAGTTTTTAATACATTGCTTTAGTATAAACTGAAAAAAACCCCATAGAAACCATTAACAAAAGGCATTAACAAAGATGTAATTATCTGCAGTTAATTATCGAGGAAATCCTACATTTTTAGAAAGCTCTTAACGATCGCAGTTTAGGAATGGCCATTTTATGGTTATAATGAAGAAAAATGTATTTCTAAAGCAATAATTTTGTTGTTTATAGTGAGCTATAAAAACAAGACAGAACATCAATAAACTTGCTTGAAAGCATATATTTAACTTTTTGATAGTAATAAAAATACTCTCTAAAAACAGTAAAATATTTGCTTTCTCTCTATCTTACTCTAAATCTGTATTTCAGACATATTATTCTTTTTGGATTACAATGCGAGTTTTTGATGAACGAATGATTTAAATACTTTTTTTTAAAAACTTTATATACTAAAACTGCATTTTAGTTAAATAATGGCATTTCAAAAGAAATCTATACAACTAAAATGGAGTGAAATCTGTAATAAATTTACTGATTACTCCAGAGAAAATAATTAAGATTCTTTTTATCATAGATTTATTTTTATTAACAAAAAAATATTTAATATGAATTTTTGAATCATAATGTTAATTTGGTACTTTAATTATAGTGATGGGTTAACAACAGTAAATTCTGCTACTTAAACAAATTAATACAAATTATAATTGACTTTATTTAATTAATTTTTTTAGCATAAGTTATAAAAGTTTTTTTGATGTTAAGGATTCTTTTTTTGCAATATATCTTAGTCCTAATTATTTAGTTATATAATAATGAGTCCATTGATGCAAAACTTTACTTGCCTAAAATTTTTAACTTTACTAAAAAAATTTCACTTATTTAATACAATATGAGTGTTTACTCATTAACATTTATGTATATATATACACTCTCAGCTAAATACCTGAACATTTAGTATTTCTCGAGTCGTCACACAAATTGTCTTCCGTTCTGTGAAAATTTTACGATGTCCTTTAATAAATTAATCTCCTACAAGAATTTGCAGAATCTGGATTTTGAACAATTACTGCTTTATTATTTATTCACGAACTACTGCTTCATTATTTATCTATAAAATCAAAGAAAATTATTATAAAGTTTTGATATGGAGTTGTTCTAATTTCTTTGTTGTAGTCGAGTTTTGTCTCTCCAAAATAGTTACGATATTTCCATTTTATGTTATGAAAATATAGTACAAGAAATTTAACAATTATATATATTCGATCATAAATAAAAATCAATAATAAAGGGTATTAATATCGAAGGACACAATTCAAATTAAAAATAGAGTAAGTAGCTTTCAAGATTATGATTGATTTCCTAATAGCTTATCTTTTAGTTAGTATGAACTGATATTTTTACGAAAAAAAATGTCTTGCTTAAATGTGCTATAATCGATTCTCATGTGTTCTATGAACCTTCAACTTCCGTACATCTGTTGTGGCGCCATCTACCTACAGCAACACAAAGTCGTCAAACTCACTTGACGCAACAGCATCCACTCACCCACATATGCTCGCCATAACGCTTGGCGCTACTCAAATGAATACAGGCGCATTAGTCTCAACAGCGGATACATACCACTCAACGCCAACGTATCTTTTGTCTCACCTCCGACTTACTGGAGGGAGAGTTTGTGGTGAAAGCTTATAAGCCAGTTAACAGCTACGAAACACAGGCAATTGCTTTTGTATTGTGGTCTTGTTACTCGGCTGCGAACCACAAGGTCTCAGATTCTATCCCCTCTCATAAAAATCCACCACATGTTCTTGAACTTCAGAATAAACCTTCAATTCATTAAAAAAATACTATTATTTAAATGCTTAATAATGTGAAAAAAGATGGAATTTTAACATTTCTTATCAGAGGAACACCTAAATTTTAAGACTGAATAGAAAAATGTAACATTTCTTGATTGATGATGAGTAACATTTTAAACAAATTGATTTATAAACTTTTATACTAGAAGGTGTAATTTTATATCTCTTTTTAAAAAATATTTCTTCGTTTTTCAAAGCACTTTGAGTTTTTAAGTTATATATTTTTATTACATAAGTATTTTTCAATCTGTTTCATCTGATAATATAGTTATCATAGTTATTTATAACATTTTTCAAAAGCATTAATCCAGAACTTAGTCAAGTTGTAAGCTACAATTAAATTGAATAATTGAATTTATATCCACTAAATAGACACGATATCTTCGTCGATACGATGTTGCAATTCTGGACAATGGTCCAATAACCCATTCTAAAAAGTCTTTCAGCTCGTTATCGGAAACACTTTTGATCTTAAAATATTTATCATGTTACAAGTCGAAATAAATATCACATGAATTCTGACCCTTTATCCAGGATTTTGACAGTTGAAAAACATGTGAATATTTTACACAATCCTGACTCTTTATCCAAAAGGACGCAAGGACCAAACAACCTGGATCGTCACATTACAGTGTCAGCGCATAAATAACTTATTACTTCAGGGTTAAAGAAATCCTCTTACTCTGGTTGAAATTTGAATTAAGTTGAAACAATAATTTGAACAATTAATAAGAAATCTATTTGAAAGCCATATTTGAACTAAATAATGTTATAAATTATAGTTATCAAAAGTAACCCAACTTATTCAGAATTTAAATTCGTTTATATCTGAAGAATAAAATGGATTAAAAACTATCAATATTGAATAGTTTGAGTTTTAATTGCACTCGCTTCATGTACGGTAACGTGTACGGTATAAAGTGACAACGCTAATAAACGTTTGCACTTAAGCAAATCATAAGAACTTATTTAATAAATAGTTATTAAATAATAACCGATATTTTTTTATATAAAATAGCCTTCTGTCACAAGCAAATGCGGTTCTTTTAATATTTATGCTAAGATGTAATATGTTTTTATGTTAATTTCAGAAGAAAACTTGAAAGAAAGACAGTTTCAATTTCAGATTATAGTATTTATGTCATTAAAAATTAGTTTGCGCCTATTAATTAACGGATTTACAATTTTATTTATTTATTTTGATTATGATGATTCAATAATTAGCTGTTTATGCACAATTGAAAATTTTGTTATTAAAAATATTTTTTAATAAAATATTAGCCTTGCACTTGTATTTAATTTTTTTATTTAATATATTTAAAGCAATATAAATGAAGTCTCATTAAGTAAACTGGCTTTTACATTTTCGCATGAAAAAAAGCAGTTTCAATTTCAAACTGTAATCTTGATATATCATTTTAAGATAATTTGCATTTCTTTTAATCAACTGGTGTGCAATTTTATTTATTTATTGTAATCATAATGATTCAATAACTTGCGATTTATGCATAATTGGAAATCTTGCTATTAAAAACTATGCTTACCTAAAATGTTAGATTTAGGCTTGTATTTAATATTTTTAATATATTTAAAACAATATAAATGAAATCTCATTTTTTTTACATTTTCATAAATATTTACTGAATTTTGTCTACTTTCCTTAAAATGTGCAATAAATTAATATCTTTTTTGCAAAGGCACTTTTATAAAGTTTCAAAATAAAATTAATTCTTCAAATTATCCAAAAAAATGTGCAGGAATGAAATAAGAAAAACCACTGCCTTGAAATCACATAAATGAACCCTCATATTTGAAGCCTAAGTAAGAATAAAATTTCCATTTGCAATTTAAAAGTAGATTCGATGTAGTTTTGAATAATTTCTACGTCATAAGAAAGAGTCAAATAGAATTCTCTTTTTTTAGTTTGTCTGTCACTCTAAGTTTATTCTTCATTTTCTTATGCTGTTGGCAATTAAGTTAGCGAGTCATTGTTTCCGATTTCCCCATATCTATCCTAAATAATCACCAGCATTAAGGCAATATTGTAAGTTCGAAAAGGAAGCATACCTTTGAATCGATGCTAAAAAAACACTTCAAAGTCAAACTCTTATTTTAAACCTTTAAAGGGCCATTTTTTTCTAGTCATATTATGCTAAAATATTTTTAGGCCTGAAATTGGAATAAGAAAAGGGATTCATTTAGCTTATTAGATAAATTTAATTTGATTTGATTAATTAATTAATTTGGTTAATTAGTAATTAAGTAACAAATCAAGACATTTGGTCTGAGAAAAAGAACTGAAGCATCTAAATTTCTGACTTACTGAAAATAATTGTCAGAACTTATGCCAACCTACATAATTTCATACAAAGATTGATAAATTTGGTGTGAACCATACTTCCCACGGCCCTAGAGAGGGTTAAAGGCAAAATAAACAACAATATTCTGCCAAATTGATGTCGCCTCGCATTTAAAAAAAAATAGGTCCGAATTAAACGAATCAAATGCTATCCATAAAGTATACCAAATCGATTAATTTTGAGTCTTAATGGAATTTTCATTACAGAAATTTCAAAAATACAAGATATCTAAACCATATATATACTCCATATTAGATAAATAAAATAATCAATTTTTAAGTTTTGCAAGTATTTTTTATCATTTTATTTAGGTCTAAATAAACAAAGAAAAGAATTTCAGTTGTTTACGCACTCAATGAAATAGACTAAAAATTGAAAGAGGTTTTTTTAACACTTTAAAAAATGACTGTTCGTTGTAACTGTTTCAAAAATTTGACAAATTAAAATAAATCACATAATGTAAAACACTGATTGTGATATAAAACAATAAAAATATACTGTGCATTCATTTATAAATTATTATCTAGAATCATAATTCTGCTTTTCAAACATTTCCACAAACACACTTCATTCCAAAATTATCCCTATGGTATCACCATGAATTGCAAGCAGAAACACCCCACTGCACTTCAATGCATCCCTCTTAACTTCTTTTGTAGCACTGTCCCCTTATCTTTCAAGGGGCAGTTCATCTTTGGCTCCCTCACCTAATATATCTTGGCCGAAGGTAATCAGAGCAGAATAGCAACACGAGTCTAGACGCCGCCAATTTGGGTTGGCGACGCGCGGTCCATCACTTGGCGACATTGATTCGATTTGTGCTCTCCAACGGTGGGCGTCAGAAATAATGGGTTACTGTGTCCACTAGTAGCATCCATTGTCCAGGCTGGACGTATCGGACATTCCATTTATAGAAATGGATGTTTTATTTATTTAAGAGAAAAGAGAATTGAGGTTGAGACTGGTTCGGTGAAATGCCGACATATGATGATAAATTTATTTCTAACATTTAGGGTCGTCCATCTTTGTCTAATGGTTCGTATTTCAAAGGAAGGTTAGTGCTTTCTGTTTGTTGGAATTGCAGACATTCGTAGGTAGGAAAGGAATATGAATGTTTATATTTATAAATACAATAATAACGGACATAAATCAGATAAATGCGGAACCGTCTTTCTGAAATTAGGTCATTTAGAAAAATAAAACAAGGTCGATGAAATAAGAGGGGAAAAACTCCTTTCTAATACGTCAAATTTACGTGTATTTTATTTAATATTGATATTTTTATAACACTAATTGTTTGGGTATATTTGTATTTTTGATATTTATATTTTAATATTATTTACTTTTGTTTTATTTTGTGCAGTGTCCCAACGAATTTTATTATTATTTTTATATTTATACTATTACTATTGTTCTGGCAACTGGTTTGATTTCTAGAGGTCATCAAATTTATTATTATTATATATTTGAATAGTTTTTTTGAAAAGTTTATTTTTATTATTATTTTTATTTTTTGAATTTGTTTTAATAGTTGCAGCAGTTTGAGTTTCTATCCATGGCTGCATTGTACTGCCGGCAAGTTTTTAATTTATATGCCGTTCTTGTCTAAAATGTGTCTTGTCTCTTAAGAAAATTCCTTCAAATATTGCTCTTAGTTTTTATATTTCCGTTTCTAGAACTACTTTAATATATTTGAGGGTTTTAAAAGTTTGGTGCTCCCTCAAAACCGTAGACTAAGAACGAGACCATCTATCATTCAATGAAGAAGCGAGTTAAAAATGACAAAGAAAAAAAATCAATTATTCTCTGATTAAAGCCGAACACTTTTGCATATGGAAAATCAGAATTAAGTCGGTACATAAAATCTTAGCAATTTTTTAAGAAATTTTTTGCAAATATAATAGCACTGCTGATCTATAGCCAGATTAGCTCCTTGGATGTTAATCCGGCTGATTTTCCAAAAAAACCTAAGAACCAATACTTTAAAATCAATTCCTTCCATTATAGATGGAATCCTTAATTCATTAATTTTTTTTATCTTTTTAGTTTTGGGTTTTGATAGAATAGACTTATGAATTCTTTAATTGCAAATTTTACCTGATATCTTTATCAGACTCTTCCTCAACTCCTGAACTGTTCCATTTTATATGTCTAGACATATCTTCTAGTTTAGAAATGTATTATGATATTGTTTCAACTAACATTTCAGAAATTCATACATTACATCTAATATTTGTATGAAATTGCAACGTCTATGGGCAATGTTTAAGAAATTATATTTACAAATATGGCAATTCGAAGCACTTGAAAGATGAGTTATGAAGCCTTAAATACCTCAAATTCAAAGGTTTAATGTGTAATAGGCAGTCTCTGAAATTTTTTGAAAATATACATGCTTTACGAACCTTTAATAATGTGTTTATGTTATACTAATTTCGGAGAAATTCGCAATGATACCCAGATGTCTCAGGTGACTGTCGTTGTGTCGTTTATGCTGTTGACTAGCTGAATGACTGTGGTTTTTACATATAGGGATAGTCCAAAATCTAATCTAGTATTGATCGAAAATTCTTATATAGCAGAACCCCCGGGGGGCACCTCGAATTTAGGATGAGATGCTTCCGGCATGGTGGTTGGATGTCGCCACCCTGGAGGGTACACTAATAGGTGGGGGATCTGACTCCTCCCATCGATGACGGTGCTTACTTCCTTCGGGGAGGGTTGCACCGTGGCCGGTGACGGCCCTTAGGACTCAACCACAGTTCCCGCCAATGTTGCTGTTGCGGCGGTCCGGTCATTCAGTTTTTATGGTTTAAATCCGTGTGCCTTCGTGGCGGGTCGGAGAGTTAGATGGCTGACTTATATAGCATGAACATGAAATAATTTTTCCTGTTTGGAAGCATCTATAAATAAAAGCAATGGGTGGAAACATAAGTATATTTCAAGTCTAGATTGCGGAATGAGCTAGAGAATATCATTGTGAATAATAGACAGAAAATGAGTTAAACAAAATTCTCATTACGGTTGGAGTGATAAAAATGCACTTTCTGAAATTAGTGACTTATTATATGAAAGTCATATACAATATTTCTTTAATAATTTACTTTAACGTCTCCTGGGTCATATGCACCATCTTGATTGCACTGACTTTCTCAGAGTTCAAAATATTACTTCTTTCCTCTCTGATGGATTTCATATCTGCTTGCTATCCACTATATGTGAATCACAAATTGGCAACTCCGACCCGCGAGAAGGCACACGGAAAAATCTGAATGGCCGACCGCCCCTTCAGCAACACTGGTGGGAACTGTGGGTGAGTCCTAAGGACCATAACTGGCTCGGTACAACCCTTCCCTTGGGGAAGTACGTCCCGTCATCGATGGGAGGACCCAGACCGCTCTCTTTGTGTACCCATCAGGGTGGCGAGAACTAAGCGCCATACCGGAACTTTTCATCCTCAATTGCAAGGTGGCCGGCCCCCGTGGGACTCACTATATATGAAGTAAATTTGGATTCCTTCCGTTCAGTAGTTTTAGCTGCAGATTCTTTCAAATAAGGAAAGATATTTTATGTCCACTTTATATCCTGAAATTTGTTTTTTTAAAAAAGAGAGAGAGAGAGAGAGTATAATTTGGTAAAATTGTTTACATTTTTTTCTCTCTTAAATGTTATGCATTTTCTCTCATATATTTTGACAAATTTACGTTTAATTTAAATAAATAGAACGTGATAGAATAAAGCATGCATCGGTTAGAATAATGACACACGTGTTTCATTGAAGAGAATGACTATCCCAAATAAATCATCTTGCACATATATCAACTCGTATCTCAATCCCTGCATATAGAAGAGGTTGTCTCAAAGTGAGAAACGAACTGAAAAACATTTTTGATTGCAGGAATACAAGTTAATGCAAAATAAATAAGATTAAAAAATAAACTGTGTTACTGGTACTTTTCATTTCTAATAAAGAATAATTTAAATAAAAATTTAAAACGTTATTCAGATTCATAAAATTTCTTCCTCAGAATGATTAACTTATATTGATCCTAAGATTTAATAAAGTAAATGAAATAAAATGGTCAGCTAGAGACAACTCAAATCATTTTTTCAAATGTACTAGCGTATTAAAACAGGAAGAAAAAAAATATAGACATAAAGATATATCGCATTTATCAAGAATTAGTTCATTTTTTTTAATACTTTTATTGATTTTATTTGGTAATTTCTATTTCTTTATATCTTAAGCATCAATAATAATGCGTTTGGTCATAAACATGGAACATTAAAATCTGCCGTCTCTCACTATCAACTCGTTCATGAGAAATAAATCCCCCTCAGAATAAATAAGGAAACAATTAATTCAGACTCATCATCCAGTTCCAGCATTCTTGAAATATTCTAAATACAAATTACAGAACTTTCCCAGAAATAATATTATTCATTACGTCTGTCGTCGTTTCACAAACAATAATTTGAGCAAAGCAACTTTTCTAATCACGTTAAAAAGTATTTAATGTGTTGCCTTTAACAGAATGTATTGTAGCTCATTTCTGTTGATAAAAGATGGTGCCCTGAAAAATTTCAGAATAAATATAAATAGGGAAAAATGCTCTTGTGAAGGATGAGGCACGAGACGGATGAACTTAAATTGAAATTTGTCCAATTTCATTTCTAAATCATGATATGTTGGTTAATTTATTGATCACACTGTAGCGGATTGTAATGAGCGAAGATAGAACCAGGAATTTTGTGGTTCGCAGCCGAGTAACAAGACCACAAGACAAAAGTAATTGCTCGTGTCCCGTAGCTGTTATCTGGCTTATAAGCTTTCACCACAACACTACTGTTAATTATGACAGCCAATTTCAAATTTGGCGAGATTATTTTTAATGAGCATCATCATGAGCAAAAAAAGACCGTTGTTTCATTCCACTTCTTTTTATTCCAGAAATCTAAATATGTAAATATTAAATCAATAACAATGATACGTTTAAATAATTATTAAATAGCATGTTAAATCTCGTTTATTTTTTATTGAAGCATAAATGTTTTTTGCTATTTAATATTAAATCAAGCTACCTTGAGCACACATTCAACACCTGTTTCACTTTTTCAAAAGTACGTGGTGGTCATAAAAAAATTATCGTGATATGCGAGACTGTAACTATCATACTATTTATGGAAACAGAATAAAATTTTGGTTCAAGCTCGAGAATCATATGGAAAACAAGAGTTAAACTCTAACAGTTATAATTAGGTTTTAACAGTTACGGTTACAGTGAAAAAATCTAAAAAAATTCAAATGGTAGCACCAACTTTTTTTATTGGTATGCCTTCTCCATAGCAAAGCAATAATAAATGAAATTTGCACGGAAATCACTGGCGCAAGACAGATTTAAAAGACAAGAGAAAATAACCAATAACAGCAGAGAAGTAACAGAAAAAAAAAACCCATTTTATTGTGTTTCACAAATCTTCTTACTTGATCTTCTTCAATCACGATGACACTATGCATGCGGCAGATGGTGCCTGGAACCAAAGCACGCATAATGCCAAAAAGAAATTGTTGAATTTCACGTCTCTTTTGGACGTACCACAGCTGTTTTCTGTATGATGTCAGAATTTATTTTTATTTACTTCATTTTTCTACACTTAGTTACCTTATTAGAAAATAATACTCAATAATATCTTAATGTTATCATTATAATATTTTTAAGCAATTTGTGTGAATAGAATAATTTATGCATACTATGGATGTATAAGTGCAAAATGCTCCAAAATGTTTCATTTTTTTCTTACGTATTATTAACGTATGTTATAAATTGCTTTAAGATGTAAAGCTATCATTATTTTATTCATAAAGCGCGGAATAGACAAATAATTGAGAGTGAGGCATGATTGTCTGTCCTGCTGTTATGTATTTTTTTTTTTTGCTTTATGCTATAATGATATATATTCTATTAAAACAATAAAAATGTCGTGGGTAGATTTTCATTTTTTTTTACAATTTCCGTATGTCCATATTATTGAAAAATGAATAATTTTAACTGAAAAATTTAAATCTTTATAAACATCTATATAGCTATTTCGAGTCGAATACATCACATTGTGTTTCAAAGGGCGATTCTAATAAACATATATAGATATTATTAAATTGTTTTAATTTAAATATTTAGGATGCATATTGTTTTCTGTTAATTATCATAATAATTAATACAGAACTTCAGAGTTAAATTTTATTAAAAGATATTTCTCATTTTAATACCAATTTGTGTCAAAATATTTTACTACCTTATCCTTTTTAGCATTTCTCTTATTTACATGGGTCTAAATAAATTTTATGATCCGTTTTAAAATGCATCAATAATATTTTGACACTAATTATTTCTGATTCTAATAACGAATTAAATAAAGCTATAGTTAATTTGATGATTGGAGTAATGTTGCTCTTGTCTGTATGACCATTTATAAAAAGAAATGCGTGTGTTATTGGTATAAACTTATAGAGAAATAAATAATTGTAAATGTTCATTTTTGAAATAAAAATATATCATGTTCATAATGGCGATTTATTACTCCTTTTTCAGCCTTAAGGGAGAAATGCTTATCTATTCCTAAAATGGTTGTTTATTCTTTAATTCAGCGTTCGTATACCCAAGAAGAAAATTAAAAACTTTGCCCAATATATTGATAAAACTTTAATCGCTTTTGTAAGTACCTAGAGAAATTATATTCATTTTTCAATATTTATCTGATTGTAAAGCTTTACAGATATATAGGCAGATTTTATCAGACAAAGAGCAGAAATGAATCTTAATCATGTATTTAATTTTTTAAAAATCAAATTGACTATAAGTTAATGAGTATCAAAATTATGTTAAAAAACTGTTCAATGTTTAGCATTTTTAAATAATTTAAATAAGAATGTTGGAGTGTCGCAATGAACGAGTAAAGAAAATGTTATTTATGCATCATCAGCGATCTTTAATTACTTTACACTTGATCATTAACTATCAGCCTTAGGAAATTTTCTTTTAAAGTATCAATTTTAAATCACCTCTTTTCGTGGTTTTCTCTTTCTTGACTCCATAAACCTATAACTAAATGTTTTATATTTTTAGGTACTGAAACTGGAAAAATCATCTTTGCTTTTCGAACAGCATCATTTTAAGAAACATTCTTTTTTTCTGTTAAGATGGCTAGAAATACAATGCCGTTTTTTTAAATTATCTAAATAGAACATATGTTTAGTTTCAATATTGCTAATAATGATTCGGCAAAGATAAAAGCGATTTCAATTTTGTGAAATATTATTTTTTCATATGAAAGTTAAATTTTTATAATAATGCTGCAAAATAAATGCTTTTATTTTTATTTTCCTGAATTAAAATATATAAAAGAATATATTGATTTTGATATATCCGTATAGAAATCCAGTGCATGTTACCCTGTAGTTTAAATAATATAAAATCTGAAAATAAATTGATTTTAAATAAAATTACTACTAATACTAAATCAAAATGTTTCTCGATAAAGGCGAAATTTTAAAACTCAATATGCCTTTTCTTGAGATTATACTTTGAATATTTGTATCAGTTCTTATGTAATAAATTAATCCAAATTTAGAACATGAAAAATAACATAGTTAATTCAAAATGGATTTTTCACGTAGAATGATATATTTCAAAAAAATACTTATTTTTTTTAAATATTTCTATAGAATTATTAGTCTTACATTCTCAGCTTTAAAACAAATTTTTCAAAATTATTTTCATGATTCTTTTTTTTTTCTTAGAAAGGAAACATTAAATATATATAACAACCAAAAGAAAAATCTTAATTAAGTGGTTAACCGTTACATATAATAAAAGCACTTTAAAAAAGATTTTTAAAAAATCAAATGTTGATTGTCTTGACTTCTGTATAGATTTTCAAAAATTTCATTTTGAATATTGGTTCAAAATTTTTTTATGAATATTTCCAAAATACAGAAAACTCTTTATAAATATACATTTAAATAAAAGTCAATATTTGTCAAAGTATTAATAGTTATTTTATTTGCAATAAAGAATAAATAACTGAAGTTTTAACATATGTTCCATTAATGTAAAAACTTTTGATCCCCTTATCATTATTGCTGTTTTTTACTGGAGAATATTATCAGATTCTTTTAGTTGCGATTCAGTGATGCAAAAATCCAATATTCAAATTTGTGGGAAATCTTTTGCTTATCTAACGAGAAAGAATTCTGAAAGAAGAACGGAATATCAGTCGATATTTTTTCTTTCTTTTAAAAGCAAAATAAGGGAAAATTCTTCTATCTACTTTTATGAAAGTGCAAAATAGGCTCTCTTTTGAATTATTTTTCCATCCTTTTGAAGAAGTGATCAATCAAAAAGTTTGAAAACAAATTTCCGTACTAAATTGCCATGCGAGGCAATTTAGAAAGATATAGTGTTTTCTGACCTTTGTTTTCTATACATATTAAACTATAAATTTTACACAACCGGTAAGATAAAGTCATTTTAAAAGACCTCTTCTTTTTCCCTAACTTTGTTTTGAAGCTAAAAAAGTTCACATGATTTTATCAGTGTTTTTCATCCTTACACTAAATTGCAAATATATTAGCTACAATATGCTTGATAAAATAAAATTGGATCAACTGATACAGAAAGTTTACTGTTGCTTCCGTTCCATACCTAAAATAATAGTTATGACCTAAATAAAACGTTTAAAATTCAGTTTTAATAATATTTGACAACTTTAAATAACTGCAAAAGTTCAAAAACGAAATATGATGCAAAAACTTGGAGCAACATATTAACACATTTTGATTTAAATATCTCTAAATATTTGCAGTAAATATAAACTAATTTTATTTATTATTTTTTAATATAAGTCATTATATTTTCAGGACATAGACCTAACTACAATATTCGTTTTAGATTTACGAATATGTTTAGTTGATGGTTTGCAAATTTAAGGTGTACGTACACAATCGAACTTCGAAAATCGTTCAAAATATCGAATATTTTTTGATTGCTTAAAAATGTTCTCTGATTTTTTAGATTTCAAACGATACCAAGATGTTGAAAATATTCGAATATTTCTCGAGTTATAATTATTTTTCCTGAGGTGCTTTCGTTAAAAACTCTTGTTACGGTTTTTTTAAACTCATTTTATGAAGAATGATATTTTTCCACTATGTTGCTTCATTCAAACAATCATAACTCAACCAGAAATGAACCAAATCCAATTATTTATATATCAAAATAATCTGTATTAAACAGTGAATGTTTTGTGTTTCAATCAAAGTTATATTTATAGAAATAAATTTTTAATAGTTATTTAAAAGTTAAAATTACAGAAAAATCTCGCTTTCTCTATTTATCGTTGATGAAAAAAATATTAAAAAAACTATATATTTTTATAACTTGATTGAGGCAGACAACATGAAGACTAATATTAGGCATCATTTCCAACTAGAATTGTATGTCTATACAAATTAGAATTTAAGATAACATGTTTCAAAAATATGTTAATTAGCTCATTAAGTATTATGTAATTAATTAATTAGTGTAATATGGTTTTTTCTCTCTGAATTGAGTTTTAACTTATACTAATGACCTACTGTGAAAAAACTTGATTTTTAAAGTTAGAATTTTTTTAAATAATCTTCTAGTGTGTACGTACACCTTAAATTATTTTGTTATCTGTTATGCAAATTAAATATTTTAAAAAATGGTGTTAGTTATCTTTCACTCAAATTCATATATGGACACATTATAATAAGGATTGCTAAACCTCTTTAATAACAACAATGAATGAAAGAATGATATTTTAAGCAATATAATTGGTTTGCAATTAAAAAAAAGCTTTCTGAAGAGAAAAACATTACAGTGACTACAATTTTAAGTAGACGTAAAAGTTGAGTACATATTGTTGAAATATCTTTTAACGAAAAATGAAAATTTATATAAAAAAAATGATATAGAAAATCAATTAGCTACACTGAATGTTTTCTTTTGTTGGTTCAAAATAAAAGAAGGTCTTTCTACAGCTTGAAAAGTGATTGAAGTGTTTTCAAAAAATTAATTCAATTAGCTACATTGAAAGTTTTCTTTTGTTGGTTCAAAATAAAAGAAGGTCTTTCTACAGCTTGAAAAGTGAGTGAAGTGTTTTCAAAAAATTAATTCAATTAGCTGCACTGAAAGTTTCCTTTTGTTGGTTCAAAATAAAAGAAGGTCTTTCTACAGCTTGAAAAGTGAGTGAAGTGTTTTCAAAAAATTAATTCAATTAGCTACACTGAAAGTTTTCTCTTGTTGGTTCAAAATAAAAGAAGGTCTTTCTACAGCTTGAAAAGTGAGTGAAGTGTTTTCAAAAAATTAATTCAATTAGCTGCACTGAAAGTTTCCTTTTGTTGGTTCAAAATAAAAGAAGGTCTTTCTACAGCTTGAAAAGTGAGTGAAGTGTTTTCAAAAAATTAATTCAATTAGCTACACTGAAAGTTTTCTTTTGTTGGTTCAAAATAAAAGAAGGTCTTTCTGCAGCTTGAAAAGTGAATGAAGTGTTTTCAAAAAATTAATTCTTTCACTATTTTTTAATGATACAAACTTGCATAAAAATTACCATTATGAGCTTTGTTAATTAAATTTGTTAACAAACATTTTCTTTTTTGTCTACGCGTGTCATAAATGAAGTACTGATATTTCTTTTAACATTAAATTTATCTTTCAAAAGTGTTTTTTATTAAGTAAAACCCAGAGGACACGTTCTGTAACATGTGTCAGGATAATGTACAATGTCTATTAAAATGTTATTATATAGTTAAACATTTCAGTCTTTTTTTTATTTTTTGCTTAATATTGCATTAATAATTTTTAAAAAAATGCATAGACATTAACAATTAAAAAAAATTTCAGATATAGTCAGGCTTGAAAATAAGTATTTTATTAAAGAATATCCATAAAAATAAAGCAAATGTAACACAATTATAAATATTCTTTAACCTTTTATATCTCATCGGTAGTTAAGAATATACTGTTTAAATCAGGCTAATTCCTTTTAATGTTAATTTTCTGTCGGTAATCAAAAGAAGACGGATAGTGTAGTTCCGACAGCATTAGATATGAGTTGAAGGGAGTAATTAAAGAACTTTAACTGTTAATTAAATTATATTTGTTTTAAAAAAGAGTTTTAATTTTCCCTGGACTATTCAACACCAAAGCGTATCTAAAGTTTCAAAAAATAAAACTGAAAATTTTTTGTGAAATAATTTAATAAACAAAGAGTTAATATCTTTTTAAAATTATAAGATCAAGCGATTTAATAAAATAATTTAAATTCATCTTACAGGTAAATCCTTTCACTATACTTAAGCAGTTATGTATTTTTCACTTCCCATCAAAGCTTGAATAAGAACAAATTCTCAAAATTTATTGACTCTTTGAAATTGTGAAGTAAAAATTGATTTATTGAAATTTATAAAATGTGAAGTAAAAATTTTAGGTATTTAGTTGTAGGGGTTTTAATGTTATTTTTACAGAATTTCTGAAAAGTGTACTAAATATAGTTAGAATTTCAATGAAATCTCAATATATTAAAACATTTTGAAAAAAAATTATTGAAGCACTGAGAATGACCATAATGGGCTTCCATTTTATTATTTGTTTATTGCTTACTGAAGGCAAGAGAAGTTTGCTATTTCGTAAAGTTCAACAAAACAAATTTTGAATGGCCTGGATGTGAAGCCATACTGCTACTTTTTTACTTATTACGTACTGACGGCAAGCGAAGTTTGCTGTTTCAAAAGTTTCAACAAAACACATTTTTGATGTTGCAACATTCTGTCCTTTAACACTTTCTAGCACTTTCATCTTCACAAGAAATTTTTGTTGTATAGGAATCCTTAAAAATTCATTATAAAAAATCATAAACATGATTAAGTTCCTAAATGGTCACGTAGAATTGTTCCAATCAGATGAACACTATTAGTTTTTTCATGTAATTTTTTTAAAACTCTCTGCATTTCATTCTTACTTAGCCTCTTAACAGTACCTCAGTAGTAAAAATGATTTATTTTTTCATTCACTATGTACATTATCATTTTCATTCAACCATTTTCTTTGTGCTCTAGATATTTTTCATTCCAGTTTTTACCATTTTTTATGTATATATATTCGTATTTTTTACTTTGTATGTTTCTACACAATTAATTGCACTGTAATTCTTTTCTTTTTTCGTTTTTTTAATAAATTAACCTACATCTATGCCAAACCGGAAAGGGGCCACATGTACTCCAGAAACGGAGGTTTGGTGTGGTGTGAAGTGTTTAGACCCAGATGTGAGGCAAAAGTGTTACTATTTAAGTTTTCAAAACTTATACATTCCAGATGTAGATATATAATCTTTATATAATGAAAACGAGATTTTTTTTTCTGTTTGGTATAATTGTACATATTTTTGAAAAGCTTTAGATAAAAATTGTGCCTTGCCTTTTGATATCTTTAGATACAGAACAGTATTTCAAATAGTAAAAAAGTATTTTAGTTCAACACGATAATATGTTCCGCTTAGCGTAAGAATATACTATCACTTGTCACCATAAATATCAAGAAACATATAGGACAGCTAAGTATGAGCAGATAGTAATTACATAAAATAATACATTTTTAATTTTAAACTGCATGCTAACAAGGAATGAATTCCGAATGCAAATTACAAATAAGAAAGTAATTAAATACATTGTGTGAAGTAAACTAATGCAAACAAAAGACATTTAAGCATAAAATTTGTTTTAGAGGCAAGTGTGAATTTTAGAATTAAATTTAGACACAAAGCATTTATCGGAATTCTTAAGAAAGATAATCAAAATCAGAATTCGTTGTTATATTTCCATAATCTCCAAAAAAAAAAAAATGCTGAAAAATCGTATACCCCTACTTACTGCCTAAAATAAAATACTTAAAAATTGTCAAATTTTCCTTTTAGATTTTGTTTAATATTTTTAATGTAATAACTTTAGTAAAATATTAATTACTACATTTGTGTGAGTATCTAATCAAGATACAAAAAAGCAAAAAATGTAGCCCATGAAAACATTTTTCAAACTAATGAATGTTGATTTAATTTCAAAACATTTAAAACTTAACAAAAAATATAAAAAATTCAAATGTTAATAAAAAAAAACCTTAGAAATTCGGTGAAATATTCTATTTTATGATTTTAAGGCTCAAATAAATATTTAATAAGTATTATCATTTCACTTAATTTACATCACAAATACTTTCATACATATTGTTAATTCTTAAATCATTTCGAGGCTCTTAACATGATTTATATATAAAAATCAACCAATAAAATCACCCTTCGGTATTTGCGTAAAGTCCCATCTAAAATACTCTTCTTGTTCAGGGAGTATCATTTTGTGTCTCGCTTTCTCATCTATCATGGGCAAAAGGCAATCGTGAGGGAGTGGAAACGTCACTGCCTCAATTTGTGCTGGCGACGCACCGTCCCTCAATAGGCTACATTGATTCGATTTATGTTTTGCTACCGAAGGCATCAGAAGTAATGGGTTGCTGTGTCCACTAGTAATGCCCGCATTACTTCGAAGGGTGTATTTGAACTGCCAATTTATCAAGAAGAGTGTTTCATTTCTTTTAGAAGAATAAAAGTCTGAGTCCATATTGGATATGAGAAATTCGGGCGTCCAATAATATGTTTTTATTATAATGTTTTGTGTCGTGCCCCATTATTTAAAATAAATGTTACTTAATGACAGACTACACCTTTACCAAATAATTAATTTATAAAATAAAATCACCTATTTGCTTTCACAAAATACACTATTAAAAAAGAAACACTTGCACTTAGAAATGCATAGAGATATACACATGTACAGATTGTTTATAACATAGGGATCTACGAATTCGAAGTTTAGTGATTATTCTCCTATTATCCATCAATATTCTAACTAGCATTTTTATACTCATATATTAACCCATGTATATCCTCGCTGTAACCGTAACATGTATTTGAATATATATAAAAGAAACTGTCGGCAATAACTGTTAGCATAAGGTGACCATTTGTACTGATTTTCAGGGCATAAGTCCTGGTTAGTCATTAAACAAAACCAGTACACGAAAAGTACTGGTTTTAGATTAGAAAACATTAAAACAAAAAAAAGTAATAAAAAAATAATAAAATTAGAACTGGCAACCCTGATAATTCCATGTGATATCGTCAGGTGTCGCATGAGCAGGACCGCCACGACGTCATACAAGCCAGTGGTGGTCTGATGTACTAACTACCGTGATGTACCTACCTTATTATTATCATGGCGGCAAAACGACGAAAGTGCGTATTTAATGATGATTTAAAATTAAAATATACATTTATTAAAGAAAGTAATAATATTGATCCTAGTGAAGTATATTGTGAAAAATGTAGAAGTACGTTTTCTATTGCAAATAGCGAAAAAAGCGACATTGAAAACCCCATAAAAACAGTTAAACACAAACGAGCAGTGTCAGCAGCAATTGCAAGTTCGAGTATGACATCATATTTTAAGAAAAAAGAATTTGAAACTGCCGAGAAGAAAATAGCTGCAGCTGAAGGTTTGTGGGCATATCATACAGTTATGCATAATCAATCTTTTCGATCGATGGACGGTACCTGTAAACTTATTAAGGTATCCGAATACGTTCGGAGCACTTTTTTTGAAAATTATCATATAGAAACAAATTAACATGTTTTTTGACTTCAGTTTATGTGTACATAAGCTATTATAAGTTAAAATTTGCAATAATTTTTTTTAGTTTTAGAAAATTGGTAGATATATGGTGAATTTTGAAGAAATTTTAGGAAAACTTCAAAAATGGTACACGAAATTCTATTTAACCAAATTCAATAAATTTAGTATTTAAATAATCCTTATGCAATTACCTAGGGAATGACCTAAAATTTTAAGGCTACCCCAATAAATAAAACTTCTAGAGCTAGTCGAAGAACCATCACAGGGTATTTTGCATATTTTATAACACCATTATTCAAATAACATACCATAATTTAAAAAATATTCCTATTATGAACATTCTTTTAGGTCACGCTCTAGAAAACATTATAAGGAAAGATTATACCAAGTTTCAAAGCAATTGCTTTAGAATAATTCAAGTTATCATTTTTATCGCTGGCAAAATATGCAAAAAAAGTGATTTTGAGAAAAATGCATTTTTATTACAACTTACCACATATATGCTATATACATGTGACTACTAACCTAAAATGTCCCAGATTTATAAGTTAAACCTTCTGCTTGCTCATTTTTAACTAATTTTTTCTTTTTAGCTGCCCGATTTTTTTTTCTGGCAACTTTAACTCCGGGCAAAGAATGTCGCTTGGATTCGTTAACTCGCACTTCGTCGAGTTCAGCAAAACCTTTGAGGGTAAACACCCCCAAACTTACACCAAAATGCCTTAAAATATCTAGCAGTCCTTCAAATCCTTTATTAAATTGAATCACTGCCATGTATGCACCCAACCGCAATGTTGACAACTCAACGAAAATTTCTTTTGGAATAAATTTCCAAAGAATTCCATTGAACGATTCATTTGCATTTTGGGTTTTCCCATGCAAGCATTTTTGTAGCAAATTTTTGTCACATAATTGCATGTATACAGGCTTGATGCTATTGAGGACATTTTTTGGAAGCCCTTTTGATTTTTCCTTGTATTTTTTTCCGTTCGATATGGCTTGCTGATATCTACACCAGCTCTCGGGCCCAACTGGACATTGACCATGCATTGGTTGTTTTGCACTGGAACAGCAGTGAAAAAATGCTGCAATTACTGCCTTTTGCATGCCTTCCAAATCATTCACATTACTACGGATAGCAATTCCGTAGTAATTTTGCAATTTATCGATGAAGGTGTCTGTAAGTTTTCCTCGACCTCCAAGACCTTTTTGCTTCGATTTTAATTTTCTTAGCCTTGTGCCAACACGCTTCTGTATATGTCCAATACACTCATATTTTGTAACGCTATCCTTCCCATAAACATCTTTCACAGCATCATATCCTTTTGAATCCCCGTCGCCATAGAATTTTATATATTGTAGTTTCCTCATGTCAGCAGACCTTTCAAAAATACGATAAGCACCAAGAGGTTCCATAGCACCAGACGAACCTGTATGTTTTGTACAGGTATGACTAGAGTTTATTGCTTCGCTGTTTTTTTTGTCACAAATTCTACACACTTTCGACATCACTTCAATGTCTAACACCTTTCCAGTGTCTATTGAAATGACCGTGACACATCCATTCAGAGATGAATACCCTCTTCGTTGCCATGTGCCATCAACTGACACACCGCACTGAGCTATTTCTTCAGTTACTGAGTCACCTCTAATTTCTAATGCAGCTTCCTTAATTGTTTTGGATGCCACGTTACTAGCAGCAGCTTCCAGTTTTTTTTCGAGATAGCCAAATGACTTTTTCGAAGGCACATTCACATTCATCGCAGAACACAGTTTTTTCGCTGCAGAATGTCCCCTGCCAATAACTCTCATACCAAAAACAAATGCAAGATTTATGGTATGCATTTTATTTACCTTTTGAGAGGTGCAGAAAGATATTGAATAGTCACAATTTTTACACTTTAATGTCATATTCATCGCTAAGCCAAATACAGACTCCTGGATAATGCTAACTCCACTTTTAAAACACACAGGACAACATAATGATGAAATAATGTCATTGAGGATTTGGAAATTAATAAGCACATTCTTTTCGTTGTTTATAGGAATATCTGAAGGTTTCGAAGATTGTTTTAATTTTGTTTCACTGACTGTTAACAGTGAAGCATCTAACTTACTACTTTTTGTAGCTTTACTGGAGTATCTGTTCCCTCCGAATTTCCGTTTGCGAGAGTAACACTTGTTTTTATTATTACCCATTACTAGCACTGTTAAAAACACTAACACTTTCTAAAATTTCACTAATAATCTATCAAATTAATGCAGATTACTATTATTTTTGTAAAAACTAAACAAGAAGATCACAACAAAATCGCAACGCACGCTACAAATGTAAACAAACTAATGTTGCCAGATTTCCTTAAATTTTACGTTGCCACATATCCTTAAGGTGCAGAATTATTTTAAATATTAAATTAATAATATACTAAAATTATTTTTTAAAAAAATCGCGGAATTTCAATCAAATTTGACAGTTTTATGGGCATTTAAATGCTTACTTCCGGTTACTTGAACACCCACTTCCGGTTTACCGAGCTTTACTAATTTGCTAATATCTCGGCTTGTAATTGACGTAGAAACAAAGTACAAGCTGTTTTGTAAAGCTAAATAACTGCTTTATTCAATAAAACCAAAAACTAAAAATACGATTTTTTGAAAAAAATAGCCATTTCAACGTATTCGGATACCTTAAGGCATATTTCGATGCTAAATTCACATGCTCTTGGACCAAATGCGAAGCTATAATCACCGATGTACTTGTCCCTTATGCAAATCAAATATTGGCTGAAGATTTGAGAAACGTAAGTTTTATATCAGTGTATTCAGACGCCTCAAATCACAAAGAAATTAAACTTATTCCTCTACTTGTCAGATATTTTTCATACAAGAAGGGAATACAGGTAAAAATTATTGAAGTAAAGGATTTGCCAGGAGAAACGTCTGACATAGTTATTTCCTATGGTCCATTTCCTACGGTCGACATAAAATAAAAGCTTTTGTTTAGTTTTTTAAAGTGGTGTTCGCCTTATCCATTATCTCATCCACCATAATAAGAATGTATTTAAATAAAATTCAAGGCTAAATTATTTAGCAGGAAGTATACTAAATGTAATTTTTTCTGACCAATCTGCCCACTTGAAATCTTTTATTTGTTAATGTACTGCGAAAACGCTTTTCTTCCAAATATGCACAGTCACTTCAGCACCAAACGAAATATACGTTCGATACTCAACAAAGAATTCTATCATATACTCATTTCATATAACATAACTCATTCATAATAGACCAATGCCTTGTTATTTGAGTGGCTACTTCTTTAATCTCCTCCATTTGATAACTTTCTACCATTCCCTTTTAAACTGATCATTCTTTGTTTATTCTAAGTAACCTCTATTTTTTTAGTTATCAGATTACTCGTCGTTCTTGATTGTAGAGGCATATGTCACTATGGCTACTACAGCATCAAACAAAACACTTGTTTGGTACACTACAAGACATTCCCTCGTCTACTCATTTATCATATGAAGAGTATAATAAATGCCTTGTTATATGATTAGCTACTTCTTCAATTTACTTCATTTGATAGCATTCTATCAGTCTTTTTCCATATTGTTTTCTTTATTGTCTATCCTAATTCACCTCTATTCTCTCGACCATCAAATTACTTGATATCCCTGATTGTAGAGGAATGTGTCCCTATGGCTTATGGACAGTGATAGAAAACCTTTCCATCAATTGAGGCAAAGTACTGTTTTGTAAAAATCAAAAGGTTTTTTTTCTCCATATTCCCGAAATACGCTGGAACGCATTTTTTTTTTTTTGTTTTCTTTTATCAAACTGAATATAAAATTAAACACATAGAACTAGGTAGATTTCGCTATTTATCTGACAATTGATTTTAGTACTTTTAGTAAGATTAGAAACTTTGTTTTTTGTGACTCTATTCCCTAGTGGTTGGCATTGTTCGATTTTAATTTTTTTCCTGTTGCATTATAAGATGGAGGAATATTGAAAACGATTTCTAGCTTTTTCTGCGGTTTAATGTTATTTAAATAAGTTCATACAAAGTTAATTTAAAGAGTAAGTGGCAAAAATATGATATTATTATAAATTAATATTACAAGTTACCCAAAAGTATTTAATTTTTAATATTAAACAATTTTATATATATTTATTAATTTTTTTACAATACCTAATGGAACTTAATTCTGGAATAGAATTTTTATTCCAAATGGTAAAGTAAATTATTCCATAAGTATTTTTAAATTTAAATATATACAGGGTGTTCATTAATTATTGTCGGGGTTTCCGTACCTCATAACTTTCGAATAAAAAATATTACGGAAAAACTGATTACGTATTCGTAAATTACAACTCAAAGAATTTTACGTGGCAACAATGCGATCTTAGCGCATTTGCAGTTTGGGTAATTATGACGTCATAAATAAAAGTGGCGACCGTGCAAGAAAAAGCAATGTGTGTATTGTGGTTTTTCGAAACAAAATCAGTCATAACTACTCAACGTCGCTTCAGGACCACGTACAAGAAAGATCCTCCTTCGGATAATTCTATCAGACGCTGGTTAACACAATTTCAGGAAACTGGTAGCGTTTTACACCGAAAGGGAGCGGGAAGACAGAGCATTTCGCAGGAAAATGTTGATCGCATCCAAGAAACGTTTACTCGCAGTCCACGAAAATCAAAGAGACAAGCAGCTGTGCAGTTACATATGCCGCATACGACGATATGCAACATTCTCCATAACCGCCTTCATCTGAATGCCTACAAAGTGCAAATTGTGCAAACTTTATATCCGAATGATAAACCGTGTCGTTTTGAGTTCGCTGAACAAATTTTGACCCGAATTGAGAATGATGAAAATTACCTTCAGAAATTTTTCTTCAGTGACGAATCCACTTTTCATGTATCAGAAAAAGTGAATAAACATAACTGTAGAATATGGAGCTCGGAGAACCCGCACGATTATCCAGAATTGGAAAGAGATAGCCCAAAGGTGAATGTTTGGTGCGCTTTATCACGTACTGAAGTTACTGCACCTTTCTTCTTTGTTGAAACAACAATAAACTCCGTGACATACCTTGACATGCTGGAGATGTATGCGGTTCCTCAGATACACCAACATCAGCCAGATGTGATATTTCAACAGGATGGTGCACCCTCACATTGGGGCATGATTGTACGTGACTTTTTAGACGAAAACTTTCCCGATAAGTGGTGTGGAAGAGGTGGACCAATCCTATGGCCTCTGAGATCACCAGATATAACACCGCTGGACTTCTTTCTATGGGGTTTTGTCAAGAACATTGTGTACAAGACCCCTGTGCCCTCCCTGATGAACTGAAGCGCAGAATTGTTACTGCGATCCAAAATGTTACCCCACAAATGCTAGAGAACACTTGAAGGGAAATCGAATCTCGTCTCGATGTGTTACGAGCCACGAAGGGCAGTCATGTGCAAATTTATTAATCTTTTTAATATCATTAATAAAATTCTTTGAGTTGTAATTTACGAATACATAATCGTCTTCAGCTGAATGCCTACAAAGTGAAAATTGTGCAAGCTTCACACTTTAATATCATTAATAAAATTATTCGAGTTGTAATTTACGAATACGTAATCGGTTTTTGCGTAATATTTTTTATTCCAAAGTTATGAGGTACGGAAACCCCGACAATAATTAATGAACACCCTGTATATTTAATTTTATGAAATTTGAAATGGTAAATGTATAATTAAAACATAAGAATATTTGTAAAAGATGATTCATCCAGGTTATCATTCCATAATATTTTGAATATAAATTCTGAAACTTCAAAACTGATCAATGTTCAGAGCTAAGTGTCATTATTCATTACAGGTTACGCCATTTCTCAGATATTACGTCAAGCAAAACGGCTTTTATAATCGCGTTAGAAAATGTGTAGTGTTCACAGCCTTAGACTAATTTGTTTTGACAACATATTGCACTGAAAACTTTCAGTACAAATTTAAACTCAGAGAAATGATCTTGCAGTAAGTATTGTAATGTAAATACCTCTCTAATTTGTTTTGACAAGAAGTTGCGCTGAAAAGTTTCAGAACAAATTAAACTCTGAGAAATTATCTGGCAGAAAGTATTGCAATGCCAATAACTCTCTGAAAATTTTTAAAGTTATGGTGAAGGATTTGATTTATAAGCCGCTAATAATTTTACATAGCATTTTTCGCAGTATTTTACTTGTTTTTAAATGCAGATCACCGTAAACAAGGTTAAATTATTTTATAAATTTCTCTCTTCCGACTATGCTGACTAAATCAATATTTCAATTATAAAATCTCTTTAACTAGTTGAAGAGAGCAGGATTTATAATGCAATCGACTTTGGGTGCATTTCTTTTGTAAAAGAAAAATTTAATTTTCACGTTTCTTTTTTATTACTTATGATGAGGGAAATAAATTCCTTTTAAATGCAGGGAAATAGTTAATTATTCAGGCGTAATGGTATGTTTTTATATCTGTATTTGTTATGCATATGTTATGAAAAATTTAGATGATATTGAAAAGTGAATTTGTTTTCGATAAAACAAGTAATTAATCTCTTAAAGTATAATTGCTTTACAATGGCAAATCGAAAATATGTTGCGTCATTTTTTAAGATTTTATAAACTAATCAGTTTACTCAGAATTAAGAATTTTGAATAAAAACTCCTTCTAAATAAATTTTATTTGTGTATACAGGCTCTATAAATACCATGAATTCATTTTAATTTTATTATACTTAAAGCAAAAATTAAAGGAAAAAAATTCAAGTAATTAACACACGCAATTTTGATCACAATTTTAAAAATTGTAAAAAACTCACAATATTCATCAAAAATGGAAGTATAATCAAGTTATTAATTTTAATATAATTACCATTATATTCAACATAACCCCCATATTGAAATATATGACCCAAAACCGGATCACTTTGAAAATCTTAGTTTCAAATAAGCCTGTCTGTCCATGTGAGGTCATCATCAGAGTGAAACTTTTGAGTGTTGAGGAATCTCTTCATGGATTCAAACCGATGAAAATCTGAGGGTGCCATATCTGGGATGTACGGCGAATGTTTCAAAACATTCTACTTAGGGGAAGGTATAAATTATGAAGATTTAATTGGGATGTGTTGGAGATCCAAGAACACAACCCTGATCTTATATCTTCAGATATTCATTTGTTTGGAACCATAAAGAAGTTCCTGAACTTTCAGACGTTTTACTCTGATGAAAGCTTCATACGGGCAGACATAATTCTATGAGCACGGGGTTTCCAAAATGGTTTGTGCTGGAAGAAATGCCTCAACATGAAGGACAGTTACGTTGAAAATTTTCAAAAACTCGGCAATTCATTACTGTTTTAATGCATACTTTATTATTGTATTTAAAATTATGTGTGATGCTTATTAATATCCCCTCATAAATATCACTTTAAAAATATATGCTGCTCAAAAAGGAATAAAAAAATATTAGATGCGTAATATTTGAAAATATTGTGGTATAGAATTTCATGGAATTGGAATAAAAGTGATTTATAATGAGTGTGTTGTGATTTTATAAATGGAATTCCCAGTTTTAAATATAATATTTTTAATTTACACAAACATAGCTACACTACAAAGTTTACAAACACGCATAGACAATTAGGTTAAAGAAAACAGTATGGTGGAGGGATTCCACCGTTGCAAACCGAAAGCATTCGATGTTAGCGTAATGTTGCACATAGGGAAAAAGTCGACCTCAGGATGCAGGTCTCTAGTTCACTGCTTGTCTTCTGTAAAACGCCACAAGGGGGCACTCTCTGCACAAAGGGAAAAAGAGGTGCTACAGATTATATATATCAGTAACGAAATTTGAAAAAAAAACATATTTTAAAATTCAGGGGGGAAAGGATCTTTCTACCCTTAAAACGATACTTAATTACATTTTAAAAAGCCAATTTTTAAACTTTTATTTATAAAATCAGCATATTCTTAACATGCTTATTAGTAAAAAAATATAATATCTATAACTGGTGAGCCGATTTTTTTTTTTCCATAGAAATATTTGTACAGTCTTTTAACATTGAATAAATTGGTATTTTCTCCTGACTTGTCTTGTGTACTAAAATAATACAGCACATTTTGTATGGATTTTGTGTAACTTACTTTCCACCGATTTTGCCTAAAATTTGGTTCCGATCATAGTTCAAGTGTGGTATAATTTAATATTAACAATGGTTCAAATGTGGTATAATTTAATATTAACAATGGTTCAAGTGTGGTATGATTTAATATTAAGAATGGTTCAAGTGTGGTATAATTTAATATTAACAAAGGTTCAAGTGTGGTATGATTTAACATTCACGTTTCAAGTTTGGTATAATTTAACATTTACAATTATACCAAACTTGTATAATTGTAAATGTTATGGTTCAAGTTTGGTATAATTTAACATTAACAATGGTTCAAGTGTGGTATGATTTAGCATTCACAATGTTTCAAGTTTGGTATAATTTAACATTAACAATGGTTCAAGTGTGGTATAATTTGACATTGACAATGGTTCAAGTGTGGTATAATTTAATATTAACAATGGTTCAAGTGTGGTATAATTTAATATTAACAATGGTTCGAGTGTGGTATAATTTAATATTAACAATGGTTCAAGTGTGGTATAATTTAATATTAACAATGGTTCAAGTGTGGTATAATTTAAAATTAACAATGGTTCATGTGTGGTATAATTAAATATTAACAATGGTTCAAGTGTGGTATAATTTAATATTAACAATGGTTCAAGTGTGGTATAATTTAATATTAACAATGGTTCAAGTGTGGTATAATTAAATATGAACAATGGTTCGAGTGTGGTATAATTTAATATTAAGAATGGTTCAAGTGTGGTATGATTTAATATTAACAATGGTTCAAGTGTGGTATGATTTAATATTAAGAATGGTTCAAGTGTGGTATAATTTAATATTAACAATGGTTCAAGTGTGGTATGATTTAATATTAAGAATGGTTCAAGTGTGGTATAATTTAATATTAACAATGGTTCAAGTGTGGTATAATTAAATATGAACAATGGTTCGAGTGTGGTATAATCTAACATTATACCACATTTCATTTCTCTAAATTTCTTTCCACGAAATTAAATTATAGTATTCACACACTCGCGAGTAGTTCTTACACAGAAGATCAATATTTTTGAAACAATTCGTTCAAAATTTCGTACCGATTTATAATATCAATGAAAACCCAAATGCTAAAATTCATCAACCTAGTTATTTCGCTTTTCCATTTATATTCTTCTTCTGGGAAGGGAAAGCTTTACTGCTGATAAATTCATTAAGTATCTAATAGAATTATGTGGTTTGGGAAATAATAGCTACATAAAAATTCCACGCTTTGGTTTTGTACTTTGAAATTATCATTAACACAAAAGGACCGATAGACAGTCATAATTCTGAGAATGAAGTTTTTGGAATCGGAGAGATCTGAAACATAGAGACAAATCAATACTGAGATAAAATATTTTGTTAATTACAACACATTTATTTTAAAATTAAATATTCGAAAAAATAAAAAGAAAATAATGATTTGTCACCTGCCAGGCCGATGATCAACCATTTATTGCTGTAAAAAACTGTAATCTTTAAATTGAAAAATATTAAAAAAATTGGAAAGATTCATTATTTATGGATGATATTCTAAGACGAATTTTTTTTGACAATGATTATTGTCTGCTTAACAGTGCTATAAAATGGGAACAAATTATCTTGTTTCAAAAATAACATTGGATGTAGCCGTCTTTAATATTTATTACTGGATATAAGAAGAGATATATATAATTCCTTATAATAACTTTAAATCTTGCGAAAACATTTTTAGTGCATCATTTTTTTCTTAAAATTTAATAGTTCCCAGTTCCAATTGAAATATGCGACATGTTTCTAATTGGTCGTTTCAAATATGCGCCACAGCAATTCAACATTTTTCACAAATTATTTTATTTTTTCTCATTCTAGTCTCATATTTGTCCATATCTTTAAAATCAGAATGTTATGCATTGGGATAAATTGTTGGGAAAAAAAATATGTTCCAGTAAATCATTAAACTTTCAAATACGGTGAACAAAAAAAACAAATGGTTTGTAGTAAGGTGCGGCTAATTGCATGAAGGAAAAAAAAAGATATATAATTTTGGGAAGATCTTTGAGATAAAAATGTATGGAAGATAATTTTATGGTTTTTGAAAAGATAAATCCATTTCGAAAGCAATTAAGAATTATGTAACGGTGGATGTCACAGTTAGAAATAAAAAAAACAAGGTAAAGACTCAATATAGCGAGATGAATGTACATATTTCAATTCTTTTAAAATTTCCATTTTCATCTCCTTAGCAAACATTCGTTATGTTTTTAACGAATAAAAAAACCTCATTCTTACTATGTAAGTTTATAACGCTCTCTTTGTCAGATAAGCGATATTATAAAAATTGTTTTACAATAATTCTTAGCGCTTTGTTATTAGGTAAACTAGTTTCTAATAACAGTTGTTAAATTAAAAAAATAACGTAAATTAAATAAAATTTAAAAAAAGATTTCTTTACCCTTTTAGAGTGTCTGTGTAAACAGCGATTCAAAAAATAAAAATAAAAAAATTAAATATTTGTAATAATTGTAATAATAAGTTTTACAAAGAATATAAATATATCAAAGCATTCTTAACCAATTCTTTGTTAAATATGAGTAAAAAGATTTTTCATAATGACATTATTATATTCACTTTTCAAGTATTGCGAAATTATTCTTTAAATATAAATAAAAGATTAACATCATCTGGGTTTAATTAGCCTCTGGAAGGGGATTTGGTTCCAAAGCAGAAAGTTTAAGCATAGATTATGGGATAAGTATTCTGAGACTACATTTTATCATTTCGTTTCTAAATGAAGCAATGTTATGTTATGCACTATTCGTTACGAATGATCGAACAAGTTATAGAAGAAAGAAAACATCGAATAAACATTTTAAGGAAACTTTTAGCCTTGAAAAATCTACTTCTAGTGAAGAAAATACAAACTTCTGAAAGCAAACGAATTTCCATAGTTTTCGAATAAATTTTCAGTTTGTTGTTTTGCAAGTCAATTTAGTTGTTTGAGATTAATTTTTTCTCGTTATGACATAGTTTTGCATCTAGAAAATATTTACTGTGTAATGTAACTTATTTCTTTTTTGTTAAACTTATTTTTGTAATTTACATTAACTGTTAAAAATGCAAAAATTTTTTTATATCTGTGGCATATATGTCCGGATTGTATTAAAGGAAATTAGAGATTATTAAGTTTATAAGATATTAGAGATTATTAAGTTTGTCATTAGAGACTCTAGAAGCTGATTTTAAACCATTTCACTGCATAAGGTACCCAACAGAGTGACAAAGGGTCCATAAGCGAATTTCAAGTTTGAAAACTTAGCAGACCCATAATTTTCTTCAATGTGAAAAAAAGTTACGGTTTACATAATTCAATTTTTCTCTATAGTTTAGATTTTAAGATGATAACAAATAGATTTAGTAATAATCATACTCGGCAATGATTCGATGAAATAATTCGACATTATCTTGATGTTACCAGATATCTGGATTCCTGATATTAACTGATTATAATAATTAATTATTATCAGTTAATCATATGTATTTACCCATTTAAGTTATCAATCAATATGCCTAAGATTTCATAGCAGTGAATTTGCCACTGAAATGTATTGAAAAAAAAATAACCAGTGCAAAGAATCCTCGCATATAAAGTAACTTTCCTTCAAAAATTTGGAAATAAAGTTAAATAATAAATCACTTTAAGAGTCAAATTTTGTTGTGAAATGTGTTTTTTTTTGTTATCTAAAAAAATAATAGAACAAAGACTTTCTAAAATACATGTACAAAACGAACTTGTTTTAATTCAAAGTCAATAACTTTGATTTATGACAAGAAACTGGATAAATCTTCCTTAAAAGAAGCAAAACTAAATGATAAATTATTTATAAATCGAATAGAAGTTGCATTTCGGAAATATAGCTTTTCTTTCAATTTAGAGAAATTTCTAATCCTTCAGTATTTGGCAAGAATACTGTTAATTTGTAAGATTTAACTAAATATCTTTTAAGTAAGGAATAAACTATTCAGACATAATTTCAATCCATCAAGATAGTTTTTGCTAACCGATAAATAATCATTTGAATTTACTTTTGAGCTATAATGAATTTATTATTTTAATTTCAAGCCAGTGCTTTACAAATGCCATCCTGTTTATTAATTTAGATATACTAGCATAGCATTCATTAGATATATAAAAAAATTAAGTCAATTCCTACTTTTGCAAGAATTTAACTCGCATTATTTACCTTCACGTGAAAAATATTGAAATCCTTGCATTTTACCGATTGAGCTACTGCCTGTTGATTTCAATTTTCATTACAAAGTGCTATAACTCCATTTAAAGTATTAAAAATGAATTCAATTTAATAATTAATGAATTAATATTAGAAAAATATGTATTAACATCAAATGTCATCCACTAAAAGTTTTAAAAAATGTATTTGAACTTGAGTGGATGAATAAAAACGATAGAAAATTTGATAATAAGATATATAAATACATATATTGATAGTGTGAACTAATAGTAGGAATTGAAAAATCATTTGAATATATTTTTGATGCTCATTTTAAGTTATATAGTAAACGTATTGTTTTCTAATTCTTGTACTATTTATTTAATATACAAATTACATGTAGATTTAATTGTTTTTAATATCTGTTGTGGAATATGTTTATAACCATATTATATATATAATATATAAATGGAGTAGCATGGCTATTTGTTGTAGTACCATCATGTTCAATCCGATTGCCAAGCAGTCTAAATCTTTTAAGATATCCAAAGAACGGGCGGTAATTCTTTAATGTTAATCTTATTATAGTGCAGAATATATGGAGATCTTTGTTGGCTAAACTGGCAATAAGTACCAACAATTTCAACTTTGTTAATGGTTCATTTAATTGTGAAGCGCAGTTCATTTTAATTGTTTTTGGATTACGCAAAAGTACTCTAATATCACTGAAATGGTGGGAAAGCAACTTCCCCAAAGTATCTGCAGTTATTAAATTTCTATGCTTTCCTGGACAGGAGAGCAATTACTGAAATCTATTTCGGAAATTTCGGTAATTACAAACATTTGGTTCTAAATATGAGATAATTAAATGAGTTACGGCAGACTAGAAGCAAGCAGGAAATGGGATGCTTATTGTTTAAAATTTAGTTGAAGAATATTGCATATGATCTAGGAGGAGATGATTGATGAGATGATTATAACTGTGATTAAGTTTAAAGATTTGGAAATCAATTAATTCTAAAGTATTTTCAGAAAATAGAAGATTTTTGCTTGCTTTCATTCATTGAAAAATCAATGGATAGATTTTATAATGTTTGACCAGATGAATAGTGTATTTCCATGGCAGCATCATGATTGAATTAGCAACATCAGGGGCATCCATCATTCAAGATTACAACTGAATATTCAAAGAGCATTTTTTATTCATGTATAATCTTTCTCACGTAAGAGCCTTTAATATGAATTTGATTCGAGGTAAAGATGCTGTGGTGAATTGGATTGAGTGAGGATAGAACCCGGAACCTTGTGGTTCGAAGCCCAGTAACATGACCACGATACAAAAGCAATTGCTTGTGTAGCGTAGCTGTCAACTGGCTTATAAGCTTTCACTACAATGCACTCGCATGCAACGAATGTCAGTACGGCTTTATTTGTTTCATAAAATCTGTAAAGAAACGAGTGTGTGTAACATATGATGTAATTGATAATGCATTAACATCTGCTGTACAGTGATGTATGTAAGCTATGTTTACAAAAGTTGTCGAATGGGAGTCAGCCTGCAACATTTGATTTAATGCAACGAATACATTAAATTTCTGGAAATCATGGTTATGCATGATGTCATGATGCCATTATTATTGCATACGAATCAAAAAGAATGAATGCAATCTATACAATGCATGTATCATAATCTTTCCTGAAGAAATAAAAATAATGTCGACAGCAAGGAAAGTGATGTTAACGCTTTTCTTCAATCTCAATACAATGTGCAAACAGAGATCTACATCTGCAGTATTTTAAAACGTGCGTGCAAAGTGTACAAAAGGGCAAAAATGGACCTTAGTCTGCTACTTTTGATCAAATTTAGCAAAGATCTAAATTGTTAAAAATCATAGTTTGGGGGGGGGAGTCATGGTGCCATGGCTAGACATTGAATCATAAGGAATGTATGCAGCCTAAACATATATAATTGTTTCAAGAAAAATTAAAAGCAATGCCGACCTCAAGTAAAATAATGTTAATGTCTTTCTTCGATCGTCACAGAGTAATTTTGTTATATTTCTTGCCGCGAAACTGCAGTATTAATCCTGCTGTATAATTTTTTTCAACGCATTCAAAAACAAATGTCCTGCACGTCACATGCATTAAGTGATTCTTTTTCGTGATAATGCACTAACATGCGTTTCCCATGGTACCTAGATGACATACTAGGATTTCGTTTGGATTACCTAATGCACAGCCCGGGTGTGTCACCATATGATTATCATCACCTAACATTATCTCGAGTACTTAGCATCATATTAAATTTTTTTATTCCTTTCTATGATGAAATGGGGATATTTCGCAGCAATGTTGTAAAACGATACCTCAATCATTTTATACCTGCTGTCGAAACAATGGAACTAGCATTTGAACAATAATGGCAATTTTTGTTAAATTAATAATAAAGATAATTAATGAAGATAATGAATAATTTTTTTTTATTTTTAGCTTTTTCCGCTTTCTTAACGAAAAAATGCCACTATATTATCATACAGTTCTCTAGAAATGAAAAAAAAAATTATTAAGAGTTAATCGCGGTTAGAATTTCAAAATGCCACTCGAAATAAGTAATCATTTATAAATAATGTATTGTCAGTAATTGTAAAGTTATATCGGTGCTTTGTTTCAAATAATTACTCTGGTCTTATTTACTTCTCATTCTTTTTTTTACTGTTTACAAATGCTTCTGAATAACATAGTTATAATGAGAAAGAGAGGAGCGAGCATTTTTCTGAGAATTCAACAATCATCCATATATATGAACACTAGACAACAGAAAAAGAAGATATTTCAATCACTCTATTTGAAAAGTTTCTTAAAAATATTTTTTCAGAAAAAAGTGGGAATGTAAGTTATGGCAATTTAAGTGCATCTAAGCTTAAACATTCTTGAAATATTTTAAGGAACACTTATTTGGAAAAGAAAAGGAAATATGCAGAGAAGCTAATAAATATTGACATAGAGAATCATTTATGAAAGCTAATAAAGAGTGACAATAATTCTTTTTTTTTTAAATCGAAATGTTGTATTTTGAACAATATAAATAATGTCAATGAGTGAAAATATCGTTCTTGTCTTTTTACGTACGCATGATTGAGCACGAAGATTCTCTTTTTCTTTCTGATAAAATTCTTCTTGCTTTCTTCCAGAAGTCATAATAAATTGAGATTTCAACATCGAGAGTTTGATTCATATTCGTGTTTCAAATCTTCCTGAGTTCAGAAAATTCCTTTCTAGACTCTAGGAGAGGAATCTCATAAATGCTTTGATCTAGGCGTATGAAATTTGGTGCATGCCCTTCAAATAAGATTTGCTGGATTCTGTCGAATTTTAAACAATTCCATGAACATTTTTAATTTCTACAAATTAATATATTATGAATAAGCTTGTTAAATGATTCCCTCAAAGAAATGCATTATATTTTCCTTAATTTATTGTTTTGGGTAATGCATGATTCCTATGAACTCAGTTTCCAAATATATTACAGATCAGTATATCTTTGATTACAGTGTTGTTATTAAAGCATTCAAAAAAATATATAAGCTTCGATACTAGATACTAGCTTTTAACCTTAATTAAGTATTTTAGAGTTTATACAGATAGGCATTACTACTTTAATTTCCTACATATTATGCTTAATATTCTTAATGGAAAGGATATGCATAATTTTGAACATCATACATACAAGTTTTATATACCAACCATCAGAAGCTTGCAATATTTTCCTAGCTAATGTAATTAGCTGAAAGAACACAGATGTTAGGAAGACTAGCTGACTTAGTAGAAAATAAATTTTTCGAAAAATCTGAAAAGCAGAGGAATATTGTTATTTTAATTCTCGAAAGTCAGTGCTATATGATCAATATACCAAATGTATTGATCATTTTTATCTATTTTTGAAAAAAATATATCATTTTTTTTTGCTTTAGATTTGTAAAATGAAAACAAAACTTAATTTTCCAAATTAAAATACAAAATTACTGTGTGCGATTTAGAAAAATTATGTTTGAATATAAAAGACAATTATTAATGATTCGCCAAACTGATTAGCAATTAATGCAAAAGCAATTAATTGATAATTAATATTTTTAAAGAAATAGGTATTTATCAGTATGCTAAAATGCAGAAAATTACCTTTCAATCAGAAATAGGAATTTTAAAAAGAAGATAATAAAAGCACAAGGTTCTGATATTTGTATTTTGAATAAATTGGAATTCTTATCGCTTTCTTAATTTTTTTTTTGGTGAAATGCTTACAATTTTCTTTTCTTTTGTTACTCATCACGGCTTACTTTTATTTCACAGTTTATTCAGAGCTTGAGGCCTTTCGATTTTTAATAAAAATTTGTTTCCATATTTTAATACATAATTAAAAGCATGCTATTCAAAAAAAAGTGCTAATTTTTATTTTTTTCTAATTTGTATTGCATAGTATATTTCATATTCATAATCATAAATATAATGTATTTTTATAATTAATTTCTATCAAATTCACTACCAGATGTCACCACACATATGAAATCGAAATTTAATTAAAATTAATCGTTCATCCGATGATTCAATTCTGGCAATATTAACAACATTATTAGGATAAATGTATCAAAACTAAAATTTTGAACTCTTAATACATTAAAAATTGGGAGAAGAGTAAATTTAAACAGAGAAAATGGTCTCTCCAGAACTTTCTTGCATGATATTGGCCTATAATAGTTATGAAATATTTACCTTTGGCGTGAATTTGTCATTTTTATTAGTCAACTTTCATTGATTAATTTTTAGATTGCGAATAATAATATCTAAAAATAGAATTTGTGTTTTTCTCCAAACAATTGAAATCAAAATTCGACATAAAACAATAACTGTAGTCACAAAATCCCATACAAAATTTGATATAATTAAATCAGTGTGTTAACGAGTTATCTCGTTTTCATATTTCTGAAAGTGCAGGTGAATATTTGTTGGTTTTGACTCGAAATTTGATAAATGTCTACATTATATATATTATATTTGTTGAATAAATTTATAAACTTAGCACTCTTCGTTTTGTTATCTTATTAACTTATATTCAAACATCTGGACAGACAGACGTCGTCTAATCTGATTTACTAAAAATTAATAGAAATTTACAAATTTGTAAAGACCATATACCAAAATTTCATACTTCTAGCTCAAAGGTTTATGAGTTACCCCTGCCTCAGACAATTCCCGAAATTGTATTTTCCCTACTGAGAGAGGTCTAAAACTTGGAGGTTCATCAAATTCTCGAGTTCAATTCTCGATCGCAATACTTTCTCTATGAATACAATACGTGAAAATAAAAGCGGAATCTAAAGAAGTAAAATAACACCTATTATTGGGAAGAAAAGGCATTGAAATGATATTAGATTGAAATATTTGCAATGAAAATGTAGTGACTCTTTAAGAGGATAGTTTCACATTGAATATCTTAAGGAATATTTTCAGATGTAATATATTTATAATTAATGATATATATCATGACATGAAAGATGCTTACTAAGAGTTTTTTTGGTTTTTGGTGGTAATAAAATTTTGGAACTTTGTACATTACAACAATGTACATTTTTGTATAAGCCTAGTGGTTGTAAGTCATAGAATATTTTTGCGTTCTGAAAATACATGAGGAAAATAAATGTATTCTATATTTAGAAGTTATATATGAGGAGTTTTAATATGATTGCTTCTTGTGTGGTAAACAAACATTAAAGAAATTAGACTGTTTTTTTGTTTTTTTTTTGTTTTTTTTTTGCTAATAAATGTTATGCTATTAACTGATATCTTATGACTATATTACATTATTATGTGAGCATTGCTTTTTGAATATTATACCTTCACGGAATTTTAGTTTAATTTTAACTTTTAAAACTTAACTGCTCCTCTTTTAAGGTTACTTTTGAGATAAAATTTATTTTTTGACTTTACTGTAACTTCATTTAAAATACAGGACCATTGAGAAATTAAACTCTAAAACAAGTATAAAGAACACGCACTCGTTTTTTGTTGTTGTTGTTGTTTGAACAAAACTAGAAGAAGAAATTTTTAATTAAAAAATTTATTTTAATCTAATTAAGATTAATCTTATTCAAATGTATTTCAATTGAAAAAAGTATTCTATAATGATAATAGTTTTATCAAACTTTTTAATTATCTACATATTAATCATGAATATTTTTAATATATCCGTACATTTAGAAAACACAATCCTTATAAATCTAATTCCTTATAAATTTAATACTATAAATATAAATACAATCCTTATAAATTTAATTATTCCATTATAAACTTTTTTGTTTCTTTCTAGAAACATGAAAAGAACAGAAATAAATGTTTTTTTTTTCATAATATGTGTTAAATAAAAGTCCTTAATTTGGAATTCCATTTGAAAATGTTTTGAGGTATTTTATGTGATTTTTACTGTACAAAAATTGATTAATGGATAATAATTTATGATATTCGGTCCGTTTAATTTTCATTTATATTATAGTGACATATATTTCAAAAACTTATTTGACTCTAGAGTGATATAAATTTGTTTTCTAAAATTTACTTTTGCAAGAATTATGATCTTAACTTCTGTAAAGAATGTCCAGCTTTTTTTTATCAAGATTTTCCATTAAATTAACAAAAACAATTAAACAATTTTTAGCTTGTTTATATTTTTCTACGGTGTGAATTTGAATAAACAATTTTCCTTAAAAACTGAGATTCTACTTTTCAAATTGAAAATAAAAAAGAAGTACAATAGGTAAATTAAAATTCCGTAAAAGGCATTTACACAAGTTTAAAATAAACCTAAAACTGTACCATTACAATAAACACTTTTTTATAAGCTTACACTTAAAAAAAAAGACTTTATTTTTCCGCACGATGAAAGAATGTCAGTTTATTTAAAGAACCCTTAAAATAATTCCTAATTCTCAGCAAACTCAGTAATGAGAGTTCTTTTTTAAGAAATTGAAACGATTTGATAAAGCATTTCTTCATTTTTTAAGCTTTACCAGACAGTGAAGAAAAAAATTCTTTTATACTTTTTTTATTTCACACTTTTTTCTTTAAAGAAGAAAAAAGATTCGCTAATTAATGCACGACAAAAACTTTCTTTGCCAGGGGTCTCATTTTTCTTTCAGTTTCTTTTAAACTTGAAGAGTGACTTGTTAGACACTTTATTGTTATGTCACGGAGGATAATGATGGAGACATGACTTAAGTCACGACAAAATAGAGGAAAAAATAAAATGAAGAAAGGCTGTTTTTTCCCCTCAAGATCTTAAAATACGTGCTAATTGTTACATTAAATATCGAAGTTCAAATATTTCTTTGAAGAATTAATGAATTTTTAAATGCCACAAAATTTAAAAAATTAAACAAATATTTATTTTTTTCAATTGTATTTCTAAAGGAATAGTGAATTTTTATATAATGAAAAAAAAATGCAGATTTTATTTGCTTAAATATATAAATATGCCTTATTAAATAAAAATTCGTAAAAGCAATTAAAATGTGTCATATTACTTGAGATAAATAATAAATTCATTGGGAGGAGTAAATGAAGGTTAATTGCCTTTTTCTCAAAGTGATTTCATTTTCTAAGTTATCACATGCTTTGAAATGCTGATATGCGCATACATTTGGAGTTCCATATTGCATACTTGATTTGATAAAAATAGATCAATAATAATAATAATAAAATATGATTTTGATATTTGAAAAAGGTTATAAAAATTATTATAAGAATTTTGATTATATGCCAACATAATTTCGTGGATTCAATTTAATTTTTTTATTTGAGTTGGAGATTTAAAATTCATTTTAGCTTAGAAAAATATAAAAATTTAATTTTTTTTTATATCAGTTCTGTACATATATAATGTGTGTGGATTTTATTGGATTTTAGGAAAATGCTCTCAAATTAAATATGGAAAATCAATTATACAGTAAATTAAATTAGAATATCACAAAATAGAATTGAATAAATTATAAAATATTAAATAAACAAGCATTTAAGTAATTTTTCTTGCATGTAATCCTTTCTTCAAATTAAAAATGCAAACCATATTGATTATTAATATGATTTAGTAAATATATAAATTACTAAACATTTTCTGATTTTGCAACATTTTCTTTTAAATACGTCTAATAGAGGCTCGAACTATAAGGCTCGCTTAGATTTTTTATTTCAAAAAATTTCTTTCCCTTACATTTATGACACTTTCAATTAAAATCCTTTTCAGATAGTTGCAGTGAAACATAAGTAAGTTCAGATCAATATTTGGTAAATAACATTAATATATCTTGAACAGAAAAAGTAAGTAATAATATATCTAGTATATATAGTAATAATAATAATAATAATATATAGTAATAATAATAATATATATAGTACTAATGAAGTAAGTAATAAATAATATATCTTGAACAGTAAATTATATATCTTGAACATAAAAAGTAAGTAATAATATATCTAGTATATATAGTAATAATAATAATAATAATATATAGTACTAATAATAATATATATAGTAATAATGAAGTAAGTAATAAATAATATATCTTGAACAGTAAATTAATAATCTATTTACATATCTGACTTCTTTTTTTTTCATCATATTACATAGTTTAAGGTTAGAATTCATGATGATAGTTTCCTATGAAAAAATAATCAGCTGAAACATTATTTTAATATAAAATGTTGGCTCATGATAATTATTTGTTTGTTAATTTGCTTTAACCCTACCTTAAAAATAGCATTGTCTACAGAAATTGCAGCATCTTAGAAAATCTTTAACCCAAATTACCTATATTAAACACAAAGGTAACAATTATTTTGAACAACTATTTTAAATTTTGTTGATATAATTGAATCATTAAAATCGATAACAATTGAAAAGCAGCAGGTCTGAGAGGGTTGCAATGTATTATTAGGAAAATTCCGTCCTCGGTGAAACATTGTGAAACGTCCAATAGACTCTATAACTAATAACGACGTTTTATTCCACACGAAAACTCGAAACATAGGTACAAGCAAAACATAGACACGCAAGCATATCATTTGCAGTAAACAGTACATCACAAGCAACCAATCGCTAATAAACTACCAGAATAGCGCAAAGCACTTGAAAAGAATTCTCTGGACATCAACACAGGAACTTCGCTCAACTACTCTCGAGCATGACTCAAATCACTACTTCTCATCTGTGCGTCTTTGCTTTTATAGTTTCCATTGCAGAGAAATGAAAGTTCTTGAACAAATATTGGATCTCGGATTGTAATAAAGACACCATTAAGATTTTGAAATTTTTGAGATTCTTCATTTTTATCACCAAAGTTGCAAGTTTATCATGGGGACTGGAAGTCATTGACTCGGTATCCTTTCAGCAGTCATGGAAATTTTTGTAAAACTCTCTACCTTATTATGAAATCAACTGCTCAAAGAAGAATCTTATAACAATATCAATCATTGTTGCTCTGCTGCATATCACTAGAATTCTAATATTAAGCAAGCATATTGATCAGCTGATGGATTATTCGATTAAATTGGCTGACCTCATTTTTTTAATACTTTCTTCTTGACAATCATGATACCATAATTTGTAGTTGAAGGAATCCGCTTGTGAAGTTTAAGCAAATTAGTGTCAAACTAATCAAGTTTAGAAAACAAAGCTTTAATTAAAATGAAAGAGAAATGACTAAAAATATAGTAAAAGAGAAACGGAAATGTCTGAAAATGTCAGTTACTTTTTCCTTTTGCATTTTTTTAAAAAGACAACAAAAATATTAAAAATGTTTCCAACAGTTCTTTCAAAATCTTATTAATTAAGTCTCTTACTTAATTAATTTGGGTCGATATATACTTTAAAAAAATTCAATGTATTATTAAATAAGAGAAACATTATTTGGAAAAAGTTTGTACTTGCTATATTTTGAAGTTGTGAATACAATAAAAAAGAATTAAAAATACATATAAAAAAACTTTTAATTAGTGTTTTGTATTTATAATTTTTCTTTAATTAAATTTTCTTAAATATTGTTTATTATAATTATTACTTTTTAAAAAACAGCGATGTTAAAGTGAAAAGTTATTTGAGAAATTACACAGGGAAAAAAAATGCTAAAAATATATTCTTTCTTAAATCATATATATATATATATATATATATATATATATATATATATATATATATATATATATCTTTAAATTATTTTTTTAATCTCTTTTTATGGAAATTATTTTTTAAGCTTTTTGGAATTAAAACTTCAACTGCTTGCAGATATTCACTTGCGAGTTAATAATATTTAAAAAATATATTTGAGGTATTGAAAAATATGAAAAGCATTTAGAAGAATATAAAACAATAAATAATTTATAAACTTCTTTTCCGTATTTTCCTTGAAGATGCAGAAACAGAATTTCTTTTTCTTCAATTTAATAAAGGATGTCTTTTAATTAAAGCTCCAAAATATGGTTCATATTACAAACACCTTTTAAAGGAAATTTTATTCTAAAAATATGTTTTTAAAGAAAATTCTGATACCACTGTTGTATTTATAATCTATTAAGACTATTAGCTTTCCTGTATAGTGGTACGAATCTATTTTTACTTATATTATTTGATGAGGTATTTTTTTCTCATTAAAATGCACGTTAGAGGAGGATGTTTGATATTTCAGCGAATCTGTGATCGAAAAGTTACTTTTTACTTTAATATATATATATATATATAGATAGATATATATGAAAGTACACTAAATAGGTTTCTTTACAATATTTAGTTGGAATTATTCAGCTAATTTACCCTTGTTTCATTTCTTTGAAACATAAGGCTGGAAGCTCATTTTGCATGAAGCACTTAACGGAAACTTGGAATTTTCCAATTCACCTCCTTCTATTAATCATCAAGGTTAGCTTTACTGCTTGTCTCGTATAAGCTTCCAAGAATTCGTTAAATCGGAGATGAAAGTTTTGAGTTTCTGTTCCCATCAGGCAACTGAAAAGGTTATAATTGTTTTCTCAGTTTCGAGCTAACGAGCAGCTCTAAATGATTCATTCCGAGAATCTGCGCATGGCGATTCAGCGAAATGTTTATAGCTTCTCTGAAATTGGTTTCAAATATCAATGAATTGAATACTTTAACGCGAGGTTACGTATTAACAATAAAATTCAATATTTTCATGAGAGTTTGTTGTTTAATTATTGAAATGATGTAAAAAGAATTCTATTCTTAAAATTTATATTTCGTTTGAATTTTAATTCATTTATTCTTTAAAATACATTTTAGCATATTCTTTTAATATTTTTGAAACCGAGATGTGATTGTTTAATAATTAAGTATGCATTAAAGTTCTGGTGTTAAAAATCAGATTCCCCCTATTCTTCTTGAATGCTTACATAATGCATATCGAATGCGATATATATGGTATGGTTTTCTCTCACTGAAATAGTATAAAAGTTTGGAGTGTCGAATGTTTGCTCAGAGGTCACCACCCATGTATGCCCAAACTTAATATTATGAATTCTTATTCTAAACGATCCTTTTTTAGTAGTATGCGTCCATCAAACATAACAAATTATGAACTTGAAAAGCTTTCAGATATAAATTTAACATTTTTAAAGCATCTTCAAATGATTTTTATAAAAGAATATCAGTTTTTTTCAGACATGTAATAGTATAATTTATACCATTCCATGTTTTGTTTCAGAAAAGAAAAGATAAAAGATAAATAAAACTTGAAAAATATTAGACTATGGATAGTTAAATATTTTTATAATAGATTCCGTGTAGAAATAAATATTTGGAATTTCGTTTGGTTATGAAGAATATTAAAAACGAAACACCATATCAATAAAAGATATTTACAAGAAAAGTCTTTGTTGAAATGAATGTTTATCAATTGCAGCAAATGCATCGAAACTGAATCATATAGAGATGCAACTTATCTTGAATATTGTTAAATTTGTCGAATTCTGGCAACCCACATATTTATGATAATCTTTTTCTCCTATATCTCATATACAAGTTTTATGTGCAAAACATAAATTTTCACAGACATGTTCTATTGACACATGGTAAATACTATTTATAATTTTATACCTAAAGCTTATATTACTATCATCTATATAAAACTTTTCCGAAAATGCTCATATATTTTACGTTACCATGTCTGAAAATATTACTATCGCGGATGTTTTCAGACTATCGTTGAATTCTGAAAGGTAAATTTGAATTTAAATACAAGTACTGAAATAACACTTTAGAAACTCTAATTAGATGCTAAAACTCTTCTTGCGATATTTATTTTAAATCATTCGACTGGAATTTATGACATGGTTTGTTTCGAATTTTTAATAGTATCAGAGCAAAACGTGAAATTGAAATTTGTATTCAGCTTTTACAAGCTTTTGAGTCTGAAATAATATGCTAATGAGGATTTCTCCCCATTGATAGGAACGCTTCATTAGAATAGAATCGTCTTGATTGTGAAAGGATGCTGTTTTGAATATTTCAATAATCACTTCTTCGGACTATAAGTAATAATGAATTATGCATGTTGAATGAATTTTGAAAATTTATAAATCGTGAAATATAGAAAATTTTAAATTCTAAATGATAATGAAATTTAAATCCAAATTCTAAATTTAAGTCAATTTTTTTTATCAAATGCATGCGCAAGTTTTCTCGTTAGAAAAAAAATATTAAAAATTTATTTTACTTTACTAAACACTTTCAAGTAAAAACTTTACAGATTTATAATTCAAGTTTTCACATTTTAATTAAATTGACTAAAAATAGAACCATGTAAAAAAAGTAACAAAAATGTTTTCCCTTTTTCTTATGCTCCAATATCTTGAAAATTACTTAAATCGCTCGTGAAGATAACAGACGTTATCAACTGTAAATTTCTAGAAAGTTTTAACAAAATAGAAGCGATGATGTTCGAAAGGAATCATTACATCTGTTTGTTAATTAATCTTACTAATATCATCGGATTATTCTCTAAAATTTTATGTGAAACTTCCTGAATCATTCACAAGGGACTGGTTTAAATAAAAGTATTTGTAAATGTTTCATGCACTTTTTTTTCATTTGTATTTAACCATTTTTCTCTCTATTTCTCATTGTTTTTTCATTTTAAAACTAATATTTTGTTCCATCCGTCCAGATCAAAAAGGAACCTTTAGGCTCTAAAAATGGGATGGCAGGTGATGCATAAATGATATAAAAATATTTCGAATGCTATATTAAATGTTTTGGAGAAATGTATTGACTGTAACAAATTAATACTTTATGAATACTTCACCTAATAATACTTGTTAGTTAAAAATGTGCAAATTCGATTCGAAACTGTAGACAACTTTTTAATATAAATTATTATAAATTTTTTTAAAAATAGCATGAAACTTCATATCATGACAAAATCATGAATCATAAGTTATTCCAAATGAGTATCTTGACTAAAAGGTTAATAATTTGCCATTTAAGATTGGTAAGAATTGCCTAGAATACTATAAAAAGACGACGGCGTTAGTATAACATATATTTATTCCTCACAATAAGTAGACGTATAAACATATAAGTAATTTTATGGAATAACAACAAAATAATGTGATGCCACTCAAGGTAAAAGTAATTATACAGAATTGTTTGCTTGCTTGCTTGCCTCAACATCCTCCCCACCCTGGTCATCCTCTAGAGGTATGACAAATGGAATTGGACGTGTTAACTCCTTTCCTTTGACACAAGGGATGCAGGTTCGATTTCATTCGTCCCGGCCATCGATTAATTTCACCCCGAAAGCTTTCTTCCATATTTGCCATGGTCGTACATCTTCTTGTAATAGGATCAATTCTCCTACTCGTACTCGTTGTGATTGCTTTACATTTCGTACTTGATGAAATGTACGTAACTCCAAAGATATTCTTTGGACCATCTTTTCCAAAATGTATCCAGTAGTTCTTGCTGTTGCCTGTAAATATTTGTGAGCGTGTTATTTCTAGACTCAGGACAGGATGGACCATTGTGATGGATGGGACAGTGGTCAACTTTCGACCAGTTAGTAAATGAGCTGGGGTCAAAGCTTACACCAGAAAGCTTACTTAAAACAGGAAGTATAAAATTTGCGGTCCTGATTCAAATAGAGTTTTCGGCACCATATATTAAAGAGACGACGGCGTTAGTATAACATATATTATTCTTCACAATAAGTAGATGTACAAGCATATAAGTAATTTTACAGATTAACAACAAAATAAGGTGATGCCATTCAAGCTAAAAGTAATTATACAAAATTATTTGCTTGCATGCTTGCCGCAACAAATACTATGAGGCCTAGGATTTTGATGATCGTTTATTTGTAGGAACAGAATCAGTAAAATCCAAAACCGACAAAAAAAGAAACCATTATTTCCCCATCAATTATTCTAAATCCCAATTCGTTTTCGTCCCATTAATAGTTAGTTCGTTTTAATCCAATTAATTAAATCCCATTAATTAATTTAGTTTTCTGTTCAAAATAGTACAAAAAAATAAAATTTATAGAAACTAAATATAATCATTAATGTTAAATTAAAGAGAAATTAATATCAAATAATAATTCTGAAAATAAACGAACATTTAAAATTGGATTTACATTTTTATGCTTTTCTGAAGAAACCTCTAGGAATATGGAACATGGCTGGGATGGAGAAGAATCTAGATATTATTATTATTCGAAAAAAAACAATACAGTAAGGAATTTTAATGACTCATTATGTATAATTTGTTGTTTTTCTCTTCAGAGATCATTTGTGACATAATAAATGAAAATTGCATAAATGCCCTAGTTATGTCTCTATGATTGGTGTTGCTATGTAGCAATGAAAAGAAAACCCTTTACTGAACAGGACAAGACAAATTAGATGTCGATCGATGTCCTTTGATAACCTCACAAAATCCGAGTCAACCGAAGAAAATAAAGACAAATTGTTTGAGAAATAAATCGATGATAATCGAAGAAAATTACCACTTCAGTCTTTACTTCTCTGATTCCTGGAAAAAACATTTAATATTTAACCCTTTCTAGGGCCGTGGGAAGTATGCTTCCCACCAAATTTATTAATCATTGTATGAAATTATGTAAGTTGGCATAAGTTCTGACAAATTCTTTTAGTAAGTCAGTAACTTAGATGCTTCAGTTCTTTATCTCACACAAAATAATGTGTCTTGATTTGTTACTTAATTATTAATTAACCAAATAAATTAATGAATCAAATTAAATTTATCTAATAATCTAAATGAATCCCTTTTCTTATTCTAATTTCAAGCCTAAAAATATTTTAACATAATAGGACTAGAAAAAAATGGCCCTTTAAAGGGTTAAAGGCGATCAACAAAATAGGGCAAAGAAATGATGGTTGTTTAGATGTATTGCTATCTAAGAATGCTGTTTACAAATTAGTGGAAGCATCTCTTATTAGCGATATAAATGGTAATATTTTCGGTACATATATTAATATTCAAACTTGGGGGGAGGGGGACTGAAATAAATGTCTTCTTCCACTATGTTCAACTACGTGGAATTTTCAAAACTTAAAAATATTTATAAATTTCTCAGTGTTGGGTGACTTTTTATGTATAATAATATACTAAAATGGTAGTAAAATCAGTTTTAACATTATATTCTACATTTAAAGTAATTTAACGCATCTGAAATTATGATTCGATGGTAAGTGTCTTTGCAAGTGTCATTTGAATGATGTATAAATTAGAATTTTATGGGATAAAATAATGTAAAATATCAGAAATAAAGCACGAAAGTAAGAAAAATAGGGTTACGATGTATTCTTTATTGAAAGAGTTTATTAGCCAATCATAAGTTTTTTTCAATATATGCAATCCCAAATCTTCACTTCCTAAACTTACTTTTTCTAGAAATTTCTGAAATATTCTGGAATATTATATATTGCAGTCAAAATAAGTATGGAAAATATTGTTTTATTCTTTCCTATATTGATTCCAAATTCTGAAGAGATTCCCCGACTTTGGAAAATTTTTCTGTCACTTTTCTTGCAAAGTAGCAGTTTCCGTTGTAAGAAATGATTCAATTTAAAATGGGTGAAAGCTTTGGAAGGCGCACTGAATTCAGAATAAGAAACCGCAGAAATAAAATTTTGGAAAAGTGAGGATATGGACTGGAAGAAAAGTTTTTCAAATTGGAATTTTTATTCGTAGAAATTTTCATATTGATCGCAGTTCTTCAAACTGTTTTGTATATAACCAACTGAAGTGGTCTCCCTAAAGCTATCTAAAAGGTTTTCTGATAATGATGTTATTTCATTGCATGGCACTGGCGAGCAATAACTGTGAAATACTAACATTTCATGTAAATTTCCGTGGCGAGTTATTATTTTTTTGGCGATTACTCTTTAATCTGCGATTAATAGAATACATAATCCGAAAATCGAATTTGTATTTTAGACAAATTTTTCCCTACCGATTGACAAAAAGTTTTTACACAAAGCTACAACTGTAGTCACAACATCACATACCAAATTTCATATATTTAAATTATTACGTTTTTGATATCGCGTTTACATGTTTCTGAAATTACAGACCGATAAACGATTTATCAGTTATTGGAATTAGCTCAGAATTTTATAGACGTCTAAATTATAGATATTAAATAAATTTTATCAATTTAACTCTCTTCGTTTTGTAGATATCTTGCTAACTTTTATTCGGACGTCGGATAGATAAACTTTCTCTGAACGGATTTGCTCAAAATTTGTTAGAAATTTACAAATTTCATCCGTCTAGCTCAAAGCTTTATTGAGCTTTTCAAAAATATGTTTTTCGAACACATTGAGCTTTAAAACATGGAGATTCATCGGAATCCCTCTTTCGAATTTTTTGACGATTGCTATACTTCCTCTGTTGTTTCTTACGGCACTTGCCATGGATAAGCCCGCTGTTAGGAAGACAGCGATTTAAACCGATGGGGAAGCGTCTCTTGTTTTTATAGTAGCGCCAACTAGGGCCAAGAGTACGTCTTTGCTACTCACGCATCACTCATTCGCTTGCACAATCCCTTTTTACAGGAGGGAACATTCACAGATTTCACAGATAGAACAACGGAAGAACAACCATGCCCAAAACCGGGACTCGAACCCGGGACACCCAGATCACTGGGAAGACGCGCTATCCCTATGTCAGGACGCCGGCATATTTTCTCTGTATTTCGTATACGAGAAATTAAAAAGCATAATAAAGTAAAGCTTTCAATTTATACTTCCTCTGTATTTCGTATACAAGAAATTAAAAAGCATAATAAAGTAAAGCTTTCAATTTATACTTCCTCTGTATTTCGTATACAAGAAATTAAAAAGCATAATAAAGTAAAGCTTTCAATTTATACTTCCTCTGTATTTCGTATACAAGAAATTAAAAAGCATAATAAAGTAAAGCTTTCAATCTACTGCACTTTCGATTTAAAAAGCCTTTTAGCTTTACGAAGTATTCAAGTGACGTTTTTTCAAACCACAAACATACCGTAGCAATACAAGACTAGATAACAAAATGAATTTATTACCAAAAGTTGTGTATGAGCAAGATTACTTAATCATATAATTACCGCACTAATTCAGATTGCGATATTACTTTCCTACAAAAAATATAATATTGCGTAAGAGAACATTGGTAGCAATAATTTGAGATAAGGCTTAACGCCTTTTTGATTCTTTCAGAAAAGAGACGAAGACATCGATCATTTGGTTCTACGAAACGTTCTGGATAAAGGAAGCAAGTTTTTCTTAACAGAAAATCTTGTTCAAAGAGCAGATAAAGTCAGTCGAAAGAAATATAGAATTCTGGAATCCCATGCAAAGAATTTGTCAAAGAGCATGCCAAAATTGTGATCTTGGTGGATGAATATTGAAACAATCCTGCTCTCTCTCTTTTTTTTTTTCTTTAACGAAAACTCAAAGATCTCCCCGGTTAACGAAGGGCTTTAAAGGAAAGTTGCAGTCGACCAGCCTTCACCGGCGAAAACGTTCTTCGAAAAAGGGGTTGAGAACCTGATCCACTGATATGAAAAATGAGAGGATGTTCATTGCAGAAAAGCCATCATGCTTTTACATAACTGTTGGTAATAAATTAATTTTATTCGCTCGTCTTTTTTTTCAATGACCCATTGGAGATTGAAAAAAATGACCCTTGTACTGACACTTTCTATTTAGAGTGTGTTGGGCATCTACACATCTAATTTGGTTTCGATTTTTTTATATTCATTATGTTTGATGCTGAAGAGAAAACAAAAATACATTTGTTCGGTTCCCATTTCCAGTCTCACATTTTTGAATTTATGTTACAATTATAAATTAAAACATTATTAATTATTTTATCTTGATTTCGATTAAGCAAAGACTTGAAATAATTCTATTCTTTCCATTCTAAATTCTTTTTTAATGCTATTTTTAATGAAAATTTTATTTCAAATTACATTTTGTTCAATGAGTGATTCAAATCTTGTAGCTGAAAATTAATAATAATTCAATTTTATTATATTAAAGAGATATTATTAGTGGTGAAGTCGGTTTCTTCTTTTAAGAATGAACGAAAAAGGGATTTTAACCAATGTAAATTAAGAGGGTTGATATATGACTTCAAGTATAGATAATGGCTTAACATGTAATTTAAAAGCCCAAATGGAATTAATTATATTTTTAAAAACTTTCATTAAAAATAATTAGTTGGATTCTGTATTGCTGCGATTATTATTGTTACGTGGATACTTTTTCCCAAAAATGAATGAGTAAACGAATAAATAATACAGGTTTACATATTTTATTATCTCCATTTCTTTCTTATTTACTTAAATCCGATGTCGATAGTTTCATGATTCATTTATCTTTATTTTGATCAATAAAAATAAATGAATTACAAAAACAAATAATTATCTCCAGCAGAATTATTTTTAACTTAACATTTAGTCAATTAATCTGAAAAAATGTGGAATGAATCGCCCCCCCCCCGCGCCATGCCCAACAACTAAACACTTTGACGTGGGTAAAAAATACTTGAAAAAACTTTAAATATATTTAAAATCATTGTGGTTGCTTGAATCAGATACTTTAAGACTCATTTATAATTTTTTTCAGAAATACCGGTAAGGGGGGGGGGATTTATAAGATAGTTTAATTTAAGAATAATTCAATCTAAATAATATTTGATATCATGCTGCATACATAGAAGTCCACTCTGATCGAGGAATAAAATCTACTTTAGGAAACCTTAGATAGGCGTATTCAGTTGGTAAAGTTCTCATTTTTCAGAAAATGATGAAACGAAATAAAAGATATTAAAGAACTTCGTTTTATATATTTTTCAAACAATGACTATATTTCTGAATTAAAATATCTAAATTTTATATGTCTTTGGTTCTATTTGATATATTTAGTAAGAGACTTTCTTTAAACTACACCGTTATAAAGCAGAAAGTTTCCATACTTGTGTGATTAAAACCGACCAGATTATGAAAATCAGAATATCCATGTTTGAGTTCCATGGATTCCCTGCTTTTTCTTTTTCCTTTCCTTTAACCTCGATCATTATAGGCACACAGCTAAATTCAGGGAAGAAAAATAAATCACTATTAGCCTCTTATATGGAAGGAACAGTACAATTCTGTTTTTGTGCATCGAAAATTTTTCCGGGATTTGAGGCACTGGGATTTAAACGATGACAGATCATTCCAATGGACAACACGGGGAAGATCAGACAGTCATTGCATGGTGTTTGGTGTTTTCTCGAAGCAGCCATTTATTGATGTAAAATAAACTAAATTCAAAGTTTCATAAGTCAGTTTGGGTCGCCGAAAATTAAAACGTTTTTGTTTCAAATAGTGTGTCAGCATTATTTTTCTAAATATGACTCAAAATATCACTTGATTATATTCGAATCTGGATTTCATAATTATGAAACTATTACTAATGAATATAGCATTTCAAGGAACATAAAATATTCTTTTTATAGCATTTAAAGAATTTTCCCCTGTTAAAATTAATATATATATATATATATATATATATATATATATATATATATATATATATATATATATATATATGTAGGACTCAGAAATCACTACTATTTTAGAACACACATTTAATTGCATTTAGGACGATTAGGACATTTAGGATATATATACATTAGCATAAAAGAATTGAACATTCAGTAGATTTCGTCGAATACGTCGTGTCTCGTCTCGTCTTTACTTTCATCCAGATCCGTCTGATCTGACACGTCTTTACTCTCGTCCGTCTGATCTGCTCTCCGTCTAACCAGCGTCAACTCCGTCTAACAACCAGCAGATGGCGCTCGCCAACAGGCGCTCGTCACTACATATATATATATATAATATATAATATGGATTCTCCCTTCAAATTAATCTTTTAAATCATTCCTTTATTAGCAAGGAACGATTTTTTTAACCAAGGCACATTTTTCTGGGCAATTCCAATTATTTAATGATATTAGATGCAGACGCAGGATTCATCTATTAATTATCCCTTTCTTCCACAGTAAAAATTAAAATTTTAATTAAACTATGTCCCCAGTTAATGTAGTTTCAGTCAAAAATTTATTTACTTAAAAGTTAAATAGCTTCACCATCAACAAAATAAACCCACATTGTTTTGGATTTAGAGTATTTTCAGACATTCGAGATAGACATCAAGATTGGTAATCTACGATAGAGGAATAATATCATGCAAATCTCCTGTCATTGACAAACGAGGAATTTGGGATGTAGACGTCATGATTACCCACAATAAATTAATCCCAATCGCTACTTGATCCTACCTCTGTCATATATCAACTCTTCTAACAGAAATTCATGCTCAATATCTCCTATTTAATCAGTTCCCTTGGGAACGAGGAAACAGAAAATAACAAATAGATTCTTTTTGCCAAAGAAGATCTGTTTCAACAAGGAGTGTATGTACCCTGAGGAAAATAGTATCGATGTAAAGAGTGGAATTACAATAGGATAAAATAAAATATTTAATCTTCTTATAAAGAGAGCAAAATATAATTGTTTGAAGAATGAATTTCATGAATTTATGAAGGTAATCAATTTTGGAATGTAAAATAGAAATAAATTGTCGCTAGAAAAATTTCATTCTGGAATTTTATTTATTAATAGGATGGATTCGAATTTATTATATGTCAAATGATAGGAATAAACTGATAAAAAAAACCAGTAACTATAAATTCATTTCTTATTTCGTCTCTTTGGTCTCTCGGAATCATCTCAGGCTCGAATACCAAAAATTATTTGTTCGTGATTCAATGACATTCATGATCCATGCATGTTCCAGCTTTTTAGGCTTCAATATACTTGTTAGGGCGTTATCAATATTTATGAATAGTGTCCTAATCAGATGCACGCTAATCCAAACTTGTTAGTGCGTTATCAATATTTATGGATAGTGTCCTAATCAGATGCACGCTAGTCCAAACATCTTAGTGCGTTATCAATATTTATGGATAGTGTCCTAATCAGATGCACGCTAGTCCAAACATCTTAGTGCGTTATCAATATTTATGGATAGTGTCCTAATCAGATGCACGCTAATCCAAACTTGTTAGTGCGTTATCAATATTTATGGATAGTGTCCTAATCAGATGCACGCTAATCCAAACTTGTTAGTGTGTTATCAAAATTTATGGATAGTGTCCTAATCAGATGCACGCTAGTCCAAACTTGTTAGTGTGTTATCAATATTTATGGATAGTGTCCTAATCAGATGCACGCTAGTCCAAACTTGTTAGTGTGTTATCAATATTTATGGATAGTGTCCTAATCAGATGCACGCTAGTCCAAACATCTTAGTGCGTTATCAATATTTATGGATAGTGTCCTAATCAGATGCACGCTAATCCAAACTTGTTAGTGCGTTATCAATATTTATGGATAGTGTCCTAATCAGATGCACGCTAATCCAAACTTGTTAGTGCGTTATCAATATTTATGGATAGTGTCCTAATCAGATGCACGCTAGTCCAAACATCTTAGTGCGTTATCAATATTTATGGATAGTGTCCTAATCAGATGCACGCTAATCCAAACTTGTTAGTGCGTTATCAATATTTATGGATAGTGTCCTAATCAGATGCACGCTAATCCAAACTTGTTAGTGCGTTATCAATATTTATGGATAGTGTCCTAATCAGATGCACGCTAATCCAAACTTGTTAGTGCGTTATCAATATTTATGGATAGTGTCCTAATCAGATGCACGCTAGTCCAAACATCTTAGTGCGTTATCAATATTTATGGATAGTGTCCTAATCAGATGCACGCTAATCCAAACTTGTTAGTGCGTTATCAATATTTATGGATAGTGTCCTAATCAGATGCACGCTAATCCAAACTTGTTAGTGCGTTATCAATATTTATGGATAGTGTCCTAATCAGATGCACGCTAATCCAAACTTGTTAGTGTGTTATCAATATTTATGGATAGTGTCCTAATCAGATGCACGCTAATCCAAACTTGTTAGTGTGTTATCAATATTTATGGATAGTGTCCTAATCAGATGCACGCTAATCCAAACTTTTTAGTGTGTTATCAATATTTATGGATAGTGTCCTAATCAGATGCACGCTAATCCAAACTTGTTAGTGTGTTATCAATATTTATGAATAGTGTCCTAATCAGATGCACGCTAATCCAAACTTGTTAGTGTGTTATCAATATTTATGGATAGTGTCCTAATCAGATGCACGCTAATCCAAACTTGTTAGTGTGTTATCAATATTTATGGATAGTGTCCTAATCAGATGCACGCTAGTCCAAACTTGTTAGTGTGTTATCAATATTTATGGATAGTGTCCTAATCAGATGCACGCTAGTCCAAACATCTTAGTGCGTTATCAATATTTATGGATAGTGTCCTAATCAGATGCACGCTAATCCAAACTTGTTAGTGCGTTATCAATATTTATGGATAGTGTCCTAATCAGATGCACGCTAATCCAAACTTGTTAGTGCGTTATCAATATTTATGGATAGTGTCCTAATCAGATGCACGCTAATCCAAACTTGTTAGTGCGTTATCAATATTTATGGATAGTGTCCTAATCAGATGCACGCTAATCCAAACTTGTTAGTGTGTTATCAATATTTATGGATAGTGTCCTAATCAGATGCACGCTACTCCAAACTTGTTAGTGTGTTATCAATATTTATGGATAGTGTCCTAATCAGATGCACGCTAGTCCAAACTTGTTAGTGTGTTATCAATATTTATGGATAGTGTCCTAATCAGATGCACGCTAGTCCAAACATCTTAGTGCGTTATCAATATTTATGGATAGTGTCCTAATCAGATGCACGCTAATCCAAACTTGTTAGTGCGTTATCAATATTTATGGATAGTGTCCTAATCAGATGCACGCTAATCCAAACTTGTTAGTGCGTTATCAATATTTATGGATAGTGTCCTAATCAGATGCACGCTAATCCAAACTTGTTAGTGTGTTATCAATATTTATGGATAGTGTCCTAATCAGATGCACGCTAGTCCAAACTTGTTAGTGTGTTATCAATATTTATGGATAGTGTCCTAATCAGATGCACGCTAGTCCAAACATCTTAGTGCGTTATCAATATTTATGGATAGTGTCCTAATCAGATGCACGCTAATCCAAACTTGTTAGTGCGTTATCAATATTTATGGATAGTGTCCTAATCAGATGCACGCTAATCCAAACTTGTTAGTGCGTTATCAATATTTATGGATAGTGTCCTAATCAGATGCACGCTAATCCAAACTTGTTAGTGCGTTATCAATATTTATGGATGGTGTCCTAATCAGATGCACGCTAATCCAAACTTGTTAGTGCGTTATCAATATTTATGGATAGTGTCCTAATCAGATGCACGCTAATCCAAACTTGTTAGTGTGTTATCAATATTTATGGATAGTGTCCTAATCAGATGCACGCTAATCCAAACTTGTTAGTGTGTTATCAATATTTATGGATAGTGTCCTAATCAGATGCACGCTAATCCAAACTTGTTAGTGTGTTATCAATATTTATGGATAGTGTCCTAATCAGATGCACGCTAATCCAAACTTGTTAGTGTGTTATCAATATTTATGGATAGTGTCCTAATCAGATGCACGCTAGTCCAAACATCTTAGTGCGTTATCAATATTTATGGATAGTGTCCTAATCAGATGCACGCTAATCCAAACTTGTTAGTGCGTTATCAATATTTATGGATAGTGTCCTAATCAGATGCACGCTAATCCAAACTTGTTAGTGCGTTATCAATATTTATGGATAGTGTCCTAATCAGATGCACGCTAGTCCAAACTTGTTAGTGTGTTATCAATATTTATGGATAGTGTCCTAATCAGATGCACGCTAATCCAAACTTGTTAGTGTGTTATCAATATTTATGGATAGTGTCCTAATCAGATGCACGCTAATCCAAACTTGTTAGTGTGTTATCAATATTTATGGATAGTGTCCTAATCAGATGCACGCTAATCCAAACTTGTTAGTGTGTTATCAATATTTATGGATAGTGTCCTAATCAGATGCACGCTAGTCCAAACATCTTAGTGCGTTATCAATATTTATGGATAGTGTCCTAATCAGATGCACGCTAATCCAAACATCTTAGTGCGTTATCAATATTTATGGATAGTGTCCTAATCAGATGCACGCTAATCCAAACTTGTTAGTGCGTTATCAATGTTTATGGATAGTGTCCTAATCAGATGCACGCTAATCCAAACTTGTTAGTGCGTTATCAATGTTTATGAATAGTGTCCTAATCAGATGCACGCTAATCCAAACTTGTTAGTGCATTATCAATGTTTATGAATAGTGTCCTAATCAGATGCATGCTAGTCCAAAAATAGTCTCATGTAGTCAACTAGCAGGAATTGTCTTTCCAAATCTTTCTCACATACATTCTAATAAATGTGTCATCCCAGAGGAAACCTTGTGTGTCATTGGCTTACAATATTTACGAAATATTTAGCTTTGGAGTGAATTGGCGAGTGTTTTGGTGATTAGTCATTGGCATGTAGTTAATAGTATCCGAAAATCGAATTTGCGTTTTAGACACGTTTTCTCCGCAAGATTGAAACTGAAATGTGACACGAAACTTTCCGCGTAGTAAAAAAAAAAAAAAAAAAAAAACATTTGATGTATTTATGCTTTTGAAAGTAAACCTAGACAGATGATCAACTTCTTGACAGATATGATTCCAAATCTGATAGATACCTACATTTTAGATGCTAAATTGGTGCACCAAATTTTATCCATCGAGTACTTTGTTTTTTTTAATTATCAAGTTAGCTTATATTTGATCAGTCAGGCGGAGATATTTCCTCCGTTGGATTCGAATGTCCTCCAGTAGGTGCAGTACAGAGGTGTGAAAAGTAAGGATTCAGGCTCAGAAATCGATCCTGCCATTTAATATTGCTTGAAGACGACGAGGTCTGACTCAAAATAGCTTCGTATTTGTTTCAAAAGCAGTCAAACATATAACAAAACCTAGCTTTAAAGATATTGAGAGGAAAAAATTAATCGGTCGTAGGCATTCTTCTCGCAATATTATTTTTTTATGAAATAAAGTGAAATAATTTTGTGTATTTGAAAGAAATAATTGCATCTGTTGGTGATCACTGTTTCCCTCCTTGATATGGTGCAGTCTTACTCAGAAAGTCGTCAAACATTCGGATCTTCTAGTTAAAGATGATATAATTAACCTTATAAAGCAGAGCTTCCCTTTTCCCCCTATGTGATGCATCTTATTACTTCTTTGCACTACCAAAATTATGTATTTTAAATATTGTTAACTCAAAATATTACTTAAAAGGAAGAATGACAACCAAATGACAAATCCTCAACAAAATCAAAGATTTTGAGAATTGTGCAAAAATTAATGGAAATCGTATCAGTAGGTTTAAATAATACAGGAAAACTTTTCAAACAGTCTATGCACGGATACAGTGTACTTTTTTTTTGTCCAAGAATCGGTTTCTTTTTGCTTAGCCATTCATCTAATTTTATGATTTTTGCATGGAACTATATTTCACAAATGTATCAGCGGATGAATCATCATGGCTAAATCATGCCGTGATTAAGTTATCCCTGATAAAAGTCGAACGTGTCTCCTAATACAATAACATATTAGATTATTTATGCCGGCGTCCTGGCATAGGGGTAGCGCGTCTTCCCCGTGATCTGGGCGTCCCTGGTTCGAGTCCCGGTTTGGGCATGGCTGTTCTTCTGTTGTTCTATCTGTGAGATGTGTGAATGTGCCCTCCTGTAAAAAGGGGTTGTGCAAGCGAATGAGTGATGCGTGGGTGGCAAAGTCGTACTCTTGGCCCTAGTTGGCGCTGCTATAAAAAATAAGAGACGTTCCCCCTCAGGCTTAAATCGCTGTCTTCGTAACAGCGGGCTTGTCGGTGGCAAGTGCCATAAGAAACAAACAAACAAACAGATTATTTATCTGAGATTCGAGAAATGAAAGAAGAATGTTAAATGAAATAATTTACTGGCAACGATAACGTAACATGAGCTGGCAAAATTTAGAGTTTTGATATTTTTTTATTAACAGTACTGGCATCATCTGTATATTTTATGGAGCAGAAATTGTTGCTGAATGAAATGAAAGTATGACATACAAGATTTAAACCTTATCCAAAACGAAATCCATTATCATAAATGTGCGAAACGCAGCGAAAAAAACGCCATAGTTTCGACTGTGTTATTGTTAATTCTAAACTGTAAGCACCTGCCTTTTTAGGCAGCCATTTTGACAGTTATGTTGACATTTTTGATGTCGAGTGTGCATTTGAATCTATTTCTGAGATGATTTCTGATGCGAAAGAATTTAAAATTCGGTTTCTGATTTGAAGATTTGAACTAATTTAGTTTTGCCTGTTCCACAACAGTGGAATTTCTACGGCACCAGTTATTTGGGGTTGAAATTGAATTTTTCAATCTCCTTCTCACAGTCTGTAAGAGAAAATACTTAATTTTCGGGTTACAAATTCGGCCAATTTGCTCCTAATTTGGAAAACTGTTAATATTGGAATGAAAGCACCTCTCTTCCATTACCGTGTAGAAAATTATTGTGATTGTGAGATTCGAAGCTAACTTTTTTGTGTTGGATGTCAGTTTCAAGCCATATAAAATGTTTATTTTAATTGCTAAACATCTATGGATATTTTGGAAATTATTAGAGAGATCATTGTTTTAAGCCAGCTGCAATCATTTTCCAGAATTTTATTTTAAATAATAGGAAACTATAAAGAGTTTTTGCAATTTCAATTAGATATGAAACTTTGAACTCTTGGACAAAAGAACTTTGTGCCTTAGTGCGGGGATGCGTTTTGCAAATTCTGAAATGAATTTGGATCCTCAAGTTTTGGACATCGTGAAATTCCTCATCAAAATGTAAGTTTTCAAAAATGTTATATTAATATTTGCTTATGATATTTATATTTTATTTGTTGCATGTTTGGATATAATGCTAGATGTTGAGAATTTCCTTGTTATATGAATGTATGTATGCTGTATATGAATGCTAAGTAATTAATGAAATTATTTTATAGAGAGGTTATATGGAATATATATAATTTTTAGTTTGACGAAATCTTAGATTTTAGATAAAAACAAATTTAATTTTCCGAATAAATGTGATGAAGAAGCGAGAAAAGATATGCTTCAAGATGAGTGAAGTCTGAAATTTTAATGTTTGAAGGTTTACTAAAGAGAAAGCTCTTTCAGCGTATGGAGTTGTTTAATATTATAAATCCAATGAAGCCTTAGTAGAGTATATTATCAATTATTCTAAATATTACAAAGTTATTTGACAATAAGATATAATTTAAGCTAGTGTTATTAACAGTTGCTTATTATACAGTGTTATTAACAGTTCATGATTAGGCAAAATCATGAAAACATCTTTTATATGATAGAAACAATTTATTACTTTCTATTTACTTTCGATTACTTTCTATTTTCTTTCGCTATTTTATTTTCGATAAAAAAATAAGCCATAGGAAAAATATAAATAAATAGTAACATAAAGAAGAGATGGTTGTGGATATTCCCAATGAAAAAGGAATAATTTAACTACAGAGTGTCTTTATGAAGCAAATTTAATTCATATTTATAGAGTTAAAAACTACTAGAACATAGTAATAAAAATTAATTTAATGCATTTATTAAAGAGCGCCAAATACATCTCAATGCGTTATCTTTTCAGTCAAGAGATAATCTAGATACAACATTGTCATATATCGCAAAAATGTTGTATAATATATTCTGCTCTTTAAAATCTCAATTTGAATCGAATTTAGGATTTATTTTCAAATTAGAAATTAGCTATTAATACAATTATGAAAACTAAATGTCAGACTAAACGAAATAATAGTGAAATAGCAGGTGATGCCACAGGATGATAAATAAATTTTACATGCTGAAATATCCTTCTAGAAACAAAACATTAAACAGGCAATATATAGATTCTAATTTGAAAACAATTCTCAATATTACGATAAGGACACCATTTGGTGAAATTGTACTGCAAGCTTGATTTTAATCCCTTGGAACAGTTCAGCAAGCATTCAGAGGCCAATTGACCTTTCCAGTATTTATTCCAAAACTGCCTCTAAGGGCAACCAAACTTATTGCTCCAATAGTTCCAGATCCATCAAGATTAATTTTGGGAATGGTGCAATTTCTGGTTAGGATTTCGGAATCCGTGTACTCTTACCTCAAGGGTGTGACTGGAGCGCTTAATGGTTGCGAGACCCTTCTATGTCTGTTGAATTGCCTGGATAGCTGAACGATTTCAGACGGATATTTAGTGCATAGTTACAATTTGTAGTATTCAAGTCAATGATTTACTTGATAAGATTTCGGGGTATTTTGATGCCTGAAATGCAGTTGAATAAATTACTTGTTAATGGTATTACTGTGTTCGTAATTGCTTTTCCAAATCCTTTTCGAGTCGATGCTGTTTTCAGAAACCGAAAATCGTTGTTGTGTGCTATTTACTCCAATCCTGATAGTATAAATAAATGGGATATATATCAGAATATTAAAGGCATTTGAATAACGTGGAATTATATTTATCTGATAAAAATTAATGTATTTATAACGGATAATTTCATGTAAGTATTAATTTACCAAATGTAAGGTCAAGCGATTTCCTGGTAGTCCAAAAATAAGTCTTTTCTATAGCAAAAAAAAATAATTTTTCGTATTAAAATCCAAAACTTTTATCATAGTATGTATTTTACTTGATAAATGTATAATTGGGCATTACTCGGAATTTTAATATACATATATATAATAGACAGAACCGTTTTATTAGTAATAGTATCCGTTTAAAAGATTTGTTGGGAGATAGCCCCCCCCCCAATTTTTAAAAGATATTGGTAATCTTAATCTCTTAAAAGATACTTGCATTAGTTTGTGCATTTTCGTTTTTAAAGTTTTGATTTGATACAAACGCTGTTCTTCTATAATACCAAAATTTGGACGAGAATATTGAATCATGTGGTTGTGGCAGAATAGCCAAAACTGGTTTCTGAGTCATCAAACAAAGCACTATCTCCGCGTAACTAAAATTGGAATTTGTGGCATAAAAACCAAACCAAAAGAAATCAAACATTATCATAATGAATCCTGTTTGAAATGTATATTTTGCACTTAAAATAAGTCTTCATTCTTGATATAGTTTCAGTATCCTTAAAATAATATTACTATATTTAAATTTAATTAGCTATCTAACTATTATTTGTATGCATGGATATTAACTGCCACTTTCATTGAGGGGGGAGTGAGAGGGAGTTCTTTTAAATGCATGTTTCATTTGCTAGCTCCTCCGGTGTCAACAATACAACAATAGATTCCTGAGTTAAATGTAACATTAACACTTCCTCTAGCTGATTTCTCCTCTGTTTTTAGAGCATTACTTATATGAAATAAGATATATTAAGAGGGAAAGTATTAGGATGTCACCTGGCTTCTTAATAAGAGCTTCAAAAATAAATTCTTTTCTGAAAAAAACATTTTTTTTTGTAATAAAGAGAAATCACATTATTAATTTAGCCAAACCATTATTAAAAAAATTAAAACAAAAATGTTTATTTCTTATAAAACTTAAATAATGTACGGTGCATAGTTTTATTGGATAACTGAAATTGCTGTGTATATTTGAAGCCTCACAGCCTCTAAGAACTACCTCGGTATTCCTGCAGTAGAAAGTATGGGTACCTATGAACTTGATTTGCATCAAAAGACACAAACGGAGCAGTAGAAAAATTGTCCTGAGTCCGAGATTGAAATCAGTTAATCTTGGACTATATAATGTGTCGTTACATGCTTCATAAATGAATTTATCTTCCCCTATCGATTTACACCATGGAAATTAAGAATAGTTACCACTTATGATGATCAAAAGACACTAATCATAATTTATTGGAGACAGGGGATTGGCCATTTCTTGACATTTCATCACAATCTGCATTTTAATCACTTATTTGAGATTTCATTTGCTTGTATTTCAAATGCTCAAATTGCGCTTTTTAAGCATTTATCTAGATGTATTTTTTAAAGAATTTATTAATTCACTCAAATATTAGAAATTCCTAATTAAACATACTAAAATACTGATAGATTATTGAAATTCATTTATATTGAGAGTTGACTTAATATATCGCCGAGTAAGAGAGCTTATAATATTCTTATTTTCTGTGTAAATTTCAATATTTTCTTCTGATCAATCTATTGAGGAATATATTTACAGAAATTAATTTTCTTAAAATGCAGATGTATAAGTTTATTTTTGCTTTGGGAAATATTTAAGCATAGGGATCCTTTTCCATCTAAACTTAGAAAATAAAGAGCGAATATGTGAATTTTGAAGAATTGAGTACGCTCCTTTTCTATTCACTGTATATACATGATAAAGTGAATAGAAAAATTATCTTCATCTTTTTTTATTTCAGTATATTTATACTTTGAACCTTTCATGCTATTGACCTTAATAAATAATGTTATATCCGACCATAGCCATCTGTTTAGTGCCTATTTATTTCAACGCAAATGGTTTCGAAGCATTAGATATCAGTGCCCCATTTTTATACCCCATACTAACTTCTCTTCATATCTTTTCAGTTCTATTCATTTTCAGAATCTTCTGCTCTCGTTGCGGAAATGAAGCCGCATCAAATATCATCATTTTTCTATTTATTGCCCATTTATTCCAATACACAATCCGTTTACCTTTCCATTTGTGCTGAATGGTGTTGTATCTCTCAATGAAACGGTATCGATTTTCAATGAAACAGTGGAAATCTGCCTCTCTTTATTTCCAGCTAGTAATCAGGGTTTATAATGACATTTTAAGAATAGATTCCAATCAGTTGACTAGGTAGAGAATATCAGTGAGGATGCAGTTCAAAGGATATCTTGTTATATATGTCGCTACTGAACAATCAGTAGATGAAATGTCACTACAATGTGGCATATATATGAAATGCCGCTATTGAATAATTAGTATGAGATGTCACTACAATGTGGCATATATATGAAATGCCGCTATTGAATAATTAGTATGAGATGTCAATACAATGCGGCATATATATGAAATGCCGCTATTGAATAATTAGTATGAGATGTCACTACAATGTGGCATATATATGAAATGCCGCTATTGAATAATTAGTATGAGATGTCACTACAATGTGGCATATATATGAAATGCCACTATTGAATAATCAGTATGAGATGTCATTACAATGTGGCATATATATGAAATGTCGTTACTGAACAATCAATATATGAAATGTTACTGAACAATCAATATATGAAATGTTATTGAACAATCAGTATATGAAATGTCGCTACAATGTGACATATATATGAAATGTTGTTAAATGAAATGTTACTACAATGTAACTAAAAACGAAGTTTGAATAAAATTAACCTATTTACTTCTGATCCGGCCCAATCGGCCATGCATATTCTATCCGGGAAGGTTGGTTTCTGTTTCAAACGAGGGATGCAAAATTTAAAGAGTTATGACTCAAGGATGTCCACATTTTATAACCTGCATCCCTCCTTTGAAATGGAAACCAATCCACCAGGATAGTTTGCATGGCTGGGTTAGTAGTGAAAGGGTTAAAGTTAGAATGATCCTAAAATAGACTTACGGATGATGCATGGCTAAAAAAAACATTGAATGAAAAGAAATAAGCTTTAATCTCTTAATAATGGAAGTAAAATATATTGAAAATTATTATTCGAACGAAAATGTATTGGGTTTTCAAATTATTGTCTCATGATAAGCTGTTAATCTATACTTATAATAAAGCTCAATGTGTGTGTGTGTGTGTTGGCGCTCTACAGGCCAGACCGTTTGACCTACAGCTACCAAATTTGGTACATGTATACCTTGGAGGTTGGGAATGTGCCCCTCGGATTCCTTTTTTCGAATTTTTAATTAGAATTTTAATTATTAATTAAAAACTAACTTTCCCGCCAAAAAAATCTTCCATTTTCCCCACCGCCAACTTTTCCGCAAAAAAAATCTTAAATTTTCCCCACCGTCAAATGAGTAAGGCTTCAGTTTTTTTCTCCCAATAATAATGAGGCTAGGGTTAACATTTTACGGCGGATTATTTCAAACGATTCTGTTTATTTTCTTAATGTTTGATGCATTTAAAATTAAACATTGTTAATTAATCGATCTTTCAGATTCATTCTGAAGTACTTTTGAATTAAAATAAAACAGAATAAAGGAAATTATAAAATTTCTAATCCGCATAGCGTTACCCCAACTGGCGTAGAAAAAATCACGTATTTGCGTTACGTAACTGGCGTTGAAAATTCACGCACGTGTTCTGAATTCCGCATTATGTTGACAATTATTATCAACGGATGCGGACTGGATTTAAATTATTTTTAGGTTCGTTGTATGCTTTTGTAATTAAAATGTATTTATGTTAGTTATATATTTTTTGTATATGCTTATAGTTTTAAGTACATAGTTTTTTAAGTAGTTTTTTTAAAACCTGTTTTCAACCGTTTATTTTAAACGATTCGTTTTATTTTCTTAGTGTTTGATGCATTAAAAATTAAACATTGTTAATGAATCTATCTGCTCATAATGAATCTTAGAAAATTTTGTTGACAAATTCTTGAGATATTACATAAAAAAAGATATTCTTTAGTGCCTATAAAGTTTAAACGCTGAGTGACTATTTTCAGTAATCAGATTATAAAAGAATGCTTTGTTTCAGTAAAAAATAATATTATATTAATTGAAGATTAATTCTTTCCTTTAATTGAAATGCTTTAATTAATGCTTTCACTTTAATTGAAAGCATAAATTCTACGGGTGCTAACAGAAAATTAGAGAGATACATATTACGTTATGACTGAAGGCCTTTATAATATTATGAATGAATTATATGGCAATCAAAATTTGAAGTTTTAAAATATTTTGATGAAGAAGCTATTAAAGTAGGAATTGCATAAAATATTTAATTATTAAAATTTTAACGGACATTAAGATTGGCGAACCGGCTGGTCGCCAAAGGCGGCTAGTCTTTTAATAAATTTTGCACAAAAGAAAAAAAACCCATTTCCTTTTCCAACTTTATTGCTTATGGCAAAGCAGGAAGTTATAATATCGAATAAAAAGGCTTTTGTAGTGTAAAAGTTTATCATATATCTTTATTTTGGTGTAAATTTTGAACCGAGGCTGATTTTATATTAAAATCTCGATTTCAAGCAGAGTGTTAAGGAATTTTACCAATAAGTTTGGATTGGTGAACCAAGATCTGTTAAAAATTATTGAACTAAAAAGCGTTATATTTTCGAATTATTGACGCAATATAAGCTAATAATCTGAACCATCTCATTTGGTTCAAATATCCGCTGTTTTGTACTTATTAAATACAAAGTTGGGTGTCAAAAATCCTCTCCCACCGATTATGACAATGCATATCAATTTGAAAAGATAAGTATGAAATATAGGTCAAATGTTATGACCAAAATTTTATTACGATTCAAAATAGTCTTCGAGTTGTTTCAGAAAGAGTCTTTGATCTTGCTATAAATGTTAAGAAGTCACGAATTATTCAATTCCTTTTTATTCAGCAGTATATTGTATCTGAAGTAAATTCTTTCTGAAAATTTAAGTTATTCTTTCTAAAAAAACTGCCCAATAATTTATAACATTATAGGACAACAGATTTAAGTTATAATAAAGAATTAATTGCTAAATTGAATTATTGTTATATAAAACACATTGACAATATTTTTTTAAATCTATTTTATTGTGAAACATTGTTTTTCGTATTCTTAGTAGTTAGAGAAAAGTGCAACTAAAATTAACACATTTAAGCAGACATCTGTCATGTGTTACAAAAGTAAAACTCGAACCAGAAAGATGTGATCATCCCGATACATCGAATAATCCAAACCTATTTAAGTCAAAAACATCTTTTGCACTCTGATCATGCACCACTTAGTAATAAATGCAACTGTATTTTTATTGTTAAACATATTATGTGTGTATGCAAAGATTTTAGTACTCGACGACAAGTTCATTTCGCCGCGACTGTTTTTAATTTATATATATTTTAGGTGATAACCTTTAATGAAATATTTTGCCTTTTTAAAAGATATCAATAAAACTGATGTAAAATATGAATATCTTTTTACAGTGTTTAAATTTTTAACACGGAAACCATGTCTAATGAATGTTTGGTATTGAATGGCCAAATATGGCACTTGAATTATAAAACCAAACCAAACCAACCACATTTAAGCGATGATATTTTTGAGCGTATAAAATAAATTATACATATTTAAATACTTTTATCTTCTAAAAATAATTTTAAAAACATAGCTTTAAATTTAAATATAATACAATTAATACAACATTAAGTAATTGGGCACTAAATCCGAAATACACTGCAGTTGTTTTTGCAAAACATTAAAAAAAATTGAGAAATTATATTTCCCAAATAAAATCAAGTAGAAATAGTCCATTATCAAACAGAAATTGCTTTGATTAATCTTTTATTAACATAAATTTTTGCAATATTGAACAAAGCTTTTATAAAATTTTTGATTTATAATTGTATTACTCTTTTAATGACTTATCTTTTATTTTATAATTATATTTTATATAAAGATAATTATCTTAATGATTTGCCATATTCGAGTATTTGTGCAATTATACATTTTATTTTGTAAAAAATTCTTGTTTGTATTGCATATTTCCCCACTTGTAATAATATTTATTATTAATACTATTTAGTATTAATAAAATGAAAATTGATTCATCACCACGAAAAAATATTTTTTGAAGACTTTCTACCATTTTTTGTCCATTAAAATTTGCATCTGTGACTATTTTTCGTTTGAAAACTTTTTCATTATCGTCTTACATCATTATCATGTATATCAAAAAACCTATATGTAAATCAAAAAACTTCGAACCTCAAACTGATATTAATCTTTATCAAATTAGGGATTTCCTGCCCAAGGAATTAATGAGAATACTAATTACGCAACAGTTTTGAGTAAAAAATATCAAAGTTTGAACCCCTGGCACATTGCAAATTTCAAACGAATTTAGTAGAGATGATTTTCTACCTCATTTAGGAATTTTTCACGAGAATAAATGATAATGGAAACGCCTCATAAATTCTGATTAAATCTAAATTGACTTGGTGCCTGTCCATTATTTTAGAGTTCTCCAAAAGCATAATGGATAAAGTAGGATGCATTGAAGGGCACAAACAAAAACAGGAAAATTTTGCAAACGATACCACAATTTTCTCCCCAAATTTTAGAATAAATTGAATTTAAATAAAATTGGTTTTCAACTTGGAACTTAAATTTTGGGAAATTTTATCGTTTTTTAAATGGGATAATCGGAAGTAGTTGATTATTTTGTTAAATATATATTTTTATTTTATAATTTATTTAAGGCAATAATTTAATCATTATTAGATTTATTAAACTGATCGTTAAATTACCTTCACTTAAATAGTGGTTATAAGGTTATCAAAACTATTCATTGTTGTTAGTAAAATATTTGACCAATAAATTAATAATTTTAAACTATTAAATCATTATAACATTAATTTACCGCATTGTCCTCAATCAGTAGCATATGTTACCTATAAATGATAACAAAAATATCACTATTGGAATGAAAACACAAAATTCTTCAAAATAGTAGTTGAAGATATATATATATATATATATATATATATATATATATATATATATATATATATATATATATATATATATATATATATATATATATATATATATATATATTATGCAGAGTGAACTGAATTTTTATGTAGATATGTGAGTATCTGAAAAAAAAAAGAAGCGAATCTAGTACTATTGTTGTCAAAATGCTATTTATTTCTTCAATGTGGCATGTCTTGGGTTTAGCTTCGTCCTATGATGAAGAGAATCCTCCTTGAAGTTAGAATACCTTGTTTCTTTCAAAAACCATTTTTTTTAATAAGCTGTAGTTTCGCCAGATGATAATCTTTTGGTGATTTATTATTTTTAAAAAAATCCATTTTTATCATCTGTTGTAAATTATAGATAATGATTTTTCTGTAGATTTATATTTTATTATTAATATAAATATTATCTTATTAATATTTTCGAAAGGTAAAAATTTCTTAGTCTCTAAAAGAGTCGCTGACATAACCTCGTTTCTTCACTTGGAAATTAGCACCCTCAACATAGAAAAATAAATGGCTGGACATATATTTTAGACACGACTGACAATTTATTTACCACCCTGATGTAATGTGGAGATTTATGACGAAACTAAACCCGCAGATTCACGATCGTATCATTTCATTTCTTGTCAATGCGAAAACCCTGTCAAAATTAGCATGGCATTAACTGAAAAGTTGGATGTACAACCTGTGATAATATCCTGTAACTACAATAGGAAGGATGGTGATTTGACACGATGAAAGTCCATTGAATGGTTTGGATTACACAATCACTGAGATAAAAGAAATTGATAGGAAACTCTATCCAGAAGGAACAGAAATATTATTTGCAATTACAGGTCAGTTTCTTCGATTTATATGCTGATTTAATTTATTAATAATAAAAAAACTGGGAAGACAATGAAAATTATTCGGAAATGACATATATAAAATGTGTCCTTTCCTCTTAAAATAAGAATTATCAAACATATATACATGTTAAAATGAGAGTTTTCTCCATATATTTATGTTTATTTTATCAAATATGTTTTGTAAGAGCTTTTAAACTGAAACTTTGCACCAATTTCAAAAAATCCTATTCCTTATAACACATAACCTCTAAGTAATCAACTTGTGAAAAAACGAATCGGGGCCTTTCTGAAGTGTTTATTTACAAATTTTTGGCAATAAAATATTGGATTCTAGATGACACATTTTTGTTATCTCCGAGATTTATTTTCCCGAAGCGTACCATCCAAAGCAATTCATACACAAGAAGATGTTTGAAAAAAAAATCTTAAACGTCTAAAAAGTATTATTTACTAGAGAGAAATAAGATTTGAAAATAACTCTGAAAGTTTATGCATTTCGAAGAGATAAAAATAGATTTATTTTCTAACCAACACCCACATCTTTTACTGTTCCATTTCACCAGCGATCCCTCTCTGGATTCAGTAAAATATTTCTTTTTAGAGGCATTTTAAAACCTACGCACCAATCAGGGAGTACAGTTATGTGAGGGATCTTTCTAAAAATAGTGTCAGAAAGAAAGTCTGTTCAAATTTTACAAGAAACCTTCTTCCAGGAAAATACGCTTGAAAGTGGGCATTGTCAATGCTGAGTAGGTGGGGGAGAGCCTTTTTTAACTTTGGAAGTGGAAGTTAGTATTCTGTTAAATTCGTTATTGTTTTGTTACAGTTGCTATTAAAAATACGGGGTAAGTATTGTCATAATCACCAAATTTGATCCCTTGATTTTGATGAGTTTTCTTGCTATAGATTTCCTTGAATCCGGAAAAAAAATGTTTTAGGAAATTGTCCGTCTCTATGCATGATATTTAAATAAAAAGAATGAAAAAGGATAATGAAATACCATATATGGTTTATAGCTAAAAATTGAAGACTTTTTTGTAAAGCTAAACGGAATATACAGTTTCAGAGATAACCTCAAGTCATTCTAAATTTTTGTATACCTGTTTGCGCTATAAATTGTGAATTAAGAACACAAGATGCTTGAAATGCAGCATATACGGCATTATTAATAGAACTGTATGCCTATTAAAATGCATAAAACTGAAATACATCAATTTTAGCAAGTAACATTGACACCAAAATTATACACTTTAACTGGGTCAAATGGATCAAAGAGGTACAACTCCTAAAACCTATTTAAAAACCAGATTAATAAAATAAAAGTTTACGTAGAAATTATCAGCAATAGTATATGCCTAGTAGTTAATCAGTTGGTAAAGAAATTCAGAATATCTTTAATGGATTTTTAAAAAATTAAAATGAATTTTGTCACCTTAATAAAATAGTAATAGTATCACCTTAATAATAAAAATTAGTCATTTTCAAAAATATAAACAAAGATTTGGGAATGATCAAAACAAAACTTCAATTTATAATGCATGACTTATATCAACCTTGAAATATATTTTTAGAAACTGAACATTAATAAAAAAGGCGATATTGAATGTGAAAATTGAACAAATCAGGAATTTCCTCTATAAAGAACGGGATCAAAATTCGGGTTAGAATATTCTAATTGATATAAAAGGCGGGTGCCTTAAAAATTGAACTTTCTTGAATAATATATTATTCCATATAATTATATCTAAGGCAAAGTTTATCAAATGCGTGTACGCGCAATAAATCGAAATGAATCATACTGCTATGACATGCTTTCCACCAGGATCATCTTTTATATACAGGATGTACAAAAACAAAGTGGAACAAGATTTTATTTACCTAAATATTGTATCTAACCGTACATTTCCAATTTTAAAATTGTTTCATTAAATAACATGTGAAATTGAACAAAAACGCTTGGGGGCTTGTGGTGATGGATAATATAAAGTAAAGAGAATGAAATTGTTATATATTCCATATAGGGTGAAAATATCGGTCAATAAAATGTCTTTCATTCATATAGGGTGAAAATATCGGTCAATAAAATGTCTTTCATTCATATAGGGTGAAAATATCGGTCAATAAAATGTCTTTCATTCATATAGGGTGAAAATATCGGTCAATAAAATGTCTTTCATTCATATAGGGTGAAAATATCGGTCAATAAAATGTCTTTCATTCATATAGGGTGAAAATATCGGTCAATAAAATGTCTTTCATTCATATAGGGTGAAAATATCGGTTAATAAAATGTCTTTCATTTCATGTCATTAACACACACACACACACAAATTCACATTCCTATCTATAATACTTGGTAAGATATACTTATTTTTAAGTTTAGAAGAAATAATCACACATTTAGATGAAAACATTTAATTCAGAAATGCAATTTTTTTCAATACAGAGAAACTGTGGTATGTAAATATTTGTCTAGTTATACTTCATCCAATCCTCATGACTTCAAATAAATTTACTAATCAAGAATAATGTTTCTCACTTCGATTGTAAAAAGAAAGCAATAAAAACTTGAGAAACTAAACATTGAAGATATATAAAAAACATACAGGAATGCTTAGCAGAAAAATAAAGTTCTAAATTGCTGACACTTTCTAAAAGAATGAAGAGTGCTTTCTAAAATAATGATATATTCCAATAATAAGGGACGTTTGGAAATACTGACAGTTTGATGCAAGTAATCGTAATGCTGACCTAATGGTCGAAGAATACAAATGTCGTTTTCCATTTTATTTGCAACCGTTTAGGAAGTAGGCTTAAAGAATTGTATAACGATTACAAGCTGACGAATCCTTACTTCCCATGAGACGGACTAGAAAAACCAATTTAAAATAAATGAATCAAATCTTTAAAAAAAATTGTATTTGAATACAGGTTACAATTTTTTTTTTTTTTTTTGCTGAAACTTATTTCAAGTAAGTAAACATATTTCAAGTAATACCACGTTACTAAATTTAATAAATAAAAAAAATGAGCTAAAAAGATAAAGAAAGAAATAATTAAAAGAATGAATACTATAAGAAAAATATCATAACATTCGTAAAATATGAAAAAAAAAATATATTATTTCCGTTGACTGTCAAATCTTAATAAACTATTATTGTATTAAACCAACACTCTACCTTTTCAAAATATTTCAATCTCTAAAATCCAATTTTTATTTAAATCTGAAAATAAATTTTCAACACCTATTCATTGCAATTACATTCATAAACAAATCCTACCGAGAAAGTCTGCTTGTTAATATGATAATATGAGAAAAATAGAAGTGAAATAGTGTGGTGAAGATTTTATAAAAGAAAGATTTTTACTTTTCAATAAAACTTCCAGCGTCATTCCTTTTTAAAAACCTTCTTTATTAATAAAATCCTTTGGTAATCGAGAAATCTTTGTTAAATATTTTTTTCTTCTTTTTGCTTGTAATTATACATCTGCCCATCATCTTGTTGAAGGATATTAAGAAAATTCTTCCTTTCAGCGGAAACGAGTTAAGTGTTTAAATTAAGGGCCATTCTTTCATTTAATTTATTCGGGCATCTTCTAAACCAGTCTTCTGATAACTCTTATCTATCAAAGATAATTATTACTGTCTTTTAAATTTCAAATTAAAAGAAGGAATTCTAATTATTTCAATAAAATAGGGGAATCCAAATTTGTTTTGTTATATTTTAGGTAATATCAATTCGAAAAATCATTTGTGCATTTTGTTTTCATTAAGGAGATAGTGGATTTTATTAGGCACTTTTGCGAATAATTCATTTAGTGTTATGGATTTTTTATGCATATGTATCAAAGTATAAATGCCAAATTAAAAAAAAATTAATATCCAATCTGTTATTTTTTAGAAATTAAAAAATATATATAATTTAAAAAAAAATAATATATATTTAATTATAATATTAATTTTAATTTTTTTCTCATTAACCATATAAATTTTTGGAACAAAACCATGTATAATTTTGTTATTCCAGTTAATTGCTTATTTTTTAGAAAATTAATGCACACAAACTAAATTTTAATAATTGTTTTTTATGAATTAAAATTTACTTTTAACTATTTAAAAAAACGAAATATAAAATGCATACCCTATTTTTCTTTAAAGTTTAACCGAAATCTTTATTATCAATCTTATTTAATTCTTGCTAGAAATAAGACAACTGGAAATTTTAATTTTAGATAATTAAATTATCTATAATTTTATTATCCTTTTGAAGAAAGTCATTAAAATTACTTTTTTTCTGTAGGTTCTTCAAATATTCATTTTATTGAACAATACATTTTTATAAAAATATTTCAGTTCAATATGAACATATATTTTAGGTGATGAAACCATAAAATAAAGTTTCATGTTTTTTGCTTTGCTTTATTTAAAGTCTATTATCCATTTAAAAAGCGTCATCTCTCGGTTCTATTGGCTAAAATTTTATTGCTTAGTAGTTACTTTGAGCAAAAAGTAAAATTAATTAATCAAATTGCAGAATGTACACCTCGTTTCCAGCAAAAAAATTATAGCAACTATTAATTTTAATCATAATTGAAAAATTAAAACAGTCACAATTTTTATAAGAATTATTGACTTTAATTATCAGAAAAACATAAAGTAATATTTCAAAGAGTTTTTTTTCTTATGATTTTGAGACTAATATTATTAGTCTTTTAGATAAAACGAACTGGGAAATAAATTTACTTTTATCTTTCAGATAACTTAACACCATACCATACCACACCACACCTGCGCTTCTTCTCATGTGGCCCCTTTCCGGTTTGGTATAGATGTAGGTGTTCTTTATTAAAAAAAAATTGCACAACAAATACAAGGGAAGAAACAAACAAATGACAAGATACATAAACAAACAATATAACAAGGAATTATAAAAACTAGAATGAAAAATATATTGAGTACAAAAAACTGGATGAATGAGCATTATAATGTAAAGTATGAGTGAAAATATAAAAGAGTTATAAATATGAGTAACTTGAGGGAGGTTAAAGAATAAATTATGAATACATTGCCAGGGGAGTTAAATGGTGTCATAAGAAATTAATAGGATTAATTTAATTGAAACAGTGACAAAAATATAAAAAAAAATTGCTTTTGGTGCAAACAATAATATTTGATAAAACTGACGGAAAAATCACTATTAATAATAAACAGGAATTATGTGTGTTTCCTAGGCCACGGTGGCCTGGTGGTAAGGTCTCAGCTTCGAAACCTGAGTGTTTCAGATTCCAGACCCGATTCCACCGAAGAACCGAGGTGTAAGAATTCCATCGGGGCCAAACGTCCTCACGCTATTGTGGTGTGGAGGTTTGGAGAGAAGAATGGTACCAAATGAGGAGTTGTCCTCGTCATCTGACTGCGGTTCAAAAGTACGAGATCCATCCCAAAATAGCCCTCGAGTTGCTTCAAAACGGGATGTTAATGTAACTAAACCATGCGCGTTTCCGCTCGTAGGATAAACCGTTTGACTACTTTGGAGAATGGAAATGGGTAGTTCCCACCAATTTCCTTAATAACTTTATTTTAAAAAACGAGTGAAGTTGTGAAGTTTACTCACAGGGAAGAAAAAATATAACCGCCTGAAACTGATTTTTTAAAATCCTGAGATAATTACGTGTTGAGATCATATCGGAAATGAAGTCAAATAATCACATCTTTCTCGAATAATTGAAACCGTTAAAGATAAAAGTTAAAAAATAAGGAAGCATTTTTAACATTTATGACGTAAACACTCAAAATAGATATTACCTGTTTACCATCCTTAAAAAATATAATTATAAAAAAATCGATTTCCATTAATTAGAGCTCCATAAAATGTAGGTCAGAAATCTTACATCATTAATATTTTTTTCCTTTCTAACCATTAATGCTCTTGCGACATTTTTTCCCCTTTTTATCTACTAATCCCTTTAAAAAAAATCAACAACGTTTCCAGTTCTCAACGATAAAAGTCCCTTCTTAAATCATTTATAAGTCACAAGACTTGTCACAACAAAAAATGCCCCCCCCCCCCAAAAAAAAAGAGAAAAAAGACCGAATAAAACAAAGATAAGTAAAGACTCGTATATAGCATAAAGGAGAGAATGAAAAAAAACACACCAGGTGATTAATTGCAATTCTAGAAAAGGATGCGGACTTCGAAAGAATATCTAGATTAAACAAATAAGATTTAAGATCAAATTTGATTTCCTTAAGATAAGAACATTGTTACTTTTATCTTGTCAGTATTGACGGATAAGCCAAAAGAATGGTTAGCTGAGGAAAAGGACATTAAAATTATTAAATTATTCGAGCTAAAGACTTTGAGATTGTTCATTTTGTAATTCTTGCTATCATAAAGTTCTTTAGTTATTTTTGATGTTATTTAGTGACAAAAAAAAAAGAGTATCTATTGCAAATGTTCCATTCTTCATAAATAATTGAATTGAACAGTATTTCCTTTGAAGGACTTCTACCTCTAAGGTTTGACAAAGATTGCTTTAAATATTAAAACTTCTTTTCTAGGAATTGTTTGTAACTTCAAATCAGCTTGTTTTAGAGTAACTCCTACTACTAAAGGCAAATTAACAGATACTATACAAGATAATAATAGAGTCCGCATATGGCCCTATTTCCATATGCCAGGGTTTCTGAACTACGACGTTAAATTTAAAGTGTTCTATGCCAACAGATGTTAAAAGAATGGTTAGAAATTCAAGACTCACTGAAAAGTCGAGACCTATATAGCGCGACATAATGGCTTAAATTATGACTGGGTTGAGAATATAGCATTGAAATGCATAATAATCTACTGCTTCATTCATAACTCTTTAAATGAATAATGTATGTAACATATTATTTTGGTTGAAGCAGAGTGCAGGTTTGAAGACATAGACGAGACGTTGTATTTTTAATTTCGTTTTATTCTCTTTAATATCCATTTCGGGAAAGAAATTTTTTTTCAAGCAGACGCCATGCGTCACAAAAGCAGAAGTAAGAAAAAAGCGCGAAACAAATGATCACTAGTCTTATATAACATAGGATTTCCGGACACGCGCCGATGGAATATATGATTTCACCTCTGACAAGGGCAAAGAAAGTTTCACTTTCATTTGATAAGTAGTACTGATGGCGCATTAGTTTTACAGAGGAATTAGCTAAACCGAAAGTGGAATTGGATCACGAAATAAGAGAATATTTTTAGAATGAAGTTACTATGGGCTAAATTAAGATAAAATCTTGGAAATTAATTAAATGGAAATTAGAATTAAAATATCATTACATGTATATATGCTTGAATAAGGAAATTGAAATAGTAATTGATAAATATTGAAAAGAAAGATTCCATTTTTTTCATATAAAACTGAAACATTTTTTTTTGTATATAGTGACAATTTAACATAAATAATCTGTAAATTAAAGAATTCTTTGTTTTTATTAAATTGTCAACATGAGTGTAATATAGGGAAAATAAACTTTTATCAAAATATATAAGCAAATTGTATTGGCTAATTTACCTTCTAAGTTTTAACTAAATGTTACATCACAGTAAAATTTAAACTGAAAAATTGAGTGTTTTTATATGAATAAAAATCTGTACAACAAAATTTATTAAGACTACAATGAAGGGTAGTAAAATTTAAATGAGAAACATTAATTTTTTTAAATATAATTTTTTAAATATTATATCACTTGATAAATTTCACTCTTACAGCCGCTTGTCCATGAATCGAATGTTTTCTCAATTTATCTTATGTCGATGGTACATGCATATTATCCTTCTATGATTAATATTTCTTTTGCATATATAGTGTATTATTATGATAATTTCCCTTGCTTTATAAAGGTAAAAAAAATTATTTACTGAAAAATAAATTCGACTTTTAAAACTAATAAAAGATAAAATAAATTTTTATTTAACAAATAAACTTCACTATTTTTCATTTTTATTGATAATATTGCACATGAATTTTTTTAAATGGTATATGTATTAAATTATATAGATGTAATAAAATCGTAAGAGGCTAAAAAAATGTAAAGATTGCGAAAAAAATTACTTTTTTATTTTTAGAAAATTTAGTTAATATAGCAGCTTAAACTTCGTGTGAATTTTAATAAATGTAAAAAATAATTATTTTATCCGTCTTTTATAATTCCTTTGTATTAAATTTATTTTTATAAAGAAATAGAATGCGCTTGTATTCAAATTTATTAACTTTAATGTCTATAAATATTGCGATATATCTATATTCGATCTATTAATCCTTCTATTAATTTTTAAAAATTCAATTTGACTCATTCATTATTTTTCAAATATATTATAAAACCAATCTATTTCTATTTCAGAAAAGTCTTCTATGACCTTTTCGGAAACCACAGAAAATACTGTTTTATTTTGCTAAAGAAAACCCTAACGCAATCTATGCGAAGCATATCTTTTCTATTTTCTCGTAAAAAAAAAGTCTGAAGTGCATACTAAAGCGCGAATTCGAAGAGTCACCGAGAATTTTTATTTCGCTACAAAACAACTTCCAATCCCAGAAAAGAAACTTTTTTCGAACAGCAGAGATTTTTAATGCACTTTATTCGATAAATATTTTACGCTCATGCCGCATAAAAGGTCAGCAGTTTTCAAGTTTTGTATTCTGTGGTTCCTGCAGATTCGGTTCTCATATAAAACAAGATTGAATCGAGACGGGATTAAAGTAAACAATATAATTTGTGTTTTTGAAGCAGTAATTATGATGCATTTACTTGTTTAAACATATTATTGAAAAATATTTTTTTTTTCGTATCATACTATTATACTGTCTTGTCTTATTTTTTACTTTCTCGTATACATAATTACAGTGAAAAAAAAGTAATTGTCAAAAAATTTGAACTCAAATTTTTTAAGAATCGCCACGTTTTAGTTCGAAAACCACAATTTTGAGAAATATCCGTCTATTTCTTACAAATATAACTGAAAAATGCTTTGAGTTTGACGATAAAAATTCATATTTCTATCAAATTTTGACTAAAATGTCTCCACAAAAAGTCAATCTGTCCGAATATAAGTTAGCACAAAAATTATAAAACAAAGAGGGCTAGATATTTAAAATTCGGCGTCCCAATTTAACATCTATAGTGTAAACACTTGTCAAATTTTGTGCCAAATTCAAATACAAATTGACTGTCTTTCGATTTGTATTTTGAAAACCATGTAAACGTGACAATTCAAAATCAAAAGGACCTAAATATATAAAATTTGGCATGAGATGAGACACAAGTGCAGTTTTGTGACAAATTTTTGTTTCAATCGGTAGAGAAAAATGTCTAAAATTCGAATACAAAAATAAAAATTCGAAATTTTACAGGTCTCGATATTGGATCGAGACCTGTAAAGTCTCGATCCAATAAAAGGTAGCGTTATGATCAAATTCTTTATTTACAGCTTTATTTACATAAATTTACAGTTCATCATCTAGGTTAAATGAGTTCTAGGTTAAATGATTTTTATTCGACACAACAAGGATAGTTGCTCGAATACTTCAGAGAAACCTCTTAAGAAAACAGCTAGACGACTCGTAGCGTTCTCGCAAACAGGCGTAGCTCCAGGGATCCACCGAATCTTTTCGGGTGGAATTCTAGTCGGACACTCCGCTTTCTGCCTCAGTGTCCACGATCCTTCTCTTCCAATCTCCTCGCACTTTTATCCTGTTCCCACCCTCATTCACATCGGACCATTTTCCCGGTTATCCAATAATCGTTCAGCAACAACTTCACTGGTCTACCGTCGACCGTGGGAATGCGTTGGGGAGCCACCCTCCACAATGTAAAGAATGCAGGTTTACATCTGTTTCAAATACAATGCAGGTGGGGTCCCTTATCTGGTCTCGCACTACTTGCCCAGATGTCCTTACTTTAAAGGGGTTGACCACCTGGCACTTCTGGAAGCACTTACACTGCGGTAGGGCGTCGCCATTGCTGATATTGCTATCTGGATACTAATTATGGAACGTGGGAAAAGAAACGTCACCATGGTCAAACAGGGAAGAAGCTGAATCATTACACCACTAACGCATACCAGGGATTAAATCGCAAAACAACTCGTCAAGGATAACACTATAGATTTATTAAAAATGCTGAATTCACACCAAACATTAATATTCCGTAACTATTGTACGTCGTTGTCATGTAAGGCTTTCTTTGCCACGATATATTATTAGAGAATGTGGTAGAAATTTTTAGGGATATCACTTCCGTTCGTTTCCATTTTTATATGGAGAGCGAAAAAACTCGAACCGTAAAAAAAAATTCGATTTTGAGAGTCCTCCACTCTTCATGTCTTCCTTAATCCGAAAAACATATTTTTAGAACTTTGTTAGGTAATCTCTAAGTGACAAAGATATCTCGAAACTTTCTTGAACATTTTTAATGAGATCTAGTAATTTATCTTTACATAAAATTTGTAGATTTTTGTCAAATGTTGAACAAACTCCTTTAACAAGTTTGTCTGTCTCAATGTCAAATGAATACGACAGCTACAAAACGTAAACATATAAATAAATTTTGTACAGTTTCTGCGTCTAAAATATTGATCAATTATAAATTTGGTGTCAAAATTTTCCGACAAAAAATACCAATCATTTTCCGGTTTGAACATGGATATGCAAGTAAATGCAATTACTGAAATTGAAATTTATGGAGCGCTGCTTGTATAACTGTAATTGTGCTCAAAATTTGGTTTCAATTTATCTACAAAAATACCTTAAAAATGCCTATTTAATTTTCTTTACTAAATTACGAAGAAATAAATTTTCAAAATCGGGACTTTGGAAAATAGAAATCTGAGCATTCGTGGCATTCAGTTTTTGATTGACGACAGGAGGTAAAACTGTTTATTAGAAAATTTGATAGACCACTTCCATTGGTTTTACAATTAATATTGTTAAAACCCGTCATTCAAAGAGAATTGCTTTACAGTTTTATTCCCAGCACATATTTAAATAATTACCAAAATAATCAGCGAAGCTTGAGTAGCCTTTCGAAATCTTTCTCGCTCACACCATAAGTGTTGCTTTCCTCTCTTCCCCCCACTTGAAATTGTAGACCACGGTCATAAATACCAAAATAACTCAAACTTTTATTTTGGAAATTCCACACATGAGAGTTGTATACTTTGTAGCAACTGTAAATGCCAAATGTAGAAAATACAGTGGCTCCCAAAATTGAGTATACACTATGATCTTTCTTCTTTAATTTTATTCTTTTTGATCTTAACATTCCTATTTATGGCTAATATTTATAAGAACGACAAAATATACATTAACAAAAATATTAGGCTGAAAAACGAAACGGAGGAATCAATAATATATTTATTTTTTTGCAGTAATTTTTATGTCAAAGTTACAAATTCCAAAGTCACAAAATTGAGTATACATCTAGCAAAATCTGTCAACAAAAAGAGAGAAAGATAAATTAATATTTTGTTGCATATCCTTTTGCATTTAGAACAGCTTGTAAACGTTGTGGCATTGAGTTGACAAGAATTTGAGTTGTTTCGCCGGATATTTTCGACCATTCCTCTTGTAATACTCTTTTTAAGTGTTCCTTGCCCCTAATATTGTGTTTTTGAACCGATTTTCCTAATTTTGCCCACACATTTTCCATCACATTAAGATCTGGAGATTGAGGAGGGGTGTGCAATTGCAATTTACAATTATACAACAATCATTACTTAACTATTTTAGCTGTATGCTTCGGGTCATTATCTTGTTGAAACAGAAAGCTTGACCCTAAACCCAAATTCTGGGCACTTTGTTTTAAATTGTTCTTTAATATATTCAAATATTTGATTTTGTCCATGATTCCATCAATGAAAACTAAATTTCCCACTCCTTTTGCAGACACACAGCCCCATACAAGAAATGAACCACCTCCATGCTTGACAGAAGCATTGGTGTTTTTAGGAAGAAGTTCAGAATTAGGCTTTCGCCTAATATAACATCGACCATTACTACCAAAAACATTGAACTTACTTCGTCACTGAATATTACTTGATTCCAGAAGTCCGGAGGTTTTGAAATATGACTTTTAGCAAATGAAATTCTTTTCTCTCCATTTACTTTGGAAATGAATGGTTTTGTTCTGGCTACGGGACCATTATAATTTGCTTTTCAGATTACTCTTTGAATTGTTTCTGCAGAAACACACTTTCCAATTGTTCTTGAAGTTAATGTAGCAATTTTTGTAGCATTCACCTTAGGATAGTTTGCTACCTCTCGAATAACTCTTCTCTTGGTCGTGACACTGAGGATTTCTTTTCTTACTCTTCCAGGTTTATTAATAATTGGCTATACATTTTATACTTCTGGATAATTTTTTGAACGCATCCGTGACTGAATTGAATTTTCCTTACAATTTCTCGCAGAGATTTACCATCTTCAGACAATCGAATAACAAGTTTCCGAATTTCAAAATTTCTCATTTCTGGAGCTCATTATGATAACCAAAACGTTTGCTTTCGCTTGGAAATCAATGATTGCCAATTAAAGTAGCAAAACTATTTTAGTTATTTATTTGAAAATAAATAATAGTAGTCAAGTCGCATACTTTATAAAATGTATACTCAATTTTGTGACTTTGGAATTTGTAACTTTGACATAAAAATTACTGTAATAAAATTATTATTGATTTCTCCGTTTTGTTTTTTAGCCTAATACTTTCGTTAATGTATATTTTGTCGTTCTTATAAATATTAGCCATAAATAGGAATGTTATGATCAAAAAGAATAAAATTAAAGGAGAAAGAGTATAGTGTAGACTCAATTTTGGGAGCCACTGTATATAGCACTGGCAAAAAATAATCATGAAATGACAACCTTTGGTGTCAATTTAGCGCTCGATATTTGTTCATTTATTAATCGCAATGCCAAATCGATGGCCTTGCGACTCATAATCAAGCAGTTGAAAATTGAATATGATGTAAAAATTATTTTAAAATTTGTTCCAAAACTTTTAAGAATGCTCAGTGTAATTTTATTATAATTTTAACTTATATTTCTTTTTATCTGGAAATATTTAGACTACAATTTAGATGTATAACTCAAACCAAAAAAATACTTTTGAAATATTAAATAAAATAATTTGATATTGCTTTGGTGAGCTTATTTTTTATTTATCCTCGAATGAAATAGTGGTTGTGAAAATTTAATGAATATATAGTATTTATTTTTACGGAAACTGATATAAACGCGGGAAAATATGATGTCCGGTTATACTTATATAAAGTTTCCTATTATGCTTTAAAAATTATCTAAAAGGAGATGTTTTTAAAGAATTAATAGCTTTTTTATGTGAAGTTCAAAAATTGTCCTGAAAAATGCTAGAATCTAAAAAGCATTCAACATTCTTGAGCAGTTAAAAAAATTTTTAGGGTATGGAAAATTTAAATTTACTTTTCGTTTCGAAGGAAGAACGTGAAATACATTTTTACCTTCAGTTAAATTCGGAGTGAACATTTTTTAAGGAAATTTAATGTTTGCGGAACAGAATACGAGTCTGAAAACATCACTTAGTCTCATTAAAATAGTATTCATAAATATAATCAGATTCATAAATATTTAATTATTAATAACATTGATTTATATAAAAGTGTGATTTTTAATGCCGATAAAGAGCTGATATAAGTTCTTTATTTTATATTTATTGAATCCGTTATTTTTAATAACGATTATTTGCATTTTTCTTTTTTATATTATCAATCAAAAAGAGAAACCTTCTTATAAACATCTTCCTCAAAACCTTTTCCGATTTAAAAGCCAGACATATTACTTTATAATTTTTTGTTAGTCTGTTTATTTGATAATAAAAAAGTTTTGCATCCTTTCACTCGCTTAGCGTAGCATATAAAATTTGTATTATTCATACTTTAAGTTTTAAAATTATCTTTATTTTTTAACAATATTTTTGTTGCAGTATAACGAAATAAAGAAATTATTCTCTTTTTCAAAGAAAATCTTTAATGTGAAAGAAATGAAGTGAAAAGTGCATTTATTTCAATTATTATGATTAAAATTATCATTTCTCTTTATTCACATAATTATTCTTCAATTTATTTATTTCTTTTATTTATTCAGTTTTTAAGCATACGATTTTTATTTTTATTATTAAAATTTTCAAATAGTCTTTCGTATAAAAAGTTCTGTATTATTAAGAGACAATCTCTTTTGAATTCATTTCATTAACTTAGTCAATGTAAGGATTTATTCCAGTGCTCGATATAAATGACACTAACAGAATCCGATGGTGTTTAAATTAGGAATGTTTAAAAGAATCGTCTACTTTAATTAATGTTTATTTGGGTTGAATGCTGCATCGGAGGATTAAAGATCGCGTTTTCTTAATTGAAATATCCGAGACGAAAGATTATCATTTGAAAGTTTCACAGCAGTTCAAATAATTAGTGCCATGTTATTTACATTATTTACAAATGTATAAAAAAATTCTTTGCGTTTTTTTTCACTTAAACAAAGTTTGAATGTTAATAAATGGAATCATTTTTTTTCAGAAAGATTATTGGAGTATAGTTCTATATATATAAAATGATACTGTATTAAGTGGAATAAATGCTATTGTTAACAATTTTGTAAATGGAAACTTGGATACAGCCTTATAATCTAAATTCTTAGTAAACTGTTAATAAATGATAAATTGGACCACTAGAAAATTATAAGTGAGTATTTTCTTGAGTTGATAATATTGTTCTAGTTATTTCCGTTTGAATTATTTTGATATAAAATTCTTCCAAAAAATTCCAATAATTCCTTCTGATCTAAACATTTATTTATTTTTCCTTGATCTATAAATTTATTTCTTTTCCATGCATTCGTTTTTCTTTTTCCATTTTTTTTTCAAAATTTATTTTTCATTCGATGAGATAATAGGATTCAGCAGTTTCTGTCAATTCAATAATGAGCAATAATCTAGCATAAAAAAGGAATAATTAACATTTTTGTACTGCAGCAATATTATTAATATTAAATGCAATTTTCTAGATATATTCATTTTTTAACTAAGATCAACATTTTTATGGTATGATCCACGTTGAACCACTTTTAAGTTTGGTAATAACACCACAATAAAAAATTTGATATTGTCAGATATTTTGTCATATTAACTCTAGAACGCATGACTTTATTTTTTCCCCAGAAGCGTATGTGTTTTGAATAGTTACAGAAAATTTAGTATAATTATTTTTAAAAATTTAATTTTTCTTTCGTGAAATTAAAAGAAAAAATTAATGCGTCAAATATTGAACACTATGAATTGATCAAAATCCCATCGACACAAATCTCATTATAAAAAGTCTGTACTAAAATAAAAGTCCTGTTTTGACAATATATTTTTATAATATTAAAATAAAAATGTTTTGATAGTATTTTTAACGGTAGAACTATTCATACAATAGACATCTTAGTATTTTCCCAAGTTTCTAGTTTAATTCTAATAATGAATGCTATTACCATTTATCAATCTTTTCTACAAATATTTATCAAAAAGTATTTGAAAAAGGATTTTCAAACACTTATTGTTGCCCTTTGGAACAGTCACGTGAAGCATATAAATGACGGTAAAAAAAAGTGTATCCTAATGGCTACACGATGCAATGTGGGATTAAATGTATGGAATTAAACTATGACACATGTTTTCTCGCATATCAAATAGTATTTATATTTAAGATCAAGCACTTGTAAGATTCAGTTAAATAATAAGTGTACCAATAATAAACAATATTAAATTCAAATTATCTCATATATAACGTCTAAGTTATTATAAAGCATATATATAACCTTTATTTAATAATTAATTCATTTGAAATTGAAAATGGGTGGTATTTCCGAATCATATATTCTAACACATTAATATTCCTTGACGCATCTTGTCAGATCCTTAGTAATTCTGACGTTTCAAGTCCTCTTCTATCGAAATCCGTTTGACTGAGGTTAACACGCGAAATAATTATTGATGCCTGCCAAGTCCTGTGTGGGTATTAACTGTCCCTTGACATGATTCTCCTTTGTCCTAACCCGACACATGTATGAATATAGCAATTTGGTATCTTTTCCGATGTACGGAATTAATCGGAAATGCATGCCAATATCAGCTCAGTCTGCAGATGTTATATTTGAGGGAAATCAAGATATACATATAGTCTCTATTTGGAATAATATATGATAAATTGTTTAAGGTTTCTGTTCGAGTATGTATAGTTTAATATGGAACATACTAAAAGTTATTAAACAAGATTAGTACTTGGTTGACTGAGTATACAAAAGTTGATTTGTTTTTGTGCTTAGTTTTAGGGTTTTTTTTTGACTATGTAAAAAGTAGGATTAGTAGCATAACTGGTGATTGACTGTGTGAAAAGTATGATTGGTGGCATAACTGGTTATTGACTGTGTGAAAAGTATGATTGGTGGCGTAACTGGTTATTGACCGTGTGAAAAGTATGATTGGTAGCGTAACTGGTGATTGACTGTGTGAAAAGTATGATTGGTAGCGTAACTGGTGATTGACTGTGTGAAAAGTATGATTGGTAGCGTAACTGGTGATTGACTGTGTGAAAAGTATGATTGATTGGTAGCGTAACTGGTGATTGACTGTGTGAAAAGTATGATTGATTGGTAGCGTAACTGGTGATTGACTGTGTGAAAAGTATGATTGATTGGTAGCGTAACTGGTGATTGACTGTGTGAAAAGTATGATTGATTGGTAGCGTAACTGGTGATTGACTGTGTGAAAAGTATGATTGATTGGTAGCGTAACTGGTGATTGACTGTGTGAAAAGTATGATTGATTGGTAGCGTAACTGGTGATTGACTGTGTGAAAAGTATGATTGATTGGTAGCGTAACTGGTGATTGACTGTGTGAAAAGTATGATTGATTGGTAGCGTAACTGGTGATTGACTGTGTGAAAAGTATGATTGATTGGTAGCGTAACTGGTGATTGACTGTGTGAAAAGTATGATTGATTGGTAGCGTAACTGGTGATTGACTGTGTGAAAAGTATGATTGATTGGTAGCGTAACTGGTGATTGACTGTGTGAAAAGTATGATTGATTGGTAGCGTAACTGGTGATTGACTGTGTGAAAAGTATGATTGATTGGTAGCGTAACTGGTGATTGACTGTGTGAAAAGTATGATTGATTGGTAGCGTAACTGGTGATTGACTGTGTGAAAAGTATGATTGATTGGTAGCGTAACTGGTGATTGACTGTGTGAAAAGTATGATTGATTGGTAGCGTAACTGGTGATTGACTGTGTGAAAAGTATGATTGATTGGTAGCGTAACTGGTGATTGACTGCGTGAAAAGTATGATTGATTGGTAGCGTAACTGGTGATTGACTGTATGAAAAGTACGATTGATAGCAAAACTGGTGATTAGGTTAAAGGATATTGTTTCAGAAATCTATCCAAAGGAAAATAAAGGAATTCTTGATAAAGATAAACATTATATTCCAAATAATAAATGAAATGCAAATTATGAACAATAGACGAATTATATTTAACGCTTAGCATTTGTATAAACTCGTAATATAAGTATACAGCAGATCATCAATTCAAAAGTAATTTTTTCGGAGATCACAACTAGAAAGTTCACTCCGCTATCAATGCTGTAAGAAAAGAGAATTTATCTTCTAAATGTTAGCCTTTTGTGTGCATATTTGTTTTCCGAAAAGGTATAGAATGTTCTAGAAGAATCCTGAAATCTCGGATCTCAGTAGAGATACAGGCATGCATCATGCGTTTCTATAACTTTCATTTTTGCTGCCCGAGACCCAAATCCATCGTCAAGACGCTAAACATTCGCCAAATAATTTTACCAAGATCAAAGATTATTAATTTAAAATCTTTTAAGTATACATTAAAATATATGTAAATTTCTCTTCTTCACCAAGACACTAACTGCACAGGGAAGCAATATTTGTAGCAACACGATGCATTCTGAAGAAGCAAACTGTTCATGTACTCTTCACTTTCATCCTTACTTCTTATGCAAAAAGAAAAAAAAGAAAAAAAACCTAATTGTAGAAATATAGTATGATTTCTTGGCTTTGGAATCGAGAAACCTACAAATTCGAAATAACTTCTATTGATTACCTACCATGCATGTGGATTTTAAATCTTCCGCCGTGAATCTGATGTTTTTTTTTGTTGGTAGGCGGGGGTGATATTCTTAACCGTACGCAGCTCAGGATCCATCTTTGCCATCTGATAACGTATTAAAATTACGAGAACCATTCCAAAATAATGCTTATATAATTTCATAAAAGGACGTATATTTATTTAACATAAAAATGAATTTTTCTCTATATTTATAATATATAAATTATTATTATTTTTCCACAAAATATAATGAAAAGTCAAATAGTGCAATTTAAAGATCATACTGACCAAATTGTGAAAGGATTGGGGTAAACTTCAACTGAATGGAGGTTAAAATTTTGGGATATAGGGTACGTTATACTTCAAGAATCGAAGAATTAGGATATTCTATATTTACTGTAATAAATAAGCAATTTCTAGAATTTTAAGTAGAATTTATCTTCAACTATTTCTTATATTTATTTCCTTGATAAATAACTTTTTTTAAATCCCTTTTCTTTTACAAAATAATAAATGAGATCTTTCAAATTATTTGAAGGATCACCGAATGTGTTTCACTATAAAAGTTCATTTGAACTAACGGTACAACCTCCTACAGAAGTAACAGTAGTTTTTGCCCAAATTACCCTAATTAAATAAATAACTGAAATCTTTTCTTGTGAAATATTCATCATCAGGGACTTTAGGAATATATTTTCTTAAGAAGTTTATTGGAAAGTAGGACTACAAGTTATTTGTAGTCTGTAGTTCTACTAGAGCATTTGGAAATGGTTAATTTTGGGAACTATTCTCTTTTCATTTCTTCTGAAACTTCTGGAATAAATCTCAACAATTCCAATACATTGTAAAAATTAAGTTCGTTTACTGTGATTATGAACCCATTTTTCCACAGCGGTGCATTATTAACTTTTCTTTTCTCGTATCCATTATTACCGTTTTATTATATTTTTTTCTGTAATGTGTGTTTATTATTTAAAGTAAAATTTCCGGAAAAGTAAATGTTTGGTATTTATTAGTGTTATAATATTTAGATGAAGCAATACGCTGTTTTCTTTTGATTTAGAATTCATCTTTGATTCTTTCTTTGATTTTGAATAATAGTGAGATTTCTGAGCCGTAAAAGATAACTCCAGTTTTGCTTAGAATCCGGATCATTAAATGAGCGGAACGACAGATAGTCAAAAAATATCGCTAAAAATATGATAGTAGAAAAAACACCGATTCCCTCCCCAAAGGAGGTACGTTTCATCATCAGAAATGTGTCGTCTCTAAAAACAGCGATATCTTGCAACCATAATTAGGATGCTCCACTGAAAGTCATAAGTAAATGAACCAATATCATTTATAAACTATATTTTAAGAAATTTTGAAGAATCAGACGATTATTGAAAATTCTCAGTCCTATAAACTTAATGTTTTAAGATTTAGAATAATTCTGTGATCAAAAAAATATTAGAAACTTTAAAAATTATTATATATTTTATATAAAAATAGCACTAAGGTAATCTAAAATGTCCCTTACGATATATTCATGATATTGTAAAATGTAACACATTGGGAATGTCGAATTGTATCATATTATAATTTTGTTTTAAACCATTTTTCTTATTAATGGGTGTTTCACATGATAGCATGTATCTTTAGAAAACGATTTTTAAACCTTATCGGTGAATAAGCCCGGAATTTTCTGGAGTTAAAATCTTGTTTTGTATTTTATTTTGAGAGTACAAATTACTTTTATTTAATATACAATATCATTTTATAGCCTGAAACTTTTTCTTAAAAATTAGATTATCAATTTAAATGCGAGAATTTTAAACTTTGATAATAATTAATCGTCTCCAGAAGTTATTAATAATTGTTAAATTAGCAGTGCCGATTTTGTTCAGAAATGCTTAAAACCTTAAAGCATTGTAAAATTCTTTTTAAATTATTAAAAGCATTGTCAAAATACTTATTGAGACAAAAGCTAAATTAAAAAATGTTGTTAGTGATTGAAAGTATAAAAAAATGTAATATTTTGGTTACTTTCTAATTACTTGAATTAACACTTTACCGACCGGTAGCGGTTCGAACATACTATGCCATTTCACCGCCGGATAATCCGTCGAATAATCGACGACCGGTTGGTAAGCGCTGAGAACAAAACGTCGATTAATCGACGGCCGGTTCGTAAGCGCTGAGAACAAAACGTCGATTAATCGACGGCCGGTCGGTAAAGTGTTAAGTTTTATATTTTGAAAAAGTGGCAGTTCTTTTTACCCTACCTTGTTTAATAAGTGTTCAAAATTTGGTTGTATTTAGTGCATTTGTTAGGGGAACATATAGAAAACACATTGACATAGCCAAAATAATCTTTATATCAAGAAGGACATTTGGAGAACACATTCAAACCATAATATTCTTTAAACATCAATAATAATGTATGTATGTAATGTACAAGTTTTCATTTTTCAGTTTTCATATTTTTTTCTCAATGAACAAAAGATAATGATTATGAAAATTCGCAAATATGTAATATAGAATTTTAAATCATTTCAATCTCCGAATCATAACGGTTATTAATGTTTTCTAGGATTTTTTAAAATTAATTCCAAGAATATTCCTTTCAGCTGAGTTTTGCTTCTGAAACCAATAACAAACATGATATTTTTCCTACTGCATAAACAAGAAAAGTTATAAAACTTTTATGTCTTCGCCAGAATGTTACATAATAAAATAATTCTTTAATGTTTTCCTTCATAGAGAACTTGGAGCATTTGAAAAAACTTTTCATCCGGTCGAAATACATTAAGTTGCATATGTGCTGAATGCTGTTGATGCTACTTTTCGAAACAAAACGAAATGAAATTCAGATTACAGTCTTGCCTCATCTGTAAGAAAAATAAGAATATTTTACACGCTTAGTTTACTGTCGGATCGTCTTGAGGCAAGAAAGTTTAAAGAAGTTAAAAGCGCTTGTTTGTTGTTTTTATAAATTATATTACCAATTGAATCGCATTATTTTTATAATTTGCCTATAAGTAATCATCACCGCAAGTTATTAACAATTATTGTGAGTGCAGATCTTGCCATGCAGAATTTGTGCTCTAATGTTAAAGAATAAAAGATCTTGAAGTCTCATTTTTTACACATTGTTAAATTATTTCTTAATATTCATTTCTTATCGAGTCATTATTAAGATAAAATTGATAATTGTAAAAAAATAAGGATAGAGTGGTTCAATGTATAAAAAGTCCCAAAACTTTGATTAATGTCTAATTATTCGAATTGATTTTGCATTGGAAAAGGTGATAATACTTTTCCTTTTGCCTTATATAATAAATATGCGAAATTCTATTGCATTCAGTGCATTTGTTTAAGAGGAAATATGGAAACTATATTTATACATGGACATATTTTTTTAAGAATAAAATAATGTTTCAAATAAATTTAGTGGTTTTTTAGCTTTTATATTTTTTCGAATGAATAAAAGATTATAAGACATCTCTCACAAATTCATAATATAAAGTTTTGAATCATTCTGAACTCCGAATCATAATGATTATTAGTTTTTCGAGTTCCAAGAATAGCTATTTCAGCCAAGTTCTACTTTTGCAACCAATAACAAACATACCATTTTCCTACTGTATAAACAGCAAAAGTTATAAAACTTTTATCTCTTCTCCAGAATGTTACCTTGTAAAAGAATTCTTTAATGTTGTTTTTTTCCTCAGAGAACTTGGAGCATTCGCAAAAACTTTTCAGCCGGTCTAAATACATTTAGTTGCATATGTGCTGAATGCTGTTGTTACTTTTCGAAGCAGAACGAAATGAAATTCAGAATTCGGTCTTCCCTCATCTGTAAGAAAAATAAGAATATTTTACCCGCTTAGTTTACTGTCGGAATCGTCTTTAGGCAAGAAAGTTTAAAGAAGTTAGAAGCGCTAGTGATACTCAGAAATACTATGTAGCTTAAGAATAGAGTGTATAAAGAACTTCAGCAGTATGTTTTTTTTCTGTGAAGAAAAGAATACTTTAGAGCATGTTTTTGGATGGCGGATTTTATCAAGTTATCACTTCATGCATAAAAAAAATGTAAAAAAAATGTTATGACAAGTTTATTTTTTGATTAAATTTTCTAGGTATTTTTAATGCATTAAGATTTCAGATTTGAAACATCAATAAAAATATTCTATTTAACCCTTAACTGGGGAGGTGAAATTTTAGGATTTAACTGGGGTGGTGCGGTCTACGAGACCGCATTTCATTTACACTCAAATTAAACTTTTTAATGATTGTATTAGCATGAAAAACTGCCAATAAATTTTGCAGATATTTTTCTTGATATATAGATTGGTTTTAGAAATTTTTCAAAATATATTATCATTGAAAAAAGTAAATGCGTTCGAAGATACGTTTTCTTCTCAAATTACATGTTACAATAAATAATATTCTTGAAAAAGTATATTACTTTTTACTTTTCAAATCATATTTATTTTTTACAGAATATGAAGGTATATAGAAAACAATATAATGTAAAATTCAACATTTATATGAAAAAAAATATGACAATGTGTAAAGTTGGACCTTTTTTTTATCGGCTTGTGTGTTATTCATAGCACGGTTTTCTAGGGCATTTTAAACATACAGGTAAAGAACTAGTATAAAAATCAACCTATAAAGTCTTTATATATATCTCTTGGCATATTAATATATTTTATAAATTTTTCAAAATACATTATCACTAGAAAAATTATGTTTGAGCATACATATCAAAATCAGTTGAATGCGAACTTTCATCGAAAAACTCTTCTGTACAATTATCCTTATCACTAAAATCACTTTCTGCTTCATATAAAAGTGCTTCATAATAGGATCAGTAAACTGGATGATATTTCGGGGCTCAAGTTATAGCACCATCTGCAAAGCCTTGTTTATCACTGGGACACTAACAGGGAGAAACGGTCTTAGAGACCGCGCTCGAAGAAATAACTAAATTATTTTAAAAAGAATCTGCTGAAATCGGTTGAAAAAGTGCACGTGTATTGAAGGTCACAAAACAGGAAGCTACAGGGTCAATCCATTCAATTGAGCTAAAAATAGAATAGGAGTGACAGAAAATCCAACGCTAGCGGTCTCACAGACCGCACGTCCTCAGTTAAGGGTTAATCACCTAAAGGCTTTTAAGCATTGTCTACAAATACCACAACATATTTATCTCAGAGTAATTTTTAATATATAATACAAAAGTTATTAGCAAAGTATGAAGCATAACAATTCTACGAAATAAAATATTTTAAGCTAAGAAATGATATAAAAACCTTCAATGCTTAAGAAATTTATTGGAACTTTTTAAAATAGAAATTAGAAAAAACTAGTGTAACAATAGAACTATAAAGATTACTCATTTAGAAATTACAAGTGTTAATTAACTGTTTAGTGTTAGTTAGCTGCAATCAGTTTGTACGCATCGTAATTGCTTTATATTGCTTTATTTCGCAAATACAATGATAAATTGATTTATAAGGGAAAATGAAAATAGTTATTTTTTACATAACGACTATATTAAATCCCTAATACTTATTTTATAAGCCTTTAGGAACTCCCTAGGAACCATCTAATTATACCGCATTCCCAAAATTTCCAATATTTTCTATAAAAATTTCCATATGAATGTGTATTTGAGCTAGCCGTAATGTAAAAAAATAACATTAAAACTAATTTATGTCATGAAGAGTTACGGAAAGATGGAATTATGGCTAATTAATGGAATGATTGCAAAATGCCGGTTCCATTCTGGAATTTTGTTTCAAGCATCATTTTGTCTTCCTTTGGCCTAGCAGTTTAGGTTTTCGTAATTTGAAAATTTTTATAATGAAAGCAAAAAAAAAGTATCGTCATAAACACATAATAATTTGAATTTTGCTTGATTTGGAGATCCATGGGCTGACAGCGAAATTTTCGAATATTTTCGAAAAGCAAAATCGGTTATTAGTTGTATATAATAAACGGCTTAAACATAGATACAAAACCTATTATGGGATCGTAAAGGGATTCAGTAAAATAAGAATAGTGGAGCAGTTATTATTTTCAGTTATTAAAATCTTATCTGATTCAGAAAGATTTAGATCTATTTCCTTTTTGGATATCTAGGACAATTCCCCCTGCTCTTTGAAAATCGACACAGAGAACAGTTCTGTTTTCTCTGGCGTTTTTCAAGACAACGAGATCTGTTGGAATAATTTTTCCTTCAACGTTAGCATTCGTTGTATCGCCGTTTTCTCTGTCAGTCCATCGGCAAGAGTCATATCAATAATTTTGGTGTGAAATGACAAGCAATTTTTCTTAAGAAGTTGACACAGTTTCTGTCCAGACACTGAATGTGAAACATCTGTATCAGCACATACTGCTGCTCGAGTGTTACAAATAGAAATCTGAATTATATCTTGTTGATTTCCTTACATTAAAAAACTGTAAAATTTCATATGGTTGAGACTTGACGATAAGGTGATATCTTCATGAGCCATGGGTTGCATGTGCGACATTTGGTTTTAATTACTTAAGGAGCACTACCATAACATGTAAGCGAGACTGTCCTCTACATGTGTATCAGTGCTTCTTACATGGGCTCTGTCAGCGTTAGTGGAATCCCGCTTACTTTGACTGGGAACTCCGGAATCCCGCCTACTATGATTGAGAATCCCAGACATAGACTGTCGCTCATATTGAATTCTTGAACCTTTAGAATAAAAATTTCTTTTATGATTTGTCTTCTGTGGGTCCAACTGTTTCTTATGGCCTTCCAAATCTGAGATTTGAGTTTCTTTTTTGTTTGGTCTTAAATTTTCGTAAGTGTCCCATTTGTCTATTAGGTCATCGGGAGTGGCCCATTCACACCATACATCTAGAAAATGGTCCTTTACTTCTGGAGAGACACGTTTCTTCATTTGATCGACGATTATTAAGCTTTTTCAGTTGATCGAATTTCTAAATGTTTAATTCCTCCAACCAGCCTTTAAAATAATTTCTTAACTCAAAGTGAAAATCTTTCCAAGTTTTATCTGGGGTTTTCTATGCGTGGTGAAAAGATAACGCAATCTCTCTGACCTTAATTGGAATCTTTTCAAAAACATATCTTTGATGTAGTCAAAATCTTGAAATATGTCATCAGATTCTCTTGCAATAAATAGCACAACTTCATTAGGTATTACGCTAAAGCAAATAAGCTACCCAATTTTCTTTGTGGACTTTCAAAATTTTCATTTCTCTTTGAAACAAGTAGAGGAACCAGACATCTTTTTTGGGATCAAAATTGGAAACTAAATTTGTAATTTGCAAAGTGAATTGATTCGTAGAAGCAATGATAGGATTTGGAGACGAATGTTCAAGTTTTTGAGCTTCAATTTGCAGACGATGTTTCTCTAATTAAAATGCATTTTCACTAGAAATGTTTTCTTCTTTTGCAATTTTTCCTGTTCTTCCCTAGTTAATCTTTCTGCAATTACAGTATTCAAAATTCTCGATAAAAACTTTCATCGTAATTTTCACTTTTTAAATTTTTTTTAATGTCAATAACTCTGCATTTTTTTGGATTTCTATAACTATTTCTTGAGTTAAAATGTTGAGATCAGATTTACGCCTTTTCTTTACTCATGAAACTCAGTTTGGAACCACGCATTATTTTATCACTTTGTATAGATGAATGCTTAAAGTCATTTATATAACACAGCACTTTTGAGTATTTTCCTTTTAAATGATATACACATGAGTCAATAAAATAATACCATTATTATATCGTTGTTGAAAGTATTTATTTTTATTTCAAAAATGCTACTACAAAATAATATACCTAAAACCAACCAACATTTATCAAAAGGAAATAGTAAAAAAAATCTCATTTTTCTGTTATAATAAATTTACCAGCAGTCATGAAGGAGAAAATAAAATAAAAATACTTATATCAAAAATTCAAAACTAAATAAGAAAAACTTTTCACAATACACTTCTGAAAAAAATTAATCAATTTTTATATATAGAGAGAGAATAAACCATTGACAAATATTCTTTTTCATTTCCTGTTCGTGTGGTGGAAAAAAATTTGTTTTATAAATGCTTTATGAGTACGGAATCGCAAGAGTACCCTTTTCAAGGACACCTCAGAATGCGAGACGAAACGACATTTTCTGCGTGAGCAGCATTTTATTTTTCTCTCTCAAAACAAAAGCGGCCGCTTTCGGTATTTTAATATACAATTAAAACTTATTAGCTTAAAGATTTCAGCTAAAATTTACACAAAGTTGAGTTAATCAAATTTTGCACACAAACTAAACTCTTTCAAAATAGAAATTTTTCACAACAGTAAAAAACAGAAAATGAATACAAACGGCTAGACATTTCAATGTTTCGTTTACACAAATATTTTTTCAGCAGTAAAAAGACACACAAAGGAACAAAATGCTCTGAATTATAATACGTTTTCGCAATATTAACATATGCATATAATTCAATTAACAGCTGAACTTCACTTATTTCACCGGGCCACGGTGGCGTGGTGGTAAGATCTCGGCTTCGGAACCGGAGGGTTTCAGGTTCGAGACCCGATTTCACCGAAGAACCGTCGTGTAAGGGGTCTGTTGCACGTTAAATCCGTCCTGACCAAACATCCTTCCGCTTGTGTGGTGTGGTGTGGAGAGGGGGGTGCCAGTTCAGGTTTCGTCCTCGTCATCTGACCACGGTTCAAAATTGCGAGGTCCGTCCCAAAATAGCCTTAGTGTTGCTGCAAACGGGACGTTAATATAACTAAGTTTAGTGAGTTTAACTAGTTTAGTTTAAACTCACTAATTTAACCTTATTCAGCAGACAATTTTGAAATTGTAATTCTATTTTCATTGAAGATGATTCTTAATTATAAACTGATTTCATACCTGATGAAATATCTTTTGGATGAGGATTTGCAAAAATTCTGTGCCTTACCGCGGATTATCACAAGATCACACAGAAGAACAATTGTAATTTGCTGTAAAAGAAGTTACCGAGCACAGATCAGGCAAGGACATTCTGAAAAAATATCTCGTTGAGCATTAGTTTGTGGGATCGTTAAGGGATTCAGTAAATTAAGAATTAGTATAACAGTTATTTATTTTCTGGTTTCGTTACACACAGACATTATACATATAAAGGGTGGAATGAATGAAAGATATACAAACAGCCATTCAGGCAGCACATGCCATCGCCTGATCTGAACTGAGTCATCACCACCAGGCATCAGAGGGCGCTATCTCTGCAGTTAGTGTTAAAAGAGCGGCTGCATGATTGCTTTAAATGTTCAATTTTACATATTTTTTCATAATTATTCTTGTAAGAAATAAAGACGACTTTTCTCTAATTTATAAATAATTTTTATGAACTCAAAATATCCGTTTTATTTAATTAAAAAAAGACTGAAAATTGTATTCATTCTCTGTTTAATTGAAATGACTGAAAATGAAACAAAAAATAAAACACGCTTCATATTTTGCGCCATATGCAATATAAGAACCCTATAAAGATTAATATGAAATATTTGAATTAAATTAAGCAAGAATTCCAAACATCTATTCTAGAAACTATTTATTGAGGAAGAAAATATTTTTTTTTATTATAAGCTATTGTAAATACATAATATAACGGATTTTTCTAAGATGCAATTATCTTTAACACGAAATGAATTTTTTGTGCAGTCTACAATACATTTTATCAATATTTTTTCCAAAGTATATAAGAAAATCTATGATAAGAAACTTTCTAAACGTGCTTAAATCTTCTTAGTTCTGACTTCAGGGAATTCCAGTACTTAAATAATGGGATTAATAGGTTATGTATTGTTTGTTTTCATCCTTTCTATAACAGGGTGGGAGTAATAGTTAAAGTACAAAAAAGTTCCCTGTTAGAGAAATATGTGATGGTAAAGTAAGGGTGTGGTTAAAAGCAAGACTATTTTAAGAAAAGTGCTCTACTTGGTTAAGACAAAGCACTCTAACCGATGAAAAATGGACCAATTTTATTATAGTTTAGCTCTTGGAAAAAGAATCTTGCCAAGGTAAAGTTTAGCAGATCAACTTTTGATATTTTTAGAACTTTTTGATATTTTTCGGTTCAAATATTGCTTTATTTGGAAATTTCAAATGTTTAAAGGGAAACTAATATTTTTTTATCAGCTGTCTGATAAAAGTTTTTACAAAAATTTGAAAAGTATATTTGATGTTTAGAAACGTATTTTAATGTCATTAATAAGCATCACTCCGAAATCAAACATCCAGACAAAGTGTCAATTTTGCCAAGATATGTATTTGATATCGCAGTGAAAGTTTTATAGTTTTCAGAAATGATATATAAAATACCTGAAAATTATTAGAAATTGTAAAAAAAAAAAAAAAAAAAAAAAAAAAAAAATTATAAAAAAAATATTGCATGATGTTTTAACTATGAATTTTTTAAGCGAAAAGCATATTCTTAAAAGTATTTTTTTTTATGTATGTAACATGCCGATTTGATCATCTAAGTCATCGTAAATTACTGAAAATGAAAAAGTACTTTGGAACCCTTATCTGTAAAAATATTTAAACTTGAAGAAAACTAAAAACATGGATATATGAGGAATTTTACTTCTATTTGATATTATTATGAATCTGTAATGCTGCTTCCCAGCATAGTTGGTTCCACCATCGGAAAGAATGTTTTACAGTCATCTATCTCTACTGGACGGAGTCCGGTGTCGCGTCGCAGGTTCCAGAGCTTAGCGACAAACTTGGCGACCATTTGGCAACTTGGCGACGAATTTGGAGATTTTGGCGCCAAAATAGATTATACCCGAAACATCGAGAATTTTCCCGATCCGTCCAGTAGGAAACGAGATACGCCTCGAACGTTCCTGATTGGTTGAGAGGCGTCTAGCCCCACCTTCTGAGACCTATAAAAGGAAGCGGCCACAACTGCTAGGGCAGAGTAGTCGGAACCGACCTTCCAGAGATAAGCTGAGCAGCGACGGAGTGAAGCTAGTGCTGAACTAAGCTGTGTGCTACTGGCTGTAGTAGAGTCTGTTGTATGCTGCTGTGTATGCTGTTCTATGTTGCACGTCTCGGACGAAGATAATCGGCTTCTGTGCTGTATATAGTTGTCGTCTTTTTGCTGTCCTGTGTGTCTTCGTGTAAATAAACGTCGTTGTTTTATTTTCTACTGCCGCCTGGTGATTGAGCGTTCTTCACACCATATAACCCCCACTATCCAAACGAACCACTTAAATTTAGTAACAATATAATCAAGTAGTGTGGAAACTAAATAGGTTTTAAGATATTCAAGAAAAACTGAAATAGGCTAAAAAAACACGAATTGGGGTTTGCTGATCCATAGCAACATCGTTATTGATATTTGCAGAAGTTATTGCCAGTTCGAAAGACAAATTCAGAGAGGTGATAGTAGGCGTTAAGAAGATGAAAAATTACCATAAAATGGTGCTGAAATCTTTTTTTTTAGCATTCATAGCACTCAAATCGGTTGGTCAGCCTCAAATATTTCTCACCAGTTTATACGACTCAAATAACTTAATGTTATTAAATAGGTGCCTGGATATTTTTCAATATTTTGAATATTGCATCAGAAAAAATAACATTGCAGAAATAGATTTCTTGCATAGTTTTGGTTTAATTGCGTTTGTCATTTGGAGAATTAATATAGGTGAAATTATAATAGTTAAAAACAAACTTATTTTTAAGTAATAATAAGAAATGAAATACTAAGTATTGCTAAATGATATATATTGAATTGTACTGAATATATATTCAAAATGCAACATTCGTATACTTTTTGATTGCAATAAAAAATTCAAAAGATATAGAAAGTAAGCATATTGAATGATAAAATTCATTCTGATTTACATAAACTTTTATTTGTAATTCGTTTTTTCAATTCACTTAGAATGATATGACACGATTTTGCTTATATATGACACTTAAAGCATCAGTTGTATTTTCCAGTCTTAAGTTATTGCGATATTATAATCGAAATTTATTCCTAATAAAGTTTAATTTAGGATTAATCATTATTTTTTTAATAAATTTAATTTTAATGCATTTATACTTTTAACCATAGAAGACAAAGATTTTTTTCTTCTATTTATTCTTCTCTGGATGGAAAAATTTAACAAATTATATAAAACTCATTCTAAGCCTAGAAAAAAGTGACAACTACTTCAAATAATATAAAATCAAAAATTACTTAGGTAATATAGCTGTGCAAAGAAACGTATAAATAAAACTGTTTTTGATTTTGCTCACTAAAACTTATAATTAAGTACATTTTATAAACATAGGAAACATACATATCAAAACATAGGAAGAGAGTGGAACATAGGAAATAATCGCTTTTCTGATCTGCAAACGATAAAAGGTTGTTGATAAAACATTTATTCTTGTTGAATAATGTTATACGAACTTTTATAAAGTTTTTATTCTTTGGAAATTACTGTTTATGAGAGCCATTAAAAATTCATAGAAAAACTTTTAATATGTGTAATATTCAAAGTATTTCTTTAAAAATATTCATAATTGCATATGTTAGAGGCAAATCGCAATCAGAAAGTCTAACTCGAACGAAAGCTGTGAGTTATTGTTTAGAAATTTGCACTCCTAATTTCATTTATGAATTCATCCGGTTTTATATAAATGCCTTCTTTAACCCATACTGTTCACTATTTACAAGTTGCAATTTTTCATTCTTAGAAATAATTCCTCGAGTGTTTGATATTTAATATGCATCCAATATGTATGGAATATTTCTCATAAAAAGATGCACTTTCATAAATATTTCAAGAAAATTTCGTTTCCCTTAGAAAATACATTTCACCAAATGTATTGTGATTGCTATATTCCATATTTTATTTATCCCGTTTGATATAAAATAGCAAAAAAAAAGAGCATGTTTTTGCTTAAAGGCAAGACATGGCAAAACGCAAACGGACGTGACATCCATTTTTGAAAACATCTTTTCTCATAAGAAAACTCAAAAACACAGGACACCGATTCTGATGTTACAGTAGAACTATATTTTTTCCCGAAATATAAAACAGTAAAGAAATATTTAGAAAAAAGGCAACATCGAACCATCATAAACTATAAGAAAACACATCTACTTTGCTTAAAGATTCAATAGAAAAATAGAGAAATCGAAAGAGAAATACTAGGGAGCTAGTCCGTCAAAAATATACTGAATGCAAATATTTTCAGCTTAAATCCAGTTTGGTAAAATTTTCCAGAAGATATTTCTTTCGACAACTCTCGTGCTTAACATTCGCTTTGCATTTCGGATCTGATGTTTAATGCACCTGAGAGGAAGAAGGACACGAGTGATATCAGTCCATTTTTTCAGTTGATAAAAACTAGTGAAATGCATTGAATGGTACGATGTTTGAAGGGCTTTGATCGAAACTGGATATCCAAAATTGCATATCCAATGCAAGAAATGACGTCATTGAACATAACGGCTAACCTTTTGAATGGGATTTCTGTTAAAGTAATATAGTAAAGTGGCAAACAGAATGCAAGGATCATTTGGGAACTTACTTTTTATCTTTAAAGTATGCATAAAAAATGCTTTTCATAAATTCAAGTAGTATGGCAACATTCAGTATCTTTTTCCTAAACTAATGGTCAGACCTGCAGTTGCAACTGACGTGAGAGGTTGTTTATCAAAGAAATTTTTGTTCATTCAGCTTTGATATTATTGAATTTTATTCTGTTTAATAAATGTTATGTTTGCAATAAAATATAATGGACTAGTTGAAAGATACAGTAATACAATGCATTGATTTTCATTCGTATCATCTTTATAAAAACACATAAAAGATAGGGGCTGCCCCAATTTCAGAAATTGAAATTAGCACTAGGGTTCGGACAAATGGGTACAAGAGTACGATTGAACCCTGAAATTCTAATATATTATTTCCCAATCTTATGTTAATAAATTATTTCCCAATCTTATGTTAATAAATTATTTCCCAATCTTATGTTAATAAATTATTTCCCAATCTTATGTTAATAAATTATTTCCCAATCTTATGTTAATAAATTATTTCCCAATCTTATATTACTATATTATTTCCCAATCCCAATTCGAAATATGATTTCCCGATCCCAATTCGAAATATGATTGATTTCCCGATTCCAATTCGAAATATGATTGATTTCCCGATTCCAATTCGAAATATGATTGATTTCCCGATTCCAATTCGAAATATGATTGATTTCCCGATCCAAAGTCGACATATTGTTTTCCAATTTGCATACCTTTATTGATAAATTAATCAATGGAAGGGGAGTAGTTATAGGGTAATACGGTTCAGAAGATGCCCGATTTCCATGGTATTGTGATAAAAAAAAGAGATAAAAAAAAAGATTTTTCAGAAATACAAGAGACCCCAACCAAAATAAAATGGGGAAAGACATATTATAAATTGATATTACTGGTCCTAAAAACTCTCTGGCAAAGAAAAAAAAAGAAAAATTAGCGACCGGACTTAAAAAATAAGAGTTCAACTTATATTTGAATTTAATTTAAATATGAAAGGTTCTCTTTGACACTTTCTATTACACTTTCCAATAAACCTACCTATTAACTACATGCTATTCACGAACAGCAGTTACGAAAAAGAAAAATAGTATACGAAATTTGGTGATTTTTTTTTCTTGTTAATTAATCGTGTGGATGAGATTAATACTCAAGCACCAGAACACCAAAATGAATTGTGAAAGATTTTTTTCAGTCAACTAAAACTAAAATTTTACACCGATCAACAATTACAGTCATAAGTTATGCAGAATTTCATTTAAATCATTATATTACGTTTAGTCATCTGGAATATTGTCACTTACAATAATATCGAACACTTTTTTTTACTTTTACAAGTTTCCATTTTTTTAGTGCAAGTGTAATAAATAATATTTCTCCCTTCAGAAAATTCTTTCATTTTAATATAAGATTGCTTTTTCATTACGATGTAATACTTATAAAAAATAATGAATTAGGTGAATTTTATTTTTGAAAATAAAGTTATATTTTTTATAAATATTAATGTTTTCAAAATAAAATTCTTATTTAAGCATAATAATTGCTCTTATGTTTCATTCTTGCATTAAAAAGGAAAGATTTTATTTATTTTTATTTATTGGTAACCCTATTCCATATTTTCATTAGATTTTAGAAGCCATAGAGAATTCTGAATGTAATTAAGTTAAACAACCACTCTTAGTTTGATATTAATACCTTACTGAATTTTTAAGAATAATGAATTGGAGGACAATGAATCTTTTTGTATGGGGATTCTAGAATCATTAATAATTAACCTTCTAAACTGTTAACTAAATTTGATAAGTATAATATTCATAATTAATCTTTTTGTTAAAAACTGCTTTCTTATTTTTTAACATCAGTATATTAACTTTAATTTTAATTTTCAACTTATTTAAAATAAGTTCTTTATAACATTCTTTAATTGTAACAATTTTAATAATAAAATTGTTATAATAACTTACATTTTTATGACGTGTTATTTTGGCACTAAATTGAATTTGATATTTCCAGATTATAATAATTTTTTTTTTTTAAAAATTGTTGTTTTATTTAGCTTGAAAATTTTTCTTGTCGTAAACAAGCGAATTTTTTTTAAAGATTTTTCTGCGAATATGTCAAAATCTTTCATGTTTTTCACATTTCACAGAATTGCAAAATATTTTCTTGAAATATTTTCAGATTTCTCTGAAATTAAATAAAATTCATTGTTTCCATCTGTTTCTCAAAACATTCTGACAAATCAAATTTATTTTATTTGATTTATTCTGACAAATCAAAATAGTATATATAGTTCCAAATTAGTGGATATTTAACAATTTTTAGAAGTTCATTCTCGGGAATATTTTTTTTTCGTTTTGAGTACGTGCCTTTATGCTCATGCAAAACAAACATGATTGTTTCTTCTCAAATTATTTCATAAATCAAAAATTTTAAAAATTAATATAAATTTCCTGGAGCATAGTGTAACTATTTCATAAAGATTTATGACATTAAAAAAAGGTTTAACATATGAAAATATTTAATATTTATTTTTTCCCAATCTCGCTTTAATATAATTAAGTTCTTTTTTCGAAAATTTTCTAAAAAATATTTAGTTTAAAATAGTTTGATAAATACAATATTAAATGAAAGAACAAAATATAAATCATTTACTTAGAAATTATTGACAGAATTTATCATCTAATATGATATTTCTTGCTGATCTGAAGAAAAAATTATATTTTATACATATACGAAAAAGAAAGAGATATAAAAGTTTTAAGCCAGTAAAAGTGTATAAAAAATGTTAATAAATTAAATTCCGCTGAAAATAAAATAATGATATTCACAACTTGGTTTCTGTAAAGAAAATGCATAAAAAGAAAAGAAAATTTATTTGGCTGTTTAAATCAACCTCATAAACGTAAATTAAGATTAGTGACGACACCTCTTAAAAGTTACCAAGTTTCAGACAAAAGAAACAGAAATAAAAGTAGAAGAAATCATTGCCACTTTCTATAAAAAAGAGAAAATGTGGACACATCTTATTAAAATTGATAAACTGCAGAAAAGGGAAATTAAATGGCAAGCAAGAAGAAGTTAAAGTGAAGTTAGTGATAGCAATAATAAAGCATGAGCTTTTTTGAAAGTAACTTGGAGAAAAAGAATGAAATACGGCAATGTTAAATTTTTAATTTTGTAAATGATCCAACTTGTTCCTATTGTTCCTTATTTTCGGTAGGAAAAGGTTTATTGAAGTTAGAAGTAATAAAATAAATAAGAACTTAAATAATTATTTCTTAATAATGAATTAAACAAGATTTGATTTAAAAAGCTTTGTTAGATTAATTTCGAAACCAGATCGGTTAGTTCAAAAATGTTGAAAAATTTCAAATAATAATAATAATAATAAAACGAAAATGCCGTGGAAGTTTTTGTATCATCCAACTTTGGGTGAACTGCATCGTTTAAAGTGCACTTTTGTCTTAAAGTTCTTGTTTTCAAACTGTATGAGATGTATTTCGTGACGGATGTTACCATTTTGATGATAAGGAAAGAAACGATTACTTACGAACGATGAACATTATGAGAGTTGGCATCATAAAAATACTGAACATTTTTTTTCCTGGGCAAGAATTTTGAATGGATTTCATCAGTTTTTCCACTAATAAAATACATATTTAAGCTTGTATTTAAAAAATAGTATAAATATAAATATTTATCAGAATCCTCCAATTTTTAATATTAAAATACATTAAGGTATTAACCTTTTCCAGGGTCATGGGAAGTAGGCTTCCCACCAAATTCCTCAATCTATGTATGAAGTTATGTAGGTTAGTCTAAGATCTGGCAAATTTTTCATTAAGACAAACTTAGATGCTTCAATTCCTCATTTTACAAAAAATGGTGTCTTGATTTGTTATTTAATTATAAAAAAATATTTAATCAAATTAAATTTATATAAATGAATCACTTCTCTTAGCAAATAATTCTAAAAGTATTCTAATATACCATAACCAGAAAAATATGACCCTTTAAAGGGTTAACAAGCAGATATTATAGCAGCGTAAAATTTTATCGAAAGAATACTTGGGTCTAATAGAAAAAGCATTGATATTAAAAAACGTTATTCTATCAAATTGCAGTACGATGCCAAAGGTATCGTTTGATAAACATATAACAACTTAAGGTTTTAAGAAGTTTTGCATTTTACCTTCATATCCAGCATTACCACAATTTTTTTTCTTATAAAAATATTCTCCATATATATATTTTTTTCATTATAACTTTGGTGACAATTATCCTTAATTGTATTGTTTATTCCCTTACCAAGTTATCCAATTCTAATATTTCCCTTTTTAATTATGAAGTTGGGATTATCGTAAAAAAACTAAACTAATTTTCTTATAACTACTGTAAGTATATAAAACTTGAAAAGAGATTTCATGCAGTACCTTCTTTATTCAGTTCAACCCTTCCCCCTACTTTGGATCTATTAGTTATTTCTAACATATTTATAATCTTTCATTTCTAAAGTAGGTATGATTCTTCCGGCGATGATTCTTACTCTGTCCTGTCAGTCAGGACTTCCACATACTTTTCGAAAAATATCTATTATCTTCTCATTTAATAGAATGGGCAGGACGGGAAAAGAAAGTTCATTCGAAAGGTGGAAAGACAGGGGAGCATCTTTAGAAAAGTTCCAAATACATATGAATTCTCCATATGCAAAATTCATGTCGGTCTTTTCGGTGTCTGTGCGTATGTGGAATTGTACAGTGCAGTTCCCATATAATTCCATGAAGACGGTAAACATTTCCAAAAGAATAAGAGCATGCGATTCCGAATCAACTGACTATCTTCAATTTTCTCACAAGTTTTTGAACTCATCTTGAATCATGTTGTATAAAATTTTGCAAAGCATTAATCCTGAAAACACTGCTTGAATGTGAATAAAAATTTATATAAAAAAGTTACATTAAATTCGTGATATTCAAAATATTTCGTTGAAAACATTCTAAGGTGCATTTCTGTGAGTAACAAATCATAGTTATATGAAAATTAAAAAAGTCTGTTTCTTGAACGATTGCTGGTATTTCATGTTTTGAGTTCTGCAATTTCATTTACGAATTCGTTGAGTTTTGAGACTCGAACTCATGAAACAAAAAATGTATAGAAATGTTTCCTTAAAAGTTCTGATATTTAAAATATTTAGTTAAAAATATTTTTAAATTATGTATCTGTGGGGACAAATAAACTCTAAAAGTCTAAGTTTATTTATTTTATAAAATGGCAATAACATTACATTTTTAAAAATGTTTATAAATTTACATTTTAAAAATTTTTCTCATAAATTTACTTTTAAAAAAAAAATCTAACTTCGTTTTTAAAAAGTCTATAAATTTGCTTTTTAAAAAAAATTGTAACTACGTTTTTAAAATAATTTGCTTTCTTAAAAAAATGTAACTATGTTTTTAAAAAGTCTATAAATTTGCTTTTTTTTAAAAAAAAGTGTAACTTTAATGAATGTTAGTATTTATTGTTTGGAACTTGGCAGTTTCATTTATTTATAATTTCGTTCAGTTTCAAAAATAGCATATAATACGCTATCCTATTCACCATATTCCTGACCAACTGATTATAGCAACTCACGCCACTTTTGTGCTTAAACAGTTATCTCAATCGAATGCATTACGAATACAAAACACGAAAAGTTCGAAAGGAGTATTTCACCGATGCGGAACAGCACAGGGAAATTTTTCTTTATCTTCCATATTTGACGGTATTGTCCTTAGAAACTTTCTTCCAATTCTCATGTTTTCCTTTCTTGCCATACCTTGAATCTGAAACTTTTTTCTTAGAATTTTTGTTGGTATTTTTTTCACATTTTTCGAAGCTACTTTTTATACTTTAGATTAAAGAAAAACAAAGTAGTCGTGTTCTGCTTTAAAATCAGATCCGCCTTAAGATTGTTGGGTCTTATTATAAAAAAATTTGCCAGTAAAATTGGGTGTTGCATGTGTTGATTTTTTCTCAATTCAAGCGCTTATGTAGTAAAAAAAGCTATCCTAATTTTTTTTCATTTTTGTTAGCATATGTTAAAGAAAAAAAAAATTAGAAATAAAAATATAAAATGCTACAAACAAAAGATTTTGAGAAATGTCCTATTTATTTTAAGAAAATGAAATTTTTTTACTGAAGCTCATATTTTCTTTCTCGTATAAGAATTATAGAGAAAATCTTGTAATTGTCAAAAAATTCGAACCGAATTCGAATTTCGGATGAATAGTCAAACTCAATGAATAGTCAATAAATGAATGCAACTCGATGAATAGTCAAAACTTCGGATGAATAGTGAATAAATACGAAATCAAATTTTGAAATTGCAAGATAAGGAGAAGAAAAAAATTGGTAAATGGCATAAAATCATAAAAAACATTCACAATATTTAATAGAGGATATTCTGAGTATTTGTAATAGTATTGTAACTGCCTGAAGTTTTGACTTCACAAATAATGGATATTAATGTGTAAGTTGGCGCTCTAAAAGACAAATTGTTTGACTCAGAATTACAAACCTGCCAGCGATGTGCTCAAAGAGGAAGAAAATTTCTAATTCGGTGCAAATTTTTTTAAAAGTTCTTTTTAGAATTTTAATTAGAAATTTTTTACGCTAGTGATTTTTTGAAAAAATATCATTGCTTGATTCGTGCCGAAAATATTGTTGTACAAAATGAATTCACAAAATTTCATAATTTAAAAAAAATGTCTTTTAAAGTATACTAATTTAATAATCGCGCAAAATGTTCTTAAATTTTGAAAAAAAAAATTAAAAATATTTTTTCTTATTTTTGGTATACTGCTGTCCGCATATTTAGTATTTATTCATCGTTTCATCAAATATTTTATCGCCTGATTTTCTTCCATTGTTAAAAATTGACAAAGGATACTTTTCAAGGTCTATGCTGTTTATACGAAGAAAAAGTAAATGAATTTATACATTACTCTGAAAGTTAGAAGATAGATTATGATCAGTTATTTTTTTAAATGGCATTATGTTGTCATGGTACATGATTCTAATAAAGTGGTTCATACTCATACTAAACATAATTTTAAAAAAAAATATCCTAATTAAAAAAAGATATAAGGATATATCAAAATACTATGGCTGTGATGTTTTTAACATTTTGATAAATTGAAGTAATGTATAAGTGATTCAATTGAAAATATGAGCGGTCAATATCCCAGGGGAACATATTGTAGTTGGTCACTAAAGGTATATATAAATAATATAGTATCTCAAGAAATTATACATTTTAGCCAGTTGTGATTAAACATTAGAACTCTGATATTTTCTGCTTTCTTTTATTGCAGAAAATAATTAAAAGTATTGAAAATGTCTAAAAAAATAACTTCATTTTAAACAAAGATTAGCATATAGAGCAATTTCGCACAGGTCTAAGCTGAAAAGAAGGGAAAGACAGATATAACACCAGAAAAGATAAAATATCGAATTGGATTTTAAAATTAATTATTAATGATGCTTAAAATTTCTGAATTATAATAAATTTCTTCAACGGATTTAATCCGTGTTAGTTAAAGTAGGAAGCGTAAATCTGATTCTGAACAAAAATTATTTTACCTTCTGTGTTTTTATTAATAGTCCTGCTTTTCTTTAACAATTATTCTGTCATTATTTCTGTGATGTACATCACTTTATCTAATTAGATGGCATCTTACATATTATCTCTAAAGTGTAATAATGCGAGATCATCTAATAGGCGAGTCAAGATAGGTGCAATAAATAGATGTGAATCACATAGGTAAGTCAAGATAGGTGCAATAAATAGGTGTGAATCACATTGGGGAGTCAAGATAGGTGCTATAAATAGATGTGAATCACATAGGGAGTCGAGATAGGTGCTATAAATAGATGTGAATCACATAGGGGAGTCAAGATAAGTGCTATAAATATATGTGAATCACATAGGGGAGTTAAGATAGGTGCTATAAATAGATGTGAATCACATAGGTGAGTCAAGTGACTTAACTCACAATCAAGTGCTAATTATGACAACTTGAATATAAATTCGAAATCATCTTATTGAATAATAGCTCCCAATAAGGGGTTGAAGTAGAGAGAAATCCCGAAACAGCATCGCCTCAGTAACCCTGAATAATTTATCAAGAGAAGAAAATGACTCCCAAAGATGATTTAAAAGAATTCGGGTTCTTTTTTAAGATCTTGAATGAAAACAAGGTGTTACATTGTCGTTGACATAACTTAAAGGTAGGAAAAATGTACCATTTTGTAAAGGTTGGAAAAGGTAATTTCTACCTTTGCACAAACTTTTATGGAGAAAGAAAAATGTTCAAACTATGGAAACATTTCTTCCAAGGGTTTCTTTTTCTAGGAATTAGTTTCATAATTTTTGATATAAAAATATGTACGTTAATTTCAAAATAATGTACACATTATTCCTTAATAACATTCACATTAAATTAATTTTAAAATTACCATAATCATTTGCATTAAAATAATATTCAAATTATTCCTTGAATAACATTTTCCTTAAATTTCACCGTTAGCATTCACAATTAAATAATAATTATATGATTTCCTAAATGACATCTAAATATTTTTCAATTGTTATCGTAAACCATTAGTCCGACAACTGTTTAGGAATATATTCTACAGAAGTAATACAAAGAAAAATTTTCAAATAATGCAGATAATGATTACGTTATTTTATTTTTTACGTTTTACGTTATTTTATTTTATCACAATAAATATTTCAGGTGAAAAAAGAATTTTTCTGTTTTATTATTTCAAAAATAGTTGCCCCTATAAATTAGAAAATAAATAAATAAAATAAAACATTTGTTATTGATAAACGCGAAGAAATTCAATTTAAAATAATTATTCGACAAAATTATGGAATACGTGATTGAACTATTTTTGCCAATTGTTTAGGTTGGAATAAAAAAAATGAACACGATATGAAAATGTTCACTAACTATACATTGCGTGCTCTTTCACTTTTCGTATGCGAAATATAGAATAAGTATTGTAATTCTGAAAAAAAATTCGAAATCGAGACTTCGACGAATCTCCATGATTTTAGGCCTCCCTCAGTTCGAAAAACCCATTTTGGAAAATGTGCAATCTCAAAAGGGAACACTCCGAGCACACTCCAAAGAAAATTTATCACAATTCTGAAATAAGTATTTCTTGAAGTTTAAAAAAGGAAAAACCATTACTGTTTTGCAAGATCTATTTACATGCATTAAAATTTAATCAAAAAATTTTTTTGATTAAATTTCTTTTTTTCTATGAAATCCAATTTATTTCAGAATTCATATCGTAGAAAATAAATCAGAATGGGGAACGGTCTTTAACGATATAGGTTGGAGTCATTAATTCATATAAAAAGAATTGAATTGGAGGAATTTTTACGAGAGAAAAAAAGCCCTTGAGGTTAAATAAGAAATCCATATTTTAAATAGTGTGAAAATATTTTATAATGGAGTAATAAAGTCATTTTGGGAAATAAAAATGAGTTAAAATGTCCTTTTTTTTTAAGAATGAGATTTCAATTCTAAAATATGCATTTTAGATACAATTTTACTTTATGAGTGAAATTGGATCCATGCATGTAATTAACGGCAAATTTTTTAAACTTTTTATTTGATATTAAATGGTGCGAATATACTCTGTTCATGATGACGAAAGGAGAATTTTCCTTTAATTATGACGTATTATTATCAAAGTCTAAATATTTTTAAATACCTATCATGAATCAAGATGATTAGCATTATTTAAAACTCGCTTTCTTCGCTCGAATTTCATAAACATAAAGAAAACTTAATTATTTTTATATAATTCATACGAATATGCATCCCTTTTGAAATCGAAACCTTTCACTAATAGATGTTGATGATATAGTTTAAATTTTTATTTCTAACTTAATATATGATATAAGTGAAATACATTTTCTTCTAATAATTCTTTAATGCAATCTAACGATTTCTTAATATTTTAACTATTCTATTAATAATACAATTTAATAATTATTCCCACCAGATAATTGAAATTTCGGAAAAATAATACTAATATGAAGATTAAATATTATTTGAAACTAGTAGCCTTTATCTACTAGCTAGTTTGCTGGGAATATTGGTTGTGTTACAATTTAATTAAATATCTTATGGGTAACTTGATTTTTCATAATTCTCTCAACTAAGTAGTTTTATGTATTAAACTATAGTATTAAAAACGTGCTATTTTAATAACTATTTTGAAACTACTAATAATTTTTAGAACTATTTTAATTGTTTATAACTAACTTATAATTTAATAACTATATTTAATTGTTCTGACAATTATATAAATTTTTATTTATTATAAAATATTAATATTAAAAACATGATATCTTGGTAATACACATCTTAACTGTCCGTTCTTTTTCCCAGTATTGAAATTTCATTTTCTAATTCAGCAAACAAAATGAAAAGATAAATGAATATTTCTTCCTCTCTTTTCATTGATGGAAGAAAATCATACAATGAAATATCTGACGGAATAATAAAATCAATATGAATTAATTTTAACGATCAAATTTATTATTAAAAGTTATGCAAAAAGTATTATTTTCTTTAATATTGCTGAAATTCAGAAAAAAAAAATGCATAATAAATTAATAGGATCAAACGTAAATTTCTTAAAACTTTAAATTTCGTGAAAATTGGTTTCATGCAGTAGCAGTTTCGAGAGAGATCATGTAAAAACGCAAAAATTTGATTGATTTTTAACAAAATAAAATTTTAATTCAAATGTTAAAAAGAGCTCCAAGTTGCACATTTCCATCTTCCAGCGGATATCTGTGTCAAATTTGGTAGCTCCAAATTAAACCTTTCCTATATAGAGCGTTCTTGAAAGCTCATTCACACATTTCTTATCAGTAGAAAGAGATTATTTGGAGTAATTTCGTTTCGTTTTGGATAAATTTTAAAAAAGTGTGTATAAAATAAAAATTGTACTTCGACTTCCCACGAATATTAAAATCACTTTTAAAGTGTATGGACACTTTTAAAAAGTGCATCATAGTATTTAAAAAGTGGAAATGTTCTTTTAAAAATATTAAAAGTGATAAACTTCTGTGTGATGAGAGAAAAAAGACCTATACCGCCATTGATACATTATTGAATTTTAAAAAATATATATAAATAATGCCCTTTGTATAAAATATAAATTCGAATGAAAATAAAGTGTTTCTATTCACAATTCGTTGCAATCTTTTTAATTATTGAAGTTGCAAATTTAACCTCTTGTACTCGAATATATTTTCTGTCACCTTTCAAGACGGTGCATCATTTTGACATTTTATTTTTAAATTTTAATAGTTAAAAATATCTATTGAAAAAGATGTAGTTTCATTGTTCAGGGAATGTCAACTTAAAACAGTTGCATGCATTTTATTTATTCTTTTTTGTTGTAATAAATAGGTCCATTTCTTAAGTGTATAATTATGCATCGAATTATCTTTCCGAGTGCAAAGAATTAAATCTTTATTTGTTCAGGGCTACCTAAAAGTTAAGTTCGCCACCACTACTATGATTTATGAGTGAAAACTTTTTAAACAGTTCAGTTGCATATAATGTTTTTTTTTTAAGCGTATTTACTCGAAAGTCTCAAAACTGAGCTTTTCGAGTTTAAATTACGAGGTCCAATTTGTTCCTTCACTTCAGCAGTGAATAAGCGGTGAAATTCCCCAGATTCAATCTTCATTTCTACCCAGCGTGAAAGTATTTGCATGCATTTCAATCTAATCAGGAATTCTTTTTATAAAACTTTGCTTCTTCATCTTTCATAAAATGCATTTCTAGAAGATGAGAAGGATGAGTCATTTCACAATATAAAGTCGAAAAAAAGTCGAATAAGTCGAATAAAAAAAGTAAAGAACAGATTTTGAAATATTTCTATCAGTATTTGAATCAGCGAGATTTAAGAAAATGGTAGAATTTAAAATTAAAAAGAGAGGGAGAGAGAAAGCAAAATCTTTGTTTTTAACATTTCACCTTCAAAATATATGCTTATATGGAGCTAAAATAGCATTATAACATTTATTGTTAAATGCGCCTTTATTGGGCTCTAAGGAACAAGTATATATTAAATGATATTCCTCAAAAGGATATTTTTATTATGTTTAAATGTCTTTAAAACGCTTCAGGTATTTCCAGTTTGGAAAAAAATTTCATAAAATTTATAATTAAGATTTTTTTAAATATTAAATTTTAAATGTATGTGTTTTTTTTGTATTTTTTCCGTGGTAAAATGTTAATTTTAATTCAAGAAAAAAAATTTCTAATAAAAACCCATGTATGCTTTTAAAAATTCAATATACATAACTTAGACAGTACAAAACAACAATGACAATACAAAATTACCTAGTTTTATTGTTTGTTCAGAGCAAATTTTGTCATAGGATGTCGGTCATTGAGAAGTTAACTTTAAAATGATTGCAATATTTCACATACACAAAAGTAGAAAACCGAAAATAATCTATTAAATTTGAAAAAAAATATGTATTACGTTGTTATAAAAGACAAAAAAGTATAATTTTTTTTTTTTCCTATTCTCATAAATTAGTCATTTTTATAGTCACTTTTTAGTCTTTTATAACAACGTGGTATATTTTTTTTGAAATTTATGAAATTGTTTTCTGCTTTTTACTTTTGTGTATGTGAAATATTGCAATATTTTTAAAACTAACTTCTCAATGACCGACATCCTATGACACTTTACTCCGAACAAACAATAAAACTAGGTAATTGTGTATTGTCTAAGTTATGTATGTTTCAAGTATCTGGCGTAAGTATTGAAACATTAATTAAGTAGTAATTTTCATTGTAACCAAATTTTAAGAATTAATTATTCATGGCAGATCATAAACAAAACTCCACTGCTCTGATTGGAACATCTAGGACGAACTGAAGATAAATTATTAGAATCCTGTAGCAAAAATGTGTCGGAACTTTTAGAGTGAATCTCCTAACAAACCTAACTCGATTATATTTGCATATACTAAAGTCTGATCGGAAGTTTTTTTTTCTATTTATCTTTATTTCTTTACTCTTTGATAAAATCTGCTTTCTTCTAGAATTTTCTTGTGCGAGAAATATGGCGCATGGGAAAATTCGTTTAGTGTGCAGATTAGATGCACTATGTTAGAAAATAGAAAACTGGATTTGTGGTATTTTCATGAAATGTCTTGAAGTTTTTATTAATACTTGAGGAAGTAATAAAAAAGTAAAAAACTAAAATATACTATCTCAAGTTTCAATTCACCATGCAAGCACATTTTTATTTTATAATATTTTCAATAATGTGATTCGAATAAACTGTAGATGGTGGTAACTGAGAATTTAAACTCAAATGTTTAGAATTAAAAATGCTTGCATATATTATACGGTTCCCATAGTGTTAAATGAAAGCTATCTCATCATCTGTCTCCAATGGCCCACAATCTTTATATTTAACCAAAACTTTTCGACATCGAAAACCTCATGCAAAAACATCACGTTCTATTTGGATAAATTAGAAATATGTTTCAATATTTTTTACTTCCATAATGTTTCATTGATTTTTTTTCATCATCTGTCTCTGGAAGAAAATTATTTCGATTTTTAGCTTAATATTCCTGTATTTTTATAATTTTGACTGCTTTTCGAGCAGCTACTCGTCTTCGTTCCTGTGCTTTTTCATTTCAAAACTTTTGAATATTCATTATTTTATATTGTCTTTTAGAAAATAAAACTAAGAAAATAATTTGACTTCTTTTAAAAGGTAAAAGAAATGCTCACAGTCTTCTTTCTAAGATAAATATTTCAAACACTTCAACCAAAAGAGTTTTAAAAGCACGTGGAGTTTCTGGAAAAGCTGATTTTTACATCGTTTTGAATAAATATCTTTTTATAAAATTTCAAAGCACATTTTCTAAATAATGTTATAACATGTTCATATTTTTGTTTAAATATATATTATCATAAAAAAACAGCAGGAACATGACTCTGTTAGAAATACTCCTTGCAAATTATAATTTTAATTGCATTTGTTATTCTTAATGATTGTTTATAAATTGCTCTAATTATGGTATCGATACCAATTTTTAATATTGCCTCCTGCGGTGTTAATCTGATTGTAGGGAACATAAATTTAAAGATATTTTGATAGCTGTTGAAGGTACTCTCTATAATTAATTCTAAAATCTTGGCAACCATTTGGCAACAAACAAGATTCTTGAATATACAAGATTTTTGACGTTTTCTTATTAAACTTCGGGATCCATCGTTTTTTTTTAGAACTTTCTATATCCTGTGACAGTGACTATAAAAACGAGTTAGATAAGTGAATTGTTTGTTTAGAGTGCTTATCTACAGAGAGCTCTCCGAGCTATTTGTGTTGTTGCGATTGTTTAATTAGGGCTGGTAGCTAGCATGTGCGTTGATTTCTTCGAGTTCTATTTTTGTATAAATTTCTACTACTTTCGGTACTTGTGCCTTGTATTTTCCTAGGAATAAATTTCATTATGAGTTATGAAGTGTGTTGGAATTTTAATTGTATATCAAAGAGATGGCTCACAGTTGCTTAATTTCTTTAGAATGATTTCAAAATATTAAAAAAAACTATTATACTATTATATATATAAAAATTATTACTATTATACTATTATATTAAAAAAACTTCAGTGATATTATTATGATGTCCATAATAAAACACTAAGAAATATTTTTTGATTTTTGATACGGTAATACAAGCGACATATTTTTTATATTTTTGAATATTAGTTAACTTTATTTTGCACTTTTTTAATTAAATTTTTTATAAAACTCGTATGTGGATGAAATTTTCATTTTATGAGTTACACTTTTAAATTCAATTAGGGGTAACATTCACAATAAACTATATGGATGTTTGTTAATTTCCTGGAGATTTATTTATTCAATAATTCGGTATTTACCCAATTGAAATTTATGAATGATTAAAACATTCTAAATTTATTTCTCTATTTGATAATGAAGAAATTTTTATTAATGAAGATATGTGTAATATTCACCTATTTTGACTAAATTCTTAAAATAAAAATATTCTTTGTAAATAATTAACTTGCAGTAGAAAGTTAAACAACATATTTTCCAAAATGACAGAGTTAAGGAATAGACAAAATGATGTTCTCGTAATTTAATTTACCTTTATCAATAATACTTTAAAATTTAATCTTTTAAATACATAATATAGTTTTAAAACAATTTGTAATACTTTATATTTTATATTTTAAGTATTCTATTTAATTTTTTTCAAATAACTTGTCTGTTTTTGAAATGTGAATAACATTAGCAGCGATTTAAATTGCTGTATAATTTTATACAGAAATAATATTATTTTTTTTGAGTTCGAGTTATTTACGGCATTTAACATATTAAAATTTGAGCTATGAATAGCATATCCAGTTAGATTTTTAAATCAGTTTTCCATGAATAATTGAAGTATTTCAGATGCAGTTGTACAAGACGCTTTTCAAAAAAATAAGTTTGGACTTGAAACCAGTGCACCAATATATTTAAATTTCTATATTAAATTTGAAGCTAAAAAAAGTTCACGAGAAAGATTCCTAGAATAACATTATAATAATTTTATTCTTGAAAAATACAGTACATTTTGTAATATTTTAATTTCTGGAAAACAAAGAAAATGAGTCAGACACAACAATATTAACAGTCCAATTAACAAAGTAAAGATAAATATACTATTAAAATATAATCTTCGTACTTTGAGCCAATTTATAAAATTGTTTAATACAAAAACTGATGGTTAAATTCAAAATACAGTTTATCTATGATTTATTAGACATAAACAATATTCTTATAAGAAATTGTAAGCAAATTGTAGCTAGATTTTTGCAGCTATTTCTCTTAGAAATATTTAGTTGTTTAACCGAATCCCAGAGATAGAGCTAATTCTGGTCAAAATAATGTAAAAAAGAACTTCGATTGGCAATTTTCATGAATCAAATGTTATCTATGAAAAAAATATTGCTTGAAATTTCCTTTTCACCTCAAAATGAATAAAATTTACATGCATTAAAAATAAATAAGAATTTTTATTGAAAAATACTTTATTTTTCTTTTAAATTTCCATTTCTATCAAAAATAAGTTGCGCAGACGATAAAGGCAAACAGAGAAGTTTATTCTATGACGAAGAGAAGAAATGTTATTTCAGATGCAAACAATATATTCTGTAATATGTTTTTTGTTAAAGTACATTGAGGCGTAATAAGGAATTACTAATGAAAGGTAAATAATATATCTCAAAATAACAAAGAACGTACTTAAAGAAATTGCAATATTTCTTTTCTTTCAGAAAAGCAATCCATTTAAAAGCAATCAATTTTGGGAAAATAAAAATTTTGAGTGGTTTTGTGTTTGCAAGATGAAAGAAATATTTCTGAAGTATTGTTATTCTATTCGCATGAACTGAAAAATTCGGAAGATGAACTGAAATGGTTTTTGAACCATATTGTGTGGGATAAAGAACAGACTGAGGAAAAAGTACAAGTGTTCCTTTTTATTTATTTATTCTAATAACCAGCTGAAATGGTCTTCTCGGAACTGTCTAGCATATTCTCTAATAATAATGTTATCCCACATCTCCAGAGGTCTACAATAAATGAAAAATAGTGATTTCTATGAGTGTCCAGATTCTTATTTTCCGAATCTCGCAAATGAGAGTTGTATGTTTCTTAATATGGTAACTACACCTGGCTACCCAGCCCGCCTATTTCAATGCATTCGGATTAAACTTGAATGACTGGATCGCTGCAACAACATTGGCGAGAACTGAGGCTGAATCCTAAAGGGCATCGCCGCCTACGGTACAACACTTCATGTGTGAAGCATGTGCCATCATCCGCATGAAATAGCCGACCCCCAGCATTTTTGTACACACTTGGATGGCAGAACCAACCCCTGTGCCAGAAGCCTCTCATCCTCAAACCTGATCTGCCCCCAGATGGGAGTCGTCATATGGTAAAGAAAACAGAATGTGTTTTGAATGCCTTCTTTTTCACAGGCAAGAACTAAAATATCGCATAGAATTGAAATTGTAGTTCAATGTCAAAATTTCATTGTTTAGGGCATGGTAGAGTAGTGTTATGGCACTTATACGCATGAGAAAGTATAGGCATACAGGCAGCTGACAGATTTAGTTCCAAAACTGTTAAAAATTTTGGTTTTAGTAGCTAAACTGCTGTATCAAATTTAATCTTTCTAGGTTGCTGTGTTTTGTAATTATGGTATTTATTTCTCTTCGTTCAAAATTTGTGACAAGTGTACAAATTTGATACAAAGGTCACACGGAGAATCTCCAATAGTCTAACTCAAAACATTTTTTAAAAAAAATTATCTGTTTCAAAGGCATACAGAGATCGATAATTGCAACACGAGAATATTTATCAAAATCACCAGCTTTAATTATTTTATCATTATAATATTTTCTTTTTGATTTCTTCGAATACAATAAAGGTGTGTGTGTGTGTGCGTGCGTGCGTGTGCGCGTGTGTGTGTGTGCGTGTGCGCGCGTGTGTGTGTGCGTGTGTGCGCAAGCGGTTTCGGATTTTACATTACAAATCGTAAAGCCAAGGAAAGTCGAATTCGGCACTATATTTTCTGGCGTTCTTCTATGTATACCTCGGAAAGATTTCTTTGAAATTTTATTTAATCAAATAATTAAATTATGCCCATAATTCTATCAAATTGACATTAATTAAGGCCGTATTATTTTAATAGTCTTGCATATAATTGGTTCATTAAGTACAAACCCGTTTTTAACGAAATCAATCTCATTACATTATGACGCAATTTGAAAACAATAATTGTTTTTTTTTTCATTTTCCTCTTTGGCTGTGATGGCCTGGTGGTAAGGTTTCAGGTTCGAGACCCGATTCCACCGAAGAACTGTCGTGTGAGCGGGTCTATTGGTTGGGGCCAAACGTCCTCCCGCTATTGGGGCGTGGAAGTTTGGAGAGAGGGGTGCTAGCTCAGGTGTCATCCTCGTCTTCTGACCTCGGTTCAAAATTACGAGGTCTGTTCCAAAATAGCCCTAGTGTTGCCTTTAAACGGGACGTTAATATTACTAAACTGACTCGACGAAACTTGTTATCTTAACTTGCACGGTGTTCCACTTTACTTTCTTATTTCTTAACTTCATAAATATTAAATAAAATTATTCTTTCTTATCCTTCCAATAACAGAAGATAATTACAGAATTAAATATTTGAAAAATTAAAACTTCTGTATTTAATAGAAAGATTTTAATATCTATTGTTAAAAATTCAGTAAAATTTAAAAATATGCCTTAATTCAAGAAAAGTTTGAATGACTCATAAAACTGCAATTATAAAAAGACAGTTTAAAATTATTTTTGTGGAATAATATTATTGTCGAAAATCTCAAATTCAGCCCGATTTCTCATTTTTTGAAATTTTAATTAGAATTAAACTCCGATGTACACAATTCCACCCTCATAAATATATGGTCCAAATTTGTGATTTGTATGTCAAATAGTTTGGCGTATACACCACCCACCCACTCACGCATACTAGCAAAATCATCTTTACTGGTAGTAAAGATATTTCATAAATTCTTATCGTAAGGTAAATCAAACCAATTTTGATCAGAAATGAAATATTTTGAATATTTCCTGGATATAGCATTTAAAAAGCTATTAGTTTATTATAAACACATAATCATTATACAGAAAAATGTAAAATACTTTTAAAAATTGACTAGTGAACACAGAATATGCTAATTGTATAAAGGTGCGTACAGTTAAAAATTAATTTTCAATGAAACATAAATCATTTTTATGAAACGTTGACATATTTCTGTGCCGAAACCTTTGGATGAACTCTGAAAAGTTGAATATTCTAAAAACCCACTTTTCCTAAGTCATATGCGAATAAAGCTCTGTAAAAAATGAAAATCTTTTGGGATTAAGGAGGTTTGATAGATTGATCAGTTAGAAATCTTAAGAAGATAACGTAAGTCATTCTTAAAAAGCCGGGAAGTAATGCAGTGAAAAATATTTTTCAAAAGCATCAATAACCTTAAAAGTTAGAATTAACTTTTAAAAAAGGCTGTTAAGTAAAAAATTCTCGTTACATTCAGTGTATTTGCTTAGGAGGAGATATGGAACATATATTCATACAAAGCCATTATAATTTTTTTTTATTTTAAGAATAAAATAATATTGCATTTAATAACTTTAACAGGTTTTTTTTTTAGTTTTCATAGTTTTTCGCAGAATAAAGTATTCTAACTATGACAACAGACAAAAAAAAATTTATAAAATTCAGTTTTGAATCATTCGAAGCTCCGAATCATAAGGGTATTACCGCTTTTCTATTTTTATTAATTCCAATTAGCATGGCTATTTTAGCTAAGTTTTGCTTCTATAACCAATAACAAACAGAACTTTTTTTCAAATGTATAAACAGAAAAAATTATAAAACTTTTATCTCTTCTACAGAATGCTACATAATAAAATAATTCTTTAATGTTTTCCTTCATAGAGAACTTGGAGCATTTGAAAAAACTTTTCATCCGGTCGAAATACATTAAGTTGCATATATGCTGAATGCTGTTGATGTTACTTTTCGAAACGGAACGGAATGAAATTCAGAATTCGGTCTTGCCTCATCTGTAAGAAAAGTAAGGATATTTTATCCGCTAAGTTTTCTGTCGGAATCGTCTTTATTCTAGGAAGTGAAAAGAAGATAAAAGCGCAAGTGATATTCAGAAATACTATGTAGTTTAAGAATAGGATGTCTATATAGAACTTAGTCAGATTTTTTTTTCTCTGGAGAAAAGAATACTTTACATTTTGTTTTTTCGAGGACGGATTGTATTAATTTATCAAGAAAATTTTTTACAAAAATGTTATTTTTTTATGTTTAAATTTTTCAGATATCATTTTTAATATATTAAGTTTTCCGATTTGAAATCTGAACACTAATATTGTATTTAACCGTTTAAAGACTTTAAGCTCTGTCTACAAATACCCTAGAAATTTTTTCTTAACTTTCATATTATGAATTTTAAAAAATTATTAGAAAAATGTAAAAATATTACAATTCTAAGGAATAAATTATTTTTTAATTACGAAATGATATAAAAGTTTTCAGTACTTAAGAAATTTTTTAGACATTTTTTAAAGCAAAAATGGTAAAAGGTTAGGATAGTAATAGAAAAAAATAATTCTTTCAGGAATTATTCTAAATAATTGCTACAACTTATTAAGTGTCTTTATTCTCTTATTTTGATTTAGAACTGCATTTTTATAATTTGTATAAGTAGGATTTCCTACTCGCATATTGTTAGAATTGCTGTGCTTGTAAAACATAAAAATATTAATGGCTCCAATGAGATTGTATGCCCCTTCACAGTTCTGTCTTGCTTTAACTCATCAATACAATAGCTATATTTATTATTTGTAAGGGAAAACGATAATCATGATGTTTTATAGAGCGGCTAGATTAAATCTTAAATACTCTTTTATAAACCCTCAGTAACCCTTCAGAAACACTCTACGTATACTGCCTTTCATGAATTTCCAATTTTGCTGTAAAATTTCCGTTGTAAAAGGGTATTTTGAGATTAATTCTAGCCTAATTGATAAAGAAAAATAGCATACAGAACAATTAAATTTATGGCACAAAAGTAACAAAAAGAATAATGGCTGTTCAAGCGAATGATTGCAAAATATCTGTACCGTTCAGGGTTTCTGTTTTTATGCAACATTTTTTTTCCAACGCGTTTTTCAGTAGATTGAATTTTTTTTTCAGTTTTAAATTTTTTTAAACTTTTTATAATGAAATAAAAATAGTTTTCATCACGGATACGTAAAATAGTCTGAGTTTTGTCTGATTTTGAAACCCATGTGGTGATACTGAAATTTTCGAATATTTTAGAAAAAGTAAATCAGTTTTTAGTTGTATAAAATAAAAAGCTGAAACATCGATAAAAAGCAACTAATAGCATTTAGTGATCGATTTTACATGACACTTTTTTTTCCTATCTATTCTTGTGAGAAACGTTTTCTTCTGTTATCTATGTAAATATAATTATTTTTATAAATTTAGAATATCCATTTATTTAACTAAAAATTATATTCAATTTCTCCGTTTAATAGAAATAACTAAAAATGAAACAAATATAAAACATGCTTCACATTTTGTATCCTCTGCAATATAAGAACCCTACAAGGATTTATTTGAAATATTTATATTAAATTAAACAAGAGTTGCACACATCTATTCTAGAATTATTTTTTGAGGAAGAAAACGCTTTTTATAATAGATTAATTTATTGTGTATATACATATATATATATAATATAATGCGTGTTTTTCTAAAAAGTAATTATCTTTAATATAACATTGTAGAGGTTACAATACCTTATATCAATATTTGTAGCATATAAGAAAATATACGATAAGAAAATGTCAAAACGTATTTACACCTTCTTAGTTCTGACGTCATTGAATTCCAGAACTTAAATAATGGGATAAATAGATTATATATTGTTTGTTTTCATCCTATCTAGAACGGGGGGGATTAATAGTTAAAGTACAAAAAAGTGCCCTTTTAGAGAAATATGTGATGTTAAAGTAAGGGTGTGGTTAAAAGAAAGACTATTTTAAGAAACATATTCTACTTGCCTACGACAAAGCACTCTAACCATGAAAAATGTACCAATTTCATTATAGTAGTTGGATAAAGGCTATTCCCAAGATAAAGTTTAGCGGAGCAAGTTAGGGAAAACAGTTTGGATGTTTTTCACTTCATCTATTGTTTTATTTTGAAATATACATGAATAAAGGAAAAACTAATATTTTTAATTAGCTATTTAATATAATTTTTGCCGAAAATTTGAAAAGTATATTTGAAGCTTATAAATGTGTTTTAATGCCATTAATATACAATTCTCTCAAACCAAATAACCAGAATATAAAAGAAAATTGTCAAATTTGCCAAAATATGTTTTTGATGTCAAAGTGAAAGCTTTTCTTTCAGAAATTCTAAACTATAGGGTATTTATGAATTGTGGAAACTGTAGAAAAATGAATAAAATAAATTGCAAATAATGTTTTAAATACAGATTTTTTTTTAAATGTAAATACATTCTTAAAAGTATTTTTTTCATGTAAATAAAACGCTGATTTGATGATCCAGGAGGTCATAAATTACTGAAAATGAAAAAGTAGTTTGAAATCCTTATTTGCAAAACTATTAACCTCGCGAAAAATAAAAACATAGAAATGTGAGGAAGTTTACTCTTTGATTTGATATAAGTATGTAGTGTGAAAACTAAAGATTTTTTTTAAGATATGCAATAAAAAATAAAATAGGCACCAGGAAACACGAAATGGCGTCTGCTGATCAGTAGCAACATCGATGTCTGCAAAAGATGTCAAATTCGAAAGGTAACTTCATAGGTGATAGTAGGCATTCAGGAGATGAAAAATGACCATTAAATGGTGTAGGAATCTTATCTTTTTTACCATTTATAGTTTGTAGCAGTCGAATTGGTTGGTCAGCTTCAAGTTTTTCTCACCTGTTTATACCACTCCAATATTTCAATGTTATTATCCTAATGCCTTGCATATTAATGGTTCAATTATAGTTGCCATTTGGAGAATTAACATAGTTGAAATTACTTTACTCAAAAACTCAACTTATTAATCAAACTTATTTTTAGGTAATAAATTACTCAAAACTTATTTTTAGGTAATAAATTACTCAAAACTTACTTTTAGGTAATAAATTACTCAAAACTTACTTTTAGGTAATAAATTACTCAACATACTTTTAGGTAATAAATTACTCAAAACTTATTATTAGTTAATAAATTACCCAAAACTTATTTTTAGGTAATAAATGAAACATTGAGTGTATCTAAATGCTTATGTAAGCCTAAAATGCTTCATAAAACTTCGCGAACTATTTGTAGTGGATATATGTTCAAAATGAAGCATTCGTACATTTCTTGATTAGAGCAATAAACTTCAAAAGATATAGAAAGTAGTCGTATTCAATGATAAAAAATATACTAGTTTACACATACTTTTATCTGTCATTTATTTTCTCTGCTCACTTACAAAGTTGGGATAAGCGTTTACTTATGTATGACATTTACAATATCAGTTGTAGTATTTTCCATGTTTAAATTATTGTGGCATGGTAATTAAAGTTTATTCTTAAATAGGTATAATTTAGGATTAATTATTCTAATAGATTATTCATTATTTTGTCGATGTATTTAATTGAAATATATTTATAATTTTAACCGTAGAAGAGGATTTTTTTTTCTTCTTCATTCTTCTCTGTAGAGAAAAATTTAAGAATTTATATAACAACCTTTCTAAGCCTTAAAAAAAGAGTGAACTAGTATATAAATAAACAAGTAATATAAAATCAAAAATTACCTAATTATATAGCTGTCCAACAAAACGTAGAATTGAAGAGATTTTATTTTTTATTTTCTCAAAAAAATATAAAAATATAATTAAATACATTATGAAAATGCAGGAAATATGCATATAAAGTCATGGAACATGGGAAATAACTGATTTTCTGATCTGTAAATCATAAAATGTGATCGATGAATGCATTTATTCTTGTTGGGTCGCGTTGTATGATCTTTTAATGAGCCTTTATTCTTCTGAAATCACTGTTTATGCGATACAAAAAATTTATTGAAAGCTTTTCATTAAGAACTTAATATTCGAAATATTTCGTTAAAAGTACATATCTGAGAAACAAATAACATTCATAATCTATTTATAAATGAGAAATCTGATGAAAGCTGTCGTTTATTGTTTGGAAATTTGACATTCTAATTTCATCTATGAAAGCATCTAGCTTTACATTAAGGCCATCATTATGCCATTGTTCGCCAGTTACAATTTTCATTATTAAAAAAAATCCTTGCTATTTAATATCCATCCAATATATATGTAGTATTCTTTCTCCTAAAAATACATATTTTTTTCATAAATATTTTTTTAAATTTGGTTTTTTATATAAAATACATTTTACCCAACGCATTGTGCTTGTTATATTCCATATTACATCATGCCCCTTTGATATAAAATAGTAAAAAAAAATGCAGGTTTTTGCGTGAAAAAGCATATTTCTCATAAGAAAATTCTAAAACACTCGACAGCGATTCTGATGTTACATAGAACTATATTTCTTTCCAAAATATAAAACAATAAAGAAATATTTAAAAAGGGCAACATCGAACCAACATAAAATGAAAGAAAACACATCTGTTTTGCTTAAAGATTCAAACAGGAAAAATAGAAAAATCGAAAGAAAAGTACTAGGAATCTAGTCCGTCAAACTATACAGAAAAGAAATATTTCCATCAGAAATCCGGTTTGCTAAAAATTTCTAGAAAATATTTCTTTCGACAACTCTCGTGCTTCACATTCGTGCTGCATATATTGGTTTTGCATTTCGGATCTGATGTTTAATGTTGCTGAAAGGGAGGACATGAGTGATATTAGTCCGTCTTTTCAGTTGTTAAAAAACTATTGAAATTTATTATTGAACGGTGCGATGTTTGAAGGGCTTTGATCGAAATTGGATATCCAAAATTGCATATCCCATGCAAGAAATGACATCATTGAACATAATGGTTAAACTTTTGTATGGGTTCTCTGTTAAAGTAATATAATAAAGTGGTAAACTGAATGCAAGTAGCATATAGATGCCTCTTTATCTCTTAAAATTTGGATAAAATCGGCTTTTACAAAACTCCTTGCATGGCAACATTCAGTATATCTTTCTTCTAAACTAATGGTCAGACCTCCAGTTACAACTGATATGAAAGGCTGTTTATGAAAGAAATTTTTATTCTGGCAGCTTTGAGATTAACTGGATAAAATTTTATTTAGTGAATATTTTGCGTACAATAAAATATAACTGGATCAATTTAAAGATTATATTAAGGAACATTAATTTTCATTCGGAGCGTCTTTTTCATAACACATAAAAAAATGGGGAAGTCGACAATTTCAAAAATTGATGCATCGAAACTAGTCATTAGGGTTTGAACAAATAGGTAAGGAGTACTAGTCAACCCTTGAAATCCTAAGTTGTTATATTATTTCCCAATCCTAAGTTGTTATATTATTTCCCAATCCTAAGTTGTTATATTATTTCCCAATCCCCAGTTGTTGAATTATTTCCCAATCCCCGGTTGTTGTATTATTTCCCAATCCCCGGTTGTTGTATTATTTCCCAATCCCCGGTTGTTGTATTATTTCCCAATCCCCAGTTGTTGAATTATTTCCCAATCCTCAGTTGTTGAATTATTTCCCAGTCCCCAGATGTTGAATTATTTCCCAATCCCGAATCAACATTCCTTCATTGATAAGCTTATATAATCAATGGAGAGAGGGTAGTTACAGGGTAATACGGTTCAGAAAATAACTGCTATCCATGGTGTTATAATTAAAAAAAGAAAATCTTCAGAAATACAATAGTCCTCAGACAAAATAAAATTGGAATGGAGGCATACAATAGATATATATTGCTGTTCCTAAAGATCCTTTGTAAGAAAGGAAGAAGGAAAAGGACAAAGCGAAACAGAAAATAAGAAGGCTCGACTTATATTTGAATTTAATTTAAATATTAAAGGCTAACTAACGAAACTCTCTATTATGCTTTCCTATAAAAGAACTTATTAACTGCATGTCCTTCACGAACAGTAGTTACGAAAGAGAAAATTAGCAGGCGATTTTTGGAGAATTGTTCTTGTTAATTATTCGTTGGGATGAGGTTAATACTCAAGAACCAGAATACCAAAATATATTTAAAAGCTTTCTTTTCTACCAATTAAAAATAAAATTTGATGTAGATCTACATTTATAGTCGAAATTTAAATTTCATTTTATTTATTATAGTATTATATTTAATCACCTGGAATATACTCATTGGCAATAATATCGAACACATTCATTTTTATACTTTTACAAGTTGGTCCTTTTATTTAGGGCGATGGTAATAAATAATAATTCTCTTATCAGGAAATTCAATCAAATTTATATCTTGGTATTTCTTCTTCACTGTGATGAAAATAAAGTTAAAGAATAATGAATTCGCTGCATTTTATTTTTGAAAATAAAACTATATTTTTTCTTTTTTATCAATATTAATGAGTTAAAAATAAAGTATTCTTAAGGATATATAATGTTATTAAACATAATATTTGTTCTTATGTGACATATTTATATGAAAAATTAAAGTTTTTAATTATTTTCTCATTTACTGATGATCCTAATCCATATTTGTACTAAAGAATCTATAGATTTTGCTAAATATAATTACAGAAGTTTCAAAAATAATTTTTGGTTTTAAAATAATAAATGGCCGAATTTTTTAGAATATTGAATGATATAATTGACGGGGAGGACAAAGAATCAATTGTTCAAGATTTTGCAATAATCAGAAAATTCTCTAAATTATTAAATAAACATGGTGTCACATTTATAATTTATTTTCATGTTAAAAACTATCATCTTATTTCTTAGGATCGATATATTATATTTAAGTACTGTTTAAATTCAACTTATTCAAGATAAATTACTTCTTTATAGCATTGTTTAATTGTTAAACAATAACTGTTAATTTCTTGTTATGAAGTATTATTTCAGCGTTAATCTGAATTTGATATTTACAAGTTATAATAAGTTTTTTAAAAAGTATTATTGTTTATTTAGTTTGAATTTTTTTTTCATAAATGTTGTTAACAAACTTTTTTTAAAAAAAAAATATATTTACCACAAATAATTAAAAAAAAGTTCATATTTTTATGCTTTATGAGTCTATACATAGTTTCTTACAATATGTTTATATTTCTCAGAATTTGAATAACATAGATTAATTCAATTTATTTTTGGAAAAATTAGATTTATTGTGGTAAATTAAATATATTTAGTTTTAAAATTGAATTTTTAACAAAGTTTGGACGCTTTTTTATTCTGTAGGAAATTTTTTTATATTGCATATGAGTGTTTATATACATGTAAAACGATCTAATTCGATATGCAATAATATTGTAATGGTGTTACTTCTAATTTAAAACATTAATTGAAATTTCAACATTCTAATGCTATAAATATACCAGAAAGATTGATGACATTTAAAACAAAACTAATATATGAACATATTTGTTTTTTTTACAATGATCCAATAATGATATAATAACAATTCATTGTTAGAATTTAAAGTAATTTAACACATAAAATATTAAGTGGGGGAACAAGAAAAAAAAATATATCATTTACTTGGAGACAGTTGAGACAATTTATCGCCTGAAATATTATTTCTTGCTGACTAGTTAGAGCAGGAGCAATTTATATTTTATACTTATTAGAAAATATTTAAAATTGTAAGCCAGTAAAAGTGTATAAAAATGTTGCTAATAAATTAAATTCCGCTGAAATTAAAAGAATAATGATATTCGCAACTAACTGGTTTCTTCTGAAAAAGGCATAAAAAGAAATTAAAATTTTTATTCCACTCCTTATATCAACCTCATAAACGTAAATTAAGATTATGACGACACCTCTTAAAAGTTATAAAGTTTCAGATAAAAGAAACAAATCAAAGAAGCAGAAAACATTGCCTCTTTGCTAAAAAAGGAAGCGAAAATGAGGACACATCTTATTAAAATTGATAAACTGCAGAAAAGTGAAATTAAATGGCAAGCAAGAAGAAGCTAAATGGAAGTTAAAATAATAAAGCACGAACTTTCTGACAATGGTGGTGAAGAGAAAAAAAATCAAATAAAACAAGGTTCAATTTTTAATTTGGTTAATGATTCAACTTGTTCCTCTTGATCCTTATTTCTGACAGAAAAATAATTCTTGAAGTTAATAAAATAAATAAGAACTTGAGTAATTATTTCTTAATAATAAATTAAAGAAGATTTAATTTTAAAAACTTTAATCGATTTGTTTCGACATGATGAAGGATTTTAACAAAATGAAAATAATTTGTAAGTTTTTGTATCATCCGACTTTAAGTGAACTTCATTGTTTAAAATGTACTTTCTTTTTAGATAAAGATATTGTTTTCAAGCTACATGAGATATATTTCGTGACGGATATTACCATTTTAATGATAGGGAAATGATAAGAAAAGAGGTGATTTCATCATCATTATTTAATGTTAACAAACAAGTATTGTATCAGCGATAAAATTCTATCGAATAAATACTTGCGTCAATAGCAAAAATATTGATTTAAAAATATCCTATAACTTTAAACGAGATATTCTTGTATGGATGTTAAATTTATTTCGTGTATTTCGAAAACGGCTGCAACGATTTGGTTCAAATTTTATATTTGGACAAGTTTTGGGATTTTTAAGCTGATCTATACAGGTGTTTTTCCTTAAAAAAGGCTTTTACATAAAAAAAAACCATTTATTACAACTAAATATTGTCATGTCGAGTACTTGACCTGCATATGTGTATCGGAGATGGAGTTATGGTTAGGCTTTGGGCTCCCATGCATTTTTCTCATGTCCAAATTCGCATTTCCAATTCAATTAGATTTCTCTTATCACTTTAAAAGAGCCATAGAATAGGATTTTATTTACGATTTTTCAGAAAAAAAAACTTTCGATCGAAGCTTGGTCTCCAAGGTATTTCTATTAAATTGCCGTACGATGCAAAAGACATCTATTGATTAGCATATCATAGCAAAAGCTGTATTTTGAATTTTTTGCATTTCACTTTCATTTCCTGCTGGACCCTCAATTTTACTTCATACAAAAAGATTCCATATATTTTTTCATTATAGCTTAGAAAACAATTATCCTTAATTATATTGATTATTCTCTTACCAAATTAACCAAATCCAATATTTCCCTTTACTTATGAAGTTCTGATTATATCATAAAATAATAAACTAATTTTCTTATAACCTTGGTTGGTAAATGGAACTTGGAAGGTAATTTTATATCGTTCCTCCTTCGTCCAATCTGATTCCTCCCCCTACTGTGGAAGACTGCTTGTATCAAATAATTATTTCTAACATATTTACAATCTGCTTTTATCTGTAATGAAGGTTTGATTCTCGACGGATATTGCTCTGATGAAGTCATCTGAACCAGAAATTTCTCATACTTTACCAAAAGCTTCTTTTATTATATTGGAGCCATATCAAATGGCGCGAAAACCAAAAAACGTTTTTGAAAAGTTCACCAATTACGGTTCAAAGTTCCATACGCGAAAATCATATCTGTCAGTTCAGTGATTGTGTATATACAAAAATGTATAGTACAGTTTCCATGAAATTGCATTGAGAAGGTATTTCTGAAAGTACAAAATATACAATTTCGAATCAATGCTCTGTCGCTAACCTTCCGCCATTTTACTTTAGTGTTGACTCATGTTGAATAGACTTTTAAATAACCAGCGGGAGTTGTCTCCCTAAAACTTTCTCGCATACTCTTCAATAAAGATTTTATTCCAAAGAACGCCTTGCATGGCACTGGCGTACAATAATTATAAAATACTAGCTTTTGGTGTGAATTTAGCAATTTTGCTGAATATATTGTGTGATCTTTGGCGAGTAGTTTTGGCGGTTACTCACTGGCATGCGGTTAATAGCATCCAAAAATCGTTTTATACACATTTTTTCTTACCGATTAGAAAAAAAAACTATACAGAGCTGCACTTGTAGCCACAACATCATATACTAAATTTCATATATTTAAGCTAATGCGTTTCTGAGTTATAGAGTTTGTATGTTTCTGAAAGGATAGACTGACCGACAGATATTCAATACGTCTTTCAATTTGGTTGAAACTTTAATAGATATTTACAATATAAACGTTAAATCTGTGTACCGAATGTTATCTCTCTTCGTTTTGTAGCAATCATGTTAACTTATATTCTGACCGCCGAATAGACAATTTTTGTCTAAACGAATTTTGCTCAAAATTCTATAAAAATTTGCAAATTTGACTTGAAGATCGAATACCAAATTTCATCCTTATAGCTCCAAGCGTCTTTGAGTTATCTTTGTCAGACAGACAGGTATTTTTTAAAAATTTGTTTTGCGAACTCAGGGAGGTCTAAAATATGGAGATTCGTCAAAATCTCGAGCTCGGATTTTTATTGATGATGATTATTATTTCTCTGTACTTAATATAAGAGAAAGTAAAATAATTCATCCTGAAATCATTGCTAAAGAGAATCGTTAAAATTTGTAAAAAAATATATATATATTTCCTTATAAGTTGTGATAATTAATTTATTTCGTAACAAATATTCTTAATGTATATATCCCCGAGGGCTAAAATTGCATTGTAAAAAGTCCATCACTTTAATGAATGCTGGCATTTATTATTTGAACTTGGCAGTTTCATTTATAATTTCGTTCAGTTTCAAAATTAGCATATAATACGGTATCATATTCACCCTATTCTTGACCAACTGATTATACCAACTCACGTCACTTTTGTGCTTAAACAGTTATCACAATCGAATGCATTACGGAAACAGAACACGAAAAGTTCGAAAGGAGTATTTTACCGATGTGGAACAGCACAGGAAATGTTTTCTTTTCCTTACATATTTGACGGTATTGTCCTAAAAAAACTTCTTCCAATTCCCGTGTTTTCTTTCCTTACTGTACCTTGAATCAGAAACTGTTCTCTTAGAATTTTCGGTAGCTCGATGGTTTTTTTTTCACATTCTTCGAAGCTACTTTTTATACTTTAGATTAAAGAAAAACAGAAAGTAGTCGTGTTTTGCTTTAAAATCAGTTCCGCCGTCAGCTTTTTGAGTCTTGCTATAAAAAGTTTATCAGTAAGATTGGATGTTGCATGTGTTTGATTTTTTCTCAATTCATGCGCTTATTTTTAACAAAAGCAACCATTTTTCTATTTTTGTTAGCATACGTCATGGGAAAAGAAGTTAGAAATTCAAACATAAAATATTACAAGCAAAAGATTTTGAGAAATTCCCCACTTATTTTAAGAAAAAAAACATTTTTTACTACAGCTCACATTTATTTCTCGTAAATGAAATATAGAAGGAATATAATTTTCAAAATATTTAAACGTGATATTTTGATGACTTGACGAATCTCGACGTTTCACTTCTGAATTCGAAAAATATATTTTTTCTATTATTTCTATCAGTATGTGAACACTATAACTCAAAACACTTTAAGCTCGACGAATGAAATTGTATATATAGATTCATGGCCAAATTTGCATTTTTTTTTTTTTTTTTTTTTTTTTTTTAATTTTCGAAGAATGCAAACTTTTGGCACTTGCTAAAAAAACGTGAAAGATCTTTGATAGTATAAACTTTTAAACAAGTCTAGATTTGAATATTATTTTTATAATATTTGATATTATTTATTTTGCAATAGGTACTGAAATGCTTGACAGCAATACAGATATTAACTAGGGTTGTTTAAATATGTAATATTTCAATTTCACTTTATCGTATGCGAAATATGAGAATGTATTGTAATCGTCAAAAACTTCTAACTCGAAATTTTGTTAAAATTTTTCTTTACCCGAGTCAAAAAAAAAAAAAAAAAAAAAAACTTATTTTTTACATTATAGATGTTTATCAATCAGTTTGTCTCTCTGAGAATAGACAACTCAGAAATGCAGCTTCATATACAAACTTTTCACCAAATTTGTAGATTTCTATTCAATGTTGAGCAAAATATGTTCAGATGAAATCTGTCTGTCAAGCTTCTTGATTAAAAGTAAATTCAATAGCTCCAAGATACAATAAGATATGTAGATAAAATTTGGTATTTACGAATGGTATCTAAAAATAATTTTAATATAATTAGGAACCAAATTTGTCATACGATTGGCCGTCTGTTGGGCTGTGGTTTGTGTGTGTAATCTCAATAAATCATAAACAGAATGACTAAAATAAATAGGATTCTGTATGTATCTTGTGACTACAATTGCAGTTTCCTTTCAAATTTTGGTTTCATTCGGTCGGCAAAAATGCATTAAAATACTTGTTTGCGCGCGATAGATTCGATAAAAATTCTAGATTCACGTCAAAGATCTATATTTCCTAGCTATCCTCCACCAATACCATGCCAGCTTTACCGAAGGCCCATAATTCATCCAAAGGGGAAAAGATGATACTTTAACCCTTTAAAGGACCATTTTTTTCTAGTCATATTATGTTAAAATATTTTTAGGCTTGAAGTTAGAATAAGAAAAGGGATTCATTTAGCTTATTAGATAAATTTAATTTGAATAATTAATTGATTTGGGTTAATTAATAATTAAGTAACAAATCAAGACACGTCATTTTGTGTGAGATAAAGAAATAAAGCATCTAAATTTCTGTCTTTCTAAAAAAATTTGTCAGAACTTATGCCAACCTACACAAATTCATACAAAGATTGATAAATTTGGTGGGAAGCATACTTCCCACCGCCCTAGAAAGGGTTAATTGGAGAGTATGCGAGAAAGTTTTTGGGAAACACTCCTACTGGTTTATTGTGTATAATTACTACTTACGATTGTCTTTGTTACTCTAAAATGGTTGAATCCCTTCCAAACATTATATGTCTAAGTGTTCTATTTCTTGCATAATGCACGATATCAAAGGAGCAGTTTAGCATCGTCTTGATGTTGCATTTGGAGAAAACTAAATCATTTTTGGTGGTTGGAATCATTGAATTAGGCCTGTTAGGACTTTTAAATAATGCAAACGAAAGTGCAGTGTAAGAAATCGCAGTTGATCACAGAGAATCGAATACCTTGAAGTTCGAATTTCTGTTACTTGGAGGAAGGGGAATGTATACGTAAATGCTGAATATGTTAACCCTTTCTAGGGCCGTGGGAAGTATGGTTCCTACCGAATTTATCAATCTTTGTATGAAATTATGTAGGTTGGCATAAGTTCAGACAAAATGAAATGAAAAATACATTTAATAATGTCTACTACCTTTTATTAACCCTTTCTAGGGTCATGGGAAGTATGCTTGCTATCAAATTTATCAATCTTTGTATAAAATTATATAGGTTGGCATATGTTGACAATTTTTTTAAAGAAAGGCAGAAACTTAGATGCTTCAGTTCTTTATCTCAGACAAAATGATGTCTTGATTTGTTACTTAATTATTAATTAACCAAATTAATGAATTAATCAAATTAAATGTATCTAATAAGCTAAATGAATCTCTTTTCTTATTCTAATTTCAAGCCTAAAAATATTTTAAGATAATACTAGAAAAAAAATGGCCTTTTAAAGGGTTAAGATATCTTATATCAACGTGTTTTTCAACTGTGACTACATATTAGAACTCCATTTTTTGCTTTATTTTATTGCAGAAAATTATTAACGGTATTTAAAATAACAAGAAAAATAATTTCCATTTCAATTAAAGTCTAGCATATAATTTCGCATAGGGCTAAGCACAAAAGAAGAAAAAGATACAATATCAGATAGAAAAAAATTCCAAATAAGTTTCGATAAAGAAATTATTAATGACGCTTAGAATTTCTGAATAATTATAAAATTCTTCAGTGTATTTAATCAGCGTAAGTAGGAAACATAAATCAAATTCTGTGGAAAATTTTTTGTACTTTCTGAATCTTTATTAATTGTCCCACTTTTATTTAGCACGTACTATGCCATTAATTCTGTGATTCACATCTTTCTATCTAATTAGATGCCATCTTTTATACTATATATAAAGTAAAATAACGAGAAATCGTCTCATTAGATAGAAGTTCTATCACATGAGTGAGTCAAGTGTCTTCAATGGCAACCAAGTGTTCATGATGATAACCCGAGTAAAAATTTGAAGTCATCTTCTTCAATTATGGCTCCTGATAAGAGGAATTCCCGAGACAACATCGCCTCAATAACTCTGAATAATTTATCAAGAAAAGGGAATGGCTCCCAAAGATGATTTAAAAGAACTCGGGTTCTTTTTTGGATACATAAGGGAAAGCAAAGTGTTGCATTGCCGTCGATATAACTTATAGATAAAGAAAAAATCTATTTTGTAAAGGCTGCACAGGAGAGACAATCAAAATGTATGAAACTTTTGTGATGAAAGAAAAAATTTTAAGCCATGGAATATTTTTTTATTGATTTTTGTCATGGTTATGGTATAAGGAATAATATGGGCTTGAATTTTAAAATGTACAAATTATTCCTTAAATAATATATAGATTTTGATATCAGGAATAATATTTACTTTTATTGTAATATAATGTACACATTATTCCTTAAATAACATAAGCATTGAATTAATTTCACAATTAACATTCATATTTAAATTTAAATAATTTTCATGTTATTCCTTAAATAACATTTAAATGTATTTCGATCGATATCCCGATATCGGTGCAAAATTAGGCAAACAATAGTTTAAAAATGTATTCTACAAAAGTAAGAGAAAAAAAAAGTACGAAATAATACAGATAATGCCTTTGTTATTTCATTTCAATCAAAATAAATATTTCAAATGAAAAAAAAAAAGAATTTTCTATTTATTATTTCTAAAATGATTAATTGTGACACTGTGAATTAGAAAATAAATAAAATAAAACATTTATTTTAGACAAATACGAAATAATTCAATTTAAAATAATTACTCGTCAACAATTATGGAATAAGTTATTGCAATATCTTACCCACTTGTTTAGTTCTGAAAATTAAAAAAAAATGAATACGATATGAAAACATTTTACTTACTATAAACTAATTGCTTTTTCATATTTTCGTATGCGAAATATAGAGTAAGTAAGTAAGTACTGCAAACATCAAAAAAATTCGAAATTGAGATTTCGATGAATCTCCATGATTTTAGACCTCCTTGAGTTCAAAACACATTTTGGAAGATGAGCACATTCAAAAGAAACTTTATCACAATTCTGAAATGAATATTTCTTGAAGCTTAAAAAGGAAAGCACCGCTACTACCATTCAAGATCTATATTCATGCATTAAAATTTAATCAAAATTTTTTCTTTATTTTTTTTATAGAATCCACTTACTTCCATAATTCATATCGTAGAAAATAAATCAGGGTGGTGTTGGGAAGGGGATTTCCTTAACAATGTGGATAGGAGCCATTAATTCTGATAAAAAGAATGGAATTAGGGGAATTTTTATGAGTGTAAAGTGCTCTTAAGGTTTAATAAGAGACTCGTATATTAAATAGTGTGAAAATATTGTATAATGGAAAAAAAGTCATTTTGGGAAATGAGTTATAATGTCTTACTTGATTTTTAGAGTGAGATTACAATTCTTTAAAATATGTACTTTGTTTTAATTTTATTTTTTGAGCGATACTGGATTTGCGCCTATAATAAATAACTGAAAAAATTTGAAACTTTTTATTTGATATTAATTAGTTAAATGTTCTCTAAACAGTACGAAGAAAGAAGATTTTTTCCTATAATCAGGCTGTATTATTATAAAAGTCTAATTATTTTTAAATATTTATCATGACTCAAAGCCACTGATATTATTTAAAACTAACTTATTTTCGTAATTTCTTTTTCATTCCGTTTGATAAACATAATGAAAAGGCATTTTTATGAGGTTTTATCATCACAAATGCTGCACTCTTTTGAAATTGAAACATTTCATTAATAGAAGTTGATGATATATTTTAGTTATATTTCAAATTTAATGAAATATAAGTGGAAGAAATATATTTTCCTTATACATATTTATAGAATGATATAGATTATATTTATTAGATTATTTATTTTTATAGAATTATATATATTTATAGAAGTAAAATATTTAATAGAAATATTAAATTTTATTAAATATTTTAACTATTTATTAATATTTAAACTATTTTATTAATAATTTATTTGAGCAATTATTAGAGTCAAATAACTGAAACTTTGGAGAAATAATGCCATTACGAAAATTAAATATTATTTGAAACTATCTGCCTTTAGATATTAGCTAGTCTGCCGGGAATATTGGCTGGGTTCCAATTATCTAAAATATATTAAATAATTTGATAGTAATTATTTTTTCAACAAAGTATTTTTAGGTATGAAACTATTGTATTAAAATTGAACTATTTTGATAACTATTTTAAAACTAATTATATTTTTATAACTGTTTTAATTAATTGTATAACTAATAATTATTTTATAACTGTTTTAACTAATTGTATAACTAATAATTATTTAATAACTATTTTAACTAATTTTATAACTAAATTAAGAACTACCTTCAGTTGTTCTGTTTATTAAGTAAAGGAAAATTTCTTATGAAGTCGAATCCAATAATACTAAAAGCAGGACAATCTTGGTAATATACCTTTTTAATTGCACGTTCTCTTTCCCAGAACTGAAATTTCACTTTCTATTTAAGCAAGCAAAATGAAAAGATAAAGGAATATTTCTTCCTCACTTTTCATTGATGGAAGAAACTTATAAAATTAAATATCTGATGGAATAATGAAATCGATATGAATTAATTTCAATGATGAATTTTATTATTAAAAGTTATGCAAAAAGTATTTTCTTTTAATATTGCTGAAATTCATCAAAAAATGCATAATAAATTGGCAAAATCATAAAATAAATTTCTTTAAAACTTCTTAAATTTCGCGACACTCAGCTTCATACAATAGCATTTTTAAGAGATATCGTGGAAAATGCCAATCTTGCTTAATTTGTAACGAAATAATATTTTAATTGAAATATCGAAAATACTCCGAGTTGTTGCAAATTTCCATTTTCCACTAGTTATCTGTGCCAAGCTCGGTATTTTTTTTATTATTAGAGATTATTTAGAGTAATTTTATCCTCTGTTTTGGGAAATAAAAAAAAGACGTATATAAAATAAAAATTCCACCTTTATTGTTCTTGGACCTTCTACTTTGCACAAATATTTAAAATAAAATTACTTTTTAATGTATATGGACACTTTTTAAAAGTACATCACACTATTTCCAAATTATTGGAAAGGTTCATCAAAATAATAGTGCAAGTCTGAGTCATGAAAGAGTAATAATTACACCGCCTTTGATATAGTACTGTATAAGAAATATTTTTTTAAAAAAATTGCATACAAAAATTCGTTTAATATAAAGTATGAATTCATTTAATTAATAGTAATTTAAAAATATGTATATAAAATACAAAAAGTAACTTTTATTGTTAATGTAACTTCTACTTCCCACAAATATTAAAAATAAAAGTACTTTTAATGTGTATGGACACTTTTAAAAAGTACATCATATTATTTCCAAATTAGTTGAAATGTTCATTAAAAAATAGTGGAAATACTAAAACTCTCAGTTATGAGAGAAAAATAATTATACTACCATTGATACACGGCTGTATGAAAAATATTTTTTTAAAATATATGCAAAAATTTGTTCAATTTATATATGGAATTTTTAATAAATAGTAATTTGAAAAAGCGCATATAGAATAAAAATAATTTTTCTATTGTTTGTGGAACTTTTACTTCCCACAAGCTTTAAGTAAAAGTAGTTTTGATGTGTATGGACAATTTGAAAAGTACATCGTACCATTTCCAAATTAGGTGGATGGATCATTTAAAAAAAAAGTAGGGAATGTAATACTCTCCGAGTCATGTAAGAAAAAGAATTATATCGCCTTTGGTACAGGACTTTATGAAAAATAGTTTTAAATAATATATATAAAAATTCGTTCAATATAAATAATGAGTTTAATAAATAGTAGTTTTAAAAAGAGCATATAAAATAAAAATACTTCTAACGTATATGGACACTTTTTTTAAAAAGTACATCAACCCTTTTTCCAAATAAGTGTAAGTGTAAGTGTTCGTTTAAAACGATAGTGAAAGCAATGAATCTCTGAGTCGAGTGTGAAAAAGAATTATAAAACCCTTGATAACTACTGTATGAGAAATTCTTTTAAAAAAGTATATCCAAAAATGCATTCAATATAAACAATGAGTTTGAATGAAAATAAAGTGCTTCTTTCTACAATTCATTGCAAATTTTATTCACAGACGTCGCAAATAAAATCATATATTGTTTAGAGCGACCTAAAAGTTAAGTTCGCCACCACGACTATAATTTGTGGGTGGAAACTTTTTAAACAGTTTCGTTGCATATAATAAAGTTTTTCAGTTTCTTTTCCCTAAGTGTCAAAACCTTGATCTTTTCGAGCAGGAACCCGGAAGTCTAATTTGTTCCTTTACTTCCGAAGCTGAATATGCCATGAAATTCCCAGATCCAATCTTCATTTCTACCCTACTTGAATGCATTTGCATGCGTCCCAGTCTAATCGATTCTTTTTTTTTTCTATTACTTCGTTTCTTCATCTTTTATAAAATGAACATCTAAAAGATGAGGATGCGTTCATTTTACAATATAATCTGAGAAAGTTGCAGAAGTAAGAACAGATTTTGAAATATTACCATCAGTATTTGAATACTCGACTTTTTTTTGAGAATGGTGGACTTTAAAATTAGTAGAAATGACAAAGCCAGCGTCCTGGTATAGGGGTAGTGCATCTTCCCCGTGATCTGCGTGTCCCGGGTTCGGGCATGGTTGTTCTTCTTTGTTCTATCTGTGATGTGTGTGAATGTGCGCCCCCCCCCCTGTACAAAGGGGTTGTGCAAGCGAATGTGAGGAATGAAGCAGCTAAGTCGTCCTCTTGACACTAGTTGGCGCTACTGAAAAAACAAAAGACTCTCATTCGGCTTAAATCGCTAACAGATATGTCAGCGGGATTGTAAAGTGCCATAAATAACAACAACAGAAAATGACAAAAATGGTAAATCTTTCTTTTTAACATCTCATCTTCAAAATATGCGTTTATATAGGACTAAAATAGCATTATGAAATCTATTGATAAATGTGTATTGACTGAGGAATAAACACATACTTAAAGATGATCAAAATGATATCCTATTTAAATGTTCTTTAAAATGTTTCAGGTGTTTTTGGTTTTGAAAATAGTTTTATGAAAGTTATAATAGAAACTCATATGAAATTTAAACTGGGAGTGCATTTTTTTATTTCAATTTCTTTTACTCAATAAAAAGTTAATTTTTATTTTTTTTTAAAAAAACGCAGATTTTTATAAAAAAAACTCCGCGCGTGTGCATTTAAATTCTCATTTATAAATTTTCAGAACAAACTTTATTTAGCTAAGAGAAATAATTTTATATATTTTAATCCCAAATAAAAACATATTATATATTAAATTTGAATAATTGATTTTCGTGCTTTATTGTTGTGCATGTAAAATTATGCAGTCTTTTTTTAAACTAACTACCCCATGAACTACCCCAGATGGCAAAAATTGACCAAACAGAGAAGAAAGCCAATTAATTTGTATTGTCACCCAATTCTGAGCTATGTTTAAAATTTTCAAATAGATAGGGTAGGTGGTGAAACGTTAATTAGATAGTGATTTTTATTGTAGTAAAATTTTAATTAATTATTCATTCCAGATCCTAATCAAAACTTTACTGATTTAATTTGAACCTCCCGATTGAACTGAAGAGAAATTATAACAGTCCTGAAGCAAAAAATGCTTCGAAATTTTTAAAGACAGATCCTAACAAAAACCTAACTCGATTCTATTTGCATACATTAAAATCTGATCCGCATATTTTTATTTTTTTTATTTATCTTTATTTTTTATAAAAACAGCTTTCTTCTAGAATTTTCTTCGGCGAGAAAAGTTGCACATGGGGGAGAATTCGTTTAGTGTGCTAGTTAGGAGCACTGTGTTAGAACACAGGAAGAGGTGAATGTGTTGCATTTTCATGACACCAAAAATGCCTTGAAAGTATTTATTAATAAATAAATTATGGTGTGTTTATCTTTAAGAGTGGAAAAATTTTGAAAAATAACAATAAAATAACTTATTTCGATAATTCTTTATTGGAGAAGTAAAATAAAAAAGAATTAAAATCTGATATCGCAAATTTCAATTCATAAAGTCGCAACATTTTTATTTTGCAATACAAATTTTGATTACAGAGTGTTGGATGTTTAAAACATAATTGAATCAATCCATCAATATGTTGCTTGTGATTATCTGAAATACTTTTAAAAAAAATCTAGATCGAGTTTCTTGCTATAACTTTTCTGCAGAAATATTTTCAAGAAATTGATTAAAGTTGAACTCAGTCTAACTCAAATATTTTGTATTTGTAATATTTTCTGATCTTATGTTAATTTCTGGGAAAAAAATACTTCATACACTTAGAACTTTATCACATCCAAATAATAAATCAAAAATAAAATTACAATATAATCTGAGGGCTTTGAGTCAATTTATTGAAACATATTTGTACAAAAAGTAATGAATTCAATCCACAACTTGCGTATGATTTCTGAGACATAAAAATTTTTTTTATTAAAAAACCCAAGTAAATTAAATTCATTTTTATAACCATATCTATTGTAACTATTTTAATTGCTAAATTTAATTCCAGAGATATAACCTAACTCTCAAACTAAGTAATAAAACTTCGAGTGGTAATTTTCATGAATCAAATCTAAAAATGCTATCTTAGATGAAAATATTCCTCGAAATTTTTCCTTCTGTAATATGAGTGAAATTTGCATGCATTAAAAATGAATAATAATTTTTCTTTTGATAAATCTTTTTTTTTCCTTTTAAATTTCAATTTCTGACGAAAATAAGTTTACCAGAAATAAGGCAAATGGAGAAGTTTATTGTATGACGTAAAGACGAAACGTTATTTCAGATGTAAAAAATTTATTATTTTTTTTTCATAAAAATTTATTAAATGTAATAAGGAACTGAGAATGAAAGGTAAATAATATACATCAGTATAACAAGAAGCATACTGAAATAAATTGCAATATTTCTTTTCTTTAGAAAAGCAAACCATTTAAAAGCAATCAATTTTAGAAAATAAAATCACTCAACACAAGACCACTCTAAAAAATCATTTTCAGAAATATTGATTTAGTGGTTTTGTGTTGTTTTCAAGATGAAAGGAATTTTTTGAAGTATAGTCATTCTTACCGAACTTAGATGAACGTAAATGGTTTTTGAACAATATTGTGTGGGATAAAGAAAAGACGTAGAAAAAATTTCGTGTTGCTTGTTACTTATTTTTTCTAATAGTCAGCGGAAGTAGTCTTTCCGAAACTTTCTAGCATATTCTCTAATAATAATGTTATCCCACATCTCCAGAGGTGTACAACAAAAGAAAAAGAGTGATTTCCATGAGTGTTCCGATTCTTATTTTCAGAATCTCGCGAATGAGAGTTGTATGTTTCGTAATATGGTAACCACATCAGGCTACCCCACCCCACCTAATTCAAAACATTCGGATTCAATTTGAATTACTGGATCACTGCGACAGCATTAGCAGGAGCTGAGGTTGAGTCCTAAAGGTCATCATCGGCTGCAGTACAAACCTTCCCGTGGCTGCAGTACAAACCATCATCCGTAGTGTGGAGAGGGGGGTGCCAGTTCAGGTGTCGTCCTCGTCATCTAACCGCGGTTCAAAATTACGAGGTCCGTCCCAAAATAGCCTTAGTGTTGCTTTACAGCGGGACGTTAATATAACTAAACAAAAAACCATCATCCGTATGAAATAGCCTATCCCCATCATTTCTGTACCCACTCTGGTGGCAGAACCAAGCACCGTGCCAAAGGCTTCTCATCCTCAAACATGAGGTGACCCCTCTATGGTAGTCATAATATGGTAAGAAAAACAGAATATGCAGTTTGAATTCTTCCTTTTTGATCGACTGGAATTAAAATTTTGCATAGAATACCATTTGTAGTTCGATGTCAAACTTTCAATCAAATTTCACTTCAAAATTTAATTGTTTAAAATTCTGTGTTTTAGAGTTATGTTTACACGCATGAGAAAGTACGGGCTGACAGGCAGTTAATCCCTTGAAGGATTTGGTTCCAAAACGGAAACAAATCTGTGTCTTATTTGCTAAATCTTTGCACCACATTGTATCTTTCTAAGATGCTATGGCATTTGTTTCTCTTCGTTCAAAATTTGTGATAAATGTGCAAATTTGATATGAAGATCACATGGAAAATCTCAGCAGTCTAACTTGAAACATTTATTTTAATTATATGTTTCAAAGACACGTAATTGTAACCCGTGGAGATTTATCAAAATCTCCCGTTTAGAGGAATTATGTCAATCATTTTTATTAGTAATAAAAATATTCCATAAATTCCTATTATAAATTAAATAAAATCTATTATGATCAGTAATAGATTAATTCGGATCTTTCCCGGACATGGAAATCTAAAAAGCTATTAATTTATTATAAAAGTATAATTATTCTAAAAAAGTAAAATACTTTTAATAATAGACATGTGAAGACAGAATATGTTAATAGAATAAAAGTGCATACAGTCCTCAACTAGTTTTCAATGAAACCTAAATCATTTTTATGAAACGTTGACATATTTCTGTGCCGAAACCTTTGGATAAACTCTGAAAAGTTGAATATTCTAAAAACCCACTTTTCCTAAGTCATATGCAAATAAAACATGTAAAAAAAATGAGCCTAATCTTTTGGGATTAAGGAAGTTTGATTGATCGCCCAGTTAGAAATTTTCAAGAAGATAACGTAAGTCATTTTTAAAAAGTCGGGAAGTAATACAATGAAAAATATTTCTAAAAGCATCAATAACCTTAACATTTAGAACTAAATTTAAAAATAGAATTTTAACTGAAAAAATAACTGAAAGAGACTTTTTGAAAAGAAATTATCACTTTTTAAAAGCCTTTTAGAAATGGGGTCATTATTTTTACTGCTCTTTTTGTTGAAAGCCGAGCTCAATCAAAGCTGAAGATAGTTTTAAAGCACTGTTTAAAGCTGTAAATTGCAATATCCAGTGCAATAAACGTTAATTTATAATAACTAAATATTGATACTTTTTTTAAATAATTCCTTTTGAACTGAATCTACACTCTGGTCCAATCTATGTAAATATTATTCAAAGTTTAGTCCTTGATTTGCAAACTTTGCATTACTTCAAATAGAAATATAAAGTTTGTTTAATTAATAAATACTTTAATACCTTGATGCATTTTAATATTAAAAATTGGAAGATTCTGATAAATATTAATATCTGTACGATTTTTAAAGTAAAGGTTAAGTATGTGTTTTATTCGTGGAAAAACTGATAAAATCCACTCAGAATTCTTGTCCAGGAAAAAAATGAACAGCATTTTTATGATGCCAACTCTCATGATGTTTATTTTTTTTTATATATTTACTATCGTCATCATTTCTAATGAAAAACGACGAATGTGCGTTTGCTGGCTTTCTACATGTCAGACCAAATGCCTTAGCGACATTAAATATAGAGAATACATATACTTTGAAGGGTAGGTATGTATAAATAAGGGTAATTTTTTTAAAAAATTAATACATAATTAAGCTGAAATTTGAAGTTTTCCGCAATACTTCAATTCCTTATTATTGCACAAAATGATTCTTTATTTAGTTTTAAAGTTAAAATTTTTAACAATAATTAAATAAATAAATATGAATATTTATGAATATAAAATTACATAAATATGAATATTTTTCCGAATTTTGGTATTTTTTCGAAAATATTTCTTTGCCTAATTTCCAACAATAGATTAGTTGGTTGTTATGAAACTCAAATCATTTTCATTGTTTCATCAAATATCTAATCGAATGATACGCATCCTTTGGTGGAAACAAAAGGGAAAGAGTTATGTTTAAATTTTATATCTGTGTAAGTGTACAAAGCGTATAAAGAAATAAGAGTCGGTAAACTTTCCCAGAGCGAAATGACAAAGCCTACGAATAGTGTTACATAGACAATACAGTTCCCGGGCAGTAATAACATTTTTATAGAACATAATTTCATGTCATTAACTTTCTTCTTGTAAAATATCTAGTAAATAAATCACTTTTTCTCTTTTCCACTAGAGTACTTTTGTTATAGTACGTATTACACGAAGACATAAACATGTTTATAGCCTATATAAGCAGACATTTGTTTCTATTTCGTTCTGGAAGAGCAAAGCGAGTATTAATTTTCTACAAGACAAATACCGCAAAACTTAAATAATAAATGAAGCTCATGTTCATGCCTTTAATATCACTATGATGCCATGAGGCAGGTGTCTATTAGAAAAGTTCATACACAAAATGATGAGAACATATGTAGAAAATTAAATAGATCGATTCTAATGTTTAACAAATTGGTGGAATCGTAGATATTATCATATCTAAATGATTTAATTGGAAATTAAATATAACCCGTATAGTTGCGAATCAGCTGATCAACGAAGGAGGCTAGCATAAAATAATATTCGATCATAATATAAAAAAAATGTTCGATCCAAAAGAAATTTTCTCAGTCTTGCTGTTGATATCAGTTGCCTCTGCATATTTTAAAATCTCTGAAATTTGATAAAAATTTAATGATAATTATTTAATATTTGGATTCTTTCAAATAGTATATCATCCACTTAAATAGCTGATAAATTAGAACTTGCAGACAAAACAAGAACGTTAAAAAAATATTTAGGAATACATGTGTAGACTTCGGACATCTCTGTGATTTGTGGATTCATTTTCAATTCCGTAATTGCAGTATTGTAAGGCGAAATTAATTTCTATCTAAGATCTATCGCATATGGCGCATGCTAATTGCCTTTTAATCAAAAGTTTGGAATTTTGAAATCTAAGAACAAAATCCATTATGTTAAATATGGAAATGCATTAAATCATCCGATTAGGTAGAGAAGGCACTTTTCAATTAAATATTCTAGTTTTTACAACACATAAAACAAACCCCTATTTTTTTTATTCTAAAAAATCTAATTATGATTGGTTGAATAAAACTCAAAAGATATAAAAGAAGTTAAAAATAATAATAAGTTAAATTAAAAATGATTTTTTAAATTCACTCCAAAATAAATTTAATACTCCAAAATTATTATATGCAAATTTAAATACTCCAAAAATATCATTTAAAATGTTTATATTAACTGTCTCCCTACCCAGCTACTATTGGCTTATTTCGAATAAATTTATTAAAAAACATTGGAAGCCGCACTTGTTTCTAAAGCAGTTTTATGAATTGATGAGAAGACTTGTTTTTTAAATGCTTTTTTTGAAGAATAAATATTTCACTGTGAGTAGTTCACGAAAAATGGGATATCTCAAGAAAGATTCTTTAATAAAATTTAACGGATTTTGGTTTGCATTTATTAAATTCATTGGACAGCGTAATAAACTACAAGTTTTTAAAGTAACATTCATTTCGAAATAAGAACAATTTCGATAAAAAAAATATCATTAAAGAGATAATTTTTAATAATCATAAAATATTTATTAAATAATTTTTATCTTATGGTATGTTACTTTTCAGATATTTTTAGAAATATATATCTGAAATAAAAATTAAATAAATCAATTATTTTAAGTTTTTTATACTGACAATTTTATTAAAATATCATTATCTAAATAATTAAAAAAAACGTATTGTAATATATATATATAATATATTTCCCAATTGAAACTTCTTTAGACTACAGCCTGAGTAAAAACTTTAAGGCCAGTAAAAATTTTTGAGAAAATGGAAACATATAAACTGAGGAATTAAAATATCATTTGATTGATAATTATTGAGCTTAAATAAAAGTAAAAAAAAAGTAGAAAAATTAATTTGCAAATATTTTATTATTAGAAAATATTACAGAACACACAGATGAATATTTGGGCCTGAGTAAAAACTTTAAGGCCAACATGGAAAATAACATATAAGAAAAAAATTACAAATTCTTAGAAGGTTGTATAGGAGCCATTTCTTCGAATTACTTCAAATATTCTTGTTTTCATGGATGAAACGAGTTTTTGACAAAGAGTGGGGTCGGTTTTATACCATTCATCTTCGATAGTAGATTTCAGCTCTGTTATTTATGTAAAATGTCTCCCATTTGCATAAACTCTTCTTGCTAAGTCACCCTAAAGGTTCTCGATTGGGTTGAGGTCAGGTTATCTAGCTGCCATTTCACAGTTTCAACATTGTTGACTTGGAACCAATTTTTTGTGCTGTTACTCGAATGGATTGATGCATTTGTCTTGCTAATATTTCCAATTTTCTCCAGCAAGACATTCAGCATTTGGCAAAAGATGATTTGTTAGGACATTTTGGTATCCTTGTGAATTCATTCTACCTGAAACGAATGCAATTGAGCCCACACCATTGTAAGCAAAACAGCCCCAAGTCATGACAGACCCTCCACCTAATTGGCGCTTGGAGAATATTTCTTTTTCATTTCTTATATCATGCCAGTAGAAATTCCAGCCATCTGGTCCATCCAAATTCCATTTTTTTTTCGTCAGAAAAAATAATTTCTATCCATTGGTTATCCCAGGTCATGACTTTCTGGCCAAAGTTCAAACGCTCTATTTTGTGTCTCTGCAGTAACTGAGGCTTAGTCAATTTTGCTGTATAAGTGAACCTTCCAGACCTTCTAATTGTGTTATAAATCGTTTTTTGACAAACTTTTAAACCTGTCGTCGGAATCAGTTTCCTGGTTGAGTACTTTCCAGTAGATGCAAGTTGGCAAACTCTTCTTTCATCACGCGGGGACAAAGTTTTAGGTCTTCCCCCAGTATTCTTTTTACCATAATTGTCTTTCAATTAAAAAAATTTGTTGACTACAGTCTTTGACCTTCCTATCTTTATCGCAATAGCGCGACTACTCATTCCTGTTAAAGACAAAGCTTCGATCTGTCCTCTTTCACGATCAGTTAACTTCCTACCCTTCGCCATCTTCACAAAGATCACCAATACTTCGAAGAAACGTATGACAAATATGAAAATTGCAGCGTTGTCACAAGCTAGTAGTTGCAATGGTAATTACACGATTATATTATATTTATTTTTAAAAAATGACTGGTGGCCTTAAAGTTTTTACTCAGGCAGAAATACTAACTTTTTAAATAACCACATGTTTCTCATAATTATGTATTTACAAATTATGTTTATGTCATTTATTTCTTATCAATGAACTTTAATAATTAATATTATTTGAATCCCTTTTATTTCATTTTACATTTTCTCAATTTTTTACTGGCCTTAAAGTTTTTACTCAGGCTGTATTTCATTTATTTGCCGACAAAAACTTTTTATATGTCATTTTATTTTTGTTTTCTAACCTAAGCCCGGTAACTTAAAAAAATGATAAAAATAAAGTAAGAATACTAAACAGCATAAAAAATTCCAAATAAAACAGAAGTACCAACATTTAATAAAATATTACAAAAAAAAAAGCTTAAAAGTGAAGTTAGCGTATGATCTTACCACATATTAATGCCGAAAAACACCAGCAAATTATGAAGGAAGATTCTCGTGGTTGCTATTTAGATCATGAACCTTTTAAAACTGCAATAAATCTCGCATATTTACGAGCTACCTAACGATGCCACTTCGCTACATCAGTATGCCATTGATAGTTTGACAGATTTACGGGCGCACTCGACTGAGAAACGATGCCATTATGTACAAAACCATCTCACTAGAATTATGTTGATCTAGATCACTTCAACTTTTCAAATTTATACGTTGTAAACGTGAGTTGTAGATGAAAGTATTTTGCGTGATTCTATTATTCATTGGTCGCTGGTCAATTACTCATGTTAATATCGGGTGGGATTTGTTTAGGTTATATAATTTGTTAGTAATTTTATGGTATCAATAAGCGTATCCGATCGCGTTTTGTCAGTTAAAATGATTATAGATTAAAATAAATATTAAGTATTCATGTTCTTCTAATCCATGGGCCATTATTTCCCCAGTTTGAATTCCAGATATATTAATGAATCATTGCTTAATTAAATTATGTGAATATGTAAGTTCACTAGAGATAATTATATCGTATTGAGTAATTCTGAATTTTGATCAGGTAACAAAGGCAAGAAGTGAATCGGAATTTAAGACAACTTCCATTTTGCATTAGTGAGAAGTACACTGATTCTAGAATATGCAGCACTAGCATCGGATCGCAGTTTTAACCCCTTAACTGTTTTATTTTCTTTACTATCTAATAAGATGACACCTCCTATTTTGGGAATATTTTCTCATTTTGATTCAAATGGAAATCCATTAAGTACTTGACTTATCTATGTATTCGAAGTAATTTTAATATTGAATTATAATCGTTATGAATGGTTTATTTTTTGTTTACAATTATCAAAATTCTATAAATCGATGCACGTATGGCACGCGGGCAAAACAGTTGAGCGGTTAACTTGAATCTATTCTGAATACTACCAATAAAGATTAGAGTTGAACTATGTCAGAACTATTGTATTGCCATGATATTTTGGTGCATTGTATTAGTCTTTTCTGTTTCAGTAAAAATATTTTAACCCTTTAAAGAGCCATTTTTTCTAGTCATATTATGTTGAAATATTTTAGGCTTGAAATGAGAATAAGAAACGGGATTCATTTAGCTTATTAGATAAATTTAATTTGATTAATTAATTTGGTCAATTAATAATTAAGTAACAAATCAAGACGCATCGTTTTGTCTGAGATAAACAACTAAAACATCTAAATTTCTGACTTACTAAAATAATTTGTCAGAACTTATGCTAACCTACATAATTTCAAACAAAGATTGATAAATTTTGTGGGAAGTATACTTCCCACGGCCCTAGAAAGGGTTAACTAATTATTTCAGATGGAATGAAATGCTTCTAAATATTGTTTTAAAATAACGAGATTGGCCTATAATTTATTTTTTCAGAATATGATATTATCTAAAGACTCCGTGCCGTACAAATTTTGTGGCAAATCTATTCAGAAGAAGTCTGTCTGTCCGGTTGTTCGAATATAAGTTAGTACGTAACTACGAAATAAGTTAGTACGTAACTACTATAATATAAGTAACTACGAAACGGAAAGAGCTAGATAGATAAAATTTTGTACACAGATTTAACATTTATAAAAGCTGAGACAGATTCAAAAAGGTAATGATCGTCTCTTGGTTTGTACTTTCAGAAATATGTAAAACTCAGCAACTCGATAACTCTATGATTTGATTATATCAAATTTGGTACGAGATTTTGTGATTACAAGTATAGATTTTTATTTTAATCCGTTACGAAAAATGCATCTGAAATCCAAATTCGATTTTTGGATACTATAACCGTACTTAAGCGATGAATCGCGAAATAACTCGCCAATGATGACACAATAATTTCAATAAAATTGCTATACTCACGCTAAAAGTTTAAATTTCGTAATTATTGGATGCTGTAACATTCCCCGTTTCCCAGTACTGATAAGACATTTACAGCCAGCTGTATCGTCGCTGTTACTTAAACTCCTCGAGATAGCCAGATGGTGCATCTTTTCACCTGGGTGATCTCGCATCTGTTCATTAGCGACTACAGTGAAAGTCTCGTTCAAGAGGTATTGATAGTACCTTCAAAGAGAAAGGGGTGTCCAAAGATCTGGATGCTAGATGTTTCTTTTTGTGAATGGACCTTCCCACGACCCACTGGCGCCGCTGAGAGAGCATATGGATGAACCCCGATTGGCCAAAAGAGAGCTCAAATGACCAATGTAAATTAAGAGGCAGAGATTGTCGCCGAAATAAAGTGCGGAGATTTTTTTTTTAGGAGGAGAGAAGAACCGAATTGCAGGCGGACTGTTGGATTACTCCCACGAGTTCGGAGTCCGAGAACCAACTGAGTTTCAAGATAGCCTTCGACTTTGACTGTTGTATCTCCTAATACAAGTGTAGATAACTATTTATTTAACCAAGATTGGAACAAGTTATTCTTTGTATATATAGGGCTGTAAAATAAAGAATTGTCTGGAAATTCTGTTTCGTTATTTGATCAGTCTAGATCAAGACATTACAATGCCAATGTGATTCAAGGCACTCTCTGGGATAACACCTTTATTAGAAAATATACTAGAAAGTTTTAGGAAGATCACTATCAAAGAAGATCTTTAGAGGAATACTTTCATTCGCTGCAATTAAGATTCTTCCTTTAGTACGTTACCTAAAGATTTAAATACCCCAAATAATGTCAGCTAAACTTTCTGCTGCCAAAACAAGGATATAAATGTGAAGTTTAAAAAAATTCTTATTGGATATTATTCGGCATTTCCTTTCATAAATAATTTGTCAAAAGACACTGATGTTTTTGAGTTAAATTTGCTAGTGCAGTTATTGCCTCATTAAGTGATTAGGATATTAATCCTTTTCTTGAAAATGACTAATGTACTTTGAACCACACTACGGATAATTTTCTCCTGTTTTCTCCCTCCCCCTCTAGTGGTTTGTGTTTAATTCTTTTTAGAGAAACGGGGAAAATATAATATCCCTATAAAGGGTCGAAATGGATGAGAAATTTATCGCAATGATTTTAAAAGAGAGTTAAGATATGCCTAGACCTTTCATCAACATCAGCCCTAACGTTGGAGTTAATTAATTGCAACCGACGAAGAACAAGATGACTTATGAGAAATGTATTACGGAACGGATACGAATTTTTCCGACAGTGACATAAAAAGAGAACATGAAAAATCTTTTCATTGTATGAACCTATTTCAATTTTCTTTTCACCCATAATTTAACATTTTATTTGTCAGACAGAAATATTCGAAACAATTAAAATTTTAATAAAGACGGAATGTGTAAGTTGATGCTCTACTATTAGAACTACGAAATTTGGTACATATGTACTTTGGAGGTTTGAAATTTGTACCTCTAGCGATTTTTCTGAATATTTAGTTGCATTAAATAAAGCGATTTTTTTTTCCTGCGATAACTTCAAACAAAAGTGCAAAACAAAAATGATTTCTACATCAATTTTGAATGATATACATTATTTTATCATATATAATCTTTCCAATGATGATGTTTTTTCGTTGATTTTGATAATGATGCTATTTTTCTATCATTATATTTGATTCGCGGTGGCTTGATGGTAAAGTTTCGACTTCGGAACCGGGGGTTTTTCATCTTTGAGACTCGATTCCGTCGAAGCACAGTCGTGTAAGCAGGTCTGGTGTAAGTTCAATCCGTTCGGGGAAAACGTCCTCACGCTGGTGTGATGTGGAAGTTTGGAAAAGGGAGGTGCTACTTCAGGTGTCTTCTTCGTCATCTGACCGCGGTTCAAAATTACGAGGTTTGTCCCACAATAACCCTAGTGTTGCTATGAAATGGGATGTTAATATAACTAAACTGAATTAAACAAATTATCATAATATGTAGCTATTTTTAATCAATTTCTAAGGAATATTTCAAGCCTATTTTACATTAAAACATTCATTGTTGAAATGGAACACAAAAGGTTTTTATCGTTTCTACTAATGTTTCGATTACATTTAAATTATTCATGATCCAAATATGATAATTCGGCTTATTTCACCATGTACCATACCAAGATGTATTAAATCCAAGTTAAGAACTGCAACCTAATCCAAATGTTATTTTAAATGTATTTGCGCAGTGAACTTAATTCATTGTGATTGCTTAGCTACGCAAGTGGAATGACAAATTTAATCGTTTCATTTTGGCAAATTAATAAAATTGCCAAAATGCCACAGTTTCTCAGGTTGTAGCAGAGTTTTACTTTGTTCACCATTTTTTTAAGATATTGCAAAGGGGTCAGATGACCATTGATGACTCATCTAGACACTGAGCTTTCAATTCAAAACATAAATTGAGGAATTCGGTATAGCGGTTGGGATTATGGAACTAGTTCTGTTGTGGCACGTTCCTAATAAAAAATATACAGTGAATTAGTGTTCTTTCAATTTTACTCAAAATTGGAGAGTAAGGCCGTTTTCAGCATATTACATAAAGGTTACGAACTATCACATGAAATAAAAATTAGCTTAATCAGAGGTCTGATCTAGTGGATTGTTTCTTTGATTTTTCTATTCATTTAAAATAAATATAAAGGGGTAAGGGGGAAATAATAGCTGAAGGCAGCTAGTTAATATCGTTTGTTTGAAATGCCTAATTAAATTGTAAGATTTTTGGGTTGAACTTTAGTACAAAAAGATATGTTAAAATATTAAGCATTACTTCTTTCCATATTAAAATCTCATTAGCTTACTAACCGCAACATTCCAGTGAATTTTTAAGCTTTTCAATGCTATATCGATATATATATATATATCAAATAAAATATTCATCTTGAAATCCCATCTAATTATGCAGCATCTAACCAGTCATAAACTTTGGTCTTATTTGAAATTTTGACATTTTATCGATGCGATCTTTCATAATAGTGAAGGAAAATCAATATCTTCATTTGGTGTGTGTTATGCATGCGTCTCTTTGACAAGGTCAGTCGGTAATCAAATGAGGGTTAAGTATTATGATGTCACTTATTCTCGAAACAAGAAAAGATTGCTCTGAGGAATTATTAAATGGGATAACAAATATGGCGTAGCATCTGCCCTTTGATTGTAAGAGTTGTATCCAAGTATGCATTAAAAATTAGATATTAGATCACTATTGGAAAAATAATGCAGTATAAAGCAGATAGCTGTCTAAAATTCACATTTAATCTGAAATTGTTATAAAATTTGAATCATATATGTGGGACACTGGTTATCATCTTTTCAGTAATGTGATTTAACCCTTTTGCACTCAGAAAAGTAATTCAATGCGTAATTATTCACTTAATACAAGGGTTTGTTTATTGATCCAAAATATATATATTGTCGAATATAGGGACATTTCCTAAAGAAGTTTTTCTACACTGTTCGTGAGCACATAATCTGTGCTCCTGTTTGCAAAATGTAGAAGATTCTACGCAAGGAAATTCAGGAAACAGATTTCTTGACTAGTCATCCATTTATTCACATCTAGTTGCTCCTTATTTCTATACAATTTTAGATAAACAATTCCATACCACGGTTACGAATACTTCAAGACAATAAAAATTATTTTCTTCATACACTACTAATTTCACAAAAAATACTGAGTTTCTGCATGATCGTTAAAATAAATATGCTCTGCTTTTCCTCGCGAGCTACTGATCGCTCACACTCACGTGAACGTCTACTTTTTTTGACTGCTGAGCAAACAAGAAATCGTTTGTGCATAACTTTCAAGACAATGGGAATGCTGTAGACAATGGGAATGCTGGGGTTAGGATGGTGAACTCATCCCAACATATATATAATTGTTTTAAGTTGAATTTCCCCGAAAAATTAATTCAAGTCCATTCTGTGTTAATATTTAACAATCAAAATTGTAAAATAAATAAATAAAACATCAAAATGATGCATCACCTTGAATGGTGAATGAGATGCACCATTCGAGTGCAAAAAAGGGTTAATTTACCTTACTTGTTTGATTCGCTCCTGACTTACAATTTCTGTTGGAGAATGTCCTTTTTACTAGTTACTTTTCAATTTTTAAATACTTATAATCAAAACAAATTTCGCATTGTTAATAAATATACGAGACAAAATATAGAACGAGTGTACACGTTTAATATACTCTAAATTACGGGGTATTTATTTAATTAATTGTCAGAAATCTAATCTGATTGAAAATAAACGCGAAATTTTGTTTTTGGCATATAATATTCAAAATATAACTCAAAAATAATAAAAAAACTGAATTTTTACTTTTATAATAGAAATAAAGCGTTTCATGCGATCGTGTTATTTATTGGTCGGAAACTTATTGCATATTTATGATCGTCTCAAGGTTATATAAAATACTCCAAGAAACTGATTTATTTTAAGCATGCAATATTTTCTGCACGAAATAAGGATTACTAGTGATTAAAACGTCTGGTCTGCTTAAATACTCAATAAGGATTACTGGTGGTCTGCTTAAATACATCAATTACTTTGAAATAAATCAGAATCATATCTAGAAATTATTTAATTGAACGTAAGAATATATAATAGTTTTCTTCTAATTTGCAGCTTATTTTGTCATTAATCTTTGAATTCCAATTCCTTATCCAAGAGATATTCTTATTGTATTGTAGATTTACCTTTCTTCCACAATCGTATTGCGTCACCTCCTGTATTTCTTTGGTTTCGTAATGTGGTGTATATTACAATAATATATATTATTAACAGCATCAAACAGCATTGTGTATTCTTACATGATATTACAAATCACATAAAATATACGATTGTACAATGAATTCCCTTCCTTTTTGTTCAAGGAATTCTTATTGTATGCCAAATTTCTCCTTTTTTCTCAATCTTAATGAATCTTACTTGTCACTTCGGTGGCACCGTATATTGTAAGATATTGTTTGACAATGTTAGTCACAACATTTGTCTCTGGATCTCGAAAAGTGACTCTTACTCACCACTTTGTTTGGTACCGAAACTCGAGAAATGACTCTCGCTCACCACTTTGGTTGGTGTGGAAATTCCATGCGCGGCGATAACTTTTGTTTCATTTAAAAACTCAGCATGCATTTGAAATATCGCGTATAGGGTTAAAGATTAATAAAGTGAAGGGATATAAAAGCTTTATACGATAAATTGTGTGTGAAATCATTTTAAGTTAGAAGTAAGAAATCCATAGCGTTTTAAAATGTTCTCGAGTTGCTGATTCGTTAGAGCGAAAACAACCCCGAGGGCAAAGGGTTAAACACATGTATATAATCTTATTTGATATTGCATATATTGTACGATATTAAGCAATAATGTACCATTTGTATATGATCTAAAGAAGCACAGAAAGCTGCCAAATATTGCGCAATATTTCACATCCGCACACTCAATCAATCAGGAACTTTCGAGGCGTATCTCGGTTCCCAATGGACGGATCGGGAAAATTCTCGATGTTTCGGGTATAATCTATTTTGGCGCCAAAGTCGCCAAGTCGTCGCCAAGTTTGTCGCCAAGCTCCGGGACCCTCCGACGCGACACCGGACTCCGTCCAATGCAGATGACTGTAAAACATTATTTCTGATGATGGAACCAACTATGCTGGGAAGCAGCATTACAGATTCGTAACAATATTATTTAAAATACATAGTACTACGATATTGTGAATGTTTCATATAAACAACAGTATAATATATAAAGTATATATACGTATCAGTAGAGTACTTTATTGTGAATATTGTTTCATATTATAAAATATTGCTCACTCGATATGTGTTATTGGAGATATGTTAATATTCCCCAATATTAAACCGTACTCTACAAAATACAAAATCAGATATAAAAATTAATATTATTTTGTATATCATATTGCGAATGATCTGAATTTCAATATGATATATAAAAATGGTACAATACTGAAAAAAATCTACACAATATTATATACATTGTAAATTTGGTACTATATTATGTTATACAGTAGTATATCTGCATGCAGTAGTATTATGAATTTCATTAATACTGTTGAGGCAATTTGTGGACTGGCGTCAGAAAGATACGAAATATATTTCCATCAACAAATTTTTATACAATAATAATTTTTTGCATCAAAAATCTATATTTCAAAGTGATGTTTTGAGATTTCAAACTGCTGAATTAGAAAACCAAACAAACGAAACTATTTCCAGTTAATGAAAATGGACGTGAAAGAATTATTTTTTTTAAATTTCTAACTGATCTTTCCTGTTGACAATACTAGTTACGCGCTAATCTCCAAGTAAAAGTATAAAGCAAAAGAAAAGATAAAACTATTCGTACAATCAATGAAAACAGTCAGTTCGCCTGCTTCTGTATTCTTTCTTTCTCTGTTGAGAAAGTGCTTGAACAGATAGGTAAAAGAGCAAAGAAAAGAAAAGAAATTATTGTGGAATCTTCATCTCGGAAAGAAAAGGATCCTATGTTTGGTTTATATTTTCTTTCAACAAAGAACTGGATAGTTAGAGTTCCGCTTTTTTTTATTTCATTTTCTTCTTTCTTTATTTGAGATGTGAAGAAATTACTGAGAAATTTCTTTTTATTGAAATCAATGAACTCCGAAAGTTGAACATAGAATTGAAAGTAGTATTGAAGAAAATCTAGTAGGATACAAAGGAATTATATCTAAAGTGCCTCTATGTTGGTTCGAAAAATAAATGCAGGGAGAGGATCACTTTTCTGGAAAATTACGTTTATTATGTCCTCATCAAGGGAAAAAAAATTACTTTCATTAATATTTTTTTTGTGGTTGAGTAGTTTTTTTTTTAATACAAAATGATTGAATAGCAAAACAAATTTACGAAAAACATTGCGAAATTATGAATGTCACAATTTCAAAACTTCTTGATGATTTTTGACTCATACATTCTAGCCGCTGTGGCTTGTTGGCAAGGTCTCGGCTTACCAACCGGAACCGGAGGGTTTCATGTTCGAGACCCGATTCCACCGAAGAATCGTCGTAGTAGCGGATCTGGTTCACGCTAAATCCGTCAAGACAAACGTCCTCTTCCTAGCGTGGCATGGAGGTTTGGAGAGAGGGTGCCAGCTCGGGTGTCGTCCTCGTCAACTGACTGCAGTTCAAAATTACGAGGTCCATCCCAAAATAGCTCTAATGTTGCTCTAAAACGGGATATTAATATAATTAAACTAAACTAAACGAAACTAAGCAGCATCCATTATAGGTCTTTTTACAATGTGATGTACCCATGCAACAGCTCAATCCCAAAAACTTCTTCCCCTCCCCAGTGTAAGATTTTATAGCGAAGAACAAAAGGTGGAAGAATGTGGAGAGTGGATGAAAGAAACGAGGTGAAGGCAGACGGCAGACCCCTATATGCTACCGAGAAGAAAAGGTGTCGAGAACTATAATAATTTGCTGTTGAGCAGAGTTTCGTGGCCGAAGAGAGAGAAGATACTTTGAATTTTTAAACTTCGCTTTTCGGAGGCCTAATTTATGTACAAGAAGAGATGAAGAGCCGGCGTCCATTCAGAAGCAATACAAGAAAATAGAAGAGAGTGAAAAAAAAAGCATTTTTTCCGGTGGTCTTATACTATGAGATTCTGATAGGGGTTTCTTTACACGTGTCAGTTTATGTAATGGGGGTATAGATATCTTTTAAAGCAATTCGCTTGGCTTGATAGATTTTTATCCCTTCACTCGGGGCGTAAGAACCGCTGATTTAAGCATTTTTACAGAGCTCATGTTGCATTAATTAAATAAAAAAAGGTGGAATTGGATCAGCAAATAAGAGAACATTCTAGAATTAAGTTAATATGGGCTAAATGAAGATAATATTTAAGAAATTAATTAGGATTTAATTCATATTTTAAAATATCATTACATACATATATATACTTAAGTGAAATATCAATTTAGTATAAATACATGGTTTAGTATAAATCTTTTTATTTTATTTTAATAGAAATTAAAGCATCTGGGAAATATTAAAATAATTAAAAATCTCCCTATTTTTTTCCCATTTGTAAAATTTCTACAAAATTGGAATGATTTCGATACATAGAATCCTTCAAGATTTTACGGCACGTTTCTAGAAAATATTAATGCTAATATACAAGTACTTTAATAATTCAAGGGTGAAACGAAATTTAAATGAATTTGTACTTTTATGGTATTAATTAAATATTTAGCGATTCGGTTTATAAATTAAAACACTTCTTGTTTTCTTATTTTTCTAAGTTATTCATTACATGAATATTGCTTATAGAAGTCAGTTAATAATTTAATGATGAAACGAAATTTAAAATGAGGTATGAACTTGCGCCTTCTGGGCATTAATTAAAGGAAATATTAGATATTCAGTTTATAATTTAAAACACTTCTCCTTTTCATTTATTTGTACGGTATTCACTATAGGAAATTCAATTCTCTGGTGTTGTATATTTTCGAATTTTAAATGATCTCTGAACAGTATATGACATTTAATTTTATACTTTGAAAACAATCTCCTGATGCTATTCGAATATGCTAATGAAGAATCCGGACTTAAGCTCTGCAATGATTGATGTTTAATTGATTCGGCTGCACTTTGAAAGGAATCTGATTTGAATATTTTAATTTCTGTATTCAATATTCGAGATTTAATATGCGTTCTCGCTTTGTTACATAAATATTCATCATGGAATTAAATAGTTAAGCTTCAAATTTCATCAAAGTGAAATTTTTATCATATGTAAGCATAATGATAATTTTTGGTAAAAGCAGAATGTTAAAAATAATTATTTTATATAAATAAAATGAAAATTCATATTTCTTCTTTCTTGATTATTAGAGAAAATTTGAACCTAATGTAAAATTCATTTTAAAATTACATTCTTTATTCAGCCGCACGTGTCTTTTAAAAGCTAGGCTTGTAAATTAGAAGTTGGTTATTATTATTATTGATAGTAATTGGTGGTAATTCTGAAGTAAAAGGCTCATAGATCGTAATTTCACAGAATATTAAATACAGACATTTTTAACTAATTTATGGGAAATCCAAAATTGTCAAGAGCCAAACAGAAGAATAGATATTCCAGCTGTTGATATTATTCTATAAGAATTTTTCAAAAAAGCTTTAAAATGTTACTGAAGATAAATATCAGTAACTGTGGTTAAAATTATATTATTTCAATTTCTATTAAGATGACAAATTTTGATCATGAAAATTATCCACAATAACACAATGGAAAGCAATAATCTTGGTTTTAGGACATTGGGAAATTATTCGTTTTCTTTAAATGGCCGTGTTTTGCAAAAATTAAGATCCATAAAATATGTACTGCATATTAACTAATATTCAGACTGATTGAATCAGTTTTATTAGTAGCAATTTATCATAAAAATAACATAATTTAAATTAGCATCATTTTTAAATTAGCCGCCTCAAACGACTAGGTGATTTACCAGACATAATCATTACGTCTACTTTAAGTTATACATAAGAGATTTAATTTAATGCTCATGTCTTCCTTGAAACAAATAATTTTATGCATCCAAATTTTGTTAATTTAATAGCCTTGCACCTGTTCTATCTATTGTGTTAAAGAATCATTTAGAGATAAATTTGAAACATAGTGTTAGTAAAAATATAGCTACCTGATTCTTCTGTATCCGAAATTTCGCTGTACTGTAATTATATTTTTCTTATTTTTTGTGTTAAATACAAGGGGTGTTCAAATGAAAAGGTATGAAATGACACTGTGGGTATAAATGAAGACTTTATTCAAAGTATACACCATATGCCTGAGCACAACGATCCCATTGATTAACAACACGAAGGATTTCTTGTTCCAGAATTCCAGTGACCGTGATGAGATCCAGTCCTTCACAGCGTCCTTGAGTTCGCCGTCCAAGGTCCTCTACTTGTTAAATTCCTCAAGCACAGAATTCCGATGTGTGCTGTGAGGCACTCCGAAGACTACGCAGGTCCATCAAGAACAAAAGATCAGGGCTACTCAAGGAGAGTTTGGTTCTGCCCCATGATAACACGCGTCCACACGTCTTCAGGGTCACACACGCGAAACTGGCCAAGTTCAAGTGGGAGCAGCTCGACCATCCGCTCTACAGCCTGGACATGTCGCCCTGCAATTTTCATGTGTTTGGTCCCCTGAAAAAACCCCTGAAAGGGAAGCGCTTCAAGTCGGACGTTAATCAATGGGATCGTTGTGCTCAGGCCTATGGTGTATACTTTGAATAAAGTCTTCATTTATACCCACCGTGCAATGTCATACCTTTTCATTTGAACAACCGTTGTACATAGATTATAAACAGATTTTTTTTCTTTAGCTTTCAATAACGGAAAAAAATCATTAATTTAAATATTTTTCCGAAGTTGGAGAAACTTTTTGAATTTCAGTTCAACGAATTTAAAAATTATACAAATAATATTTTAAAAATAATTACTAAAATTCAGAGAAAAAAATTGGATCAACAATTTATCTGAAAGCATTAAAAATATAATTGTTTAACTTGAAAATAATGTTTCAGTGTTATGGTATAATTATTTCGAAATTTTTCACGGGAAAAAAAATGTGTCGTTTAAGTTTTAATTAATTAACTAAGATATCATTGAAGTGGACCCAAAATGTACATTACTGGGCTCAAAATTATATATGGGCCCGATTCGGCAACCTTAAAGCACAATGAGAGAAACATACATACAGAGGGACACGGACATACAGAAATACATACATAAAGGCAGACCAACACACAGAGAGAAATACAGGCAGACCAAAACAGAAAGAGAGACATACAGACAAAAAGAGATAAATTATAGACAAAAAGAAATACATTACAGGCAGAAAGAGGGAGGCATACAGGCAGAAAGAGATACATTACAGGCAGAAAGAGGAAGGCATATAGATTGGAAGAGAGTCAAATATAGACATACAGATATACAGACAGACAGACAGACATGCAAACAGACAGAAAGAGAGAGTGACCGGAAGATATTCATCATTATTATTAGTAAAGTAGGGGGGAAATAATAATTATTATTCACTCACAAGAAATATAATTACTCATAAAAATGACATTCAATTGCAGATCATGACATGTTAGCATTATAATGAGATTCACTAAATATAAAATGTAAATATTGTTATATCTATTCGCCATATGACTATTTTCATTTGAGTTTCCCTTCCAGTATAGCTTTCATAGAGTTAGAGCTATTTTGAAAAATATTGGTATGCATGTTCTTGTATAACCAAAGGAAATTGCTGTGGAAATTAAATTAAAGACTTCCTCTTCTTTCAAGTCCAAGATAATTATTCAATTGACATAACTTATTGACCAAATAATTCGTAATTCAAATCTCATGCTTGAAATATTAAAATTAAAAGTAAGGTGGGTATTTTCTCTTCTCAATTTTTTTTAAATAACTAATTATAATGGACTAAATCATTAAAAGGCAATTTTTCAGTGTGTCTAAATATAATACTGCCCATATAACGAAGATAGATAAGAAATGCATTTACTGCATTTAATCAATGAAGAAATTATTATACTTCTAGTTTTGTTGATTATTGTCTAAGAATATAGAAATATTTTATAAATTATTATAAGTAAATAATACTTATAAGTAATTATTATGCAATTTTTAAAATTTTGTTTCGTTTTCTGCCAGTCACTCTGTTTTAATAAGAAAAATACTGGATCAAAGCTGGATACATATTTCAATTAATAAAGAAATGAAAATTTGCTATATTGTGTTAAAGGATATTTGAACATAAGTATCTTACAATTTTACAAGTAAAATATAAAATAAGCCTGCTTCTTAAAATATATTTTTAGAATTGAAGCTATATTGTACATTTTGGTAATATGTAAATCCTGATCTTTACTTTCTAAGCTTGCTTCACATTATAAAATCCTATATCATATATAAATATTTATAATGCAAACTGTCTATGAATATAAATTACTAATATTCAGAATCCTATACTCTCACCTTATTTTCTTCACTCTTGTGTAAAATTTAAGTTTGAAAGTTTCCCTCACATATTCTGCAGTATAAATTCTGCTGAAAGTAACAGTTCTCTGTTTTCACGATGATCCAATTTAAAACGGGTGGAAAGTGTTTTGAATTCGAAACAGCGAAGTCAAAAATAGAATTTCGTGTCTTAAGAGTATAGTTTTAGGGGATATATTCCTAAAAGTAAATGTATGCGTTGTGTAAATATAAGAAATTATCCGGGTTTCCCAGAAGTTTCTGTAAGAATAAATAAAAATTTTACTTTTTACTTTTTGCATTTCTGTGGTTGCATTATTAAAGCTTTAGAGAAATTTCATTGAGCAAATACTTCGACAAGCTAAGTAATCTATAAATTAAAAGATCTAAAAAATGAAGATGTAGATTATTAATGTTCAAACAAAATTTTTATTCAATAGTTAATATAAAAATCTTTAATTGGCTTATTATTTTTCACTTTCAAAACTTGTTTAAAAGTGCGCACCGGTTAGAAATTTGAAAATATCCAGCTTTTTCAATGTATTTACTGCTAAGCTAACTCTAAAGTAAATGGTCAGACCTACAGAACATCAACACACACACACACGCATACGAGAACACCCACACGTACCCACACTATGCACAGTCAAGTTTGTTGTGGCCTAGCTGTCTGATAACATTGCTAGAATTTCAATAAAATTCTTTTTTTTCCATACTTTTTACTATAGAAATAAAACTGCCCTTAAAACATATCTTTGTACTATTTTCTAATTTTATTTCTTTTATAGGGTTTAAAACAATTATTTTCTACTTTTCAGTCTTTTTAAAATTCATGATTATAAACATTCTTGAATCTAAATTTAATGCTTCTCCAATTATATTCCAGAGGTCAATACCTCTGTGGAAGATATGTTTAGCTAAATTTATATATCATTTGATATTTAAGAGTTATAAAGCCATTAAAATATTCCATTTTTATCCAGGGACCAATAACAATGCAAAATTCTAGAACTCTACTACTTGAGGAAGTAATCAATAAATAAACTAAGAAATTCTCTCTTTTCAATAATGAACATGAAAAGTTAAATAAAAACGTTTCTAAAGGCAGAAACGAATAATTCCGACTGTTTTAGAGAACGTTAAATTAGAGATTATTCTCGGCAAACAGTATCTTCGAATATCCAATGTGATGCTTGAACTATCCCCTTTCATGTATCATTGTTTTAATCGACAATCCTTGATTAATACTCCCGTTTAATTAACTCCCAGAGGAATAATGAAGCCATAAATATTAAACAGCAACTCCCTTTTCTCACAGAACTAATGCTTCGGCCAGAAAATAACAACGGAGTAGCCTTTCAAATAAAGATCCAGAGGCAAAGATCAATGTTCTTTCATTTAATTGAAATTCTTAAATTGATTTGTTCAAAGCTGCTTTAGTAATTAAAAAACCCAAATAAGTATTTAAATTAAAATCCTTTGTAGTTGGTGAACATCATTAAAAAAGTAATAACAAATAAAATAGATCAATCTTCTGTTTAAAGTTCTAACTATTACCCAACGTATAGATAGAAATGGAAACTGTACTATTCATTTTATCATTTTCAGGAGTGATTTTATATACAAAATATTGTAATCATCAGAATATTCGACTTTAAATCTTGCCGGTTTTAGTCGAAAACAACAACGGCGTTTATTTAACACAAAGACACTAACGCAAGGATGATTATTATATACAGCCGAGACAAACACAAGGCAGCACACTAGAACACACAGTAGCCCAAAAGTAGTAATCGACCACAGCGCACAAAGCGACCAGACAATTCAGCAGGAGAGGAAATCTTTGGAGCTTCGCTCTACGGTCTCTCCAAACGGCTGAAATTCTCCACTGTCTTCTCGCTTTAGTTATATCCAATTGCCGACTCACTACCACACGACTGGATGCTCTACTCACAACTTGATGCTGCTTCCACAGTAGACAACAGGACTCGGCACACAACTCAGTTCAGCAATAGCTTGGGTTCCACACAACCCTGGCACTCCGCCAATGCTTCGCTATCCTCTCGAAGACTCGATATTTGACTACGATTCCAACTGCGATTCATTGCAGCTTGAGACTGCAGCCCTTTTTATGGTTCCCGGCAGGCGGGCCAAGAACCTTCTGGGCCAATCAAGTGTATCTCAGTTCCTATTGAAGGGATCATTGAAATCGAAATTTCCAGCATTCTCTATTTTGTCGCCAAGCTCTGGGATTCCTGTCTCGACATCCAATACAGATGTTTGTAAATCGGTCTTTTCGGCGATAGAACTAACCGTGCTGGAAATGTATTAGGTATGAAAATATTTTTAAATTTTTAATGATGTATTAAGAAAGATTTAGATTAATTTCTTTTTATACTATAGCATAAAGTCTGGATAATATCCTCCTCACTCTCTAGATAACTCTTGGTTATTCTTGGCTATTTCTATCTTATTAGCAATTTTAAATTTATTCGATTCTCCATCATACACTTTAGGTTGATAATTTTGGGCAACAATTATCCACTCCATCAAGTGGTGACCCGCATGAATTCAATCTAAAATGTGAACATATTGTTACAAAATTTTTCTTCTTCAACAAATACCGCTAATTAATTGTAATGACGCAGCGCATTTAATCTCTAATAGTTCAGCAGCTTGCTTGCTGTCTGATCCTCTCAAATCTGTTTACTCGTCGGCGACTCCGACCACTCGCACACACCATTTCTGACGATCCACACGACTTCTTCGTAGCTTCTGAGTGCCCGTCTTTTATAGTTCCGGGAGGCGGGGCTAGAATCTTCTGACCAATCAGGGCGTATCTGAGTGTATCTCTGTTATTACTGGATGGATCATGAAACTTCTCGAACTTTCTGGTGTTATCCATTCAGTCGCCAAACTCGCCAAATTCGTCGCCAAGCTCCGAGGTTATTGACACGGCATCCACTCAACATGCACAGGACAGATCGTACAATTGTCTTTCTTACGATGACTCTATTCTTGCCGGGTAGCAATATTATAGGTTTGTAACAATATTTTTAAAGAAATTCATTCAAAATCCTTGTTTTATTGTATGGTGAAAAGAGTGCAATATGCTCAGTATTAAATTGGCGTTATATCTTATACAAAAACATGGAATGTAGGTAATAAAACACACAACTGAAGAGCATCACCTGCATTAAATAGTAGTGTATAAGTAGCAAATCATAACAGAAAGTGCTCAGAGAGAGCTTATGTGAGGGACTTAGCTCAATATATCACTTCAATCGTCTGCTACTCCCAAATGACTACTCACATGAGCAAAGCTGAACTGTCGACTCACTACTTACAGACTTCAGATCCGTCTCCTGGCATTTTTATATTTTCTTTAAAACGGCAAAGATTTTCTAGGAAACTTTTTGAAAATTTTATTCTAACTGTGTCATATGCAAGATTCTTGTTTTTTCTGGAATCTTCGATTTTGTCACCAAATGGTCACCAAGTTTGTTGAACAAGGCTGGAGTCATTGATACCATTGTAAAATATCGTTCCTTACCAAGCGATTTACTCCACTGGGAAGCAATATTAGAAACCTTTAACAATATCACAATATTATATAAATATAAGAAAGTTATGTTTTGCCTTTTCAGTATGATTATAATCATTACATGTAAGAATAAACAATTTTGTGAGAATTGAACTATTTGGAAACAGGTTTCATTGCTTGTTCTTCATGTTCAGCTAAAATTATTGCTCTAGTGCTATCACATCTATCAGAATAAATGTGAGAAGTAATGCAGCCGGAAACTGAAATCTATCTCGAAATTCGGGTGCATTCGCCTCAAGGGTGTGATCAAGATGCTTAACGGTTCAGAGACTCTTCTCTCTCTGATGAATTGGCGATGAGATTGCCCAGATAATGTTACGACGCCAGACAGGTATTTCGGGTATCTAAATACGGTCAATGGGAATTCTCCAAAGTGATTTAGTTACTAGTCGTGGAAGCGCATTGAAATCCGATAAGCATCTAAATTAATTGTTTATGCCACTGTGATGGTTGCTATGGCTTTGGGAAATTAGAGATACTTCTAGAAATGGCGGAATATTGACAAATCTCATTTACTAATATTCTAAATATTATACACTCTAATATCACTCTAAATATTTCACACTCTATCACTCTAAATATTACACACTCTATCACTCTAAATATTATACATCGCTAAAATATTAAAAAAAAAAAATAGCAAATGTTTTTTTTTCAGTTTTCGGTGGCAGATATAATTATAGCATTTTATTTATCTTGAAATTAACTTGATTCCATTTGAAAGGTGAGATCAAATAGTAAACTGCCGATTCAAACATCTCACGCACATCAAGAAAGAACATTTTCTTTAATCCTTTAAAGGGCCATTTTTTTCTAGTCATATGTTAAAATATTTCTAGGCTTGAAATTAAAATAAGAAAAGGGATTCATTTAATTCATTATATAGATTTAATTTGATTAATTAATTTGGTTAATTAATAATTAAGTAACAAATCAAGACACATCATTTTGTGTGAGATAAAGAACTGAAGTATCTTAGTTTCTGTTTCACTAAAAAAATTGTCAGAACTTATGTCAAATTACATAATTTCATACAAAGATTGATAAATTTAGTGGGAAGCATACTTCCCACGGCCCTAGAAAGGGTTAACAGAGTCTATTATTTACTTATAAAATTATTACTCATTATTTTTTCTTCGCATATACTTGTTGAATAAATATTTATAAAAAAAATTCTTTGTATTACTCATGAGTCTAGGTTATTTTAAAAATGTTCTATTATAAACAGGAATTATTTTATCTGTCATAATTCTTGGGTTGGTCTGGCATATAAGCTAGTTAAAAGTCTACCTCTATATCTAAATTAGAACGGTTCATAAACTCCTTTTAATGAAATGCATTAATGTACATAATCGTAAACCTCCAGAAAATTATGAAGAATTAAATAATCTGGTTGAACCAGAATATGAGAATGATATATTTCTTAGAAATGTTGATCATTTTTTATTTTAAAATTGGTTCTTGTTTCGTTAACACCATTTGGTGTTGTTTAAATCTATCTAGATGAAACGGTCCACAAACATATGTTCAATTAAGGAGGGTTGCACGAGATTCTGAATATCATTTCGAAATTCCCTCTAATTTCATTCAGAATGATTCATTGAACACCCCTAGCGTGTTCATTGTTCATTGCACCACCAAATGAGTGTGGCAGACTCTGAGGTTTTCTAAAAATTCTGCAAGGATGCCCGAGCACATATTTATTTGGTAGCTATCACTTAAGATTGATTCATGTTTTTATACCAGCATCTTAAGAATACATACTGTCATTTCGGTTTTTGAGGATTTATAGATTATTTTTTTTTAAATATTTAAAATCAACTCAGGTGTTCTAATGTTCTTTGAGGATATTAAACTCGAATCATTTTAGGAATGATATGACTAAGTTAAAGCTTAAGAGAATAACTAAGATTATTATTTTATCCAGAAGAAAACAAAATTGATTTATTCGCCAATTTAATGGATAATTCAATCAACTAGCACCTAAATTTCAAATTGGCTAATAGTTGATATAATATTTTAATTTGCAAAGGTGATTCTTAACAGAAAACCAACCTTCTTAAGCCTAATTCAAATAATTCATTATCATTTCTAATGCAGCTATGATATTTTATCTTATTCGTCAACTTTTATTTATTTATTTGTAAATACTCAAAATGATTTTAAAAAATTATCATGCTGAAGATATAACAAAATTATAGAAAAATGAGAAAAAAAAATATTCTTCTCGCAATCATCTCTGAAATCAAACATTTCCTCTCCCAATTATATCAGTAAAGGATCGATTGGTATACAAATATGGATCTAAAAAAGAAGCAAAATACACAAGAACATATATAATTCCTTTTTTTTTTACTACTCATGTACTAAGTGTACAAAGGAACAGCAGAACTATATGTTTGTATCAACATAAATTGATACGAAGTAATCATAAATAATTATATTTTATATGTATTTCGAAATCTTTTAAAGATTTTTCCGCGTACTTTGTTATTATACTCTGTTTTGCTTAGAATAAATGAAACTATAATAAAGTATTTCAATAATTTCTAACATATATCTATATGTTTAACATATGATAACGTTATAGCAATTGCCGCGTACATAAACAACTGAATTTAACGATTTCAGACGTTAACTCAAACGATAATTGACTCAAACTCAAACGATAATTTAAGGAAATACCTTTCAGAATACTTTTTTTGTAAATGTTAGTTTCATTAAAATTATTTTTACTTAAAGTGAGCATTATTTTTTCACCAAAGTTAATTTGCTTAGTTCCATATCAATTGCGTTTCAAGAATATGATGTTCCAGCATTTTGGTAATTAGAGAAGTTTTATTTATATTATTTTGTCGATAATAAATGCTGATGCAACAGCAATCTCCATGATAACACGAACATGTATTTAAATCAACAGAAATCGGATATCAAAAGCCTCGAAGTCGCATTCTGTAATCACTGGATAGAACGCCAACTGGTTGCAATGGTACTCCAATTATCCATTTGCAATCGTAGAAGTTTGGAATCACTTGCAATCTGCTTAGCAATCCATCATCCAGGGAAGAAGCTGTAAGTGATTAAGCATTCCAGTAGCATCCTCAAAGTAGTTACCCGTATATTCCTAAATCCCTTTCGAGAATGCGTCATTCACAAAATTAGAGGTGATGGATGCGAAGTCATTGAAGTAATTATATTGCCTATTATTGATTCTATTAGATAAGAAATTGCGCTAGTTGGAATATCTGATAGGTAGAGTAATTACTGGATACTGTCGGATGAGTTCTTGCTTCTCAAAGAATTTATAATACTGGCAATGTGAAAGTATTGTTACGGAATTTCCGGGGTTCGTTTGGATAGTGGGGGTTATATAGTGTGAAGAACGCTCAATCAGCAGGCGGCAGTAGAAAATAAAACAGCGGCGTTTATTTACACGAAGATACACAGGACAGCACAAAGACGACAACTATATACAGCACAGAAAACGATTATGTTCAGCCGAGACGTGCAGCATACAACAGACTTTACTGCAGACAGTAGCGCACAGCTTAATTCAGCACTAGCTTCACTCCGTCGCTGCTCCACTTATCTCTGGAAGGCCAGTTCTTTATCGTCAATTCCGACTACTCTTCGACTCCACTGGTCCACGACTACTCGGCAGCTGCAGGCTGCTCCTTTTATAGGTCTCAGAAGGCGGGGCTAGAAGCCTCTCAACCAATCAGGAACGTTCCAGGCGTATCTCGGTTCCTACTGGACGGATCGGGAAAATTCTTAATGTTTCAGGTATAATCTATTTCGGCGCCAAAGTAGCCAAATTCGTCGCCAAATGGTCAAATGGTCGCCAAGTTTGTCGCCAAGCTCTGGGATCTATTATGGAACTGACTATGCGGCGAAGCCGCATCACAGATTCGTAACAGTATTGTTGTACAATGTTGCGTGTGTGTGTGCATGCAAATGTGTAATATTAAAGTTTTATATTGTATCACAAAATTTAATAAGCGAAAATAGCATTATCAGGCGCTTTTATTTATACTCTTTTAAGATATAGTTTTTTACGATGTATAAAAGCATCCATTTGATAACATAATCAAACAGAAGTTTATATACTTCCAAATGCTTTTCCACAAATATGATTTTATTTTTTTAAAAATTATATAGTTATTTGTTAATAATAATATAACAATAATAATTTTTTAAGGAAATTGTTATATTATTGTTTCTCATTTACTTCTTTATCGTATCAAGTTTTAATTGTTCACTATTTCCTTAATAAATATTTTCCTGATTTCAAATTTAAATAAGTCTTTATTCAAGGAGACCGGATTACAGATACCATTATTAATTACATATAAATCTTTGCGGAAAATGAAATTGCACCCTTCCAATATGAGCAACCAAACGCCCTTGCTTGAAGCAATTTTTGCGGACTGTTTATTTTTATAGTTCATTTAGTAATTTTTGACCTAAGCAAACGATATTGAAGGCAGCTAACTTCTTCCCAAACTCTGATTGCGTAAAAATTGAATTGGCATGTGACTTTCACTTAACTCACGGGGAACACACAGTTATGGGGAAGGATGAGATGGAGGAAGGGATTGAGAGAGGAAGTAATAGGATGAATTTCATTATAGAAGATGGAATTTTTACGCTTCAGCAAATAATAATGCGTTTTGCTCATCGAATCTGAGAAAAGTGTGATCATAAATGGAATTGATTTGCTTTCCTGAACTTAAATTATGGGAAATTTCATCAACTGATGAAGGAATTGGAGTGGGAAACCAGCTGTTATACCTAGCATTACTTAAAATTATTTTTATGTATTTCTATAATAGTAAATTAAGTTCTTAATTGTTATAAAACTTTTATTAAAATTGTTCTTATACTTCAGCCTTTGAGAACTAATTCCGAAATTCTAACAATATTACAGATATTTATAGTATAGATAAATGTTAAAAAGATAATTCAGCATAAATGTATATATAGATATACCGAGTGATTATAAAAAAAAATATCCCGATATACGAGACCTTAACTATCATATTCACAGGGACAGAATATAATTTTGGTTCAAGATGTTTTGAGGTATGAGCTCCAGATTCATATGAAAAACAGATATTAAAACTCTAACAATTACGGTTACAAAGCCAGTATTTTCAAATTTTAAAATGGCAACACCAATTCGGTTTTATTCAAATGTGCTCTCCATAGCAAAAAACACTAAATATCGTTGGAGCTGTAACTGTAACATGAAAATCATCAATAAATTTAGCGAAGTTTTAAAATGAAACGGAATTTTAAAATAAAATAGTTAACTGAATATATCATAATAATTTTAATGATATATATTTTTTAATTAATGACAATTAAAAAATATTGTTCAGAAGTAAAATTTTCATTATTGAAATAATGGAATTTTCATTTTTGAAATAGTTGAGAAAAATTTTCCTCTTAAATCTATTGCAAGGAAAAGCCTGATATTGCTTAGTTTCAAAATAAATAAATATTTATTAATGACTTTTTAAATTTTGAAAAATTTACAATATTCTTTGTATTATTTTAAATAACTCGAATTCGACCTGTTGTTTAGGTGAAAATGTGGAGCATAATATATGCATGGCCACGATGGCTCTTATTAATGCTAATATTAATATATATTTAATTAATTAATTATATATTAATATTAATATAATATTTTTAATGTGATATATTCTTCCATTTAGAAACTTAAAGCTTATTGTAATACGCGGTTCCAATTTTTTTTTATCTGCAACTCTATTTCAATTGAAACGAGAAATTTTGTTGTACCAAAATGTTTTAATGTTTCGTAGTTTTACAAAAATTATTGATTATCCTGAAATTCTCCAAAAACCAATTTTTTATATATTAATATTTTAAAGAACTATGAAAAATGCAACTAACATTACACGTAATAATTTAAATTTATCTATTGTTTAGAATATGAAAACAGATATTCTAAACAAAAAAAAATTCAGTCTTTATCGTCTTTGGAAAGCAAACGTAATAAAGTTTAAAATAAAATTTTAAATACTCAAAAACCGCAAAACATTTTTCAAGTTAATTGCAAGCAAAAATTTGGTGAAAGTGAACTCAAAAGTTTTTACAAGAAACACATTTCTAAGCGTTTCAATTTTATTTATATTCATTATTTATTATATTTGAGAAATGAATTTAAACAACATCGATTTTAAATTCATACATACATTATTACATAATTATTCATATGAAAATTATAAAAATTTCTATGGTACTGCATAAATGACTTCAATTATTGAAACTGTTAATAAATGTTATACGTTCTTCTGATTTTAAAAAAAAGTAACTAAGATTATGTATAAATATAGGACAGAAACTTTCTTTTAATTAAAAAAGATAAATAATTTTTCATAAATATGGGGATAAGATGTTTGAAAAAATTTGGGTTTTAAGCTGTAGCAAAAAAAATCTGCATTTTTCATTTTAGAAGTTAGTGTTCTTCCACATTCTATAATATTAAAACATAACCATATTTTGAATAACATATAATATCATACTTTAAGGACTTATCTTGTAAATCATTTACATGATATTGAAACAATGTATAATTTTTAGCTAAAGTAGGTAATATTGCAATTTTTAAAAAACGAAGTTAATATTTTGAGGGAATAGGAATTTGTTATTTTATTCTTCTTGAAAGATGATGATCAGTTATCATGAGATAGAATCTCAATAGAATTTCACGTTTATTAATTATTAATGATATACTTTTCTTGTAAAATGTTGATATCTTCTAATTTGGAAGTTGTTTTTCATAACTCTCAAGCGAAAAATTAGACTGCAAGTTTTATTGACGTCTATTTCATTTAATTGTGTGTAAAAATTTATTTCCTGAAGTGTTAATGTAGCTTCAAATTACTAAATTAATCTAAGGAAATTCATTAGTTTAACGAATCAGAAAAGTAATAGCCAGAATCAAGATACCATGATTTCCGCCTGTGATTCGAATCATTTATCTAATTAGATGCATTCTCCTTTGAATTGTAATAGAGAAGGCTTCATCTAATTATAGAAAAGGCAATTCATGCAAAAGCAGTTAATATGTTAATTGACTTATCTATAAAGACACAGTATGACCTGAAGCAGTGATATACAGGTGATTATCAAAATAATGGAAACACCTTAGATTTATAAAGAATCTTTTATTAGAATGGTATAGGACCGTCTTTGGCATGTAATATAGCTTGGATTCACCCAGGAATCGATTCATACAAGTGCTGAATGGCTTTTAAAGGAATATTGTACTGTTCTTCCGAGCGATATTGTGAAAGTTCTGGGAGAGATACAGGTAGAGGATATCGATTCCATATTGAATACTCTAAGATAGACCATAACGGTTCAATTATATTACGGTCGGGTGACTGTGCGGGCCAAGGCAGATGTTTAACTTCATCCTCGTGTTCATCAAATCATGATTGGTCAAGGCCCGCTGCATAGATAAGGGCATTACCATCCTGAAAAATTCCACCTCTTGCAGGAAACAAATTGCATCATAGGATGGACCTGGTCAGTTGAAATTTCTCTAACTTCCCCCAGTGATCCTTCCTTTCAGGGTTACCATTGGTCCAACAGAAAGTGACTACAAGGCTGCCCATATTATGACAAATCCACCACTATTCTTGACAAGTGGAAGGAGACAATCGCGATCATAAGCTTGAGCAGGTGTCCTCTAAACGTGTACCCATCCTGTTGCAGGAAAAAGTGTGAAACACGATTTGTCAGATCATATTACTTCCTTCCACTTATCAATCGACCAGGTTTTGTGAATGTGGCACCAATGTAGACGACATTTACCATTAACATCTGTGACAAGTGACTTTTAAGTTGCTGCTCTGTCATACCTGTTCTGTTTATGAAGGTCCGTCTAACTGTAATCACTGACACTGGGCAATCCAGATGGGTATTGAGCTCTGTGGTCACTTTTGTTGCAGTTTTTCGCGTTTTAGTTATTACAATCCACTTCAATACCCGTCCGTCACTTTTACTGAGCTTCTCTTTCCGCCTACTAGTTTACTTTGCCTAGCTTTTCTTACCGCACTGTTGTCATGACTTTAGACTCGTACATCTAGAAACGCCTAAAAGTTTGGATGTTTCAGTCACACTTGCTCCAGCTATTCGGGCTCTTAAAAATTGGCCTTTCTGCAAATCTAAGAGGTGACATTTTACACTTTTGAAAAAAAGAAATCCAAGCATTACAGATCTTCAATAAAGTTAACACATACTACCAGAATATATACATTGTTGCTATTTATAAAAAAATCTGGTGGTTATTGTTATATTTTAATGCTTACGAAACTCATTCAAAAATGTCCCTTTTATTCACAGGTATTTCCATTATTTTGATAACCACCTGTAGATATGAAAAAACTGTATAATGGCTTACATGCCACTGAGGCCAACAGCAAGGATTGACTTTCAGATGCAAATTGCAATGTTCATTACAATGAGGACCTTTATTGTATCTTTTGTGATTAAAAACTGTATATTAATCCAACAAATTAAACTGAAACTACTGACAGACTACAAACCCATGGTCAAACTATTTATAGAAACACGGTGGATGCATCAATAAACTGAATAAAAGAGATATGTCTTTGTTTCAAAATCGTGGAATAACTTCATATTTAAGACCTGCTCCACTTTAGTTTGACCATGTTTTTAAAAACATGTATTACACATGAATACCATTCAATAATATTGTTACGAAATTTTCTGCAGGTTCGTTTGGATAGTGGGAGTTGTATTGTGTAAAAAACGAACAATCACCAGGCGGCAGTAGAAAATGAAACAACGACGTTTATTTACACGAAGACACACAGGACAGCACAAAGACAACAGCTATATACAGCACAGAAGACGATTATCTTCAGCCGAGACGTGCAGCATACAACAGTATACGCAGCAGCATACAACAGTATACGCAGCAGCATACAACAGTATACGCAGCAGCATACAACAGTATACACAGCAGCTCTACTCCGTCGCTGCTCCGCTAGTCCCTGGAAGACGAACTCTTCTCCGTCGCTTCCGACTACTCTTCGACACCACTGGTTCGCGACTCAATTCACCGTCGGTTCACACACTCGGCTCACCACTGCTGGGTCACGACTCAATTCACCACGGCGACTCTGGTTCACTCTATTGTGCTCTGCTCTGCCGCTTCCAACTTCTCCTCAATTCACCGCTCCGGTTCACGACTCCCCGGCAGCTGCGGCTGCTTCCTTTTATAGGTCTCAGGAGGCGGGGCTAGACGCCTCTCAACCAATCAGGAACGTTCGAGGCGTATCTCCGTTCCTACTCGGCGGATCGGGAAAATTCTCGATGTTTCGGGTATAATCTATTTTGGCGCCAAAGTCGCCAAATTCGTCGCCAAGTTTGTTGCCAAGCTCTGGGTCCTCCTATGGAACCAGCTATGCTGGGAAGCCGCATCGCAGGTTCGTAACAATATATAATATTATAGAGCAGGCGTATGACAGCATGATTCCGGGATCACGACTGAACTTATGACAGCTAAATCCCGATCTCTGCCTATAGACTTATTTTTCACGGCTCGTGCCACACGACGCCACATGCCGCTAGTATGTTGCCTGACTAGCATAGAATGAAAGATATGCTAGTCTGATGTGTAAATAATGCTACGCAAAGTAATGAATAGCAGTAAGTATTTTTACCTCCCATCTTTTTATTGTGGAAAGCTGGTGACGACTTCCGGAAAATAGAGTAACAAGACAATCTATTAAGTCGATCATTACATTGGCTTCATAATGATCATGATTGTTGGCTCCATGCTGTATTATTTATTTATATAATAGATGGCGTTACATAAATGGCGATTGTATGATTTCGGTCGGTTATTTAGTAAATGTGTTTGTGAGAATATTAAACAACCGTAACCTCTATTTCTCAGCTCATTTTTCTGATGAGACAACGTCCAGGAAGATATCGGATGGCAAAATTTCAATGTAAAATGAAGAAACATTCTTCCCTATCCAGCGATATCTCTAAAACAGTAGAAATGTATGAGCTCTTAAGAGGAAAATCGACCGCGATGGACAATTACTATTAAATGAATTCAATACCAAGGAGAATCTATAGTAATCATTAATGACTTGATTGATAGTATAAATTATTTATTACAGATATATAACATTGGAAATGCTGCCGATCAGTTTTCTTGGAGAGTTATTGATCTTTGTTGTAATTAGATGCTAATCTCTCCCATCTACGAATTCATCCATTCTTTTATAGCGATATAATTACCCTTTCAACGACTCTAAGTAATTTTAAAGTTATCAAATGAGATTCTAAAATATGATTTATTATTAGTAAATGTGCATTCTCAGTTCAAAAATAAAAAAAATCTGCATTTAATATAATAATTAATGAATATTTATTTGAAATCATACTTTGATAGTATCTGTTAATAGAAAAATTTATAAAAGTCTAAAATAGGACATAAAAAGCTGAAAATTAAAACCTCATTATATTTTTAATTTGCTCTATAAAGTAAAAAAATGATAATAAATAAAAATTTATACAGTTCAAATCATAATATATGAATGGATTATTAATAAAATAATAACTAAATCTAGACTAAAAGATATTTATTGCAAAGATATTAATAAAAAAAGATTTTCTAATCTAAACTATTCTAGAAAAAAATATTCTTTTATTATACAATTCTTTCAAATTATTAATGACATTAAGTTATATTTTAGACATTCTTAACATCAAATATTATTTGTTTGAATGCAAAGAAAAGTCAGAAACCTAAAAGTCCATTATTCGATCTTTACAATCCTTTATTCGAATGAGATAAGAATAGATCTAATTTTTAATAAACGACCACATCTTTTACCATTTCTAGATAAGAATATTCTTCATCTCGACTCAATTATAGTATACTTCTATTCTGTGACATTTCTAAATCTACGCTCTTTCTCAAACTTACACTCTTTCTAGAAAAAATAGTATGAAGAAAAACATCCATGAATTTTAAAAGAAACCTATTTCTCTAGGAAATGGGAAAAAGAGACTGCTATGAATTTTGAAAAGAATATCGAGAATTAGTAAGAAAACAAATATGATACCGGAATGGTGACTTAGCAATCTTATATTTTTACTTTCTCGTATTTTTAAGTGCACATAGAAAAACTAATAGTATCGTCTAAATGATTGATCAACAGATTGTGTATAATCTTCGCTTTTCAGATTCCCCTACTCCTTCCTGGGACATAAAAAAGGTATTTGGGAATTATGTCCGTCTGACTGTGAATATGATAGCTGAAAGACACACTGAGTTAGAGCAATGACATTTAATGTGTGATCTTTTTACTAAATTTTTATATTGGTTAAATTTTGAATGAAAGCCATTTTAAAATTTTTTTTCTTTAACTGCCTGAATACTAGGAAGAGGATAATATAAAAATTGCTATATCATAAAAACTCTATATTTAAATTTAACATCTAAAGTTCCAAATTTCAAAGCAATTAATTTCTTTTAAGGAGTTAATAGTCTGTCGGTCTTGCAATTGCATGGTATAAATGAGGTGACTAGGAAATACAAAATCTTTAAATAAATGAACTGTAGTATGCATTTTTAGTATTTACATTTGCTTACCAAATTTTGAAAGAGTTAATCAGCCAATCAAATTGTTGGCTGCATATTGGAATGTAATGTCGCTTGCTTTTAAAATGCTAACTCAAAAATACGAAGATTTAAATAAAGGAAATTTGAAATGCTATTTAACCAAAATTATAGATTTGTGTCAAAATTTGGTATCGATCATTCATAAAAAATCCAAAAGTGCATATTCCACTTTTTTACAAGATTTCAAAATCCACGGCTATTATATGAAGCACTTTGAAAGTAGAAATCGAAGCCCTCATGGAAGTCAGTATCATTGTCCAAGATCCAAAATTTTAAGCAGAGGACGAGGATTATATTAGAAAAATTTAGAAAGACAACTCCAGTTGATTTAAGATGGAATTAAAAGGTTTATCTGGATATTAAAATCTGGTTTTCGAAAATTACTGATAAATAGTTTCCATGTAATTTCTAATATATGCTAGACTTAATTAAATATAATATTTGACTGAAATCATTTACTGCATTTCTATGAACTTTGCTTACGAGGTTTGGTGGAGATATAACTAAAAAAATTACCTGAAATGAATCCATCAGTAATCATGAGATACCGAACCTTTTCATGACTGCGAAGTGAACTTAAATTATAAATACTATTTATTACATCAATAATAAATCACTATTAGCAATTTAGATACAGTAAAGTTATCTAAGGAATATTTTAAGAAGTTCTTCATATGACAGGGGATATTTTTGGATGATTTAAACGACATTTTATGGTGTTAAACATTTCAAAATTCCAAAGAAAATGTTATTAATATAATATAAATTTACTCCTAAATGTAAGTAACATTATACAGTTACGTGGTATATATTGAACCTGTCTTAAAATTTGTTTAAATTTTCTTCCCTCGAAAAACGTGGCATTTCTTAATTTCGATTTTGCCCTAATTTCACACTAATTATTGTAATTTCAAGTATGACCATTTTAATAAATCATACCTTGAAAAAATGGGTTATGGTTTAGTAAACTGTTTATAGATCAAATTATGACGCGATATTCATAAAAACTAGGTAGATTCTGCAATATTTAAGTAAACTATTTTAAATATTCGATATTTTGAAGCGAAATGTCAGATAAACACAGATCTTTTTTTTATGTTTCAATTTATAAGAAAACATTTCCAGAATTATATCCGATGATAATAAAGGAATATAATTTTATTTAACTATAAAGATCATATTATTCGATATGTTGAACATTTATACCAAAATATGATTAAAATAATACTGGCGTTTCATTATTATTAGTTTTGTTTCTTGTACGTGAAAGATATCAATTCTGATTCTCTATTCATAAAACTAGCGAAAGTAGTCTCCTCGAAATTTTCTCACATATTCCCTAACAAATATGCTACTTCCTACCCCCTCACGAGTAAAATTATGGACCTATCTCAAGTTTTTTTTAAAGGTCCGAATTCTAAAAGTGTTACTTTCAGACTCTCAATTAACTCATTTTCAAATTACCTTCAGTTGACTTGAGTGTATTGGCATTGGTATAAGGGGGAAGAAAATTTTGAATGCATTTTAAATATTATTTTTCCGATTAATTGAAATCAAAATTTGACAAAGAGATACAATTTAAATTTGTATTTAAATGATATAAATCGTTACATTTTTGTGTTATCGCATTTAATTAATGTAAAAGCAGAGGCCAATAGAAGGTAAACTCTTTGATATATTTTATTAAAAATTTGATACAAATGAACATATAAATTCTATTCCAATTCTATCCAATTTATCCACTGTGCTCTTTACGTTTCATAATTTTCGTGTTCATTTGTTCTCGGACAGGCAGATTTACACACATTTTTCCATTGAATGGAAAAGCGGAGAAAAATCTACAAATTGGGTGTTAAAATTTCATACTAAATTTAATTTTTCTAATTCAAAACATTTTTATGTTATCAATTCAAAAACATTTTGTCTAATCCCAAAAATATGTTCTTTGGAGAGATTTTTCAACTCGAATTCAAATTATCTTTATAATTAGAATAACTCTGTGAATTACAATAAGATTTAAAAAATCTTATTGACTTTCATTATGTTTACTTCTTATGCGAAAAAGTAAAAATTATTTGTTGAAAAATAATGCATTCAGATAATATATAGTTGTCGCTCACCTTGATAAACGAAAAATATTTTTTTTTCTATTTCAAATTAAAGAGATATTACAGTTATTTTGAAAGGCACTAATATTCAACAAACTGTAGAAAACATTAAGAAACATAAAGATAAGAGAAATTTCCTTGTAAACCATATATCTCCCAGAATGACAAACGATTATTTTCATTTTGAATATAAATACAATATATAATATAGACTTTAAAGTAATCCAGCTGCTCTAAATATGGAAAGCTGGTAGAAAGTCAGCTGTTTGAGAAATGTCCATTATTTCCTTTAAATATGCAAACAGCAAACAGTTTTCATTTTATATGAACATCAAGATTTTTATAATCTTTTTGTCATTTTTCAATCTGAAGTTCAAGGAATATATTCTTCACCTCCATTTAAAAATGCATGTCTTATTCTTGTCAAATAAATTTCAAAGTATATTGGAAAACTATACTATTTTCATTATAATAAATGTTTTATATAATCACTAAAATGCTATAAAATTGTATTAGATGATTAAAATATTTCTAAGACTGAGTATTAGTTAAGCAAAATAAATTTTGTTACTTAAAATGTAAATAGTGAAACTTCACGCAGCTTTTGAAATTATTTAATTGTTTTTAGAAATTATTTGTTAAATTTGAAATTAATATCAAAAGTATTTAATTGTGCGGACTTAAGGAACTTTACCATTCTATTCATTAGAACTCTTCGAACTTTACCACTTTCTTAGTCCTAAAAAAGATCAATTCATAAGTAAACTTTCAATACTCTTATATGAAAATTTTATTATATCTTTAATTAAATATGATGAAACAAGATTTTTATTGCATTAGAAGTTGAATATAATTATTATATGTTGCTTATATAGAGGAATAGAATAAATTATTGTTTAAAAAAAATCTAAAGAAAAATTTTCGTTTTTTATTAGTGCTTTCAACATTAAAATATTTTGTAACTTTTTTTTAGTTAGAAAATCCTGAATACCGAGAAAAAGCATTCCTTTTCAGTGCCAAGTAATACAGACAAGCATTATTTTCAGGGAAATTAAGAGGAAAATTATTTTCTTAACATACGATAATTGTTTAAATAAATGCTTTCTTGGAATTAATTTGTTTGAACATTTTACTGACAAAAATATTATTTTTTCATTTTTCAAATATTTGAGTATTTAAACCAAGAAATAGGAAGCCACGTATATGATAGTTAAATACTAAATTTATATGTCTAGACTGGTTTCTCTTGTTTGAAATCTAAACATTTAAACCAAAGAGCATGTGTATTCTTTCATAGAACACAAACGCACTGTGCTAAAAAGAGAAATTTCTGAGATTGGAAGTTATCATTTACTACATTAGTATTATTATTTAGTGCGGTTATTGTTTCCTTGTGATGTCAATTCTAATTCATCAAAATAAAAGGGGACATATTTATTTTTTAAAAATTGGATTCAAATTTTCAAAGCACGTTAATGTTTCATTTATTATGCACAATATCATTTCTTCTACAAAACAATAACAAAAATATAGTCCAAATTTGAAAATTGTCTTTACACAAAGTAAACTTTAAACCTTGATTGAAAAATCACGTTAAAAAATCTTTGAAAATTTATAAATGTCATAAAATTTAAATGTGTAATATTTTCACGAGTTTTACCTGAAAATACGATTTTGCACCTAAATTCATTCCAAATCTTCTTTCATAATAGCTGGTATTTCATAACATGAATTCTTCAGGGACTTGCTTCTATAAGTGTAAACTGTGAAAAATTATTTTAAAAGTGGTCGCATTCTTGACAATATTTTCATTGTTATTTATAAGATTAATAATAGAAATGACGAGTTGTTTTTCTGGTATTACGTGTGAAAAGTTCCGAGCCACATTCATCATCCGTTTCAGACACAAATGACAAATGACTGATCAGAGCATGATCAGAAGAAATTCTCATAGTTAAATATTTTAAAAAATAAATGGAGAAGGTCGTTTAACAAATACGAACGTTTTAAATTGATTGATTACAGAGTTGTTTGATTGTGGAAAAAAAGTCGTCCAATATGTATATATATAAATGATATTTTAAACTCTTTTAATCCAAATTAATTTTCAAAACTTTATCTTAACTTAGCCTATCGTAACTTCATTCTAAACTATTCTCTTATTTCGTGATCCAATTCCACTTGCGGATCAATTAATCCCTTTGTCAAAATAATGCGCCGTCAGAACTACGTTTCAAATGAAAGTGATACTTCGGTACCCTTGAAAAGGTGTCAAAGGTCACCAAGTGTATTGAATTGACGCATGGCCAGAAATCCTATGTTATATAAGACTAGTGATCATTTGTTCGTCCCTTTTTGCCTTATGCTTTTGTGCCGCTCTGTGCCTTCTTGTAAAATAATCATGTTTGTCTCCTGGGAGAGAAAAGAGAGAATAAAATGAAATTACAAATACTAAGTCTCATCTATGTCTTCAACCTGCATTCTGATTCAACCAAAATAATGTTACATATTACTTAGCCGATTGGGTTCGAAAAATATTACATATATATGATTTTGGATTTCTTATCTATTAAACTCACCTCAGTGATTAATTGCCACAAAAATGTAGTCCAATATTGCACTTTGGATTCACGTTAAAGATCTGTTTTATAATTATTGTTCACCAATACCTTACAAGGTATTCATGGTCTTGCTCAAGAACCATAATTTTAATGTGGGGGGAAATAGATATCACCTTTATTAGAGAATATACTAGAAGGTTATTGGGAGACTTATTCCACTAAATTCGCTCTTGAATTAAAAATTATGCTAATGATATACCAGAAATTGATAAATTAAACCAAATCTTTAATCCGCTGTAAATCCGTTTAAGAATGACTACTTCACCGTAAAATTGTTTATTTCTTAAAATTTTGTTGTTTTGTGTTTTTTCATGTGGTATTTTATCTTAAAAATAGAAAAAGGTATTGAAAAGTGATGAAATCAACTGTTATTCCTTTTGAGAAAACTGTTATTCCTTTTTGAGATATAAAAATTTCCTGAATCTTAACCAGATAATATTTTCAATTTCGATATTTACTTATTCATTTCAACTTTATTAAAAAAAGTTTAATCCTGAAAGTTTCATCAGAAAAAGAGCTTTTAGCAAGATTAAAGGCAGATTAATGGTCTACCATATATATATGAACTTTTTTCTGTATTCAATATAAACCAACAGAGAAAAGACAAAGCTTCATTATATCAAAAGTGTCACAAGAACTAAAATCAAGGCCTTCATCTTGACAGATTAAGTGGTTTTAACATTAATACTTTCCCACCAGATATCGATCCTTTTATCTGTCGACTTACTGACACCAAAGAGAGTGAAATAATGCATTGGGGGAAAGCAAAGGAATGTGCTGATTTTAAGGATATCAATTGATTTATTCAGGAGAATTTGTCTTCCAGAAATCTCATTTGTTTAACACAGAAGCATTTTCTTGTTCGTCTTACTGGAATTTCAATTAATCAACTCTTTCTTTTTGTTTTTCTTATTTTATCGTGGATGTTTGTCTTTTCTTCATTTTCTTTGGTATTTTCTTTATACTCTTGTAGTATCATGTCCAGATAAGTTCATAAATAATGTAAGAAGGGAATTTATTTTTATTCATACCAGTAAGGGATGCTCTATTTTTAACGGGATATGTTAGGTGGCAGATAAATTAAGGCTATGAGATCAATGATTTACAATGTTGCGATTATATTCTATGCATAGTTACATTTATTTTTGCGTCTATACTTTTGATGCTTCATCAGACACAAATCATTCTAAATTTCATTATTTTCTGAAATCATAAATGTTTTTTAATCAGTAAATTATAAAAGCCGGAAAAATAGTGATAAATATTTTCATATAACTTAACTTCATGAGCAAATTACTATGTGTTTTCATATATTAATCCTTCAAAAGACCATTTTTTTCTAGTCACAGTACATTAAAATATTTTTAAAATTAGCTAATGAAAAGTAACTAATTTAGCCTATTAGATAAATTTAATTTGATTAATTAATTAATTTGTGTAATTTATAACTAACGAATCAAGACATGTCATTTTGCGCGAGATAAGGAATTCAAGAATCTAAGTTTATGACTTATCGAAAAATTTGTCAGAGCTTATGTAAACTTACATAACTTCACACAGTTTACATATAATTATATTCCATAATAATTACAATTTCATTCCATTTTAAACCTTTCAGGCAAACCATAGGCAAATACGTACCTTAAATCCAATTTCATTCTCTGATTGTAAATATTTGGTGAATATATACATTTAGGGTACCCCCTTTGTGCATAAATTCAACTTTTTACTGACGATGTCGTTAAAGGAATCATTTTTTCATGGGATTTAAAAATTTAATCATACAAAATATGATGAAAATTTGAAGGATAGATATGGATAAATTATCAAAATGCAATTTAATATATATATTTTTTAAATAATTCAATAGTAGCGTAAATTTCTGTTTCAATTTCGTACTCCTGCATAATTATTTTTTCACATTCAGCACAACTACTGAAATTTACATACAAAAGTACATTTTTTATTCATATTAAATGTAAACTTCTTTTTGAAGGAAAAAAATTCCAGCTCTTTCTTTACAATAAATGCTTGTTCGTTTTAAAAATAGTTTTGATTTCAGATTCTAAATCATAAATGTATTAAAAAGCTGGATTAGGGAATATCATAGTTCGACCGAAAATACATTTAAAAATAAATGATACAGTATAAAATACAATTAGAAAAAAAGGAACTAGCAGATGAGATTTAATCGCATTACTTGAAAAGGAAGAGCGAATTATTTTTTTTTCTCTAATAAATGTTTCTTCTGTTTGTTTACAAAAAAAAAAAAAAAAAAAAAAAAAAAAAAAAACCTTTAACAATATTTTATTTTAAGCTATGTAGAAAAAAAAATGGAAAAAATGGAGTGTGAGAAAAACAAATAAAAATCAACCAGCAATTTTAATTTTTAAAAGATTGGACTGTCTTTTCTTTTGAAAATATATTTTCTTCTGTGAAAACATCTATTAAAGATAGAAACGAAATAAAAAAAATATCGTGTATAACTCGTATACATTATTAAGACTATGAAGAAAAAATATATTTTAAGAAAGCCAAATTAAAGAATATTAAATTTGAATTTTCTATACGCCTAAAGAGAAAAAGAGTGTTAATTAGAATAATTGTTGCATAGCATTTAGCATACGTTAATTCTGTACCTTAAGTCAAAGCAGACGCATAACTAATGAAATACTGATTTTTTTAAATTCATAACTGAATGATGCGAAATTCTGTATTTTTTGTCAACAAGGAATATTCTTTTACAATGACATTTAAAATGTCTTGAAATAATATTTAGACTTTTAGTACGGTTAATATGATAATGATATCACTTTTTCTTTTGGAAATATGGGAATAAAATGTTTACGTTTCTTACAAATTTAATGTTTATCTTTGTTCTAAAAAAAGGAAAGCAGTAACCAGTTTTCATGTACTTTTATAAAACTTTACTTTTTCCATCTTACTAAAGATCAGAATCAGAATTTAATTCCCTTAATTGTATATTCTACCTTTTTGGCATTTTATATAGTTTGTATTCAAGATCCTAAAATAATATTTTAATATATTTAGAATTTCTCTATCAGTTAATCATATTTTATTAAATTTTCATTTTGTTAGAAGTTTAGCGGTGAATTTTGGAAGTGAATCTATGAAATGTATTAAATAATTTAGAAAAATTTATTAATATGATTCAGTAATATTCATGATAAAACTTTTGAAAATTTTTTAATGAAATAAAATAAATATTTTTAAACACACTTTTATCAGGAAATGTAAATGTAAGAAATATTTTTTTTTACAAACATATGGAATTGAAAAAAGTAAAATCAATTCTACAAAAGATATAATTACAGTAAATAGTTAAAAAAATAAAATATTAATTGAAATTTGCACGATATTTGTATCTTTATTTTGCTTTGAATATTTCTTTATAAATTCCTTTTCATAATTTTTTTTTCTATTCCATATTTCCAATGCAATAATTATTTTAATTTTCTTTGAACACACATTATTTTCAAATCACACACAGTATTGAACACACATTATTTTCTTTGAACAAACATTATTAAAAAAAAAGCATTATTGCTTTTTTTTTCCAAAAGAATTTATCTCACTTATTTTGTATGAGATTTTGAAATATAAAATATTTTATTTATGTAAGAACAATTAATAATTTCTTAACATGATTAATACAATACGTTATATTATTAAAGTTTTTTTTCTAAGCTTGCATAAACTCGGGTATTTTAACATGCCATTAATTTTGAGGATAAGTAAAAAAATATTTATTATAGGTTCGTCGAAACAAACAAAAAATAAGTTATTTTCTACATGCCTATAAAATTATTGAAATTATAGAATGGAAATTTACAAGAAACTGACAAATTATCTTTCTATTAAAAAAGAAAAAAATATTGTTCTTTTTTTGTTCGCAAGATTCGAAATTGAAATACTCGCAGAAGGAATTTTATTCTAATACACATATATTCGAACAAATGAAATAGATCTACACTTTGTCACACAATTTTATTTTTTAAAAAAAGCTTTTCCTTAATATACTCCGTGCAGAACGTAAAAACCTTTTATTCAAAGTCCCTGGAAATGAAGTTTTCTTTTTATTTCTAACAATTAATCTTCGTTCCATTATTTCATTTGCAAGTAAAACTCTTTCGAAATTACAGTGACCACTTGAACCTAATTAAATGAAGTTACAGAATAGGAGTTACACAATAGGAATAGGGCCAAAAAACTTTATTGGGGAGAAGCTGGATTCAAAAACTATGTTAAAATAATTCCTCTCCATTTCCACTAAATTAATCATTGTATTTAAAACAAATGGTAAAGCAAATTGAACTGAAGTTGGTTCATTATAAGTAGAAAACATTATTTAATTAAATAAAATCCCTAATGATGAAACTTGAAATCCTTGAAATAATGGTTGTCCCCATTTGTTTTAATTATGCTATTTTCTAATGTCAAAATTTTTGTGTCTAATGTCAAAATCTTATTTAATTTTGGTACCAAAAATAACATACCACTTACTTTATTTCATTGACTATAAAAGTATAGTTGAACTGTTTGTTACTTTGCTACATAAAAATGATAAAAATCGTTTTCGTTTGAAACTAATTATCATTGTTTTTAACTTTTGCACTTTAATTAGTATGTATTTACGAAGAATAAGAAATATTAGAGAGAATGTTTTTCTAATTAAAATATTTTGAAAGTATATAAATTGCGAGATTCAGTTCAGCTAATTATTAATGATGGCGGTTTCAAAATGTTAAATAAAATTCTTCAATTGCTTTATTTTGCAGTTTAACAAACATATTTTTTTAAATAATTATGGAACTTTGCCCTCTTAGTTGAAGGAGTATAAAAGAAAATAATATTAAGAGGAGCTAATAATTTACCGCATTTTGTAAATATTTCCTTACGTTTGCCTTATACATCATATAATTTTAGTTTTACATTTTTGTTATTCATTTAAAATTTGTATGCTAAAATTACTTTTTGTTTAGTGCATTGCTGTTGTTTAACTTTTAGATTTTTTTATTATTGAATCTCTACTCTATAAATGCTACGGCCTGTCGGCAGATTAAATTATTTTGAAGATTGTCTTGTTTTTAGGGTTAGACTTAATGAAAAGTTGCAATTTTACTTGAGTGAAAAAAAATTAGCATTTATTATTGCTTGCTTTTGTATGTGATGTAGTTAGCTTTACTTTTATTTTTTTAATCCAGAGAGATTCATTTAAATAATTAAACAGATATTTTGATTTTTATTTTGAATGTGAATGAGTTCCCAAATATGCCATTCTTAAAAATTTAAACTATATCGTCCATTACTTTTTAATATTTTTCAAAACAACAATTTGGTTATCGAACATTCAGATTAACATTATAAGTTGATCATGCAATTGCATTGTAATTCATATCGCAAAAAATCTCAGAAAGTGCAAAATTTAAGATATCAATAAATTACAAATCTGACAAAATGGGGTTCTGTGAAGCTAATTTCTTATGAAAAAAATGTTAGGCATAGCTGAAATCTATGAATTATGTATATTTTAATCTATAATAAATATTTTTTATAACCGATATTAGAACAAAATGAGTCAAATGTTAAGTGAAAGGAATTTTATGAGTCCTTAATAAATATGCTCAACAATTTCAAATTTTTCAGCTTTAATTATCTCCAATTTATTTTTTTCTAAATTGATAGTTTTATAATATGTTTTCCTTTGAATTACTCCTTTATTATTTTTATAGACATTTAATTAGTGGCGAAAAATATTTGTTTCTACTTTAAAATTATCCTCGTAATTTATACGATTTGTATCCCATCTGACTAAGTTCCTTCGCCGTCATAGAAGTCGGTAAATTATTCTCTCTTATCAACTCTTATTCTTTCTTAATTCTCTCTTATCAACACTTCCGCTGTGTTGATAAGAGAGAATTGTGAAGGATGACACATTTCACTTCCACTGTGTTGATAAGAGAGAATTGTGAAGGATGACACATTTCATTTCCACTGAACATAATTCATTCACTGAACATATTCATTCCACTGAACATAATTCATTCACTGAACATATTCATTCCACTGAGCATAATTCATTCACTGAACATATTCATTCCACTGAACATAATTCATTCACTGAACATATTCATTCCACTGAACATAATTCATTCCACTGAACATAATTCATTCACTGAACATATTCATTCACTGAACATATTCATTCCACTGAACATAATTCATTCACTGAACATATTCATTCCACTGAACATAATTCATTCCACTGAACATAATTCATTCCACTGAACATAATTCATTCCACTGAACATATTCATTCCACTGAACATAATTCATTCACTGAACATAATTCATTCATTGAACATATTCATTCCACTGAATATGAAACAATTCTTTTCATGATATTTTTCTGTTCTTTTTATTCTCTATTGTTAACTACTTAGTTAATATAATTAGTTATAATATTTCATTTTTTCTAATTTTCTTATCATAATGATGGTAATAATTCAATAATTAAATTAATTGAATTATTGAATTGAAATTCGAAGTATTTTCATTGTTTGATCAAATATTTACTAACGGATTTTTTTGTCTTTCGTTGAAAGCTTAAGATACTGTTCAATTTAGATGAACAGTATACCATGATACCGTGCAATAAACACCATTTACATGAATAGTATAAAGTTACCGTGAAATTTATATGAAAAATAAGAAAATCGAGAAATAGTACCGAGAAAATTTGAGGATATATTATCGGTATAATTATATTTTTAATAGCTCGGTGATGTTGAGGATATTTACTTTATTAGGATAACTCATATTTCAATAATAATGGGGATTCAACGTGTATCTATTAAAACAAAACAATCACAAATCGATATGTTCAAAATATATCAAATTTAAAGTATTATCAAAATGAATAGCATTTAAATTTGTTCAATAATTTTATTGCTAAATATGTCTGAGCATTTAGATATTTCATTTGACATCTTCCATTTATTATATACTAGCCGCCTTTGGCGACCAGCCGGTTCGCCAATCTTAATGTTCGTCAAAATTTTAATAATTAAATATTTTATGTAATTCCTCCTTTAACAGTTTCTTCATTAAAATATTTTAAAACTTCAAATTTCCATTTACTGATAATTATTAACACTGTTTAATTTTAAATGCATCAGACACTAAGAAAATAAACAGAATCGTTTAAAATAATCGGTCGAAAACAGGTAAAAAAATTTACTTAAAAAACGATGAACTTAAACTAACGTAAATACAATTTAATTACAAAAGCATACAACTAACCAAAAAATAATTTAAATCTAGTCCGCTTCCGTTGAAAATAGAGGTAAACAATCAGAAGACAAGGCGCATGCGTGAATTTTCAACGCCAGTTACGGTAACGCAAATGCGTGAATTTTTCTACGTCATTTGGGTTAATGCTATGCAGATTAGAAATTTTTAATTTCCTTTATTCTGTTTTATTTTAATTCAAAAGTACTTCAGAATGATCGATTAATTAATAATGTTTAATTTTAAATGAATCAAATATTAAGAAAATAAACTGAATCGTTTGAAATAATCAGTCGAAAAATGTTAAGCCTAAGACTCATTTGCGTGGGAAAAAAATGCTGAATTCTTACTCATTTGGTGGTGGGGAAATAAAGATTTTTTTGTCGGGAAAGTTAATTAGAATTTTAATTATTAATTAAAAACTAAAATTTACAAAAAAGGGACCCGAGGTACACATTCCCAACCTCCAAGGCATACACGTACCAAATTTGTAAGCTGTACGTCAAATGGTCTTTGCTGTAGATCGCCAACACACACACACACACACACACACACACACACACACACACACACACACACACACACGTTGAGCTTTATATAAGTATAGGTATACTAGTTGGTACTTTGAGCTTTGCTGCCTCAGAAGAAACAATTTTGGAAATGTCATTTGAAATTTAAAATAGCTGACAATATCCTGTGTAGATGAGAATTCATTAATGAGAAGAAAAGAAAATTAGCGCTTGCACTAAATATTTTCGATTTCATTCTGCTCACATGGATTGGCATCAATCATAATAAATTTATTTTGTTTCATATATGTGCGATTAACTCCGAATGACATGTGCCGTTTGAAGTTCGCTGTTCGTCTTTTGTCAATTTTAAAATATAACCTTCGCGCAAGTGCAAGCAATAAGTTAGAAAAGTTCTATCCCAAGGATAAACAGTACGGCAACGCATAAGATATTAACAAGCTAAAATTCATTTATATATATAATATGTAAGTTTATTTTGGTTGAAGTCGAATGCTGGTTCGAAGAGAAATTTTACATTTTAAAATTAATTTTAATATCCATTCCGGGAAAGCATAATTATTTACAAGCAGAGATGCAGGCCAGGCACGTCCACCACAATGCGGCACAAAAGCAGAAGTAAGGAAGGGCCGAAACAAATGATCACTATTCTTATATAACAGGATTTCCGGCCACGTGGCGATTGGATACACGTGTTAACTTTGAAAAGGGCAACGGAGGGATCATTTTCATTTGACACTTGGAACTGAGGGCGCAGTAATTTTTACACAGCTTCATACGTCGAATGGAATCAGGAAACAAGAGAACACTTTAGAATGACCCCGACATATGTCGAATTAGGCAAAAAATTTAGGAAATTAATTTGGATCAAATTAAATATTAAAATATCATTACACACACACACACACACATATATATATATAATGAATTGATAATTAATATAAATTTACAATTAAGTTATACACAATATTATCCATTTTTAATAATAAGATGAACGTTAACGTTAATCATTATTATTTTTTATAAAGTACTACCTATATGTATCTCATGATTACATAGTTGAAATATCCAAATTTCCTTTGATATATCATATAAACTCATCAGAAATTCTCTTGTTCTGGATCTCACTGGGGTGGAAACCGTTCGACAGACGTACTTCAATAGACAACTATTGATGCACGTCGAATTCGGATTATACGCCCTAAATATGGAATCTACGCTGGCACAATCCGACATGTACGCCAATTGTTTGCTCCAATGTGTATGTGATATATGCATAATTAATAAAAATCCTAATCTCATCAATGATTCAATATACATTCGGACATAATTTTTGTGTTAATGGAAGAGATTTGGAAACAGCTAGACGTTTCAAAGCGAAAATATTATTTGATAAATTCAATGTAATGTATGATTAAAACTATTTCTTTGTATAATCCTCAGCAGTTGTTTAATAATTTTATTTTAAAGTGCACATTTTTATAATTTTATTCTTCAATTTTAAAATAGTCATTTAGTTTCATTTTTCTATTCAATTAAAATCAAGGAATTTCATTAAGTTTTGTTAGTTGACTTGCATCGCAAAAAATACTTCACTGTACCTTTATTTGGGAAGATTGCCTTTTTTTCATTTTGTTATGTCTTGGACAATAGATAGGTATTTCCTCTTTACATTTTCATTAAAAAAAATCTTATTTCCTATTTCTCTCAATATTTCTTTTTCTTTTCTTTTTTTTAAGTATTTACTTTTTGTTGAAAGAGTAAGGTCTTAAACAACATCCGAAAAAATTAAAAAGAAAATTTCGAACATCTTGTTTTTAATTACATCAATAAAAGAAATTCAGATATAATTTAATAGAAGTTTGATTACTTAATTAAAACACTAAGCTTGGAATATTATATTTCAACCTGTAACAATCTGCAGAGGCAAAATTACAGAAAAGAATTCTCTATGGAATCCAAATTTGTTAGGAGAGATTGAAATATTTACTATAAAATATCATTCACTATTTTTTTTTATTAAGGCTCGGTGGTTCGAATGTAGTATTCTAAAAAAAATTGACCTCTTCTATGAACTATCTACAAACCCAGTCAGGTAAATGCTATCAAAGATTTTAAAAAAGATAATTTTATTGCTGATGCTAAATTTTCCGAAATCGTCCTCACTCAGTTCTGTGATTCGGACTATATATCCAATCAGATGATTCCCCTTTTTCGCTATACCTGAAATCCCATGAAAGGAATAATATAATTAGAATTTAGGAAGGATTTCTATTTACGCTAGAATCAGTGGATAAACTGAAAATTGGTAAATAAACAATAATATTTTGCACTGCATGAATAACTGAGTTTATCTTCAATAGCAGTTTCAAATTTACTCTGCGTTTCAGGATTCCGAGACCAGAACTTTCAAACAGTGACCCTTACTTAAGGGGTGGTCTCAAAAAGATGAGTGGTTAGTAAGCATCCTACTTCTGAGAATTATCTAAATTCATCCTGAGTTGTTAACACAAATATCTCCTTTTCAATTTTTCGTTCACCCTTTTTTGACGAAAGGAATTCTTCTCGACGCATGAGCAAAAGCGCTGAATCCGAGAATGAAAATTAAATTCTATTTTTTGTTTTATTTAGTTTACAGATGTTACCATATTTAGATGTTCATGAAAAACTTTTATATTTCAAAGTTATTTAATTGCTCTTATCATGGATATCACGAGTGTTTTTATTTATTTATGGTACAACGGCTGTTTCAGTTTTATTTTACAGTAATTTCTTTTTAGGTCCAAAATCCCTTTTTACTTTTCGCCTTTAAAATGAAGAGGACACATACGAAAATATCGTATAGAGATCTTTATGATACGTAATAAATGACTCCCACAACAGTTAAAAACATAAAGAGCTGGGTTTTTCTGGCCATTCTATTTTCTGGGTGATTTGATGGTGGTGCCGAAGCTATTCCTTAACTCCTTTTCCCTCCGGACTATTAGAAGACCGACCACTTCCGATGGATAAAGAGGGAGCTATAACACCTTTGCAACTGCAGCTAAACTTATTCCTGGGGAAAGAACAAGAATTAAAAATATCAGGCAGAACAGAAAAAGATGTATGCTGTAACTTCTTTGAGCGATTATTTTTAGGGAGTAAAAAATGCAAAATTAACCATGCATCAAAAATAATTTAAGAAGATACTGGTGTATTTATTTTTTAATTTTTCTGGAATAATTTAATATTTATCCAGATAGCGGAAAATGAAATTAAAGTATATATTCAAAGATATTCTATAAAGTATATATAAACACTATATATAAAGTATATACTAAGCACTATATATTATATACTCTACAAAGTATATATACAAAGATTCAAAGAAAAATAAAGAATTTAACTTCAATAAGGAATTCCGAATTTAACAGTTTTGTTGCAGTTAAGCAATATTTCATTAAAAAAAATCAAATCCTTTATTAATATTATTTTAGGTAAACTCTTCATATTTCAATGATAAATACAGGACTATTTTTAATGCCCTATAAGAGTTTCGTCTTAATTGCTTGCTAAGAGGGATTTATCAAGGCGTGATAAAATGAATTTTCTTTTCCTGTAGATTAGGACATCCTCTTCGTATTTACTCATTTTTCTGTTTCAAGAGAAATCTTATCTTTCAGTTTCCAGTAAAAGAAATGATTATCTAAGCAATCAAAATAATCAATTATTGAACTTGATAAAACAGCAAGTGTGCCAATCTCTTAAATTTCTTGTATACTAAAACAATGTTATTAAGAATTTGTAATTTTGCTTTTTTAAGTAGTTAGATTCATATTAAAAAATATAATTTTAAAGGCAATTAAATTGGTTCTGAAGGTATTCTGTGTCATAAACCCCTGGGATGGAGGAAAATTTAGCGACAATATGACAATTGCGGATACAAAAGTTTCTAGACTACATTTTATTAGGACTCGAGATCCAAGGTTTCTTCTGGAAAATTTGATTGTCCGCTACGGAGCAAATAAAATCACACACACACACACAAAAAAAAACAACCTAAAAACCTAAACAGAGAGTCGGATAAATAAATTCTTTCTTAGTTGCATAAGGAGCCTTTTTGTATTGCTATCCTTGTTTCATAATATGCTAATTGCCTGTGGATTGTGGATTTTCGTAAATGCTATCTTGTATGCGCTTTTTCTGTATTATGCCATCTGCAGTTCAGTTTTCTTGTTGAATAAATATCGTTATATGTTGTTATCGTTATAACGTTATATGTATGTATAATCATTGGAGGGATTTTTCTTACCAATATAGAAAATGTTACGAATTGCAAAAGGAACATATGATGAAAACATTGGAGAAAATTGAGTCGGGGTTTAAGTGTCTTTCAAATTAGTGACTAGGATTAACTCTTGTACAGATTTACAAAGTTAATAACAAAACCACAAACCAAATTTCATTTGTGCAAATCATTGAGTATTTGAGTTACACCTCACTCATATACTGACATTATTAAAATTTAACTATTAGGGGAGAGAAGGCCTGATAAGGTATACTCCTAAGTAATGCCCTCTCTAACCATGATTCTTAAAGAAGAATCTTGGATATGAATGGAAAAACTAAACGGAAGTTATGATTAAACATCATTTATTGGGAAAAAATTCACAATGAATATCTGAAGTTTGATGATAACATTAAATTCACTAAACACAGATTGATATCATGTTTTCGTTTTAATAGAAACTTCATAAAAGATCCATAAAATCCCTATGGATCTTTTACTTTTGTACTTACTCCAGATTGATAAGTAGATAATAGGGGTGAAATGAAAGATTTTAGTTATGACGTAGACAGTTGGACAGTCGTTTGAATCAACATAGTTGCCACAGAGGCAACATCCTTTGTGTTCTATCTTCAAAGGCTAAACCGAGCCTTTGAAGATAGAACACAAAGGATGATGTAACGAAATGATTAAATTTTGAGTTGAAAGACATTATTAACATCGCATACGAATAGAATTATCATATTTATATAGAGCCCCATACAATCATCCATGGAAATGCAAATTAAATCCAAAATTGAAATAGCTTCATGAATATTGACTGAATAACTATTCACTCTTCGCACTCAATGACATAACATTTACACACATAATCGAAATGATAGATATTAAAATTTATTAATAGTGCCATATGAGTAAAGACTTTAAAAGAATACATATTGAATTATGTTTTATTTTAAATACGAACATCAGATATGCTTAATTATGCCAAGCGTGATTTACGCTCTAAGGTGATGAAAGTGTGGTGGTAATATTATAAGCCAGTTAACAACTTCCAGAGAAGAGTGCACACTTTTGTCTAGTGGCTTTGTTACTCGGCTACGAACCCTAACGTTGCGATTTCGAACCTCAACCTGCACATTGGTGACCCTGGTTCTGAACAACCGCATCCTCCGTTCTGCTGTCGTGGCTCCATCTACCGGCAGCAACCACTCACACACGCTCGCCGTCTCTCGCCATAACGCCTGGCGCGATAATCACGTTCGTCGATCGCCATAACTGGCGCGATAAACTCTACCGACTCACTGGTGGGGGACTGTTGTGGTGGAAACATTATAAGCCAGTTAACAACTTCCGGAGAAGAGTGTACACTTTTGTCTAGTGGCTTTGTTACTCGGCTACGAACCCTGACGTTGCGAGTTCGAACCTCAAACTGCACAAAAGTAATTAATAAATAAATGCTTTAAATTAAGAATCGTACCAATCTGTAGGAAAAAAAACTAGGTGAAAAATGTGTTTTGGGAATTCTGTGCAAAATGTGAAGTAATGTGTCAAACATAGGATGAAATCTCTTTACGAGAAATTTAAATTTATATCCAACAGCGTATGGATTAAAAACTTAAAAATGTAACGAATTCATAAGATTAAGTTAGTCTATGGCTTTATTAATAGAATTGTGGATATGGGTGAAATTTTAATTCGCATCCATCAGATAGTCGACGGGCTATCAGTTTATCTCTTCATCTTACTGCAACACTGATAACTTTAAAACGTAACAAACTTAGCTACATGATATTTGGTATATTTCTTTGATGTCAAGATTATAAATCTGCTTCAAAGTTTCGATCGAAAGCGATGTTTTTTTATTTTCAATAAATCTCCAAAAGCAAACCACCGCTTTGACATTTTATGTCGAAGGCCGGGATAGCCTGGTTGGTAGAGCGTCGGATTCGCGTCCCTTAGATTGCGAGTTCGAACCCCGCCGGCCGAAGATTCCCCGCGTGCTTGGTGGCTGACGCGCGTTAAATCTGTCGTGGTCACAAAGTCCTCCATGTCGAGAGTAATACCACTGGGGGAATGGATCAGGGCTGATCGTTCTCTGATTCAGGTCTAACTTACGATCTGTGGTTGAGTGAATGAAATGCGTGTATGAAGTCCACCCCGTAAAAAGAGTTGTGATGTGTGTGTAGCTAAGTCGTACTCTTGGCCCTAGATGGCGTTACTATTCAAACAAGAGGCGTTCCCCTTGAGGCTTAAATCGGCTGTCTTCGACAGCGGGCTTGTCCATGGCAAGTGCCATTAGAAACAACAACAATGTATATTGCAACTTGATGCTCTTGGCGTAATCCGAAATTCGCCCAGCAAATTTGGGTCTTGTAATCATCTTGCTGAAATATAAGTATCTTGTGTGTAATGGAACTTGGAAATCTTGACGTAATCTGAAAATCGCCAAGTAAGTGAAGGGTTCTAAAAGTAAACAATTACCCCAGACAATAAAAGGGAACACGTCGAACCCTGAATAAACACTCTGCTAATTGAAATTTGCTCTTTTTAAAACTGAATCAATGTAAAAAAGAAAGAGATTCAGCGCAAACTCAAACTGTCAAGTTAAACCGTTGAAATGATCCGCAATGAGCTTCTTTTAGCCGGATTTAAAGATACAAAAAGCGAAACTGAAGAAATCTAATTATTTTTAAGAAAAGTAATCAAATCTAAGCAATTTGAACCATCTTAACTCCCCATAAATAACTTAGTTATATATGTCTAAATGATAAAAGGTAATTTCTTTCTTTAATAGAATCTTAGAAATGTGTCGATAAATCAACAAATCTGATCCAGCAAATATCTTAACAACCCACAACTTTTCCAATAACTCGGAAGCAGAGCAGTACTTTGCCAAATTATCCCAATTACAAAGCCGACAACTTCTCCGTAACGCCTTCATCATCAGCGTAATCACCTACATCTCTCCTTAAGAACATTCTTGAAAGACGCAGCCTCAAATGGAGCTGATTAAACTGTATCCTGGAAAATTGGGAGATGATTAATTTTAGTAATTCTATTTCCACGTTCTGTGGAATTTCACAATTTCAACGCTCTGTGGAAAATAATGTTTTTTTTTATTATAGTTTTATATTTTTAATACATTTTGTTAAATGACTTTTATTACATTATCATTTTTAATTTTTATAAATAATGATATTGTTTTTGCCTTACTTTTGTAATTCTCACGGATTATATATAATATACTTTCTTCATGTATTTCACTTGCCAACATTTTTGAGTTCTACAGATAAGACATTTAATATCACCGAATGACAAATGCTTAAGATGATTTTTTAAAATTACCATCTACTGATGCAAGTTCATAACTAAATAAAATAATTAATGCAAGATAAAAACAAGACAAAACAGATTAATTAATAATTTAGTTATATTAATACGAATGCTTTTAACCAAAGGGAATATTTTAAGAAAAAAATTCTCATTGAAATATGTTATAGAAAATATATAATTCTTGATGTTCAGATAAATACATATATTGGTACATAGCTCATAGATACATTGCTTTTTAGGTACAAATATGAGATAATTTATCTAATCCTCTGTATACATACATAGTCGTGATTAAATGTATGCTGTTGAAATTGTATTAATTCATAAATGTATTTTTTTTAAAAAAATTTCAAATAAACAAAACGATTGTCATAGTATACCGACTATTGTTTATTTTATAGATTAGTGCAATAATATGTGATGTATGTTAATAAGATTTATAATACCTTTTGCAACAAGAGGAAATTTATTTATCAAAAAGATTCTCAGACATATGTAATTAGAATTCAAAGAATATATTACGAATGCCCCCCCAAACTAGAAAGCAGGTATGGGTATCCTTACTTATAAATACAAAAACAATTATATGCGTTTTGACACTTTACAGGATAGTAAAATACATTAGAGAATTATGTCTAATTGGAATTTGACAGAGTGAAATAGTGAGTGAAAATATCCAACTTAGAGCGATTTTCAATATTCTGATTGAAATTTTAACTACATGATAATTATGCAAATCACTGACCATTTTCGACTAATATTTTCGGAAATTTTTTCACATAGAGATAATGCTTAAACTTTAAAAATATATTCTTAAATAATATCAATTTAGTTATTGTTCACATTTTTTTTTTTTTTTTTGCCTTAGTTTTAGTAAATTTTCGAAAATATTCTTATAAACAATTTTAAACAAACAAACAAACAAAAATTGAAACAAAATTCATACTTTTTCATTGTTTATACAGATATTTAACAACGTGTTTCTTTGCAGTTGTTAAAAGTTAAAATTATGTAAATATTTTATTCTTCATTTCATTAATTTTTCTGCTAAATCCGTCAACAAAGTCTTATAAAGTTAGATGCATTAGGTAATACACTCAGGAAGCTAAAATATGAAGCTGCTAATCTTTAATTATTTTTATAAGCATCTTTTGAGTCTGCCGCCATGCAGTTGGAGGCAGAATATGACGCGTCACAATTTAATGATAAATCAGTTTCCTTTAGGGAGGTTCATGATGCCACTATACGGGATAGGTGCAAGGGTACAAAAATCTCGAGTCTATCAAAATTAGAAAGTAAAAGAATACTTTGTTTCAGGCTTAGTGAGTGGCACATGTTATATAAATTAGATTTAAATGTAACTAAACAAATTAAGTATTCACAACGAGAAACCCACTCTTCGCAGGCAGCTAGGAAATAAAATATTACGGTACAAAAAATATTTCTTTATTTTCCATTTCTAAAAAGAGGATTAAACGAAGCCTTCCTAAATATATAATATTCTCGAATGTAAGCTTATGGGGATATTAGGCTTTAATTGAATAACCAAAACGGTAGAAAGGAGCAATTAGGAACATGAAATAATCTCATACTCTCTCTCTCTCTATATATATATATGTTTAATATAAACATTTTTTGGTTGAAGCAGAAGGCAGGTTTGAAGACATAGACGAGACGTTGTATCTTTAATTCTCTTTAATATATTTAATATCGGGAAAGCAATTTATTTATAAGCAAACACAGCGCGACACAAAAGCAGAAGGCAAAAAAAGGAATGAAACAAATGATCACTAGTCTTATATAAGATGGGATTTCCGGTCACGCGCCAATTCAATACACGTGGTGACCTTTGACACCTTTTCAAGGGCACCGAAGGGATCACTTTCATTTGATACGTAGTACTGATGGCGCATTATTTTTTCAAAGGAGTTAATTAAACCGAAAGTGGAATTGAATCACGAAATAAAAGAATATTTTATAAGGAAACTATGGACTAAATTAAGATAAAATTTTGGAAATTAATTAAATTGATATTAGAATTAAAATATCATTACATATATATAATATTTACTAAACTAAATATTCGCCTAAGTATCATGCTTTTTTCTATGATGTATTTAGATTCCTATTACTACAAATTTCTTCCCTGTATAACATCAAATAACAAAAACATTTTCAAAACCTGCTTTTTCAGCGCATAAAGAACTAAAATAACAAACATTGAACTCGAGTGACATTCAGGATGATAAGCAGCATATTTCTCATCCGAAATATGTACATGTATGCAGCGAAAACTTGCAACGAATAAGATTTGCAGCAAAACACGACTAGTTCCTGTATATTCTCAACCAGAATTTAAAATGCTCAAAGGAAAACATTCATACACCGAAAATAAAAATTCCAATAACGAAAAATGGAAAAATGCATCTTTTCAGATTCAAAATGGGGTTGGTGAAAAATGGCGAAATTGAAAGGAAATTTTAGGATACATATTTTCTATCAAAAATATAAAAGCTGGAAGTATTTTCAGTACACGTGCACGTCGTTAAATATTTTTGAAAATATTCCACTCTAAAATTTTGTGTTACGGATTTATAAGCATGTAGTTCTGATGTTTATATTATATAAATTGATAACGGTGAATGTCAAATCAGTAGGTATGCATATTATATTGACAAGATATATTGGATATTCGTGAATAATTCCAAGAAAAATGAATCAATTCTTTTGATTCAGACGAAGAATTTAATAATGAAATTAAAATTGATGTTCCAAGGGAGTAGAGGATTAGCTGGCCTATGAATAGGATTTCTATTAAGCAGAACTACTTTAGATAATAGTTTAAATAAATAATGTATATTTAACTGTATCAATACTGAAAAACCATTCGTCGAAAATTTGTTAGTCCTCAAAAAACCTGGTTATGACTGCGGAATTTCTTCTCCTTTCTTTGATTCATTAAATACTCTTGGCGCGTGTTTTGTTCATAAGAGATGTTCGTCTTTATGGAATTCTCAAAGGTTATGCAAGCAGACATTTGCATAGTGGCTTTTAGCTAAACGGACTTCTCTTATATATATGAACTCATTCAGAAATGGGTAGTCATTGCAGTTTTTAAGTGGAAGGTAGTAAATTTTTTTACAATCATTGCGGTTTATAAGGGGAGGTAAACAATTTTTTTACAGTCATTGCGATTTATAAGGGGAGGTAAGAAATTTCATTTATAGTAGTTACGGTTTTTAAGGGGAGGTAGAGGATTTTTTTATATGGAATTTGCGGTTTTTATAGGGAGGTACAGGATTTTTTTTTTCTGTGTGTGTGTGTGTGTGTGTGTGTGTGTGTGTGTGTGTGTGTGTGTGTGTGTGTGTGTGTGTGTGTATAGCATTTGCAGTTTTTGTGGGGAGGTAGAGGATTTTTTTTTGTATAGCATTTGTGGTTTCTATGGGGAGGTAGAGGATTTTTTGAATAGCATTTGCGGTTTTTATGGAGAGGTAGAGGATTTTTTGAATAGCATTTGCGGTTTTTATGGAGAGGTAGAGGATTTTTTGTATAGCATTTGCGGTTTTTATGGAGAGATAGAGGATTTTTTGTATAGCATTTGCGGTTTTTATGGGGTGGTATAGAATTTTTTTGTATAGCATTTGCGGTTTTTATGGGGAGGTAGAAGATTTATTTTTGTATAGCATTTGCGGTTTTTATGGGGTGGTATAGAATTTTTTTTTGTATAGCATTTGCGGTTTTTATGGGAAGGTAGAGGATTTTTTGTATAGCATTTGCGGTTTTTATGGAGAGGTAGAGGAATTTTTCTTATCCCTGAATAAGAAATTTAGACTTCTCACTATTCTGAGATATATGTGCTTGAATGATTTTGGCTATCAGAGAGTTAAAAAGAAAAATTTTTTAATTAAAATTCAAAGTTCTATTCATAATATATTATCGCAACAAATAGTGAATAAAACTCAAAATAGTAAATAATTATTTAATTTTATTTTATTCTCATTAAAAATTGCACCTGTGTTCGTACGATTATTAATGTTGTCATGGATATGAAAATATGAGTCAAATTAATTACATTTTACTTTTTTTATGAATACTAATTATAAATAAAAGGCTTAAAATATGCCATTTTAAAACTATTTTTCATCTTCAAGAAATTATATTTTAAGTTCTGAGGATGTAAGACTTCAAAGCCATTAACTTTCAGATATTTTTTTACTCATTTCTCTTTAAATGTTCATCACGTAATAAAAGAGTTGTAAATGATACAGAGATTGCAGAATTAGCAAACTCATATGCATAAACACTATGCATAAGTATAATTTTGCTATGCATAAACTTATATATTTCAGTATATAAGTTTATATATTTAACAATATATTCAACTTATATATAAGTAAACTTATTTATTTCAAAATAATTTTTACTACAAGTGTAGTAAGCGTTTAGCTCAGTTCATTTTCAGTTTCGATGAAATGTAACACTTAGGATCATCAAGGTAATATGAATGTTGCTGTCAGTTTTTTAAAATCCAAAAGATAAGTAATTAAAAATCAATTCAAATAATTGAAATTAATCAGGTTTCATGATAAATTCAAATAATTGAAAATTAATCAGGTTCAGGATTTTCTGCTATTAAAACTATTATGTCAAAAATTATCTTGACACTTTCTTAAAATAATTTGCTTTTGTAGCAGTTGCATTACTCTTATCTTCTCTTTTGGATACTAGATGGCGATGCCTGATTAGGCCATCCCAATTGTCATCCCATAGTGCATTGCGATTGTAATTAGAATGAGATGTGACGCTGAACTGTGAAGCCGCGCACGTGAATGTTTTGTGTTTGTGCTTGTTTAAGTGTGTGAATGTGATTATTAAAGAAATGTTTCCAACTTTAGTCCTGTTGCTTCCTGCACAGATCATAATAATCTACATACCACCACACTTTTTAATAAATCAATGACAATTTTTTTCCGTTTTTCTTCATTGAATTTCATTTATATTTATTGTATATTTATGACGAATTTCAAACTGATGTTTCATTATTATTCTTAAGCATTCAATGATGTGGTTTTGGCAATATTAAGTTAAAATAAATAATTTCTATGGATTGTAACTCCAAAGAAAGACTTTTATGTCCATTTTCATTTCCTTCAGCGTACAGTTTTTAAAAATTTGTACAATTAGTAATTTGCAGTAGACTGGTAATATTAATGTTATAATTTTATATCAGTTTTATCAGTATGATTTTAATATAATTTTATATCAGTATTTTTTTATATTAGTTTACATCAATTTTATATCAGTTGTTTAAAACCAGTTAAGTCAGTATTCCGAGAAACAAGCTGAAAGCAAAAGGTGCTAGTTAAAAAAATAAAATAAATAAATAATTGCAAATATGAATTTTGAAATATATGTCCCCACAATCAATTACAAAAAAATTATTTCTTACAATTCAGTATAAAATTATGAAGTGTTTGTTGTATACAGCATATTGCAGATGAGAAAATTATATACATAATGCAACTTAGGTATAATTTTTAGACTTAACTATATTTTTTAATGTTAAGTACCAAATCTGTATTAAAATACTTTGTGTCTAATTTTCAAGCTACTCAAATTTTAAATCTAGCTAATAAACTTCAGTTTCTCCAAAACTCATTAGAAGAAATTTTAATATAAATTCAATTGATTGCTTATAATTTAATTATTTTAATTTCTGCGGAACTTTCAAGAATTTATTTATTATGGAAGAAAATCAAAAGACAGAATGGAAGAATAATTTAAGAAGGAAAACAAAAAAGAAAAGAAAAGGAAATGTAAATTATAAACATATATTGATACCATTGCCGAATATATGTGTTTTTTGTTTGCATTGACACCATCGTATGCTTTCCTTTCCCCCAAAATTATTTTTATTTACATTGATAATGTCGCAAAATATAATATATATCTAGAAGAAAATTGTTATCTTCTTGCAAATGATTCAAATATTCTCCTTTTTTTTGTTCAGAAAGACCCATTTCTATGCTAGAAAAGTTATCTGTGAAGTTTTCGCAAAACTGCAAAGTACACTGGATATTTTTAAAACTTTCTTGGAGAAAATGCTAACGCTCCCAGTTATGTCTTTTCGGTTCTCGTAAAGAAAGCAGAAATGCATACTAATAATCAGAAACAACAATACTAGCATTCGAAAAGAATGTGAAAATAAGGCAATAATTTTTGCGGTAAAGTAACTTTGGAATAGTAGAAAATAATATTTCAATTGTGGGAATATTTGATGCACTTTTTATCGATACAGACTTAACGTTTGAGTAGATTCTTAAAATAACATTATTTTTCTGTATTCCTCAACTCACGCTTTCAAATTTTAATTAGCAAAAAGTTTTTGTCTAGACAAAATAATTTTAATGTATGAAACATGCGTACTATAGTAAAGGTAGGGTAATTATATATTTTAAAGCTTAATTATTACAAATGAGAAAAAAAACTTTTATAAACGTACATTGCTATAATTACTTATGAATTACAGAATTTGTAAAGTAGCAAATAATTTTTGGAAAAAACATGATTAAAATGTTGGTTAGTACCTTTGGATAAGTTATGTTAAAATAATTTTTTATGGCATTGCTTTAGCCTTTAAATTATTTATTGACTTTTGGCAATATTTCGGTGATAACTACATGCAAAAACAAAGCATTTTTTCATACAATTCTCACTTCCTTACTCTTTTTTTATAAGTTTTCAATCAGTTTGCTCATTTGAAAAAACCCTATTCTGGAAAGTTTATGATCAGTATAAGACAATATTAAAGTAATTATTTAATTATATTAGCCGTATTATCAATTACAGTTTTTTGAAAGAAAGCAATGCAGCTTACTATTGAAATTTAAATATATAGGCATCAAAATTGGATCGAATATGAAATCTTGTCACTAATTAACGACTTTTTTATTTTCCATTCATGTTGATAAAGTGATATAACTACAGATTTTTTGTTAGAAAATTACTAAGGTACAATTTAGTTCAATATTTCATCATCATTTAAATATAATATCACGTTTAACATTTATTTTATTAACTTGATGCAAATTAATTTATTTTTATTTATTTATTTAGACTCATGATTGCACAGTATCAGAATCACACATTCTGTGTTTTAAATTAATTAATCACACATTCTGTGTTTATTTAATCACACATTCTGTGTTTTAAATTAATTAATCACACATTCTGTGTTTATTTAATCACACATTCTGTGTTTATTTAATCACGCATTCTGTGTTTATTTAATCACGCATTCTGTGTTTTAAATTAATTAATCACACATTCTGTGTTTTAAATTAATTAATCACACATTCTGTGTTTATTTAATCACGCATTCTGTGTTTTAAATTAATTAATCACACATTCTGTGTTTATTTAATCACACATTCTGTGTTTTAAATTAATTAATCACACATTCTGTGTTTATTTAATCACACATTCTGTGTTTTAAATTAATTAATCACACATTCTGTGTTTTAAATACCTTAATAACTGTATAATGGAATATATAAGAACTTCATAAAACAATAATATTAATCTTATATTTTATAATTCATAGTATTATAATTTTTACAAATTTATTTATTTAACAAATAGCGCAGTAATATTTTGTATCGATTTTCCTGCATTTCTCTTTAGCGCAGGTATCCTAGGCAAATGCCTGCCCAATCTCTTTAGACTAGAATTCTGTAAAGCTTGAATTAGCGTATCGATTCAAACTTGGTATTTGTGAGTTTCAGTTATATTTGTTAAAATATAATTACATAAAATAATTACTTGATCCTTTGAGCAATCATTAATCCTAGCGATAGATTGTAGCAAAAAAAGTGTAGTCTTAAATAATTGAATCATCCGAAAATATATAAATTGTTAATAGTTAATCAAACAAAAGTCAGCCATCTGACTCTCCGATCCGCCAAAAAGGCACTCGGATTTAAAACATAAAACTGAATGACCGGACCGCCACAACAGCAACATTGGCAGGAACTGTGGTTGAGTCCTAAAGGTCATCACCGGCCACGTTACAACCCTCCCCGAAGGAAGTACGTCCCGGTATCGATGGGAGAAGTCAGATCCCTCACCTATTAGTGTACCCTTCAGGGTGGCAGGATTCAACCACGATGCCAGAAGCATCTCATCCTCATTTCCAGGTGCCCCCCCCGGAGGTTAGTTAATCAAACAAAAAAGTAACTTCTGCATAGTATAAATGTAGAATCGGTTCAATCATTAGAAAGATCTTTTTAATTAAAGGCAGAATATTTCTTCTCTCACAATGGACAGAGATACGTTTTATAAATCGATAGATGTTTATTAATTAGGATACATATCTTTTCATTTTTAGAGCAATGAGACTGTACACTAATGTAAAAAAAACTATTCTGATAAATACATATTAAGTTCTGATTTGGATTGGATTCTTGGTTGATTTGAAAAATATCTATTCCCTGAATTTAATACTGAATGAAATGTAATATTTAAAGTGGCATTTACAAATAAAAACTGCAAATTGGTTTTGCATTTAAGTGCATTTATATTCAATATTTCATAGATATATTATTTTATTTTAGATTCTTATTACTTATATTAAATAATTTCCTTCTGCCCTCATTTTGGATAAACTGTTTAAAATTAAGACCTTAATACTTCAGAGAATCGTGTAGCCATATGGTTATGTGTTTTTATTCCTTTTTATAAATTTCACATTTCTGTTCCAAATGGTAATAATGAATGTTTTGAAATCCTTTTTTAAATGCTTTTTGATAACTATTTGTAGAAAATACCGATATATTATAATAGCGGCACTAGAATTAGATTTAAACTGGAAACTTAGAAAAATACCAGAATGGTTGTTGTATAAATAGTTCTACCATTGAAAATACAATCAAAATATTTTTTTGCTTCGTAAAAATTATATTGATAAAAAGGACTTTTATTTTCATTGCACAATTGTTATAATGCGATTTGTGTCACAGAGATATTTTTAATGTATAATATAACCATTTGGCGTAATTTAATTTTTTAAATTAAAATTAAAAAAATACTTAAATTTTTTTTAACAATTTTATTGAATTATATACATTTATTCAAACACTTTAAATTACCTTTACAGAAAATTTATGCATTCTAGGGTTAAAATTGAGCATTAAAATTATTTAGGATATATTTAACGTTGTCATAAATAACTCAGAAACTTTCAAAAAGAACATTTCTTCTTAAAAAAAATAATGGTCAGAAATTTATCTCCATCGAAAAGGAAATGTATGTGATGAAAGATGTATAGTTGGTGATAAAAATCAATGAAATCAATGCTAGTCCCATAACCTAAGAAATAAAAGCTTTTCCATCAACAAACGGAGTCCAATCTGAAATCGAAGGACGACACTTCTCGAGCTGCCTTTATCGTCAATAAGCAGTATAAAGAAATGAAGAATTCCCAGATAGGACCTTTTAATATCCCAGGGCAATTCTTTGAGAAAAGGTAATGGAAGAAGGCGACAGATAGGATTTTGCGAAAAAGGAAAAGCTCACATTTCATATAAATCTTATATAAAAACTGTAAGTGAAATATGAAATTTTGCTTATGTATTTTAACTGAAAATAAATGCTAGTAAATGTCAAGGACTTACAGATTTTTTTTCCATTTCTTTCTTCCATTGATTTCGGAACAAACAGTTTTTTTTTGATTATTGATTATTTATTTAATTCATTGATTATTGCTATTTCTTTGATTTATTTATTATTTATTAAATACATTAATTATTACTATTTCCTTGATTATAGGTTATTTATTAAATTCATTGATTATTGCTATTTCCTTGATTATTGATTTTTTATTAAATTCATTGATTATTGCTATTTCCTTGATTATTGATTTTTTATTAAATTCATTGATTATTGTTATTTCCTTGATTATTGATTATTTATTAAATTCATTGATTATTGATTATTTATTAAATTCATTGATTATTGATTATTTATTAAATTCCTTGATTATTGCTATTTCCTTGATTATTGATTATTTATTAAATTCATTGATTATTGCTATTTCCTTGATTATTGATTTATTAAATTCATTGATGATTATTATTTCCTTGATTATTGATTATTTATTAAATTCATTGATGATGATTATTTCCTTGATTATTGATTATTTATTAAATTCATTGATGATTATTATTTCCTTGATTATTGATTATTTATTAAATTCATTGATGATTATTATTTCCTTGATTATTGATTATTTATTAAATTCATTGATGATTATTATTTCCTTGATTATTGATTATTTATTAAATTCATTGATGATTATTATTTCCTTGATTCTTGATTATTTATTAAATTCATTGATGATGATTATTTCCTTAATTATTGGTTATTTATTAAATGTATTGGTGATTATTATTTTGATTGATTGATTATTGAATTCATTGATTATTGCTATTTCCATGATTATTGATTAAATTCGATGATTATTATTTCCTTGATAATTGATTAATTATTATTTTCACTGATGATTATTATTTCCTTGATTATTGATTATATTATATTTCCTTGATTATTGATTATATTATATTTCCTTGATTATTATTCCTTGATTATTTATTATATTTCCTTGATTATTTCCCTTTTACACGGGAATAACTTTTCTTCGTTAACTTTATGAAAACAACCCTTACATAAATTATTTCATTTTTTTTAGTTTATCATGTGTCCGTTAATATAAATTATCCCTTAGATTGCTCTTTATTTTTATAATTTAATTAGTAAATATATCGTTTATGTTTTGAAGAAAAAAATTCTTATAAAGCGTATTTTCCATTATTGTGTCAGCTATAAAACTTTTATTAAAATTTTTTATGTTTTTCAGAAGTAAGATCAATATCAAGATATTTGATAAACAATAGCGTGTGATCATAAACTAGGTTGTCGAAAATAACTATTGAGAGATCTTCAATATAAATTTTAATAAATATTTATATATGCTTTGCTTAGTTAAAAATCTTCTCATAGAGTGATCACTCGGTTCGCTGGAAATAGTATTCCGTTTCAATTTGATCTTTTATTCAAAATTTGAATTTTATGAGTTGATCAACAAAGTAAATTTGATTACAAAATTGGAATAGATATTAAAAAGGTGATGTTATTATTTGTCTTTGAATTTTATCAGTTGATCAACAAAGTAAATTTGATTATAAAATTGGGATAGATATTAAAAAGGTGATGTTATTATTTGTCTTTGAATTTTATGAGTTGATCAACAAAGTAAATTTGACTATAAAATTGGGATAGATATTAAAGTGCTGATGTTATTATTTGTCTTTCTCTGGTTGTCTTTACATTACCAATGAAGCTTCCTGAATAATTCAAGTTCCATGGCATAAAAGGTTCATAAAATCATGTTTGTCCGTTTCATTTGTATTCTAACTTCCGTGGGAACGTTTATAACATATAACGTTTCTTACATATTTTCAAAAATAGAAGGTCATGCGGTCATGCAATCAGATTGTTGCTAAAATATTAATAACAGATTAAATTTCGTTGCAACAATGAAAAGGTTTTTGAAAAATATTATTATTGAACAAATTTCAATATACGGAACAAAATTGTGCAGTACGATATAAGAAAAATAAATTGTATTTTTACATTGAAATAATGTGAAAAATTATTTTGGACAAAACTTTTAAAAGTTATTGCAGAAGAGCAATAAAATTTCACTTAATTTTAAACTAAAATTTCTTTCCGTGTGTTTTTAAACACTTTAAAACATATTCTTGCCGAATTTCATAATTCTATGTTAAAAAGTATGTCCCTTAGAGCACCAACTGGCGCATTTACATTCAATCACCTTTATTATTATCATAATAAATTTAAGGTGGGAGAGAAAAGAAATCAATTAATTATATCGTTACTATTAAATGTGATACTCTGAGTGAAAGATTTAATAGATGGTACCAATTCAAATTTATTCGAATTTTATAGAACATGACTTAAGCATATTATATAATTTGTCTACTATTCAATTTAACTTGTTGGAAACATATAGATATTTTTTTTACTAATAATTGTTTTTTTTTAAATTTTGCCATAATTTAACCGATATTGTTGTCATTGTCTTTTAATAATTAATTCATGAAAAAGTTAAAACAAAGTGTTTCTCAGATTTAATGTTATAAATGTATCATAATATTTTCAATGAGTTTTAACTTTAAACCTTTTAAATCAAAATTGTCGGACTAAAATAAGTAATATATAATTTTATTTATTTGAAACCTAATAAATCACTTTTTGGAAAGCTTCCAAAATATTACTGAATATTTCTGAAAAACATTTTAAATTGAGTACAAATTTATATATCGTAAAGTTTATGAAGAAACAACTTTAAATATTAAAACTGTATCCATCTTTTGTATCAGAAAATTTGAATTATCTCTTATTCCTATAAAATTTTCAAGACATGTTCATTTGTAAATTTCCAGTATTCTGAGCTTCTATTTGGGGACATAAAATTTCCTAACTAAAATTATTTTCTTCTTATGCAAAGAAAATAGATTTTTTCAGAAACTAAAACTGTCGATTAGGCTATATTATTTTAATGTACGAACTTTTCTTCTGATAGAATCTGGTTAAAAAGAGAAATAATTAGAAACGTTTAACTGATAAAATCAAAAAAAGTTTTTTTTTCTGATGATTGCTTTTGGCAGTTTTAAAATGATAATCTTTTTTTTTTTTTTTTTTTTTCCTTTTAAAATTTTTTAGAGATCTTTTATCCGTAGGCAAAAAAATTAAGTTGCATTTAGTAAGTTACTTTTTAAATTCTTTTTAACAAATTGTTATAATGGCAAAGAAATTTTAAAAAAACGCACGAAAATAATACAAGATATTTTTTACCTATTCTTTTCCAAATAAAATAAATTTTTTTCCGAAACTTTTAGAATTTTTTTCTACTGCAATTTAAATTAAGATATTTTTGAAATGTTAAATGACAGTTTCTTCGCATTATAAATTGATTTCAGCCTAAATGTCAACTATTAAACCATGATATTTGATTGAAAATTACCTGGTGTTGTGTCGCTACAACATTACCTCCATATGTCTCTAATAAAAGTGAATTTGTGTTTTAGTCGATTTTTTTCAAACCAATTGAAATAAAAACATCAAACAACAAAAACTACAAATCCCATCAAAAAATCACATACTAAAATTTATATATTTAAGTCAGTGCATTTCTATGTCATCGTGTTCACATGCTTATTAAAGTACAGAGCGAAAACTTGAAAGCCCTTGTTGGATTGAGCTCAAAATTTGATATTGGTTATAAATCTACAATACAGATGTTAAATATGTGTACAGAATTTTATGCATCTAGCTCTCTTCGTTTTGTGGTTATTTTTGTCATTGTATTCAGACAGATTTAGAGACATCAGATCTGCAGAAAATTTGATCGAAATCTAAAAATTGGACATACAGAGCATATATGAAATTTCTTGTGTCTAACTCAAAGCGGTTTTGAGTCATCTTTGTCACACACAAACAGCCAGATAGACATATCTAATGCTGAAAATCTGTTTTTCGAACTCATAGAGGTCTAAAATGTGGAAATCGAGTTAGAATTTTTCTCACGATTACAATACTTTGATTATAAGAAGTGGAAACAAAGTACATAATATCATCATAATAAAATAACCATTATAAATCTATTATTATGTTCATAATTTTCCCTTATTAGTTTATTCTATTTTATTTGCGTGCTATTTTGAAATTATACGAGGATTGTTTAGAAATACACATTGAGAATTTGAATAGATGTTTTAAAAAGAAGATGGAACCTAAGTTATTATTCTGTCTTCAACCTAATATATCCCTACTTTATCTTGATTCAGATGCTGAGCCAATAGCTATTTAGGAATTTAATTGAGAGAACGAATTTAATTCAGCTACCACTGCCACAGAAATAAATGGTACTAATTTAATCAAAAATTAATTTGTACTAATACTACTAATAAAACTACTAACACTACTAATAAAAATGAATGTGTGTGCCTGTATGTATTGACGCTTTATATGCCAGGTCATTTGATCTACAACTACCAAATTTGACACATAAATACGTTGTGCGATGGCAATGTTCCCCTCAGATCCATATTTTTTTGAAATCTGAATCATTTTATTAAAGAAAAATGAAGCTAGAATGTGTTGTGTTTTGCTTCGATAACTTCCAAAAATATTATTACACAAAAATAAATTTTACATCGTTTCAAAATTTAAAAATTTGTATTTTTATTTACCAATTTAATAACCGTATAAAATGTTTCTGAATTTTGGCAAATTAAACATTTTTTATTTGCCTAATTTCCAACAATAAATTGCGTTTTTCACATATTCAAATGATTTTCATTATCTCACCAACTATTTAATTCCGTGATTTTATGCCATTACTGAAAGTTTAGGGAAATGGAGTATGTTTAATGCCTGCGTAGTTTGTAAGACTAATAAAAAGTGAAGTTACAATATCACAAGATTAATAAAATAATTGAATCAGATACTTTGGTTTTTAATATCGTTACAATATAACATGGTTTTAATATCGGATAATTTGGTGGAGTCATAGATAGGAAATCATACTTAAATGATTTATCTGAAATCAAATATGAACAATATTCCTTACAACTGGTCACTTGAGATGATTAGTTTAAGAATATATAAGAATTAATGGATATTTACACTAGAATATAAAGTATCAAATATTTTAATAATGCATGGCACGTAAGATAATTTTTAGGTCATTATAATGATACGATAATGGTTAAGTATCATAATTTCTGAATTATAAGAAAGCATTTAAATAAGCCTTAGAGATTATTAACTTGATATGTAATAAATAAAATTGAAATTAGTATCCAAACCAAATATTGTTTATAATCGGACCCATTTTGGTTATTATAGGACTGAATGGATAAATAGATCAATATTTTTCCTTCAAAATATAATAGTTTTGGGGGAAATGTTATTTTACAATGTAATTTTTGAAAATTCCTAAATGAGCCTATTATTATTGATAAATTAAACTTCATGTATCGCTGATTCCTCTGGTCCTGTACATTCTTTGCAAAGGGATTTCATTGCCTTCCACTCACATTTTACTTTTTATTTCTATAATAATAGGATGTACTCGCATGCATTATTTCTTGGACTCTTTAAATATAAGTCAAAGATTAAATTTTCATTACTTAAACATCGAAATCTTAGGAATACAAAATTAAAGAAACATATGCATAGAATGAGCAAAATATATATCTTTTCCAGTGTTTAAAATATTAAAAGTGCTGTTCAGTATTTCTTTTTAGAAAAAAAGCTAAACTAAACGTGGGCAAGTTTTTGTTTTATTTATTTAGTTCTACACCCATAATTCTTTTGATTCATCATATCTATTGTAATTTATTTACATTATAATATATATTTCTTGCTCACAATACCAAAAAGTAAATTTCTCCATCTGTTTTTATAAAAATAATTCTTGCTTTTCATTTATTTTTGTTTTTAAACCTAAAAAACTGAATGCATTAAAGAGTTAAATTTTGAATGACATCACAGAAATTAAAATACAATTTTTAAATATATATGGTATGGAATAAATTACAATAAGAAAAGAGCTAAAGAAGAGGCTCAGTCTGATAAATTATAATGTACATATCAACTCGTATCAAATAAACATTACTTCTGTTTGTTTAGAACTTAATAGATCTTAAGGGCTTTTATTTTAATATGTACCGTAAATTTTTAAAATGCATGCATATAGTATCATATAAGATACAATAAGATAAAAACAGTGCACCAAACAAAAGAGGCTTACTCACAATAGTTGAAAGGAAATGTACAAATCGCATGTAATAAATATGCTTTTCTTTATTTATAGCTTAAAATGTCTAAAGAATTTTTATTTTATTTGCAATTAAGTATCATATGTAAAAAAATGTATTATATAAGATAAAAACAGAGAATCATGAAATAAAGCTTAGTAGTTTAAAAGAAAGACACACACAATTTCGTATCTAATAAATAATACGTCTGTTTATTTGAAGCTTAATATTCCAAGAGAATGCATTTTAAGTTGTATAGGAACAAATACAGCGTAAAATAAACAAAATGCAGCAGACATTTAAAAAAATATTCATAATTTTTTTCTTTGAAAAATTCTTTAATTTGAAATGAACTTTTGCATTAGTAAAGATGGAATTGAAATAAAGAATGTGCTAAAGTATCTTTCGTTAAAACTATGTTGAAAAAATACATTTTTAGTAAACCAGAGTATTAAATGTTAAATTTTAATTTTCTGGATGTCTAGAGGGAAAAAAAGAAGAAATTAATTAAAAAAAACAGAGAGGTGGTTTTGCAAGACGTTTTTTCCTTTTTACATCAATGCAAAAGCATTATCTTTCCTGAAATAGGTTTATATGTATGTAAATAAGAGTCCATAAATATCACGAAATTTAATTTCTATTTAAGAAAAAGCTTTTTTTTTTTTATAAAGGAACTAGAATTTTAAAATGAGTCGGAAAAGAGGATTAATTTTTTAGAACTACAAATATTGTGATTTTATTTTTGTCTATTTGAAAGATGGAAAGTAACAAAATGTATTCCCAGTGTCTTTATATAGCTTAGTAGATTTCTTGTTAAAAAAAGATTAGTAAAATAGAGCATCATTTCACGCATTATTTAATGTACTAGAGTTTCAAAATTTTGTAAAACTTTGAGTTTAATATCACAACTAAATATTTAAATATATTTAGAAATTTTTGTCATTAATCTTTACAAAATTTCATATCATTCCTTAAAAAATTTTAAATTCTTCGTTAAATTAAAAAAATGTAAGAAATAATTAAAGCAAAAATGATTTTCAACATTACTTTGTCATTGTACTAAAATATAGAACAAATATTTCGTACAAAAATATGAATGTGTAAACAAGAATTTGTAAACAATTTTCTATATGGAAATTTAGTGAATACTTCTAACTATCTATTAATTCTATGTATATTACAAACTGTGTATTAATTTAAAATAGACAATCTGGTTCACCGGAGATATTGTTTATACATCTAAATAATTTATATGTAACTTTACTTCCATGTTTCCGTCAAACTATTAGATATTTAAGCCGTTTATTTTAATTTTTTTTTACATATGTTCTATTTATTGTGTACATGAACTTTTCAAATGAAGATGGTCCATGATATCATATTGCTATTAAAAGTCTGGTTTATATCCGTGAACTTCGTAAATTCACTATGTATGCGTTGTGTAAACTACACAGTTTTATTAGACTAAATTCGCTGTCTTTGGTTTTCGACAATAGTAGAAATTCATACAATCAAATACTTGATGAAACAATGCAAACAATTTAATTTTAGGGAAAAAATTGTTCTGTTCTGAGTAAATAGGTAGAAAAATATTTTGCTTTCAAAAAATGCAAATATTTAGAAAAAAAAATTAAAAGATTAAATTTATATCATCACAAATTCTTTTTTTTTTTTTAAATTTGAAATGGTGCAAAACTTTTTCTCATACTATTTAATTTCACGGAAAAATCAGAATCAAAAGATATCACGGAAAAATGATTAGACTCAACTTTGAAGTAATTGAAATTGTAATAAAAATCTCAGAACAAATCATACTTAAGTGCACATTTCTATTATCGAAAGTATATATGCGCCAGATTTTGTAGCTTTTGGTCAAACAATTCTTTTATTGAACCATCTTTTTATAAATCTTCTGAACCATATGATTTTTTCTTTAAATTATAGATTTTTAGCATCATTATTTTTATTTTCTTAAGTTTTATTAAAATGTGGTTTAAAACGTTTTGTTGTTGTTATGTTTGTATGAAATAAAATTAATCATATTTACTTGACTATTACTCAGGTTCAATAAAACCATAACGTTAGTTCATTCTTATCTTGGTTCATATAACTTGATATATTTTTATAGAACAATATACGTTTGTATGTGTGAGTGTACGCCAAGCTGTTTCTTTTAGAGCTACCAAATTTGGTACAAGTATATGGATTATACAAGTACATTTGAAGATGAGGATTTTTATTTTGGAACGTTTTTTTTAATTTGAAATTAATTAAAAATTACACAAGATTTCAGCATTTTTCCATGATAATTTGGAAATATTATAGCATTATTATGGCATTGCATTTTAAAAGTAAAAATTGCTTATGCCAATTTAATCATCACCATAAATTTGTATATTTGTCAATTTACTTGCTTTTATCTTGAATTTTGGTAATTTTTTTTAAAAATATTTTGTACATGTTTCAGCTGTATATTTCATTCTTACACTCAAAATTAGTTGTACAGTTTTAATTATTTCAACAAATACTTAACCGTGCAGTTTCCTTATATTATTGAAAGCTGAAGGAATATTTTATTTATTATATATGCAGTTTAAGTGAAGATGGGGTAAGGTAATAAATATAATGATATGATGTGAAAATTATGTTAATTATTTCTTTTAAAAAACACGTTACTTTGAGATTGATTATTCGGATATTTAAGATTTTAGTAATAATGTGATGTGGAGGAATTACTTAACTCAAGAGGTTATGTTCATTTGTACAAAAATTAAAATAGTTGTATAAATAAATCACTAAACTAATAAATCATTAGATATTTCATAGAAATAAGATACAAACACTCCCAGACAAACCAGTATAATACTTTAGGTGGCAAATGTTTTTTGAAAAAAAAATATTAAATATTATGCGTTTAAAATGGGCCATGTAGGGAAAAAAAATTAAAGCATATTATTTGACCGAAAATTTACAAACTGAAAAATAATATTCATAAAAAATATTTCTTCTTTCCTATTTAAAAGGGTGGAAAGTAAAATAGTTTGCAGACGGAGCTATAGTTTGATGTTTTGTATCTCTAGATTCTAACGAATTGCGAACAATTGGCACAACTATGCACTTTTATTGCACAATTTTATTGAAAGAGCTTTTTTTAATAAGTTCCATTCAAGCAAAATATGAAAATCTTTATTTCAAAGTGTCAGGAAATGAAATTTACTTTTCGTTTTTATTCTTTAACTGATTTATTCCTAACTTCTGAAATTACTGTTATTACTTCAAAGTAAATAAATGCAGTTTTACGATTAGAGATCAACAAAGTGACGAAGTTGGTTCCGAAATATAATATTGAAAAGAAAATCTGGTACATCTTCAAATAAATTAATCATTGTATTTAAAGCAAATTTTAAGGCGAATTGAAGTTTATTTTTCATAGAAAACTTCATTCACCCTAATACAATTCGTAACGATAAAACATGACATCGTTCAAATAATGAGTATCTCAATTAGAATAACTGGGTTATTTTCTAAGGTCAAAAGTTTTCAGACGATTTTTCTTATTTTATTTTCATTTCGAGCAGTCACATTCCTCTGACTTCATTTCATTAACTTTCAGAATGCATTTATCCAGTTTGCTCCTTTCTCACTTATAAACGATAAAAATTGTTTTCGACGCAGATTAATTATCACTGTTTTTAAGTCTTGTGTTTTAATTAGTGTTTATTTGCGACGAGCGTTGTAAGAGAGAATTGGAGAGACATTTTCCTAATTAAAATGTTTGAAAAGAGAGATGAAATGCCAGATCCAGTTCAGATAATTAGTGATGATGCTGATTACAGAATATAAAAGAAATATTTTATCGAGTTGCATTTAGTTGCGCTTTAACAGATGAGGTTTATTATTTAACGCTTGTAAATAAGTATTGGCAGTATGCCATTTTTGTTCAAGATGAATTAAATGAAATATTATTAAATGGAATAAATAGATTAAGATATTTAGGAAATTGTAATGAATTTTTCTTGGCATTAGTCTGATATTTTATTTAATTGTTTATATTTTTATCCTCATTTCAAAGTCATGCGCCAAAATTGTTTTAATTTTCCTGCGCTGTTATTGTTTCATTAAGTTAATAAAACTCAGTGTGATTACGTATATAAGTTTCACATCTCGTTCTAAGCAACTGGCCTATTTCAACCAAACTTTGCACACATAATTTTTAAGGAAAAGAATACTGTCAACTTTTCAAAGTGCGAATAGTCAATAATAAACTTAATTATTTAGAAATTAACGGAAATTTTGCCTTTTTATACAGTAAAAGAACAATTTACTGTACATGAAATATTTTCTTATCATTTTAAAATCTAACACTTTATCTTTACAGTGATATTTAATTCCTTTTTGTGCAATATTTTTCTTCGTTTGTTAATTTTCTACATTTAAATCAGGCGAATTTGAAATACAGAAACACTAAAAGTCTGATATACTCTAGCAGTATTATTTGGATATTCTTCTTCATATTAATTCCAAAATTATTATATTGATTGTGTATATAATAATTTTGGAATATTTCACATTGATTTACAATAGTTATTTAATGGTGGTTTAACCCTTTCTACGGCTGTGGGAAGTATGCTTCCTACCAAATTTATCAATTTTTGTATAAATTTATGAAGGTTGGACTAAGTTCTGACAAATTTTTTTTAATAAGTCAGAAACTTAGATGCTTCAGTTCTTTATCTCAGGCAAAATGATGTGTCTTGATTTGTTACTTAATTAATAATTAATCAATTTAAATTTATCTAATAATCTAAATGAATCCCTTTTCTTATTCTATTTTCAAGCCTAAAAATATTTTAACATAATATGACTAGAAAAAAATGGCCCTTTAAAGGGTTAAAAGAATTTCAAGGAAGATTTAGTATATTCTTTATTATCAAGCAATTACATGTGGCCAAAACACAAAGGCAGTGAATCAAGTGGTGTGAAAAAGTAACAAGATTGTGTATATAATAATAACTATTTACAAAATCAGTTTTTAGGTAAAAAATAATACATATTAAATTATTTAAATTCCTATTAGAACTGGGATGATGGTCTGAATATGGAAATGATAATAATAGATGCTTAAGATTTTAACCAGATTTTTATTAAAAATGAATTAAAATTTCAGAGCTTTTCCACATTTATTTTGGCGCATTTAATAACACATAAAAATCATTTGAATTATTCTATCTTATCACTGTAATGTTTTTCTTTAATTTTCATAATTAAAAAACATTTTAATGTGTTTCCCAACTTTTCTTTAATTATTTGGTCTCTAAATACACCTAGTTTAATGATATTAAATTCCTTTCTTTTTTATATACACTTATCACTGCTATATAATTAAGATTAAATCTCAGAATTTAACTGTAGATAAACGATTGAAGGCAAAACATCAAACTATGATGCTTCAGCCTAAAGATTCGAATCTCCTTTAAATCTTATTTTCACGTCGAAAGATTTCTAACTGAAGGCAGAAATATTAGCTTTTAAGAATACTTTAATTTTATTTTCTGTTACATTTTCTACTTGTTCTTATTTAGTTTTAATTATATTTCTTTTTAACGAAAGAATATTTGACACTTGTAAAATGTAATGTACATAAAGAATTTATATCTGAACATTTATATAAATGCATAATGTATTCTAAGCTCTGCTATCAATATAAAGTCGTCTGAATTTTGTAGAATTGAAATTTCTACTTGTTCTATTAATTTTTGTGAGTCATAATATCCATCTTATAATATACAAATTATTAGATTGCTCAATTATATTTACTGTCTAATAAAATGACATATGTTCCAAATTTTTAAAAAAAATTTCTTTGAAGTGTGCAGAACATTTGAAATTTTTCTGGACGTAGTATATTTTTTATGGAATTAAATATATAAATATATGAATTTCATAAATGCATTTTCAATTTTAAAATATTATATAATTACTTCATTTATGGAATTATACAAAATAATTCAATAATGGTATGTAGCTAAAATTTAAGTAATTTATTCATAAAAATGCGAATTAGATAATTTTTGACACCTCACGTAGAAAATCATAATTTTCCTGATCATTTCATTTAGAACTGTACACCTGCTAGCCTTCATAAAAATATAAGCACGTTGTTCAAGATTTGATTAACGCAATAGTGTAATATATGATTTAATTATGATAGTTGAATTCTTCTCTTAAGATTGTTGAAAATATTTATCGCCATCAGACTATTCATATGATCAGCTAACAATTACTCAATCATTTAAATTTTATTTAACACTTAATATTCTAATATATAATATCATAATGGTGCTCTCTTCTGAGGCAATTAAATAAGACTGTAGTGAATGCCTATCATAAATCATATATACCTATTATAAATCATATATATCTATCATAAATATTATCATATAACTGTAAACAACAGGCTCCGTTGAGGCTGTGTGTGACGTAATTGCCGCGCCGTTCATCATCCGGGTATGCTTCTAAAAAAGCTATTCTCTCTCCGGAACGCTCTTGTACACTACCTTGGTGAAGCTTGTAGTAAAAATCAAATGTTTAATCTCTTTAGTTAAAATGGAAGTAAAATTATTTTTCTAAAATGTCCCAATAATTGGAATCGCAACAAATACACACAACCCTAATTACGACAAGACAATTTTAAATGATAAAAAGACCTCATTTTATTTGCAGTAAGAAATATGCATAGGCTTATATCCTTGTTTACCTAAGATTTAATTTCACTAATTTGAAATATTTCAATCATTGATTGAAAGAATTATTGAATATATAGCATTTAATATTGTTCAGAAATTTGATTATGAAATACGTTTAATTCATTTTGTTTACTTCATTTCCATAAGTTTCATTAATTATATGTATAAGACGAATATTTATTTTGTACTAGCCGCCTTTGGCGACCAGCCGGTTAGCCAATCTTAATGTTCGTTTAAATTTTATTAATTAAATAGGTTGAACCGGAGTTTAACCCCCTTCTTCGAATATTTGCGATAACGCGCCAAAGCTGGCAATCTTTATTATGCACTATAATGGAACATCTGCTCCTTTGCTTTTGAACATTTCGCAAGGCCGTTGTTGGCGATTTTTAAAAATTGCACAAAGCAGGGGGTTAAACTCCGGTCGTACCATTAAATATTTTACGCAATTCCAACTTTAATAGATTCTACAGCAAAATATTTTAAAACTTCAAATTTTGATAATCATATAATTCACTCATAATATTATAAAGGCCTTCAGTCGTAACGTGATATGTATCTCTCTAATTTTCTGTTACCCCTCGTAGAATTTATGCTTTAAATTAAAGTGTAAATGATTAATCTGCAATTAATATAATAATATTTTTTACTGAAACAAAGCATTTTTTTTAATAATATGATTACTGATAATAGAGTCACTGAGCGTTTAAACTTTATGGGCACTAAAGAATATCTTTCTTAATTTATGTAATATCTCAAGAATTTGTCAACAAAATTTTCTCAGATTCATCATGACCAGATCGATTCATTAACAATGTTTAATTTTAAATGCATCAAACACTAAGAAAATAAAATGAATCATTTAAAATAATCGGTCGAAAACAGGTTTAAAAAAACTACTTAAAAAACGATGTACTTAAAACTATAAGTATATACAAAAAAATATATAACTAACATAAATACAATTTAATTACAAAAGTATGCAACTAACCTAAAAATAATTTAAATCATCTGTTGATAATGGTTTCCATGGCAACAATCAGAAAACAATGCGCATGCGTGAATTTTCTTCGCCACTTACGGTAACGCAAATGCATGAATTTTTCTACGCCAGTTGGGGTAACGCTATGCAGATTATACATTTTTAATTTCCTTTATTCTGTGTTATTTTAATTCAAAAGTACTTCAGAATGAATATGAAACATGGATTAATTAATAATGTTTCATTTTAAACGCATCAAACATTAAGAAAATAAACAGAATCGTTTGAAATAATCCGCCGAAAAATGTTAATGATAGCCTCATTACTGTTGGGAGAAGAAAAAAACGGAAGCCTTACTCATTTGGCGGTGGGGAAAATGGAAGATTTTTTTGGCGAAAAAGTTGGCGGTGGGGAAAATGGAAGATTTATTTGGCGGTAAAGTTAGTTTTTAATTAATAATTAAAATTCTAATTAAAATTTCAAAAAAGAGACCCCAGGTGCACATTCCCGACCTCTAAGGTATACATGTACCAAATTTGGTAGCTGTATGTCAAATGACCTGGCCTGTAGAGCGCCAACACACACACACACACATTGAGCTTTATTATAAGTATAGATTATTATCCGTTCCTATAAGCTATCCATAGAGACGTTACCCTTAGATTATTTCGATTTTAAAGGGATTATTATTGAAATCATCTGAAGACTACACAGTTGAAACATCTAAATTCACCTTAATTATTACTTCATCAGAAATTCTGTCTTTCCAAATCCCACTGTGATTGAAACTGTTCGACTGGCGATACTACACTGAGCAAATATTGATGCATGTCATATGACAGATGGATTACGCGAATTAGGTATGGAATCATAATTTGACGTGCACGTAAACTACACATACCATTCGCATGTATCGTTAATGAAAAATCTAATTTATGATTCAGTATGCATTCGGATATTATGTTAATAGAATAGATTTGAAACAGTATGAAGCTTCAAATTTAAAGCAACATTTGACACAAAAACTATAATTAATGAATGAACCTAAATCATTGTAAATCACCTGAAAGTTATTAAATTGCATGATTAAATATTTTTGATGAGCTCTTTTGTAATGTTTGAAATAGTAAATTTAACTTCATTTTTCTTTTCAGTTAGAATTCGAATGTTTCCTTTTCATTTTATTAATTGATTTGCTATTTAACATCTAAAGCATTTCTTTGTACCATCATTAAGAAATTTTCTTTCATTTTGTTACATCACGGATAGCAGTAAATTTCTATCTCTTCCTTAAAACAAACCATACTTTCACTGGTTTTTATTAGTTCTCTCTTCATAAAGTCTATATCTATCATCAAATCTAATATTCTTTTCTATCAAAAGGGGAGGCGACAAGCTTTCAGTGACTTCCGACAGCAACCATTTGAAAATTTTTTTAAATAAATCCGCTGTGGGAGTAATCTTCCCAAAACTTTCTCTCGTATAGTCTAATAAAGATGCTATGCCAGAGAATGCCTTGCATATCTTTGGCGTACGATAGTGGCGAAATATAAACTTTTGGCTTGAATTTAGTATATTTATTGGATCTATTATGTCATCCTTGGCGAGTTATTCGGTGATAAATAAACACCATGTGGTTTATAGTATCTGAAAATCGAATTTGTGTTTTAACCCTTTCTAGGGCCGTGAGAAGTATGCTTCCCCCCAAATTTATAATTCTTTGTATGAATTTATGTAGGGTGGCATAAGTTCTGACAAATTATTTTAGAGTGACAGAAACTTAGATGCTTTAGTTCTTTATCTCACACAAAATGATGTGTCTTGCTTTGTTACTTAATTATTAATTCACTAATCAAATTAAATTTATCTAATAAGTTAAATGAATCCCTTTTCTTATTCTAATTTCAAGCCTAAAAATATTTTAATATAATATGACTAGAAAAAATGGCCCTTTAAAGGGTTAAATGCATTTTTCCTAACCGATTGAAACAAAATTTTGTCACTACATTTGCAGTCACAAAATCCTATACCAAATTTGATGCATTTAAGTCATTGCATTTTTGAATTATTGTCTTTACATGTTTCAAAAAGTACAAACCGACAGACAGTCAATTCAAAGTTCGAAATTTGACAGATGTCTGCATAGACGTTAAATCTGTGTACCGTATTGTATCTATATAGATGTTTTCATTTCGTAGTTATGGTATTAAATTATTTTCGAACAGCTAGCTGGACAGACAGACTTCCTCTGAGCAGATTTTGCTTAAAATTTCATAGATATCCACAAATTTTATATAAAGACCGTGCACCAAATTTAATCTGTCTAGATTAGTGTGTTTTTGAGTTATCTTTATCACAGAGAGACGGACATTTTCCAAAAATTTGGTTTTCAAACTTATGGAAGTCTAAAGCGCAGAGATTTTTCAAAATCTCGTGTTCGAAGTTTTCGATGATTGCCAAATTTTTTTCTATACTATGTATACGAGAAAGTAAAATTTAAAAATTTTGCACTTAACTATGTCATTAATAGAAAACAAGATTGATTTAACTGGAGTTACAATATTTATATAAAATTAATATTGATATGCTGCTGCATATTAGTGCCCATGACGAACTTCATAAACAAAATTATGATAAAGAATTTATTGTAGATTATGAGTTTGACCGGATGAAATAAAATAGGTAGAAATTAAACCAGCAATAATTTAAATATATAACGCAGTAACTCTTACATAGGATTTTGTGCATTTTAATCTCTTCCATTAGGTATCTGATTAGGATATTCAAATTAATTCTATTTTATTATTTAAAAAATAAAAATAAATTCCCAGTGCTAAATCTACATACAATGTTTTTAATATTCGCATCGTTATCCTTTATGCTTATATTTTAATCTATATCTTATTATTCTTTTTCAGTAGTCTTTAAATGTAGTATAAAATGAACCAAAAAATTAGAATAGAAAGTGCTAATCAAATAAATTTAAGTGACAACCAACGTATTAAACGCAAACGATAAATAAATAATTGGATTTGAACGAATTTTTCAAAGTTGAATAAAATTTTTATATAAAAGCTTTACTTTTTTTAAAAAATTATGTAACAGCTGTAGCAGTTTTAAAGTTATGGTCATGAAAGAAATCGTTTTTGATATCACGAGTGCTTTTATTGATTTATTAGCACAGCCTATGTTTCAATTTTATTATAACGTAATATCTTTTTATGTCCCAAATCCTTTTTACTTAATGTGCTTTTACACCACTAAAATGAAGAGAGAATACATGAAAAACTCGTATACAGACCCTTACTGTACAGGATAAATACTTTTCGTAGCAGTTAAGAGCAAAAGAAAGAGCCGAGTTTAGTTTTCCAATTTATTTTCTAGAATAGCATGGTGGCTGCTGTCAGAGCTATCACTTAACTTCTTTTTCCCACTGGACCATTAGATGACCAACAGCTTCCGGCAGATAAGGGGGTGCTATTATACAGCTGTAACCATAGCGAAAATCTTCCTGGAAAAAAATAGTAACTAAAAATATCCTGTGGACCAAAAAAGAGATGTTCGCTTTGGTGTTTTTGGGGGGATACGTTTGGAGAGAAAAAAATGCGATATTGCCCATGCACTTGGAAATAATTAAAGAAATTACAATACTATTTAGACTTTAATTATTTTTTGAAATATTTATTGAGAATGAAGAAGTAATTAAAAAAGATATTGGAAGGTACTTTTTTTAATTTTTAATGAAATTCTCTGATATTTATTGAGTAAGCAAAAATATTGAAATTAAAATTTAGGTTATAATATAGGATATTTGTAAACGGATTTTAAAGATTTTGTTGCTGTCATCAATTTAACCCTTTCTAAGGCCGTGGGAAGTATGCTTCCCACCAAATTCCTCAATTTTTATATAAGATTATGTAGGTTAGCAAATGTTCTCACAATTTTTTCAATAAGACAGAAGCTTAGATGCTTCAGCCCCTTATCTCACAGAAAATGGCGCGCCTTGATTTTTACTTAATTATTAATTAACAAAAATAATTAATAAATTAAATTAATCTAATAAGCTAAATGAATCCCTTTTCTTAAGGCAAACTCAATCCTAAAAATATTTTAATATACCATGAGTAGAAAAAAATTGGCCCTTTAAAGGGTTAAAACAGTTTTATAAGAAGGAACATAAATCAATAATTTATATGAGTACACATTTTTGTTCTAAAAGACACGTTAAATAATATTTTTTCCCAAATAAATTTTATTAAGCAGTTTGTTACATCGACGTTCGTAATTTTCCGTGTTCTTTCCCGACTATCCCAAAGACTACAGGGTAGTTGGAAATACATATTTTGACTTATTGTCACAATAATGAACTAATTTGAATAAATTTAAAATGATAAGAAACTACCGTTTTATGTCCCAAAATTCATTTTCTCGTCCGTTCTCTATTATTTCAAACCACTGCTTTTTTGGATTCAATAAAAAATTTATTATAATTAATGAAATATCTTATGTAAATTATTAGAATTATTGAATATCTTCAATTTGGGGTAATTTATAATCATTTCTCCCAATTTCGTTATTAAATGTAAAGTCAGCCATCTGATTCTCCGCCCGCCACGAAGGCACACGAATTTAAACCATAAAACTGAATGACCGAACCGCCGCAAAACCAAAACTGGCGGGAACTGCGATGAGTCGTAAGAGCCATCACCTGCCACGGTACAACCCTCCCCGAAGGAAGTACGTCCCGTCATAGATGGGAGGAGTCAGATCCACCACCTATTTGTGTATCCTCCAGGGTGGCGAGATCCAACCACCATGCCGGAAGCATCTCATCCTCATTTCGAGGTGCCGCCCGGGGGTATAATTAAATGTAAAAAAATCGAATCTTTATAATAGCATTATAAGATGCTAGAATGAAATATACAAGATTTAAGCAGCAATTTTTAAATTAATAAGATCAAGTATCTTAATTTAGCATTATGAAATAAAATTTTCATTTGAAATAGAATGTCCAATCTCCAATTCAAATAATTTTTCTTTGGCATTTATGGTGACTTAAAATATTTACTCAGCGGTAATATATGCTAGAACCAGCGGCAGTGGTCTTCCCAAAACTTTCTCGCATACACTCAAATAAAAGTGTTATCCCAGAAAATGCCTTGTATGGCATTGGCGTACAATAATTATGAAATACTAAATTTTGGCATGCATTTAGAATTTTTACTGAATCTATTATGAGATGCTTGGCGAGGGTTCTTTACGTTTAACCCCTAGTATGTGGTTAATATTACCCGAAAATCGAATTTGTGTTTTAGACAGATTTTTACTTGCCGATAGAAAATAAAATTTGGCATAGATCTACACTTGTAGCCATAAAATTACATATCAGGTTTTATATATTTTAGTCATTACGTTTTTGAGTGATCGCGTTTAAATGTTTCTGAAAGTATTGTACTGACGGACAATCCACCCTTTGTTGGATTTGGTTCAACATTTGTCTGCACTATAGATGCTAAATCTATCTATCAAATCTTATCTATCTCTGTTAGTTTTGTAATTACCGTGATAGCATTTATTTGGACAGCCGGACAGGCTGACTTCTTCTGAATTAATTATGATCACAATTTGGTAGAAATCACAATCTTGATTTGAAGACCGTATACTGTATTTCGTCAGTCTGGTTCAAAGTGTTTTTGAATGATCTTTGCCAAAAACAGACAGAAAATTTTTTCCAAAATGTGTTTTTCTAACTCGGAGAGGTTTAAATAGTGGAGATTCGTCAAAATGAGTTCGAATGTTTTGACTATTACTATATTTCCTCCATACTTCATGTACAAAAAAGTGATAAAAGATTTTAACATTCACAATCTTAAACAATAATTAGCCACCAAAAGAAATTTTGAGTTAATCAAATTGGAGCTGCTAAAATCTGTCACATTCTACTTACCAGCTATTATCACCATCAGTCTATTCGTCTCTCTGATTGACGAATAGGTTCATTCATTCTGGTATTTTCTCAAAATATATCAAAATATAATATTTGTTAAAAATGCAATTATGTATAATTTTAGATGCTACTTTCTTCATTCATCCACACAGCCTCCGTTCCGTATTTAAAAAAATTCAAAGCAATTTTCTTTTAGAATCACATTTTTCCTATTTAAACGGTATTTTTTGCTGTCATCAATATTGTAAGTCATTCAAAATCAAATCATTATTAATAATTCATTTTCACATGGGAAAAATATTATATATGTAGATCATATACAACATTTTTAATTTCACTAAAAAGTAAATTATTTAAGAATATCAATTTTTATTTTGGCATAAAATAATATACGTTATGGGAAGGGCAGAGCATTAAGGTTCATAAGCTTAATATTACCTGATATAATGTAATAAATTATTTAAAATTCATGTCATATACATCACATTAAAAGTTTGTTTCTTACTATACGGCATTTAAAGCTGTCAGTTAAAACTAAGAAATCTATTCTGTTTTTTAAGAGAAAGTCCAATATTGGAAACTGAATCTTACTCGTAACAGTTGTACCCAACAGATCCAAGAAATCCACAAGTTTACACATTACCTTGTAAACAACCGATGTAGGGATTGAATAATTAAAATTAAGAAAGATTAATTTTTCACTTTTTTTGAAGAAGGTTGCAGCTTAAGTAAACAAACGTTTCAAAATAAGTCTGAAAAAGACCAGATAGTGTTGTTTATCTTCCTCTAGTTTGACTTTAAGTGACATATTTTTTAGCCTTATGAAGTTCCACTGGTGCTTACCGCTGCCATTGTTTTCAATAACTTTTACTGATACTATATTTAAAGATGACGCCATAATCATTTTTAAACATTTAACATCAGTATGGCCTTTTTAGAGGAAATATGTTACAATTAAGTAATATTTATTTAAAATGATATTGTATTAATATTATTTCTACAAACTTCTTCATGTATTAAGGATTAATGTCTCTTTTTTTTCATACATCATGTAATTTTCGTTAGATTTCTTCAATATAACTTTATGCGCAAACATGATTTGACGATGTGCGAATTTCAAACCCGGCATCTCTTCAGTAAAGCTTTCATTCTTAAAAGCATTCTTGAAAGGCGAAGCTTCAAACAAACCTAATTACACTGTATATGGAAGAATTGGAGGTTATTAATTTCAGTAATTCTGCTATTTTCATTCTCTTTTGAACTTTTGGAAGATTAAATTTTAACAGTTTCAAAGATCAGAGGAAAATAAAGTTCTTTATTGAAGCTTTAAGAATCAATTCTTGACCATTTTTTTTCTCTTATACTCTTCGATCCACTATTGTTATTATATTCCAACGTCTTTTTTTCTTGAAATGTAAGTGGTGATGGATAACCTAAAACTTAATAACTCAAACTGGAAATCTGGCATGTGCCAAGATTAATCTGTTTTTGAAAACTGGCATTTCAGTAATTTTTATGGCACTGTTATAAAATTGTGTTCCTGGACTCGGTGGATATTTTTCATGAAATTTATCAGACATTTTCTAGAATTATTCTGAATGAATGCATTTTTTATTGCAAATTCGTGAAATACTTCTATAAATTTAGATCTTCAGAATTAGATGTTTTTATAAATATCTGTTCTTTCTTCAGAACAAATTTACAAAATCAGAGTTTGGTTTATTTTTATGTTCTAAGAAAAAAAAATTCTGCCTTTAAGAATAGAGATTCTTGTCTCATGAATATGTCTAAATACATATTATATAAAAATCACACACATGCGCACACACTATGTATTATAAGTAATTGTAATGTTTTACATACTATTCATCATTTTATACATGAATTTTTCAGCTTGTTTATCATCGTTTTTGGATTTGGTTGGTTCAGCGTTCACTACTGGAATAAATTGTATTTTGTTTCTTTTAATTTTACTCGCTTACTTTGAAACTGTATTTTTCTAGTGTTTAACTGATAAGGTAAATTAATTGTATTTAATTTCCCTTTATGTTTGTTGGCTACATGGAAAAAATACCAGCTTTGCCGAAACAGTTTTTTTCCCTCTCTTTCACAGAATACTTAAAAGTAAAGCAAGTGTGTGTTTAAAGCAAGTCTATTTTAAGAGAAAGCTTCTACTTCGATGTTCAAAGCTATTTTATAGGATAAAAAAAATGGCTCAAGTACGCTATAGTTCAATAATGAGAAATAGATGTTGCCAAGTTAAGGCTAGTAAAAGGAAGTTTCTTATTATTATTTCTTAATTTTTTTTAGTTATTTAATTTTACTGTTCTAGTTCTGGAGAAATAAAATCTCTGAAAGATAAATTTAATTTAAAATATCATATTATGTAGAATAATATATATAATATTGGGAAAATGTTTGCGTATATTTTAAAATTCTTTTATTAAACAGATTCTAAGTTTTTTTTTATTACAATATTGCATATTATTATTTCAAAGAACTTTATTATCTGGTTAATTTCAATGTATTTCCCATTTCCTTCATTAGTTTTTGATAATGAAATTATATATTATATCTTTTCTTGAAAATTCATGGAACAGAAATTCGTGTCTAGGATATTCATTGCTTTAGAGAATTAAATCAACGTTGTTGAAGTTATATTTGACAATAAACGCAATTTTATTTAAAAAATGGGGTTTCATTAGTGTTCCAAAATTTCGACTTTTCGAAAATACATTGCCACAAATTCTTTATATTATATCTGCTATTATTGAAAAATGTATGTGTATGTGTGTGTTATTGCTCAACAAGTCAAACATTTTTTTGCCTTCAGCAAATAATTTTGAGGGAAATATTCACTGAGGCGAATTCTTAGGATTTTAATTTATTAAAAATTATTATGATATTCCTAATAATCCTAATAGTTTGAACCTTATTCCTAATAGTGATTGCACAACAATAATTTCTGCGTTTCCAATAAATTTCAAATTTTTTCGTTTTAATGACCAAAATAGTGATGTATACTTTTTACATACATTTAAATAAATTTTTTGTGTAATTTTCATAACTCTAAGAAATAATTTACTTTGTTGCAATAAATAAGACAAATTTACATTGTTTAATGAAATATTTAGTAAGGCGATTTTTTCCATTGTTAAAATATAAGGTAGAAAGTTTTATGTATTATTTGTGCAGTGTACATACAGGAATATGAAAGAAAATTTAGAATACTTCAAAGTGTATTGTCCAATTAGAGTATAAATAACCCAGACAGTTACTTTTATTATGATGTATGTGATGGTTCGTTTGTACATTAAATATAAAAGTTTTAGGCTGTTAAAATAACATATGTTTAATACGTATAACAATCTGATGTCCATAGCCAATCATATGTATCCATATTTTAAATATATTTTGGTGATGTAATCATAAGAATCAAGTTGTCTATAAGATATATAAAATCAAACTCATTTAATATCCCGGAACCAGCTGATCTCCTAAGACTGAAAATATTTAATGATTTGTTTATTATTTATTTCAAAACACCATATAAAATTTGATATTTGAAATTTGCTATTTGATATTTGAAATATTGATATAAAATTTGATAGTATGCGTAATCAGTATGGACAAAACCTTTATAAAGAAAGGAAATAGGAAAGAACGTGCTGAATTGAAAATAATTTTTAAAATATGAGAAATTTTAAATCTCTGAAGAAACATATTAAATATATGTCTTTAAAGGAATCTATTTCGATACCTAAAAATAGAACAAAGTTTAAGCTTTGAAATAAATAAAATCGAATAAATGTATGTCTATATTTTATATAGAGTTAACTGCTTGATATAATGTTAACAAATTCAGATCTACTTAGGAAAGTGATAATATGCAAATTAGAATGTTCTTTATTTTTTTGAAATTTTAATTAAAATGTTAATTAAAGTTTAAACAAAATTTTAGCCTTTAGGTTCATAATTATTAGAGATATCACACAAAAAAAGGATTTTATGCCCTTATTAAAATTCAAAGTGGTATTCACTTTTAGTGATATCAAAGCCAGAGAGTATAGTCAGTTTTGTATAATTTTTGTCTTAATTCTCAATAAATTTTTGAAAATATTCTGATAAATAACTTTCATTATTTAATTACATTCATATCAATTTGATCCTTTATACAATCCTTTAATGGCCTACAACTCTACCAAATGTAAAAGTAAAGACTGTATCCTAATAGACGCTATTTTCTTTTTTTATTGATTCATTTTTCTGTTAAATCTACTAAACCTAATATTAATTAAGTCAAGAAAAATAATCATAAAGTTCAAATAATTACTATTATCTTATTCTTTTTATCATAATGTTTTAGTTCAACTAACATGCACTTGGACATACAATATGTCGTGGGCCAATTTAATGATAGTCCAGTTCCTTTAGGGCTGTTCATGTAGCCAGTGAAAATGACATAAACAAAGTTACTGATAAAACCAAGTGAATTATTTATCAAACTTTGAAGTTTAAACTTACCTTATTTAGAGACTTCTGAATATCAAATTATGCATAAGTGATTCAATTGCAATTTAACCGTTAAGCTAGTCACCAAATTCGGCTTTAAAGTAAAATGTTACGAGGAGTAGAATATTTCCTTTTTTTTCTCTCTTAATAAAATTAAAGATGTATTTTTCAACATAGTATATCTCTGAAGATGTAATATTCGTGAATATAAGCAGTTAGAAATATTTTTGATATTGATGGAATACCCCAAAATGCAGACAGCACTTTTGGATATTTATAATACTCCAAAATACTCCCTAACTTACAATACTCCCTCCTTATTTATAATACTCAATACTGGGTATTTATAATACACCCTTACTAAGAATATTACAATTTTTCTTCCCCAAAGTAAATATTCTTCTAAACATTTTGCTTATTTGTATTCTGTATTCAGATTTTAGGCCTGTTTCTTTTGTATAAATATAGAAATGAAATAACAACCATCAAAGCGACTGACATTTAGCTTGACGGAACTTATTTCTTTACGCGGAAGTTCGAAATATTACATCGAATCTTATTTTGAAAAAAAACACACGACTAGTACCTATTTATCTTTAACTCAAAATACAAAATTCTGCAGGAAAAAAAGCTTACATGCCAAAGAAAAATAAACACACATCCAAGGAAACGCCTCTTTTCTGATTTAAAATGGAAGGAAAAAATGCGAAATCGAAAGAAAAATTCCAAACATGTTTCTACTAAAAATAAAAAGAATGGAGAACCACGCAGACAGTTAGATATTTAGGAAAATATTCTTTTCCTTAATTTCCAAATTTATAAAGATTTGACTTTGATAATTAGTGTGCTTAAAAATAATAGTGGCTGCGAAATGAGTAGGCGTATTCAGAAAATGAAAAAAAGTTGGAATTCAGTGATCAATTCTTAAATAGAATATTGAAGTTTTACGAGCCTATACATCCTTCCATATGCAATTAATATTGTTACGAATCTGTGATGCGGCTTCCCAGCATAGTTGGTTCCATAGGAGGTCCCAGAGCTTGGCGACCATTTGGCGACTTTGGCGCCAAAATAGATGATACCCGAAACATCGAGAATTTTCCCGAACCGTCCAGTAGGAACCGAGTTACGCCTCGAACGTTCCTGATTGGTTGAGAGGCTTCTAGCCCCGCCTCCTGAGACCTATAAAACGAAGCAGCCGCAGCTTCCAGGCAGTCGTGAACCAGATCGGAGAGAGTAGTCGGAAGCGACAGCGCAACAGTAGTCGGAATCGACAGTGAAGAACTGGTCTTCCAGGGATAAGCGGAGCATCGACAGAGTGAAGCTAGTGCTGAACTAAGCTGTGCGCTACTGTCTGCAGTAGAGTCCGGTTGTATGCTTCACGTCTCGGCTGAAGATAATCGTCTTTTGTGCTGTCCTGTGTGTCTTCGTGTAAATAAACGTCGTTGTTTCATTTTCTACTGCCGCTTGCTGATTGAGTGTTCTCCACACCATATAACTCCCACTATCCAAACGAACCCGGAAATTTCGTAACAATATCATAATAAGGAGAGAAAATTTCCATATATTTAATATAAATGTCGCATGAAAATTTATAATTATTATATAAAAAGGAAGTTAATTTTTCATGTTTATATTATAGTGTAAAATTAATAAATATGTAAGAATTTGTTTAAAAAATACGTGTTTTTTTTATCGATCATCCCTTCCAGTATTATATTTCCACTCCTGACTTGTTAATTAAGAAATTACCAACACTTAAAATGAGGGTTTTGATATTCTGACTCTTAAATGCCATTTATTTCCTTAATTTAAATTACCATAACATTATCCAAAGTTCATGAATTTTGGAATATATTAAATAATATAAATTTTCAAATATATAAAATAGAAAGAAAACGTGTTTGTCAATTCAGAAATATACAAAAAAAGAGGAGTTCGTGTATATAAAAAGAAATCAAGTGCAGAAATTCTTTATCATGAACAGAGATATTTAGAAATTTTAGAGGAAGACAATCTCATGAAAATAAATATTAGAATTATATAGATTTTTTTCTATAGAAAAACTTTGGATATTCATATTTTAAGGTGTATGTACACACTTGAAACTTTGAAAATCGTTCAAAATATCGAATATTTTTTTTTTATTGCTTAATAATGTTCTCTGATTCTTTAGCTTTCAAACGATACCAATATGTTGCCAATATTCTAAATATTTCTCGAGTTATAATTATTTTTCTTGAGGTGTTTTCATTGAAAACTCTAGTTACGGTGTTTTTAAAACTCATTTCATGAAGAATGATATTTTTCCACTATGTTGCTTCATTCAAACAATCATAACTCAACAAGAAATAAACCAAATACAGTTATTTATATATTAAAATATCTGTATGAAATAGCGGATGTTTTGTGCTTCAATCAAAGTTATATTTATGGAAATAAAATTTTAATAGCTGTTTAAAAGTTAAAATTACAGAACAAAGTCTCGCCCTTTCTATTCATCGTTGATAAAAATTGTAAAAAAAAAAAAAAAAAAAAAAAAAAAAAAAAAAAAAACTATATATTTTTATAATTTGATTGAGGCAGACAACATGAAGATTAATATTAGGCATCATTTCCAACTAGAATTGTGTGTCTGTACAAATTAGAATTTAAGATATCATGTTTAAAAAAATAGGCTAATTAGTTCATTAAATATTATTTAATTAATTAATAATCAGTGTAATATGGTTTTTTCTCACTGAAATGAGTTTTAACATATATTCATAACCTACTGTGAAAAAATTGGATTTTTAAAGTTAAAATTTAAAAAAAAAATCTTCAAGTGTGTACGTACACCTTAATATCACAATAAGGGTTGTGTTTGTTTATTTTTAATTTTATTTCTAGAAAAATATATTTAGAATTTTTGCTCTTCTAGAAGAGTGCATTTCTAAATCAAAAGTATCTGTCTAAAAAGTTTCAATATGTTTGAAAAAAAGACCCCTGAAGAATACATTCATTGCTCTGCTGTTTATGCATTAACTGCATCGCAGCGACTAATTGCCAAAGAGAAACTCTAAAGATTTCGTGGTGTTTCCTAACTTATGTTCGCTAATGGCAAGCCCAAACAATACGCAAATAAATTTATTACGGAATGAACGAGAAAAGTCACCGAAAAAATTAGTTCTGCTGTTTTTCATATATAAAGTGTTCATGATTTTTTCAACTATAAGCACAAATAAAAGAAAAATGAAAATTTATGAAATTAAATAGATAAATGTAGATACAGCTCGTGTATCTACGTTTCTGTATGTATGAAAACAAGAAAAGTTATCTAACTCATGTCAGATTAAGTATAAAATAACTAGAAAAACAAAGAAGGCTTAACCACAGAAATTAATCGGTAAATGTTTAAGCATAGATATCATTTGAGAAACAAAATTATTTAAAACGAATATCAACAAACTTAGAAACAATAACGAAGAAGCTTAAAACGTCATCATTTAGAGAGAAAAAAAAGAGATGAGAAACTAAGATCACACTTTGTTAAAGATGATAAATTGCCTTCGAGGAAAGTTTAACAAAACCTAAAAGAAAATATGACAATGAAGTAGAAAAATTAGCATCACTGAATGAAACAAAATGGAATAAAGTCAGTATTTAGAAGAATATTTATTAAAGAGATAATTAATCATTACTTAAATCAAATTACTGTTCATAATTGGAGAAAATTTTTGTTCGGAATTACCACAATATATTAAAACATGATTTATTTCTAAACGTAGAATAATATGTCTCAAAAACTATATGCGTTCATAGATTTTTAACATGTTTTAAAATTATGCTTAATTGATAATATAAAATAACCCTAAACGTTAAAATAACTTATATTGCAATATTGTGATATTAAGCAACATAATTTAATCGTTTGAAAAATTTGAATGGATTGTAAAGTTTATAGTATTATACAAAGTTCATGAATTTATATATGTCTCAAACGTATATGTTTATATAAATTTCTAAATATCTCTGTTCATGATAAAGAATTTCTGCACTTGATTTCTTTTTATATAAATGAACACCTCTTTCTTTTGTATCTTTCTGAATTAACAAACACGTTTTCTTTCTATTTTATATGTTTGAAAATTTATATTATTTAATATAATCGAAAATTCATGAACTTTGGATAATAACTATAAACTTAATAATCCATTCAAATTTTTCAAACTATTAAATTATGTTGCATAATATCACAACATTGCAATATAAGTTATTTTAACGTTTATGGTTATTTTATATTATCAATTAAGAATAATTTAAATACATGTTAAAAATCTATGAACGCATATAGTTTTTGAGACATATTATTCTACGTTTAGAAATAAATCATGTTTGAGAATTGGCGAGTGTATAAAACAGCCATTTCTGTAAATTATAATTACAAAAAATACCGCTTTTGATTTCGATGAGTTGTTAATTAACAGAAAAAAATACAACCTAAAAGTGTAAATAAAAAAGATATATGTATGCATGAGTGTTTATGAGTCTCTTTGTGTATTGTCGTTCTATGAGCCAGACTCTGTAAAATAAAGTAAGAGAATTTAGAAAATATATAGTTTGGAGGATAGGATAATGTACTTCAAAGATATTTATTTTAATTTTAATAAACTAAATATTGTGATAGTTTTGCATTTCCCCACAATTACTTCTAAAAATAAAACTTTTAAAACACTGCCGCTGTAAACTTAACATTTTTTTCAGTGATACTAATTATATTTCAGAGAAACAATTTTCTTTAGCACTGGCAATATTTCAAAACATTTTCTAAGACAGTTTTAAACAGATGTCTTCGATATAATGAAATTCAAACCATTTTCGTTGCCTCATAAATTGTTTTAGTTACGCATCGCGTGATTTTCTCTCTGTGTTGTAGAAAAGAGGGAAAAAAGATCATGCTTATTACATGCGTAATCTCCATGAGTAGAAAAAGCGAAGTTACATTACCGCGAACAGCAACGTGAAATTAGAAAACAAATTACCTGCACAATTGTCTTATAAATTTAAACGAGCAATTATTGTATTTATATAAATATAATTTTTCTCGAAAACAGCTCTTACGACTTTGTTCAAATTTTATATTTAGACAAGGTTTTGCTTTTTAAGTTTTTCCTGATAAAACAAGATTTTACACCAAAAAAATAACATTTTTTTGAAACTAAATATTAGAATCTTTTTCTATCTCTTCTCATGCTGGCATTGTCCTATAGCACCCTTTCGGACCAGATTTCATCATGATAAACCTGAGTGTAACTTCAAAAATATAAGTAATATAGATAAACTGTAAAATGAATACTTTAATATACCAGATAGTTTCGAATAACATGTTAAATTAAGTGCATTAAAAAATTTTTTTTATTGAAATGACCAGTTTATATGTAGGTAAGATCGAAAAATATTCATATGTAATCAATATGTGATTGGTATCCAAATATTTTAATAATAATAATAAAGGAATGAAACAATATAAATAAAATACCAAATTTACCAGATGTACCCATAGAAAAATTCTGAAAATGTACGTTAATTTTGGTGTTCTAGTAGATAGAACACATCTGCTGCATTTAATTTGTTCAGTTTAAAATTTAAAAAGTAAAAATTAAATTATGAAGAAACTTATTTGTTATTATAAATTTCAAAATAGTGTGAAATATATGGAGTTCAAGTTGGGTACTATAAAAATATTTTTCTTCAAATTTTATTTCGATTACATTTCTAACACAAATAAATAATGGAAATTTATCCAGTGCATATCCACATCAATTATCATTTTTTAATTAATATTTTGAGCGTTTTTGTGTTCTGTATTCACCGTGCTTTCTGTTCTGATATTAGTGAGTTCAAAAGTTTATTGAGTTGTCTGCATCAATAGGTGAGAAATATTTGAATGTAATGGATGATTTTACTTAATGAATGCCTTTGTATTAACTGAAATTATAACTGAAGCTAGAATTCAAATGTTTTAATATAGCCATTTCATTATTTATAATAGTAGATTTAATTATAGGATCTTCGTCAAGATAATTCTTTTTAGAAAACATTAAGGCAATAATTTGACGAATACTTAAATGGTTAGAATATATTTCCAGCTAATTAAAAATATAGTTTATAAATCATTTTTCTCAGATAAATTCGTCGTTATTTCATTGGATTAAAAAAAATATTCTTATTTCATGCATTAACAATGTTTCACAATTTTAAGTTATCTATCCCCGTTTGGAATTATTATTATTATCATTTCTCATTGAAAGGCTCATTTTAATTTTCTTCTTTATGAAATATACATTGAAAGATATAATTGTAAATCAATTCGCTCTCCAAATTTGGATGTATCTCCTATCTGAGTCTGAAAAGTACATTTTCGAAGTATATCTATATATGAACAAAATAATTGAAAAAGGCTTTTTGTTTAAAAAAAACTAAATTTTGGAAATATGTCTGTATTTTTTATCTATGGAAAGGGTAATTCAAAGACGAATTCAGTAAAAGAGTTGAATTTTGTTATGGACACTTAATACCAAATTTGTAGATTTGGAAAAAAAATTGACATTAATCTATCGAATGTAATTAAGTGGAATGAATTTGTGTGTTTATCGGTATATATTTGAGTACGTTAATATGCAAAGTGGTCCTTAAATATGATTTGGTTTACAAACTTTATATCAGAGTCGCAGATATGTATAAAAGAACACTATTTATGTATTCGCTTTTATATGAACACGATAAAAAATGTTACGAATTCGCTAAATAATATTTGATATGATGTCTTGTAGTCCAAATTTGTAGATATGAGTCAAATTTTTGTTCTGATCGGTGGAAAAATAGACGCCAAAAATGCCTATCTAGTTTTTTTTAATTACATTACGAAGCACAAAACGCTGCATGCTGCATCACTACATATAGAAGTGATAGATCAAGCAGTTTATATCTGTAGATTGCCTTCACTTTAAAAGATTTGCCGTCTCCCTCCCTATACTACTGCACTCCCTCCGTAGAGCTACAATGGTAAAGCATCGAATTTGAAGCCGCAAATCAATAGGTTCGAAAACCTATTCCAATAAATATATACTATGTATATGAACCTGTTGCACGTTAAAACGACATCGTCGGTCAAATATTAAGATCAAACTAAATGAGTCAAATGTTTACATTACGCGTTAGTGTAGTGAGGAAGTGTGAAGATCAGTTCAGGTGTCGTTTTCATCATTTGATCGAGGCTCGGAATTATGAGGTTCTTCTGGGAATATCCCTCGCGTTGCCTCCAAACAAGACATTAATGGAGAAGAGTATTGCATCATTGACCGATTTTTGTTATTAATTTTTTATAGACTTACAGGCTGAATTTTACTCAACTTACTTTTAAATTTATTATATATTTTTAAAAATCCAAAACTTTCAACCATAATATGTTTAGTATTATTTTTAAAGACCGTTATATAGTGGTCAAAACTAAGACATAATATTGTATCTTTGACCGATGGGTATTGAACACTTAACTTGAACTTATTACAAAAACAAATATAAAAAAAGAAAACATTTAATCGTGGAAATCAATCAGATAATTAATGTTGTCTAAAATTCAAATTATTAACAGAATGGCAGAGTTTTTAAAGAGGAGTGAGCAGAGTTTTTAAAACATTCCACTCTTCAAAGATATGTGTCGCATATATTTTGATTAACTTGAACTTATTACAAAAACAAATATAAAAAAAGAAAACATTTAATTGTATAAATCAATCAGATAATCATTTTTGTCTAAAATTTAAATTATTAACAGAATGGCAGAGTTTTTAAAGAGGAGTGAGCAGAGTTTTTAAAACATTCCACTCTTCAAAGTATATGTGTCGCATATATTTTGATTAACTTGAACTTATTACAAAAACAAATATAAAAAAAGAAAACATTTAATTGTATAAATCAATCAGATAATCATTTTTGTCTAAAATTTAAATTATTAACAGAATGGCAGAGTTTATAAAGAGGAGTGAGCAGAGTTTTTAAAACATTCCACTCTTCAAAGTATATGTGTCGCATATATTTTAATCAAACGGTGAAGTTGTACAATTCCTCTAGATAAATATACACATATTTTCATTAATTATTAGTTTCGGGAAAAATGATTTGGATGGAAACGTCCTCTTTTTCTACTTTCAACATCAATAAAACATTATATTGTTCAAAATTCCTTGGAGCTTTAAAACAATCTCATTTCCTTTGCGTAATATTTCAAAATTTATGTTTCTAGTATCATGATCTGTGTTTATAAATACAGAACATTGTTTAAATAATTCAAATGTTACTTAAATCTTAAGATTTGTATAAGAGCCTCAAGAAACAAATTATATATAATGAGTTCCTTCGTTAAGGTTCTCACTTCCTGCATCAGTCAAAAGCTTAATGTTCCAAGATCATCATTAACGACTCAAAAATGACACGCCCATAAAAATTGCAAAATAAGAAAAGAGTTAATTGTCAATTAAGATGTTTATACTAATGACTCTCAACCTTTTGGCAGTTTATGTATAGTTTATTGCCTTAAAACTCATAATGTCGCCATTTCAAAAATGTTTTTCAATTCTTGTTCTCTTTGTTATTCATTATCAGTTTGATACTTTAAATATTTCAAAGGCATAAGCAGATTCACTCAAAATATTGGTTTTTTCCTGATTATTAAACTATTTATTTGGAATGCACATACTACTCGGTTTGTTATTTGATAAGATTAAAAAAAAATATTATTTCGGAAATCTTTCCGGCATATGCACGATGGAAGAAATCCAATAAGCTCTATAAAGGGAGCTTTAACAGCCGAGGCATACAATGTGATATCAGTTTTAGAAATCAACACCACGCATGCAAATAGCAAGTCGTTATTAAACAACAACAGCAGCAGTACAATAATGCCAAGACAAAATTAATGAGTACGTTCCAAATTCAAAGCTGAAGAAAGATAATTCTGACCACCTATGAACTCATCTTCTATTTAATTATTCTAATAGAGGTACAATTTTCTTGACATGTTTGATTGGATTTATTTTTTGTGTTTTTTGGCGTAAGAGCCAAACTGCGCCACTAGAAGTGTTTGAGTACCTTATATTATAATATAGATATCATCGTAATTCTTATATTTTCCTGAACCTTCACTTTTGTTGCCAAATTAATTAAAATTTCGTCTAGATGGTGGTAGTTGACGTGGCATTCATCAAAACATCTGTAAATTTCCCTTTCTTACTATAAGGATAATTGCGATGGTGAACTTTATTATAAACTAGCCGCCTTTGGCGATCAGCCGGTTCGCCAATCTTAATGCTCGTTAAAATTTTAATAGTTAAATATTTTATGTGATTCCTACTTTAATAGCTTCTTCATTAAAATATTTCAAAATTTCAAATTTCAATTCATTCATAATATTATAAAGACCTTCAGTCATAACGTAATCTGTATCTCTCTAATTTTCTGTTAGCTCCCGTAGAATTTATGCTTTACATTAAATTAAAGTGTAAATGATTAATCTTCAATTAATATAATAATATTTTTTACTGAAACAAAGCATTTTTTTAATAATATGATTACTGATAATAGAGTCACAGAGCGTTTAAACTTTATGAGCACTAAAGAATATCTTTCTTAATTTATGTATTATCTCAAGAATTTGTCAACAAAATTTTCTCAGATTCATCGTGAACAGATCGATTCATTAACAATGTTTCATTTTAAATGCATCAAACACTAAGAAAATAAAATGAATCGTTTAAAATAATCGATCGAAAACAGGTGTAAAAAAACTACTTAAAAAACGATGTACTTAAAACTATAAGCATATACAAAAAATATATAACTAACATAAATATAATTTACTTAAAAAAGCATACAACTAACCTAAAAGTAATTTAAATCGTCCGTTAATAATGGTTGTCATGGCAACAATCGGAACAGAATGCGCATGCGTGAATTTTCTTCGCCAATTACGGTAACGCAAATGCGTGGATTTTTCTACGCCAGTTGGGGTAACGCTATGCAGATTATACATTTTTAATTTCCTTTATTCTGTGTTATTTTAATTCAAAAGTACTTCTGAATGAATCTGAAACATGGATTAATTAACAATCTTTAATTTTAAATGCTTAAAGCATTAAGAAAATAAACAGAATCGTTTGAAATAATCCGCCGAAAAACGTTAAACCTAGCCCTGAACTATTACTCATTTGGCGGTGGGAAAAATGGAAGATTTTTTTGGCGGAAAAGTTAGTTTTTAATTAATAATTAAAATTTCAAAAAAAGGGACCCCAGGTGCACATTCCCGACCTCTAAGGTATGCATGTACCAAATTTGATAGCTGTATGTCAAATGACCTGGCCTGTAGAGCGCCAACACACACACACACACACACATTGAGCTTTATTATAAATATAGATATAGATATAGATTTGTAAGAAGAAGTTTTTAATGAAATCAATCTATTATAAAATATGCTGCACAAGCAAAGCAATAAGTGTACTCACAACGAAATATTAATGGAAGAAGAAGTCCTACTTCACAGTAAATGTTCCAAGCAAAGATATATATATTTTTTTCATTTTAATTATAATATTGTCAATTGCAAAAAGTTTGATTAAAAATGACATTTTAGAATTTCATCATAAGAAAACTATCATTGATTATGTATCGAATTAAATTTAAAAAATCTATTCGAATTAAACAACAATAATGTAAGAAAATGAACTAAAAATCAATAAAATGGTAATTCCTTGAATTTTAAGATAGTTTAGTATCAGAATGTGGATAGTTTTAGACAGTTAAGGCAATTTAGTTAAATTTTATTTATTTTGAGAGAATATTATATTTTAAAATATATATAAAAATAAGAAGCCTACTTAGTTTTAACTAGCTTTAAATTGATAGTAATCTTCAGTTTGTCTTAAAGATCGTGTGTACCAAATTCATGAAGATCAGATAAGAATTTTGAGGCTGCGTATAATACAAACGAAGAAATATTCATTTATATACCGAGTGAGAAATTTTGGGACTATCGATTTTACATCTATATAGAGGCAATACTGTCTGACTTTGCATTGTGTTTAAGAATCGCCTTAGCTGCTATTAAATTGTATATTTTTGAAGATTTAATGTTGTTAAGCAGAGAAGTTATATGTGACAATAATGGAAACTAACATTTAAAGCATATTTTCGTTTTTCTGTAGAATGTACCTGCAAAAGCAGTACATTTTAGGCAGAAAATATATTTTGCAGGAAGTTTTCTTTGCTTGATTTTATGACATGTTTAAGATTATAGATAAGTTCGTTATTCAAGTATATAAATGGAATATAATCTTACTCATTTTGTCAGGCAACTGATAAATTCAAATTGTTTTGTCACTTTATTTTTTTTTATTCTAAGAAACACTGATGATGTAAAATTTCGTTAAAGGATTGATACATTCAGTTAATATTCATTTATTTGCCATATTATAATTTTTACACGGCAAACAAACATAACATCTAAATTGTTTAAACATATTTTACAGATAATAATTATGTCAATTACATCGTGATTATTAAAACACACATATAAATGTGTATTTCTAATACCGATAAACATATAGTGCTATTAAATTGTTTATATTAGTTACATCTTTGGTATTGATACAGAAATACATTGAATCGCTACGATAAATTTCTACATGTTATGCTTAACGAACATGGTAGACATAAATGTTCGAAACAATCAGATAATTATAAGTAAAATAAGCATTTGTGAAATATTATTAAATTTGAAATACTGACCATTAAATTTAATCGTAGTATTTTCAACATCATATTGAACCAAAGAAAGACTACATGCAATACGCACATTTAGTGTAACATCAAATTATTTGTTTTAAAAGATAAAGTGAGCAAATTCTTTTTTTAAAATCATAGTTTATGAGAAAAATAGGATTGTGAAGTAAAAAAAAAAATAACTCATTTATATATCGCCACTCAGATTCTAATTACTAACAAGGTGTCTAAATTGGATTTGAAAGATTTCATTCTAAAGCAAAAACATTCTGATCTAATATTTAAAAATCATTTTAGCGTTTAAATATTTTACCATGTAAAGATAATGAAAATGTCAAGTATTAGAATCCCAAAGAAAATTCATTTTAATTAAAAGAATAACATTTGTATCAAATGATCGATCTTCATTAATTAGGTATTCAGTAAAGCAGCAATAACTTTTAAATTGGTTTAAATGAAATTGCTTTCATATGATGAAAATTTTAATTTATTTACTTAATTTCATGAGGTTAAAAACTTTTATTGCATTTTTATTCTAACTATAAAACTATATGAAACTGAAATTTTACTTTTATATAATTATGATGATTGAAGGGTAATTATCAAAAAAATCAATATAAGACAAATTATGATACGTTCTTTTTATAAACCCTGAATTTTATTGATTTTAATGTATTTAATATTTAACTCTTTTCTTGTCCTAATATTTTAGGAATATTGAAAAAAAAATTTACCGCAAAATGTTTCGTTCTAAATGGAAAAATCAAAGCAATTTTCGACTATAAAATCTCAGTCTCCAGTAATTTCTTTCTTTATATAGAAGAATTATTTTTTACATTTATATAGAAGAAATTACCCATTCTAAGCTAAGCCATTGTTATTATATTTCTGCAAATACAAATAATTTTCATTTCAGTTAACATTCGGTTTATGACTGTTTTGAGATAGAAATTATATAATCTCAATCAGTTATAATCACTTCTAATGTAAGCCATCACAGATATATTTCTCTAGATGTAAACAATTTTCCTTTTCGGTAGCAATAAGAAAATTTTAAAGTCTAGACTTTTCAACCTCAAGTAATTAATTATAATAATTTACATAAAATAATTATCATGCTAGATATTATACAAATTCATCATGGTTATTTTTAATTATTACCTTTAAGTTTAGAAAACGTAACTTTCTTTCGAAAATATAAAGGAAATTATTTCTGCTACAAAATAGATATTGTGGAAGACATCCTACATCCCTGTTGTGAGCACAACACATGTATTTGCTTTAGACATAGATATTTATATAAATATACAGATATACATTTATTATCGGTGCCACTCATAATTACCAAGTGAAAAATATTGGTAATGTTGAGATAATCCTTTGAATTTCATTTAATTTGGTCCTAAGTTGGAAAAGTGTAACATCTGAGTCACGTGGCCTTAAAAAGTTCTCATGACGATGTATTTATGTTATAGGAAGTAATTAGATTTTAATAATATTAAGTGTGATATAGTTTTTCATTGTACTAACGGAATACGACGATTCAGTTCAACAACACGAGTAAATTATGCAATGAGATTCTGAAAAGGTAGTAAAAATGAGCATTAATATTCAGTGAATCAATTAAAGAAATGGTAATTCTTGCATATGGATAAAACGTTATCTATAAATCAAGCATCAAATTATTTACTGATTAGTTTATAATGATTCTGAATTTCTACCTTTAAACTACCATGCAATTAATAAATTTTATATGCGAAAAGATATTTTTTGATATGCCAGTTTTTTTCATGCAATTATTGTGGTATTTAGGATTGTAAATGTTCATCGTTTCAAGTCTTATCAAAAGGCTTATGGTACAAAGCATTAATGAAGTAATTATTTAAGAATATTATTACATTCTATGATTTAGCATTTGGAGGATTTATTAGGAAAGTATAAAAAGTAATTAATAATTTTCTGCTTTTAAGTGAAATCCTTTAATTGAAAAGTGGAAAGTAATAGAAATATTTATTCAAAGAATTGCCCATGCAAATAACAAATAATATAGCACGGGCATCCTTTCCGATATGCGAATAATCAGCTCGTTGAAGGACTGCTATTATTTTGGTTCCCAATTTCTATCTATCCAAGTTTTATACAGAATTTAATAACATAAAAAATCAGAGTGATGTATTTATTTTATCTAATCGAATAATATTATGACAAAGCATGAATCAAAATTTAGTATGATTGATTAGAAAAGTAATAAAATATTAATGTTGTTCTGTTATTAGTCGAAATTTTTGTATTTAAATATTGGAAATAGAAAATGCAGTTGCTCAATGGCAAATTCAATCTCATAGAGATATAACATTGATGACATCTATCAAAGTGTTATCAACTATTTAAATCAAATTGGACAACTATAGCATTAAAAACTTGATGTTTAGTACATATTGAAGCTGAAAAAATCAGATCAGTTACTTCGTTTTCCATTTCTAGTTTTTAATCATCTATTAATTGCATATTAGAAACAGATATATCATTTAGATGTATGTATATCGGACTAATCTATTCTATAATGTCGATTTAAATTAGTATTTCATTTTTTAATCCACATCTAAACTTTATTTTAGATTAGGTGTTGCAATATTTTCTCCAATGTACTGAAAAGAAGTCATCATAAAGCTAAATGCATCAATCAAATCTGGTTCAAGATGAAGAGAGAATGTTATTTTAGTGAGTGACATTTTACTTTATCCAAAGGATACATTTTTTGAAAAGTCTTTATAGAGTTAGATCCATCTAGGAACTGTAACTAATTTTAAAGCAATAAAAGAAGATAAGTTTCGGTTTTGCCATAAACGTCAAAAATCAAATAGTTAACAAATGGCGATCAATAAAATAATAAATGATTAATTTCTGGTCTTAGGACAGAATATTGACTAAAGAATTTTACTGACCATATGTTGGAAAACACTTTTCAATGTATTAAGAAGAGAAACATAAAACAATAGCGATTTTAAAATCTGGGATATATTTTATTCCTTTCATTAAAATAATCTTCCCCCAGAAATGCTTCTTATTAGACAGCATTATTATAAAAAGAAACTTCTTTTCATTCAAGTGGCTATCAATGAATTATACACGAAGTCAGTTATATTTGTTTAATATATTATGAGTGGTACCGAAGTTCTATAAAACACTATTAATATATGTAACATTTAGAACAAACACACAATGAAATATATGATACAATGCAACTACAGTACTGGAAGTCGTGCATTAACATCATAAATGGGTAACTTCTGTTTAACTCTGTAACATTGAAGTCTGGAACAATAAATTATTACAGTAGTTAATGCAAACGGCTGAAGAAATTCTGTAAAAACTAACACTTATCAGTTTATTGTTTTAAAACGATAAAAAGAGAAAACTTATTAGTATATGTTTCTTTAAGCTTGAAATATTTGAAAATTATGTAGTTATTAAATTAGTGAGAAATTGTTTAAAAGTGTCTCTATCAGAAGTTTTGTCCTAATACAAGAGTAAAATCTTTGAATCATTTAAATGAACAAAAAATTTTATTACTTTTATTTCTTATGCGCACTTTTGAAAAAAACGCCGCATAAATCCTACACATTTTCAGAATATATATATATATATATATATGTGTGTGTGTGTGTGTGTGTGTAATATAAGAATACAAGGTAAAATTCTCCTGATTTTAAAACATGCTCTTAAAAAAAATCTTTAAAAGCGTAATTACTTTACTTAGCTTGTTTTTTTAAACAAAAAGAATTGTTAAACATTTTATTTCTTGTAGAAACATATTCTATTATTTAAAGTATTCATAAAATAAATTTCCAACCCTAAAAACTCGACGAATTAAATAATTTGTTAAGAACTTTTCCAAGAAATTAACTGCTTTATTTTAAACTTCCACAGAAAAAAACCCCTACATATTGTGTTAATTTTCTTGCATATTTTCATTTTCCTAGGAACAAATATCTTCTTACATTCATGGTAAATTTCAATACAAAGCTTGAATTATACGTAATTGTTTGGTTGTTGCATCGTCATATTTTACGAAAACTGGACAACAGCTTTCCATATAAATTTTTATAATTAAGTACAATAATGTGTTGTGAAAAGAAATGTAATTTTGGCGCGTTACTAAACGAATTAGGTATTGAACTTATCCGAGTCGCGCAATAATCAAACAATCCAATACGCTGCATTTATTCTGAATAGGAACAAATAGTCCCAAATGCGTTTAGTAATTTTTTCAATATAAATTTAATGTAATAACAAAATACGACTATAATTCCAATGCAAAAAAAAAATTAACATTCCTCCAGAATTTCAATGTTTCAGAGCTTCGCATTCAATAAGAAATTTCATTAACACTCTTTGTTCTCACACTTTGTTCTTCCTGATATTGTTCGCTGGACAAAGATTTGATGAAAGATTTTTTATGTTACATAGTTTTTATAAATATAACATGACAACAGCATGCTTTGTGAAACGTTGTTTAAGAATGTCAAGCCAGATGCAATCATTCAGTTGAGTGGTCATTGTGCTGTACGTTGTCTTTGTCAGAGTCACTACAGTCATCGTTCACGTTCAACAAATTGACATTTTGGAGATCTTGGAACTGACGTTCTGAGCTGTTCCATATTCCATAACTTAGGTAAAGTAAAGCTCCTGTGAAAAATAAATAAAAATATCATTCAAAAAGTAGTTTATATACCCTTCCGATTTGAAGAAATTTTATTGCGAAAAATTCAACTATACAATTTTTATGAACTTATTTATAGAATGCTTTAATAAGTATCACCATATCACCACAATATAAATTATTTCGATTTCACATTTTAATAAAAGCAGACGTGAAAATGAATTGTATATTCTGATAAATGTCAAAACTTTGTAACTATTCTGAATTAATCTTTCCGTCTCTACTAATAAAAAGGATAAATATGTGTCTGTTGGCGTTCTACAGGTTGGACAGTTTGACTTACAGCTACCAATTTTTCTAATAAAACTTTTTATCTGAATAATGGTAATTTTTTAAAAATATTTCTTTGCTTGGTTCAAACAAAAGCCTTCCACGGAAATTCAAACCGTTTTCATTGTTTAATAAAATAATCGTGTAATTTTCCTCCATTGTTAAAAGCTAAAGAAGATTCTGTTCAATATATATGTTTACTCTACAAAATAAAATAAAAAAAAGTGAAGTTACAGTATCGCAAAATTTAGAAGATATACGAAATGGATATTTACGATTTTAATAGTTCATGATGTTATGGTACTAACTGTCTTCATTAGAAAAGTGGAATGCACCATAAACAGAGCTTAACTACGACAAATAAAATAGCACAGTTTCAATGTCAAACACTTTGGCGGAATCATGAACATGGTGCTCTGAAAAATGATTTATCTGAAATCAAATGAAATCGATACTTTCGGCGAACCAGCTGGTTATTTGAGGGAGTTAGTAGGAAATAACTCCATTTATTGTTCTTTTACGTAATTTAGAATATGTTTCATTTAAAACATCAATTGATATACACCATACACAATTTCACTGTTTTCTTAAATATATTTTTAATGAACTAATTGGTTATCTTTCATAAATAAAGGAAGAAATGTATAAAACGATAGGTAAAAAAGGCAAATAAGCTTTTAATTACTTTTCTTTTATTGCCAAATGGAGAATGCAATTAAAGTAACATCAAATTGTTGCTGGTACTATTTCTAAATAAGATTGTGATAATTGCAATTATTTACGAATTATTGAATTTCAGGTAGATGACTATGTTAAAAAGACAATTTTTACCGAAACTAGGATTTTTTTACTAACTAGAATCTCCATGTTTGAACAAGATTCTCTATAAAACCGTTAGAATTTTATTTCTAAGTCTACTTTGGGTAAGTTAAGCTGATTTTATATTTGCATTTACTTACGTTTTATTGTTATTTTACATATTTAGATGATATTTTTTAAACATAAAATGATAGAATTTTCTTACGAAAATCTCCATAAATTAAAATCTAATCATATTTTTTGTTCAAATAGTTTCTCAATATGTTCTGAAATTTTTGAACTGGAGATTGATTAATCTATTTATTTAAAAATATTTTATGGTTCTTTTAGTGTTCCACAATGTGAAAAATAAAAATTGAAAAGTCCATGTTAGCAATATTTAGAGTTAGAGAATTCTGTATCAGTCGAAAGCCAATATTTAAAGAATGGGCAGAAATAAAGCTTATTTTTTAGTTCAGGAACTAGATATTATGTTTATCTGCGAAATTTTAAGCAAATCATTTGATAAACCTCTAAATTAGATTATTTTTTCTTTATATCTCCTTGTAGTAAAAAAAAGCACTTAACTGGTATAATTTGGTTTCATAGATGGTGTTTTAATCTTCTTTTATGCAAATATTCAAAAATACTACAATTTTTTAACGTTTTTCAAAAAAATTATCCGGAACATATTCACATATCTACGAAAACCTGTATAAAAAAGAGATAAAAAATATATAGACTTACCAACAAGAGACCATATGAAGAACAGAAGCCATGCTGTGTATGGAAGCCCTACTACAAGATGCACGTTCATCCAAATGGCGCATAATGGAAGAAAGGGAACACATGGTACTCTGTTGTTAATTCGTGGCTTGTGCCTCGGTTGCCGACAAATTGCAGCAGAAAAGCAGACAATCACAAGAAATAGGACACAGGCCATAAGTTCTGTCCACCATTTATTTTTCGGCATCAGCCTAGGCACGTGAAGTGTCATCACTCCCATCAGTAGCATGACAAGCACAGCAGCCCCTATGAGGCCAGCCACTGTGGCTGCTGATCGGTGGCTGGGCTCCTGCTTGGTCCAATGTGGTGACAGTTCAGACAGACATGTTACGTAGGATTCATCGACGAAGTCCACAGATAAGGATCTTGAATGCATGGATCCATATCCAGGTTTGGAACGGATAGTGTCCTGGACGAGCTCTTTCTCGTTGAGGTCCATATGCTGTTCTTGTAAACTCTTCGTTGTATCGATTGCAGATTCTTCTTCTGATAATTCCAGCATATTTAATGGCGACACCAATTGGGTTTCGACACCATATCTCGCACAGAGGACACAAACAGCTACCGCAATGCAGGCAGCTAATGTGCCCATTCCCAAGACATGGATCAGGGTCTTGATGTCACATAATAAAGATAGTGGACATGACAGGGAGAGGGCAGCCATTAAAGAATGGCATTGTGTCCTCGAAAAAAATTTAAATATTAGACCGTCATTTGCCAAGGACTGGATAAGTTTGATGAGTGACAATAAAGATGCTGTTGTTGCAGATGTGAGGCCTGCTATTGCTCCAAAGGTTACAAAGTATTTCATGCCCGCTACTTGCCGCAGATCAAAAGCCTGTAGAAGTGATGCTTGGGCCTCCAACATGGAAAACGGGACTAAAAGAGTAAGGACAATGGATATGGAGAAGGCGGCAAGTAAGCCCACAATGAAGACAGTGCTGACAACTGTTGGAAATGTATGGGATCGATGAGGAACACCTCTGGTGAAAATGGCTATCACATCGTATCCAACGAAAGCAAAATAACATAGGGAAGCAGCTGAAAATATCTAGAAAGATAAGAAAAGTTTCAAATATTTTTCATCTAACAGAGATCAATCATATAAGAAAATTTTACACAGTTTGTTTTTTTTATAAAGTATGTTAGTATCAGCGTAAACTGGTATTAACTAAAAGGTTAATAGTTTCTTCATTAAATTAAAACTATAATAAAAAATATTTACGTGATTTATACTAAAGAAAGAGTTCTATAAAATTAATTACATTTCAAACCTTAAGCTCATTAAATTGATCATCAATTCATAATGGCCATTATTTCTTTATATAGTCAGCATTACTTACCTAACCATATCATATTTGATATACTTTATTATGTTTCCAGTTGCATTCACCAGTTTATAAACTTATTTAGAGAAAAATAATTTCAAAAATTTTAAATGCAAACGAAAAAGCATATTAAAAGTATACTATATTTGATATACTTTTTTGATGTTGCTACTGATAAATTGATGAAAGTTTTTAAAATCAACTTATTTTTAATAAATTAATTTCAAAAATATTAAATGTAAAAAGAAATTTCAGTAAAAACCGTTAATCATTATAAAGTATTCAATATTATGAATTAAATTTCTTTCATTAGAAAAATAAACGATATATAGCATTTTGAATGCAATCGGTATTTAAAATAATTACATCATAAAAAGTACCGTTTACATTTAATGTATTAAAATAGTTGTCTAAATATCAAACGGGTCTAAATGTAGAAATATGGTAGAAGATCATCATCAAATTTTACTTTAAACTGCGTAAAACTGCAAGGAAACTTCCATTAACCATTTCACCCATTTTAGAATAGTTTAAAGCCTCCGAGAGAAGCACGAAAATGGCTGATTTCCCTCACAATGGTTAATAACATTGAAAATGAGCCTCTAAATTTAGGTCGCCAATTGAAGATTCGGACACGCACCAACGCATTCAACTTTGATAAGAAAGTAGGTGTGTAAATTGCGAAGCAGGACTTAGAGAAAAAACCTTTGATCCACATTCGTTCTACGCTATTTATTAGTTGAGCAAAAACAACTGAAAGGGAATTTGTACGATGGAGTCATCGACAGTGTTGCTCCTGCTTTCCGCCATTTGAAAGTAACGAGAAACGAGTCTTGTTTTCGTGAATTATACCTTGAAAGTAGGCGACTACGCTCCGAATGTTGGTTTTGACCTCTGCAGAATTCGGTTTGGAAATTCCAAAGTAATGTTCGTTGCTTTCTTCGATTGCGAAGTCCTAATTCATCATGTAGTTGTGCCTACTGGCAAATTTGTCACAGAACCGTTTTGCGAAAGAAGTTATTTCCCTAGTGAGGCATCATTTACAACAGAATGGGAATTGGCTTTGTTTCCATGACAATGCCTGGTCCTACAGTGCGTTATCACTGAGGCAGCGTTTAGCCAACATCATCTTCCATCCCTCTGACATTACAATCTGCAGACATTTTCTTGTTCCTTAAAGGAAACATTTAACCCTTAATGGGAAGGTGAAATTTTAGGACTTAACTGGGGAGGTGCGGTCTACGAGACCGCATTTCATTTACACTCAAATTAAATTTTCAAATTAATGTATTAGTATGAAAAACTGCAAATATATTTTGCAGATATTTTTCTTGATATATAGATATGTTTTATAAATTTTTCAAAATATATTATCGTTGAAAAAATTAAATGCGTTGGAACATACATTTTCTTCTCAAATTACATGTTACAATAAATAATATTCTTGAAAAAACATATTACTTTTTAAATCATATTTATTTTTACATTATATGAAGGCATATAGAAGACAAGATAATGTAAAATTCAACAATTATATGAAAAATAAAATTTACAATGGGTAAAATTGGCACTTTTTTATCAGCTTGTGTGACTTTCACAGCACGGTTTTCAAAGACATTTTAAACATACAATTTAAGAACTAATATAAAAATCAACTTATAAATTCTGTATATATATCTCTTGGTAAATTAATATATTTTATAATTTTTTCAAAATATATTATGACTAGAAAAATGAATTATGTCTGAACATACATATAAGTATCAGTTGAATGCGAACTTTCATCCCAAAACACTTATGTGCAATTATCCTTATCACTAAAATCACTTTCTGCTTCATTTAAAAGTGTCTGGAGCACTGCTTCATAATAGGATCAGTAAATTGGATGATATTTCGGGGCCCAAGTTTCAGCGCCATCTGCTAAGCCTTAGTTATTTCTTAGTTACTTCAGTTATTTCTTAGAGACCGCGCTCAAAGAAATAACTGAATTATTTTAAAAAGCATTAGCTGAAATCGGTTGAAAAGTGCACGTGTATTGAAGATCACAAAACAGGAAGCTACAGGGTCAAACCATTCAATTGAGCTAAAAATAAAATAGGGGTGACTGAAAATCCATCGCTAGCAGTTTCACAGACCGCACATCCCGAGTTAAAGGTTAATGACGAAAATAAGATCTCAGAATTTCGAAGACATGTAGTAGACCATGACTTCAGAATTAAAATCATTCCGGAAGAGGAGGTAAAAATATGTTTCTAAAAATAGGCAGATAGGGACAGAAAACCATTGCGCTCATGGTTCTTACCACGGAAGTCTAGCATATGGTACATAACCCATAAAATATTTTCGGGGGTTATTAAATCCCTTTTGGAAACTAATTATGATACATCCTGTAATTTTTATAATATAATATTCCTGTTATTTACAACCTGTAATAGGCAATAATATCTAGATTTAAGTTCAATTGAAAGACTTGTCTCAAAGTTTTTAGGTTTCAATATTTCTTTATTTTAAAAAGCAAATACAAAAGTCAGAAATAAAAACAAAAGTGAAAACAAACAGAAAATGCATCCATTGCTTTTCAAACCTAAGCATAAAACAGTGTCAGAGCCTAATTGAGTCGTTCAATTAATTAGAACGAATTTCCTATCTTGTCAATCAATAAGATTTCGAATGGGCCAATTAGTTATAGAATTTATGTAGCAAAGAGGTGACAGGCCATGTCTTAAAATTGTTGAGAGACGAAATCGCTACTAAAGGAGCTGATCCATCACATCTGCCTGAAAAGTAAACCGTAAGCTTGATAGAATGCATCGGCTCAATTGAAGAAAAAAAAGATTTCAAATTTTTGAGATAATAGTATTAAATGTGCTATATTTTCTAACTACATATCAAGGAGTAAAAAATGAATTTCTGTGAAAATTCTAATGTGAGTTAAACGGTTATTGAATTATCATATGTGTGTAAAATATTTGTTTTAATTATAAATAATAATTTACTCATTCATATGCGTATTTATATGCCAAACCAGACTAGCATTTTTTTTCATCAGTCTTGCCTACCGAATAATTTGTGAGTATAATTGAACAATTAAAATCCTGGATTGAGTTGAGGAAAAAGTATTTATTTATCATTACTGAGACACAAGGTATGGATATACAATTAACTGAAACAAGTGTATGCTTTAAAAAGCTATAACTTTAGTTTGAAAAAAAATTCTGGAAGATATACTAATATCATATTAATTGGAAAAATTATAACCCCCCCTTTTTTTCGAATTTTATTCTTACGTCTAGCAGGACAAAATGGAATATTTTGGAATACTTTCAAAATTTCAAAGATTTTTTGAATGCTCAAAAATATCGCAAATCCCATCCTTTACTTTTAACGTTATATTTTGAATTTACATTGTTGAACAAAATTCTGCATAAATTTGAATTTTGTTGAATAAAGAGGCTTTTGTTAAAGGAAAAAAAAGTGAAAATGCATTAAAAATCATGGATTAGATTTTAATGCATACAAATAACTTTCCTGTTTAGTGGGAGTAGAGGTTCATCTTTGAAAATTTTACGTTGTTTTTACATCGGAATTGTGAAGTTTTTGTAAGATCAAAGAAGATTTTCTTCAGTATAAGTACCGATACTTAAACTTTGAAATTAATGCAAAAGCTTTCTTCCTGTTCATGCACAGAATTATTTTAAATCTGAATGAATATGGACAAATTTCTAATGGAATATCGATCTAGCTTTTAAGTTGGTTTTTTTTCTATTACTTTAAGAGTAATTTTGCATTTTTTTCTTTAAAATTTAGTTTAATTGCATTCATACCTGCACGCTCATTTACATTATCTATGTTTTATTAATTAAAAGCGAAAATGACAAAAAAATTACTTTCGAGAAAAACGTGGTATCTGCCAAAAGTTTCAAAATATTATATAAAATATTTTAAAGAACATCACATTTTAATGTGTATGTACACACTTGAAACTTCGAAAATCGTTCAAAATATCGAATATTTTTTTTATTGCTTAATAATGTTCTCTGATCCTTTAGCTTTCAAACGATACCAAGATGTTGCCAATATTCCAAATATTTCTCGAGTTATAAATATTTTTCTTGAATTACTTTCATTGAAAACTCTAGTTACGGTGTTTTTAAAACTCATTTTATGAAGAATGATATTTTCCCACTATGTTGCTTCATTCAAACAATCATAACCCAACAATAAATTAACTAAATACAGTTATTTATGTATCAAAACAATCTGTATGAAATAGCGGATGTTTTGTGCCTCAATCAAAGTAATATTTATAGAAATAAATTTTTAGTAGCTGTTTAAAAGTTAAAATTACAGAAAAAATCTCGCTTTTTCTATTCATCGTTGACGAAAAAATTGTAAAAAAATAACTATCTATTTTTATAACTTGATTGAGGCAGACAACATGAAGACTAATATTAGGCATCATTTCCAACTAGAATTATGTGTCTGTACAAATTAGAATTTAAGATATGTTTCAAAAAATAGGCTAATTAGCTCATTAAATATTATTTAATTAATTAATAATTAGTGTAATATGGTTTTTTCTTACTGAAATGAGTTTAAACATATATTAATAACCTACTGTGAAAAAAATTGGATTTTTAAAGTTAAAATTTAAAAAAATCTTCAAGTGTGTACGTACACCTTAATCAGAACAAAATGTAATCTTAAAAAAAATGTTCAAAACGGTACTTGTTTATTTTTATGATTTAAGGGTTTTATCACCAAGCAAGGTGATATATTGCCAAAATATATAAGAGATCTTGGCATAGTCTGGATACCGCCAAGTAAAACCGGTAGCCTTAAAAATAAATTATTACATATAAAATTATTTCTTTATAAATATTCAACAGTTAAAAGTGAGTTATTCAAAACCAGTTACCCTACACAATGGCAAAGATTAACTAGTTTTTTCTATGAATTTAACATGAAATTTAATTCAAATTTAAATAACAATAATAATGGTTTTGTTTATTTAAAATCTAAAAATCCAGAATTGAAATTTCCCTTACATAAAGTAATCCTCAAAATCTGCTGCCAATTAATGTTTAAATAAGAATTCTTTGAGAAAAGTTTAGTATAAAAAGTAATAGTAAATTAGGTATATACATAAAATAAACAGCTAATATAAATTTATTATTTCAATGCAAGCAAAACTTTCTGACATCAATTTATTATAGTACTGCACTTAATAAGAAATTCGAAGCTCAACTTATGCAAAGTTCTGAGAGTTTAAACCAACTAGTTCTTTTAAAGAAACATGGAGTGAATTTTAAGAGGAAACATTGGAACTATTAAGCTTCTTAAACTTAATTAATCTCAGCGATGCGCTCAAAAACTCTTCGATCTAAATAATAGGTAACTCAGCCCAATTTAAAAGAAGATAAATTATAACTATCGCCGTGATGGTTGGATGCCATGAAATTGTAGGATGATATTCCTCTTCTGTCGGCAATGAATACAATTTGCATGCATTAAAATGTAATCAGAAAATTCTTTCGTGCATACTTCTTTTATTTTAAATTTATTTATTTTTGCAAAATCCACTTTCTTCCTAAAATCACTTGAGTAGATAATAAGGACTGCGTTCAAAGGCATAGTGAGGGAGAACGCTTTTTCAAAAGTAAAGAATTGATTGTCAGATATAGTTTATGAGTGGAAAAAAATGCCAGATTTAATAAGGGATTCAGACATTTCTAAGAAAAACTGCGTAGTTTTTTTTTTTTTTTTTTTTAACTAAATATGGTTTTATTTCTGCGAGACTTTCAGGATAAAGAACATTTTACTGGGGAATTGCTACTTTAATCGAATTTGGAAGATACAATGCTCCATCATTTTTCCATAGTAATATTGGTATATTAAAATTAAGTTAGAAAAGAATGCATTTATGATGTTTCAGTTATTTGCAACAATATAAATAGTTTTTTTACTTTTACAGCTTCAGTTACTTATTGTTTAAAGCTTTTGGTAGTACAATATAAACAAGCACAATGTGCATTTTCAATTGAAATTATTCAGAAATGTTTAGTTTTTTTTTTCAATTAAAAGTTTCATTTCTATTTGAGATAAATATTTTTACTGAATGAGCTGAATTTTTTATAAGTAAATATTTTCCGAAAATAAAATATGCCATTGTATTTTCAAACTTTAAAATGTTCGATAATATTTTATTTAAATCATTGATAACATACATGAATTTAATTACTTATAATATAAAGAAATGAATATTTTAAAATATTTTCTAGAAAAGTATTAAAAATTCAGACTAATCAATCAAATCTACACATTATTTAACATTACCACTAATGTAAGTTTTAATACTCCTTTTTATTTAAGGTGTACGTACACACTTGAAGATTTTGTTTAAAATTTTGATGTTAAAAATCCAGTTTTTTCACAGTAGGTTATTAATATATGTTTAAACTCATTTCAGTGAGCAAAAAACCATATTACACTAATTATTAATTATTTAAATAATATTTAATGAGCTAATTAGCCTATTTTTTGAAACATGATATCTTAAATTCTAATTTGTACAGACACACAATTATAGTTGGAAATGATGCCTAATATTAGTCTTCATGTTGTATGCCTCAATCAAGTTATAAAAATTCATAGTTTTTTTTTACAATTTTTTCATCAACGATGAATAGAAAAAGCGAGATTTTTTCTGTAATTTTAACATTTAAACAGCTATAAAAAATTTATTTCTATCAACATAACTTTGATTGAGGCACAAAACATCCACTATTTCATACAGATTATTTTGATATATAAATAAATATATTTGGTTTATTTCTTGTTGAGTTATGATTGTTTGAATGAAGCAACATAGTGGAAAAATATCATTCTTCATAAAATGAGTTTTAAAAACACCGTAACTAGAGTTTTAAATGAAAGCACCTCAAGAAAAATAATTATAACTTGAGAAATATTTGGAATATTGGCAACATCTTGATATCGTTTGAAAGCTAAAGAATCAGAGAACATTATTAAGCAATAAAAAAAAATAATCGATATTTTGAACGATTTTCGAAGTTTCAAGTGTGTACATACACCTTAAAGTAATGGGCTTCAATATAATTATATAAATTGATTATAATGTATAACCGCAGTGTGGAATTATTCCCCCCCCCTTCCTGTTTCTTTCTTTTTTTTTTTACAAATGACCATTTTTATTTTACAACACCAACCAATATGCTTTAAGGTACAAAACTACCCAGTAGCTTCGAGTTTGGGCAATATGTATATATTGCTCAATATTTTTAAGCTTTCTAAAATTTATAAAAGTTTGAATCCTAACTGTTTCTACATTCATCCTTTGGTAAGCTACTTTATTTTTTTATTATTTACATAATGAATTTTTAATAGTATTAAATGTTTTTAAATGATATTTTCTAAAAACACTTCTTAGGAAAAATCTTAATTAAATTGAAATGCATATTTGTATACCAATTTGGTATGATTTCTGTATATTTTGCAGTTTTCTAGCGACAATATAATTTTTTCATTCAAAAAATGTTTACAGATATTTTAAAAGGAAATGATGAGCTCAAGTTATTTATCACCTAAATAAATACAGATTAATCTCTTTCATTAAATATCTTATTCAATAAGATATTTAATGAAAGGACTTTGTTGATATATAATATTGTGTATATCAGATTAGTAGTATCAAAATTTCTATAAAGATGATTGAAACCCAATTAAATGAACTACACTGTATCGTTATTAGATGATTGAAGTTCATATCATTCAAAGAGAAAATTCTAAAATAAAGAAAAGAATTTCATTGCTGATTGTTTGACTACTACGACATATTTTATAAAGAGAAAAACTATCGGTTTAAATTGCTAAAAAAATACAAAAAAAAATTCAATGAAATCTACGATAGCAAATTTCAAGTTATCATGTGAGAATATTGTTATTTTTAAGTCATTATTTGTCTTAATTAATTTAAGTCATTAACCAGTTTAAACCGGTTTGAAACAATCACGAGACTTCTCTATCGATCTCTCTCTCTGTATGTGTATGTATATAATATAATGATAATTTTTTTTAAACTTTCATTTTCAATTTTTCTAGCTGGCAAACAAAGTTTTGGAGCTCGAAACATTTTGGGATGAAATAACAGCTATGATATCACAGCTCTTTGTCAACTTTTTAAAAACGCATCTGCAATCAAAGAAGCGTACGTAATAATAAAGAAATACTGGTAAAAGCAGGTAAACCTTTTTGAATCGCATCTGATTTCAAAGAAGCATATATAATAATAATGCAATACTGGTAAAAGCAGGTAAAAAAATATATACGATTAAAAGATGATAATGAAAATTGCCATTTATGCTTTATTCATTGCCTACGCGATTTCGAACTTCAAAAAACCCTAACCAGCATCATGTTCTCACATGATAACAAGATTGCTTCATTTTTGAAGAGGATAGACGATAAACCAAAATCTAACTTAAGTAATAATAACAACGAGTAATTATGAAAATTCATTATCTACAATTGAAAAAGCCATAGCATAAACGCATTGCCATATTCATTTTGTGATCGCAAATATAGTATCTGGATGGATATAAAGTAACTCTCAATTTGATTTAATAGCACGGTACTGGAATGATGATCAAATTGTAAATATTTTTAAAAATATTAAATTATTTTAATAAATTATTTTCAGGGATAAAATGTTAATACAATTAAAGCAAAGACTGACAATTGAATGTTTTGGCTCGAATTTATAAAAACCAGAAATTCTTACCCCAGTAACGCCACCTGGGAAGAATCCCAGTCCAGCTATCCAATTCTCCGAGTCCATGTTAAATATACCAATCACTACTGTTCCAGATATCACTAGGAGGTTAATCACAACAAATACATTGTTTAGTGAGCACAACGCCTGCAAGAAAGGAAACAATTAGTAGAATAAATCAATCCATTATATAAAATTTCCTTTTTCAATAGATGTAACATTTTTAGTAAAATGGTATTGTTCGTCAAATCTATATAAGAAAACGTATTTTAGTAGATGTGTAGCCGAAAAGAAAAAAAATTCTGAAATTTTAACTTCCATTTATTTCATCAGGGATGCATAATTTGTACAGGCAAAAAACGATAAGCGATGTCAGTATACAATGAGATACAAAAGCACAAAAGAGGTAGAAACTTTTTCCTTCAGTGATTTAAAAATGAGATTTTGATAGGTGCCATGTATGGATATTGGAAAGGGAATCTTGGGTAACCTTAAAAGAATGTTGTAAGCATTAGGGATTTGTATCCCTTCACTTAGAGTGTGAGAACATGCTGAATTCAGCAGTTTTATAGAGTGTGTGTAGAATTAATTAAATAAAAACCTCGAAGTGGATTAGGAAATAAGGGAACATTTTAGAATGGGGTCAATACGGGCTAAATTAAGATAAAAATTAGGAAATTAATTAGGATTTAAATTAGATTAAGAGTATATATATATAATATTTGCGAATCATGTCGACTAAATAATATGTAACATTATTTTGGTTGAAGTAGAATGCAGGTTCGAAGCAGTGAAAAGACTTGGTATTTTTAATTTCGTTTTATTCTCTCTACGAGACAGCCATAATTTTTTTACAAGAAAACGCAGGCGGCACAAAAGCAGAAGGCAGAAAGGGATGAACCAAATGATCATTAGTCTTATATAACATATCATTAGTCTTATATAACATAGGATTTCCAGCCACGCGCTGCCAATTCAATACACGTGGTGACTTTTGACATCTTTTCAAGGGCACCGAAGTATCACTTTCATTTGATACGTAGTACTGATGGCGCATTATTTTTACAAAGGGATTAATTAAACCGAAAGTGGAATTGCATTGGATCACGAAATAAAAGAATATTTTTAGAATGAAGTTACTATGGGCTTAATTAAGATAAAATCTTGGAAATTAATTAAATTGAAATTAGAATTAAAATATCATTACATATATATGAAGATGAATGTTTGATAGTATACCTTTTATAGAAATCAACAGTTTTGTATAAAAGGGCCCATGACAAGGGTAGAGTAACTACCAATTATTAAGGTTCTTGTATCTTTTTGTGAGATACCAAAAGTATCTCACAAAAATAAGTTTCAAGCAATCCAAAAATTTGAAATTTTTGTTATTGATTACTAAGATTCTTCAACCCTGTTTTCCTTCCCTCCGCAATCCCAATGTGATTTCGAATCATACATGCCTTCAAGTTAATGGGTTTCTTGATGGATTGATTCCCTTCAATATCTAAACATTGATTCAATTTTTTAAGTCTTGCAGTTAACTTAGCAGTTTCATGATTTTTTTTCTTTCAAATTGACAGACTCGAGTATGTTTTCGCACTTTTTCTTCGTCTAACGTCGCTGGATGCCCCACAACTAATTAATTAAACAATGCAGGCTCAATACATATATTGGTTAGGCATTCAGATGATTAAGCAATTAATTAAAGTTTCATTTCTCCTTTCTTGTCCTCATTTCACCTCCAACTGCAATATAAATACCTACTATGTAAGTAATAGTAATTTTCATTAAATATTTCAAACAATACTGACAAAACAAACCCAAAATATTATGGATTATATGTTAAACTATCTACCAATCACGTAGCGAATAAAGCTCATTTCTTTATAAAATAGAGATATAATTATATTTCTATACAATTCTTTTTGATATTAAAATTTAATTTGATACGTATTAAGGAAAAATGTTTCTATTTTCATGATTAAATTGAAATTCCATTGTTCCATCAAATTTTTCAGTTGTTTCTTTTTTTTTCAACAATAAAATTTGCTTGCATTATCTCCAAATTAGGATTTTCGTTCTCTTTATTATTTCATAGAGGAATAATATTGAGCTCTTTGCTTCACAGGCGCAGAAATTTGTACTAAACTTATTTCATTTAATTCTTATGTTACATTCTAATGCTATATTAATGTTAAATTTTAAATAAAAGCCCTCTATAAAATAGATCAATAGTTAGAGGAGTTAATATTCAGGATAAGAGAAGCTAGATTTAAAAGTTCAATATTAAGGAACTTAAAGAAGTAATGCGAAATTCTGATGCCATCAAGATAATGTATATGATTTCTAGATTTTGTTTTCGAAATCCGTAATATTATTCAATAAAGGAGTAATTATAATTGATATTGTGTTACTAGATAGTTGGCAATAAATTAAATTCTGCATACTTTACTTCATAGAGTTCTTTTTTCCATCGAAATGCAGGATTTATTTAGGAAATTTATAATTATTTTAAATATTATTTATTCATATATTTCGTATCAGCTTATAAGGAATTGCGTAGTTAATGTTCGAAGATATAACTCCGTCCAGTATTGTTTAAATGGATTTATGAATTACCCTTGAGGTCTACTTACTTTAAATGATATGATGAAAACAATGCAAGCTAAGAGCATGACAGCCACTGATGGAAGATCCAGGAAGGTGTCAAGACCTCTAATGCTCAGATGGCCGAGATGTTGCTGCAATAAGTGTGAAAGCTTTCTATCCAGTACGACGTCCAAGTACTGGCTGCAAGCCTTCGCCGCCAGGGCTGTACCTACACTGTACTCCAGTATCATCCCCCAACCAACGAAGAAAGCGAAAACTTCACCAACTGTAGCATAGACGTAGGAGTACGCAGAACCACCTTTAGGGAATCTTGTCACAACTTCCGAATAGCAAAGGCCTACAGTAAAAAAAAAAAATGAAGAATTTGATAATATAAAAATTACAAACTAAGGTATAGCTCTTAACTCAACCCTAACCCTATTCCAAGTTTGATTAGTTAGGATCACCAAACATCCATTCAGCATCCTTCAGGCAGACTAACTTCACAAAAATCAATATTGGAGATTGGTAACAATACATGTGTACTTGTATTTCTCATTTATATGTCTCTCATCTATTTTTTGATGATAATTCTCAATAAGATTCTTAGTTTATATACTTACATTACAACTGTAGTTTGATAAATTTTGTGAAATATATGAATAAATATTCTATACAAAGTATTAAGGAGTATTTGCTCCATGATTTCTTGAAAACTATCACTGGAAATACCTTTTAATCCTCTTGTAAGCAATCCATATTTATTCAAAAATTGTTGGCATATTCTTTTAAACAACTATGTTTATTAAGGTAGAATAGAACGTGGCCACTTAGTAGACATAACAAATACTAAAAAAATGATTAATATATTGCTCCACAGTGAGTAATAACTCTCAAGGTCCGGCAGTTATCCCATTAGTATGATGACCGTATTCTGTATTACCGTAAGACAGTTATAATGTTAACTGTTAAGACTGTTAAGTTACTGTAAGACAGTTTATAATGGGATTTCATGAAAGATTCGTTTTTATTAATGTGTACAAATTGTTTAAGTGCACAAAGAATGTTTGCATTTTATTTAAATTTTAAGACATATATTATTAAAAGATACAAAATGGTAATGAAGGGCATTTTTTTGTTTTGCTTATATTTTAAGGTTTATAGTGGTGAAAAGCAGAAATTCATGGCATGAAGAAAAACATGATATATATATGGGAAATGGTAAAATCTAGAACTAGTCTAAAAGTTTATACTTTAGTAAACATGTTGTATCATCATCATTCCACCAATAATCAGTAACATTTCTTTATTTAAGAACATGTATCTCAGTTTACTTATTATGTAGTTATCGTCTTTGAAATTTAGATTAGACATGAAATTTAGATGCAACAAATCTTAAGTATTTATTAGAGATCTTAAAACTGCACTTAAATAGCTAATTCTGTCATACATGTTATTGCAGAGTTACGAAGTAATCAAATATGAGAAGATTTTATTATAAGGAAAGCTATCTTATTAGAAATATGTTGAACGATATACATAATATTCTAAAATTAATACCTCCAAAACGTGACATGAAAGTAATAAACTTTGAAATTAATTCATTATTTATCATTCGTCAGATAATATTTCTATAATTATTATGGGGAAGAGTAACTATTTACTTTATTTCATTCATATATTTTACAATCTTAGTGAACTCCAACCAAATTTATTAGCGCAATCTGAATTAAATCGAATATCGACTGCTCATTTATTCGGATGTTATGTTCGTAAATTTTCAAGTGATTATATTAATTTCTCAGTTTATTATTTAAGTAGTGAATCAAATCGTTTCCAATAATGGTCAGACGACAAGTACAACAACTCAGCTTAACCTCTTAAACGTCCACAATAATGGTGAGAGAATATTTAATTTCCCTCTTGAATCCAGTTATAATATAATGCTTGAACTTTGATGATGATGAACTTTGATGTTCTAAACTTGCACCCTCGCAGATCTTGAATCCAAAAGTTTGTCATCAGGCCATCGTGGAAATTTTATAATATAGAGTGGACATTTCAAAGGTTTAAAAGAAAGCGCTAATGGCAAATATTTGTTTAAATCAAATTTTCTATCAAAGATACTGTGATATCGAAATACAGGGTGGTAAAAAAAATCTTCCTCTATATATGAAACCCTAGTGGCCTGTCCGCTCAACCAATCGAACCAAAATTTCAGACATGGTTGTTTGAAGGTATGCGCTGGAGATTGTGATGATTCTAAACAAAAAAAAAAAAAAAAACTGCAAAGTTACTAGAGATGACTCTGTCACCAAAGTGTTGTTGCAGCGCTGGTCGAACACACTGGGCGACGTGTGGAGGAGCCCCCTCTTGCATCCATTCAATGTCCCTAATGACATTTCGTTGTTGCAATTCAGGAATAATGGAATTCTGCAACTGTGTCAGAATTGCAAGATGCGATACGTTGCAATGCAATGCGTTGTCACCTGCGAAGATGAACACGTGGAAAATCTGTAATTATAACTTGCCATTCCAATAAAAACTTTTTTTTCTCTTTCCTCTCTGTGTTGTCATTATTCCTTTATACTGCTCTTCTTTGCTTTACGGCGGCAATTTTCGTCACACGCTAATCGTTCCAACGCCATTTGTGGTTTTTCAATACGCTAATCAATTTGCGCAAGCAAAAAGTGGGTGTTGTCATTCGAAAATTTCAAAATTCTCTCACTGTAACCGTAACCGTGAGTTCTGCGTTGTTTAGAATCATCACAATCTCCAGCGCATACCTTCAAACAACCATGTCTCAAATTTTGGTTCGATTGGTTGAGTGGATAGGCCGCTAGGGTTTCATATATAGGGGAAGTTTTTTTTGACCACCCTGTATATACTCGGCAACTAATTCACTTTATTCCTGGGGGTTAGTTGATTGGAAATGTATTTTCTGTAAAGTTCCGTGGATACATGTAGTAGCTAACATTACAATCAACACGTGATACGGGTAAGTAATGGATATCAACCATTTCCAAATATCACTAATTATCTTGTACTTTAATTTCACAACTTTAAATTCAATATCGATCTTTGCATCTGATATTATTTAAGTGTATCATTTTATTAGCTGTTAGCAAACACAATAGACACAAGCCAAACTATCTACAGAATAATTGCTCACTGTGGTTCAACTTCAAATTAGATAATCGTAATTCCATATCTAGTTATAACAAAGAACTGTTGCATAATGTAAAATAATATGTCTAAGGTAAAACACATAGTCATTGTTGTTCAGCAGGAATTCCATTTAGATATCAACTTAGGAATTAATTCATATCAGTGACTGATGCTATAAATTATAAAGAATTTTTTTAACAGAAGCATATATTTAGAACTGGTAAGTTTAATAAAAAATATCATCTTATACGTTTCATTGTAATTAATAAATTTCTTGATAGGATGAATTAAATTGTTTATTTCCTATTGGTTCCTATTAGTATGTTCCATAATATTACCTAATGTTGTGTGATATTATGCTATACATGATTCAACAACATTCGAATATTTTTTAATATCATTCAATATTCTACATTTACTATTAAGGTTCTTATATATAGCAATTGCAGTTTATGACTTTTTAAAATATTTTAAGGAAGGAAATTTGTGTAATAAGAAAGTTAAGTAACAAAGGGCTTATTAGCTTTATTTTCTTGATTAATATACTACTGTTTCAAAATATCGTTAAAGACAATTTTTATTTAATAAATTATTATTATTTAAAGGACAACGATAAAGAAGCATTTCTAGAAAATTCGAATATTCATTTTCTGAAAACAGTAAGGTAAACTCAGTTCCTTCCTAAAATTTAAGGTACAGTTCTAGGAATGGGTACCATTTGGCGATTTTCTGCCAAATTTTTCTCGCCAAGCCCCACGGACGCTGTAATCTTCAGAATTAATTTTATTTCTCAATATTATGACTATTTTCAAGAGACGCTGGTGACTTTATCTTTAAAGTTTGCGCCAAATTTGGCGGTACCCGTTCCTAGGATTTAGCCAAATTTAACATTAAAACTGCTTTGTAAGCCTTCTGCAATGATGGTCCTGTTTCCCAAAATTTCATTGTGCTGTACGGAACCGAAAGAGGGAACTCTAAACTTAATCGTAATCACGAAGTAGGTGGGAATTCTATCGGAGACTTAAGCAATTTATCAATAAGTTATTAATTTATTATTAAAAATATAAAAATATAAAAAAACATATATTTTAATTCTACTGAAATAAAGCCCTTTTCCACAGAATGTTTCGAAGAAATGAAATCAGCTGCAAAACAGATGATAGCAGCTTATAAACCTATGAAGAGAAATAAAAGGAACCTAAAAGCATTTTATTGATGACTTCTTACAGTTTTACGTAACATATCTTAAAGATTTTACGTTCTGACGGGTTTAACGTAAGGGGAAATTATTTCCCCCTTACTTTAAAATAGGTGAGCAACTGCTACTCTTTCATAGCTTAATTTGTCTTCCAGAACCAACCCAAATACCACCCGATATAACATTAATCTCTTGTTTTATTTTATACAATTTATTCTAATTAATGCATTATGCCATAGAAGTAAAAATAATAAATCTACGGAGGTGTAAGGCGACCAGAATCAATCCAGAATATAAAAAGAGTTTTTCTGCCCTTTTATCAAAATTGCTTGTTTCGTAGTGACATAGTGTCATAAATTAATTTGCCGACAGTTTTGGATGTGTTTACTCTCAATTAAATTTTTTGAGCATAACTGAATAACTGAATTCTCAGTAATTTTCTAAGAAAATATTTTTAAGTATCAAATTATGATATATTAATGACGTGTGATTTTAATAACCTACTTTGTTGTATTTTTATTGCTTATATGCCCCATTCTAACAAAATTAAGTTCCAAGCAACATGGTGCAATTAAAACGGAATCGCCTTATAAATTTTCCTTTAATTTTAACGGCACTGTAATTTCACTTTCCTGTGCATCATATTTAGCTTATATATATAAAATAGAATCATTTTTCCTTAGATTTGGAAATAGTAGAATATTGAAAGAAAATCACGAGATAAAATATTTGATGGGAAAAATGAAACCGTTTGAATTTCAGTTCAAAAATCGAAAATAAAATCAGGAAAATTTTTGAAGACTCTTGAGAATATTTAAGAGGTTATTTTTTAAATTTTAAAGTGAGATAAAATTCAATTTTGTGAAATAATATTTTCGGGAGTTATTCACGAAATCCGAAATTTTAATTAACTAATATTAAGATCAAAATTTCAAGCGTTTCGCATCGATATGTACATTATCAATTACGAAACTATATCTGGATTGAATTTGGTAATTCTAGGTTGTGGTGAAAGCTTATAAGCCAGTTAACAACTACGCTGCAAGAGCAATTACTTTTGTATCATGGTCATGTCACTGAACTGCGAACCACAAGGTCCCAGGTTCTATCCTCACTCAATCCAATGCCCTAAATTGGCAACCTCAGACGATGAACCTTAACCTTCGTACATCTGTTGTGGCGCCATCTACCCGCAACCAAAGTCGTCAGACTCACTTGATGCAGCAACCCAAACACGCTCGCCATAACGCTTGGCGCTACTCAAATGGGTACAGGCGCATTTGAATCAATAGCTAAATACATCACCACTCAGCAGCCATATCGTTCGTCTCACCTCCGACTCACTGGAGGTAGAGTCTGTGGTGAAATCGTATAAGCCAGTTAACAACTACGCTGCACGAACACTTGCTTTTGTATCATGGCTATGTTACTGGACTGCGAACCACAAGTTCCCAGGTTCTATACTCACTCATGCCAATTCGCAACAAGGGCTAACTGTCAGGCCAGCACACAGATACACACAAATTCATTTTCATTACTGGGGGTGATAGAACAGAAGGAGAAAAGAATAATTATATAACAGGGGTTAAATAGAGAAATTTTATTTTAAAAACAAAGAAAAAAGGTTTAAATCTATCGAAAGAGACGAAAGTTTTCGTCTTAATCTAAATTTTATTCGAGGGGGGGGGGGGAGGGGTGTAGAGTTATATATTGATGTTTTGTTTTAAAGCAACAATAGGGCTATTTTCTAAATTTTATTCGGAATATTATGTTTAGATTAAAATTCTACAGTTTAAATGTTACATTTTGGATCATTATTCACTGGAGAATGGAACCTAATGCTCATTTTTCATTTTCTACTCGAAAAGCACTCCATTAATTCATCTCTTTCAGTTAATTTCCAAGGTTAAATGCAGTAATTAGCCTTGTATTAGGATTATGGGTATTTGTAGAATGAGAACAGAAGTTCGTAGATTTCTATTCTTCTGTATGAGGTAGCCTTAATTAGTTTCCCGATTCCAAGTACAGGATCAGCACTGAATGGTTCATTTCGTAGATCTCCCCCTTGAGATCTGTAGAAATGGCAATAGCTTCTCCAATATTGGTATCCGATTTCAGTAAGGTGTTCACTTCATCTCTTAGATATTTGCTTAGAGAAGGTAACAGAGTTTTCTATTTAGCGGAGAAATAAGGCAGAAACTTCAGTATAACATGTTTTGCTAGAGGATGTAATGAATATATTTGAATGGTTTATTTCCATCAATTTAATACTTTTGCTGACTATTTTTCCTAGATTAGGGGATAGGGTTAACTTTATTTGAATCTCTTACATATAATTTCATATTTAGGATCCCCTTAAGAAATAAATTTGAAGCATTGAATTGCGATAGAGGTATACGCTGATTTATTTTAGAGTTACTTCTAAAATAACAGAGACATCTGTTGTGTTTATTGTATTCATGAGCCTTCAGTCTCTGTAATGAAACCATGTCATATGATGTCCCATTTCTACCTAATAGCACGGTGCTTTTGCTTTATTCTTTGCTGTAACCTCACTTTCATTCTCAAAGATAGATTCAGTAAAAATGCTAAATTCACACTAAAAATATTTCGTTACTATTTATACGGCAATACCATACAAGGCATTCTCTGTCATACACGTGGTTTTGCGAGAAGTGAGTGGGGGGTAACACCTTTATTAGAGAACTTGAGATAAAGTTTTGGGGGAACTACTCCCGTTTTTTTCCTGGCATCAATCCAGAGCATCATGTTCTATATAAGAAATTGAAATGAAAGTAACCACAATCAGTGTTCTTAGCGAATCAATTGGTCTCCTAAGACGGCTAGGTGATAACATGGGCGAACTAACAATAATAAATTGAAAAATCTCATTTTTTATTCAGAGGAACAGTTGAAAATACTGTCTAATCCGTGGTCTGTTATTAGTTTATTATCCTTATTTCTTAGTTTATTATTAATTTATTATCCTTATTTCTAGATAGAAACGGTCTTCAGCTAATATACTTTTGCTTCTGATCTATATACAATTCATAAATTTAAAAATTTGAAAAAAAAATTAATTATTAAAAGTTATAATTAAAATTCTAATTCTAAAATTATTTCAATCATCAGAAAAAGCACTTTTTATATTTTTTTAGAAAGATAAAATTAAAAAAAAAATCTTTAACCCTTATCTTGGCAAGATTGCTTTTTTGAAGAAAAGCAAAAAAAAAAAAAAAAATGTATATAGGTATATACGTATATATAAAAATGTGTAAGAACAAATGTTGTGTTTAATAAAACTAAGTTAAAAATTATTTTATAGTGGTAGTACATTTTTATAAAGTTGTATGTATGGTACACTATACAAAATGAACATAAGGGTTAATAAATATTGAATGGCAGATCAGATTTTTTTCCATATAACTTACAGAACTAAAGTTTTAAATATCTCTGTACAGTTCTTAATAATAATCAAAAACATAAAAAACGAACACACTGTTTTCAGTAAAGCTTATATTATTCACGATGTCTTAATTATTTATGTAGTTCTTTCTGCTAAACTTTACTTTATCTAGTTTTAACTTCAATTCTTTTCTCTTTTGAAAAATATTGTTAAACTAATCATATAATTTGCTACAATGAAGTACTAACTCTTTCACAGATAATTTCAAGAACGTTCGAGCATTTTTTAAGCAGCAGACAAGTATGAAACATTAAAAGTTTTGATAAATTTTTCAACTTCGTTGTTTTTTAAAAAGTTATGACTGATTAGAGTAATTGAGATACAGTATCATTTTTAGTAGGATTGATATAAACTATCATTCTTAAATACTATAGCCTTGTAAGCTTTTTGCTGTCAAGCAAAGCCTCTTTAATGCAGTTTGACGTATGATTAAATAACAATAATCTTTTCAAATTCTAAGATGAAAATAATGTTTAAAATCTTGCCCAGCTATTTTGATCACATGGAAACAAATCTTAAATAGCTCGGGAGTAAAATTTACACGAAAACTTTAACAAGCATTATTAAATTGTATAGCTTCTGACAATCTGTGATGGATTACGGTAATTAACTTTCTGCTCAATGGAACTTTGATGAAAATTTAATTTAAAATAAAGATGAAAAAAAAGGAAATAAGATTCTGGATCGTGGTGTGAAGTATAATTAAAGGGTTAATTATTCGAGGGCATCGAAAATCCTTGTTACATCAAAATCCATCATTTTAAAATGATGTACTAAAAATTGTATAATTTCTCTTTTAGAGAGCAAGTTTACAAATTTGAAACAGAAAAGCTTAACTTTTATCTTATATTTTTTATGTTTGCTCGCAGCTCGCAAGTATTATTTTATTTTGGAGAGTTGTTATAGTATAACCTAATGTCGAACTAATTAAATAAACAAACAAAAATTTCACATTTTAGACACAGATGATATTTTTCTATGAATTCACATCGAATTATTGTAATAACTTATCGACAAGATGATACGTGAAAATTATGGTGATAGTTAGAAATAAAATTTCATTGTGTAGCAATTTTGGGGATTATTAAACTTTTCTAATTATGATGCTCAGAACTATATATATACTTCAAAAGTTGTTTGTATTGTTCTACAAAAGTCACCAAATATGAATTAAGCAAATTTAAATTCTTTGTTTTATCTTTGAGGTCCCCAAAATATTGCTCAAAGATTTTTTGAGCCCAGACACTTCCATGCAGATGGTCAGTATTGTTGCTGCTTCATTTTAAATAAGGGAACTTGATTACAGTTCAATTTACTTCTATTTATGTGCTGTTTTGAATAAATATGGGTGAATTTTGAGATGAGATGAGCCTCATAATTTCGAACCATGATCAGGTTACGAGGACACATCTGAGGCGACGGCTTTCTCTAAACTAATACAATTCAGAAGGACAGTATTTGCCATCGCCGAATTAGCGTACGACAGAACTGCATACACGTAATTTCTTAATAAAATCGGGATTTAAAACTGGAAACCACCGACTCCGAAGCTCAGAATATACCACCAGGTCACTACAACCCCTACATACTTTATTGCAAAAAACACGCAGACATTTATGGTAAAAAAAGATACATTTTTGACACCAATTAGATCTTTTTAAAAAATAATAAATATAAATGATTTAAAAACAGGTAATGGTTTCTTTTTTACAGGGGTGTCATATTAACCAATTACTTACAAAAACCAATTACTTTACAAATTACTTACAATTTGTAAAGGAATTGAAGAGTTTCAAAACATAAGCATGTATTCACTTTTTGGTACAAAGAATAATCGAATTGTTATAGTTCCTGTCTCTCGCCTCAAGGTGGTGCTATTTTTAGTGCGATTGTGCATTTATTAGAAGTTAATTTTATGCAAAAAATCGAAAGCTATAGCGGCAGGCAAATACGTCTGAGAAACATTCAAATTCATGGTAGATTTATGTATCTTTATGGCCTTAGGAAGTACATATTATGAGGGCCTTTATTAACAAATTAATAGTTTAGTTTAAGAAATTACCATATCTTTAACTTAACAAGTTAATGATTGATTTGATTTGCGAAAATATATTATTTATTTGCTCATTAATATTACTAATATCTAAGAGGCATCCATGTTTGTATACAATGTTATTTCAGTAAATGCTCCAAATTTATAATAACTAAACAGTATAATGAAAAAGACAAAAAACTGATCATTTATATTAAACATGGTGTTAATAATATCCTTATATTTACTAATAAATAAGAATTTGTAATTATTTATTTGCAAATTAGATTAAGAATACCTTTTAATTAACCTATGTCCGACTCTGTTTTAGACAAGTGAATTCTAGGGTACATATCTTTTACTGTCTAGGAATGTTTTATTATTTAAAATCCAAAAATTCATTGGAGGAAAAATATTAAAAAAAACCACTTAAATGGATTACATAATATTTATGAGGAATTAGACAAAACATTCTAAAATATCTAGCATTACAATTTCCTAAATTTCTACTAGTATAAGCTAAAAATTCTTAGATTATACAAAGTTCTATATTTTTCTACTCTCATATCAAATATCTCCATGCTATATAAAATATTCTAATTCTCGCAAATAATATTCAAATTATGTTTCCATCTCAAATTATAAATTTCGGAATACTTCAATTTTTCTGTTGGACACATTAATGATCACATTTTCTTAAAAGCGAAAGAAGATCAATAATATCGGCTGATGTTAGACAGTTGATTGGTAATTAGATAAGAATGTGTGCATTTTACGATCACTTACCTCCGAGACAGGAGGTGACGGCTGCCATGAGGATGGACAGAACGACAGAGGGGCCGGCATGATCGTGGGCTGCGACAGCAATCAAGGCATACACCCCGGAACCAAGTGTTGTAGCTAAGCCTGCAATAGAAAAGAATTATCTAATGAATTATCTAAAAGAATAATAACTAAGCCTGTAATAGAAAGAGTTATCATATTATTGATAAATCCAGTGCAGTGAAGGTAAGATATATGAAGTAAATCGATTTTAAGTTGATGTATAGTAATTTAATATAGCCTTTAAAAATAAGAAAAACTTTAAAGTACATCTAAAGAAGTAACTCTATTATTATTATTATTATTATTATAGAAGTTATGTTCATGATTTAGAAGTAAGAAAATGACGTATCTCAGATATATACCTTTTGTTTGACAGTGAGTGTGAAATTCAAACTGAATAAGTTTTTTTTCAAGTGTTTAGATAATTTTATTGACTCGATATTGATTCATTTATTGATAAGCTGTAGGTGAACGAATTTCTCCTGAATGAAATATAAGAAGGAAAAAAAACTAAAATTTCTGTTACGAGGGAAAAAAATATATTCTTTGAAAGGATATACGTGTTTATGAATTTAATTTGATTTAATTATTAGCTTAAAAATAAAAATAATTAATTGCAAAATTCAGAAACAAAGAAACTAATCTAACTAATTCTAATAAACTAATTTTTATATTAAGTTTTTATCAACTATTTTAGTTACATTTACTTTACTTAAACAGCTTTTTCCCAAAAATAATCAATAATGCATTTCTTGCACATCAATAATTTATTAAAAAGCTCCATTACTCTTTTATTTTTTTACAATTTAATATTCCAATAGCCTACATATATTATGCAATATTGTATGGCATTAAAACAACATTCGCCGTATTGAATATTGAAAAATACAATATTGAATACAACATATTTGTTCAATATTCATTCGTTCAACATCATGCTGCTCAATATGATTGTTTACTTTTTCTATTGTATTCATGAAAAAACTTAATATCGCAAAAATATTGCTGGAAATTTTCCCCTACAGATGCTTCCAAACCTGATAGAGATTTTGCTATTCTAAAAGTTTAGGATACATCAGTGTTATTGACAATTTAAATTGAAAAGATATCGAAAGCTTTGAATTACTATTATTTTTTGTCGGGTGCCATAAGTGTATATTAAGAACAGCATATAATGAATGATTTCCAAATGACCTTAGCTACTTTAGATTATCGGTTAATAAAATTAAATTCTATAAAAATAATATCTTCTTTTAAATAAATCAGCATTAAAACTACCATTACTATTAAACTAAGTAAAAGAATTAAATCTTTCTTTTCTCATAACGGCAAATAAAAGCGCCTTTATCTCATGAACTTGACTCTCCCTCATCTGTCTTAACCCTTAACTGGGGAGGGGAAATTTTAGGACTTAACTGGGGAGGTGCGGTCTAAGAGACCGCATTTCATTTACACTCAAATTAAAATTACTAATAAATGCATTAGTATGAGAAACTGCCAATATATTTTGCAGATATTTTTCTTGATATATAGATATGTTTTAGAAATTTTCCAAAATATATTATCATTGAAAAAAGTAAATGCGTTGGAACATACATTTTCTTCTCAAATTACATGTTACAATAAATAATATTCTTGAAAAAGCATATTATTTTTTACTTTTTAAATCATATTTATTTTTACAGTATATGAAGATATATAGAAGACAATATAATGTAAAATTCAACAATTATATGAAAAATAAAAAAAATGACAATGGGTAAAATTGGCCCTTTTTTTATCGGCTTTTGTGACTTTCATTGTACGGTTTTCTAGGGCATTTAAAATATACAGGTTAAGAACTTGTATAAAAATCAACCCATAAATTCTGTATATATATCTCTTGGCATATTAATATATTTTATAAATTTTTTAAAATACATTATCATTAGAAAAATTAATTATGTTTGAACATACATATCAAAATCAGTTAAATGCGAACTTTTATCGAAAAACTCTTCTGTACAATTATCCTTATCACTAAAATCACTTTCTGCTTCATTTAAAAGTGTCTGAAGCACTGCTTCATAAAAGGATCAGTAAACTGGATGATATTTTGGGGCCCAAGTTTTAGCACCATCTGCTAAACCTTGTTTATCACTGGGACACTAACAGGGAGATGCGGTCTTAGAGACCGCGCTCGAAGAAATAACTGAATTATTTTAAAAAACATCTGCTGAAAAAGTGCACGTGTATTTAAGGTCATAAAACAGGAAGCTACAGTGTCAATCCATTCAATTGAGCTAAAAATAAAATAGGGGTGACAGAAAATACATCGCCTGGGGTCTCACAGACCGCACGTCCCCAGTTAAGGGTTAACCTCTTACAGTGCTTCGTGTGCTTCCTTTTCATTTTCAGTCTTTTCATCTCTATATGTGTTACCAGAAACCGTTAAATGTTTTACCAACCTTGCGCAATATTATACAATATTTAAACTACAGTGCAATTCCATACTATTTTGAATGGTATATGAGCCCTAATACGATGTTGTTAATTTATCGACATCGAAGAACACGACAAAATTGTACAGGCGATCAAAAGATGCTATAGACAGCGGTTAACTTAAAAAGCATGGGAAATCTTGTATACCTTATCAAAATTCATGTGCCATGGCAAAGTTTTGACATCTCAAATAGCTCTAAATGAAAAGTTAAGAGGGAAAAACAATTTCTAGTTAATGAAAAAAGGTCCAAAGAAAATTTCTGATATATTCTGTTTATACAATAGCCAGACAGGAGCTAATATCTACGAAAAATACACTGCAGAAAAAGAGATAAAACTTTTCGCCTCGCAATCAATGGGAAAGAAGAAAGAGCGACGACAAAAACAGCCGAGCTGACTCTTAAGTAAGGCGAAAACAGATAGGTAAGAACGTGAAGAAAAGAAGTTATGGAAAGAAAGAATAGATAACTGAAAGAAAATGAAGATGGTTTTGGCTTATATTTTGCTCCGACAAAGAATGGATAAAGTCACGGTTGCAGTTTCGCTTTATGCGCTTTATATTTCTTATCCTTTCTTTTATTTGATGTGGAAAAAAATTAGGCTGAAGTTTTTTTTTTAGTTCTTAGTAAACTAAAGACTTTTTAAATTCATTTTTAAATCATAAGTGACCTTAATTTTCTGAATTATACCTTAGAAAATTGGAGCAAAGCTCTAAAAATATATAAATAAAGGGCCAAAATTAAGAAGCAATAAATGGATACTAAAATTTCCCTACGTGGCTTTCCATTCTTAAAAGAAACCCTTTTAAATTGCCACTTTGGTTTGGCAAGGAATTTTTAACTCATAATCATTTAATTAAATCATATAACTACATTCGGGATAAATTTTTTGAAAATTCTTATAAAATAATATAAAGTTTTTACATTGAATAAATTGAACAAACATCAATAAAACCAAAATATATATAAATTAAAATTTTAAAATGTTTAAAAAATTTAGGAAATATGGATTTTACGGTTAAAAAAAGGCATAAAGCATAAATATTTAAATTCAGAAATTTATCAAATAATTTGTTCAAAATTTGAATGTAACTTATTACCATGTTCATAAATTAAGAAGTAGTCCATCTTTAAATATTGGGATTCCATTGATAAATAACATGTAATTTTAGAATTTTAAACATGATGAACCATTAACCCTTTCGGGACTGGAGACCTCTATCCTAGACGCAGCGACAAGACGGTGTTTTTGCGTCTCTAAGCCTAACTTTGAAAACAAAAATAAAAAAAATAAAAAAATAAGTCTAAACTTTGTCATTTTCCTACCTTTTTAGATTATAATTCATTCATAATATGAGTACGTTCTTCCTCTGACGAATCGCGTTTTTTTTGCCATAATAAATCGAAATCGAGGCCTTCCGTAATAAGAAAAAGTACGCAATCCGATAGCTATGAAGAATACAACGGAACTGACGTAAAGCCCGAAAAGATACAGCTACACAGTAATAATAATAATAAAAAAAAGCAGAAAAGAATCTGAAAACGCAAATGATTCTATCAAGTGGAAATTCACACAACCCAGCTCTATTTATTTACATTAGTCTTACCCCCTTTTCCTTGCAACAGCTGATGAGTAAAATATCAATGCCAGGTTGAATATGAACAAACTGAAGGTCAGGATACTAAAATTATATTTATTTCATCAGTAATGGACACCGGGAACCATGTAGTAACGATGAAAAATTCTTCCAGTTTAAAATGCACATATGCATGATTTCGATTTCCAGAAAGGCACGTGTAGTACATCCGGTTGCGAGAGACGTTCGCTGGTGATGCATAAATGACATGCCCGTCGATAAAGGGTTAACGCAATGGTAAAATCTTTTTCGATGAACTGAAGTCTTATTCTATAGTTCACGAACTACAGAACAAATTGAGAAATTATTACATCAAATTTAAGCAAATAATTTTAGATTACAATTGCTGAGGTCTCTCGCATTGTATAAAAAAAATGAGTATTTTTAAAAAGCATTTCATATATAATTATATTATAAAACAAAAATTTATAAAAATAAATATCATTATACACTTATATCTTATAATTTTTTACGTTATAAATTATCATTTTTTTTGTATATTATTACTTATATTATGAAATATATTAATAGCTTTAATGTAAATAAGTTTGTATAAATAAATTTATGGAAATCAATGGAACATCTTAAAGATTGAAAAGAATGAATGTATTCTTAAAGAATGAAACAAAATCCAAACAATTTTATAAAAAAAAGTAATTTAGAAATTGATATTTTTTTTTTATAAAATCAACTTTCAACGTAATCGTCTGCCTTAAAACAGTGATGAAAAAATGAAATTTGCTTACAACAAAAAATATATGGCAATTTATTATTTAATTACCTGTATATTCTTTTATACCTCTAAAATTTAAAAATATGAGATATTTTCAGAATGTATTTTGAAGATTTCTCCTAAGATATAAATAAAATAATACTTTTATAATATTTGTTAGAGGCCAAATAATTTGATGCAAAAATTTGAATTTAAATAGAATAATATTTTATTATTATTTGGATCGTAATTAAAATGGAGCATGAGAGATTCAGCTGTTAAATTTAATTAAACTTCTTTCATGTTATTTATCCAGTTGAACTAATTACAGAGCTTTCAGACCACAGACATATTTCATTTCTGAATTTTAAATGATATCAGATCAGAATATGGAATTAAAATTTTGGAGACACTGAAGTTTTAATAAATATGATAATGGAGACTCCAGCTCAAAATTTGCAATGATGATGGTAATTGATTCATTTTCCCTTTGAGAAGAAGTTAATTAGAATATATGAATCCATTATTCCTTATTCAGTAATCTTATTGAAATGATGGTACTGACTAAATATGAGAATCCTTCATTGTGCAGAAAAATTCAATTAACGCGGAAATTCAATATTGCTTTTAGTAGAGGTACACACTTTTAAAAATTAATAAAGAATTTCAAATTAATTAATTAAACGCATCAAGTTTGATAATTCTTTACGAATCACCCAACTCTTAATATTATTTGTACACATAATTTTATGTAAATAATTTGTGATAACCACTAATTTACTGTTGTACATATACTACGGAAACCATCTGATAGGCACACAGTAAAAGTTTAAAATTATTCTGAAAAACACAGTGCAGAGGTTACGAAATCTGAGCTATCATGTACACAAAGAAAAACTTTTGTAGACTTTAATTTAGTAAACAATATTCGTAATACTGTATAATGTTAAGTATTAAATAATATATTATCACTCAATATTGTACAATGAGCTATACTGCCAGGATAAGAAAGCATATTGCTATTTGAATTACTGCATGGTACAAAACGTTCAGCTAGAGAGCTTGCTCTGCGATCCACATTCCACAGAGAAAACTCTAATTCTATATTTATATAATCTCCCTGAAAGAGTATCGAATTCTCTAACATGACCTAATGATCTTGGCTTCTAACTTATAACACCATAATTCTTGTATATTCTAGAGCCTTCTGTTTGGCGCCTAAAATGGAGTAACGATTAAAATATTTGTAAATCTTTCTTCCTTACTGCGAGATATACTTCCCCGGAAAACAATATACATTATATATTTTTAACCATTAACTGCTTGACGTGCGGTCTGTGAGACCGCTGGTGATGGATTTTCTATCACCCCTATTCTGTTTTTAGCTCAATTGAATGGATTGATCCTGTAGCTTCCTGTTTTGTGACCTTCAATACACATGTACTTTTTCAACCGATTTCAGCAGATGCTTTTTAAAATAATTCAGTTATCTCTTCGAGCGCGGTCTCTAAGACCGCATCTCCCTGTTACTGTCCCAGTGATAAACAAGGCTTAGCAGATGGCGCTAAATCTTGGGCCCGAAATATCATCCAGTTTACTTATCCTATTATGAAGCATTGCTCCAGACACTTTTAAATGAAGCAGAAAGTGATTTTAGTGATAAGGATGATTGTACAGAAGAGTTTTTCGATGAAAGTTCGCATTCAACTGATTTTGATATGTATGTTTAAACATAATTAATTTTTCTAGTGATAATGTATTTTGAAAAGTTTACAAAATATATTAATATACCAAGAGATATATAACAGAATTTATAAGTTGATTTTTATTCTAGCTCTTTACCTGTATGTTTAAAATGCCCTCGAAAACCGTGCTTTGAAAGTCATCCAAGCAGATAGAAAACGGGCCAAATTTACCCATTGTCATTCTTTATATAAATGTTGAATTTTACATTATATGGTCTTCTATATACCTTCATATACTGTAAAAATAAATATAATTTAAAAAGTAAAAAGTAATATGTTTTTTCAAGAATATTATTTTTGTAACATGTAATTTGAGAATAAAATGTATGTTCCAATGCATTTACTTTTTTCACCATAATATATTTTGAAAAATTTCTAAAACATATCTATATATCAAGAAAAATATCTGCAAAATTTATTGGCAGTTTTTCATACTAATACATTCATTAGAAAATTTAAATAATGGCAACATACACCATGATAATCAACGAAAAGCACAAAATTATTTGAAACGTCAGAATTAAATAAAAAGACAAGAAAAAAAAAGTATATACTTTTTAAAACAATGTTCTTTAGAATCGGGGTTGGCTTTACTCTTTAAAATACATTTACAAACCTGAATCCTAACATTCTAACCATACGTTTCATTCCAAATTCTAAAACAATACGTAATAATAAATAATGCATGCACTTTTATGAATGCAAATTAATACCACATATTTTTTTATCCACGTGACATATAAATTCTGAGCTTTGAAAATTTTCTCTCACCTTTTCTGCATTATAAATTCTCTGAAAAGTAGCAGTCCTCCGTTTTCAAAATGATCCAATTTAAAATGGATGAAGCAGTTGGAGAATGTGCTTTGAATTCGAAATGGCGAAAGCCAGAAATAGAATTTCGGGGCCGTTAGATATAGCCGAGAAGTATATATTTCGAAGTGTAAGTTGCGCATCGTGCATATGTAGAAACGAAATGATCCGGTTGTCCCTAGGGTTTGTGAATGAATAAGTAAAATCTTAGAGAATTCTTTCGTTTTTGTTTGCTAGTGTTGCCAAAAATTTAAAGATAAATTTTTAAACAAATATTTATCAACTGAATAGGCTTGTGAATAATAGAAGTGATGTATGAATATAAAATATAAATAATTAATATAGCATGGCATAAAATATTCAAGGACCATACATTTTCTAATCATTTTCTTTTCAATTCATGATACTTTGCAAAATAAGATTCACTGAAGTGTATACTCCTGATACATTTATATTATACGAGCAATTATCTGAATTAAAAATAACTGTTGCAATGTAAACAAAATCAAACAGATTATTTTCGGATTTTTTTTTCGCGCTTAATCGTAACCAAGTTCATTTTGGGATTTAGACATTTTATCCCAAATACTTTATTCATTCTTTATCGTTGTAAGATCAGAATAGGTAAAACAATAAAATAAATCAATTAATTGACAATTAAATAAAGCAAAGCATGATCGCATAGCATGATTTTTAGTTGAGCAATTTGGGCTATAAAGCAATTCAAAGAGCAATATGCGTTCTTACCCTGGCAATATAGCTTATTGCACAATATTGTGTGATAATATATTATTCAATGTTTAACATAATACAATATTGCACAATATTGTGTGAAAATATATTATTCAATGTTTAACATAAGACATTATTGCACAATATTGTGTGATAATATATTATTCAATGTTTGACATAATACAATATTGCACAATATTGTGTGAAAATATATTATTCAATGTTTAACATAAGACATTATTGCACAATATTGTGTGATAATATATTATTCAATGTTTAACATAATAAAATATTGCACAATATTGTGTGAAAATATATTATTCAATGTTTAACATAATACATTATTGCACAATATTGTGTAATAATATATTATTCAATTTTTAACATAATACAATATTGCACAATATTGTGTGATAATATATTATTCAATGTTTAACATAAGACATTATTGCACAATATTGTGTGATAATATATTATTCAATATTTAACATAATACAATATTGCACAATATTGTGTGAAAATATATTATTCAATGTTTAACATAAGACATTATTGCACAATATTGTGTGATAATATATTATTCAATATTTAACATAATACAATATTGCACAATATTGTGTGAAAATATATTATTCAATGTTTAACATAAGACATTATTGCACAATATTGTGTGATAATATATTATTCAATATTTAACATAATACAATATTGCACAATATTGTGTGAAAATATATTATTCAATGTTTAACATAAGACATTATTGCACAATATTGTGTGATAATATATTATTCAATATTTAACATAATACAATATTGCGAATATTATTTAATATTATACAATATTGAACAATACACTTGTACTACTAGGATATAATACATTACTAATGTCTACAAACGCGGTTTTTTGTGTACAATTCAGCAAATTATTGCAATTTAGGATGTAAAAAATGTTCTCTGAAACTAGCTGGAGTTATATCCCCGCCGCATGCAACTTTTGTACATCGTAATACAGTAAAACGATAAGAATGAATCTACGCATTAGCTGGCTTTTTATTCGATCAACTGCAATCAAAACTTAACAAGTGTAAATTTTATGAAAAAAAATACATACCAAATTTTATGTTTATGTCTTTACATTTTAATTTTGCTTTTGAAAGTATGCGAACATACAAAAACAGTGAACTCCTTGATCGATTTCGTTCAAATCTATGTACGAATCCACTCTTTAAACTCTAAATATGAGTAACAAATTTTATCTTTAATATCTATTTGCATTTTGCAGTTAATCTTCTCGTGATCATCTGCCCTGGGAGAGTCAAATATGCAGTTTCCTTGGAAATGGATTCTATTCAAAATTTGACAAAAATCTAAAAAAAAAAACTTGATTAAGATACCGCATGCGAAAGTTTCTACATTTTGCTCAAAAATTTATTTAATTATATTCTCGAAAAAATATTTTATATGGGCTTAGGGGGTTTGAAACGTTGAAATCTGCCAAAATAGCGACTTTGAAATTTTTCTTAGTTTACCTCATATATGAGAAGGTAAAAACAAATGATGAAGATTTTCCTTGTGGATAATATAGATGGTAAAATAGTAAAACTGTCTTTCGCGCTTAGGGTTAATTATTGTCCTAGTAATCATTTTTCCTCCTGCATAGAAACTGACTTAGATGCTCTGACAGTAGAAGCTTATCCTTCCGATTAAAACTGGAGCAGATTTTATTCAATTTGACCATTAAACATTCTATGAACAAGGGAGTTATTCAATGACCTGAGTATCAAAATACTTTTTTTTTATTTTATCATACAATCCCATTATTTGTGACTATATTGATTGACATTGAGATATACTTTTAGATTATCTCAGGAGAAATCGGAAAATAACATAGGTGAAATCATTGAATATCTCGAAGATACAAAATGTTATTTCCTGTTTGTAAAAGAATTCGGACTTCTCTCTCTAAAGGATAATTTGAGTTCCAACCTATTTAATTTAAAGATTAAGAATTAGCCCTCACCTCGTCGACCCAAATACTTCCCTATTTCATCCCAAAGTCCCAAAAGTCATAATTAGATTTATTGATACTAAGTGATGATATTTTTGATTATCTTCCTTAAAGTCAAAAAGTAATATCACTCATAATATTTTTCAATTTTGTTTTTTGAAAATATAAACTTTTTCTGTTTTTAAATGATATTTTGGATTCCATTTATAAACGATAGTTTGTTTTCTTCCTACTACAGTTAAATATTTATCATTTTGTTTCATCAGAGCCTATTCTAAAATATGTAAGCAAAATAAAACTGATAGTGTAGCACCTCGTTTTCCCCCTGAGCAGACAGCGCCCCCTTGTGGTGTTTTTCAGAAAACAACCAGTTGAACGGCAGACCTGCACCCTGAGGTTGACTTTTTCCCTAAGCGCAACCCTTGCGCTACCGTGGAATCCCTCCACAATACTGTTCTTTAACCTAATTTTCTATGTGTGTCTGCAGTAATAAGTGTTTGTTAATTTTGTAGAGTAGCTGTGTTTGTGAAGATTAAAAATAGTGTATTTAAAACCGGGCAGTTCCTTAGAAAACCACAACACATCACTATAATAGTAATTTTGCAACTTTCTCATTATCTTGAATACATCTGGGTATAGATTAAGGTGTATGTACACACTTGAAACTTCGAAAATCGTTCAAAATATCGAATATTTTTTTATTGCTTAATAATGTTCTCTGATCATTTAGCTTTCAAACGGTACCAAGATGTTGCCAATATTCGAAATATTTCTCGAGTTATAATTATTTTTCTTGAGGTCCTTTCATTAAAAATTCATGGCGTTTTTAAAACTCATTTTATGAAGAATGATATTCCTCCACTATGTTGCTTCATTCAAACAATCATAACTCAACAAGAAATGAACCAAATACAGTTATTTATATGTCAAAATAATCTGTAGGAAACAGCGGATGTTTTGTGCTTCAATCAAAGTTATATTTATAGAAATAAATTTTTAATAGCTATTTAAATGTTAAAATTGCAGAAAAAATCTCGCTTTTTCTATTCATCGTTGATGAAAAAATTGTTTAAGAAAAACTGTATATTTTTAAAACTTGATTGAAGCAGACAACATGAAGACTAATATTAGGCATAATTTCCAACTAGAAATGTGTGTCTGTACAAATTAGAATTTAAGATATCATGTTTCAAAAAATAGGCTAATTAGCTCATTAAATATTATTTAATTAATTAATAATTAGTGTAATATGGTTTTTTCTCACTGAAATGAGTTTAAACATATATTAATGACCTACTGTGAAAAAAACTGGATTTTTAAAGTTAAAATTTTTTTAAAAAATCTTCTAGTGTGTACGTACACCTTAATGTTTATTATCGAATATCTAAAGTACATATCAAGGTTAAGGATCTAAAAAAATTCTTGATATATCCTATCAAGGGAAAGCACAGTAAAGATACAATTGCGAAGATTGCATTACATAAAAAAATGCCCCAATCGTCACTTTATCCTATCTCTGTCATGCATCAACTCTATTGATGGCGAATCATGATCGATACTCCCGTTTAATCAGCTCCCGTGGGAATAAGGATGCCACACATATTAAGCAGCTTCTTTCTTTTGTTGAAAGGATGCGATTTCTATCAGAAAGAAGCCAGCAACTAAATGCCGTTAAGGTAATGATGTGGAAGAAAGGAACTATATTCGTGATCGGAATTCGGATTTTAGAACTAAAATTGAATGAAACGCGCCCCCTGGTTTGAGATTTTTTCTCAATCTCAATGTGTCATCTCAGTAAATCGTTTAGTAAATACGTGATTTTTTTAAAATTAGTTTAGAATTTTTGTTAAATAATTTGACAGAGTTAAGTTATATTAACTTAACATTTTTAAAGCAACATTTGGACTATTTTAGGACGTAGCTCGTAATTCTGAACGGAGTCAAATGACGAGGATGACATCTCAGCTGACATTTCCCTATTCCACGTCACACCAGTGTGAGGACATTTGGCCGTGATGGATTTAATATACCTACACCCCGGTTCTTTGGTGGAATCAAGTCTCGAACCTGAAACCCTCCCCTTCCGAAGCCGAGACTTTACCACCAAGCCACCGCGGCCCTGTAATTTGATTAAATTTGCTACGAATGCATAAATCTATTGTTAAAGAAATTTTGAAACAACTGGATACTAATTCTGAAAATGGAATATATATTGTGGAATGAGTTAGGACTTTTTTTTATCATCATAGAGTTTGGAATAATTGATTAAAGATTCTTGATTAATATTTTATTTTAAATTTATTAATAAATGTGATTCTATTTTATTTAAATTAAATTAACTTACGGCAATGCGTATGTTAGTTACTGTGAAAGACATTGGTTGTCCGACGACAGAGTTTTATTTTTTTATAAGAAAAAAATCGAGTTTGCATCCTATTATATAGTTTCCATTTATATAATATCACATAGCAGCCAAGCATAATATATGGTTTGCATTTGTATGATTCCCTCAAAACTAATCTCGCAATTAAATTCTGTTCGATTTCTGGTCATTTTGGAATTTGGGGAAATGAAAATGCTGACAAAGTAGCAAAAAACTTAAGCCTGATGAAAGAAAATTTTGTTCCATTACACGATGCATTACAAGCAATAAAAATAATTCAAAATAAAGTTTGGCAATCTATATGGAAAAGAGCTACCTAATTAAATAATGACTTTTCGATGATACATTCTTAAGAGTTTAATGTTGTTTTTGGAATCAATATATTTAAGAAGTTAAAGGAGTATTTGCAAATACTTATATATATTACATAAATAAATTTTATTTTAAAAATGTGAAATATTCTTCTGAAAATTTAGCTATAAATTTTAGATATCACTGACTATACCACCAGATTATAAATCTCCAAGAGAAGTAAAAAAAGCCAAAACCTATGCAATCAAACCTCAGCGAATTGGATATGCAAACACGACGGTTATCTCCAATAAACGACGCCCCCACTGACATTTGAGACGGCCCCTGTCATGTATCACCCCTTTAATCAGCAATTCTCGATTCCACCAACTCTCATGGGATTGCGAGAGCCATACATATTAAACAGCTTCCCTCTCCTGCCCGAAGACGGTGTTTGTGTTCGAAAAAAGAACAATTAAAGACGGTTAAAAATGGCAGCATTGACGCAAAGAGTAAAGAGAGATAAAATTTTCCAATATATCCCATGTTTAAACCAGGACGCAATTCCCTCGTACAAGATCTTTAATTAAAATAAAATGGCAACAGTCAGGAAGAATTAGTTTAGTGAATAAATAAAACTTATTTATTTATCTACTGAAATACCAAAGCTCAAGATTCAATTTAGAATAATTCGTATGCCTGAGTGGATAGATTTGAGACTAAAATATATGCAAGTTAATTGACTAATTAAATGCCGAAATGCAATTATGTTTTGTTATTTCAGTTAGAAAAATAGCATTGCAGTAAATGATAGTTTATATTTATAGATTATTGAATGTATTTTAACATTACTGGCATATTATTCTTAATTTTTATATAGCTTAATATAATATTATATTTAGTTGTGAAATAAAATTTATTACAATAACGAAATGCACCAGAAAGAAACCGAAAAAAATTGTTCAATTCTATAGTGCATCGTGTAACCATTTTGCTACGTATTTTGATTCCATTTATAAGTTACACATGACTATTCCAAAGAGCAATAATGAGTAATATTTGGAAATATTTTAAGGAATTTTGATAAATATTTGTAGAAAAGACCGATATATGGCAACAGCAGTACTAGAATAAGATTTAATTTGGAAGCTTTGAAAAAACCCGATGGCTGTTATATGAATTATTCTACCATTATAAATACTATCAAAATATGATTTGCACAGTAAAAAATATATGGATAAAAATTGATTGTAATTTTATTGCAGAATTTTTATTATGTCACTCGTATCTTTGGGATATTGTTTAATTCGTAACGTAGCATTTTTTTTTTTAAATTCCACAAAAAATAATTCAAAAATTGTGACAATTTTCCTGAATTATATGCAGCTATTTAAAACTCACGCATATATATTTGTAAATAAGTAAAAAAAGTCATGCATTCTAAGGTTAAATTTGGAAAAACTTTGTATTATTTACTTTATAAAATGTAGTTTGCACTCTTGCGATAGATAAAATAACGTTATCCAGAGAAAATGTCATGATTCATTTTTAGAACTTAAACTCACCACTTTGAAAATAATTCTTTAAATGTATAATGCCTATATTTTTGTATGCCCAGGTTTTGTGTTATTGAACAGATCAATGTAAAGTTTAGATTTGATTTCTGTTTGGATAAGTGATTTAACAATTAATATCACTAAAGAGCAATTTGTAAACTTCTAATCAACGTTCATAGTTCTATTCACTTGTTATAATTAAAAACAATTAAATGAAGTATGATATACGTGGATCAGACTGAAATAACAATAGTAATTTCAAATCAATTTACTTAGGTGAAGTGCACTTAAATTAGGTATAAGAGAATCCCATTACTTTCTAAATTGTAACGATTAATTGCAAATCAAGTTTGAACTAAAGAGAAAATATATAACAATTCACAAAAAAATAGGATGTTATAATCGGATGTGGTTGCACTTTGGAACTAAAAATTTAAATGTTCTCTATCTCAGGCTAATTTATATTGTATATTTTTTTAAGTAAACAATAAATATACAACCCTGTTATTAAAAGACGATAAATTAAGAGATCAGTATGAAGTATCAACTTCGATAATGCACCTCATTTTCTTTAATCAATACAAGAAGACTTCTTTGTTTATCATTTTAGCCAAAAATCCAATTTAATCCCATGAGAACAAAAATGCCATTCGTTATAAAAACATATTTTTTCCCCCTGAAATGATTTTTCTGTTAAGTAAAATAACAAAATCATCACAGAAACTGGCAACATGAAAGTCATGACATGATCTATGAAGAAAGAATGTCAGACTCTATAGGTTAAAATAATTATTTTAATATTAATATTGCGATTCTTTCCTTTATACAAATCTACTAATACCTTCGGGATTCATCGCACATTGCATGGTTGTATAAAATTAAATGTTGCACATGAAAAATTTAAGCAAATACAAAGTTTCTAAATTGAATGATATTATATGGTTTTATTGATTCAACACAACTACTTGAATTTACAAAATAGATATAAGTAAAAACAGGATGTTAGAATAGAGGTTAGTTACATTTTTTTGACAGTTAGCTTGAAACTGAATAGTGCTTGATTAATAGATTAATAAATAGGTATTAAAAGATATTCATGACTAACTATATATTTCTGAAATTATATAGATTCAGACTCTTGAAATACACCTAAATTCAAAACAAATTATTCTTAACTGTATCTAAGAAGTTTTTCCAAAGAGCTAATAATAATTAAATTCCCAATAGAAATTATTGTAATAGCCCTTTCTCTTTAGAAAGCAGAAGAGTCAAATGAAAGTGGATATAATCTACAATTAAAACGCACATTACAAAAGAATTATAAGTAAATTGATCATCAATGCGGTTTGTCGTAATGATAATACACTGAGGTGAAAAAAATCATACAATAGCAATATGCTATCTCTCGATACGTCCATTTGACGTACAATGGCATTTAAACGACTTTGAAAACGGAATTGTAAGTGCATTTAGACATGTTCCATTTCGGAAGTGAGACCAGCTGTCAGTGTTAACATATAAACAACATAGTAGGAAACAACCGTAGGAATGAAAGTGGGATATAAGACGAACGTGTCCGTTAGGACAGTGCGGCGAAATTTTGGTTTGATGGGTTGTGGCAGCAGAAGATTGGCTCTTACATTTATTAACAGCACATCACTTGCAGCACCCCTCCTGGGTTCCTGACTATATCAGTTGGACCTTAAACGACTGGAAAACCGCGTTTTGGGTAAATGAGACACGATTTCAATGAATAAGAGCTGATGGTAGGGTTCGAATGTGGTATAGACTCCAAAGAAACCATGGACCCATGTTATCAACAAGGCATTGTGCAAGCTTGTGGTGGCTCTATAATGTGTGAGTTGTTTTTACATGGAATGGACTGGGTGTTCTGGTTTACCTGGATCGATCATTGACTGGAAATGGTTTTGCTCAGCTATTTGGAGACTACTTGCAACCATTCATGGATTTCATGTACTAAAACTAGGGTGGAATATTTATGGATGACAATGCGCCATCTCACCTGGCCACAACTGCTTACAATTGGTTTGAAGAAAATGCTGGACAATTCCAATGACTTATTTGACCCCCTAGATCGACCGACATGAATTCCATCGAACATTTATGACACATAATCTAGACGTCAGTTCGTGCGCTAAATCCTGCAACGGCAACACTTTTGTAATTTTGGACATCTAGAGAGGCAACATGACTCATATTCCCATGTGAATTATCCATGCCACATCGAGCTGCTGCACTTCGTTGTGCAAAAGGAAGTCCGACAAGATATTAGGAAGTTTCCCATGAGTCTTGTCAACTTATCGTAAAACTTATCCATAGAAAGAATATTGTTACGAAATTTCCAGGCTTCGTTTGGATAGTGGGGATTATATGGTGTGGAGAACACTCAATCAGCAGGCGGCAGTAGAAAGTAAAACAACGACGTTTATTTACACAAAGACACACAGGACAACACAAAGACGACAACTATATACAGCACAAAAGAGGATTATCTTCAGCCGAGACGTGCAGCATACAACAATATACACAGCAGCATACAACAGTATACACAGCAGCTCTACTCCGCTAGTCCCTGGAAGACGAGTTCTTCACCGTTGCTTCCGACTACTCTTCGACTCCTTTGGTCCACGACTCAATTCACCGTCCGGTTCACAACTACTCGGCAGCGGCAGGACTGCTTCCTTTTATAGGCATCAGGAGGCGGGGCCAGAAGCCTCTCAACCAATCAGGAAAGTTCGAGGCGTATCTCCGTTCCTACTGGACGGATCGGGAAAATTCTTGATGTTTCGGGTATAATCTATTTTGGCGCCAATGTCACCAAATGGTCGCCAAGTTTGTCGCCAAGCTCTGGGATTTCCTATGGAACCAGCTATGCTGGGAAGCCGCGTCACAGGTCCGTAACAATATATTGTCTTTAAGACACAGTCTCCCTTTTAACCTTTTACCTACTACCATACTGGACTATTTTCCTATATTTTTTAATGCTTTTGATAAAATAAATTGTTAACGGAAGTTAATATTTAGGTATCAGCTGCTGTTTATATTCATATAATAGGTTTTCTAAGGCAGTAAATAAAGATTACAAATACCTTATTATAAATGCACGATAAAATAGAGATACAAATATGAAAAATACTTTCGATAACTGACATTCTGATTGATTCCAGACTCTCACATATAATTTTCATTAATCAAGATTCATAAAAGAGCATTCGTTTTAACAGCTATAGGGGGAATGAGAAGATCGTACACGACGAGCTTCTTATTAAATTAAACGTATTCATTTTACAAAATTTTCAGAAATAATGACTTTTTAAATCATTTATTCTTTGCGTTTAATCAACAATTATATTTAAAGGGCCATTGTTTTAATACAAAAGAAAAAATTGGGATGAAAAGGGGTTGGAGAAATTTCTAACTGCAAATGCTTGGTTTTGGTATAAAACATTGGATGCAACAAATTTTGAAAACGCAGTTAAAAGTTAGTATTTTTTGTTTTGAAATTCTAATGTAAATTTAGAAAAAATATATTTCGAATTTAAACATGGCAATCCAAAATACGATCTCCGTTTAGACTCTTCAAAATCCTTACTTTATCTTCTGAAGAACTATAAAATTCTCAAACCAATTTATTCCAGAAAATGGTGTTCAATTTTTAATGAAATCGGTTGAAAGCAAGTACCTCGCGTCGTCAGTCTTTCTTTGGTTATTCTATTATTCAAAAGAAATATAAATATATATGTTAGATCGCTTTCATAAAATTTAATATTCGGACTCTTACCAGGAACTTTGTTGTGCTCATCTGAAACTTTTTTTTAAATTGTGCTCTACCATCTTTTCCTAGCTTAAAAACAGTTTTGAAGTCTTTATAAACCCTGCTGCATTCTTCATTGATATAGCGAAAACTAATAGCTTTTGTATGCTTCCAAAATCTCTGTCTGAAGGCAAAAATAATAACTGAAGTCTAGAAATATCATCAGGTCATTTTTACATTGTCAATAATCTCGGTTTTAGTTCAAAAACATAAAATACGAACAATTTGAGCATATCATTTATGTCTATAAAAATCAAGAGCTGGGGGGGTGATGAGAATTTTTAACTGCAAAATAATCTAGACCCTTTATATAATGATGTGGAAGGTGTGATCTGATTTCGTTGGTTATTCATTAGAGTTTATGTCATCCTAGGAATAAAATAAAGGATCTCTACAGACATAGTGTTAACAACGAAAAGAATGAATGCGATTTTTTTCCATACAGTGCGTAACCATCCTGTGGTTAGTTTTGCGCAATGGATACACTTGCCATAAATCGGGCTTTCATTTTTTTTACTGGTTTTCTTTATTACTTGGTAATGTGCATTGGACTTATTTTCTGGAGCATTGAATTCACCATCATTTTTTTATTCTGCGTCTGTTTTCAACATTTAATTATTTTTAATTAAATGAGTTCAGGGACACAAACAACATTTGCAAAAGATGTCTATACTGAAATCAATTACAAAGATTTTCTAAAAGAAAGAAAAGTAACGAAGGCATTAATGTTCGATGAAAAAAGAAGAAACTTTTTTAATATTTAGCTTAGCAACTAAACACAAAACGCGTCTTTCACTCATAATGTTATTCCTGTAAAAGCAATTCTGGTATAAATTAAGTTATGAATTCTTTTGTTTAATATATATAAAATGAAAGCATAATTTTTTGAAAGCAAATGGAAGGTTCGACGATAGAGAAGAGACTTTGCATTTATAAATTCGCTTTAATCCATCCCGGGAAGGCACAATTTATTTACAAGTAGGCGAGGACAAAACACGTCCGCTCCTAGGAACAGATTAGGCAAGAAGAAGCAAGTAATTAATTATCCTTAGTGTTATATAACATGAGATTTCTGACACGTGCCGATTTGATTGGAATTTCCCACACGTGTCGACCTTGACAAGAGAAACAGAGGGATCCGTTAGAAGAGTCTGTTTACATCAGCACCTCTCTATGCCTTCGCTCGGCACGTGGGAGCCACTGACTCAATAATTTTTACAAAACTTCAGTTGAATTAATTTCAATTGAAATTAGAGTTTAAAATATCATTACAAATATATATAACTGTTTTACCATTGTCGCCAAGTTTTTCCTTGAAGACTTCTTTCTGCTTTATCTCATTTCAAACTCTCAACAATCTTATTTTCAAAATGATAGAGAACGACAAAACATATTTTTCAAATTGATACCATTTTTTAAAAAATTTAATCTCAAGAAATTGATATTTCTCAATATTTCAAGAGGATCAAATATTCAATATTCGGGAGGTTTTTCAAAATTCCATTCCTTGTCGGTTTGTGCGTCAAAATATATCTCATAAATAAAATGATTTTTTTTTCTTCCTGTTGAATAGCAATCCTTAAAGTAGGATTTAACATCATTATAGAACGTGTGACCCTTTTTCCTTTTTTGGATGGTCGAAAGTTTTTTTTTAAAAAAACTGCAAAATAACATATTGCTTATCGTGCTTTAAGATTTTTTTTCTCCATTCCTTTCAACTGAAAGGCGTTTCTACTTAATAAAACCACTTTTGATTTAACATTCCATATTAAAAAGTCGATAAACAGCAACACCGGCTTCTAACAATAATAAAATAATTCAACCGGTTGAAATAATCATTAAGTGAGAATCAATGATTTTGATTTGTGTTGAAGAAACTTTTAGTACAAAAGTTGTTATATCCAAATTAAGAAAGATTTCTCATTTATGAAAATGAAATTTTAATAGAAATTACAAAAGCTTTGAATATTTTCTAAATTTTGAATGAGAAATAATCTTCTTTCCCAGTGAGTTGTGCATGGAAGAAGTCTGGATTAATAATATGGCCATTTTTTATCGCTTAATTGTCATCTGAATCCGTGCTAAAAAAATTGCAGCACTATTTTGTTGTGGGAAGATAAACTACAACAAGATGTGTTAAAGTATGAGTGCATATATTATGCTTGGAAAAAAAATAACCAGCCAAGTATAATAAAATAGAATGATGGATATTTTCTTTTCTGGGAAGAGTTCCTGATCGGATTAAAGGCTCTATTTCCTTATAAAATTTCTGGTTTGGCCACAAAATATAACTTAAAAACTAGTGAAAATCAAAATCCAGAGACTATGTTAACCCAACGTTTATAATGCTGTAAAAATCATTCTCTATGGTAGAAACTTAAAAATATTATCTTATATGAAAAAGTGTAAAGTAGGGCATTTAAAATATGCATATATTAGGAATCCTTCTTTTTCACTTAGATTATTGGAAAACATAAGAAAGAAACTGTGAAAGAGTAAGGAGCACAAGTGCGATATGAGTTCTGTTAGTAATGATACTAATTATTTCTTTTCTTGTTGACAATTAATCTGATGATGTCGTGTCCACTTTATCGTGGAAAGGGGTTGCAGTAGCTTCTCAGGGTAAAGACCCCTGAGCACCCAAAGGCAGAAGTCTGACTTCTAGCTCATATGAAGATGAAACTCACACATTCACTTGCACAACCCCTTTTTACAGGTTGGGGGACATTCACACATCTCACAGATAGAACACAGATGAAGAACAACCATGCCCGAAACGGGATTCGAACCCGGGACGCCCAGGCACGGGGACAATTTATTTCTGCAAATAGATTCATGAAGAGTATATAAATAAAAAATGGTTGAATCATTGATAAATATAAATCAATCAATGAAATTTACATTAATTTTCAGGAAATTGATTGATATGTCTCAATACCAATTACCTAAAAAAACGACTTTCTATCCCTCTGATGAACTGAAAAATTATACTTAATTAAATAATTACACTATAAAAATTCAAATTAGTAAATATAAGTTTTCTCAATTTAAAGTAATGAGAATAAATTACTCTTACAGAAAATATTTTTCCCTTATATCTAAACATTAACTGAAAGTGCTTTTAGTTAATAGTATTTAGGCATTAACTAATAGGACTATTGACCAGAAACAGCCTAAAGTTTATTAACTCTTTAGTGACTAGAGTTTTTGATAATTAAATTGTATCTATAGAAGGCATAATCAGTGATTAAATTTGACTGTTCTTTAAGAAGGATAAGATATAATTTATTTTCTAAATGCCACGTGGCGTATTATGAAATATAAAGAAAGTAACAGGAGCAGAAGCCTGTGAAACATTAGATGTACCATATCACATCTTTACATGGCATCTATCACAGGCGATACTTTCTACAATCACATAATCATAGTAGATAGCTCTTTCGGAAGCAGGTGTTCCTAAACTTCCATTAGGAGCAAGCCATCTATATAAAGCAAGAAAGCGGATAGGCCAATTACGGAAAAGTGTGTTCTTGGAAATCGATGACCACAATATGTTTCAATGAACAATATTTTGTATAATTATTGAATTCCTAATAGATAACATTGGCTCTAAAAATGAGCAAATTATTACTTTCTGTGAGCAAGTTTAAATTTAGGGCTATTATTCTGTGAGCAAGGTCTTAAAATAAAGTCACTAAGCAATTGTGACTATATATATTGTATATAGAAATTTATTAATGTTGAAATGGAATACGCCATTAATCAAACGAATTGGAATCCTCAACAAATGTTTTAAATCTCCTACAGAAATGTTTTAAATCTCCTACAGAAGAAATATGAATTCAATTTAACCCTTAGAGCCTGATTTTCTTTATTAAATTTTAAAAAATATCAATGTGTCTGTTGTAGTAGCCAGATAAAGAGAAATGTAGATAAAAACAATCTGAATATATATTTTAGTTTGGAGTATCAAAATTGATACTTGCACAATATAATAAGATTTTCTCCAAAGAAAACAGGCCTTTGCTAAAAAGTAATTGTATTATAGTAAAAATAATATACTCACCTACCTCAAAAGTACTTTTATCTTTCAGAAAAATGAAATGCGTCAAAGATTTATTCCGATAAACCTTTTCTAAATATATGTCATTCGTTCAATTCGGTGGGAAAACAAAATGTCATTATTTGAACAATTTTGACATCTGACGTTTATTATTTTTTTAAAACTTTTGTTCAAAAGAACGTTATGCAGTGGCAAAATACATACAACCAAATCTCAAAAATAAACCAACTACAAGTGTACAATTCGATTTAAAAATACGGTATCGAATTTGAAACTTATGGCATTTAAATGTTAAGCAAACTATGCTGCACTTTTTCAAATAATATTATTGATTGAAAGGGATAATTTGCTGTGCCTGTAATGTTCATCAAAAACACTAAAATATACTGAGTAAATTTTTCGAGAATTTAGCTTCAATTTAGCCTTAGGGTTTCGTTTTAAATTCAACTTTGACTGAAGATAATTTTAAACATGAGATGCAACTTCACTTCATCTTGGCTATGAAATCTATCGTATGCAGACGCATATTTAAATATTTTCAAAAAAACGACCATGTCTTTAATGTAAGATAAATTAAAGATGCACGATTATGTTTACAGATAGAGCCTCTACAAACAGCTCGAGGCCATCCCTAGCGAAGCTTTACCCAGCCTCTATCCTGTGTCCCATGCTAAATCGGCGATTCGAGATCAATACCCCATTTAATTAGGTCCCGCGGGAATAAAGGAAGCTGTACTTATTTAACGGCTTTTCTCGTTTCCCCTGAGGCTGTTACTTCTGCTAGAAAACTACAAATTGGATAAGGCAATGGTATCAGGCACACATAATAACTTCTTTGCATTCAATTGGAATCCTCAAGCAGATATAAACTAGACAACCTGAAGTTAAAAATTTTAGTTAAAATAAAGAGCATGTTACGTGGGAAACTCAGTTACTAAATGTGATTAAATATTTCACTATGGAATTTTAAATGCTAGAAATCCCAGGTATAAAGGTAGAAGAATTTGTTTAATCGAAAAAAAGTTTGTTCGCAAAGAAATTCTAATATTGCAGATAAATTATTCTAGAACGCGTAATGTATTAAATTAGGTTATAGCAAACGATTCGAGATAAAGATAATTAATACAATGGAAGAATACAACATTTAATGTTTAATTTATTTCGCGTCATGTAGTCAGAGATGAAAGTCTCTCTCATAATGGATATTGCATGTGGAATAAACTTTATTTATTGTTTTCAGAAACTAGGAACTAAATTTTAACTTTCCTCCATTTATTATGCTATTTTAGGTGAAAAATGCACTCATTCCACAAAATATGCAAATTAAAAAATGAAATTAATGGTTTAATGTGACTACTCGAAAAGTTGATTTGTTGCGAAATTATTAATTTTTTTTAAAATTCAATTTCCTTAATATTTGAACAAGCTTCTTTATAAAACCTTTAGAATTTTGTTTCTGTTTTTTGGGAAGTTTCACAGATTTTAATGTTAACATACGTTTTAATGTTATTTTACATCTGTAGATGCCATTTTCTCAAATATCGAATGTGATAGAATTTTCGTACGAAAAACTTCATAAATTAAAATCTAATGCATATTTTTTTTTTCAATAATAATTTTCTCAATATGTTCTGCAGTTTCGGAACCAGATACTGAGTAATCTGCTCATTTAGAAATATTTTATAATTGTTTTAGTGCTTCACAATATGAACAAAATTGAAAATTTCGCGTTATTTATCAGTCGAACCCCGATATTTAAAGAATAGGTAGAAAAGCAGCTTGTTTTTAATTCAGGAACTAGATAATATACTCCTTAAGCTATCTGCAAAGCTTTAAACAAATCATTTGATAAACATCTAAACTAGAAGATCTTTGCTTTATACCTCTTTTTAGCCTAATAAAAGCCCTTCTTTCCATTTAAAAAAAAGAAATTTTGGCATTTAACTGGTATAGTTTGGTTTCATAGATGTTTTTCTCAAACTTTTTAAGTACATATTCAAAAAATATAGCAATTTTGAAATGATTTTCAGAAAATTCACCCTGAGCATAGTCGTATGCTTTAATAAACTCCCCTAATTATTAAATACTAATCTTTTTTCTAATTCAGTCTGGATATTTTCTGCTTTTAATTTCTGATCTCTGATTTCCTGATTAATTCTTCATGATGCTACAAGTCGTAAAATTTTCTCTTCAAATCCATTGAATTCCAGAGTAAATTTAATAAATGAGAATTGAACGCACTAAGCGTAAATGTTAAATTATCGTTGTTCTTGTATTTAATAATTAAATTATCGTTGTTCTTGTATTTAATAATTATCTTATCGCTGTTCTTGTATTTAATAATTATCTTATCGCTGTTCTTGTATTTAATAATCATCTTATGAACGCACTAAGCGTAAATGTTAAATTATCGTTGTTCTTGTATTTAACAATTATCTTATCATTGTTCTTGTATTTAACAATTATCTTATCGTTGTTCGTGTATTTAATAATTATCTTATGAACACACTAATCGTAAATGTTAGATTATCGTTGTTCTTGTATTTAATATTATCTTATGAACGCACTAAGTGTAAGTATTAAATTATCGTTTTTCTTGTATTTAATAATTATCTTCTTGATAATTGGAAGTTTTAACCAGATGGTAAAATTTTGATGACAAGTTCGTTCGTTTGGAGTTCCGATTCTATCAATATATCTCCAGTATATGTAGAGCTGTTGAATATTTAATCGGTGACCATTAATGGTACGAAAAGATACATTGTATATGGAAGAAGTGTCATGTAATCTACCAACATGGATTTGCAAATATTCTCATGCTAGAATCCAGAAGAGTAAGATTTGCTTTGATGAAATCTTCCTTAAAATAATTGATTAATTTAAATGATTTGATTTAAAAAAAACTTTAACAAAATGCAATTGAAAATGTATAATTCAGAAGGGACTGAACAATAATTTCAGAATTAAAAAAGTCAAAATTAAAAATTTTGATCAGAAGGAGAAATTTTCGTATACTATCATTAAGTGCTGAACAACTTGCTTTGATGATAGTAATTTAAATTGAAAAATTGAGTTCTGCGAATATACAAAAATTGAATTAAATGACAAATGTATGCAGATAAATTGCATGATTTTTTCTTTAGGTTTTTTCAAGAAGTGAAGTTATACTAACTTCTGTTCAAGCAATTTTCGAAACTTCACATCAGCATAGTCCTGTTTATACTTGGATATTCTTGCCTTATAGCAGAATGCAGTTAATATTATATCTGAAAAGTCATTAAGTTCGAGATTTGAAAAGCTTTGATTTTCGATTATATTAAAAGATTTAACGAATGGAGTTCATGATTTCAGACAACATAGGCGGTCATCTTGTGTATTATTTATATATCCTATCTAATACTGAGTATGGTTAATTCGAGAAAATATTACATATCACAGTATTATGTAATTTTCTATAGCACACTTATACATTAAGTATTTTAAAAGTCAAAGAAAGAGTCTAGAAAATATTTAGAGACTGTTTTATCTACTATCCTAACACACATCGACCTCTGATCGCTTCAATTCCTGAACAGCTAAAATTATTGCTCCAGTGATTTCACATCTACCAGAATAAATTTTGGGAATGGCGCAATCTGAGGTTAAAATCTCGGAACCTAGGTGCTTCCATCTCAGGGGCATGATCAGAATGTTTAATGGCTGAGAGACCCATCTCAGTTTGACGAATTGCAGAGCATATTGCCTAGATATTTTTGCGATACTAGATACGTATTTGGGATATCTAAATATGACCGTTGGGAATCCTCCAAAGTGATTCACTCACGAGATTTTGTGGCAGTATGATATATGATAAGCATTTAAATAAATTACCAGTTGATGCTATTTATGGCATTTCGATATTCGAGCTGTTATAAATTAGTTTTTTTTTGGAAATAGCCGAATATTAATATACTTAACTTATTCTACCTTGAAAAGAAGATAGCACATGAAATATAAATCAGCAATTCAAATTATAACTAAGCATCAAATACAATTTTCATCATAGTATTATTTATTTCAATATTATGGTTATAATGTCTCAACCTCTATTTATAATAAAGATGTATGTGCGTGTTTGTATACTGACGGTTTAAGGGATAAACCGTTAGATCTAAAACAACAAAACCAAATTTAGATTCAGACACACTTTTGAAGGTGGGAATGTATATAGATTAGAGCAATTTTTTCTTTGAATTTGTAGTTAGTAAGAATTTTAATTGATTAAGTATTAATTTAAATTTTGGCTCTCTTTGTATATCTTCCAAAAATATTATTGCATAAAATTAAATTTTACATCATTTTAAAATTTAGAAACTGTTTTTTAACTATAGCATTTAATTGTTATGAAAATGTTTTAAAGCAAACGATGTATTTTTCTTAAAAATATCTTTCTTTTGCATAATTTTCAACATTAAATTTCCCTGTTGAACTGAAATTCAAATAGCTGCTGTTGTTTCATAAAATATTTAATCACGGGATTTTCTTCCATTATTGAAAGCTAAGGAAGATAAATTTTATTTAACATCTGCGTGATTTGCATAAGTTATAAGAAAGTGATATTACAGTAACATGGAAGTTAGAAAATAAATGAATAAAACAGTTAAGTTTTTATTAACACTGTGAAATCATAGGAGGAGGATTCATCTATACTTATAATAAAGCTCAATGTGTGTGTGTGTGTGTGTGTGTGTGTTGGCGCTCTACAGGCCAGACCGTTTGACCTACAGCTACCCAATTTGGTACATGTATACCTTGGAGGTTGGGAATGTGCACCTGGGGTTCCTTTTTTTAAATTTTTAATTAGAATTTTAATTATTAATTAAAAACTAACTTTCCCGCCAAAAAAATCTTCCATTTTCCCCACCGCCAAATGAGTAAGGCTTCAAATTTTTTTCTCCCAACAGTAATGAGGCTAGGGTTAATATTTTTCGGCGGATTATTTCAAACGATTCTGTTTATTTTCTTAATGTTTGATGCATTTAAAATTAAACATTGTTAATGAATCGATCTTTTCATGATGAATCTAAGAAAATTTTGTTGACAAATTCTTGAGATATTACATAAATTAAAAAAGATATTCTTTAGTGCCCATAAAGTTTAAACGCTGAGTGACTCTATTTTCAGTAATCAGATTATAAAAAAATGCTTTGTTTCAGTAAAAAATATTATTATATTAAGTGAAGATTAATTCTTTCCACTTTAATTTAAAGCATAAATTCTACGGGTGCTAACAGAAAATGAGAGAGATACATATTACGTTATAACTGAAGGCCTTTATAATATTATGAATGAATTATATGACAATCAAAATTTGAAGTTTTAAAATATTTTGATGAAGAAGCTATTAAAGTAGGAATTGCATAAAATATTTAAATATTAAAATTTTAACGAACATTAGGTTTGGCGAACCGGCTGGTCGCCAAAGGCGGCTAGTATATAATAATAATAAGAAATAATGCATAAGAAATAATCGAGAGAATTATCTTTTGAGTGCTTAAATCCACTGAGTTCGCTCTGAGTGTTTTGTGCGTTTGCTGTTTTGTGTACGCTTTGTCTGTGTTTTGCTACCTGTGTTTTCCTGTTTACTTGTCAAATAAAATGTTGGAACACGAAAACTATAGGAGATATTTCCATGATTCTAGAATATTAGGGAACTATATTTATTCATCGTCACTATTAAAATAATATAGTTTTGATGTAAATCATAGTTAAACACTCAAAATTATTTCTTTGGGTACTTGTGAACATCAAGTTATGAATAAAGTAAACACAACCAGTAATCCAGATAAATCACATATTCATAAAAGACGGTTCGTAAGAAACATGTGTTTATAATGATGTTCTGTTCAAAGGCATATTTTAATGCCGGTTCTTCTTGAGAAAAACTGATTATAGCTCATTATTTTTTTATTTTTTTGAATAGATATATTTAAAATCAAAATTGCTGTAATACCTCTTTTGTATATATTAACTGAATCAAAAAAAAATGTTATCAAATTCTTCAATTACTATGAGATTCCGATTCATTTGCTATATAAAGCGACGTATTATACATGAATTATTTGGGCTGTTAGTACTCTTGTCATTGGAACATTAATATTGGAAGACACATTGGGCTGGTTTAAATATACGTTACTAAATTATTGATTCTAACGATTATATCAATTTGAGAGTGTTTAAGTTCAGGTGAGAAATTGAATGGTGACTACTACAACTGCACTTCTACTATAAGATAAGAATTCCCAAGTATAACAGAAAGCAAATAAAATACAATTGCATTTATTATAAAGCGGCGCATGATCAGAATACAAAAGTCGTTTTTTGTGTCAAATAGTTGTGGTCTATTAGAAGTCTTGTGATAATGACATCTTTCCTTCTGGTTAGAGTTTTACTTTTCTAACCTTAGACAGATAGCTGTACTTGAAAGAGTTTATTCGCAGATATTTTTTCCCATACAAATTTCCAAAATTTATTTTCAACTATTTTTATAGCTTGTAAAATTTTTGAACTATTTTTATTTGTAATGGAATAACATTTTTTCATTAGGTTTGAACTTTTTGCTGCCTTGTCGGCTTTTTCATGTTCTCAAATTTCCACATGGCAAGAATCTTACAGAATTTAATTGCGAAATTTTTGATATCATGATACTTTGCCAATGATTGATTATATTTCATTAATGTTTCACCTTTAAAGTTATGATATGAATAAAGCAAATATCCAGTTTAATAGCGTAATTTTATTAATATGCATTAAAACACTATATTAAATAAGTTAGAAACAAGCTTTTCAAAAATGATCGACACACACACATTATATATTTTTATATGCTATATATTATATAAGAAAGAAAAAAAAAAGAGGGAATGTTTATGTTTTCAATATTATGAATTACGCTTCATATTTCATTAATTTGATATAAATGCGTTTAAAATACTCTCCTAAATCAAGTAATAGCATTTATCAATGGTAATGGCATGTATTTTTGATAACAATAATGTACATTTTTCATCATGAAGTTAGGTTTGGGCAAAATGCATATACATAAATTTTATGTCGATTAACCCTTAACTGGGAACTTGAGGTCTAAGAGACCACGTTTTCTTTACAATGAAATTAAATTTTCGAATGAAAGTATTAGCATGAAAATCAACCAATATATTCTGAAGATATTATTCTTAATATATAAACATATTTTAGAAATTTTTCAAAATATATTATGCATGAAAAAAGCAACTGCGTTGGAACATATATTTTCTTCTCAAATTATATGTTACAACAAATAATATTCTAGAAAAAAGCATATTACTTTTAAATTTTTAAATTACATTTATTTTTCCAGTATAAAAAGGTATATAGAAAACCATATAATGGAAATATATATATGGAAATACAAAATAATGAAAAGGGTGAACGAAAGTTCATTCTTAGCTGTTCTGACAGACCTCGTCTCCCCAGTTAAGGGTTAAGGAATCTCCCAGTTAATTCTCTTTTGGTTGTTTATTGTGCTAGAATTAATGTTTTTCCGGAAAAGGCGCCCTCTCGTGGACATTTTGGAACTAAAAAACTTTTTTTCGAAATTCCGTGAGCGCATCTCGCGTATAAGTCTTATATACCAAATTTCAATGCAATCCGTTCACCCGTTTGCGTTGTAAGATGCTGTTTAAAGGGGAATTTTAATTATAACCGCCCTGTATATATTATTACAGCAGTCAGCTTGTATTTTAGTTATGTTTCATTTCCAACAAAATATTACTCTTCTTATCAATTCGTTTCGCAATGGATCGTCCTCGATGCCACAGTCTGAGCTGGAAAATCATTTATTAAATTATTTTTCATAAGTGTACAAAATTCAAACTAATTCAAATTTATCTTTTGAAGATGTGATATATTTTTATCAGGTTTATAGTATGCAAAATAGAAATTTAGATTTCTTTGTAGCGTATTTAATATAATGTATGAAATTTTTTTTAAAAAAATGAATTTTAACTTGTATAAAGTTAAGAATATGATAATTATTTATAATATAAAAATATATTATGCATTTTAAACCAAAACATCATTAAAAGGCAAAAAATCAATACACGTATTTGCAAAATTCCTCTAATACCAAAATTCTTTATGGGATTCCAGTTTTTAACTAACAAAAAAAATGAATTAAATATTTTAACTAAATTGATTTGGCCTGTTATACATTACATGAATTTTTATTTAAAATAATGAAGCTTTATGGATGTTATTTAAATATTTTCCTCTTTTCTTCTATTATCTTGCTGATTCAGCTCCTTTCATAAATTTTCAATCATCTAATTTCCATTTATTTATTTTTTTTTATCGTCTGCAATTTCATCTTTTCCATTTTCGCGTACAAGTCAAAAAGATTTTGACCTCAAATACAAATTAAGTTTTACTAAAAGACAAAATAATCGATGGCATCACTAATTACACATTATCTTTTCGAGGGAAAAAAAAGAAATCCATCCAATCTGCTTTGCGTGCTTGCTAACGATTTTTGCAAGTGATGTTTTTCCAGCTCATTTAGTAATTTTTCACTAGAGCAAACGATATTGAAGGCTGCTTGCTTTCTCCTAAATTCTGATTGAGTATAAATTGACTTGGCGTGTGCCCTTCACTTAACTTTCGTGGAACACAGACTCATGAGGAAGGATGCGATAGAAGGGGAATGAGAGGGGGAGTAATAGGGTGAATTTGATTATAGAAGATGGAATTTTTACGCTTCAGAAAACGATAATGCGATTTGGTCCCCGAATCCGGGAATAGTTTGATTTTAAATGAAATTGATTTACTTTCTTGATCTTAAATTATCTCCATGCCAAGTTGCTTTGGGAAATTTTTCAGTGCTAGTTTCATTTGTTTTATTGAAGATGTATCTTCATTTATTTATCTTAATAAATAACAAAAACAATCATCAAGGGAATTTTTTGCATTCTTTTTTTTTCTGCATTAAGATTGTTGTAATAATTATAATATTGGATTGTATTTAAAGAAACGATATTTACTATTTCTATCGAATAATTTCTATCCGATAATGAATTTAAATTATTATTAAAGTACGTAACTACATTAAAAATTCAAATTTTTAGCAAAATTAAGATTTTTTTTATTTAATACTATTAATATTTGTGCAGGTTTCTTGTGCAGTTAACAAAACGTTAAAATTTTGCTTCTAAGTCAATTTGTTTTCGAAATGACATTAATATTTATACTTGCATTTTCATGTTTTAATGCTATTTTACATCTTTGATCTTTGATAGAAATTTCTAAAGGAAAACTCTATGAATTAAAATCTAATGAATATTTTTTTTGTTCTGATTTCGTAAAATGATCAAATGATCTCTGAATATGTTCTTCAGCTTCTGAATCAGAGAATAAGCAATCTATCCATTTAGAAATAATTTTTAGTTTTTTATGGCGTCAATATGTAAATAAAATCAAAAATTTCTTGCTATTTATCAGTCGAACCACCAGTATTTAAATAATGGATAGAAATACAGCATGTTTTCAGTTCATGAACTAGATTTAAGCAAATAAGTTGATAAACCATTAAATTAGGTTTTTTGCTTTATACCCCTTTATAGCCTCCAAAACCACCCTTTTTTCAATTAAAAAACCTTTGCCACTTATTTCTTACATATTTTGGTTTTACAAGTATTTTTTTAATCCTTTTTATGTAAATGCGCATAAAAATAACTATTTTAGAACGTTTATCAAAATAAATTTATCCTAAAGGTAATCACATAAGAAGACGATAAAAGGGGTTTCCTGTATAAAAAGTAAGTTAACCAGAAATTAATTAGCGTTTTTTTAATCCAAATAAACTGTATTAATGAAATTATTGATAATAAAACCAAAGTTTTTTAGAGGTGCCTTGACTATCCATAGTTTTTGCTTATCTTTCATTGAATTTTAAAAAGGAATAAAGCTGTAACTTGTTAGAACAGGAAGAAGTTAAAAAATCATTATTATATGGTGAAAAACTATTTTTCACATAAGCAGAATAATTTTCTACATTATATTTGAACTTCATACGCAATGTGGAATTCTTCACTCAGTTATTTTTAAAAGTTTATGCTTATTCTAAAAACTGTTATAATTTATTTTAGATATTAGATCTGAACGCACTTATTCTAAAATTAAAATACAGTATAATTTTTCGTCTATATATGCAGGTAACACTGCAATAAAAACAGTTAACCTCTCTCAGTAGTTCTTGAAGGGCACTTATCATAGACAAGCCCACTGCATTAGAAGTCAATGATTTTAAGTCAAGGGTACGTCTATTGTTTTTCAGTAGCGCCATCTAGGGCCAAGAGTACGACTTAGCTACACACACGTCACAATCCTTTTTACGGGACGGACTTCATTCATGCATTTCATTCACAGATCTTAATTTAGACCTGAATCAGAGAACGATCACCTTTGATCCAGTACCCCCAGTAGTATTACTCTCGAATGGATGACTTTGTGACTACGACAGATTTATACGTGCGCCTGCCACCACACACACAAGGAGTCTTCGGCCGGCGAGGTTCGAACTCGCAACCTAAGGGACGCGAATCCAACGCCCTACCAACCAAGTTATCCTGAACGTATCTTTTAGTAGTATATCAGAGAAATAAACTTTCTTTCTTTCTTCCAACATATTGTAGAGCGGCAGAAAATTGAAAGTTAATATAAGAAATCCTAACATCCCAACATAGGTACCTATTATAAATTATCTGAGATTTAGGAAAGAGATAGTTGAAACGATCATCAATGGGTAGATCGGTATACCACATCTGTTTTTAGAATATAAAACCTGCCTTCCGCAACTACTTTTCGTTGCATAAGCAAAAAAATCTTTTAATTTTGTTTGCTATTTCAATAAATTGCATTAGTTAATCTATTTAGATCAATACAAGTTGTGTTATTTTCATATGCATCCAAGCATTCCAATATGTTAATGCAATATTATCGTTACAATTAATGCAATTAATTATTCAATTACTAGAAGGAAAGGACAAATAGTTTATCAACATAGAAATGATACTCGAATTGAGATCATGTAAATTTTTTAATTAATAAAAATATTTTAAATTTCACGTTGATTCGATATTTAAAAAAAAAATTCAACGTAGAAATAAATCTGTATTAGATTCAATACTCAATAATAAATTTGCTTTTAAATTATAATTCATAGCATATAGGATAAAATATTACATATGAAATGACAATTGCTAAAACAATAATTGAATTTAGATAAATGATAATTAAATGCATTTAAATTGGTGAAAAATTTAATTATTTGCACTCGGATGATGAATCTCATCCACCATTCAAAAAGATGTATCCTTTTGAAGTTTTATTTATTTATTTTTTAATTTTGATTTTAAAAAATATCTAAAGGATGGTTAGAAAATGTAGACTAATTTTTCAGTAAAAGTCAACGTAAAATTATAATAAATATTTTTAGCTATAAGTAAGTCCTTGTGTAAACTGAACAATTTTGCATCGAATTACTTCTTCGAGTGTAAAGGTTAATAAGCAATTATCGTATAATATTCCAAAAAAGTTCATTCATTTTTTTTACTTGTCTGATTTAATCAAAATAATGTTTATAGTCTACAGATATTCATGTATTAACCGCAAGTCAACGATTAATCGTATGAAAAAAAGGATATCGCTAATGAATGCTTGCTAAAAGTTTCTTTCATAACTAATATTCGTCAATGGCATGCGGTTAATATACATATTCTTTCCCGAAAAATCACCTTTTAAAAAAATCCCAGATATCGAACAATCCTTCTTTATTTCAACTAAAATCAGATTCGAAAACAACCCCAAAGGTATTTATTCGAATACTGAGATAAAAATAGATCGCTCTGCTTTCAAACACCCACGTTATTCTCCGTCTTTGGACAACAAAGACCCGCCTTTCGACTCAATAAAAGTTCTCTTTTACGGTGACGTCTCTAAACCTACGCATCTATCTAATCACAGATCATACATATCAGAGAGATCTTTCTAAAAATAGCATCAGGAAAAGCATCCGGGAATTTTAAAGGAGTGAAGTTTTCCAGGAAATGGGGTTTGAAAATGGCCGTTGTGAATGGGAAGAAAATCCAAAGCATTTATAACTCTAAAGAGTGGCAAAAATGGCATTCTGGCAATATTTGATTTTTTTTTTTTCGCTGATGTAAAAGTAGGATGTGCCTTAAAATCGAAGATATGTATAGAGTTTAGAAAGTAGGAGTTGGAACTTCCCTTGAAATATTTACTTATACTCTGGAGTTCCTTTTGTTTAATATTAGACAATTTTTACTGTTACTATTTTCTTCATCATAAACATTTATTACATTGGTCTTATTCATGCAGTATTTTGTCTTAAAGAGATCTCAATAAAAACAAAAAATTTAATCAAATTAAGATAAACAACAATAAATTATAATATTCATGAATTATTGTATTCATAGGCTATTGCTTTTGAAAAATGAATAGATCTTTTATGTTAACCCTTAATTGGAGATATGATTTTCCTCATGGGGCCAAAAGACAAAAATAACAATGGTGTCAAAAAGACTCCATTGTTATTTTTGCTTTTTGTAAACAGCATTGTAACTCCTTTTGGAAACCTGATACATTCTAGAAATCGTATAATTATCAAAAATATAAAAAATGATAAATATTAAAACATTAAATCTTGAAAAGATGTTGTAAGAAAAACCTTAACAATTTTTTAATGAGTATGTACTTGGTTTAAATATCCCGGAATTATACTAATGTTAATAACTGTTATAATTTAACAAACAAAAATGGAGAATGGAATATTTTAGAATATTGTTTTAAGAATATTTCTTTATTCTTTTTACATTATTCAAATTCAAAGCAGATTCAGAGACATAGAGCCAATGGCAATATAAATAATAACAAACAGAAAAATAATAACTCAGTTATAGCACGTTTTTCAACTTAGACTTCTACCAACTTATTGCTGAAAGAACAACTTGAAGGTACTGAGGAGATGATTGTACTGAAGTACAAAATACCACGTGATAATCAGAGATAATAAACAACGCCGAGTCATTTTGACTCCCATCTCCAGTTACGAGTTAAAGAACTCTCAATAAAAACAAAACTTCCTAACTAAACTAAAAATAACAGAAATAAATAATACTCGAATTATTTGTACTCTTAGTCTATTTCTTCTTTTGTGTAAAATCCTTGTTTCTGGAATCTAAATTTGACACTACCAACTACTGAATTTACTGAAATCTCTTTAACCCTTTTGAGTACATTTGACGTATCAGAAACATTCTGTATTTATTTGAATTTATGTTCCGATTTTTTTTGTAATATCAATAAGATTAAATTACCACAATATCATGCAACAATATACCCTCTAAAATATACGAAATGAATGAGTTCTTGCCTAAAATATACAGGCTTTACATGTTCAAAAAATTAAGTGTGCTACAAATACAAAAACTTTTAAATAAATATGTAGTGAAAGAGTTAACCACATTTTGTAAAGATTCTATCTTAAATATTTCACCATAGGGAATATTTTTAGTAAAATCAATAACTAAAAACTGGTTCTTAATGTATGTAATTACTCTTTGAAGCCAAGAAATACGTCTAAACTTTTTGATCACAAATATTTCAAAACAAGTACACTCAAGGCCTCCATCTTGACAGATTTAGTGGTTTTAACTTTAATTCTCTTCCCATCTAATATCGATCTTTTTTGGCTTGTCTGTCGAACTTTCGATGGGAGAGAAAGTGTATGCAATAAAAGAAGAAGAGTCTGCCCATCTTATTTTAAAGACATCACTTGATTTACTCAACAAAATTTCGTCGTGGAGAAATCTCATTTGTTTAACAGAGATGCCCTTTCTTGCTTCTTCTTCTGGAAGTGCAATTAATCAACTTTTTTTTTTATTCGTTGATGCTTGCTTTTCCTTTTCTTCGTTTTATGTCGTCTTCTTTTGTTTTCTTGAGGTATCTTGTCTGGAGGTTTATAAATGATCTTTTTTTTTGTTGTTGATACAGTAAACGATCTATTGCTTTTTATGACCTAAGAAGGTGGATAGAAATTTTTTATACTTGTAATCCTCCTACAGTGATATAGGATTGTGATGTATAATGATTAGGTTCCGAGTTAAGAAAAAGACATTTTTTTTTTATTGCGACTGCATTTTCTTACAATTTAGAGGGATAATATGTTAGGACTGGTTTTCATATTGATTAAATTCACGAATGATGAATTTCTTCTCAGATTACAACCTAAATATCTCAGTGTTTAAAGAAATATCTCCTAGCTGACTTTAGTTATATTAAAGTTGCATTTTAAAGATACACTAAGTCTATTTTGGGACAGACCTCGTTATTTTTAACGAAGGAAAATTTACAAGACCGACACTTGAGTTATCCCCCCCCCTTCAAACTTCTGCTCCACACAAACGGAACTTTTGACCCCGATGGATTTAACGTCCACCAGATGTGTTTTTGCGTCAAACGTTTATACAGGATACATACACGATTTCTCAGAGAAACTTATAAATTAAACCAGACACATAAAAACATTTCATTTTTATAGCAGAACATGGATGGGGGAAATAAGGACGACCACAATAGGGAATTATTTGTTTCGGAAATAAAATAAAAGAAAAGGTTACAATTCAGATATAATGAAACACAAATTTACAACAGCATTAATCTTTAATATATTGATAGACTTCGTAGATTTTTTAAAGGATTGAGGTTTCTAACTCTCGAGGCCAAATCCCGTTATACTTCCGACAGCATGGATGTAGTCACACAATTGAAAAATATATTGAATTCATTCATGAATTATATGTTATACTGCTTTCCTAACAGCAAACTTTGCATAAGTATTTCAGCTATCTTTTTCAATAAACGTAGTTTGCGATCAATGGTCTATTGCAACTATTGTACCTTTTGAATCTTGTCAATCTTTGGTGATTTGTTTTGACGATTAATCGCTGAAATGCGGTTAAGACAAAAGTATCAGAAAACTGAATATCTATTTTTAATGTCATTTACGATTGCTTGATATAAAAATATAACACATAACTACAATCATGTTTGCACCTAATGTCAAATGTTTAAGTCATTTCTTTTACACGATTATAAAAGAACAGATCGATAAACTGCGAACCTCTAGATAGATTTAATTCCAAATTTGATGTATATTTTCGATTTGGATGTTAAAGCTGTGCGCCTGTTTTGTTATAACTAGAACTCTTCGTTTCATAGTTATTGTATTAAATTATATTTTGGAAATAGGTTGGATAGACAGACTTCCTTTGAATGGATTTCGTATAAAATTTGACAAATTTATAAATCTGGGATACAGATTATATACCAAACGTCATCCATCTAGCTGAAAGGTGCTTTGAGTTATCTAGTATACTATGCCTATACTAAACATAATACCTAAAATTCGTTTTCCTAACTCAGAGGAGGTCTTATATGTTATTTGATGATGAGATTTATCATCAAATTGATTGATGAGATTTATCATCAAATTGATTGATGAGATTTATCATTTTTCATGAGATGATGAGATTTATCAATATTTCATTTTTGAATTTTAGGTACTTTTAGTACCAAAATTCGAAACTAGAATATTTTGAATTTTGGGTATAATTACAGTGCTTTCTCTTTGTATACCGTACACTAGAAAGTAAAAATAAGAACTCAGGGGAAATATACGGCTTCAAGAATCTTCTTAAGTTCTTAATAATTAAATTCGGATGCTACATTTGCTTATCGAAACGTAATCTGCAACTAAATGATTTTCAAAGTACCAACGGAAGAATATCATCTCATTAAATTTAAGATAATGGTTAATATCACAGTAACGTAATGACTTCATTTCCTTTAAATTTACTGGTTTATTTTATTTTACTTTATCTCCTCAGTTTTCTTTATGTTGTAGAATTATTTTATTTGAAATGCCTGCATCAAAATAAAGATAATTTCTCCATTAAACTTAAAGAGTAAACAAAAGAAATTTCATTTCACTCTGTTAGAAAAAAAGAAGAGATTATAAAGATATAATTTTCACTTTCATCAAAATGGAAATTAATCGTTACAAAATTAAATTGGGGTTTTAAATATATACCTTTTCTTAAATAGATTATTCATTGTAAGAGTTAGATCCTAAATTCTTCTCAAATCTATCTATCTATATGTAATATGGATATAACTCAAGTATAAGTATTTAGGTTTCAGTTTTAAAGAAATTATTTTGGACAAAATGGTGCAAAGAAAGATTATTTTGTATAAATACTATATCCATGTATGAATAGAGTATGTTTTTTTTTATCTTTATTATCAATAAAGATGAAAGTATGCTCATGTATGCTAGCGATCTGTTAGCCAAATCATTAGTTTCAAGCAACCAAACTTAATGCTTATTAATATTACATGACAAGCGGTCCTTTCAGAAAACATTTTGTTAAAAATTTTTTTAAAAAAATTAATTTGTATCTTAATTCATTAAAATTTAAGTGGAATTCCATTTCTTTATTTTAATTCATTAAAATTTAAGTAGAATTTTATTGCTTTATTTTCAATAACTTTGGAAAATGTAACATCACAAAATTAATGTTTGCATCAATTAAAAAATTAAACATTTATTTTTCAATGATAGCATTTTTTGTTATGTATTTTTCTCAATTTTTTAATTTGATTTTTAAAAATATTTTAACCACATTATATAACAATATATTCCATTGTTAAAATGGAACACTTATTCAGTTCATTTCATTAAACACTAGTTTTCCTTGTTGCCATTAATATACATATTAATATTTTGTGGCAACTTTTCGTCGCTAATGATCAAGATCAAGATATGAAGATTTGGATTACCATATTATAGGACTTTCAGTATAAGGGTTTCATAATTTTTTAAAACATTTTCTTGCATTTGCAATTAAGGTTTAATTTCAAAACCAAGCAATTGTAAAAAAAATTATACACTGCTGCAATTTCATGTGATGTAATTGTTTATGAATATTGACAAAAAATTAACGAAATTCCAAGCACAATGAAAGGGTGATTTTAAAGTTTGTAAATTTTCTTTTTTTATAAAATTTTGAATTTAAAAATATTTTGTTGAAGAAGTCCTTGAGTTAAGCATAATATTTAAAAAAAAATTGATATTCAGCAAGGATTAATTCGGGTAAATCACTAATCGCCAAAGTTTGTTTGTAAAAATAATAAAAGCTCCTACATTGAAACAATGAAATTTGTCATTTCTCTATAGTAAATTATTAACACGTATTACAAACTTTTGTGTTAATTCGTTATATGATTGTTTTTAACAAGCCATGAAACAGAAAATTCTAAAAACGTAGGCTTTATATTCTAACGTAAAAAATTCACTGTATAAATTGTAATAAACAACCCAGCCACTAAAAAAATATATATTTTCTTAGCTTGCAAATTTGTTTTATTGCAAAAAGTTTTTCTTTATTTTCTCTCCCTCTCTTCGAATTTATGCTTTAGTATTCGCTGAAGATTTCTTTTCGTGAAAATAGAAAAAACATGTCCCTGATATATGGCGTTAGAAATTTCTTCCGGGAATAAAAAAATTCTTGAATATTTGTTGTGGTTTCTGTAGGTCGCAGAGGTATTTTCTGGAATAGAAATAGGTTGAGGTCGGAATATAGTAAAATATAGTATAAAGGAAAAATCACTACACCACTACTCTGAAAATAATTGTCTATTTATAGAAATATAATAAATTGCGTTGCATTGTATTTAAACAGAAATTTGTTCGAAGCTGTGAAATGTGTGGGGGGTGGGGATTATCATTATGTCTGTATAAATAAAATGAGAACACTCATTGTTTGTAAAAATATGATAATACCACATACTATTTTTAAATTTGCTTTGATAAACCTTTCCTATATTCTATTCAGTATGGCTTTACTTCTTCATTTATTTAATATTAGCTTTATTTAATTTTAATTAACTAAATTGCATGTAACGTATGGTATATATAATTAAATTAAACCTTCATTTAATCACAGCACAATTATGTATTAAAACTAGGAAATAACCATTCCCAAATACTTTGTTTTGCGAAATTATCTCTGGATTTTTTTAAATTTAAATTTATTTTCATTGATTTTTTAAAATTAAATTCACATATTAAACTAGAAACACTATATGAAAGAATACTGTTACAAATTTTGTAAATATTTGTATTTGTCTTGAAATATCTCAGACAAATCAGAAATACTCAGATTCTAGGGCGAAAATCTCGCAATTTAGGCGTATTTTATGTAAAAACGGCATTTTCAGCAGCTTGGCGATCTTTTGGCGATATTCTTGGCGAAAAATAGATAGTTCTGGAAAATGTCATCGCCTAAGCTCTAGGATCATTACTAAGCAAGATAGCCTAGAACCCTCCAGAATCTTGGCGAAAGTCCTAGATTTTCACGCCAAGCCAGATATTAATACCACCGCCCCATTGACCATGACCATTAGAGAGTAGTAAGACTTGAGTGTTAGTCTAAATAAGTGCACAGAAGCTGTTGTCTGTCTGAGGTATTAGAGACCTTTGTGTTTGGAAGCTGTTTCTTGTTGCATTAGCTGAATTGGAGCTGCGTAATTTTGACTCGTAACTGCTGTAATTTCCTACATTTTCTAGAAGTTTCTACGAATAAACGTCTTGTGATTTTCGAGAGATTATTTAATCAACTCTCAATCTACACAAACCCCGAAGCGCGGTGCATTAATGCATTTTCGTTGTTTTATGACAATTATCCTTGATAATGTCACCCAGGATTTCATCTAATTATGTCAAGAAAACCCCCACAAATAGCACAAGTTTTGATCAAATAATATTGACTTACAGCAACGCATTGCATTTTTGACAACAAATAACTATCACCCAACGGTTTGAGAGTAAACATATCTAACCTACTCAAGTAGCGTCAACAAAAGGCTTTAGAAAAATTGAAATAACAGATTGTGATACAACTGTCTATTATGCGAGTTTATGAGGTTATTTTAATATTGATGCATTATGAACTTAATTAAATATGTTGGAAAATAAGTAAACGAGTGTACACAGTATAAGAATTAATTTCATAATTAAAACAATTGTCTAAACTCTTTGTCAAATAAATTAACTGTGTCAAATATATTAGGCTGTCTGGAAAGTAATTTCGTTTCTTTTTACTAAAAATGAAAGATTTTATTATAGTTAATAACTATTTTATTGAATTATATTTGTCTATTTTCGTCCAACATCTTATACCATCGTTCTGGCTAGTATTATGATTCAACACACAGAAAATGTTCGTTCTTTGCTGGCGAAAAACTGCTCTAAGTGATTTTTGACCTCCTCATTTGAAGAAAAGGTCTCCTTATCTAAAAAAAATTGTAAAGAACGTAATAAATAATCAAATGGAGCCAAATCTGGAGAATATGGTGTGCGTGGCAGTATATCCTATCCAAGCTGTAAAAGCTTTTGGCGAGTTACCAAACTTATATGAGGTTAAGTGAATAATTTTATTTGTTCAGCTGATGAAAATACACTTTAGGATTGATCACTGGGTTGGCAGGTAAAAGATAAAAAACACGATTCTTTGAAATCACACCAAACAGATAGTATCACCTTTTTTTAATGAATACGACTTCCGAAGTGCTTTGAACCGGTTCATCTTTTCCACACCATCGTTTCTTGCATTTAACATTGTTGTACAAGCTATTTCTAGTCTTTGGTGAGGATGCGCTTTAAAATTGGGTAATTTTCTTGACGTTTGAGAAGCGAATCACAGATGTAAACGAGGCGGCGCAAATATTTTTCTATAAGAACAAAAGGAACCCATATTCCGAGATTTGATATGAAACCTAGGCATTTCAAATGATCAGGAATGGTCAAATTCCTGATCAATTTAATCTCTCAGCGGTCTCACGAGTTATTAATCGGCGTTTCATCAATTAATGCCTTTGTTGTGTTTTCACCAATTTCAACTGATGTTACAGAACGTGGTACATTTTCAACAACAAAATTGAAGGATCGAAATTTTGCAAACCATTTTTGGCATAGCATTCTGTCAATACATTTTTTTTCCATACACATCGAATAATTTTTTTCTTGCTTGAACAGCATTTTTATCTTTTCGATAGTAAAAAATTAAAATGAGGCCTAAAACGACGCTTTTTACTTTCCATATTTAAAATGACACTAACCGTTTTCAAAATATATAATGATTATGTGGCTTAAGTATGAAATTGGCTGTAAAAAATACAATTAAGTCATCTTTTGAGAAAGAAATTACTTTTCGAACAATGTAATGTTAACAAAACTAGCATACGAAACTTCAGCAATTTTTTAAATAAATTATATTCGTGTGCACAATATTTCATTAATTTAAGTGCCCATGATACTAATAAAACTAATTCATATATTATGCATGTGTTTGATACGTTTTAGACCAATTATTTAAAATTAAACATAAAAGTCAACAATAAAACTATTTTGGTGTAATCTTTGCTACAGTCAAATATCAATTAAAAACATTCAAAAAAGTCTTCAAAAACTTATTTTTAAAAAAAATAATAATAGAAATTGAAAAAATTTCATTTTTAACACAAGCATAGACAGAATAAAACTAAATATTTTATCATTATCAAAAATACAATATTTTCTATAGGAAGTGGCAATTCCATAGCAAGAGGCAAGAACCAGTGGAATCAATACCAGTTTCCTATTGTAAGGAAATACTAATAAAGAAAAATACTTTCATCAAAAATAGAAACCGATTTCATATCGGCGTACGTCAGTTCTTAATCAAGATAGACATTGCGATATCCTCGGTAAGCAATATAACGAAATAAAGAATCAGCAAATAGGACATTTAATATTCCTGGCCGCTTCTTCGCAAAATGGAAGTGGATCTATAGGACAGCTAGGTTTTTCTGAAAATGGATGGGCACACATATCGTAGAAGAAATTCATTGTTCTTCTATAAATGAAATATGAAATTTCTATTTACGTAATTTTATGTAAGTAAAATAGATTAAGTATGAAAGCATATTTTGCTTCTTAATTTCCTTCGCCGATTTTTTTTTTTAGTAATTCATCTATAATTTTTGCTGATAATGCACATGTAAAATTTAATTATTATTTATGGTGCAGTTAAAATAAGAACAATAATTACATTTTTTTTATAAAAAAGAAATTTTTTTCTAATCACATCTTTAAAGTATTTTTTATCAAATTGTTATTGTAAAATGCACCTAAACAAATATTTTCTATCTGTATATAATAAAAAAAAATTCCTACTTATTTCATTACGAATGTATTAAGTCTAGAGCTCTCTTTTATGTCTTTCTAATTTTCAAAACCAGATATATTTTTTATTGAGATAAAACAATTTTTATATAAAAACATTCTAAAAAATAAAATTCTAAATAATGTTTAATTGGGGAGTGCATTTTGTACCTTTAAGCTATTTCATTTCCTTATTTTGTGTATGAAAAGTTAAAAATTTTAATTTACAAGTAATATGATACGGAACACAAAAATATTATAAAATATAATTATAGAAATGAAGTGTTTACAAAACTACAAAACAATGTTTTTAATTTTTTAAACTACACAATATAAATTTCAATAAGAAAAATGTGCTAAAATTATTAAGTATATTTAATTTTTATTTGAATCAGTTCTAGTGCACAATCCTTGTAAATAAAATGAAAGGCCAACTTTAAAATACTCGAAAAATATTGCAAACTCATATCTTCATAGACTTGGGACTCCCTGATGTTACTGGGTCCCTAGGCAATTGCTTACTTCGAGTATTTTATAATGTGACCATAGTGGAAATATTGGAATGAATGAATGAATTTTTCTGGCACAAGTGCAAGAATTAGCCAAGATGCGCCAAACAATGAAGATGAAAAATTGTATTCAATGTTCCCATTGTCCAATGAAGATCCTGTCTAAGCGAATATAGAAACCCTACATTGTATATAATCTAAAATACTTTCTGAAAACTAATTACAATGATTTTAACTACCAGATCCAATTTTAAAAAAATCTGTAAAATATTTCTTTCTGCAAAAAATTATTAATGCTATCTTTAATTCTTGAAGACTAGCATTTGAATGCTTAATATTATCACACATTTCCAGGTATTTAAACTTTTCCATTACCAAGATAATTAATTGAGAGTTTTGGTTTCTCACAAAATTCATCCATACCATTTCTAATGAACACCCTTTTGTTCTCGTAGTATTTCCTTGGACATTAATTAGTGATGTTTACTTAATACCGCAAAAAAATAATGAGATTCTTTTGTCTAATGATCGCTTTGGGCTGTCACTTCTTAAGATGATAATCGCTTTTCTTTCTCCCTCCCCTCCCCGCCCTTTTTAAGGATCTTTGATCTTAAAAAGAAAGAGTTTTTGTGACACATTTAATCTATTTTTTTTTTTCAATCCTTTCTAAGCATTTCTTTCATGGGCGATAAAATTAGGAGGAATTCTAACAAAAGAAAGGAGTTAATTATGCTTTCTTTTTATATAAGATTGAAAAAAAAAAACGAAGTTTTTTTTAACACTCCTTAAAGTTGTGTTTTGTTAGTCACTCACTTAATAAAGAAAGGAGTAACTTTGTATACTAGAACAGTTCTTCCATTCTATTAATTAGAAGAAAAATTTGAAAGAAATTTTATGCACTTTCAAAGCAAGTTATTCAATATTTGACGAATATCTGTTAGAATATTTCTTTCTGAATATACTGGAAGGAAAATTATGATTAAACAACAAATCTGTGTAAAAGACTTTTAGGTATTTTTGCCCATTTTGTGAGTAAAAGAATACTCTTACTCTTACTTCAGAATAAGATTATTTTTCTAGGCAGCATAAATGCAAGAAGCTTAGACAATAATGTTTCAAATAAATTAAGCATTGGAAAGTAAATAAAGCTTGATATTGTAATAAATGTTTACAATAAATTCATTTTGTTTAAGGAAACAACAATACTATATTAAGAATCATTGATTCATAACATCGAATACTAAAACAGGTCACATTAAATCCTATAGAAATTAATTAATTAAATTCTACAAAATGTAATTAATTAAATTAAAATAGAATTTAATTAATTAAATTAAAATAAAATTTAATTAATTAAATTAAAATAGAATTTAATTAATTAAGTTCTGTATAAAATATATTAAATTCATAATTTTAAATTATATTAAAATTCTGTGTTGAAATTTATGTAATGATCATTTTGGAGATTCCTTAGTGTAATTTAGTCCTGTTCTAAAGCTGCATTAAGGCTATTTCTTAGCAGACTTGGTAATTCTGAACCAGGGCCAAGGTGAAATGACCATTTTAAAATGTATTTCCTATATTTGAATGGTTCATCACAGACGAAAACATCTGATTAAATAATCACTCCCCAAACATCCGCAACTCATCAACTTGAATACACTTGATTATCAGGTCCTAATAAGTGGTTTAGATTAATCTTTAAATAGAGACTATACGAATGACTTCAAAAATTATCTATTAATGAAGATATTAAAGGCCTAATAACACACTTTAATTGACATGCATTATTTTAATTCCATTTAATGTTGCTTTGAGGATTTTACAAGCAACTATACTTCAATGATTAAGGTGTACGTACACACTTGAAGATTTTATTTTTAATTTTAACTTTAAAAATCCAGTTTTTTCACAGTAGGTTATTAATATATGTTAAACTCATTTCAGTGCGAAAAAACCATATTACACTAATTATTAATTAATTAATATTTAATGAGCTAATTAGCCTATTTTTTGAAACATGATATCTTAAATTCTAATTTGTACAGACACACCATTCTAGTTGGAAATGATGCCTAATATTAGTCTTCATGTTGTCTGCCTCAAACAAGTTATAAAAATGTATAGTTTTTTTTTAAAAATTTTTTCATCAACGATGAATAGAAAAAGCAAGATTTTTTCTGTCATTTAAACTTTTAAAGAGCCATTAAAAATGTATTTCTATAAATATAACTTTGATTGAGGCACAAAACATCCGCTATTTCATACAGATTATTTTGATATATAAGTAACTGTATTTGGTTCATTTCTTGTTGAGTTATGATTGTTTGAATGAAGCAACATAGTGGAAAAATATCATTCTTCATAAAACGAGTTTTAAAAACACCGTAACTAGAGTTTTTAATGAAATCACCTCAAGAAAAATAATTATAACTCGAGAAATATTTCGAATATTGACAACATCTTGATATCGTTTGAAAGCTAAAGGATCAGAGAACATTATTAAGTAAAAAAAAACATTCGATATTTTCAACGATTTTCGAAATTTCAAGTGTGTGCATACACCTTAAAAGAAGACAAACAGAATAAAGAAAAATTATTTTAAAATGTCATGTATGAAATTAATAATTTTGGGGACATTTATTCTTTCTAATCGTGCATATTCTGATGAAACGTCAAAGAGAAATATGTAGAATTAATATTGAACTTTAACATTCGAGTTCTATCTATAAAATATTATTCAGGAATATTATCTGCTGGGACATTTTTAAAAAATGATTTAATCATTATTGGTAAATTGAATTTCTTATCCACTTAATGTTTCTAATTATATTTATTTTTTTTAAGCTGACGTAGGTTGAGATGACATCATTTTACTGAACTATATTTAAATGTTTATTTCTAATTTCGGCCTATTATTTTTCACAGTTAAAATTAAATTTGAAAAGTTTCAAAATCAGTTATTTTCTGGTTTAAATTAATAAGTTCACACTATGGTTGAAATTATTCTATTTTTTTTTTCTACTACATACTTTTATTTATTTATATTGAATTCATGAGCTAAAATATGTCTAAACATTCTTTTATAAATTTTATTAAACAAATATATAAATTAATTGTTCAATTTATCTTATAATTTTACTATTTATATTTAAATCTTCATTTTATTCTAAAACTATTTTTAGGGAATAAAAACTTCTAAATATCCTCTATATTACTTCGTTGTCGAGTTAGAATATTTTTTCCAGAACATAAAAAAAATTGTGAGATACAGGGAGATGTATTATGAATAACTAATGCTGAATTAAGAACTTTGAGCTTTAAAGAACACAAAAGTTCTTTAAATCTCTCAGAGGACCATAATGAAATGAAGAAAATGGAATAGAAAAGCCGTCTCATTATTTCAAAAGGAAGCAAATATACTTTCATCTTTCATAAACATTCCTGCGTTTTATTTATAGTTCGAAAGAATTTGGAACGTTTATTTTATTTTGAAATGCACGGTAACAAAGCGAGCAGCGAAAATAAACAAAATAAAATGAGGAGAGTTTAAAACTTCAAAAAGCTTTTATAAATCCTTTCTCTCTGAAATTCTTTCTTTTTTTTTTTTACCAAGTATAAGCTGGTTACACATTGAAGATGGAACTGGGACAAAGAACTTTTCATGCGTACAAAATTAGCTTTCATTAAGCCTAAGAATGAATGCATATAATGAAAGTTAAAACACCAAATGTTAGATCTTAATTTTCTCAATGCATATAGAGATAAACACAGAGAGAAATAATAATAAGATAAGAGGCAGAGATGGTGGTTCAGCAAGAGTTAAATCTTTATACCAAAGCAAACATTTTACTTTAGTATAAAGGTATTTAAGTATTCGTAGAAGATTGTACGTGAAAATTATGAAATCCTGTTTTTGAAAAAGTGGGCGTAGTTACTTAAGAAGATTATTGAAGTTTAAGGATGTACTGAAAAACAGAATCAAATTTAAACAATGCACATTCCATAAAAACACTATAATGAAATGTATTCTGCTATTGTAATTTTTTATTAAACCTTTTCATTTAAAAAATATTTAGCATATGTATGAAATATTTTCTCCTGGTATAAAATAAAACGTGCATTAAAATTCTAAAAGGTAGAAAATTATTTTTTTATTAAAAATATAAGTTTGAAATAAAAAATTATAAAGTTTTGGAAAGAATATTATTAGGGAATGAAGGCTTAATTTCTCAATTTCTTATGCAATTTGTTTTTTAAAAATAAATGTGAGTTAATTCACTTAGTTATTTCTGTCAGTGATTCATGTCTTACTAATTTTATTTTTATACTCAGATTATTTAAAATCCCTTTACCCATATTGCCAAGAAATCTGGTCTGATGATAAATGTATTGTTACGAAATTTCCGTGGGTTCGTTTGGATAGTGGGAGTTATATGGTGTGGAGAACGCTCAATCAGCAGGCGGAAGTAAAAAATAAAACAACGACGTTTATTTACACGAAGACACACAGGACAGCACAAAGACGACAACTATATACAGCACAGAAGACGATTATCTTCAGCCGAGACGTGCAGCGTACAGCAAGTCTCTACTGCAGACAGTAGCACACAGCTTAGTTCAGCACAAGCTTCACTCCGTCGCTGATCCGCTTTTCTCTGGAAGGCCAGTTCTTTACCGTCGATCCCGACTACTCTTCGACTCCACTGGTCCACGACTACTCAGCAGCTGCGGGTCATTCCTTTTATAGGTCTCAGGAGGTGGGGCTAGATACCTCTCAACCAATCAGGAACTTTCGAGGCGTAACTCGGTTCCCATTGGACGGATTGGGAAAATTCGCGATGTTTCGGGTATAATCTATTTTGGCGCCAAAGGTGCCAAATTCTTCGCCAAGTCGCTAAGTTTGTCGCCAAGCTTTGGAACCTCCAATGGAAACAACTAAGCTGGGAAGCCGCACCACAGATTCGTAACAGTATCCATGAAAAAGCAGTAGGTATGATTCCACGTCTTATCAAAGAGCGACAGCTTTAGGATAATCGATGTAAATAGTGGTTTTGGCTGAATGGAAATGGAACTGAAAGCTTTACTGAAATTCAAAATTATCAGAAACTTTACCATTATAATTTTTGAGAAATAATCAACGGAGATGAACGATGATTAATTATCACTCACTACTGGCATCATAATGCCTTTCTCACATTCTGTACTATTTTATATTTATATGTTTTCACTATTGCATATTTTTTCCCTGTTTTTAATATTTTATTCTGTTTTTATTTTTAGAATTCAATTTTTTTTTCTATTTTTACTTTTTATTATCTGTTATTTGATTTACATTTGGTGCCTAAATATAAATGAGAACGTTAGTTTTTGGCCTTTGTTGGCCAGTCATTCTCTTTTGCACTTCCTGAATGTCTGGGTTTGCCAGTGCCCATCTTCTGCCGTCAGGCTTCGGTTTGAGCGGGGTTTAGACATTGTATATCCGTATGTAATATATAATGTATTACATACGGATATGTATTATATCCATATATAATGTACCATTATTTACTTTATATTGATGAAGTCAAAACATGGTCTTAAAACGTGGTTACTTTTTTATGAATTTTCTTTTAAATATAGTTTTGTTTATTTTTTGTTCAAGAATGGAAAATAATAAATTAAGCGCAGTTAATAAATAACCTGAAAGTATTGGTAAAAGTGTATTATATTGGAGAAGAGCGTGTAATCTTCCCACGATATACATAAAATCAAATATTATGGCATATCAGAGATTAAGAAGATAAGAAATTTTACTGATATTAAAAACAAACATATGCGCAAATGTCCATTTGTCTTTTTTGTTATCTACTAGGTAAAACATCCAAAGACAGAATGATGCATGTTTACAGAACAGGTTGTTTGATTTAGAGCTCAAATTCGTTACATATATACTTTAGAAAAAGAGAATAAATCAGAAAAAAGAGAAAAGAGATTGATTAAAGTGTCAAACAATTTCTTGCATCGGAATTATAGTTGGATCGAAAGAAAACTCATCCAAGATTTGCTAAAAAGTTAATGATAATTTCCAAAAATAGAAAAGAATCTCTTTAGAGTACAAAATCATCTTTTCATCTATAAAATTAAGTTGATCAATTTCTTAATTATAATAAATTTTTAAAAATAAATGAAATTTTTTAACAATGCATTCCATTGTGTCAAGAAATCAGTAGTGATTGGATTTTGAAGCGTTAGGAAATAAACGTTCATAGATGGCGTTAGACCACTAGCGTGAGTGTAATTAAAAGAGTGATGTCATTCGAGTGTTTGCTCTTGGAGGAGAAGGAGTTGCTGAGCAGAGTAACTCGAACGAATCTGCAATATATTTGTTAAGTTTTCTATTTGCCTAATTTTTTCAAAGCACTCACGAACCAGCCACGACAAAATCTAAACTATTTACCCAGAGTTAACATTTCATAATTTCTACCATTGATTTATACGTAGAAAGATGCATTTTTTTTTCAATAATGAAGTTAATAAGAGTGCATAAAAAGGTAACAAAGTCAATGGATAAGCAGTATGAAACAAAGAATTTGAAAGCTTTACTAGTTTACTAGCCAATTTAACTTTACTAGCCAATCATCATATAAAGTTTCATACAGATTTATCTAGATCTGAAGAGAAAGTTGGACATAAAAATAAAGGAAAATATCTTTTTCAAAAAGTTTCTGCAACAGTCTTGAAAGTAACTGAAATTAATATTCTTAATTATCAATAAAATATTTCAAAATGCTAACCCGAGAATATTGAAATAAATTTAAAATAAGGTTTCTAATAATAATTGAGAATACTTTATTTCTGAGTTGGAATGGAAATTAAAGAATAAAGTTTTGGAAATTAATTAATGAAAGCTAATTTTTTTCGAAAATAATATACAGTGCAGAAATCTGAAATTCAGATCAAAGACTAAATCTGTGTTTTATCGCAGAAATATATTAAAGTATTCCGCAAATAAAAAAACATCAACTTTAATTTCACAAGGTAAAAATTATTTTTTTTCATAGCCATTTTTTCTGTGTTTTCTATTCAGTTTTGTTTGGCTTGCTCAGCATTAAATGAAATTCTAAATTATTCCAGCATAGGAATCTAATTAAAAATTCAATAATAAATTTGGTAATATAGCAATTTTCTCGAAATAAATCAGTACAAAGCCCTTATGGTCTTAATTGATATAAAATATTTTGTGTTTATTTTAATTTTAATTTCTTTCATTTGACCAACTAAGTCGTCCCTACTAATAATAAAGCAGAAAGTGTGAGTGCGTGCGCGTTGACCTCAACAGGTCAGACCATTTGACTTAGAGCTACCAAACATAGCACATATATACTTTTGAAGTCTTACGTCTTTTTATTATTTCAATTTAAATTTCAACAAATTAAAAACTAAATGAAATTATTGGTGGTTTTGTTCACTTTATTTCTGATACTATTGCAGCATAAAAGTATTTTTTATATTGTTTTAAAATTTAAAAATTCGCCTATTAGACTATACAGATATTAAACAGAATTAATCTTTCAAATTAAATTTCAATTCAATATTAAAGCAAAATATCAGAAATAAATATATAATACAAAAATGAAAACGGTTTAAATTTCAGATCAACAGTGATCATTTGGTAACTACGCAAGAAGAAAAAAAAAATTAGGAAAATTGTGGGCGATTATTAAATTGATATCATTAAAAAAGTAATGTTTCAGATTTTTAAATTATGTAAAACACTGTTGCATAATGTAATAATAATATTAATAATGTTTTATATAATAATTTTTATAATACTCTTCATCCTTTAGATTTTGCATCAAAAATCATCACTTCACTGAGTGCATTAGATTTAATTACTCACTGTAACTGTAGAATTTATTCCATTGTTCGCTAAGACATGATTCCGAAAAAGATTAATTACGAATACTTTTAATTGTCTACTGACTTAATTAGTGTTTATTTGGGACGAATATCGCAAAAGAGGACGCTTCTTTAGTTAAAATGTTTTCAAGTAACGAAATAAAAATGAAAAATCCAATACAGTTAGGTTAATTATTGTGAATACTACTTACTGCAATACTATAAAAAAATATCTGCCTTTTATTGACTTTTATTTGTGCTTTAACAGGCGATTCATAGTTCAGAATAATTAATTATCGGCACTGTGCCCTTTCCGTGGAGTGCATGTAAAATTAAATGGTATTGAATCGAACAAATGATAAATTAATTACATTTTGTAAACGATAGTAAATATCTGCTTGAATTTTCTTTTGTTATTTACTTGTTACCCGATTCTTATCGTATTAGTTTGACTAGTACACCATTTAGCGCATTGTCATATATGACAATAAAGCTAAAATATTTTTTTAAAGAATATTAAAATTATTAAACATTGCTATCGAAGTGAAGAGTACTATTTTATTAATTAGTCTTGACAATAGTGATGATTTTTTTATGTTTGAATGTGAAGATTTTGATCCTGAAAGAATTGAATATAACTTTTTTTTTTCTGTTTCTAATCTGAACTATTATATTTTTAAACTTAATTAATTTTCTATAGAAGTGCTGAATAAAATGCATAAATATCGATAACAGCATTATTTTTCATATTATGATTTTAAACTGAACTTCCTAAGGGTATGTTTGATGCAGACATTCGATTTCTGTATCAAACTATTATATTTTTCGATATGTTTGATAAACATATATATACAATGATATATTTTTATCTAATTTAAATCCTTATTAATTCCCTAATTTTTATCTTAATTTAGCCCATAACTTCATTCTAAAATGTTTATTTCCTGCTCCACTTCCCATTTTTTATTTAATTAATTTTAAATGCGCTGTATAAAACTGCTAACCTAACCTTTTCACACACTCCTGAATAGACAAGCCTCAAAGAAATCCCCATCAAAATATCATAGTAAAGTCGACAAAGCAAAAAATCTGTCACTTTTGCTTTTGTGTCGCGATGTAAACAGACGTCAGTTTTATCATCGCTTCTTGTCTTTCGTGGTGGAATAAATCAAAGTCTTGAGCTTTCAAAAGTTTCTTCTATTCGGCCTCGTGAGTGCTAAAATATGTTTACATATTATATAAACATACAGAAGTTTTTATAAAATGAGGATTAATCCTTGAAGTGATTTAATGAGTTCCAATACACTTTCGCCATTTGCTGCAAAAAACACATCATCAGACAAATAGAAATTTTCCCGTGTTCTTTGTAAAATATCATTACTGGATGATATTGGTATCAATATATTTCTTCCTTTGCTTAAATCTGTTCTTAATTTAATAAAATTTCACATGTCTGGAAGAAATTGATCCACAATTTGATCAATAGCGTAAATGTGAGGATACTTTTATAATTTTCTTTCAATGTACCATTGCACGTATTGCGCATTTTTAAGATAAATAGCAATTTTATAGGCTACATATTTAATACCCTCACTTTCATCAACATGATGTTTTAAATATGCAAATGAAATATTGTCGCATACATTGATAACGATAGGATGCATGGAACAAATATAAATAGCGTATTTTTAAAGTATCTTTTGTATTTTTTAAAAATTTTCTAGAGAATTTATGCATATCCTACTCATTTTTATTAACTTAAAAGCAATTCTTCAACGCTGTAATATATATTACAATATTATCGCCTAGATGAACCGAGTGTGAGTTAAAGTCAAATATAACAATGGCTAATCTCATCTTGAGACTTTATTCAAAGAACTTAACCTTACATCTGTTTTTATCCGAAAACGAAATGACTCGAATCTTCCAGATTTAGAAAGATATAGAAATTATAAGAACATTCTAGAACAAACGAGAAATAACAGAAAGTAAATCAATAACAAAACATTTTTAGGTAACTTACTTACAGTCAGATACGAACTTGCGAACTGTCGCTTTCAGTTCATAGTATTCTACCACTGAGTCATTCAGTGGTAGAATTAGAACGCCAAGTTAGAACAAGTTTCGTTACAATATTAATCTCCTGATGAATAAAGAAGTTTTCTTTTTTAAAATATTATAAGATTGACTACACTTTATACAATCTTTTAAGTATACACATAATATACAAGATCTAATTTTTGTCATCGCTTATAATCTCAGAAAGAATTGAAAGCATTAATTAAATAGGCAGCAGTTAAATCTTCCCACTATGGACAGTATTCCTATCAGCACGGAAAACAACCATTAATTATCTATAAATTGAGAATATTTATTTTGTAAGTGAACAATTAAACAAGAGAAATACCAAAATTAATTTAAACATTACTTCTAAATATCTGTAAAATATTCATAGAAATATTATTCTTTGATTATGAATTCCTAATGACCGACTGAAGCCGAAATGTTACCAAAGATCATCCATTTTAAGCACACTAATATCCCCTGATATAAATACGAGTTAATCAGTAATTCTGATTCTCTTATTGTATCGGAAACCGTTCAATTGGGGATATTTCACGAGATAATTACTAACAGACGTCAAATCCTAAACGGATTGTGCAACCTAGTAATGGATTCCGCTTCGCCCTAATCCAACATGTGCACGTAGGCAGTAATTAGTCTCTACATTCTCTATATAATTAATCAAAATCTGTCCCTAATTCTGATTCAGTACATTTCTGGACATTATGTTTATGGTAATCAAGGAAATTTGTAAATAATTGGAGACTTCGGCTGAGGTTCTTATCTTGCAAATCAAATGGGGTGCGTGGCTTGAAGTAAATCATTGTATATCAAATATATACAGGGTGTTCATTAATTATTGTCGGGGTTTCCGTACCTCATAACTTTCGAATAAAAAATATTACATAAAAACCGATTACGTAAACGTAAATTACAATTCAAAGAATTTTATTAATTATATTAAAGTGTAAAGCTTGCACAATTTGCACTTTGTAGGTATTCAGCTGAAGGCGATTCTTTGAGTTGTACTTTACGAATACATAATTCTTTGAGTTGTAATTTACGTATTCATAATTCTTTTAATAGTAATTTACGTATTCATAATTCTTTGAATTGTAATTTACGTATTCTTAATTCTTTGAGTTGTAATTTACAAATACATAATCGCCTTCAACTGAATGCCTACAAAGCGCAAATTGTGCAAGCTTTACACTTTAATATCATTAATAAAATTCTTTGAGTTGTAATTTACGAATACGTAATCGGTTTTTGCGTAATATTTTTTATTCGAAAGTTATGAGGTACGGAAACCCCGACAATATTTAATGAACACCCTGTATATTATCTATTAAATATATGCTTAAAACATTATTATTTTATAACTTTTATGATCAGATCTTTAAAATCTAAAAAGTCATTTAACATTAAATATCTATTTGACTTTAAAGTTCTCATTAGTTTTGTTTGAATGCAGATATGAAATGCAGACTAGAAAATATAGAGTCAATTCTTTATAAGTAATCGTAATCTTTGTTATAAAATATTGGCTATTGTGACATATTAATTTCTGCTTCATCCTTTTTTCTTTAAAAAAATCTACATTCTTCCTTTTTTTTTATATTCCTATATATAAATATCTCCCAAGTCAGTATTTTTTTATCCTTTAAAGGGCCATTTTTTTCTAGTCATATTTATGTTAAAATATTTTTAGGCTTGAAATTAGAATAAGAAAAGGGATTCATTTAGTTTATTAGATAAATTTAATTTAATTAATTAATTTGGTTAATTAATAATTAAGTAATAAATCAAGATACATCATTTTGTGTAAGATAAAGAACTGAAGCATCTAAGTTTCTGTCTTTCTAAAAACATTTGTCAGAACTTATGCCAACCTCCATAATTTCATACAAAGATGGATAAATTTGGTGGGAAGCATACTTCCCACGGCCCTAGAAAGGGTTAAAATATGTTTTTAACATTTTCAGAAAATTATAAGAATAAATTTCACATAATTTTGAAAATATAAAAATTATTTTCCTCCATTAAAGTAATAACTACAACTTTTAAATTAATGAGGCATTTATTATTTATTTAATGACAAGAAATTTATGTTAAAGTAACTTTTAGTACTATGGCTAGATCTTTAAAATAAATACACAATAACTATTTTAAATGCAAATCGCGAATGGATCTTGTGTGATTTAGATTAATAATATTTGAAATATCGTTCAATTTCTGTGTTAATAACTAAAACTAACTATAGCATTCTGATCAACGTGTAGCTGTCCATTTCAAGAATTGATAATAATATACAAATAATATATTTTAAAATTTTCTATTTTTTTATTGCTTCCAAGCCAAATAAAATATATTTGTACTGATCATTTAAAAATATATGCCTTTTCTTTTTCGTTCTAAATCCTTCACTCAGACGGCAAAAAATTCTACATGATAAAAATATTTTTAAATAATTTTATACAATGTGCAGTTAACGTCTACACTCATATTACTTTACACCGTTTCATATAAAAACTCTATTCATTAGCAACAATACAAACCAGCCCTCATAGTCTCTTCAAAACTTTCTCGTAAACTCTCTAATAAATGTATTTTCCCAGAGAACGCCTTGCTTAACATTGGCGTACAATAATTATGAAATACTTTTTATCGTGAATTAAGCATTTTTACTGAAACTATCGTGTGATCCTTGGTGATTTTTGTTTTGTTGATTTTTTCCTGGCAGGTGGTTAATAGTCATCCAAAAATCGAATTTGTGTTTTAGACAAAATCTTTCCTATCGATTAAAACAAACATTTAACACAGAGCTATATATGTAGCCATAACATTGCATACCAAATTTCAGATAATTAAAGCATTGCATTTTTGAATTATCCCGTTTACATGCTTTTGAAAGAGTAGACAGAGACAACATTTTGTTGGATTTATCTTAAAATTTGATAGATATCTGAACTATAGGTGTTAAATCTATGTACCAAATTTTATTTATTTAGCTCTCTTCGTTTTATGATTATCGTGTTAATTTTTATTCTGACAGATAGACAGACAGACTTCCTCCGAACGGATTTTGCACAAAATTACAGAGAAATCCACAAATTTAATTTAAAGACTGTGTAACAAATTTCATCATCAAGCTTAAAGCGTTTTAGAGTTATTTTTGTTACAGATAGATGGACGGACATTTTCCAAAAATTTGTTTTTTGGACTCAGGTTGGTCTAAAATGTGGAGACTCGTCAAAATCCCGAATTCGAATTTTTTGACGTTTACTGTACTTCTTACATAAGAAAATAAAAATTATATTTTTCTCCCCGGAACACGCTAGTCAATAAAAACAAACAAAAAAATACGTCCCGGGACTTATTTATTCCCCAGATAAGTATATATCAATCCATGTTACAATCATCATGCCTTTTCTTCTAAAAATAATGCATCTTTAAAGTGAAAATTGCCATACATGTAAAAAACATTCACTCCTTTCTTATTGACAAAACGATTCTTTGAATAATCATTTAATACATCAATTATTTTATTTTCGCCTTAACGTTTTATTTTTTATAGCTAAAATCCTTAATACTTTATATGCTCTTATATCACCAAATTGCTGGAGATCACAAAGCGAAAAACTAATATTCAGACATTTACGGAACAAGATAAATAGTTATAGGAGCAGTTAAATGCAAAAGAAAAAGGCTAGGTTCCGTAACCCAATCTATTTCCGAGAACAGCGAGGTATGATAGCCTCTGACGGAGCTATCACTTAAGTCCTTTTTTCCAACTGGGCCATTAGATGACCAACCGCTTCCGGCAGATAAGGGGAACGCTGTTACATCGCTGTAACCGTAGCAAAATTTCTTCCTGGGAGAAAGAAGAAGCAAAAATATCTGACAGATGAAAAAAAAATGTCTTTGGGACTCTTTTTTGATTGAATAATTCGGAGAAGTAAAAGTTATAATAGTGAGCAGGCTTTTGGAAGTAATTTAAAAAGGAATGGTCTGTTTAAATATTGTTTAATTATTCTTTTACTAAGCACTTGATAATTAAATTTATTTCAATTTATTATTAGTTAATACATCTTCTTTGAGACATTTATTATTTCGTTTCAGTACATGTGATTTGATAAGAACAAAGTTGATAAGTGATACTGAGCAATTTGGAGAATTTTTGTTGAAATTTTAATTAGAATGTCAATTAATTATACATTAAACTAATTTTTTTCTAATTTTTTTAAATTTTGATTATTGGATATCTCGTTACTAATGCTGAGCTTTACATTATTTTAGAACTTAAATATCTTTTTATGATATCATTTCAATTGCACATATTTTAGCATTTTTTTAAAAAACATTTTTGCAAAATTTTGAAAATTAAATTTAACTGTTGAATTGAAATTTTAATCGTTGTTTAATGTTCTATAAAATATTTAATCTCATGATTTTCTTGAGTAGTTTTATTTTCTGTTTGATAACAATAAAACATTTTATTCAGAATTTTAGCCCATACTTTTGTTTTGAAATTTTGTACAATGGCAAGTTCGGCGTGACATGATTAAAACGTTTAATAATTTCAGAATTTAATTGCTAATTAAATAATTTGAATTATAATTGGATTCCTTATGTTAGACTTTAGTACTCAATTTAAAACAGAAATGTCAGGTTGCTTAATGGTTAAAAACTAAATTGTGGAATAAATTAAAGGAGAATAAAGATTAAAAATTTAAAAAAAATTAAAGACACTTTTAGTGGTATATTAAAAAGTAAGAAACATATATATTTTTTTACCTTTAAGGCTCTTACTTTGAAGTTCGTCTTTCTTTTTACTTACTTTTCATATTTTGGTGAAAATAACATTATAAAACTATTCAAAAAATAGTATAGATGGCAATGAATACTTATAATTTTGTTTTGACATCCAAATTTTCATAGATAAAAAAATGTCAATTATTTTTTAATGAAAAAATAATTGTTCATTCTTGGAAAACATTTATATTTGAAATAATAAAATTGTTTCTCAAAAATAAACTTTTAACAAAAATTAAGAATTTAAAATAATTCGTTATTTTCAAAAAGAAATTTATAAATATAAAGATCAATAGCATGCATTCAATTAAGTTGAAAATATCCTGACTTCAGATCATAATGGATATCAGTCAAAAGTATAGATACTCTTTATTTATCATAACAAATAATCAACATTGCTCTGTTTGAAATAATGCTTGTCACAGTAAATCTCAACAAATACGTTCGCGCATATGCTTTGAAAAATATATGAGCTTAAATTCTTTTTCTTCCCGAAAAAAACAAATGAGCACCCTCAAATGAGTCGAACTGTCACCAAATCCTTCCCAACAAATTACGTAACAACGCAAAACTTCTCCAATAACTCAGTAGCGGCAGCAAGACTTCACCAAATTATCCCAATTACAAACCCGACGTCTTCCCTGTAAAGCCTTCATCACCAGCAACTTCCCGAATGTCTTTTCTTAAAAATACTCTTGAAAAGCAGCGCTGCAAACAGAGCTAATTAAATTGTATCCGGGAGAATTTCAGCATGATTAATTTTAGTAACTCTCCTATTTTCGCTTCTCCTGGAACTTTCGGAAGATTAAATTTTAACAATTTGGTCGCTCTCTGGAAAAGAAAGTTCATTTATTAAAGCCGGAACCAATTTTTCCTCGGTGGCTTCTTTTCATTTTTTATCTCCTCTAATCCAATCCATTATTTTCGTTTTCTTATACCTTGGAAATATATAGGTGGAGTAAGGTATAAGTCGAGTGAAAGTCGGAAATACATGCATGCAACAAAATCAAACTTCAATAATCCATATGCTTTATATATTTTGTAAAATTGTTATGAAATTCTTCTTTTCCCGCACTGAAAAAAATATGATTTTTGTGAATTCATCAAGGGTTTTTTTTAGTTAGTAGTTATATTTATGTCCCGTTTTAAATCAAAATTAAGGCTAATTTTGTCTATTTTTTGAACCACGGTCAGATAACGAGGACGACACTTGAGCTACTACCCCTTTTCTAAACTTTCACATCACACCAGTGGGAGAATATTTGGTCTCAACCGCCTTAAAGTGCACCAGAAAAGCTTCGGTTCTCCCAGGAATCTGGTCTCGAGCCTGCAACTCTTCGGTCCCGAAAACAAGAACTTACCACCAGTCCACAACTGCTCACAAGATTTTTTTTTTGTGTGTGTTTAATTATTTTTTAGACATCTTAAATATTCATGAATAAAGTATTCTTAAGAGATTGTATATAAAAAATAGGAATTATTAGCTTTTCAATTTCTCCGCAAATATCTGTTCTTAATTACTACAAGTTTCACTAAATGTACGATAATTTTTTTCTTTCGATTTTTACCCTTCCTTCATACATAACTCTTAATAAATTTGAAAGACTCTTATTCCATTAAAGATCGCTACATTATTTTTCTACATTTAAATTCTTTGAACTTAGTGATAGATTTTGATCTTTATTTAAACATAATTTTGATTCATTTATATAGTCAAGAAAACAAAATCAGTTATCTTTCTAGAAACAGTGGCATAGCGATAGGGGAGGAGGCGAGGTGATATAGGGATATAAGCTTTCTTAGAAGTAATCTTTGGGACAGATATTTAGAGCATATTTATGAATTTTTAAAGTGAAATATTATGAAGAGATTTAGAAAATATTTCCATGATCAGGATAGCATTTAACCTTGCTAAGCCACTGATAAGGACTGAGCACTAGTTATCCTCTATTCCACTGCAAAAAAGTGGGGTTTTCCACTTTGACACATCTGTAAAGCTTGACCAACTGCAATGGGTTTTCTTTTACTTATTATCGTAACCAAGACTCTTAAAATTATTTCTAACCAATATCTTCATTTTGCTGTAATTATTTTATTATGCTTACTAAAGTCAGATAGTCCATCTTTTATGTCCACTTGATTCCTTATTCATGCTTTATCATTTTCAGTTTTTCTTGCATTTCTTTTGTTTTAATTTAATCCTTTTTAAATTATTTACATCAATTATATAAATAAGTAAAAAGTAATAATAAAAGTAATCATTGATAAAATTAGCAAAATAAAATAAATCAAAATCAGATACAATTATGAAAATCTGAATGGATGTACCAAGAATAATATACTGCAAAAGGTACAAATTCAATCAAATAATTAAGGCCGCAGTGGCCTAGTGGTGAGGTCTCGGCTGCGGAACCGGAGGGTTTCAGGTTCGATACCGGATTCCAACAAAGAACCGTCGTGTAAGGGGGTCTGTTGCACGTTAAATCAGTCCTGACCAAACGTCCTCTCGCTGGTGTGGTGTGGAGAGGGGGGTGCCAGCTCAGGTGTCCTCCTCGTCATCTGACCGTGGTTCAAAATTACGAGGTCCGTCCCAAAATAGCCCTAGTGTTACTTCAAACGGGACGTTAATATAACTAAACTAAACTAAATCAATCAAATAATTTTACAAACAGATGTACTGTATTTGCTACTGGGATATACAGGTTAAAAGCTTTCAATGCTTAAATGTTCTAGTGGATCAATGCTGTAATGCCAATGTTAAATACTTTAGTGGATCAAGAAAAATACCTCTTGATCTACAAGAGTATTTAATTCTATAAGTACGATTAACAAAATAATAAATTTTCTTTTCTTGCAAGAACTTGAAATTCAGCCAATAGGCAAGCAACAATACAGGCGTGATTATGAAAAGAAATGCAATTTTTTTTTAACATTGACTATTATTCATGCCTTTCTTACCGCTTCTTGCTTTCTTCTTGCTTTAAGATTTTAAGACGGAACTCTGAGTGCATTATTTGAATGTACTTTTTAGCATTATATGGATACCTTTGTCTCATAGTAGGAACTTTCAAAATTTTTCACAATATTTAAAGTCAGGTGTTTGAAAAAAACTCTAAGAAGTATTTGCACGGAGTTCCTCCTCTTTCATATCATTCCATTTTTAAAACGATCAGCTGACTGGTTGCAACTAATACATTTCAAAAATCAGTGACTCACTGAATAAACGATGCACTGAAAAAAATAATTAAATGCTTTTGATAAAAACCAGAGAAACTAATTCGTCTGCTTAAAATAGACAAGATTATTTATTAATAAATATGAATTTCATTTTAAAAACAGTCTTGAAGCGATTTCACAAGGGTTTGTTGAGCTCATAACGTCAATATTTTCAAAACAAATTAGTTACTTTTAACTATATCATTTCTTTTCTCAGAACAATTTTAGGCAGCTAATAGAATGGCAAATGTAGAATTAATCTCTGGCTGTCAGGCGAAGTACAAATGAAAGACCCTTACCCGTCATGCTAAAAATTCCAGTTTATTCGCATTAAAGACATAATCAATTTTATTAATAAAATAAACATTCTTCCTTCAAGACTCTTAAAAATAAAAGTTATAAACTTTTAGGGGGAAAAAACGCCGTTTCTAAAAAGAATCTTCAGGTGTTTTCTTTAAGGACACCACATTATGGAGTAGTACAAAACTTTCTCAGTCGCCAAAAACACTCTTAGTACAGACATTCTGGTTGGCTTTAAAATTTCTTCTCAAAACAGAATAAATAAGATTAAGTTCAAAATGCAGGCTCCTATGGCGAGAAAAAAAAATAAAGATTTTTTTTCTTTTTCAAGTTTTTATTTTTTATCGCTTTTACCGTTGTAAAGTTTTAGGTTAGACAATTTAACGTTGATGAAAACGTGAAAAGAAGTGAAAAATTTAGAAGAAATGTATGATTTTATAAAACAAAAAAAAAAACTTTACTACCAATTGCATCTGTAGTATTTTTTTTCTATTTCAACGTTTTCAATTAATATTTCAAAGTACAAGTGAACAATTTAGGTGTCGTGCATTTTTTATTTAAATTTTGAATTTTTAAAAACATTTTTTGGATAATTTTTAACAATGACATTTATTATTGTAATGAAATCCGAAACATTCTCAATGTTCTATCATATATTTAATCACTTTTTTGGCAACAATTATTGAAAACTAAAAAATAAAATGTGTTTATTATCAGCAATACGTTTGCACGAAGATTAAGAAAATGAATTTAGAACACTTCGAGAAATAGCATGCAATTAGAACATCAGAAGATTCAGTTTCATTAAGCAGGTTCCTGTACGCAAGATGCAACAACAATTCAAGCACTATGTCCACATTTTCTTTTTAAAACATAAGAAATATTTAAGATAACAACACTGTCATAATTCTTAACAACATGGCTTGGTGTACAGTTGAAATATTTCAACATTTGATTTCAGTTATTTTTAGAAATTAATGAAATCATGCTATGAAAAAAACTATTACATGATACAAATTAATTTTTGTTATCAGCACTGAAAATTAAAAAATACGTTATTAAAAAAATGGATTTATTTTAGCTGTCAGTTTAGTCAAAAATCTTCTTTACTCTTTCAGAGAAGTGATTGAAAGGAAAGGAAGGGTATGATTAATCGAAGACTACTTTAAAAAAGAAATTCGACTTAAATGCTATAAAACCTTTTATAATAAACGATAAAAATTGACGCAAATCATAATAACGATAAAAATTGACGCAAGTGCATTACTATTTAATTAAAGGAATGAACGCTTTCCAAACTTATGCATATATTGATTACAGTGCAGAATTTATAGAGTTTTAGATTAAAAATCATTACCTGGGAGACCTAACTTCGCACGGCAGACTTTTTTTGTTTATAAAATTGTGTTTTTTCGGATAATTTTATTTAGATATTTAGATATGAATCCCATATCGATTAGATATGATTTCAATCTTATCTACATATGAACTCATCAGTTAAGTAAGTCCACCGTCTAACTCTCCGACCCGCCACGAAGGCACACGGATTTAAACCATAAAAACTGAATGACCCGACTGCCGCTACAGCATCATTGGCGGGAACTGTGGTTGAGTCCTAAGGGCCGTCACCGGCCACGGTACAACCCTCCCCGAAGGAAGTACGTCCCGTCATCGATGGGAGGAGTCAGATTCTCCACCTATTAGTGTACCCTCCAGGGTGGCGAGATCCAACCACCATGCCGGAAGCATCTCATCCTAAATTCGAGGTGCCCCCCGGGGGTTCTGCTATATAAGAATTTTCGATCATTACTAGATTAGATTTTGGACTATCCTTATATTTGGATATCCTTATATATATCATCTATCATTACTTGTATTTTTGAACTTACATTCAGTTTTGCCATGATAAAATTGGGTCTTAATTACAAGTAAACCTTATGTGTTTCTTGGTCAAAGAAAAACATATCCAGCATTCATTTGATGTCCACATTCAGTAATTTTACTTGTGAAACTTGATTGGTTAAAACAATAATTGCATTGTTGTAATTGGATGTGATCCAAACGAATTCGTATTCAGATAATGTCATATAAAACCATCTTACAAAATTTTGAATTACCAGTAGGTTATCATCCTATCGCAACAATGCAAGTGCAACAAACATTTACGAGAAGGCGCCATATGGCATTGACAGCATGACAGAGATAGAAAAATGCTCTAATAGTTAAAAAAAAATGTGTGTTTTTATTCAGGAAAGACACTTATTTAAACAAAACTTAAAAACCAGAACCTTAACTAAATATAAAATTTGATCTAAATCTTTGGAGCTGTTTCCGAAATACACGAAATAAATTTTTATGTTTACAAGAAATTGATCTTTTAAAATTATAAGATGAATTGCTTTGGTAGTTAGTATGGTTAGATCACCTTACGAAAATAAAATTCCTTAATTTAGGAGGAGGCAATTTGTATAAACATATTTGGTTGTTTATTTAAAACACCTGAATTGTATAATATATCATAAATCTAAAATTCCACTTTTCCCAACTCAAAAATGGATTTACTTTAAACAGTTTTCTCTAAAAAATTCTATGCTTTTGCATTTACATATCTTTCTATCTTTATGTTTGTTATAAAAAGCAAAAATGAAAAATATTTTTTTTGAATAAATAAGAGCAAAAAACGAGGAAAAAGTGAGCGCACGCGACATCCAGTTTTGGCAAATTTCTGTCTATGGAGGATGCTAAGAAATGGCGTAGCAAAACTGGTTCTACATCAGTAAACAAGTGCTTTCTGTTTTTATTTGAACTAAAATATAAAAAGAAGGAAGAAGGGAAAAAACTGTATCAGTCCAAAGAAAACTTCAAGAAAAAGCGACTTTTCACGATCCAAGGAAAACTTGACGGATAGAAAAAAAAGTCTTAGGCCAATACATTGAAAAATAAAAGGAATGGCAATTTTTCCATTTCACATCCACGTCGTTGAACATTTTTGGTAAATATTCTTTTCAAAAATTTTCGTGTTATGCATTCGTAATGTATTCACTGAAGATTTCGGTTCTGACTTTTAGTTTTCTCAGATATTTGAGTCACAAAGGCTACATTTGTTGGCATTTTCAGTTTGGGAGAAATATTGAAATATGATGTATGCTCAAACGTAATGAATGGTTGCGAGAGAATCCCAAAGAATTCATAGATGGAATTAGAATTGCAAAGCTCTGTGTGACGAACTGTGTGACTCAGCAGCTTTTGAACTTTCGAATAGAATATATTTTTATGAGATATATTTAAGAAAATCTTTAAGATATTAATTTGAATAATATACAATTTAAGACTGGACATTCTTTAAAGTTCAAAAACATTTTTAGCTATATAAGTTACAGACAAAATTTGTAAAAAAAAACAAAAAAAAACATAAATGTTACAGTATTGAACCTTAACATATTCGTTTTCATAACTCACGCCTGTGATTCGCTTTATTTATCTAATTAGATGGATTTCTTCTTTGCTATATCTTAACTGCGATAGAGAAAGATAGAGAGATTTAATTAGATATTAGGTGTGAATCACAAGAAGGTGAAATGGCAACCAAACTGTAAATTATACTTTATAAATTGTATCGTTTGTAAGTTAAATTTGTATATAACTTCGCAGTATTTGAATAAATGTTTCTTATTTAGTTTAGTAATTCAATTTCTTATTTTTAATTTGTTTATTTTAGAAATCATTTCTACAAGCTACCTCAAAAAAAAATTTAATGTTCTTAACCGAATTTCTAGTTTCGAGAAGCTGTTGTTTTTAAACCTGATTCGCCAGGATTGATTGGTCAATCGTTGTATCCTTTGCATTGGGATTTTAATATTAAGAATATGCACATGATGTCAGAATAAAATACCAATCTTGTTATTAAAAGTTAAAGTGAAAAGTCATTGCTTTACAGTCAATTTCCAATGAAAGCACTTCATTTTTTTTATCTCCAAACTCCAAAAATTCTTTTTCATGATGTTAATTTAGTTATTGTGGAATTTTTCTCAAATTTTAGAAATAGAAAAAAAAATCTTTCATAAAAAATGAATAGGAAAAAAATTTCCATAAGAAAATTATTTATTGCATGTACCATAATTAAAAAAATAAACTAGAAAGTAAATCGAAAACCACGAAGGTAAGTTTCTAAAATTAATAATTAATCTTGTGCTTTTATTGGTGAAACACATTTTGAAATATGTATTTAATTTTTACATGAATATGATGCAAACCATGTAATAATCAAATCGATTTTCCTTTGATTTCTCCATGCGTCAGAATTATTAAATTTGTTTTATGCATGTGTGTCAGCAATGACACTAACCGTTTAAATATTTTCCAAACATTATTTTCAGATAATTAATTATTTTAATTCAATTGCCGCTTTAAACATGGAACTTCCGTGGTAGAAAATGTGAAAAAAATCAAAGATAATAATATATAAAGAATATAAAATACAGGTTAAAAACTAAAGAAGAACTTAAATAATTCGTATTTTTAAGGACTGTTTTTATTTTTAAATATATTATTACTGAATTAGAACCATAAATGCTTTTCTGTTTACATCCGTCAGTTTTCGGAGAAAAATAAATAAAAGTAATATTGACTAAACATACATAAATGTCAGATAGCACATTTATTTAAATGAACTTTATATATGAACTAAAAATGTAATTTTCTAAACAATACTGGAAAGTCATTATAAAAAACTGTAATAAATAAAACGATTCCCAAGTAAGAATTTCTTAAATTCTTGTAAAAATTATTATAGATTATTTACTGTGTAAAATTATGAATTAATCCTATCATCACAACATCAAAATCAGCAAGCAGCTGTTCCTGTTCTGGTGCGAAAACTCTCTCAATACAAGAGTTATCATTAACAAAATTGAAAAAAAAAATGGCATTTCAAAGAAACTGCAAAATAACTTGGATTATATTTCAAAATACAAACGATAAACAATTTTATGCTAGAGATTATTATTTACAAATGAAAATTAAAGAATATTGGTATTTCTTAAATAAATTCTATTTTATATGTTTCTTTACTCAATTTTCATACATATCATTTTGCATGGCATTATTTTCTATCAAACATCAGCTGTTTGATTATCATAAAATATGGAGCATTCGTTCCAAAAACTTTTTCTCCCCTCCTGTGATAATCATGATTCCTGCTTCTTGGAATGTATTTTCCGTTTTGTCGACGAACGAAATTTATTATTATCAATATTGCAAACAAAAATAACAGTTTGATAAAATTAAATGTTTTAAAATTACGATACGGAACACTATTTTCATGGTCCAAAAACGTATAAAAAATAAAATATAAAATAAATTATAACTTAGGTAAGTTCTTACAACTGGGAAACTTGTAAAATTTTTTTTTCATGTTACGGTATAATAAAAAAGTAATAAAGTAAATAACTATGTATGTTTTCAAAAGTTAAGAAAATGTATATGTGTAAATTCATTTTGTTTTGAGACAGATTTTAACAGCTTGTATTTTTGTTCACGTATTTTTCATTAAAAAAAAGATGTTTTCGCTTGAGCAAATTGTGGTATAATTGAAATCAAAATTTTTAAAATTTAATTTTTCCAAAACCTTTTTTTTTATAAAATATTGCTATAAATGTATATAAATTATGAAGATAGTGACTATAACACGTTAAAATGTATAAATAATAGTTATTTTCAAATTTCTCAGTTTTTTTAAAAAAAATTATAGCTAAGTTAAATAAAGCATTTATTAACTGCAAAAAAAATTTATAAAATCTTTACTTTCTTGCACAAAAAGGTTTTTCTATTGTTGAGAAAAATAACTGATTTAATGTAAGCTGATTTAGTTGTAATATTATATTAATCTTTAAGTCCATTATTCTCTCTGCTTTTCTTTATAACAAAAAATTTTAAGTAAATATTTTTTTTTCTAATAATTTCTAACCCAAATATACAAAATAGGATTCCAAATTCCATTAAATTCATTAAAGGTATTCTTCAAAAAAAATCGACAGCAAATATTGAAAACTTAATAAGAAGAAATATTTTTAAAAACTCTTAATTTTTAAAGAAAATTTTAAACTTCAAATTTTAGAACAGCAAAAATATTTTGAAAATTTAAATTTCTGAACAGTTTATATTTAACTACAGCAAAACAAAACGTATTTATTAAGAATGGTAGAAAAAAAATTTAGGGTACCAAATTCTCTTAAACTGAAAGAAATAAAAGTATCAAAATCTTAGAGCATTTTTTTTTTTTTTTTTTTTTTTTTTTTTTTTTTTTGCAAAAGCTATGAATTTTGTAATTTTTAAGTAGTGAAACAAATTAAAAAATCTTTCAAAGTCTGGAAACAAATAATGTTATTCATCAGCAAATACTATGAATTCTATTATTTTTTTAAGTATAAAAATATGAGTAAATATTTTTTATGATTATTTAAAAGAGACACACCAATTTTTTTTTTTTTTTTTTTTTTTAATATTATGCTACTAGTGTATCACAGTGAATTCTTAGGAGCAAAAATGAAGTTACAATTTTACTTAAAAGAACACGTCAGACTCAAATCTAAAATATGAAAAATCACAGAAATATAAGAAAATGCTTTTTAAAAGGATAGGATAAAACATTTTTAATGATTGAAATAAGGTTTTCAGTTGATAAAAAGGTAATGAGATAAAAGATATCCACTTTCTGCTGGAATTCACAATGCGCGAAAGTATAACCAAGCAACAAAAGAAAATCTGAAGCATAAATCTTCTTTCAGTATTTCATAAACATAAATTACAAGTAAGAATGAACCAAATTCAAAAATACAAAATTTGGGAAAGATAATGAAGCAGTTTAAAAAAAGCTATTTTGAAAAAGAGAAAGAAGAAAGACACTGAGAATATACTTCATTAAAAATGATAAATTATGTTGGGGAAACTTTTAATAGGCTATAAAAGGAAGCTCCAGTAAAGGGAGGAAATTACCGCCCTTTTAGAGAATAAAATAGAAATCAGAATTTGGAAGAATGATATATAGCAGAAGTACTTAAATTATTAATATTTGAAATAAAATATTATCTACAATTGCTTATAGAGACCAGTTGATTCGCCGGAATTAATGGATGTTCAAACTTTTAATATAATTTAATTCTAATAATTTCCTCAGCAAATATTTTTAACTTCAAATTTTAATAGGCATATAATTCAAACTGTTTTAGAACTTCGTTCTCTTCATTGTGTTGTGCACTTTTCTAATTTTCTTCCCATATCTATATACAAGCATTTGTTTCACAGGAAAGAACTATCGTATTTAAAATCTAGTCCATTTAAAAAACGTTTTTTATCATTGCTTGAATCTGAAATTAAACTAAGAAACATTTCATACTGAATACAACAACTGATCTGATTTGGACACTGAATGGAAAAAGAAAGACCAGTGGACGTATGGATGTAGAAGAAAAAAATTCAAATAGATTAACGAATTGGGAATTTCCTGATGAAGTACAGTTAGACTGTTCTAAATGGCTTGCAGCTGTTGTGACCTCATTCACCAACTTGGTGTAAAAAGAAATGGTGATGATATATCGTAATTAAATCTACTCAATGTGGAAAACCGAGTCGAATTTTGTTGTCTTTATTATCACCTAAGGAAAAAAATCGGATGAAATATTAGAAGCAGCAATAAAAGCAATTTGAGTTTCTCTTCATCAATAAAAGATGGTTAGAAAAGAAAGTTTGTTATTGAACTAACTGCTAATTCCCCAAGATAAGTTTTATAGAAAGTTATTATAGAATATGCATACAAATATTTTGTAAAATTGATTAAAATTACAGCAAAATTATAAGGCAAGAATTGATAAGAAATTAATAAATTTTAATACTGTAATTAAAATTTTAATTTTAAAAAATCGATCGGAGGATAGCATTACCGCCTTCCTAATTATATATATATACTATGATTGGCAGCGATAGGTCAAACAGCCTACTTATAAAAAGCCAACAAATATAAGTGCATTCATATTCATTATTAGATAAAGGCAAAGTTGTAATATAAAATTCTTCCACATGAAAGGACGGTCGGAAGTCGAAAACGCATTAATTGCCAAAAACATTTTTTCTCTTGTAAAAATGTAATAAAATTTAAGAAGTTTCATAGGAAAAAAAAAATGAAAATGTTCCGCACATCCTAAATGCTAACACTTATCAATTTACATCATCGATACTACAATGTGCGAGTTGGAGAATGTAGAAGTGCTGTAAGTCCTGATGTGAAAAACAAAGTTAAGTACCACTGACCTTGAAATCTCCTCTGTTAAGTTCCAAAATAGACTTTAAATTGTTTTTAGGTTTTATGCGCAGTTTGATTTTTGTCACTAACTGTTTCTTTTTCATGCAGTACAAGATTTCTAGACTAGTATTAACTATTTGTTACAAAGTGTAATAAATTGAATAATAGAAGCTTTTCAAAACGCATTTTTTCAAATATTTAAAAAATTATTGTTATAATTTAAAATGTTTTTTTTACTTGTATAATTTTAATTTAAAATTCGCTATCATAAATATATATTTTTTCTTAAATGTTTAACCAAGTAACGTCAATACTATCAAAATGTAATTAAATTAATCAATTAAATAATTGTGCTCTGAAAACATTAAAATAATGTATTGTTGCCAAACACATAAATGTATAAAATTTCAAAGCTTTAATTCATCAAGAAATGAGAGAACATCGAATAAAGAATTCCATCTTTTAAAAACATTATATAATCAAGATCAATAAAGAGAGTTGCAAATATTTCCATTGTTATGGAAATTAAGTAGCATTTATATTCTAGCGGAAAATTCTTAATGAATAACGAATAGACAGTACTTATTATCTTTATATAAAACGGTATCTCCACAAGCTCCAAATTTTCTTATTTTTACATCCACTGCTAAACTATTTAAAATTTTTGAAGAAATATATTGTTAAATTTTTAGATTTTCTATAATTAAAATGCAATTTAAAACTTCTCTGCACATAATGTAATGATACTATATTTTTAAAAATAATCTGTCCGCCGAAGGCAAGGTGGGAATAGCTTAGATAATGCATAGCTTCGCTTTATTCTCCAAGAATACATGAAACACAAGTGCAAACGCAGATCAGAAACGTCTAAAACAGTTCTTTAAAAAATCAATAGCATAAACGGATGTATTATATAGCTAAATCAATAATAGAACCATATAATTGCATTCAAGTTACAATTATAGAGCTCGTACAGTGATTGCATTCCTGCGAATTCATTAAGATTTTGATTCGTTTTATATGCATTTAGATACGTTTTCTGACAGAGAATGGCATTTTCTAGAAGATACTTCCGATCTTGGCTCGTAAGAAAATTATCAGAAAAATTCTAGCTTTCTTATGACCCTTATTTTTGTTGTCTTAGTGACAAGTTTATCACTATAGCCGTGGAACACTCACCTGGTATCCTTTCAGCATACATTAAAATATATGTATAATTATCTTACTTTTTATGAGACTAACTGTGTTGGAAAGCGATGTAACAGATTCTTTTCTTATTTTTTTTTAAATATCTAGTAGAGATCTTCATGTCTAATAGGTATTCGAAAATAAATGAATAATTTTCAGATAAATTTATGAATTTGTAACTAATGGATTCAATATCCACACCAATATTTGGATAAAATTTTTATATTTTCATAATTTGGTAATTGCAATCTTATTTTATTTGATTGTGTTATATAAAATAAACTTCGAACTAAAGCAGATAATGGAAAAAATATTTCCAATAAAAAGCTAGATTAGCATATTAAATGTATTTTATTTCTACACAAGTGAAATAACTTTTAATACTTATTATTAACACTTGATTTAATATTTAATATTAAAATAATATGTTTTATTATTTTACTTCCCCTTATACATAAAATACACTTGAATAATATGAAAAGGTTGAAAAAAAATTGAATCCATTTTTAAAAAATATTCTGCAAAAGAATTAGTGTGAATAAGTAAAACAATCATTGGACAAATAAAGTATTTTACAGCTAGGACTGCTTACTTTTTCAAAACGAAAAACAATTCTTCCATAACTTTTGCCCAACCACATTGTGCAAATGTGTTTCTATCGTACATTTTTCTCCTTAATAGAAAATAACGAGAGAATAAAAAGCATATTTTTTCGAACAAATAAAAATATGAACGACATAAAAAAAAAATCAAGAGGACTGAGCATCCATGTTCACTGACCATAATTTTTACTGGATCCAAACCTTACCTATAAACTTTTTTTTTCATAGCAGAATCTTTCTTTTTTAAAATAATAAAAGCAACTACAGAATATAAAATTATCTTAAAAAATTCCAAGATTGAAAAAAAGAATTCTAGGATTAAAAATCTTGCGAGAAAAAAAAAAAGAGACACTAAAAAAATAGTTCTAAGAACATATCTTACATAAATATAAGGAAATAAAATATTTCCGGTACACGTTGTGGAACACTTTTGGCGAACATTCCTTTCAACAATTCTCGTGTTCTGCATTCGTAATGGTGGTCTGTTCTAAAATGTATTGTGGTCAAATGGGTAAGGCGAAAAAGATGTCGTGAGTTGGCATAATTAGAAAGTGAAAAATAATAAATATCCTAAACAATTCCAAGCTATGAATGCCTTTCTACTTATTGAATTCATAAAAGACATTTGAACTTTAAAGTCCCGACCAAAAGATATCAGCTTTCAGCGTATTTGTATCCCATCCAATAGGTCTGCATTACAAGAAATCGGTTTAGAAAGTTTATTAATCATTTCTTTAAAGAATTTGTTCAGTTAAAATATTTTGAATGTCTTTATTCTTGTCCGAAATCATACACTGATATAAATTATCCGATGAAATCCCTTTTATTCTGACTAGTGGCTTTATATGAATGGTAAAAATGCACTTAAACAATTTCCGTTTTCCGGAATTCATTATTTTCTGCAAATCATGCACTAATATTAAATATCCAATGAAATCCCTTTACTGCTTTTGAGAGATTTTATATGAAAATCAAATGTCTTGAAACAATTTCTATTTTCAGGAATTCATTTTTATCCGCAAACTGATATAAATTTTCCAATAAAGTTTATTTTCTTCTTACTAGTGCCTTAATATATCAACTTAATAATAACTTAAATGTATCAATGATCCTAATTTATGATAGTATCAAAAATATATTTTGTAAAGTCACCTATTCTGTTAAATTCTGTCGAAAGTGTGGTTTTGATAACTTTTCATAAAGAAATTTAAAATCCTTTCTTCTTTTTTTTTCTCTAACCATTTGATGTCGAATGTCTTCTCCCAGCCACTATTCAAGACGGTGAATCAGTTTAACATTTCATTTATTTATTTTTTAATTTTAACTGTTAGAAATACCTACAGAATGTTAAAATGATGTAGATTCCTTTTTCAGGGAAACTCAACTTAGAGCATTTGCATATATTTTTTTTTGGTGTAATAAACAGGTCCATGTATTATGTGAATAATTATGTATTGAATTATTTTTTCGATCGCAAAGTGTTAAAACAGAAAAGGATTATAAAATAATGGGAATGTGTTTGAATTCATAGGCTAAAAGTAAAAATAATGGGAAATTTTGAAATAAAAATAAATTACTAAAGGACTTCTTTTAAAGATACAATTTATAGTATTTACTTAGTTTGAAAAATTCTTAATTTTCCTTCTTGGATTTTATCAGCTTAAATTTAAGCAAGAAGCATAAATAAAACTTGGTACAGTTCTACGTAGCCATTTTAATATTTATGCTTTTCTTTAATCGAAGCAGCTTCAGTATAAAATCGAAGATGCTTTCCTGACTAATACCTTAAGATACGAAGCTTTGGCAGAGGGAAATCCAAGACACAGCATCATCTCAACAATCCTGAATAATTTATCAAGAGCAGGAAATGGCTCCTACGGGAGGTTTCAAAGAACCGAGGTTCCTATAGGGAAAAATAAAGGAAAACATAGTGGGGCAAAGCAGTCAACATAACTCGTAAAAGAAGAACATCTACCTGGTTTGCGATGGTTTAGGATAGAAAGTAATTCAAGGATCAAAATATAACAACATGCTTTGCCCAGAACAATTTTTCGATGATTCATAAGCCTTTCTTCAATTTACTATTATTTTTATTTTTCATTACATATTAGTAGAAAATTGAAATTTATTTCAGAACGATATGATAAATTAGCAAGCCGTGTTGAATTAGAATTATTGGTAACATTTTATATTCTCTTTTCGCTTTTATTTATTTTACCTTGTAGAATTATAGAACTTTGTAATACACATGATTTGTTATGTTGCTTTTATATAGTCATATTTTTGTTATAACGTTCGATTTATTCAGAAAACTTGTCCTTTTGTTTTCTTATATTTGTTTTTCTTATATATATATTATTTTTTATTTTTATTATTTCTTATCTTCTGTTAGTTATCTGTTTCTTTTATTTTTATTATTTCTTATATTTTCATCCTATTTGTTTTCTTATATTTTACGATTTTATTATACTGCAGTTTTTTTTCTGTTTCTTATATTTTCTTTTTTATTATTATAATTTTCCTTTATCTGTTTCTTTATTAATCAGAAAACTTTGCAATCAAAATACAGTTTTTTATACAAACTTGAGAAATTTCTGAATTTGGATTGATTAGATTTACTATATGGTTTTATGTAGTAACATTGCATTTCAAATTGTTATGTTTTGAATATTAATAATGATGGCGTTTTTCAGAAACACTAATGGTCGAATTTTCTACCTCCTTAACGTCAAATCAAATACCCAAACATTTGTTATAAATAAATTATATGAATAATTTGCATGTTTAATTGCAGAGTAATTGATAACAAAATGCTTATCAATTTATTGATAATATATTCTCAAAGGTCTTGGCTACATTTTTTTTATGGAAAGAAAGAACGCAATGTAAAAATGTTAGCTCCCGAAAAATTTACCAATCATATTTTGTGTGTATTTGATGTCTTGATTTATTTTACTGAAAATCGTAAAATAAATTAAGACATCAAGTACTGTTTAATAATGAAAAATCAAGAATTAATTTAAATTACCAAGAATGCATTAATAACCAAGAATTTTAAGTGTATTTGATAGCAATTTTCATTTTAATAATTCATGCCAAAATTATTTTTCCCATTTTCTTAATAAATATTCAAAACTTTCAAAATGATATGAAAAAAGTGACTGATAGCTCAATTTTTAAAAACTTTGATTTAACTTGATTTTTCCCATGCTCATAAATTGGAATTTTGTTTATTTCTTCAATGGCGAGTGTTTAAAATTTGATATACTTGTGTGCTGATAATGACTGTGCTATTTTAATGTTCCTATAATTTCATCGTCGACATTTAATTGTATATTTAATTTAATCGATAGATTTGATCAATATAATTTATAAATAATTTTATCAATTGATTAATAAAACATTAATTTCTTACTAGTGGCTTTTACCTGCTAGGGAATTTATGAAAAAAAATTAATTCATATAAATTAATTTAATTTTCTTTAAAGATGGGATTTTATTACTGAATTTCCAACCACTTAACTCGTATATTATAAGTTCTAAATTACTGATGCTTTTTATCATCCAGAAATAATGCATTATTTTAAAGTTTTTTTTTAAATTTATTTTTAGTTAAATCAATTAAATTTGGGTTCCTTACTAATTAATAGTCTGTTTGACGAAGAAAAATTTATTTCAACATTTCTTATTGAATGTGTTAAATGTGTTGAAATATGTTAACTTAATCTATAAATTATTTCCATTTTAATTCCAGTCTTTCTACCTTTTAGTTATTAATTAGAAATTTATATTTATAAAAAAAATAAAGAATAGAAAGTGACTGAAGTGAAAAGCTCAATTTTATTCCATTAATGAAAATGTAATTTTAAATCTATTTTCATTAAATTTATTTGTAATAAGTTTATTTAGGATATTACAGAGTAAAATCTGCCGATGCACCTTTTGTTAAATTTTATATTAAATTTTCTATAAGCAGTATTAGACACAAATATTTTGCTATAGGTTATTAAATTTTCTGTATTCTTTATTTAATTGAGATATCTATTTCTGAAACTGACTGGCCACCAAATACAATTAATTTTTTTTTTCAGTGCCGATTATTCGTCTTTATAATATTCAGTAAATTCATTCAATTATAATTATAATTAACTTCAAGAACTAAGAAAAAAGGAGTAAATTTTGATTAATTAATCAATGTAAGATGGACATTAGATAGATTTATGTTATGTGATCTTATTAGAATCCATGCATCTCAAAACTTGATCCCCATGTGCCATAACAAATTACCGCTGTAGTAATTTATATGTTACTTGGACGTTAAGACTCTTCACCGGCAGATTACTTGTAATGAGATATCTCATTAAAAGCATATTTCCAACATCATTTATTATGTTTAAATCTCCGATTCCATCATTAGCAAAATGTGTTTTTGAAACTTCCATCAGTGAAGGGACATATTAAACAATTATGTCGTTTTGTTATAAAGATATATAAAATTTAAAACGTATTTTGGGATCTTTACGTTTATTCTGTAGCATTTTAACAATTGAATTTAGCGTATATGCTTCGGATCTTTTTCGGTTGTGTTTTTGTATTGTTTCTTCAACTCTTGAGAATGATCTTATATTTTCAAATATTTCCATTTAAAATTTCTTGCAGCATGTTTAGGAAGTTTATAATACGTTTCTGTATTTATATAAAGAAACATTTTATTTTTGTTGGCGCGTTATTTTTGGGCCTATTAATTTAAAATCTTCTGCAATACTTTTTAGCGAATATCGTCAATATTCATCATTTTATCAGAAATAAATATGAATTTAGAATTTCTTCGATTATTATGACTTAATAATTTTTTGAATATATTCAATGTAATGTTTTTTAAACAGGCAATAATTCAATTAATGAAACTGATAAATAGCTAACATAAATACTTTGCTGGAAATCAATTAGGCCTCATGAAATTAGAGAATTACTTATTATATTCTTTTTTTACTTAAATTGAAGACCAAAACTTATTTTTTAATAAATCGTCTAAAGAAATGAATATATAAAAAAGAGGAAATTTAAAATACGAAGCAATTTTCGATATACACAAAAACATAAGGATTGTAATAAAGTTTCTAACCTCAAAATAATAGGCAAATTGATTTGGTCTTGATTTAAATTGGTTTATTATATTATTTATGGTTAATTATCTTTTAATAAAAAAATAAATCGTCAAATGGCGAAGAATAAAAATATGGAAAACTATATTAATAAAAGAATAGAAATTTTTTAATGATAATTTTGTATTGATAAAACAAATGTGTCCTAGTTTCTATATTTTTTTTTTTCTAATTGCAAAACCTTCACTTTGTTTTCATATAAATGTGAGAGTTTGGATATATTAAAAGCGATATCCAAGTTCATAAGGAACAAAACTATGTTTCATTATTGCTAAAAGAGCATTAAATGTTCTGATTATTTCAACATAGTATTCGCATAAATATTTAAAAATGAAGGATAACCTTTAATGACCTTTAGAAAAGATATTAACCTTTCAGAAAAGATATTGGAGAGACTAAAATATATTTAAGAAAATGGGATTTAATATAACATAATTCTTATTGTAGACTTTCAATACTAGCAACGTTAGTATATATCAAAATGATGAATAAAATAATTAAAGTTTATTTTCTCAGAAATAATCAGAATTCATTGAAGGTACTTTCAATGTCATATTTTTTAAGAATTTTATATTTTCATTTTTTAAAATTTTTTCTCCTTCCAGAAAAAAATACATGTTTGATTATTTAAAAATGAATGATTTTTGAAGATAAGTAGAAAACATTCTGACAACATTTAATCTATGATTATATAGCAGACAATTTTATCCAATACTTTCGAAATTCATACCACGTTTATAATATTAGAGATAAATTATCTCTCATTTTACTCCAAAATATTCTAAGCATCAAACGTAAATGATAAGCAAACTATATTTAAATTGAAACGACCTTTTCAAGCGTAGGGAAGCGAAACAAATATCAAGATTTGGTTCTTCAGACAGAATTACATACAAAAATAATTTACCTTAAATGCACATAAAATCTAAAAGATCTCAAAAAGAATCTCTATGCTATTTGAAACCTTGCCAACTAGTTTAAAAACAAAATTAGCTTTACTAGAACGCATTGTTATTCGTAAGTCTTCAATAAATGATGCATTTTCTTATAAGGCTTCACTACCCATGAGAAGACGTAGACTTTTCTCTTTAAGTCCATTGATGTCTAACTAACATTTACCTCTAGAATGTCTTGTTTTTATGATGGAGCTTTCGCTTAGCTTAATATGAATAGGAATATCTGAAATATTTGGATTTTTTAGAATATTTATAGCTCATTTATTTCAAGTGAAAGTACTTCTCGAAATAAATGTTTTGAATCCACTTTTCCGTATCACATAATATTGCTTCACATTATATTTATATTTAGGATGGTATAAATGAAATAAAATAGAAACTGTTTAACGCATTTCTCAATATATACTAAATGGACTTGTAGATAATGGCTTAAAAAAAGCTGAAACATGAGAATATATCTTCTGGGCAAAAAATAAATTATAATCTAACATTTTCAAGTTCCTATCATTACTTAGACAAAACCAACGAAATATTGCTTATTGAAACGATCGTAGATAATGACTTTACTGATAAAGGATAGCTAAGTATATACTGCAAAACAGATATTTAACATTATCTGCAGTACCACCTTTAAATAAATAATTTAAATCAAATACATTCAAAAGAACTAAGGCATACAAGGCAATTCTGAAAATGGCCATTTTTAACGAAACTTTACCATTAAATATTTCTACTCCTTTGCTATTGTTCAACTGATTTTCTTCAGAATTTCAAACTTTAGTACACGTCAATTCAAAATTTTAGGCATACAAGGCAATTCTGAAAATAGCCATTTTTAACGAAACTTTACCATTAAATATTTCTACTCCTTTGCTATTGTTCAACTGATTTTCTTCAGAATTTCAAACTTTAGTACACGTCAATTCAAAATTTTCAAATTAAGGAATGTAAGTAAATGCAACATTTTTATTTATTTATTTATTCAAATGTGCCAATACAGCTCATGTTAAAAATAACCTTACATTCCCTAATTTGAGTTACCGATACGCCTTTAGTACAGAAATTGTTCGTCGTAGTAAGAAGCTAATTCCTCGATTTTGATTTGCTATTTACAATCGTAAAGAAGTTATGGAGAAAGAAAAATTTCAACCCACACTGTTTTTAACCAATTTGATCTGGAAGGCCCAACTTCGAACGCATACTATATTTTTATTCGCTTTGTATCATATTCCGGGAAAGGGGTTAAAATTTGATCAAAATTACTTTACTTATCGTGTTAAGAATGGTCAAAACGCTATAAGCATATTATATAAACTTTTGAACGGAGGGCGATTTTTCAGTTCTAAGGATCATGATTGGAAATAATTTCGCATATTTTTGACTAAGTCTTGTCATGAGAACCATTTCAATAAGTAGTTTTACTATAAGAAATCGACCTAACTGAGAAATGTGACCTTTCAATAAGCAAGAGTGGGAACTTTTGATACCAACATGTCTTTTCATTGATAAAAGAAAATTGTTTAAATGACTAATGATTGTCAGTTATATCATTTGTGTTGGTATAAGTGTTTTTTTATAAAAACCAAAATAAATAAATAAATAAAAGCTCAAGAAATTTGAGTTGAGTGGTTATTTCCCTTCACCATATTTTTACTTTATTTCAGACAAACACTCGTCGTTTTCACCATCAACGTCATTTTATTCTAATTTAAAATGTTCTATCTATCAATCCCTCGTTTTTTAATATTACTCACCGTGAAATTAAATTTTTACGCATCTTTCATTTTCCCATTTTATTAACAAGGTGTCCAACCATCACAACTAGTTCTTCGTTAACAACGCATAAATATAATTCATGATTATGACACATATGATGCGTTATTGGTCTGCTTTAGTTAGATTCCAAATTTCACACTTTGTGCCTTTCGTAATTGCTTTCGAAAGGAATGATTAACACTAGTGCGCTTTCCCTTTTTGTGAGAAAAAAATGTAAAAAAAAGGTACTTTTATGTATACGTATATTATTTTGACCCTGATATAATTAGGATACAGTGAAATGTAAAACATTTTAAAATGTCTTCAAAGCCTTTTTTCTTTATATAATATATATATATATATATTATACATGGCAGCCACTTATGGAAAAGAATTATATTATTATTCAAATAAAAAATGCCTGCAAAAATTTGATAAGATAAGAATGGGATTTAATTTTCTTTCAGTCGTAAACTTTATGTTAGTGAATGGATAAGAAAGATTTGAAAAATAAAATTAAAATTAGGCAAAATGGAGTAAAGTATGCTTTCTGAGGAACTCTGCTTTTAAATTAGACGCTGCAATTAAATATTTAGCGATATCAATTGAAGTTTCATAAGTCAAAACATATTTCCTTAATTTTGGAAAAAATCTCTAGGCTTGCCTGATCCATCATCCATAGGCTACAGAATTTAGATGCGAGTTATTACTTGGAATCCAAATCCAAACATGGCGATTTTTTTTATCTCGCCTGTTAAAAAACAAATTTACATTTATAATTTCAGTATTTTCTGGAAGTAATTTCTACTTCCACTTAAATGCAACATTCTCGTGGCAGATGTTTTATCTAAAAATTATTTTGGTTAGAATATTTAAACAATTTGGCAAGATTCATTTGGCTTATAAAAAGATAAAATAAATTCATTAATTTTAAAGCATATATATTGCCACTTCTGAATAGAGACATGCATGATAAGGATGCTGACTGCCTCGAAAAAAATTAATTTAATTTACAATAAGAAATTCAGAAACTCTTATGTGACAATAAGTATGCTTATATGCAAAACACAATCACAATAGAGCACGAACTATGCGTATAAATGATAGCAGGACTAATTGCAAAGCTGGCTAGCTTTTACAGTTGTTCTTTATAGCCCAACTAATTCAAAAACCAACTTTAGCTCAACTGTCTATTGTTTATCATCTAGCGAAGTGAGGAGTTGAACTTTCTGGGAATTATTCATATTTTAAGGCTTCTTCTAGCGTCAGAACCTGACCGATTCTCATTCAGTTCTTCGACGACGAAATCGGTAACCAATTCAAAATCACCAAACATACATTATATTTAAATATACGGGATTTTTTTTAAATAAATGGAAATAATTTCATCAAACCCATGATAAATGCACACATTAAAAATACAACTTAATCTATTTTATATTATTTCAATGAAACCTTTATATAGACGCTTGAAGCTAAAACATGAAGGCAAACTCCATGGAATTATATCTATTTTCTTTTTTGGTGCCATCATTGATCGATTCGATTTGCTAGATTAGGCCCTTTTAGAATTTTATGAATAAATAAGGATGGAGCTCGTATTTTTGTATTTTCATATGGCTGGAAGACGCCAATTTATCTTCCTCCAGTAATTCAGTTCGGTTCTTTAACTTTTCCTGTAACAGTCGGTTAGTATAGCATGCTAATCATTATAAAAGCTAATATGAACAGGAGTACTAGTTTTATATGTATAAATAGTTATCGATGTCGCAATGATTTTTGCATTATATATTAAAAATTGTTTCAATAATCAATAAATTTATTATTAAATAACTTTCCAATAAATATCAAACATGTAAAAAGATAATGTTATTCTAGCATGGTATTTAGTTGTTTTAATGTAATAAAATTGTAAAATTTTATAAAGTCCCTCTTGTGTAGTTTTTGCTTCATTTATACTTAAATACCATGCTTTTCACTCATTGCATTAAAAAATGTCTGAAAAAAATCAAGAATCTTATGCAGAAGATTTTGGTATTTCCAAATGTATAAAATTTTTCTGTATGAGGATAAAGTATTGGAATTATCAATAAATTCGAATTATTAATCTCAGCATTCTTTACCTGCCAAAAACATAATAAAATTATCTGGAATTACGTCTGTTTGGCTGGGGATACAATAGCTAACCAAATGCTTTGAGTTAGAGTAACGAAATATGAAAATTATATATTCTCTTGTTAGTTTATTTATTAGTTTTTATCGACAACTTTAGCCACAATGTATAAAACTCATTTCTAAATCATTAAAAGTCAAATTATACTTTTTTTCTACATCATTTATATTTTTTTCTGTTTTTTAAATCGAACTATTTAAAAGAAATTGTATGAAAAATACAGAATTTAAGTGGAAATCGTTTGGTTATTAACGATATTTATTTTTGCAATGAAACGATTAATGGACCATAAGAACATAGACAAATTCAGTTCAGCGACTTTATACTATCAAATATGCATAAAAATAGGCATGGCGTTAAATCATTTGGTATTTGAATGTGAAATCTGATATATTTTGTAGAATTTTATATATGAAGTAAATAATAATAGCTATGAAAGAAAACTAATATTGTTTTAAATTAATTAAATTAATAAACACTATATTTCAAAGCAATATATAGGTTATTTTTGGTAAAATATTAATTTTACCAATATGAGTATTGATAGTAGTCTTCGGTCTTACATTTCTCTTTTGGAACAATTTAAATAGGAATATTCAATAAAAAAACACTGATATTAATCTTTTTTTATAATGAATTTAAATCACCGATTTGTTTTTATGAGAGAAAATACTGAAAATAAATTGAATTTGAACACTAAAACAATAAATGAAATTCAAAATAGCATTTTGTTTTTGTTATTGTTGTGCCGTTTAGTATCACTATTTATTCATGGACTAACGGTTATTGTTTTCAGAATACAGACGCAAAAAATTTAATAAATTTTTCTTCTCTTTTGTTTTATAACTTGTAATCTATAGATAAGAGTGATAAGCTTTAAAATAACATATTTCACGTTAATATCTTTTGCCACGTACTTTTGATTTACGAATATTTTCTCTTATTTAAATAAAAGTTAACTATAGAAAAATTTCCAGCAAATTCTCTGCACTTTAATACTTTAAGTAAACAATATGTCTGGAATACACTCTCATATAAAGTAAAATAAAATTATACATTTTATTCTATAAACTACGATAAGTATTCTATCGAAATATTTCTTTAGATATTAAAGCATTTAATTTTTTTTTTTTTTACTTCACTGTAAATGCTTTTACTTATCATTTTTCTTACTGCTGGAAGGCAAACTTTTGCTATGTTTCTGTTTTAACTAAACATTCAGACCACACCAAGTGCAATTTTCCTTTAATCGTGGTTCAAAATTGTACGGACACATACCACGTTAACGCAACTCAACTAAATAAAACCGATCCATTCGAATTTACATGACAAATTTTCCTCTGAAGATAATGTGTGGATTCAAATCTTGCTACTGAAATTCATATCCCATTTATAAAAAATATTTTAAAATTATTTAACAAATAAATTTAAAATGTATTTGACTTTAAATATTATTTAAGGAACTATCGGACCTTAAGTGTTAACATTTTTATAGATAAATTTTATAGCTTTTAAATTTTTTATAGATTTTAATGATTCGCTTTCCAAAGTTTAAATCATTACGAACTTTCTAAGGTGCTAGGTATGTACGTTATTTAAACTAATTTAGTAGATGTACTCAAAAATTATTTTGTAGTACAGAAGTGTAGTAAAAAACTTTTTTTTCCTTAAATATATATTTCAATTTATAATTTTTTACTTTATATTTCAAGAAATTCTACATATGGCCCTTATATAGTGCACGACATATTAATTTAAAAAATTCCGGAATATTTACTTACACCTGGGATATTATTGAATAAAAATCATGCAAAATTAGAAATTTAAGCAATATGGTTCGTTTTCAAGCCTTATCATCTTATATGTTTTTTTTAAATATGATGATATTTTAACAATTAAAAAAGTAATTCAGACTTATCTTGATATTTAGCATATTGTATGCTTTTGGAGCTGTGAATTTTCATCGAATTTGTTTATTTGATAGATAGATACTTTTATAGACCTTGCCCGTGAGCGGAGTACCTATAAGACAACTTTAAATAGAATTGATTTACTTTGTAGTAGTCCATTTAGAAAGATTAAATTATTTCACACACTTTAATAAAATTTTGATATTAGAAGGAAAATTTCTTTCATAACTACAGTAAAGGAATTTACCAAAATCTTTAAGTATTTGTTACGTTATGAACAATCACATTTTGTTTATTTTTCAATTGTTTTTGTTGTTAAAGCTGGAATGATTCCTTAAATAAATCGCATTTATATTCGTAAAACAATTCGAACTGACAAAAAGAAAAAAAAGAAAAAGAACTTTATTGTATTTCTTCTTCGGTTATTTTTTACGGTGTACACTGATATTTCTAATAGTTATTTGACCCGTGTTGGGATCGTACTTCCATTTTTATTTTCCGATATTGATAAACCGAAAATAAATGCTACGGAAGTACAAGCAATTCCTTATTTGATGGTTCGTATAAAATTGAATTCATACACTCCAAATATAAGTAAATCAAAAAGAAGAGAACATAGTTAGATGGAAAAAGAAAATTATAATAAACTACAAGTAGCATTGAACATTGAAACTGTTTTCAAACTTATGATTACCTGAAAAGACGCAGCTGCAATTTGTGTCTATTTTTAAACTTTCTAGGGCAATCTAATGATAGTAATGAAAACCAGGAACGAGAAGATCATAAAAGTAAATTAGGATTTGGAGTACATGTTTTATTTTTCTTTCTTTCTTTATTAATCTCTGTGACGAAAAAACCCTGAACAACAAAAATGTAAACAAATTTTTCTAACAAATCCCTTAAGGAAAAGCTGGAACAAATGTTGGGAATTAAAATTGTTAATACAATAAAGATTCCAAAAATAATTTAATTTATCCATAAATAGATAAATAGAAAATATTATCACACCGAATATTTTATTAATCTTTAAATATATAAAGAGTATTTAAATCTATTCGAGTTTTTATTTACTGTTTTATTTCAATTCTAGATTGTACTTTGATATTATAAAATATAATTGACAGTGTACTTAAAATTAATTGTAGAATTTTATATTATATAAAGTTAAATTCTTGAAATTGAATTCATTCTTTACATAGCTTTAAGAATAATAGAGTTTTTTCTAAGATTGAGAAAATTTGTTACAGTGATAATCTGCTTATAAAATTATAACTATAATAAATAGGCGTTTTAAATACATTTCCAATAATATTTACCAAGAATTCCATCATTTTCTTATAATATATCACCAAGAAATTTTGATATTTGATTAAATCTAATATTTCAATATTTGATTATCTGAAATATTCGGATAAAAACGATTATTAAAAAAAACTTTTGATACAAAAGAAATCGTTTATATAGAAACATTTAGAAGTTTGACGAAAGGTAAACATTTTGAAATTCATTGTGAAACAAAATAATTTGTAAGAATTCGGTATCTATATTGTTATAAAGGAGGAAATTTTATTACTTAGAAATTTTATTTATTACTTTAAACTCAGCAATAAATTATTGGCTTTTAACAGTATTTAAATTAAAAAGAATAATATTAGTGTATAAAATAGGATCCATTTGATATCAATTCATTAATTATTTGAAAATATGGTGAAATTTTAAAATAATTTCTCATTATAGAAAATGACCAATGTTAAATATTCAGGAATAATGGCAAAAGTGGTATAAATATTCAAAATATTCAATTTCAGAAACAAATTCTAAGTCTTTACCACGATTTAAAGCCTTATTTTTTTCATTTAGTTTTTATAATGTCTCCTGAATCAACTTTTAGAAACATCCTAAAGTGCATAAAAAGATCACATTTTTTTTAAAATAATTTTTGTTTAAATAGCAGCAAATTTTTATCTTTTAAAAATATTTTTCGATTTAAAAAATTTTGTTTCAGCAAATTCAATGATGTGATCATTCTAAAATGTAAATGTTTGGAATCGAAAACCTTAATAGTTTTATGTTGCGCGTGAAATTTAAAGAGAAATAACTTATAGATATTTCATCATTTCTCTAGATTAGAAATACATAAATTTATATATAACAGTTTTGATTATAATCTAACAAAACGTTTTAAATAATTTTAGATATTCTTATCACAGCTTTGATAATTTGAGTGTCCTTTCCTCTTTTATCTAAACTAAACTTTTGTCTTAAAAATTTATTTATCTTCTAAACAAAAAGTATTTCTATTTTATATACATTTACATCTTAAGCTTTAAATACATGTTTACCCTTCTTATTGGACATTATATTATTTAGATATGGAAAATCAGAAATATCAACTTATAAATACTGAGATCTCTATAATAAAACTGAGAATATCACTTACACTTTTTAAATGGAATACGAATAGTGGCGTTATTCAATTAGTTTTGAGGCTACTTACAATATTTCTAAACATCAAGCATGAAATTTACAAGAAAAGAGAGCAATTTGCCAAAGGATGATAAAGTGTTAGATACATTAATTCTGATAGTTATGATTGAAACTCCTTGTGCGTCAGCATAGATATCAGATTTGGATTTATGATCACACCAGCTGCCTTTAGCAAGCAGCTGGTTTGCCAGGAATGTATATTTACTTTCAATCCATATACATATTCATTTCATTCATTCTTATACGTATCTTTTATTCGTGATTTTTTTCAAAAAAACAGTTTCCAGCATCAAATTATGTCAGAATTTAATAAAGTCAGAATTTAAAGAATTTTAAATTAAATGTTAATTGACTAATATCTGTTTGGTTCTTCATGTATGAATCTGAAGGAACAGGAAATTGATTATTTATAAACAAATAAATGTGAAGTTAATTTCAGATGTTATTAAGGATAAATAACATCAAGCATTTACAAATAAAAATGACAATATTCATTACTTGTGAAATAAGAACAGTAAGAAATAGTTTTATTAATACAAGGTTATTTAAAAATAGAAATATGAGTATATCAATCGCCATCAGGTGATATCAGTCGAGTATATCAGCTATCATCCGATTCACTTGAAAAATAATAAATGTTGTTGAATGCTAGTTATATGTTTTTGTTTCAACGACAGATCAATCGATTTAAGAAACATTTAAAAATATACAGCCTATTTCATTTTAATATAATAACACAGCATTAATTCAGAAACAAATTCGAAGCACAGAAATGGAAAATGTATAAATGCTTCGCTAGGATTCAGTAAAATAAATAAAACGGATTGGTTAATTTGACATAAAATTTATCGAAATATAATATTCTCATATATTGAATATAATATAAATTCTTGATGTTAATTAATGATTAAAAATCAGATGTGTCTAAAGAATGATGTCATAATAACTTCTGAACGGAATATTAGCATAAACAGAGTTGATACTTACAAGCTCGATCTAAAAATGAACTCTTATCTTCCTATACAAAATGAGTAAATGCAACATTTGATCAATTTATATCGTGATTCTTCATATTGAATAAAAATTAGCAACATAAAGTCGGCAAATAGTAATTTATATAAATCCATAAATGCGTATATTGTTCTTTTAATAAGAAAAGTTTTATCAACTTATTTTGAGCAAATTTCAATTATTTTTTTTCATTATATGTCGGAAAATCATATATAAGAACTGCACTTTTAAAACTTTCAACGAGGCCATTCATTTTTTTTAAATTTATATGAAATGAATACAATTTTGTTTTTAATTTTAAATACAATGAATAGTCAAAAGTGGATAAAAATTGGCAAAAGTCTTCATTGGGAAGATCATAATTCTAGCAACAATTCTCCTCTAACATAAATTAATTTGAAGCTTTATATATAAGACATAAAATTTGAGATGTGACTCATAGAATATTTATCATCAGGATTATCATCTTATGTAAAGTTTATACCAGTTTTCCATTCTCGTTCTTTAAGCGAATATTTCAAATGTATTGTTTGAAAGGTTTGTAATGCCTATGCCACCAAAAATATTAAATTAAAACTTACCCAAACAAGTGACATCAACAACTGACAAGCTGCGTAACTGGGCATGCCACAGTCCGGGGGACATTGACGTCTTTTTCCGGCTAAGCACGTGCCACATCTGCCTCAGGCTTTCCGGCATCTTTAATATTCTATTTTTCTTTTCACTTCACATTCGTCATATAAAAGCAAAATTACCGTCGTCTGCAGAGGAGTTCAACTCTAGGAGGAGTCTCTTTATATTTGCTTTGTAATATATGTATAGTCTTTTTCGCAGTTCTAAAAATAAACAAGTACTAAATTTTATATGTCATCTTACAAATAGTCGAATTTGAAATTGTAGATATCTTAATTTTATAAAAATGAATTATGATATAACATACAATAATGATTTCATTAAAAAATTTTTTAATTGAAGTTAACTTTTGAACAACTTTGATGGTCAATTTTCTGTTTATATGACAGTAAAACCATATCTATTTCACTTTTTGATTCTATATTTATAAGTCATAACTCATTCACCTTAGAGACAATGAATTCTTTTTCAAAAAGTTCAGTTCAAGCAGTCAAAACCTGTTGAGTGTAAGTCCGAAACTTAACTGACAAGAAAAGCCAGACGAAATTTGAATTTTCAACTTTCCACATTCTGTCTTTTATTTCTGTTACAATTTCCTCATTCTTGGTCTTCGAACAAAAGGGATTCCATTCTGGGATATTCCATCAAGTTTTCCTTACCCCTTTATTCTTATTATTACTATTTTCTTTAGTTTTATTAAGTTTGCAAGAGAAGCACAAAATTTATTCTTTTACTTCACCTTTTGAATAAGTTCGCAAATTTTGCGCGCCGTCATCATTTCACACAATAGCACTTAGCTGTAAAGTCTTCGAGTCCTTTCTTTGGAACGTGATAAAAGATAATCAAGCAAACGATTTCGCAAGAGGAAAGCGAACATCTGGCGAAGCGCGTGGAACTATTTGCGAGTTGAGTTGAGCGGTGGAGGGGAAAAAGCGTTGGCATCCCGATAGCAGCGCCTCCACGCGAATCATTCGCGATCGGAATTGAAAATCGTTATTATGGACACATCTTTTTACTTCTTCTCTTTATTCCAGCTTCCGTTCCATTTTATTCTTTATTTTTTCTGTAAGTTGTTCATTCTTAAGACCGGATAAAATCTATGGTCCAATGTATTTCTTAAGAACAAAAAAAAAAGTTATCTTCCATATGAAATGAAATAAAAGACGTCTACAATAAGTTCCGATTAAGTTCAGATTTGTTTCTCCTGTTTGTCGCTCCAAAGAATATTTTCTCTTTAGATTTTATGAAAATATACTTTTATTAGAGTCTATAATGGAATTTATTTTTCTTGTTTGGAATGAGTCTGTAAAAAATCTACCGATAAAAAGTTATAAGGTTTTAAAGAAACGTCAAAATATTTCTTCCAGACAAAGAAACAATTTTTAAATTTTACATTTCCGGCGAATAAATTTCTAGATTAAAGAAATACTAGGAATACAATAATAAAGGAAGAATATAAATTCTTAAAGGCTTTTTTTCCATAAATAGTTATATTTCAATAAGAAAAAATTTTTTTAAAAATGTCAAATGTAAAAACTAGACCAATTTTTTCATATTCAACTATTATATATTCTTTCGAACTTTGAACAATGAATTTCTGAATTAAACAACGGAAATATCTACAAAAATATTTCAACAAAAAATGAAGAACTATAATATTTTCTGTGCGTTTTTCTGAGATTAAAAGGTAGGATAAAAAGGTAGAATAGAAATATGGTAGAATTATGTTTTTTATAAACAATTCTGCTAACTTTAACTTTCAGAGAACAGTATATATCATAAGAAGAGTAATTGTTAAAAAAAATCCTATAAAAATGCTGGATGAAACTGTTTTGTTAATTACCATACTTAAATAATTCTTTTCATTCAAAAACATATTTTAAATAAGGAATATTGAATTTAAGAAACAAATAATTCTTAATTATTTTTGGAAGATTGAATTTAGGAATAAATAATTCTGAATTATATTTAGAACATTGATATTAGGGAACAAATAATTCTTAATTATTTTTAGAACATTTATTTTAGGGAAAACAAATAATTAATTTAAATCGATTAACAGATAATTTGCAGAGAATAACTTTCAATTCTATGCTTATTATCACTATGGAAAAAGTAAACAATTTTGTCAAATCATTAACTCTTTACCAGAATTATATCATTATGCCAAAATTATTAGAATTATATAGCTACTTGGTAAAATAGTTCAAGCTCAGATGAAGAGTTCATCAAATGAATATTGATATAGTTAACATGAGATTTTGCTTCATTTTTCAATTAAATACTACATTTAAATATATTAATGCCTTACAATAAATTCTATTATAATGACGACAGTACCACAAATGTTTGATTAATTTTCATATGAAGTGAATAATTTAACGTCTTTGGAATAATAATTTTCCTGATCTTATTCCTGAGTAACGTCAAACCAAATGATATTTTGAATTTAGGTAAGCAGCAACAAAAGACAGATTTTCAGAAGTCTTTAAAAATTGAAATTCCTTCAAATTATTTAAAAGGTCTCAGATCAGTGGAAACATGTGATGATTTATAGAAGAATCGCAAATTTTTTTTTAACTAAGAAAGTAGTTTTTTTTGCATTGTATATCAATTTTACTGTCACCAAAAGAATTCTTAAATGAATGAAAACATTCACAGAATACAATTAATATTTTTTTAATGATTGCATACACTGTCATTGCCGAAAATTTCTTTTTTCGAGTAGAGATGTGAAAAAAGGAAAAAATGTTTCGTATACACAAAAAGAATTAAACAATTTTACGATATGGATAATTTTATTCTAAGCTTGAAAACTTTCTTTTAAAGGTAGACAGAGGTCACTATTGAAATTCACTATTGAAAATGATTGCATATTCTATGTTTTAAACACATTTATATTGTCAATCATAACGTTAATCTAAATTTTAAATCAATCTATCAAAACTTTTAATAATTTTTAGAAAATTCCCATTTTGATTTTATAAAATCGTTTGGAAAAATTGTATTTTTTGATAAAATTCTTTTTTGAAATGGATAGTTTCCTTTTAAGAAAAAAGTAGATTCATAGACGATGTTGTGTAGGGATTTGGTTGAGTAAAAAAATTAAAAATACATTTACTTCCTAATAAATGATGATTACATCTGCATAGGTACAATAAATTATTTGATATGTGATAACATTTATCTCTGGCATAACATTCGTGTAACATTTTTTTAATTTTACACATTTTTTATGTTAGAAGTAATTAAAATTTTGCTTCCAAAAATTAAACATATTGTTTTTGTATAAAATTTGTTTGAACAACAAACTTAATAAATTTCTTTAATTAAAGTGAAAACATGTCAACACAAGCAACTTCATGTATATCAGTTAGTGTTAAAATATAACCATAAGATTTAGGATTTTTTCTTTCTTTTTTTCCCTCTTTCATGACGACATTTAAATTCTGCAGTAGAAAATAATTGCGATAATGAACGATGTAATTAAATTTTTCTTTCTGTTCTAAAAATATAATTTTCCATAAATGTTCTCAATAAATATTCGCAAAAAGTATTCAAAGTAGTACTTTTCTCTGAGGGGTTTGTCACATCCTATTAAAATTAAATTATTAGAAGAAAGTTAACAGACACTTTAACATATCATCCGTATTGCTTCTTTTGTGAAGTCTTTAGGAACAATGAAAACTAATAATAATAATAAAAAAAGCATATAACATTTTCTTTTAGTGTTTACACATACTAACGTACATTTTTTTTAATTTACTAAATATGAAATTCATGTAGAATTGTAATTCAGAGAAGAAAAGAAGTATGCACTTTATAGAAGAGATCCTTCTAATTTTTTTACAACAGCCACAAAATGATCCACGGTCAAATTTTGAAGAAAATTCCATTTCAAATTTTCTTAATTTATCTTATTTCATATACCAGTTATTACATTTACATACATATAGATAGATATATATTTATAAATATTGGCAAACTGATATGTAAAAATACAATTTTAAAATAACATAATTTCGTATGATTTTTGAACTTCCAAAAAATGAAATTTGTTAAAATTTCATCTATTTATTTCAAGAATACTATTATTATTATTATTTTTATTATTATTATATATATATATATATATATATACAGGGTGTTTATAAAGTCCCGAACCCATTTTGATGTTTAATAACTCGTAAAATAATAAAGATATAAACAAACTTATGGCATTTATTGATGGAATAACTCATATATTTTCCTTTTCAGGTTTGAATATTTTTACTTTTGTAAATATCGTCTGCACGTGTGGTTAATTTCAGATAATTTCATTTTCCAGTCTAAATATCTGTACTTTTCTAAATATTGTCTGATTATTAATTGCATTTTTCTCTCTTTTGTTTTTGGCAACTATTGCAATGTTATGTTTACTTTTGATGTGTTTGTTCTATGTAGTACTTTTGTATGTGATGTTTTATTCTAGCGGATATTAAGGAGAATGCATACACCACAAGAGAAAGCACAGATTTTATGGTGGTTCATAGAAATGAAATCGATAGTGCAAGCATAGATAAATTTCAGAATTTACCAAAAAGATCCTCCATCCAAAAACAGCATCTTGCGGTGGAAAAAGAATTTTCTAGAAATTGGAAGTATCGAAGATAAGAAACGTTCCAGACGTCCTTGCACAAGTGATTTTGATGTTGAGCGTGTCAGAGAGACATTTTTACACAATCCTAGAATATCTGTGAGATCAGCGGCAACAGAATTGGATATCCCAATTTCGACGGTGTACAAGGTCATTAAGAAAAAATTAAGACTGCATGCATACAAAGTTCAAATTGTTCAAGTTTTGGAACCGAACGATAGGCCTAGGAGGATGGCCTTTGCAACAAATATGCTAAGGAGGATAGAAGATGCTGCTGATTTTCTGAAGAGCATAATGTTCTCCAATGAAGCATCCTTTCATGTTTCTGGCATTGTTAATCGCCATAATGTGCGCAAATGGCTTTGTGGATGCCGACATGCTTGTCGCTACTTGGCGTGAAATTGACTATCGACTTGATATTCTCCGTGCGACGAAGGGGGCACACGTGGAAGTTCATTGACAAGGGTCATGAAACTTTTTGAGTCTATTTAACCATTTATGTTATTAATTTAAATCTATCTTTATTATTTTATGAGTTATTAAACATCAAAATGGGTCCGGGACTTTATAAACACCCTGTATATATATATAAAGGATATTAAAAATATGTCTAGATACTTTACCTCAAAAATAATTTCCTTTTAACTATACGTACTAAAACAGACTGGATATATATCTAATAAATATGAGCTTTCTTTAATTTAATTTAATTTTTTTTATAGAATTTATCCAACATTCATACACAAGTATCAAAATTCCAAAATCTTTTTATTGCCTTAAAATTGCAAATTATAAACAATAAGATGTTCGTGTTTTCAATAATAAATCAAATTTCATATCTGTAAATGTTGTTTCACCTTTGGGGTAGAACATTTGTAGCGAAACAAGCATTCAGGAAAATAACTCTTCGAAAGATTTGCATTGCAATGTTGAGCCAATTATGTCCAGTTTTTCTTCTTAGGCATAAAATAATATACAAAATTGGTCGTACTTTTTTTGTCGAAAACTCATTATTACTACACACCATATGATTCATATAGAAGAAAGCAATTTTATACTCTTAGCGCCATTGTAAAAATAAGCCCAAATCGGTTACATTGTTACCCTTTTATGAAACGCATTTGTGGAGAGCATTTTAAATTCTGCCACTCTTTCTCTTTATATAAATATATTGGTGCGTTAAGAAATGGTAAATCAATTTTCCTGCCTTTTTAATGACTTGGTTGAAGACAGAATTAATAGATTCAGAATGCTTGCCAGGTCAATGACTCTCGACCTTAGTGAAGCAGGGAGAAATCAATTCTTGATGACCATTTAGTGGCACCAATGATGAATATTCTGAAAAATGATGCAAAACCTTTGGCTCCATCTCTATTAGGACCCGAAATCTGAAGATTCTCCTAAAGCGCTTTGGAATGTTGATCTCGATGAGACCTCTGGAACTGTGTACTCTGAACTAATGAATGTTTATTCGTTGGGCAGAAAATTGTTGCTCTTTTCTGATCAGAGAGAGACTTTCTATCTGCTTATGTTGCGAGTGTCGATCTTTTATTTGCATTTTAGTCCAAAATTTTGATAAAAATTTCATTGATGATTTATACAGAGATAATACATTTTAATCCAAAAATGTGGATGCGAGTTCTCTACGATTTCATTTTTCTTTTTATTCTTTAATGCATTTGATAATTATTATAAATATTATTAAATATTAAGTTATTTCTGTTCATAAATTCACTACTAGGTGGCGCCTTTGCCAAAAAAATCGAATTAAATTTAATGCAAAAATGAATTACCCAATAGCTTATAGTAAAGTTCTAAACGGCTTTAAAAATTATATTTTCTTTAAAAAACATCCAGCTAAAAAAAATTTGGAAATAAAAAATTTTGCAAGAAACTGATTTAATTTTTTTGCGATTACGAAAGTGAATTCAATTTAACATTTTAAAATATGTCGTTACTTAATAAAGGAAGATTTTTATTAAGTAAACAACATTTAATATGGCTGATGAAAAAATGTATTTCATAGATAATTTCTTTAAAAAATTTGAATTGCAATAAAAACGATTTCATTTTCAACTGAAAAATATTAATAAAAATAGAATTAAAAATGTCTAAGAAAATTCTTAAACAGCATAAAATGTTTCTTTGAATTTGAAAAAAAAAATATCACAGGATTTAAAATAAAACTACAGAAATTTTCTATTTATAAAAAAAAATTATATAAATATTTTTTGAAATTATTTTTAATTCCATTCCTTTTCGAAATCCTTTTTAACCGTATTTTCTTCCGATTTTTTTTAACCTATTTTGATCCAACGAAATTTAATTATTTTTTAAGAATAATTAAACCATCAAAGCTTTTGTATAGAATGTGTTTTTCCTTTTGTATATATATATATATATATTGTTATGGACAGAAATTCGACCCTTGGGTGTTCAAAGAAGAGTTCAGCAGAATTAATAACGGGTAATTGTGTTTTATTTTACACCGAAATACAAAACACGTATAACATATCGATGCAGAAGAACAACACAGCACATATGCAGAATTTCGCTACAAGACAACATTTGGAACATCGTTGGCGATCCACTCCAAAAAGAGACTTCGCTCTTCTATTCTCACTTGACATACAATGCTTTCCTTTCTCGCATGTGCGCATCTGCTATTATAGCTCCTAAGACAGGACGTCGAATGCTAAGGTAAAAACCTGCAGTAATGCTTCTACTGAAGATATCGCCAAAATTCTGGAAGTATTCGGGGACCTTCATTTTTGTGACCAAAAATGCCCATGATTTGTGAGGAAAGTCGCCAAATATTAGCTAAGTTTATCAAGACTGGAGATTATTGACTCGGCATCCTTCAGCTGCTTTTACTATATCTGTAAAAGTCTCTTTCTTACAATAAATCTAATTAAGCAGCGAAGAAATAACAAATTCATCACTATATTTACATTTTGTGTCAATAACACGAATTTCAATGAAAATATTTTAATTTGGAATTTCTAAACTCGGTTTTATTTCAATTAAAGTTCTGAATTTTAAAATTTCATTCCATAGTTTCATTTCCTCAATTCATTCACCTCATTCTCCCTACAAGTTGAGATACATTGATACAACCAATTGAAGTGAATTGTACAGCTGTCTGTCAAAGCTAATACTTTGTCTATATTTTACATGAATATTCTTAATTTCAGAAAGTACGATTACGCAAACAAAAGGACAAATTTCTCAAACAAATTTCCCTCCAATGAAGTTGTAACAGAAAATTACATGCACTATAACAGAGGGCTTAAGAAGTAAAGAAAAATTATTATTCGTAGTTCACCTTAGGTTTAAACACATAATAACATTAAAAGTTTTGTTTCTTTTCAGTGCCATTTTCTTAATCTATAAAATTTATGTACACTCAAATTAAAATAATCAATATAACAGGTTTGAAAAAAAAATAGTGAAGCTATCAGAAAATAAATGCAATACACAATACAAATTAAAAAAAAATATCGAATGTCTTCAGTTTACTTAGAGAAAGCAGAATACAATGAATTAACAGAAATATTATTTATTTAAACTCGTTTTTATTTGCACATCCATAAAGCAGTCACTTTTTTGCATGAAAAGAAAAGTTCACCGAGTTTCAAAACAGAAGTTGAGATATGAAATACGATAATGGCGTAGATAGAAAATCAGATATTTTTAAATTCCGGCCGGAGTTATAAACGTCAGTGGACGATTCTCAAAATTGATAACGAATTTAATGGGAACATTTTAATATCATTGGCAGTAGTTATCAACAGAATGAATTGTCATGGATTTTGTAGTTGTGAAATTAAAAAGAAATGTTATGCAATATAAAAGCAAAAAAAAAAAAAAAAAAGGAATCATATGCATTAAACATTTTCCTACAGCAGATACAAATGGTGCAGAAGTTTTTCTAGCCCTGCGCATGTTATGATACAGATATTATACCAATTCGCTTTAAAAAAACACTATAAGAACAGATTTCCCCCGATTGCGTTTGTTGATGTTTATAAGTAGACTGCCATCAAATGAAAGGAGAAAAAAATTTCAAGAATATTAGTCTCTCATTATGACATAGCAAGCCATTAAAAATTCAAAATATGCAAAATCCTGACTCAAAAGAAAAAAATTATATGATTATTGATTATTATATTATGATTCATTGACTATTCAGTTCTGGATGAAATGAAAAATGCTTTAATGATTCAGCATTTGATACTTCCTTGATTCAAAAGAAAAAAAATGTTAAGATAAAGAATTTGATCCAACTTGCATTCAAAAAACGAAAAACGATTCGTTAAATATACGATGCATATATTTAACAATTCTAAGTAGAGGAAACATTTTAGAATAAAATTGATAATTTTGAACCTTAAAAAAAATGAGCATATATGATAATTTTTAACCAGCAACTATTAAAGAGCATTTATGATAATTTTTAACCGGAAACAGAGACTTGAGCATTAAAAATTACTCACAACTTCTTATACTTAAGTATTTCTAATAGAAATTTAATCCTTCAAGTTCTTAAAATGTTCAATACATTACAAACTTTCGAATTAATCAACTAATTAAAAACGTTAGAAGGTAAAAAAGGAATTGAAAATTTCCAAACATTTTTCAGGAAATTAGAATGTAAGTGATATTATATTATATACAATTTTTTATGAATGATAATTTTAAAGATGGAAATAGGAAAATGTTTCTTCTGTTCATAAAAATAATTAGAAGATAAAAAGTTATCCTTTTTTAACTATTTATGAAGGATAAATTTTATTGTTTTCTATCATCTTTGTAATCTTAGGATATCCTGCATTAGAAGCAAAAGTATTTACAAATCGATTAGGGCTGGCAGATTTGTTGTGCACATTATATGATATTTAAATAATGCAGTAATGAAATACAATAATCACTTCTCGGAAAGAATAATGTAGTAACATTATATGTATTATTCCAGGTTAAGCAGAAAAATATATATAATATTTTACAATCTGTATAGTCTTGATTATCATTAAAAATATTTTATTGATTCAGCATTTGAATTATTTCTGCTTTAAAAGGAAAAAATCTATAAAATTAGATTTGTTCCAGTTTTAATTTAGAAATTTTAATATGAAACATCTGAATTAGTTTAAATTAGTGGAAATTATTCGTATGGTTCATCATTAGTATCGTTCTGATTGAGAAGAAAATCATTTTAATGGCAAAACATTTATACCAGTCTTCACTCAAAGTATAAAATTCTTCTGTTTTGTGGTGTGGTGGTCATTACCAAAAGGAAAAATTCTATTAATGCTAGATTACAAAAATTCGAAATAAAAAAAAATTATGGTTACGCAAAACTGCAGCTATTTTTACTCATAGGAAAAATTTTTCAATCCAGTATTATAGCAATTTTTTCTCAGAAGAAAAAAGACTTCTAGTAATGCAAGGTTGCAGTAATATTCATTCAAAGGAAAAAAATTCTAACAATGCAAGATTGCAGTAATATTCATCCAAAGGAAAAATATTCTAGCAATGCAAGATTGCAGTAATATTCATTCAAAGGGAACAAAATTCTAGCAATGCAAGATTGCAGTAATATTCATTCAAAGGGAACAAAATTCTAGCAATGCAAGATTGCAGTAATATTCATTCAAAGGGGAAAAAATTCTATCAATGCAAGATTGCAATAATATTCATTCAAAGGGGAAAAAATTCTATCAATGCAAGATTGCAGTAATATTCATTCAAAGGGAACAAAATTCTAGCAATGCAAGATTGCAGTAATATTCATTCAAAGGAAAAAAATTCTATCAATGCAAGATTGCAGTAATATTCATTCAAAGGGGAAAAAATTCTATCAATGCAAGATTGCAGTAATATTCATTCAAAGGGAACAAAATTCTAGCAATGCAAGATTGCAGTAATATTCATTCAAAGGAAAAAAAATTCTAGCAATGCAAGATTGCAGTAATATTCATTCAAAATAAAAAATAAAAATTTTCTAGTAATTCAAGACTGCAGTAATATTCATTCAAATGAAAAAAAAATCTAGTAATGCAAGATTGCAGCAATATTCATTCAAAGGAAAAAAAATCTAGTAATGCAAGATTGCAGCAATATTCATTCAAAGGAAAAAAAATCTAGTTATGCAAGATTACAGCAATATTCATTCAAAGGAAAAAAATCTAGTAATGCAAGATTGCAGTAATATTCATTCAAAGGAAAAAAAATCTAGTAATGCAAGACTGCAATAATATTTAATTCAAAGGAAAAAATTACAGTAATGCAAGATTACAGTATCTTTATTCAAGGAAAAAAATTGAGCATTTCTGGATTGTCGTAATTCTTATTTAATGGTAAAAAATTCCAGTAGTATAGTATATATATCAATCCTCATTCAAAAAAAGAATTTGTACTGATATAACATCCATAACGCAATTCAAATGTCATGTAAAGCAAAATGATTTTTGTTTTAACTACATATACTCACAAAACAGTACTTATAATATCATGACCACAATCCCCATTGGTTCATGCAAAGGAAAACATCAAAACATCTGGCATGAGGCTTACTCATGATTATGTCTGTCGAAAGTTGGCAAGACAAACACACCTTTTAGCATTGCATGCACATCATCTGGACTTTCATTTCTCATTTTGAAAATGAATGTCGTACGGGATCATTGCCTTTTCACTCGCCCCATGTGCGCGCCATTAATTTTACTTTATCGGGTGTGGCGAGCAATAGTAAAGGGTGTGGTTTAGAAACCAAAACTATTAGGAATATTTGGATCGTTTAAAGAGACGACAGGATGATAATAGCAATGTTGGAAGAAGCACTCTTCACGTAATCAACCGAGCTTTGCACTCTTTGATATTGTTTTCTAAATTAATTTGAAAGGAAGGTTTTAAAAATTAAAATCACTTAAATATTCACTTTCGGAATATAACCTGAGCGTCATTTAGGGAATTATTATTTCAAAACTATAAAAAACTTCTTTAATAAATTCCTAAGAGAGTAACATGATTTCATGACATAAAGAACACAATAAATAACATTTCATAAATAAAATAAGAGAATAACAAAATTTCACTAACATAGCAATTATTTTAACCAGTTAAATGTTTTTGACGAGTATACTCGTCATGGAAAAAAGTGCAACAGTTTGCGTTATGACAGGTTTATTAAATGACTAATATTTTATATAATAATTGTTTAATTATTATAATTATATAATTGATATAAGTTTGACAATTTAGATACGTCTTTTCCGAATAGGTCGAAACAGTTAAATGGTTAATGGATATCTTAACTGTAATTATTTTATTTTCATTTTAAAACCTGCGACTTCTTTTATGATTAATGAGTCTCAAAATACTATAAAATATTTATATTTGTATTTTTGCATAAAATAATAATTAAAAACACCATTTAATACAAAAATATATTTGTTGACAACCAAGATTGTTCCGAAAATTAAAAATATATGTTCCTTTTTTTTGTTGTTAAAAAAAAGGTTTAAAGCTAGAACTTTCTAATTCAAAAGTTCATCAAATGATTTATTTAAATTTTCGAGAATAAATATATTCCAATTTCTTAAATAAAGAAATAACTTGTATTTCTTAAAGTTTAAATATTGGTTACACAGTTGATAATTAACTATTTGCAATATGAAGGACTAAAACTTTGAAAAGGAACAGACTGTCCTTTCTATAATTGAGTAACTACAGAACATATTGCGAAATTCAAATACCAAATTTCAACGAAAAAAATGGATTGGATTTGAATTGAAATTTTTCATAAAAAAGATTCTACCAAGGTTTCAAGTTTGTGGAAACAAAATTATTTTTTTAATAAATTGTAAAGGAACACTAAAACATAGATTATGCAAACCTACAAATGAGTTCGATATCGTAAATAATGAATGTAGAAACAAACTTCAAACAGTTTTTTAAAGAAAACTATTAATAAAATGAAAATATTGAATTAAATATATTCTACGTGTTTCCAACAAACGAAATTTTAACTTAAATAAATATTTAAAATCAAAACTTCAGGTATTCTGTTTCTCTTTTAACTTTCTAGATAGTTAAACAATCAAATAAAATTTAACATTTAAGTAAATATTTAAGCTTCATATTATTCTGGCAATTTCTCAAAAAATTTTAATACTAGTTCACAAACTTTTTTTATACAATTTTTTTTCCTTAAGACTTCAATAAAAAACTACTTGTTTCTCTGCTATATTTAAGATAAATAAAATATCAAATAAAGCTTTTATAACCTTGTCAAACTTAAGCAGCAGTTGAAAAAGAAAAGGTGAAATTCTGTCATTTCTATCTATTACTAATATCTGTCAAAAATAAAGCTGTGTGACAGAAATATATTTTGTGTGACTGTCTGGAACATATCAGTTCACTTCCATTTCATTGAACTGTACTTCGGCAAGCGATTGATTGGTCGTATCAAAATCTGCGGTGTCATATATCGCTCAGATTCAAGAACATCTGACGCTGACCTGATAGCCCAGAAAGGCAATAAAAATGTATAGTTTCTGTCTTTGCTCTGGCAACGATCGGATGGAGGATTCGGGTCACATAGATGCCAGGCCTGGGAAAGAATTCAGAAAATGCAATTACTAGAAAATTACAAACGCAATTTATCGTTCTTTACTTTGAAAACTACGAAAGTTTCAAATAATACATATATAAAGGATATTTTGAGTTAAATTATGATGATTTATCTTCAACCAAAGGCACTATTTTTTAAAGGTATTGTTTATCACTTTTTTAGGGTTTCTGTTATATTTCTTTTATGATTAGGAAATAAATGTATATAAATCTTTATTCTCAAATATTGGCACTCAATATTTCTTTCACTTATAGTATATGCGTTATGGATTACCACATAACCATTATGGATTGGTTAACTTTTATTTTATATCTCTCTTATTTAATAAAGAATTAAAATCATCTGTACAATTTTCACAAATAAATTCAAAACAGTTTTTTTTTTAGAATGTGATAAAAAGTAAATAGAAAAGTATTAAGATGAAACATGCTATTTTAAAATCTATTTACTTTCTCTCTGATTATATATTTGAAAAATAAAATTATTGCTAAATAATTGAAATTATTAAATTATTAATGATAATCATTTGGTTGCGTTCTAAAACATCAATTTTCTTATTTGAAGAAAGGAAAATGGAATTATTATTATTTGAAGAAGCACAATACTTAGAAAAGTTCGAGAAAATTCAGGTGCATAATGAATGTTTTTTTATTTACAGTCTTTTATATAAATTATAATAAGATTGCAAATTTATATTAATTTTTAAAATATTAAATTTATGGAATTAGGAGTGTTGATAATAAAGTATGTTCTCTACCTGCAGTACAATTATTATTATTGTGTTCTACTTACTTATGTACAATGGCCAATTTATGGAATTATAGGTAATTTCTGCTACACATTACAAATCTTTTCTTAACTTTATTAATAATTTCATGTTTAACAGCAACCAATTTTAATAACAAAAATTGTTATCCCTTAAAACTGGCAATTAAAAGGTATGAAAATAAGCCTGCCAATCTACTTTCAAAAGATCATTTAAAAATGTTATACATAAGAATATAAAGGAAAACAATATCTATGAAAATCATCTTAATAAAGGATTCATAATGTTCTATTTCTTCAAGTCCCTTTCTTTTTCAAACAATTCATATTATACATTTTATTACAGTTTCAAGGAAAGCGCAAAATTTATCCTTTTATATTATTATGAATCTGTAACATTATTGTATTGCGTTATTAGTATAATCATTGAAAAGAAACGATTACAGATACAGTAAATAGGTGCTGAATGGATGCCTGGTCAATGACCTTCAATTTGTGTGATAAATTTGGCGACAAAGCTAAAGATTCTGGAAAATATACAAATCATGGGCGATATAATTAGTGGGACCTTTGAAGAAAATGAATACCCTCTCCAGGAGACTATATAAGTGGAGACAATAAAACGAGCTTTAATTCTCTGTTTGGAGTGTTGATAGTGAAGTATATTCTCTACGTGCTGTCCAATTATTATTATTGTGTTCTATTTATTTGTGTGTTCTAAATTTCTATTAGAGCTGTTCTTTGTGTGCATGCGAGCTTCGTAATTTTTGCAGAATAAAGTAATAAAGCGTTTAAATAACAATAAAGCTTCAATAAGCGCTTTCCGCCAACGAACTTTAAGCATTTTTTATAGTACATCTGCAAATGATTTCCTTAACAATATTAGCGACTCAAAATGTATAACAAAACAGTTTTAGCATTAGTAATAGGAAACAATATTTTCTTAAACAGCATAACTTTATCATATAACTTTAAAAATTTTTTTTTTTTTTTATGTGGACTACCAGAAAAGCCTAAAACGGCAAAGGAAATATTTATAAAAAGTTGGATTTTAATCATACTTAAAATATTCTTTAATTTTTAAGGAAATTTATTTTTTCTGTTATTTATGTCGACTTTATTCCTAATTAATAAGGATTTAAACTTCTGACATTAATGATTTGTACTGTCGTATACATTTCCCCCCCCCCTTTTTTTTTGGCAAAAACAAAAAACATTTTTTATTCTAATATATTCTCATAAAAGAATATCTATTCAAACACTATCAAATTTTGCCATTGTTTTTTTTTTGTAATTTTTAATGCACGCTAAAATTTATTATCAAAAATATTATGGATTTTTATCAGTTTCATAAGGAATTTCCAAACAGATATCTATTAAATGAATCCAAAATGTTCAGCGCATTATTAAGTTTTGTATTATATCTTTGAGATTAAAAGCTTTACTAATTTTTCTATTTCGAACATTAAAACAACATAAAGACGAGTTTAAAATTGATTCGCTTAAATGATATAAAAAAGTTTTTTTTCTCTTTATCATTCCTAATAAAAGGATCGACGTTAGTGTGACTGTTTTTTTTTTTTTTTGCGCTTTATAGGACAGATCTTCAGACTGTATGCTATTAAACTAGGCGCATAAGTACTTTCGAAGATGAATGTGTGTACTTCGAAGCAGAATTTTGAAATAATTGAATTCATTGGATGATAAAAATCTGGATATTTTACCACATTAAGTTCAAAAACTATTAAAGGAATAATAAAAACTATTACATCATCTTAAAATTGAAAAAAAAATATTTTTAATGATACCAGTTTACATTTTATGTAAAAATCAGTTTAATGATTTTACATGCTACACTATCCTTTTATTTATTTATACAATTTTAAAATTAACTATATTTTATAAAATTATACTTCATTGTGGCAATGAAACTCAAATCGTTTTCATTGTTGGAACCAATATTTCATATTGTTGCTTTTTCAGATGTTTATAAACAACAAAGGAAATTTTGGCTTATTTTTCCATATTGAAAATATTTCAGTATGAGGCACGATTTTCATAAAAGTTTTGAAATTTTGTTATACTTTACAATTAAAGATTCATTTCAAAAACAAACACGAATAAAATATTTTTAAAATATGGGATTTTGAAGCACTGCTTCTCTTTCTTGTGATAATCGAATGCATAAAGATGTAACAAAAAGATAGCGAAATGCATAGCACATGAAACATAATGTAAGCCTTTTAAAACAAAATGTATGCCCATCAAATTTACAAATTAAGAAATATTTTGCAAATAAAGGATTTAAGAACAAGTTAGGCAAGAGATTTCCAGCAACAGTTAAGTCTTGTGGACAAAATGGTCCCAAACTGCAGGTAGTTTTTTAATATTTTACATGACATTTTAAAATTTATTTATCTTGTATAAAGAAACTTAACCATCTAAAGCTTTGAAACCTTATCAGAATAAAGAAACTTTTCAACTTATAATAATAAAAATGAATGTGTGTATGTGATGACGTTCTACAGGAAACATCGTTTATCTCAAGCTAGCAGGAATACAATTTGGAAAATGGAAATTTTCAACCGATTTTTTTAAATTTTAATTAAAAAATTAAGCAAAATTTTAGCTATTTCCCTCAATAAGTCCTTAAAATATTTTTGAATAAAAAATTAATTTTTACTCCATTTTAAAATTTAAAAATTATCTTTTTCAATGATACCAATTTCATGCGCAAATTTCACTAAATTTTTCCATTTTTTAGAAATATCTTTTGCCTAATTCCAAACAGCAGATATCCTCGTTGCACGGAAATTTGGTATTATTCTTTATTTTATAAAATATTTAATCACGTGATTTTTGTCAAGAGTTTAAAACTAAGATAGAAGTATTCTGTTTAATCTATGTATAGCTTACAGGACGGATTAGAAACTGTGATTAGAATCAAACAAAAGTTCGAAGATAGACGAACCTGTTTGCATTTTTTAAAAGTGCTTTATATGATGACACTGGCCACCATTAGAAAAACCAACGCTTCAAAAGGTCTCCTTTAAACTCTCTAATATGAAGATACTTGAATCAATTCATTGGCTCATATACGTAATGAACAGAATAAATATTAGAATACTAAACACGGCATCAGATTTTGTCACAATTAGATGATTAAAAATATCTTTTTGAAATATTCATGAATATTGAAGTTAAGCATAAACGATTCAACTGAATGAAATCACAACCGAAATTCCAAGCTAACTAGCTGGTCGTCAAAAGCGGCATAAAGAGATGATATATATCCATCGTTTCTATCCGTTAGTAATATATAAAATATAAACCTTTAGCAGAAATGCATTTTGTATGACCATCCGGAACGTATTGACATTGTTTTCCACTCCAATGAATTGCACTTGTGTAAATCATTTGTTGACAGTTTATATATATTCCTTCTGTTCAAGAACTTCTGAGGTTGACCAGATACCCTTGAAGGTTATGGAAACATATAGTTTCTTACGCTTGGCCGGCAACAACCGGGAATTTCGTATCGCGGCACATAAATTCCAGGCGAGAAAAGGAACGCAGAAAATGCAATTACTGGAGAATTATTGGCGCAATACATTTTTCTACATCACCCGTAGAAGAACTCAAATATTTCAGTTTCTAAATACTTCTTTCCTAAAAGACTTCTTAGGTTCTTCTTGTTTTGTATAAAGAAAGTTGTGTTTTGCAGCGATTATTTTTTATAAAAAAAATGTTTTACCTTGTAATGTTTCTGAATTAGAAAATAAAAGCAATAATTTTAAATATGTGATAATATTTTACATTTTAAAAAGCTGCAAAAATCCCTTTTTAAAATATTGTAAAAACAAATTTTAAAAATGGATTTAGATCTAAATAATACAGAGAAAAAAAAACTGAATATCTTAATATTTTGTTTGGAATAAAATTGGACTGAAATTCTAAATTTTCATTTTCGACAATTACAATATTATAATTCTTTTTAATTTCAAATTTAAATTATTAAAAACAGAGCGGCATAACCGAATAATGATTTGGATCTAAAAATGAAAACGATTCAAAATTCAAATAAAATTTTAATGATGGTAAAGTAGGTTTTAATATAAGAAAAAAATGTAATGCAAAACAAGTGATAAAATAACTTCGAAAAACAATGAAAATACCGAATTTACTGCAAATAACTTCCCTTAATAGACTTCTTAGAATATAAATTAATCTGCTTAGAGAATTCTGGCAGGAATTTGGTTGGTTTTTAAATATAAATTTAAATTTCGTCAAGAAATAAAAATAAAACTGTATTCTGCTCACAAAATTATAAAATAATCCTTTTGTACTACATTCTTTATTAACAAAGCATGAAATTTTTAATGCAAACCAATGGGAAAAGTCTCCTCAAACTTTCTCCCGTACAATTATTAACCAGTTAAATGTTTTTGACGATTATAGTCGTCATGGGAAAAATTACAGCATTTTGCGTTATGACGAGTTTGTTCGTCATGAGCAATACGTAATAACAATGTGCAGTTTGAATTACAATTTTAGTAAAAACTCAAACATATTCGTAAAGTTCAAGATGTTTAAAATATTTTGAGGCCAAGTCTAAATCAAAGGAACAAATAAAAGATTAATATTAGTTATTATAAAAAAACCTGCATATAAAATGAATCGTTTTTCTTAAAGTGTATCGCTTTGTTGTGTTAGTCATTCCAGAAGCAATTAGGCAATAATAAATTGTTTTAGACAATTCAATAAATGGCGCTCCTGATAATGAAAACTGGGATGAGGATCCTTTTGTATCCTTTTTATATAATTTCAAGAGGGGGAATTTTTTTATGTATGTTAGTTAAAATAAATAAATAAGTGTGATTATTGAAATAAAAGAATAAAAGTCATTTCATTACGGCATAATTTCGTATTACACAAACTCTGTGTTCGACGAGTGTATTCGTCATCTTTAAATTTTTGCTACACAATTTAGATACGAATTTTTCGAAGAGGTCGAAACAGTTCACTGATTAACGACTTGAAATTGGTAAAAAATATTGGGTTGGCAACTAAATAATTGAGGATTTTAAATACGAAGAAAAATTCAAATTTTTTGCTTAAAAATATAACTTTATTCAGTTAGGCATTGTCTGTCTTTGTCGATGACCTTTTCCCATCTTTCAGGCAGTGTCATAATTCCAGGTTCAAAAAACTTTCGATTTCTGCAAGCAAAAAAACTGAATTAACTGCGATTTTATATTATTAACTTCATTCAAAATTTTACCATTTAAGGTGTTCTACATGGAATGAAATAAATTGTAATCTGAAGGCTCAAGGTCGGGGTTATATGGTAGATGTGATAACACGTTCCAACCTATTTCCAATAATTTTTGGCAAGTGACCAAAGATGTGTGGGGCTTAGCATTATCACATTGGAAAACAATACCATTAAGATTTGCCAATTCTGTCCGCTTTACTTGAGCTGCATCGCGCAATTTAGCGAGTTGTTGAATGTACCATTTGAATTAATAGTTTGGTTTCTTGATAAAAGTTCGAAGTACAAAATTCTTTTTTAATCCCACCAAACTGACAGCATAATCCTTTTTTTTTTCTTTTTGATGAATCTCAGATTTTGGTATTGTCTGGGCTGGTTCAACTTCGATCCAAGATCTTTTCTGATTAACGCTGATATAAACTATCCACTTTTCGCTACTAGTAATTAGTCGTTTCCAGAAATTGATCAATTTCAGTGCGTTTCAGAAATGGATCGCAGATGCTAATGCGTTACATCAACTGAATTTTTTAAGCTTAGGTGAGATCTCTAAACTGAGTTTCTTGATGCAGCTAGGTTGTTTTAATTTTTTTTTAATGTATGTGTACGATACATTGAGCTTCTGTGCAATCTCAAGTGTTATGCTACGACTATCTGAATCAATAATATGTTTGATAATGGTCCATAAGTGGCCACATAGTTGCTCATTTACCAATGAAAAGTCACCAGAACGTAATTTGGCAAACCATTTTTGAAACTGTTTTACTTTCAAGACTTCATTCCCATATACGCCACATAACTTCTTGTGTGCTTGCAATGGGTTCTTGCCTTTTCGGAAATAATACAATAAAATGTGTCTGAAATACGCGTCTTGTTCTTTCATTTTTAAACTGGGATGAAAGCGAAACTAAATAATTAATCGATACAATTTTTTTGCTGAATTAAAGGTGGAAGTCCAAATAACAAGAAAACAATATAAGTAAGTTGCTTTTCACACGGCAATTACAGATGAAAAAACAAAAGAATGTGTTAAATCCATCTATTGACAAAATCCGCAATGACTTAGTTGCCAATCCAAAAATTAAAAAAGAGTCTAATAGCGTGTGATCTTTTGAGATTAAACTACAGAATGCAGTTAATGCACAAGTACCAAAAACCGAATATGATATATTTAGGGCGTCGTTTTTCATACGATTGAAATACAAAATGGGGCATTGGGTTACAATTGAAATCAAAGGATCACATACTAAATTCCATATATTCAAATCATTGCATTTATGAATTATCGCGTCTGCATGATTATGAAAGTACTGACCGGCAGACAGTCAACTCTTTGATGCTTTGGGTTTCAAATTCCATATAAATTTACGGCTTAAATGCTAAATATTCTTACCAAAATTTATCTAACTGCCCTCGCTCTTTAATTATCGTGTTAACTTACATTCGGATAGCCGGACAGACAGTCTTCATCAGAATGGATTTCGATCAAATTTCAATAGAAATATATAAATTTAGAGTAAAAATTATGTGCCAAATTTTATCTAACTAGATCAAAGAGTTTCAGAGTTATTGTTCTCACAGGCAAAGAGACATAATCCCAAAATTATATTTTATGGCAAATCTGAAACATAGAGATTCATCAAAGATTCGAATTATTTAAGAATACTTACTTATGTTTCATTCTGTATACAAAAATGAAAATATGTTTTTCTAAGACCTTCTTAAATTATTCCATATTCTTGTTTTAAAGTATTATATAAACCATAATTATTCCATATACTTGTATTTCATTATTGCTTTAATTATTCGATATTCTTAAATATATTCCATATTCTTGTTTCAAAGTATTATATAAACCATAATTATTCCATATACTTGTACTTCATTATTGCTTTAATTATTCGATATTCTTAAATATATTCCATATTCTTGTTTCAAAGTATTATATAAACCATAATTATTCCATATACTTGTATTTCATTATTGCTTTAATTATTCGATATTCTTAAATATATTCCATATTCTTGTTTTAAAGTATTATATAAACCATAATAATTCCATATACTTGTATTTCATTATTGCTTTAATTATTCGATATTCTTAAATATATTCCATATTCTTGTTTTAAAGTATTATATAAACCATAATAATTCCATATACTTGTATTTCATTATTGCTTTAATTATTCGATATTCTTAAATATATTCCATATTCTTGTTTTAAAGTATTATATAAACCATAATTATTCCATATACTTGTATTTCATTATTGCTTTAATTATTCGATATTCTTAATTTCATTATTGCTTTAATTATTCGATATTCTTAAATATATTCCATATTCTTGTTTCAAAGTATTATATAAACCATAATTATTCCATATACTTGTATTTCATTATTGCTTTAATTATTCGATATTCTTAAATATATTCCATATTCTTGTTTCAAAGTATTATATAAACCGTAATTATTCCATATACTTGTATTTCATTATTGCTTTAATTATTCGATATTCTTAAATATATTCCATATTCTTGTTTCAAAGTATTATATAAACCGTAATTATTCCATATACTTGTATTTCATTATTGCTTTAATTATTCGATATTCTTAAATATATTCCATATTCTTGTTTTAAAGTATTATATAAACCATAATTATTCCATATACTTGTATTTCATTATTGCTTTAATTATTCGATATTCTTAAATATATTCCATATTCTTGTTTTAAAGTATTATATAAACCATAATTATTCCATATACTTGTATTTAATTATTGTTTTAATTATTCGATATTCTTAAATATATTCCATATTCTTCCATTAAATGAAGAAGATGGAAGACATAACTGTTCGTCTTTTGAATTTGTGAATTATTTTTTATCTCGGTATTAAATTCACCAAATCAAATTTCTTTTCTTATATCATCTGTTACATCAAGCGTATTCTGTGTTCAGTGTACTGTTAATCTGTTTCTTCAAAATCTTTCTCAAAAACTGGTAACTCACCAGAAAAAAAATGAATTCTTTCAAAAACTTACTTTATAATAGTTTTCTTTTGATTTATAACATATACTTATCTTCTCCTTGACATATTAACAACGAAAAATTCATCTTGTAATACTTCGATAACCCTGCAAAAGACCATAACCATATCGCAAGGAAGAAAAAGAAATTACACATCATTTCTATCTGCTTCTAATATCTGTCAAAATAAAAGCCCTTTGACGTAAATGCATTTTGTTTGAGTATCAGAAACATATTGATATTGGTTTCCATTCTGTCGAACTGTACTTCTGAGAATGATTGGTAGGTAGTATCTACCGCATTATAGATTGCTCAGATTTAAGAACATCTGAGGCTGACCTCATAGATCAGAAATGTAATAAAAATGTACACTTTTGTACCAGAATGCCGGAAAAGAATCGAAGAAGGGATTCGATGCCATAAATTCTAGGCGACAAAAGGAATGCTGACAATGCAATTACTGGAGAATTATTGACGAAATTTATCTTTCTTAACTTCTAGAACAATGGCAATTACAGATGAAACATATATTAAATGTCTTTGTCGGTTGAGTTATAAGGTTGGCAGAAGTCAATTTTCTTCAACAAATCAATGTATTTTGTCATGTTAATGGCAGAATGCTACTGTTCTCTAATATTATTCGAATAAAGCAAAAAATATTCAATATTTTTAACTATATTATTTTCAGAGTGTTAAATTTGCCAATGATTCTTCTCAGGTATTTTTTATATAAGAAACTAACAAACGAAATTCAGATTTTTGAAAATTATATGAAAAAATTAAGAATATGAGTTTAAACATTAATCGATAATCGATCGATTTTGCAGCCGTGACTGTAAAAATAAACCATTCCCTTTTTTTTTTAAATTAAAAATTCAAATTTTCGTATCTAATACGAATATTAAAAACATTTCACAATTAATTATGTAATGAATATCAAATAAATTTAAATATATTAAATAATTTTTATAAAAATCATAAAAATGAGAGACGACTCCTGAAGAAAGAGTACCCCAAAAATTTTTGCTGAAAATTTAATCACTATTTAATTTAATTATGTACTTAATATCCTTATTCATCAAAATTTGACGTAATTTTTTAAAAACTTTATCTAGCCTAATAAAGAGGAAACATTTTAAAGTATTACGATTCCAAAGTAAGCTAATTTCCGCTGCCTGCACTATTTAAAAATACGGTAGTTTTATCGCAAATAAACACAAAAATTTATATTACAACGTGAATATATGTTTTAACTTTACATTTTCATCATATTTTATTACTCAATCATAGATGCGTTCTTATTCATAAGCAAGATTAAGGAATATTGGAAATGCATTTAAGAAAATGTATTTTAATATTTTAATTTAATTTTTAGCAAATGAACAAATTTAATTAAAATTATTTTGTCCTTGGTTTTACTTTTCGTTTTTAATTTTACCTGCTTGAAATCGAGAATCCAACTCTTAATTTTGTATACTATTGCTAGTTAAAAAGGGCCAAATTTGTTTCAATTTAACATTATTGTGTTCATTTTAAGATATCAAGGATTTAAAATGGGGAAAAAGAAACTTTATTATCGCTAACATATTTCTAACTAGAATAATTAATATTATTACTAATGATTGAACACTAATTATTAGCTTCCTTTGGCAACCAGATGGTTCACTAGGAAGATGGATGTTATTTTAATTAAATGCTGTATGAATAAATCCAACTCCATGATTCTCACAGCAAATTATTTGTAAAGTATTGAAATGCATAGATATTAGCATTGAGTTATTTCAGCGGATGACAAGGAGTTCTGCGTTTTGAGTGTATAAATCATTCGAATGCAGTCAAGTACCATTACATCATTATAGTATTAAAACATTTTTAGTAGTATAAATTCGATCTTTTATTACTCATGTAAATCACACAGCTGTTAAAGAGAACGCTCCTTCATTAGCTTTCAGTTACAGAAGACTTCCATGATTAAATGTTGGATGAAACAATTAAAACGGTTTAAATTTCATTGCTATTATACAATCAAATCTATTATTTTAAATTCTTTAAATTTTTATTTAAAACTCATAAATCTTTTATTTTATTTTTTTAATTATGTAGAAAAATGTTTGTTAAATGTTAAAATACAGAAACATCTACTAAAATTAGCGTAATTGCATAGACTTGTTTAAATTTTAAAGTCGTATAAAGTCAGTTTTCCCCTGGTAATATTTCCGAGTGTTGTCTAAGAAAAACACAAAAGAATTACTTAAATTTTAATAAAGTAAAATTTCAAAACTATCTTTCTGAGGTGCATATTTTTACTACCAACGTATATCTGAGCTAATTACAGAAGCTCAATTGCTTTTGTGTTCGATTGAACGCTACTTTACTACAAATAAAAAATATGATGTATTTAAAGATAAATATGGCGCCTCCATGCGTGTTCTAAATCTCTAGTAATTAGGAAAAGCATTTATAAACTGAATGAATAATAAAAAGAAAGGTGACAATGTCTTCGCACGTCTCCGTGATTGTTTTAAGAGTTTAATCAGGTGCCTAGAGATAAAATGTGTGAACATTCGTTCCAAAATTTATTTTCTCGTACTTTTTTCCTACACTTATTTTCTTTTATAAAACTGAAGCCATTTTCTTTCTTTCATGAGCCTTGTGCTTTTTGGAAACAGTTTTTCAAACAAAGTTCATGTTAGATTAAATTGTTTTTACAGAAATGTGCTAGCACCTGGAAAACATTTTCTCCTGCCTACGAATTGAATTTCTTTTTTCATTCTGATATACAAAGACTGCATATTAACCTGGATAGATTCTGTTTTACCTTTCACAGAAAAATTTCTTTTGAGTTTCACAACTGGATATATTTCAAACGTGTTATTTTTTCTTTGACTCGAATAGCACATTTTGAATATAAATATATTTATATTTGACAAGAAATAATGTGGGAAAATATATGTGAATGATTGAATTATCACTTCAATAAAAATTATAAACCTACTCTGAAATTAAAAATTATGTTGGTTTTATTTTTTAATTTTTTTTAAATGGGAATATTTTCTATAATATCATCGGAAGTAAAAAAGAAACGGATTAATATTTCATGATATATGTCATTTTATGTATATAAATTATAGGAAAATATCAATAATATAATAAAAATATAATATCAAAATATATAAAATATATTTTAATATTATAATATCTGCATCAATAGACAACTAATAGATACACTACCTTATATATACTAAATGTTAAATTTGCATATCAAAGATTATATCTTGGGTCCATACGTTGCGCAGATGTCATGTTCACCTGCAACCTAAGACTCAAACACATAGACTTCCTTTGAAAGGGTTTCGTTGAAAATATCATAGGGATATACAAATTTGACGTCAAGACCATGTGACAAATTGTATTCACTTATTCAAAATGTTTTTGAATTATCGTGTTCACAGATCGACAGATGCAATTCTAAAAATGTTCTTTCGGATTCAATGCAGTCTAAAACAGGAAAATTAGTTTAATTCTGGAGTTCGATTTTTTTCTTTTTTTTTTACGTTTGCAATACTTTTTTTTACGATATTTCGTATTAAAGAATGTAAAAAACACAGAACTTGAGATATTCCAGAAGTATACAAAAAAACAAAAAACATGATAGAATATCTCGATCGTTTCGAGACCTGCGTAGAATTTTCACTTTTTCTGACGTACTTGTTACTGGAAAAGTCATCTCATAATCCTTAAATAACTCAGTCAAAAAGCTCAAGTGAAGAAAGAAAAACCCTTCCGTCATTTCTGTCATTTAATATGATCCATCAAAATGAAAGTCCTTTGACAGAAATGCATTTTATGTGACTGTTCGAATCATATTGCTTTCATTTCACTGACGCAGGCGGGTGTAACTGATTGGCGGCAGTCTTACGTTAGATTTTTTTTTTGGCATAATTTGCAGTTTTACTTGCATCTTCTATTCTTCTTCTACAGCTATTTAAATTATTTTGAATTTGTATTATTTTCTTATGTAATATAAATTCAAGGAATAGAAGAATATGAGAGAAATTAAACCAATCCAGGGTTAAGATATATGAAATCTCATATATAAAGTGTGTGTATAACTTAAATTGAGCCAAAAATATCTTCAGCATTTCAATTAATTTTGTTTCATTTTTATAAGAAGGCAGATAATTGTAACCGAACTCGGAATTTTGACGAATCGCCAAGTTTCGGATCCGAGTTGGAAAATACATTTTTGAAATTGTGTCAATCTCTGAACACCATAAAAACACAACGCTTTGAATTAGATGGGTAAAATTCGATTTGTGACTTTTTCACTAAATTCTTGGATTTATATGAAATTTATTCAAGGAAGTATGTCTGTATGGATTTCGAGTTACAGTTGAACATGATATCTACAAAGCATTAAAAGCCAGGTTGAGACAATTTAGTAAATAAATTGATCAGGAAATTTGGAATTAAACTCGTCTAATGATTGATTTGCCAGTTTTCAGCGGAGTGCTTCATTCAAAATTTTATCATTTAAGGTATTCTGCGTGGAATAAAATAAGTGGTAATCTTAAGGCTCAAGGTCAGGGCTATATGGTAGATGTGACAATACGTCCCAACCTATTTCCAATAATTTTTGGCAAGTGACCAAAGATGTGTGGGGCTTTGCATTATCACATTTGAAAACAACACCTTTACGATTTGCAAATTCTATCCTCTTTTCTTGCGCTGCATCGCGCAATTTGAATGCTTTTGCCTGCATGTAGACCCAACAAAAATCAATCAATGAAATTTAGAACTTAAAGTTAGATTTCTATCAACATGAATTATATATAAAAAAATTTGACCGTTTATGTATATTTTCTATCGTTTGCATATAAACATGATAATTTATAAATGCAATGACTTAGATAAAATAATTTTGGTATGTAATTTTAATTTTGTGTCAGATTGGCTTCAACTGGAGAACAATCATCGATAAGTGCATTTTGAATTTTCTTCTCTAAACTATTAAACACAAAAGTCTCATTTGGTGGGATTCTAAAAATAAAATCCCTAATACGTGTATCTTTCAATACCTTGTATAGGATCCATAATTTTATTCGAGGATAAAAGATTATGAGGAAAAATATTCTGATAGAAAAGCTGCAATCTGCCTATGGCATCTAGGTTTATTAGAGAGTGCGCCAAAGACTCACTATTACTTTTACAGTGCTCAATATTCATAGAGTTCTGTTTCAAATCTCGAACAAAATAAAAATGGATTTTTAATATTTCGAACTACGTTATATTGAAATCTTCTTATTTTTACTTTCGTTTCCTTTTATTCTTCATTTATCATACATACGTCTTAAAATCCTGCTTCGTTTCGTGTTTCTACAATTTCTCTCTTTTCAATTATTCAAAAAAAAAAAATATAGTAATCTTCAAAATGAAGGATGCATTTTTATGCATTCTACGTTTCAAATTTCCCTAAGAGAGATTTCAATTTCAAATTATCTTTGTCAATGAGCCTAGTAATTTAAAAAAAAATAATACACACACACACACACACAATAGATATATTAATGAAATTTGAAATGTGGTCTTGATATTGGATTATAGCTTATTATCAAAGTTTGGACGGAATATAATAATGATAATTTATTTATTCTTTCTTTTGTGTTTATATAGGACAACACAAGAACAAAATTAACAATAACTAAACGCTATTTTACTATCAAAAATACATTTTTCAATCGAAATATGTTAATTTGATTATTTACAGTGCGATTAACCTGCAATAGAAAGAGGCAAATCAAAGTTATAGATTAATGAATTTTCATTAATAAAAAAAATAGATTAATGAATTTTAATTTATTTTTTTACTCCAAAATCTGATTTTTCCAAATATATGGTTTAAATAGCTAAAAATAAGTGGTATTATTCCATAATAATTTCATCTCTATTTTTTTACTATACGACTTGGTTCAAATTTAATTTTTACGTCCTCCCCCCCCCCGGAATTACTTGGCAAATTAAAGTATACACCAAGATCACCAAAGTATGAGTTTATTTAACAATTTTCAGATTTCGCTAAGATTTCCAAGCTCCATTATATATAAAATGCCAAGTTGGCTGTATTCCCGGGTTTATTTGGCGATTTTCAAATTCAACCAGGTACGCCAAGCTATAATATATGTAAGATGTTGTTGAGATTTAGCCAAAATATTTGGCGATTTCGATTTGCGAAGATTGTCATTTTGCAGTTATTAAACGTAGGCACAAAAATAGCAAATGCCAAATCTATTTACTCGTTTTCAAATGTGGTGTGGTTAACTTCATCTTCTTATTCCTCGCTTACTGTTGATACCAATTTTAAACTGGCGTGGAGATGTTTACATGAATTTATTGAGGAGGTCTGTAGCGCAATTATGTACAGCTCATAAAAATCGATTATTACAATTGATTATATTTCCGGAATAATTAACTCAGATTATATTTCAAATCAAAATGAAGCGAAAACAAAGATAATACTATAATGATATAGCTACTACAGATCCAACAATTGATTAGAAGTGCACTGATGGAAAATAAAAAATATCATGTAAAATTATTCATCTTACTGGATTTATTTTCTTATGTTATTTTAAAATTTTAAACTAGCTGCCAAAAATAAGTCGCATAATTTAAAAAAAGAATATGCATTTCGAAAGGAATTACACGCTTATTTAACGAATAAAAATATTAATCGAGTTTTTGCCATTTTCTCACAATAACTTCGGAATATATTGATGTACAATAATTCTTTTCTCTGCAAATTCTAAAAAGTTATCTTATTATTGATATAAATTTAAATATCGTAAGGTTCTGTTCTAATTTTGACAATTTTTAAGAATATTTTTATGCGTTGTAAAAATTGTTTCTATGTTTGTAATGAAATTCAAACAATTTCCATTGTTTTATCAAACATTCAATTTCTAGTTGTTGTTTTTTCTATTATCATATTTTTAAAAATAGCAATTTACATTTTCTTACATTTTCGAATTCTCAGGTAATTATGTTATTATTATTTATTCTTTTTTAATTGAATTTCAACTGTGAAGAATAAACAAAACTCAATAAAATTTAACATAACATAAAACGGGACGGAGTGCGATTAGAAATAAATAAGCCAGACAATTAAATTTTAATACTTCTTTGATAACACCATTTCTTTATTCTAGTTACTAAGTTCATGTACACTATAAGCAGAACTAGGCTATTGAATAATCCAGCTTTATTATCGATGAAAATTTAATGTTTAAAAATATCTTCTTGAACGTAAATATGAATATCAAGTTATGCATTAGAGACTTAATTTCTATGATGCTCTTTCAATATATTTTCAATGAAGCAACTGGTCACCAAATGTGACTAGTAGAGAATTAAACACGCTATTTTGATATAATGGTTGCAACAAAAATATATTATAAATACAACAAAAGTGAATAAGATATAATATTTATAAATAAAAAGTTGCATTAGTGAATACCCATCATCAAACGTTGCATCACTAGTTTAAACAAATCAAGTATTAACATTTAAGTCAAAGCCAGTTTGATTTAGTTATTTTAATTCATTTCAATTTTTAGAGCTTCAAAAGTTCGAAACAAACACCACTATTCAATTTTTATGGAAAATAGTATCTGAGGGATAATTAGGCAGAAAAAAAAGAGAATAAAGAATTAAAAGATAAAGAGCGCACAGCAACAGTGAGAAAAGTCTACACGTAGAGTGAAACTCATTTTTCCTAACTGAAGCGAAATAATCCGATATTTAGCATTTCTCATTAACTTCGAAAATAATCTCTCTTTCTCTCTGTTTCGAGAGAAACAAAAGAATTCGAAGGATTTACTTCCTCCGAGGATGCATCATTAATTAGCGATTTCTAAATCCCCGCTTCTAGAAAGTTCCCTGCCTCGTTTTGTAATGAAATGGGAAAGGAGCACAGTAAGTGAATGCAATTTTTTAGTTATTTTCACAGATTTTAGTACACAATATCCTATCTTTAGAGATGTGGCATAGATGAACAAAGGAATTTAGGGATAAAATAACGTTGTATGAAGCACAAATACTTTTTTCACATACGCAGACAAATACTATATACATACTTACTGTTACGGAATACTTCCGTCGGAGTTCCTTTCACCGATTTGTTAGTCATTGCAATAAACTGTCCTCAGTAGAAAGCAACGAAGACATTTATTAGACACGAAGACACACAGACGAGACGAAGACAGGCAGCACACTACAACAGACAGTAGCCCACAAGTAGTAATTCGGTAGTAATAACGACCACAGCACAAAAAGCGCAAGACAGAATTCAGCAGGAGAGGGAATCTTTGCTCTAAGGTCTCTCCAAACGCCTGCAATTCTCCACCGTCTCCTCACTTTAGCTGTATCCAACTGTCGACTCACTACTACATGGCTGGCTACTCCACATACGACTCGATGCTGCTTCTACAACAAACACCAGAACGCTGCATTCAGCTCGGTTTAGCAGTCGCTTGAGCTCCACACTAAACTTGTTCTTAGCTGGACTGTTTCGACGTTGCTTCATTTGAATTGGTTAATCTCTTTTCTTTTTCATTTTCATTTTTAAAATCATTATAATTATGTAAATACCGTAATATAGTTTCTATTTCGGTAAACCTTTCTTTTGTGCGATTTCTAGATGTAATATATAATTCTTCAGAGAGTGATGTGTGTTGTTCTTTCAGTGACTGCAACATGAAATTTATAGTTGCATTAGCTGTTAATAAATTGCAATCTCTCCGACATAATGCTTCAACAGCCAGTTTTATTGGAAGTAGAGCCGATACAGTTCTGTATATTAAGTCGAATTCACAATCTGAAAAATTAATTTGCAGGTTTATGTCGATTATTGCTTTTTGAATTGGATTTCTCAGTTTCAAAATTCGTTCCATCATTAGGAGTAAAAAAAATTTCTAGTAAATACCGAAAAAATGGTATTTAAACCTGTGAGTACCAGTATTACAAAATTGTAAAAATAGCTCAAAATACAGGTATTGCAATCCCTAGATAACACATATCTTGCATCGTTCGTACGCCCCTGCACCGAATATAATTTATTATTTGTGCATATCCAGCAAAAATCTGCATTTAAATGCAGTGGAGTGTGTGTGTGTGTGTGTGTGTGTGTGTGTGTGTGTGTGTGTGTGTGTGTGTGTGTGTGTGTGTGTGTGTGTGTGTGTGTGTGTGTGTGTGTGTGTGTGTGTGTGTGTGTGTGTTTCAAATTTACAGCATGAACAATTCATCATTTACCAGTTTTGTTTTGATCTTTCCTGATCGATTCCACTCAAGTATCATAAAACCTGTGCATTTTATTTCTTTTTTTTGTTCAACTACAACAGCATTCAGCATTTGATTCGTTGAAATACATAACTCCTTCATGCTTGAATAGACGAAGATTCTTCGTCTTCTGTGAAATGTTTTATACTATTTAATATCTATTCTGCAATTCTATATATTAAAAGAAATTGTTACATAATGCTAAATAATTAAATTCCATGGTATTGTTTAAATAGAATATTGCACTATATTTTCAAATTCATTAGATCTTTTTATAAAATATCGTAAGAAATTAAATGCAATAATTTCTCGGTTACTTCTGTTTTCATAGCACTCATCGTTGCAAGTTTATATATTGAAAATCGGTATTGTTTTGTTATTTGATTTCAATCAATGAAAACTGCGTAAGAATATATCTTTTAAATATTAAGGTATTCCATATGGTAATTTTCAAGTTGTTGTTTATTTTTGTATCTTATTTTAGCACCAATTATTTTAGCGTACTTGATACATTTCTTGGTGCGTAAAATTGCGAACCGAAACCAAAACTGTCTGTACTCATTTTCTGATACCATTTTATGTGCCCTTGAGCGACGCGCCAAGTCTCATTAAGTATTCATAATCTCAGTCGCTCCCAAAGTGATTAATCTAAACAAGTATTGAATATGTTTTCTTTTTTCCAGCTATATGATATTTTGGTATTTTATTTTCAGAGTGAATGATTCAGCATATGCCATCTCTTAATCGTTTAAAGTGTGCAATTTTATTTCCGATTCTCAGAATGTTATTTTTGTGGTTAAGAATTTTGAAGGGCTAAATTCTTTTTCAGTACTTCCGTAAATGTAATCGCAATTGTTTGTTGCTATATTAAAAACATATATTTGTTGGTTTGTCAAAATTAAACTTCTGTTTTTCTTTTATAAAGTGTGTATGTATACTTACAATTAAAATTAACAATGTTTCTTGGAACTTAATTTCCGTCTTCATGTGTTGCTTTCATTCTAACTAAAAATATACACATAAAATTGTTTTGAACATAAATATTTTTTTTCTATTGCTGAAAATAAATTTTATCTCCCACTTGATTTTTTTCTTTTTTGCATTCTTTTATAAAACGGAGATTTAAATAATTTGTGTTCTGCCTACTTTAGAGAGGAAAGGGTGTAATTGATTCTTCATATTCATATTTTCCTGTTTAACTTCCTATTTCCTTTCAGTAATTGAGAAAAAAAATGACTTTTCTATGTAAACGGAAAAAAAATATCCAAAATCATACCATTTCGCCAAGACAGTCTTCGGCGGTGTAGGGGGGGGGATGTAGTAGTTGACATTGCCCCATCTTCTCTTTTGGATAATAGATGGCGATGCCCGATTTGGTATGCATCCCATAGTGCTCTGCGATTGTAATTATAAGGAGATGAGATGCTGTTCTGTTACGGAGTGCGCGCGTTAATATCTTGTCTTGTCTTTGTGTTTGTTTTGTATGAAATGTGAATGTTCCCAAAAGCATATGTCCTCTTGCTTCCACCGCACGGATCATAATGATCTTCATTCCACCACAACAATAGTTTTTTGAATAAAGAAATAAAATGGTAAAATATTTTGTTATTTTATTAATATTTATTTCCGACTTTTTTTATGAATAATAAAAAAAAGAACATATATTATTTCTGTTTCAAAAGTTAATCGGATAAAAAAACAGTAATAAGGTAAAAAATTTATTTGTAACGTAAAGTAAGTAATAGAAACAGAAAAAAGTTAAAAATTGTTTTGTTAATAAAAAACTATATTTACCTAAATTTGATTTAAACGGAAATAATAATAATTGATTAAATTTCAGCTTTTATACATCCGAAAAATGTTTTAAGAGTACTTTATAAGAAATCAAGTAAAGAATACATACGTAGAATGCAAACAATACTAAAATTGATGGGTTTTTTTTGTTTGTTTTTTTGCGCTTAAACATGACAGCAGAACATTTATTTTGAAATAATCATCATCTCAACAACAAAACCTTCCAAATAAATTAAATGCAGAATTTCAATGAAACCTTTTGTAATCAGGGAAATAAAACAATGAAAAGCGTTTTTAAATCAGACGCAATCAACTTCTACTTTTTAATACCCAACTTTTAATGTTAACGTCAGTTGCTGTTAATACCAAGCTTTTAATGAAAGGCATAAGATTAATAAGATGTCATTTTAATTCTTTGCTATCTGACACTCATTCCCACACTATTTCCTTAAATAAAATAAAACAAAACCTAACAGTTATTTTTAAACATCAGAAACAAAAGAATTTTCAAAAAATAAAAAGAGCAAGCTTAAGAATAAAGAAATGAAATGAGACTAAAGATAAAAGCCAAAGAACAACAACAGTGAAAAATGTTCAGAATTCGAAGAAAAACTCATCTCTTCCAAATGGTGCGAAATAATCCGATTATTAACTTGGAAACTAATCCCTTCATTTTCCCTAAAGTAAAGAAAGAATAAAATGGACGTACATTCTCAAAGGATCCGTCATTAATTAGGAATTTCCAGACGAGTTCACAATCTCAGTCGCGTTAAGTTTCCCAAGTGCAAATGAAGAGGGGCAACGGAAGAGTTTCAAATTTTATGGCGCGTTTTCTGATTTAATGTTAAACTGTATTCTGAATTTAGATGGGCCTTATTTAGATGAAGCTTCTTGTCCTTAAGCTTTAATGTCTTAAAATAATCAAGAGGTGTTATATTGGGTAAAATAGTAAATGGTTCATAACGTTCATTAGATCGCTGCAGATAGATGAATTTTTAAAAAGTTGTTTCTTGAAATCCATTTCAAGATTATTGATTAAGATTTCCTTTTCTACAGATAGAAAAAAAAATGAACCGAATATCCGGTTAAATGTATTTTAAAATTAAATGTATTAAAGCCCCATTTGTAAGCAACACTAGAGCTATTTTGGGAAGAACTTTGTATTTTGAACCCCAGCCAGATGATTAGGACGGCACATCCCTCTTGAAACTTCAAAAGCAACAACGTGGAATTTTGATGTGAATATCATATTTCCAGTACATCCAACAAAATAACATCGAGGACTTTCTAATGTCCTGATCTAGACTGATCAAATAACGAAGCAGAATTTCCAGACAATTCTTTATTTTATAGCCCTATATATACAAAGAACAACTTGTTCTAATCTTGGTAAAATAAATAGTTATTTACACCTGTAGTAGGAGATACAACAGTCAAATCGAAGGTTTTTCTTGAAACTCAGTTCTCCATCACGTCAACACGACCACTTTAAGGGTAATTTCTCGGACTCCGAACTCGTGGGCGTAGTCCAACCGTCTCCTGCAATTCGTTTCTTCTCTCCTCCTAAAAAAATTATCCGCGCTTTATTTCGGCGACAATGTCCGCCTCTTAATTTACATTGGTCATTTGAGCTCTCTTTCGGCCAATCGGGGTTCAGCAATATGTTCTCTCTCAGCGGCGCCAGTGGGTCGTGGGAAGGTCCTTTCCCAAAGAGAAACATCTACCATCCAGATGTTTGGATACCCCTTTCTCTTTAAAGATACTATCAATACCTCTTGGACGAGGAATTCCACATGTGGCCTTTCACTGTAGTCGCTAATGAACAGATACGAGACCACCCAGGTGAAAAGATCCATCATCTGGCTATCTCGAGGAGTTAAGTACTTAACAGCGACGACACAGCTGGCTGTAAATGTCTTATCAGTACTGGGAAACGGGGAATGTTACAGCCTTTAGAAGAAGTGGAATCTGAAGTCCATTAACCTCAAAGTTAATAACCTTTTGCGAATTTGTTGTGGATCATCATTGTCGGCTGACAAAAGTCAGTATTTTTTTAAATAAAATTAACTAATATTTATTTTTGAAATGCTATGCATATATCTGTGAGTTATAAAGTTTTTTATAAGAGTTTAGCCAGTTTAAACAAAATAAATATCAACGGTACAGTATGATTGATTTAGGAAACTATCAAATATAATATTCAGGATATCTATCGATGTCTTAAAAGTTATATCAGTTAGAACAATATATGATCAGTTAGGAGGAAACAAACTCATATACATACATTCGAAAAACGATATATCTGAAACTTATTGTAACAAACAACATACTGCTTAAATATTACGCCTGTAATATTAAGTTAAATTGATATTTATAAACTAATTTTAGATCAAATATTAACTAGTAAGATGAATTAATATTAAATTAAAATTATTGCGAAATTTATTTCATTAGTAAATTTCTAAAAATAAACTTTATTGCTGTTAGAAAAGGCGAATTTTTTTTATACACATTTAGTGCTCGGTAAATATCATAATCTAAATCTGTTACTAGACATTTAGCAGACGATTCCTTTCCAGACATTTAATAACTGCTACCATTTTTATTTTGTTAAAATATTATTAAAAAGTAAAAGCAAACGATTTTTTTTCTTTGATAAACATATTTTGTTAATATTATTTCATTTATTTTTTTGTATAATAGCTGAGGATCAATTCTAAACCTTCTGGAATCTGGCAATGTTTGTAATATACGCTGTTAAGTTGAAAGAATAAACAAGCCGATGGAATTCTAAAATGCTTGCAGTATTATTTTAGTTTTAAGAATTTAAGATGCTCTGCAAGCTATAGTTTGAAGCTTAAGAAAACGGGTATTTTTCTAGAAAGCGTGCAAAATTTAGTGTTTAATTTATCATTCACAACCATTCCTATCCAAGAATCTGGAAATCAATTTTTCCTAAATTTCTCAACATGTATAGCTACTAATGTACTATCAAAATTTAATTACGTTAAACCTTTTAACTTATAATTTTGAAAATAGTAAAATAATGCATATTATAGTGAAAGCACTCGCATATAAAATTGTAAAATGCGAGTAGGTCATGCAGAAAGGGGAAAATTGGTTACCAAATTCTTCTTGACAAATATGAAACCACAAGTGAATTTAATGAAAAGAAATATAATAAATATATTAATATCAAAATAAATTTCTAGTAAACGAAAGAAAGAAATTAAAAAATTAGCTGTAAAAAAATCAAAGGAAAGTGAACAAAATAAATTAAAGAAATAAAGTGCTGTGACCTTTTGACAATGAAACTAAATATCATTATATAGATATAAATAATCATAGTATCAAAATCGAGCCTTCATCATACAGTAATTAGTATAAAACTACATAATAATTTAGCTGAATTAAATAAAAATTATCTTTAGCTCATCTTCCTTAAGTTTAAAACAAATACTTTCATTCAGTGATTTTCCAAAATCAAATACAGCGCCTTTTAAAAGCGATTGAAATAGCAAAGCGGAAGAAACAATAAATTAGAATAAAAACAATAAAAATAACAACTGAATCAGAATTATGAGCTCAGATTTAATACCGTCCTTTGCATTCCACATTAACTTATAAAATAATTTCTCCTTCTATCCAGGATAAAATGAAAGAACCCGGCGTATTTATTTATTTATTACCATTAATTAGCGATTTCCAAATGAATCCACAATCCTTGCCTCGAGTAAAATATATGACAGCAGTAAAACGTGCTAACTGGACTTAGAAATTTCATGGCGCACTTAAGAATTTTATATTAAAATGGGTCTCTGTTAGAAACGGTAAAATACTGGAAGAAATTCTTCGAGCGTTATTTTCTTGTCCTCGAGTATTCTATTCCTGGATTTTATGTTTGGATGCTAACTGGTCTTCAAGCATTTATGCTTAATAATTTGTAACTATTTCCATCAAGTTTAGACACACTTCAACAATTTTCTTTCATTCAATTTTATTATCAGTATATTTCCACCATGATTCTGTTTCCAAACTTTGTAGCCTTTAATTTGAGTGTCACATCTTAAAATGGTTCTTTTGTTAGTCCCCTGAGTTATAAGTTTTCAGAGTTTGAAAGAACTTTTTAAGGAAATAAATCAATGCGGAACTCATTTTTTGTATGGTTAAAATTATTCGGAATATTATGTAATGGAATGGCTTTCTAACTAATGTATGAAATTCAAAAATCATGAATTTAAATACAAACGAATAGGATGAAATATTGACAGCATGAATTGTTCGAATAAACAGATAAAGGTAACATTTTTTTAAACTAACAACAAGGTTATTATGTTAAACTACGTCATATGACATAATAAAGAAATTTAAGATTTCGAATTTAGTATTTAGACATACCCGAATAGAAATCGGAATTATTTTAATTAATAGACTGTAAATTTTTGTCGTTACTAATTATAAATATTTATGTGTGGAGTGGCTCTCTACAAGATTATAAAACCCAAAATCAAAATAGATCATAAAGCCCAAAAATTATCAAATTTAAAAAATATATATATACATACTTTGAAAAGTGAGAATGTGCAACAAAAACGAATTTATTAAAATTTTAATTAATTAAAAATTAAGGAAATATTTTCCACTTTTATGCAATAATTATCAAAAATATGAAAACAAATATATTATTTATGCTATTTTAAAACACAGTCAATTTTTTTTAATAATTGAGCAATTTTTTTGGTCTGAGCGTTGATGTAATATGTTGGAATGAAATACAAAATACAAAAATAATTTTTCCAGATATCTGGTTGGACTCCAAAAGGTGACTAGTGTCACATTATAGTCAAAAATATTTAAAACCCTATTGTATAATTTACTTGTTAAAGTAAAATAAAGGGGGAAAGTGTTGCTTATTTTAATGATTGTACATTTGACCTTCAGTCAATGCTGGTAAAAGCTGAAAAAATTTGGAACTTGGTATATTTAATAGAAATGCATCATAATTAATTGCTTGTTGCTATTTGAAATAAATGCTTATTGTCCTTCATAAAAGTACTTAACTGATTTCATCAATCAAAAATAAATATTAGTAACAATACCATTTGCCTCAAGAAATATTTCGATACAATCAAGACATTATATTAGTATATGATATCTACTGATATAATAGTAATTTTATTTCCTGTAAACTCTGGTTTACTCATTCCTAACCAAAAAGGAATTATGTAAATTCAGTTGGTAGAGGTAATATGTTGTTCCTTTCAACACCATAATGTGTTGTCCCTTTGTTTGTATCAAAGATAAAGATCTTATTAAATTTACATTTAAAGGAAACTAGGCATACTTGATTTAAGAGAGTTTATTGAAATTGTGAGATAGTTAAAAATCTGCGTGTGACCTCTGTATTAAAATGTTGGTCATAAGTCAAGTCAAAGAGTACTCTGCTAATCTGATAAGCCATTGTAAGGGTAAACAAACTTATTTACCCTTACAATGTTGTGGGAGACCGAAACAAATGTTTCCCTTTTCATTTCTATGTGGATTAAAAGTTCACACATGAAGAAATAATGACTTGAAACATTTCCGAATTTAAAGCAAACTTCAACTATTATTCTTTTATGAAAGTATGTAATATCTTAATTATAAGAACTCAATATTATTTAGAAGAATCTTGTAAAGGATACATGAATATCGTTGGATAGAGATATTTGATCGTATCAGAAAAAAATATTATCCAAACAATGCTGGAACTAATAATAGTAAGGACATTTTAACATTTATTGCTACTACTGCAGCAAGGCGTTTACCTTACGAGTTTGCTGTTTCCAGTGATAGAACAGCGGTCTCCCCGAAACGTTCTTTCATACTCTATTTATAAAGATGTTATATCCCCCACCGCATAAGCATTGAGGATCTTATGGAAAGTTGTGATCGTCACGAGAGTAGATATTTCTATTTTCAAATCCGGAACATGAGCGTTTTGTGATTTATAGAATTGTTAAGAAAACCATATTTGTTGACTAATTGAAACCAAACATTGACACAAATTTAAAATTTTATCAACAAGAATAAAGTTCGTTAAACTAAGTCGTTATGTTTTGTTTTGTTTTTCAATTATCGCGTTTACGTGCGTGCTAATACACAGAACGACAGATTGTCAAATATTTGTTGGATTTGGTTTAAAATTTGATACAGGGACCGAAAATGTGTACGAGAAAAACAGGTGTTAAAAATTTGTAAAATGTAAACGTGTAGAACAGAGAAATAAACCTCATGAGCGGATTTTTTTTTCAAATATTCAAATTTATTATAAAGACTACTTATCGAATTTCATTTATTTCACTCAAAGCTCATTTAAGTTATGTTCATAAGGTGACAGATATAATTTCAAAAATGTGTGTTTCGGATTATCAGTAATGTTGAGATTCGTCAAATTTCGAGATCGGATTTTTCTATGAACATGATATTCATAATAATTTCTCATTGTATATGTTGTATATGAGAAAATATATAGACAATTCATTTATTAATAGTTAATAGATATGTGAGAATATAGTACTTTCAAGCCTTCCATTGGCTTTTTGGAAAAACTTAATTCTACAAAAAATGGAAGTTTATTTTCATAAAAAATTGATTAAGATTTTTCACATTCATTAAACAGTGGAATAATAAATACAATTTATAATGAAGGAATCTTATTATTAAGGCAAGAATTATATAATTATCTTATATTTGTATGTCATTAAAAGTTCTTTAATTATGCATATTTTATGTTTTCATAATAAGTCTAGGTCAAAGATACAACATCCCTACCTGATCAGATATACAGCATTTTGTTGTCTTTGATTGCCTCGAATTTTATGAAACTAATTTAAAATGCTGAATACAAATATTTTTTTTTAATATGTAATAAATACAAAAATAAAAGGAAGTTATGTTAACAATGGCAGCAGGTTAGAAAATTTATAATTGAAAGCGATACAGAAAATCATTCAAAGATACAACATTCTCCTTTACTTGGCACAAAGCCTAAAGACTTTCAAATAAGAATAAAAATTTGACATGAAATATTAAGTTAGTATTTGGTAAAATGAGAAAAAGAATAACCTTAATAACTTTAAACACAATGTAATTATGTGTCATTATCTAAATATGTCACTTATATTTAACAGTTTTTAATTTTAGAACCTATTTATTAACAGGATGACATGTAAATTGAAGAGTCCCGACGAAGAGTAATCTAATTCACAATGTTAGTTAAATTGAACAAAGCCTGTAATACAAATGGGAGACTAATTCTTTCCAAACATGGGGGAAATCAAAAAAAAAAAAAATCCGTTGCTTTACTCTACCTTTATCTTGTACCAAATTTTGACGTTTTTAATTTAGGATGGTTTATTAATCATTATATATTTCAATGTTTATAAATAAGGATATTTATTAGTTTTGTTCCATTTGGGTAAATTTAGTCTGATTTACGTTTTGTTATCAACACTTCATTTCATCGGTTTTAATTAGCACAATTATTTCTCAAAAATAATTAATGGAGGAATAGATTGATTAATAAATCTATTCTTTTGATGCAATGCAAAGAATAATAATTTTTTTTAAAATGTAGATGAACAGAATTTCCAAAAAAAAAGAAAAAAAAAGAAAAATCGATTTCTAATAGATAAGGGTTTCTTTCGCTTTTGTGTTTTGTTCAGCAATATTTATTAGGAAATTAATATTTTTAAGGATCTTTATAAGAATATATGAGTAATTAAGATTTTGCTTTATAACTATTCTATAATTACATTTATAATAAATATAATTTCCCATTTATGATAAAGATAAATGGGCATGTGTTGGTTCTCTTCAGGCCAGACCACTTGATCTAAAGTTGCGACGTCTATTAAACATATTGTTACGGATTTTTCCTCAGGCGGGTTCTTTTTGATAGTGGGTGTATGGTGCGAGGAACACAATCAGCAGGTCTCAGTAGAAAAACAATGACGTTTATTTAAACAAGACACTACACAAGGACGACGAGTACACAAAGACGACGAACACACAGACAACAATTATTTACAGCCGCGACGAAAACAAGACAGCAGGCAGTAGCACACTACAGACGACAGTAGTTCACGAGTAGTAATTCTCCACAGCACACGAAGCTACCAGTCAGAATCCAGAAGGAGATGGGATACTCGGAGCTTCGCTCTACGGTCTCTCCAACGTCTGGACTTCTCTCACTTTAGCTGCCAACTCACTACTTCTCACAACTGGCAACACACAATATACGACGCTGCCTCCACAGTAGACAACAGGATTCGGCACACAGCAGTTCAGTACTAGCTCCACACAATGTTGGCACTCCGCTGCCTCTTCGCTATCCTCTAGAATTCTCGTTACTTGTCGCTGACTCTCAACGACAATTCACCCCGCAGCTTGAGAATGCCGGTCTTTTATAGTTCCGTGAGTCGGAGCTAGAATCTTATAGACCAATCAGGCATATCTTGGTTCCTAATGGACGGATCGACAAAATTCTTGAAGTTTCTAGCATTATCCCTTTTGTCGCCAAAGTCGCCAAATTCGTCGCCAAGTTCTGGGATCACTGGAACGACATCCGGCAGCATCCAATACCGATGCCTATAAAGCAGTCTTTCTTATGATGACACTATTCGCGCTGGGAAGCAAAATTTCAGGTTTGTAACAATATACTATGCATAATAGAAAACGTGAATCTCAGAGTTATTTTCGAAATTTTAATTAGAATTTTAAAAAATTAAATATTAAGCAAATTTTTGGCGTTTAATGACTTTTGACTGTGAAAACTATCTTCAAAAATATCGTTTGATATCAAACGTAGATTTAGTCTCATAATAATTTCAAGTTCAAATTGCTCGTCAAATGCGAGAACGTAAAAAGAAAAAGAAACAAAGGTCAGACAGGAAGCCTTTGTAATACCGAAGAGGAATATTTACTTTTGGAAGAAGCTCACTATTTCGAAACGCAGCGAAATGCTTCAATATTTAACATTCTTCATTAACTTCCTGAATATTCCTTCGCCTATTCCTTGCCTAAGGTCAAACAAAGAATGCAAAAGAACAACTTTCTCCAAATAAGCGTCACTAATTAGCAAATAACCCTTGAAATCACAATCATTCACTCGAGAAAATTCCTTGGACGGAGCAAAGAGAGGAGAGTTCGAACTTTTATGACGCTGTCGAGACTTTATGTCCAACTGGGCTCTTATTGGAAATAAGATAGGGATGGAAGAAATTCCTTCAGGAGGTTGGTAGTTTCACGGATACGCATTCCTTAAGGGAAATGTACTCATCGAAGATTTTATTTTTGCAAGGAAACTAATATAGTTGCTAGAGTGGTTTCAAACATGCAAAGGGAATTATGAGAATGGAAATTTATGATTTTTTTTCTGTATTATTGATGTAGTTACTCAAGAAAAAAAGGGCATAAATGTCAAAAATAGAAAGTGCATATAATTATATTCCTGAAATATTAAATTATTTAATTATCAATTCGAATCTGTTGTTTGTATGATAGACATCAGATTTTTTTAGGTATTTTATGATGTTACTATACAGATATTTAAATACTAAATGAAAATAAACATCAGAATTTATCTGAATTAAATTAACATTGCTCTTTAAATTACGTCTCGACTCGAATGTTGTGAGAAAATCAAATTAAAGTATTAGGAATAATAATTAAATAATGTAAATTTAAATTTAAAAATATTTTTTTTTACTTTATGTCTGTGAAACTTTGCAATCAACTTTAAACTAACTGCCCAATAAAATCAAGACATGGAATGCTTCTACGCGCCATTATGAAAGAATTAATCGGTTGGAAAATTTATATCGAACAAACACATACATGCACCTAGAAATGATAGGGAATTAATAATGCATGGTCATCCAGTTGTTGATGATGATGTCGTATCCGCGTTACAACGGAAAGAAGGATGCAGTAGTTTCTGAGGGCAAAAGCCTCTGAGCATCTGAGAACAGGCATCTGACATTTAGCTCATATGAAGATGACATTCACACAATCCATTGCACACACCCTTTATACACACCTCACAGATAGAACACAGGGGAAAGAACAACCATTCCCGAACCAGGACTCGAACCCGGGACGATCAGATCATGGGGAAAACGCGCTACCCCATGATCGGAGCTACCAGGATGCCGCTAGTCATTCCAGTTCTTTGTTTCAGTTAAAAAGTTAGTCGGAGTTTCAAGTCAATATTCATTGGGAACTTAGTTCAAAATCAAATGCAGAATTTGTATCAAGCAAATGAACAGGCACAAAAAAAGGAAAAAGAATCAAAATATCTTAAAAAGCAAATTAAAATGGAACAGTATGAACTTATTCGCAGAATAGAATATATACATTTAAAATATATAGGTAGGACTCGCTACCCCATGATCGGAGCCTATATATAGAAATATATAGGTAGGTAGTAGGTAATGTATACTACTTATATATAGAAATATATAGGTAATAGGTAGATAGTAGGTAATTTATACGACCTATATATATAGAAATATATAGGTAATAGGTAGATAGTAGGTAATTTATACGACCTATATATATATATAGAAATATATAGGTAATAGGTAGATAGTAGGTAATTTATACGACCTATATATATATATATAGAAATATATAGGTAATAGGTAGATAGTAGGTAATTTATGCGACCTATATATATATAGAAATATATAGGTAATAGGTAGATAGTAGGTAATTTATACGACCTATATATATAGAAATATATAGGTAATAGGTAGATAGTAGGTAATTTATACGACCTATATATATAGAAATATATAGGTAATAGGTAGATAGTAGGTAATTTATACGACCTATATATATAGAAATATATAGGTAATAGGTAGATAGTAGGTAATTTATACGACTTATATATATAGAAATATAGTAGGTAATAGGTAATGTATACGACCTATATATATATAAATATAGTAGGTAATAGGTAATGTATACGACCTATATATATAGAAATATAGTAGGTAATAGGTAATGTATACGACCTATATATATAGAAATATAGTAGGTAATAGGTAATGTATACGACCTATATATATAGAAATATAGTAGGTAATAGGTAATGTATACGACCTATATATATAGAAATATAGTAGGTAATAGGTAATGTATACGACCTATATATATAGAAATATAGTAGGTAATAGGTAATGTATACGACCTATATATATAGAAATATAGTAGGTAATAGGTAATGTACACGACCTATATATATATAGAAATATAGTAGGTAATAGGTAATGTATACGACCTATATATATATAGAAATATAGTAGGTAATAGGTAATGTATACGACCTATATATATATAGAAATATATAGGTACTATACATTTAAATGTTTCATAACGAAAATGGAAAGTTATTTTTTATAACTAATTTTTTTTTTTACAAAATCCATTAAAAATGCATATCAAGCATTCTTTGGTTTTTATATCGCTAAGGCACATTGTGGATGTCTTGCTTTTGATGTTTTCATTTGTTATCTCAACATACTAAAGTTTTTAACAATTAAAGAATTCAATTATTGAATTAAAAATTATTTTGTTAAGAATTTGCAATGATTCTTTCTCTCTTGAAGGAAAAAAAGATGTGTATATATAAATGGAAAAAAAAAGTCATAAATGGATGTATTTGAATAATTTTTTAAAGATACTAGAAGTTTCAATACATTTCTAATATTATGTGAAAATGAAGCATATCAGAAGAATGATATATTATGAGAAAAAATAATGTTGAAAAGAAATATGATTTTCAAAATATTTCTTCGGAAAGATATTAGCACCTGTTCTTTGCATTTTTGAACAACAACACAAACTCAGCAACATTATTATTTTTCAAGTATTTGCTCTCCTATTTAATATTTTCAACTATTTTTTTTCTTGTCTTTTTCAAAATATAAAGAAATCCAGCCCGAAATAAAAAAGAGGGTACATTTATGAAATGTTTACAGTTATTCAGATTTGTTTAGAAACAAAGAATGTTTTGTTAAATTGTGTTTGAAAATTGTGTAATGGCCTGGAATAACTTTATTATTTCTTCCACGTTATTACTCCTAAAATAACATTAGTTTAACTTAACTCATTGCTTTTTTTATTTATTTATTTTAACGGTCTTTCAGAAACACATTTGAATAAATACCGTCTCATTTATACTGTAATAGTTTTGAAGAAAAATTCTTCTTCTAATAATAAATTATTTTTAATTCAATATATCGATCATTAGGGGTAGAGTTTTAGGTAATTTATTTTATGGGAAATGGAATAATTTCTGAAATATTAGCATACAAAACTTGATAAAATATTTTTAAATATAAAGGAAAAGAAACTACAAAAGACTTCAAGATTTTTTTTATCTTCTTGTAAAAACTTTCTAAAGTTCTCTTACTGCACTTTTTTTCAGTATTAAAGTATTTCTTACTAGATAACCTATTTTACAGTCTCCTGGTTTTAAGTAGATATCAGATAATCAGCATTTTGTTTAGGATGAGTAAAAAAAAAAATCGATATTCAACATTTTAGTAATGCTGCTAAAAAATTCATTATACAGAAGTTGTTAACATATAAAATTCCGAAACAAGATAATTAAAAAGCATATTAATTATTTAAATTCTAGACGTTTTTTGCTATCTGTGGATTAATGGATTTCTAAAATTTTAATTAAAAATTTTGCATAATTTGGCTTTAATGACTTCCTTAGCAAACAATTTTCAAATTTTGATAACAAATTTTCTACCGATATATTTATCACTCTCCTTTCTCCTTTAATAAAGTTGAATGTAAAAAAAAATTAATGCTTTTTTTTAGGCATTTTTTACTAACATTCTGTGGTAAACTAATTGTTTTTTCCTCTAGATAAATTTCAAATGGCGCTTGATGTAGAGCATTTAATGAGGTAATTTAGATGTGCAGGAAAAGCAAGAACAAATGTTATTAAATGAATACTTCATATTGAAACTTACTAAACATGGGAAAAATAACCTAATCTCCATACTTTAAAAGAAGTTCAAAAACATGAACGAATAGTTGAAACAGTGAAACCAATTTGATATTCACTTCAACGATTAAATATAGTACCGTGAAATAGACTTAAAATATATATTTTTAATTAGTTGAAAATAGAAGAAATATATAATAAAAAAATTAGATAATGAAAAGATAATTTTTTTGTATTTTAAAAGGATGTAAAAATAATTTTTCTACTGTTACGTCTTTCAAAGTTATCGCTAGAAAATGGTTTAAATTTATTTTTATTGTTTGAAAGTCTGATTAAAATATTTTTAGTTTAGTTATATTAACGTCCCGTTTGCAGCAACACTAGGGCTATTTTGGGACGGACCTCGTAATTTTGAATCGCGGTCAGATGACGAGGACGACACCTGAGCTTCTCCACACCACACCCCCTTCTCCACACCACACCAGCGGCAGGACGTTTGGCATGACGGATTTAACGTGCAACAGACCCCCTTACACGATGGTTCTTCGGTGGAATCGGGTCTCGAACCTGAAACCCTACGGCTCACAAGCCGAGACTTTACCACTAGGCCACCGCGGCCTGATTAAAATATTAAAATTACAAAAAAAGTTGCAAGTAGTTGTAGATAATCGTCCTCCAAAATATTTGTCAAATTTGAGAATTAGAAAACAAACCAACAGAGTATTAGAGCACCAATATATACATATTCACCTTTATTACTAGTACTAAAGTATAAAAACCAAATTAATTGCAAAAGTGATATGTCAGAATTATGTACTGACTCCTGCGCTTTTACTTTTTCGTATATGAAGTATAGAGAAAATATTGTAGTCTTAAAAAAAAATTCAAATTCGAAATTTTGACGAATTTCTTCATTTCAGACTTCCCTCAATTCAAAAAGTGCATTTTTGAAACTATGTCTGTCTGTCCGTCTATCTGTGACAAAGATAACTCAAAAACCCTTTGAGTTAGATGAATAAAACAGGGAATATGATTTTTGATATCCATTTTGTGGATTTCTCTCAAAAATTGAATGAAATCTCTTCGGAGAAAATCTAAGTCCGCTACCTGAATATGTGTTGATACGATACAGACAGAAGAAAATTGTATGGATAAAATTAGGTACATAAATTTAATATACAATGTGCATATACCTATGAAGGATGGAGTCATACTCATGAAGAAGTTTAGGAATTTAAACGGTGTTTAGCATGTAATCTAACATGCTGTGCAAAACAATGGATCTAAAATATAAATTCCATTTTTGGCTACAATTAATCACTTATAAATAATTAATCGCCAAAGATCACTCAATAAATCCAGTAAAATTGCTAAATCCAGGTCAAGTATCAATATTTCGTAACTATCAATCGCCAAAGAATGACAAGGTATTCGTTGCCTTATCCATGATCGAAAATTTTATGCTGCGTGGGGAAGATAACATATTTATAATAAAGTGTACTGGAAAGTTCTGGAGTGATTGCTTTACAATGTTACATTCCTAACTAGAATCCATGTTACAACATGTAAAAGCAGGATATTTCATTTTCATTTGAACTATGATGAAAGTAAATCGTAGAAATTGTACTGCCTCAAACAGATAATGTAACAATGTTGTGTTATGGCAGACAAGAAGCATAAGAATTACGAGTGTCCATTCATTCATTTATTCATCCATGCAGCATCCAGGAGAGCCAGCTCAACATTTTGGTCTTAGAACACTAATTGACCGACCGGGAGTGAGAATATCCATTAGTCTTGGTCTACCCCATGACGACCCGCCTACCCAAAAGGGTAAAGGTGCATATTCTACTTCCAGAATCCTGTCTCCTTAAATGATATACAAGCAATCTCATCCGAGATATGCAATCTCATTAAATTCTTTACATCGAGTGTCATTTAAAATTTATCTGAGGAAGAGGGACCTTTATGCCTAAGTTTTGATGCACTGCCTGTATCTGTTTCTAAAAACATAGCTCACAATTATTTATGGTATCACTATTGCAAAGAGTTCTTCCTGTTCTCGTCTTTGATTGATTTACACAATTCAAAACAAAATTTTACAAAGAGGAAGTTTCATTTCGCAATAGCTTTCCATTGTTACCCTAATGTAAATGTGCTAACAGATCTATATGACTATGAAAGCATCACTTTAAAAACATCCCAAAGCAAATTCCGTTGCCAATTTACATAACAAAATAAATTGATTTAATTAATAAATTTTGTCATTTTTAATAAATGTTAATAATTAAATAATTAATAAAATTTTATCACATGACAAAAAGATATTTGGTGGCCACAAAACTTTATCCCATATATTTTTAAACATATCAATGTTAAGTATTGGAAATATGAAACATTTTAATGAAAACCCCTAAAACGTATTTAAACATAAGTTCAATGATTTTAGAGGGAAATCAAGAATATTTTAATGATCTATTTTTGCAGAATTTTCATGGGATCACAGATTATTAAAAATTATCAACTACTGAAGACTGTAAAATATGAGAAAACGTTTTAAAGGTTTTGAGGCAGTTTAGTTTAGTTTAGTTATATTAACGTCCCGTTTGCAGCAACACTAGGGCTATTTTGGGACGGACCTCGTAATTTTGAATCGCGGTCAGATGACGAGGACGACACCTGAGCTTCTCCACACCACACCCCCTTCTCCACACCACACCAGCGGGAGGACGTTTGGTCAGGACGGATTTAACGTGCAATAGACCCCTTACACGACGGTTCTTAAATGGAATCGGGTCTCGAACCTGAAACCCTCCAGTTCCGAAGCCGAGACCTTACCACCAGGCCACCGCGGCCCCCAGGTTTTGAGCAAAAGACAATAAAAATATATAAATTGGAAAATAGATGATGATAAATGGAAATTAAAAAATAATTTAATTATGAAAATTAACATCTCATTACATTTGAAAATGTCAGAACATGAAATATTTTGCCATATCTTTTACAACATTGTAAAAGATCTTATTTTCCGCATCTGTCAGAAGAACGGATGAAGATCCATTTTTAAGAAAACACCAAAGAAACACTTCTTAATGTGAAGGTAAAAGTGATCATTAAGTAATAAAAAATAAAACAAACTTTATTAAAACCCAAAGCTTTTAATTTTCAATAAAAAATAAACGAAAAGATGCAGCAAGAAATATATTTTATTCTAATCTGTATCTGTATTCTAATCTATATATATACTTCTAAATTATACCTCAGAAGTTTCTTCTATCATTTATTGAAATGAATCACTATTTATGTAATATTATTATTATTAAAATATTGGAATCAAGTGATGTATCCTTCCTTTGACTTTCTCGTACCTTAGATAATATAGAACATTTTTCTCAGTTCTTTATATCCTAAACAAATGAAGGTGTTGGGGAAAGAGAAGGCATTTAACCTTTCAAGGTCATGGTGAGTCCATAAGAGCATACCTCCTGCGATATTCAATTTTGGGAAGAAAACGCTCGACCAAATTTCATTGTTTTAGATTTTGTAATCGCATTCACATACATATTAATAAACAGACAAACAAATGGACATTCTTTGATGGATTTGATCCAAAATTTAATATATATCTACATTTCTATTGATAAAATAACGTGCCAAATTTCTTCTATCTTTGCGATTTTGAGTTAATGAATTTTCACAGTACACGGACAAATGGCTCAGCTTTAAACGGATTTCATCCAAAATCTGAAGAATACACATGCTTGGTGTTAAAATGACGTATCAAAGTTAATTCTTCTGGCTCAAGACGTTCACCTCCTTCATCATTATAATATTGTATATAGTTACTTTTTATGTGTATTGATGATATTTTATGTCTTTTTATGTGTATTTTTTTTAATCTTAGTAAATACTCCCACGTATATCCTTCCAACCGAGAGGGAATCCTAGAGATTCCAAGTTCGGGGATATTCTGTGGCGAAAGAAAGAAAGTTAGCATGTTGACAGAGAGATAGAAACACTGACAAGTATAGTTCCAAATTTATTTTTTTTTCGGGTTCAAGAATGCCAGCAACGTGGAGGTCAAATTTCTAAGGCAACTGCTATATTTTTTTTCTGTATACTTTATACACGTGAAAACAAGAATTTGAAGTATGTGTTTATTATTCAAATTAGAATCAACACTAAGACTATTTTGGACAAGATGAACAAAGTGCCACCTAAGCCCACCTTGTCAACTATCTTGCTGCGCCAGTTATGCTCCACAAAAAATTTTGCTTGAACCAATCTCCCAAAACTCATTTTTAAATACATTGTGCAGGGTTTTTTTTTTTTTTTTTTTTTTTACTGTTCTTTAAACAGTTACTTTCATCAAATTATTTTTACTTTCTCCTATAGAGAGTAAAGAGGAAATAGTGTAATCATTAAAAATTTGAAGCTCAAAATTTTGACGAAACTCCATGTTTCAGATGCCCCAGAGATGGGGAAAGAAATGTTTTGCCATTTTTACTATCTATCAATGGCTATCCGTTCGACTGTTAACATAACTGAAAAACGCTTTGGGATAGACAGATAAAATTTGGTATATGGTCTTTAAATGAAATTTCTAGATTTCTATCATATTTTTAATGAAATTCACTTAGAAGATGTATGTCTAGCTATTCGAGTGCTAATGAACTCAGTAATTAAAAATGATAAGAGCTAGATAGTTAAAATTTGATACACACGTTTGATATCTAAAAATGTAGACTGTCCAGCTTTGAAAAAAAAAATGTTGAAAGATTGACTATTTGTCTGTCTGTATATTTATTTATGTATATTATATTTATTTCACTAACGTAGCTGTAAAAGTGATAATATTTCAAAGCAAATGTATGGAGAATTTCCTCTCCCAGAAGAATGACTCTCGTAGTCAGGGAAAGAAACTAAATTCTAAAGGAATGGACAAAAATGCTTTGAGCTAGGCAGATAAATTTAGTATATGGTCTTTACTTCAAATTTCTAGATTTCTGCCAAATTTTGAATGAAATTCATTTAGAGGACGCCGTATGTCCAGTTATTCAAATACAAGCGACCTAGGTAATTACAAAATGGGTAAAATTGATAATTATAGTTACATTTTGATATACATATTTAACATCTAAAATGTAAATTACCAGATTTTGTAGAAATTTTTTCGAAGTGTTGACCTTTTGTCTGTCTGTACATTCGCATACAAGTAAATGCAATAATTTATAAACGAAATGGCTTATACCAATGCAATTCGGCACGTCATCTTCTGATTACAACTGTAACTTCTCAAATTTTGAATTCAATCGGTCGGAAGAAAAATACGACGGAACTGCATATTCACATGATAGATTCAGTAAAAAATTTAGATTCAAGCCCGATATCTACATTTAATAATTATTTGCCAATGTCATGCAAAACATTAACAAAGGACCACAGTTTCAGAAGAAGGTGGGGGTTTAGACAAGTTATATTAACTCACCATTTTTTAAACCAACACTGAGGCTATTTTGGGATGGATCTAATAAATTTGAACCGTAGTCAGAATACGAGGATGATACCTAAGCTAGCATCCCCTCTCCAAACTTCCACAGCACACCAGCAGGAGGACGTTTGGCCCCGATGGATTTAACATGCACCAGATCCACTAACACTACTTTTCTTCGGTGGAATCGGGTCTCGAACCTAAAACCCTCCGGTTCCGAAGCAGAGAATTTACCACCAGGCCACCGCGCCCCAAGCAGGAAGGGCATAAAATCTTTATTGCGGGGTATGAGATAAAACTTTGGGGGCATCATAAACGTTGCTATTCTTTAAAATTATAAGCAGCATCTTCCAGTAGCAACAAATAATATTGTAAAAAGTAAGGTGCATCGAATCTTTTTCCAGATCAATAAATCACAACTTTCTTTTATTTTGTAAGGACTACATTTCTTTAAAGTTTATCCTACTCCAGAGTTATTTCGTCATATCGGTCTTGGAATAAAAAAAGAAGCCAGTGAATCGCTGATACTTTCAGTAAACATCGAATGATATACAGTATTCCCTAAATAGGATCCTCTTTTCCTTCTTTTCAAGGATACATTTTTGAAGTGCAACTAACATGGAATTTTTGCCAAGTGGAAAAAAAATATTTATTCCTTCAGGGAAAGAATTTGGATCATATTTCCAGCAGCACACCTTATTTATTGTAAAAAATAAATTCTTTCGACGGATTTATTTTTCTAGAGTATGATAGCTTAAAGAACTTTTTGATCATGACTTGATTAAAAAACTTTATAAATAAATTCAAAGCTTGTAAAGTGACTACTTTCAATGAGTGTGATGTAATGGACGGATCGACTTTATGTAATAAACTCAATGTAATGAAATAATTTAATGTCAGTTTCTTGATTATTCCCTTTGGAAATTTAATCATTTAGCAGTCCCAAAACTTACTATGTTTTTTTTATGAGTGTCACCTCAGTTTTAAAATAACAGAAGTTTTTATGTCATCAAAGACATTTGAAAAGTCTAGTTTTAAATTTCAGGGAGTGTATAGTTTCAAAAAAAATAGAAGTATATGGAAATGAAAATGATGAAAGCAGATTCATCGCCACTTTTTTATATGTATAACTCGATTAAAAATTGATTAATGGCTTATTATGCGATATTATATAAATATAATTAGTATTTTCTTATATCGATGCAATTTTAACAAGGTTTAAAGCTTTTTTTATACGTGGGTATCTGTACCCGTCACAGCGTTAATAATTTTGTTACAAATGGGCATATATCATGTTTCTTTCAAACAAAATTCTAAGTTAAAATCGCAGCAATACACAAAGTACTACGGCGTTCACTTTATACAGTGAAATAGACAAAGAATGTGACCGCTGAGAGCTCAAAAATTAGTCTACTTCAAAGTAATGACAACGTTCAGTTTACTTTGACGTTCAACAATGATCCCCACGGTACAACTGAAATAACCAGACGACTGTCATTGGTGAACTCTATAGCCCTCTCTGTTTTAAGAAAAACAAAAATTTCTTAAAAGTAGAAGTTTAAAATTTTAAGATAACAGAAACATGTAGAACAATGGACGTTATACGTTGTTAAAAGAATATAAGTGAATAAAGGGCCAAACATAATAGGGTTTCAAAACTCAAGTTTGGATCAAACGCATTATTAGTTTTGTACAAAAATGATAATAGAGGTTTGCAGTATTAACACTTCTCATTAATTCTTTTTATGCATTCTTATTCAATAATTACACTTAAGTAATTTCATTTTTTTTACCTTTAAAGAATTATTTTATAATGGTTAGACCAAACCCTTACTACTCATATTTCCTTTGGGTTTTTAGATCAAGTACCTTAAATATATGGTATGATAATTAAATTAGTAGAAAAACTCTAAAATATTGGAAGGAAAATATATTTTCTATCGTTAATATTGGAACTTATTTTGTCCGGAAGAGTTGGGTCCTAATATATCCTAATAACAAAAGTGAAAAAAAAATAGCATCAAGCTGCCATTATCAAAGATTCCTACATTTCTAATCTGTTTCATTCTTCAGAATTGATTGAACATTGAAACGTTTTTCAATAGCGTTTTTTCATTATATTTTGGCCTTAGCAATGACAGAAAGACTAAACCCAGTTTAAAATAAGATTTAAAAAAAAAACGAAATATTATCTAAACCATTGAAAGAAGTCTCCTCCTTTTAATAAATTACGCCTTTTTGTCTAACGAAACTTGTAGTAATGCATTTCAGCAATTTTCAAACCTTTCTGTTTGATTTTTCAAACATATTTAACAAACAAAAATAATGATTTTCTCAAAATGCATGAAAGGCATACAAATTTAGTGCCATAACTTCTGAACTACAAATAATTTGGAAGCTCCCAATACTAAATTCTTTAAGTAATATTTCAGTTTCATTTTATTTAATTCGCTTAATCCAACACAACTAGATACATTCATGAAGGACTACTTACTATGAAAAGTGTTCCAATTTCTGCCGGTCAAAAACATCAAACTCAGATTGCAACTGAATCTGAAATCCAATTTAGAGGCATATATTTATCCTAAACATAGATACATATACCCTTTACATATTAAAGCACATTGTCTTCATGAAGAAGTAGACTTTCGATTGAAAGAAAAACATGAATTCTTCCAGTACCCAAATTCAATTACAGAGAGCAATTTTTTTTTCTTAAATAATGAATTGATCAGCTAGTTTTGGAATAATGTTGTTTGAAGACAGGATGGAATATATAAATTTATTCCCGATTCAAATCTCTCAATTATGCTTTATTTCATCCAATTAGATCCAATTTAGAGGCATATCCTAAATATAGATGCATATATCATATACATATTAAAGCATGTTATCTTTGTGAAGGACTAGACTTTCGATTGAAAGAAAACCATGAATTCTTCCAGTAGCCAAATTCAATTACAGCGAGCAATTTTCTTTTCTTAAATAATGAATTGATCTGCTATTCTTGGAATAATGCTGTTTGAGGACAGGATGGAATATATAAATTTATTCCCGATTCAAATTTCTCAGTTATGCTTTATTTCATCCAATTAGATTGTAAGTACTAACCAATTTTTCATTTCCATAATATATTAAGCGAATAATATATTCCTTACGAATATTTCCAAAATATATTTATTCCTTACGAATTATTTTTAATGACTTTAAAAAATATTGAGTACTTATGAAATACTAATTTAAAACTATTCGAGAATTATCATAAATAAATAAACTCCGCCAAACCTACTTACAAAATAAAATATGTATAGGCAGATAATTTTCCATTTCAACTTTAAAATGTCCTTTCCCTTAAGACATAATTTTACATCCATGTCAATAATGAAAGTAGCTGAAACAATCGCTATTCAAGACTTCATTTCCCTAAAAACTACTCAACTCCAATAAAGAGAACAAAAAGGAAAACTAATCTCCTTTGTGCACTGAAGATGCTCCGTAAAACGTGACTAAAGCCGAAAGAAATAAAATTTGCATAGTTCTCTAGATGCCAGCCGGTTGCAGTTAAAGAGATGAAAAATAGTACAAGAGAGGAATTTAGTGCCAAGCCATTTAAAATATTTGGGCTGTTAAAGTACATTCAAGAAGAACTGAATCGATGCAAGTTCTTAAATGGTTTCGAGAAAGTTCTTTTGAGTTGTTCTTCAATAAGGCTATTCTCTACCGTCGATAGAGGGCGCTGCGAAACATGAGAAAGTTTTAAAGACCGTCTTGGATAAGTTTCGCAGTTGGGTGAAGTACTTAACTTGCTTCTGTTGAATATCGATGAAATTAAATCGATAGTTCTCGGATAAAACTACAATCTTAAGCAGTTAAAGATAATTTGTGCTTCATTTCGTTATAAAGAAATTCTGAGACCGTAAATTAACAAAAATAGCTTTTAAAATACAAATGCAAATAAATTTTATGCAACTCCTCAAAAAAAAACTAGTGGATTAATTGGATCATTATTCATGATCGATTTATCTATTCAAGTATTTTAAATAATTGGTTTTTGCGAAATTTTTTTCCTGCATTTAAAAGAATTATTATTGAAGGTGCAGTTTCAAAATTTGAGATGAGTTTGATTGTAAATCTGTTGAATATTTTTTTAATCTACTTAATTATTTGCATAATTAAGTAGTTCTTTCATTTATAAAACACATTTATTATCTTAAAAATTTCAATTTAAAGCTTAATCTCTTTATCCCAAAACAAATATTTTTAAAGTAACCAAAAATTTAAATACTTTTTAAATATCTGTTCCAGGATCATTATTATAAAGCAATAAATAAGAAGAAATAAATAACATTAAAGAAGAAAAAATTATTGCATATGATGTCTGTATTATTTTGATATGCTAAAAAATAATAAAATTACACTTTTTCTGCAGCCGAGGTTCATGAAAGGAAGGTTTAAAATTTGGATTGAAATCCGAAATATTTTGAAATTTAGTTTTGTTCAATAAAAATTTTTGAAATTTAAAAATTATTGAGTAACTTTTCATCTAGAAATTTTACTCATAATAAAAGAGAATGTTTATCTGTAGTGTCTATCTGTATTAGTATAGTGTTTATCTGTAGTGTCTATCTGTATGAGTATAGTGTTTATCTGTAGTATCTATCTGTATTAGTATAGTGTTTATCTGTAGTGTCTATCTGTATTAGTATAGTGTTTATCTGTAGTGTCTATCTGTATTAGTATAGTGTTTATCTGTAGTGTCTATCTGTATTAGTATAGTGTTTATCTGTAGTGTCTATCTGTATTAGTATAGTGTTTATCTGTAGTGTCTATCTGTATTAGTATAGTGTTTATCTGTAGTGTATCTGTTTATCTGTATGCATTGAAACTCATTAGAGCCAGGTCTCTTGACTTTGGATTACAAACTTTGATACAAATATACATTCCAAGACACAAATACACATATTAGAGCGATTTCTTGAAATTATTTAATAATTTAGAGAAAAATGTGACGCTTTTCCTTCGAATACTTCAAAAGCTATCTGGAAATTGTTATTTTTAAGCGATTTTAAAATGCAAAATATCATCTTTCAATAATATCTATTTATTTGTTATACATTTTTTCATGAAATTTGAAAGCTTTTAAAAATGCTTATTTACTAAATTTTCAAAATTTCCTTCCATTTTTGAAGGCTAAAATAGGATTACGTCAACTATCTGCGTTATTCTTTTTCGAAGATTAAAAATGAAGATCTATAACTCTATATAGCCTACGTGTATATAAGAAATGGCTTTTGTTTTTCTCAGTAATACGATGTCATAGAATTAGACTCCATTTAGAGAAATTAATTTACAAATTATTAGATGAAAAACAGTTGAATTAACATAGTATAAAGTTTATCTCAATTTAAAGTTGAAAAATATTTTATTCAGGTAACCACGAACAAGTTCTGCAAGACATTTAACTGACATTTAGTGCAACCAATATCTCTGGCAATTCAGCTGGTCGACAAATGCGGCTATAGTAAAAACAAAGAAACTTTGTCCATCAATATGCTATTGTGCTTGAAAGGGGCATCGTAAATCTCTCGCATTCATCGCCTTTCATGTCGGTATGTATTTTCAGTCTTTGTTTATAGGTAAAAAACATTTTTAAAGAACAGAATGCAAACTTTTAGACGGAGAAGAAACTGTCCGCTTAGAAAAAGCAGAGAGCGTACATTCTTTTCTTCGCATACATTATTCATGAGTGATCAAACCTTTCCTCAAAGAATACATACACAAAAATGCTGAAGTTCCTAGGATATTCAACGCTAAGATATTTTATAGGTAAAACGTTCACTTCTGTGGGCAGTAGTAACTCAAGTAAAGAATAATGTAAAATCTGTGATCTATGATTCTGAAGTAATAACTTGTAATTAGCATACTTGAGTGCCGATCAGTTTCGAACATGAGTTATTTATATTTTGGGTGAGGGAATTAAGTATTTAAAGTTTTTTATTTCAATAAAAATGATATTGGTTCATTTTTATTCCTCTTAGTTTTGCTGGAGGATTTTCAAATTACGCCAATATCGCCAATTTTCATAATACTTAGAACTTCAAGATGATGGCGACTGTTTATATTTTTTGGGACTTTTGCCGAAAAAATAAACAAATGTTCATAGAACTTTTTTAATTGACATGGAATATTTAAAAACATGCCTATGATCGGCATCAATTACGGACAATATAAAATGCTAATTCTTTGTAAATAAATTAAAAGTAATTGTTTATTAATTTATTTCCAAATTTTTAAATTATTGTTATTATCATAAATAATTATTGCTTAAATTATTACTAAAATTTTACATACAAATTCATAAATTTACGTATTTTTTATCTAAGAAATAATCTGCATCATAAATGTTAAATATTGAAATTCGTAATATATATAATAGGAAATTTTCAATTGATTCGCCTTGTGAATTATTAGAACAAGTGCAAAATGCTAGTAAATGAACAGATATTTTTTTATTCCATAATTCTGGAATAAAACAAATGCAGAATATATTTATAAATTATTATACCAAATTTAAATAAAATATATCGATTAGATTTTAACTATGAGGTTTTTCCATAAGAACATTTTAGCAATTTTTTTTTATTTTAGTAAATACCATTTACAGATGCAAACTAATATTAAACTTGAATTGTGAGAATATAAAATGGAATGTAACTCTACAATCAATAAATGTATAAGAATTCCACAGAAAATAAAAGCATTGAATAAAAAATATTCAAAATTTTGACGACAATCGAATTTTTAACATCGTCTTCTATATTTATACTTTTCTTTATGCCTTTAGTTGGAAAGATCAGAAAACTTAAAAACAGTATTAACCTTTAGTCAATCTTATGTCAAACAACTTTTAATAGTTAATCAATAGTTAAATTAATATAATGTATATCATATTAAATGTTATTGATATATCATATTAAATGTTCTTGAACACGATGTCTGAAAAATTCTTAATCAAGTATTTTTTTAAGGGAACTATATTTCAAGCACAAAGCATACGAACCATGCGATATTTCCCCAGAAAAGTAATCAATTGAGCAGTTATTTGAGACATAATAAAATATATGAAAAAATAAGCTAAAACAAGTGCTAACCGTTCTTACAAATTGATACATTTTTGATACAACCATGCCGAGCAAAACTCATTCCTATCCTATTCACACGTTTTCAGTTTCCTAAATGCTTTTTACTTTGAAATTTGCATGCATTTTACAACATATCACAATCGACGTAATGGCTTCTACGTTCTAAATTCCATTTAAAATCTGGCAATGCATTTCCCAAGATACCATTCCATCTATTCGTAATTTTCGTTACGAAAATCATCTCAAATTTTATTTTCCCCGTTTATCCTAACACGATTCTTTCAGTCTGAGAAAGTCATTTCCTGTCATGTTCTCCGATTTCTTTAAAAATGGTGAAAGAACCAGGCATCAATTTTCACAAACGGCATTCCATTAATTTTCCATTTGCTTTTGAATTAAATATTGAATATCCAATCTCTTAGCATTCTAAACTCAATTTCTGCATTTCCTGTTATATGTGTACTCACGTTGCTTGTGAATATTCAATATAGGATTTCACTTTTCTTATTAACTTGCCTCGAAGACTGAAAATGTAATTCGTTTCCACACTTTCCCACTCTTTATAATCAATTCTGGTTCAAATTTCACGTCTTTCATGATTAAGAAAGCGAATGACTGATATTTTTATTCATTTTGCATTCTAGTACACAAATTCAAAATATTGTAAGTTCTGGAAAGCTAGACCTTGAGGATTTGATGAATCTTGAAGATTCTTTGCACTTATTTAATGAATGAAATAAAGCATGTATTCATTAAATAAGTAAAATCTTTCATGGATCTATCAGAACTGATATAATTTAGATTCAGATTCTATTGACAAAGTGTTTCAGTGCGTAATTCTAAAAATATAGTTACATGAAAAATAGATACCCCAAATACAGATACGGATAGAAAAAATAGAATTTTTTTTAATAAAAATTGGTAACTTAGCAGATATATTGATAGAGTTGCCATATAGTCTTGAATAATGGCCTTACTGTAATTTACAAAATAATGAATCATTCATTACGTTATTACGTTCATTACGAATCAGAACGTTATTTTCGAATAAATGAAAGTGTGATTAAATGAGTATTTGAAGAATTTTATGGTCGTGATATAAGTTTCAAACACTATTCAGAAGATTTCATCGAACAAATGAAACCTCTCCTTTGATAGAGACACTCAGTGGCGTTTCAATGGTGGCTGTTGTTATGCATAGCCTTTAAATTACATTATCTAAATACAAAGCTCCAACTTTCCAGATTCGAAAAAAAATCTATTTTTAACCTATTAAGGCGATTTCAACAACACAAAAGATATATAATGCAACCGAAAAGTGTTATTTTAAAGAAGAAAGGAATGATTTACGTTATTTTTACAGTGACACTTTCCGAAAAAATATTTGAAAAATTTATTTCAGCTATCAATACAAACACAGTTGGCTTATTTTAAAATGTCACTTATTTCAGACAGTTATAAAAAGATTTAAAATTTCAATTTTTAGAGTATTTACATGACTTTAATTCTATAGGCATGTTTTATTAATGCATTTTCTGATGTCTCAAAAAATATAAAAAAATATTTAATAACTTTACGAACATTTCTCATATACCTATGTCTACGAACACGCTTCAATTTGACGCATGAACGAATGCATATATTTAAAGAAAAACTACCATTTAGAAAGCAATCTAATTAAACACTAGAAGCAAAAAAATTAAAAAATGAAATATATATTTATAGAAAGTTTTTATTATAATTTAATAATGTTTTAGAACATTACTTCAATATTCTACATTCATTCCGCGCCATCTTTTACAGAAGATTCTATTTTACTTGTACACTTTCCGCAAACAATCTTTTCATATTTTTTTACAGGCGATAATAGCAACTACAACTTTCAAAACGTTTTCGCACTCTGACCTCTGACATAATCCACATTCAGCGTTCCGTTTTTTCTAGCGTTGCTTATTGGGCTTGTTTAATTTGCGGTAACAGGATCGAGGTATTCATATTTATTATTGTCGTAATTTTTGCATGAGTAAGACTAATTTACTAAAAAATCTTATTTACATTACGAAACTGACGCACATCCATAGAGATAGGTATAACGCACAAAAAATTTCAATGTTTCAAATCTTTTGAAGAAAACAGACTTCAATATATATTTACCTCGTTCAACGGATAAAAGTCAATACGAGAGATAAAATGAAAATGCGAACGAATTTTGTTTTTTTCCAAAATAAAAAATCGAAATGCGTCAAAATGAAGGGTTCCGCAAACCTAATGTTAATGATATTTGATATGCATATAACAAGAACATTTAAAGCGTAATAGGCCACAATTTTAAGTTATCTTATAGCCATGTCTTACTTTCATATCTTAAAGCAACCTTCAATTCAAAGTATAGAGAAGTTTAGTCAAATAAACTGGAACAAATACTTCGAATATTCATAAAATTTTGTGGTATGTTATATTCTAAATAGTTTGATAAATATGTATGCGAAATGGAAATGATATATTCCCATTATTTTTTTATTTATGCTATTTTCACAACATTAAAAATGTTTGTAATATTTTACTAACCCTAACCATTGTTTTCAAAAACCAAGGGTAATGAATGCATTTTTTTTTCCGAATTATGACATTTTAATTCGATTAATTAATGATTTGACACTGTACAATTTTTTTTGTACTGCGTTTTTGAAAATTTGTCTTCAAATTTAATTAAATACCTTAAATGGATACAGAACGCAATGTTTTTAAATTCTTTAGAAAAAGATCAGTCCGGGTCAAAAGAGTAGCACAAAATTGCTCGTCGTTTTTTCTTTATATTAGATTTTTACAAATGTTTTAGGACATTATAACTGTCTTAACACTCTACATGCTAATCATGTATGTCTAACTATCAAAACTATGCGAACATATCAGTGCATAACATATAATTCAAGCATTCAGTTCAACTGAACAATAGATTAATTTAAATACCAATTTATGTTAAAGAGAATTTCACAAAGTGCTCATAGAATTTAATTCTATATTTATTCAGTAAATCACTCAAATTATGTCCCTTTTATGCATTTTAACCTAGAATGTGAAACGACAGGTTGTGCGCTTTAAACCTGAATCACTTACATTCGGAGTCTTTATTGCATTTGAAACAAATCACAGCTTCATTGTCTGAAAATGTATCTCTTTCAGAAACGTCAAATAATTATTCGTTTAAATAAATGGCATGGCATTCAATTAATTATGCCACGTAAAGTTAATTATAACAAATGCAGCATTTATAGCATGGAAACAAACTGAATATGCCATTCATAAGTCTGTGCGATTTGATTGAAGAAAGGAATCAAAAGGAGGCGAGATTCGAATGGTAAATACAGTTATTTCCCTTTGGGATACGATGGTGTGTACAGAGTCTAATGTAGAATAAACTGTGAAAGCTCGTTTGAAAGTTTAATGAAACAATATTTATATTTAGCCATGTTGCATGAAATAGTTGATGAGAAAGAATTAATGCTGCGGCACGAAATTAAAATATATTTGAACTATGAGAAGTCATTAGCTGTTTCAGGACATAAAAGCACAGATTTTGATAAATGTATATTTTCCGAATCTTTTTCTTTGAGATTTCTCTCAAGTATTGAGTATATTAAATTCAAATATTTTCACTATTCAATATTTCGCTTTAATGCAGCGGTTCTTAACCTATGGGTCGCGACCCAAAATTGGGTCGCGAAGCATATTTCTTGGGTCGCGCTGAGTCGAACCAAAAAAGTTAGTAATACACCAAATTTCAGACATTTTAGTTTCTCATGGTTTACGTGCGGTATCCAGGTTTAACATATATACAGGAGGACATTTTATTTTGCAAACCAATGTCAACAACAACTAGAGATGAAGATATTTTTCTTATGGATCGAAAGCACTTTTGTTTATCTTTATTATTAAAAAAATAAATAAAAAAAAAATTTGTAAGTTAAAAAATTAATCATCGTCGTAGAATTGAAGATTTTTTAAAAATAAGATCTAAAATAAAGCAATGAAAAAATTGTGACTTTTTCTCAAATATTTCTCAAATTTGGGTCGCGGCTTAAAAAGGTTAAGAACCACTGCTTTAATGTCATGAAGATATAACATTTTTATACTAGAATAATTTGTAAAGAATAGATAATATATTTCTTGAATAATCTAAATTCACGCCATATGCTTTAATTGCAGACTGATTTTAGACTAAATGTCCATATATATATTAATGTTCAGATATTTCGTGGAATTTGTACTTATTGAAATAAAGAATTTCATTAGAAATCAATAGATTTTAAAGACTAACCTTTAATACAAACAGTAGCAATCCAAGAAATGCTTTTCCTTGTAATGATCAGAAATGTTTTCATCTAGAAGTTTTAAAGATGGAGAAAAAAAATGAATACTGACAATTAAAGATTTGACTACAATTTAGATTAAGGAAAATGGATTATTTAGAAAAAATTCTGCATAAGACATAAAATAGATACAACAATAGTATTATAGTAAGTATTTATAACAATGCCTGTAAGAGATTTAAATAAATATTTTATATTGTTTGTTTCTTCTTTGCTATCAATCATCCAAAAATACAACAATTAAAAGAATGTGTTGAATACAAAATAATTAAAAGTAACTGAATGTAGCATTTTAAAAAGTGTGCCTAGTAATTAAGAAAATTTGGTACTTTTCCGTTAGCCGGGCACAAGCGAAAAATCGCCAAATAATGTAGAATTCCGCCAAATTTCTTACGCCAAATTCGCGTTTGATTCACAATTGGTGACATTTGCGCCCAGGTAACGTAAAAGTATCTATTTGCATTTAATTACTACAATATTTTACCTGATAACTTTATTTCTTTTCTTCTCTAAATAAAATGAGATGCATAAGCAATTGAAAGAAAATTTTAGGTTTTAATTGCACAAAAATATACCAAGAAAATGTATATCAATATCCAAAAAGTTCGACCTCTAGATTTTGATGAATCTATTTATTTCACATCTTCCTCGACTCAAAAACACACATTATTAGAATTATGGTCTGTCTATGAACACGAAAACTCAAAGATTTTAGACGGACGGATTTAATTTGATATGTTTGTTAACCCCAAAGTTGAAAACTTATCAACTTTTGAATGAAATATATTCAAAGGAAATCTGTCTGATTGTTCGATTATAGGGTACACAATAGCTATAAAGTTAGATGAGTAAAATTCGGTGTATAGATTTAAATCCAAAATATCAGATTATATATTTAAATGCATATATTCTAAATGTGTAATAATCTAAAATACCAGGACTTAGATGTGAGAAATTAAGTAAAGAATTTTGTTATGAAAATTACACTTCTGTATATGATTTTGATTTTTGGTGAACTGAAAAAAAAAGCGTTCTAAATGCATATTTAGTTTTCTTTACTATATACTACGAAGTGCAAAATTTTCATTTGCAAAATTTTGAACATTCGTTGCAGATCTCATGCTGGGGTGCAGGAGTACAACACCTTTTTTCAGAGATTATGTATTGTTACGGATTTCCGGGTTCGTTTAAATAACTTTCCAGTATTGCCCACTTTGTCGCCAAATTTGTCGCCAAGACGCCAAATGGTCGCCAAGTTAATCTCCAAGCTATGAGTTCATTGACGCGGCACCCGCTCAGCACGCACAGGACAGATCGTACAATGGCTTTTCCCACGATGACACTATTCGTGCCGGGAAGCAAAATTACAGGTTTGTATTATTAACCATTGGCAAATAGTTAAAATAAAAGCTTATCAGATGCTGAATTTTGGAGAGATTTTTTACAATTAATCGGTAAGAGGCGGTCAATACAAAGAATATTTTTAAGCATTTTTCAAGAGCTATTAAAAATTGGCACAAAACTGTAATTGCAGTTACAAAATCACATATTAAATGTCACATATTTCAGTCATTCCACTTTTGACTTGCCGTATTTACATGCTTGTGAAAGTATAAACTTGATTTAACTATATTGATTCCATTAAGGAATTAAGGATTCGAATAAGATTTTTTGATAAAATATTATATTTTCAAGAAAAGAAAGAAATTTCGAATCTATAAATAATATCAAAACTTTTTTTGCCTTGAATATAATAAATGTCCTTGTAAAAATCTATTCCATATTTATTTCAATAACAGTTTGGTTACAGATATTTTTGCATAACTTAGACTGACATTTTGTTTTAAAAAAACATCAACGATCTGACACATTCAAACCATCCGATAGTACAGATTTTATTTATTTTTCATTCTCTAAGAATAAAATATTCTGAAGTATGATACTTTGGGAATTTTTGATGAAAGAAATGGATCTCTTAGCTGAAAGAGAGATGTCAGGTCATCATTTGAACATGCATTATTTATTAAGAAAAATTTTAAAACTTGTTTTGGCAAGGAACATTTTAGGCATTTTTTTCAAGTGACTAAGCATACGTTTCTTTACGTCTACGCATATTTTTTTTTTCAAATCACTGCTGAGTATTATAGTTTGCTTAGCCATTCAAGAGTGAATTTAATGTAATGGTTCACATAATGCGTTGTTGTACAGATTAGTTTGAAAATTTTTAGATCAATACATAGTTTATAAATACTTTTAAAATATTGCTTTTAATATTTAGGTTAACAAAATAAGTAATTCAGTAAAAAAAAAAGTGGCAACTATTATTTAAATAATAAGTTTTGAAAACAAAATATATGCAATGGTTTGATTTAACCAGTCTTTTACAATAGTGTTTATCATGCAATTAAATCTATTATATTAGTTAGAAAAATTTATTAGAATTATTACATATATTTACAGCAAAAATATTTTTTTTCACAGATATAGACTACTGTGTCTTAATATCTAATCATGGAACAATTTTTTGAGCTCTAGTTTTTTAAATCGATGTTATCATTCATTAAACTAATTTAATTTAATCTATGTTATCTTCTATTTTATTTATATATTTCTCTACAATATTCTGCACCATATCTTGAAATCAATGCTTTTCTAAAGCGGATTTCTTTTTCCTCTAAAACTCCTCCCCTCTTCTTTCCTTGCTCTCATTAGATATGGCAACAAAAACTCCATCCGTATACACTTCATCAAATCTTATGCTTTTGAAAATTCCATCATTGTTTTAATACTATACCATATAATTTCGGTGATTCCATAGAAATTCAACATATATCTTCATTTTTTTCCTTTCAAATTACACTAAATATAAGACTCAAACATATAACTATGATTAGCTGAAGTTATTCATATACTTCAATCTTTGTTCAGTGTTTTTTCCAGATAACGTCCGAAAATATGACTCCACAAAAATGATTGTTACATCATCTTAAAAGTAAAAATATCATTTTTTCTAAAGAACCCTTTTTAATTTCTCGTATACAAATTAAAGAGAAAGCATTGGAATTGTCAACAAATATCATTTAAATGAATCTTCAGATTTAAGAACCCCCATGGTTGAGGATCAAGATAAGAAGAATGGTTTTACTTCTTTCATGATGAGTAGGTTTCAATGTAAGGCCCACTTTTAATGAAACTACTCAAATTTTGTTGTACTTGCAACTAAAATTGATTTTATGACTCCAGCAATGATGGAAAATTGCACGACCATTTTCTACTCTCTCCATTAATATAGATGTATATATAAAGTATAGACAATTAGGGAATGGTATTTCACAATGAGCAGAACATTGCAAGGCTTCTAAAAATTTTGAATTAAAGGTTAATAAAAAGTTGAAGTTTAAAAATATTTAGGTGTAAAACTCATTAATATATAGTTACTCCAAACATTTATTTAAAAATTTTAGCAGTGATTAATTCCAATAAACAATCTGTTCGCCAAAGACGACTAGTGTTTAAATGAAACTATATTTCATACCCGCAACTTTACCACATCAAAGTTAATAATAAATCAAAATTTCGGTTCCATGGCTGTAATATTAAGTTAATGAAAATGAAAAATAACTTGTTAAAATACTACACAAATTGACACGCACATCGTGCTTATAAATTTATGAACATGTGAAAATCAATGCATTGCTCGATCATGTTTCTGGATATATTAAACATGTAAAAAACATAGCCTATAAACTGAAATCCATTTTCTTAATTCCTAAAGAAAAATGCTTATTAGCAATTTTTCAAATAATTACATATGAATATTTACAGATAAATAGTGTATTTTCGTTATTAATTAATCCCTTATAATTTAGTTACCTAAATTTAACTATGCAATATGAAACGCTATTTATGAATATGTACGCCAATATTTGCGCCATTTATAAATATGTATTTAAGCTCTAAAATATTCAGAATAACACGTCTAAGAACATTTTAAGAATATTCAGTTTCAAATTATCCTTATTACTGCCCAAATTCACTTAAAAATTGGAAGAAAAGTATTTTTCTAGAATTAAATAGAAACGTTTTTAATGATCATAAAGATATAATGCTTTAAAATAAATATACACAACTTTTTCTATTCCGGTAGAACATTTTTGGTTACATTCTTTGATCTTCACTTTATATATAGTCACACAAACGACTGTCAATTTTTTAGCAGAACATCTCATTTATTCTCCATGTTCTACGAAATAAAACCTACATTTTCAAGAATTCTCACATTTGAAATGCAAACTCCATTCCAATATTTCCTGTTGAAGATGCACTATATATGGCACGACATAATAAATATTCGATTTTCAATTTCCTTCTATGAAGATGAAAAACATTATCCATTATCATGTGTATACTTCCTCCCCCCACCACTTCCATCTTATCACTTCACCCCCCCCCATACACACACACTATCTCCTTTTACGAGGTTATCAAAAGCAAGTCGGAGCCATCTTTTTCTCCGAAAGCCTGTCAAGATATACTTTTGCTATGTTCTATTTTTATACGTAAGTATGTTAGATTTGCTTTAGCAAAGAAGAATTCATGAAAAGAAAGCAGACGATATTTTTCGATGTCGTACTTCGTTTATATTCGTTCAGTTTTGCTATTTTTTTCATATGGCCACCAAATGGATATTTTCTATTGGTATATTGCGGCTCCTTTTTTGTAGATTTTACAGATTATTTTATTTCGCAACAAATATTTGTTGAAACGCAAGAGTTGTTTATGTTTGAAAATGAGAATGAAACTTTCAAAAATGTTGTTTATTTGTATTACTCTTAAAATTTGGATCAAAGTTTCATTTTACGTAGTATTTTAATACCTTCGTTCACTGCAAGCTCGTATGAAAAACAGCCTATAATACATTAAGGGTCCAAAAAAAGGTTTTTATGGAATTCGCTTGTTTTATTCTTTCATTTGCCATGTATATTTGCTAAAAGGTGACTTTAGTGACATTCTTGTTTGCTTACAATGAAATATATTATTTGGGATATGTATGCTAATTACCGTATTTGTATTTTTTGAAAAGAAGATATTTTTACTAACTTTATGTTTGTAACAATAAAAAAATATTTATCAAGAAATAAGAAATTGTCCAATAGATTACCAAATTAGCTAATCAAAAAAATTTTTTTCTTGTTATGAACAATAAACATTTCACTTAATATCCTGCTAGTACATCACCTTTCACATGTCATTTTATCAAATAATGCATATTCGAAGATTCGATTATTTTTTGTATACAACCCTCTTCATTTTCTTTTAATTTAAAATTAATTATTCCTTTTGATACCCGCTCTTGTCTACCAAATTAATATTAGTATCGTACATTTTTGTAGTAAACGATTGGAACATTTTGATCACTTCAAAACAATGTGATTTCTTGCAACAAATTTGTTTCATAATTAGTACCATAATTACATAAAAGTTACGAATATGTAATGTTGCTTTCCAATATAGGAAATAAAAGTTACAGCGAGCCCTAATGAATGCTGAACGGATGGTGGATTAATGAATCCTGGGCTTGGAGATAAACTTGGCAACCATTTGACGACTTGACGACAATTAGGCGACTTTGTCTACAAAATAGAAGATTCTAGAATTAACAGAAATGTTGGCAAAAGAACCATTGGGAAGCAAATTTTGTCGATCTTTCCAGAAATTTTTGTGTCTTGCTTCGGAAACTAAAACGCCGGCAACCCAAGCTGGAATGGGTTGTATCGGTTCATCAGTTACACATTGAACTTTCCTACTCATATAAGTACACATTTCTATATAATATCTTGTATTTTTTTTAAATAATTTCTTGACAAGTGTTATTATTTCTTGAATAATAAAAATTAGGGAGGAAAGTATATTTTCTTCGCTGATTCTATTTTCTTAAAAGAACACAATCAGGATTTCAGGTATTATTGTGCATATAGTTTTAACTAGATATATAAGCAAATTTAATTAGATATAAAGCAGATATTTTTCATCATTATTCCATTATAAATATCATGACTAAAACCATTAAAAACAAGCACATAATATGATCATATGGAAAAATCACGATTTAAAAGTAAGAAATTATAATAAGTGTATCTTGTTTTAATCAATTAACAGTAATATTAATTCTTCGAATTTCAAATCGAAGTAGAACTTGACTAGCTACAACATTCTTAAAATTATTTTAGAATAATTTAGAATTTAATAATAAAATGGCTAAAGAGAGTAATCTTAATATTTTTCAATAAGTATTCAATTTAGTTATCTTTTTATAGAATCATTTCATTAAAAATTTGGATTATTCAAGTTTGCAGATATGTCATATTGAAACTGATTAATTTCGTGTCCACAGTGAATGCTGTTTTAACTTTTATATTTCGATGCGCAGAAACAATATATTTTACGATGTTAGTATTAAACTATAAAAGCCATTGTTTCGTAAAATATGTGAAGTTATTTCACGAAATAAGTAGGAAATCTTGGAAATAGCTAAATTATATACTAAAACAAAAACTTTTCTAATATATATATTTCGAGGTCTTAACGTTGATTGTTATTTTCTGTTCAGAAAAATAAATGTAAATTTAACAAAATGCTAAATGCGTGTTTCGTTAAAGTGGACGTAGGTTTCATTTCACCATTATTATCAGAGTTCAGTCTCTTAGCAAATCAGCAGAACTGCTTATAGCCCAATTCAAGAATCGCAGCTTATTTGAAATGCGCTGCGTTCATTTTCAAGTCTCGTTAAAATTCCAAATAGGAGTGCTGCTTTGAACAAGGAAGTCATCCAAAACGGGACATTAAATCCTTAAGCAACGACTATTTCGCTTTAATCATCATTTCTAGAGCTATAAAAAGAAATCATTTTACATTTTAAACGAAAAATAGAAACTCAGATTGAGCAGCTAGTCATGCTTTTAGGTATTTTTTTTTAATGAACTTCTTAAGTATTTCGGAAAAACGTCAAATTTCGTGTTGAGTTAATAACAGCGAGAAATCTGGAAGCAAAGATTCTTTATTCAAAATTACTTACTCGCTTTCATATATTTCGAGTTTATAAAAGCTGTTTCTTTTATTGTGCTGCCCATTATTAGAATTATAAACGAAAGTTATTTAAAAATAAAATTAAATTATAAGAATTTCCGTTATTTAGAGCATCTGATCTTATTAAAGAGCAAATATTTTTATATTCATTGTGTTTTTGATGAATAATAATTATTCCAAAGAAAGAATAGTGATATAATAACCATTTCTTTTATGAATTTAGTTTATGATATATTCTAAAATCAAATCATTACAGCATAATGTCCAGTCACCAATTTTTTTTCAAGTTCCTGTTAAATTCTATGGTTTACAATTTTCATTGTAACACTAAAAGCATTTATTACAATTTTTTGCACTCGAAGATGGCGTCCTCTTGGTGAATTTTTGGGTGGTTGGATAGGATTTTGTCGTGCATGCCGAGAAACCGAACACTATTGTTTAATATTACTGCGAGTTAATTTCTCATTAACAATTAGTGAAATTAACTTTCTATTTTCTTCACATTGCAACTTTTATATAAAAATGGTTTAGAAAATTATCAATCAGTTTGCGGAAATAGAGATACAAAAAAATGTGCATTTATTTATCTAGCTAGATTTAAGATTAATATCCTGTCGCCAAAGATGAATTAATTGGAGGCGATTTTTCACCAAATGAAACCGTGACAAGGTTTATTGTAACCTTTAAAGATATTCATTACCATATTTTGTGAAAATTGAAAATGGAGGGAAAATGTTAAGTTTTTGAAAGGTTGGTATAATTTTGCATGTTCTGGCCAGAAACGAAACTGTAATCTTAAATCTTACTCTTTATCCTTGAATTTACTTATATTTACTAACTATACATTCATTAAACTTTTATTATAATGAGATGTAAATTATCAAAGTTAAATGGTATGACTAGATTAATTTCTTTAAAACTAGCCAGTCTCGATAATCCAATAAATGTCAGTTATATAGACATGTCAACCTATTTTCAGGAGATACATGTTGTCAAAGATAAAGAAAGAGCTATTTAAATCAGGACTAACCGTCTCAGTGAAAAATTGTTTAGCTTCGTCTGTATATCTAAGTAATTAGTAAAACAAAAAGAACCATTTCCCTTGCCACAAGTTACCAATTTTTATTTTGTATCAAATTAACGCCATAAATATCATAAGATAATTAAATGAATTTGATATCAAACTACTGGTAACCTTCTTTAAACCGCCGTCCATTTTTGAGAGATACTTCAAAAGTATCATTTCACCGTTTGTGCTCAATGAGGGAAAACCATATCTGTCACGTCATGAGGTCGTTTTGATAAGGTTAAGAGTAGAACATACTCTTAGTCTTTTTAATTCAAGCCATCTCTTATGCTTTGATCCACCTCCTATATGTAACGCAGGTGTTCGGTAAACATCATAATCTAAATCTGTTAATAGACATTTAGCAGAAGATTCCTTTTCAGACATTTTATAACTGCTATTATTTTTATTTTGTTAAAATATTATTAAAAAGTAATAGCAAACGATTTTTTTCTTTGATAAACATTTTGCTAAAATTATTTCGTATATTTTTTGTATAATAGCTGATGATCAATTGTAAACCTTCTGGAATCTGGCAGTGCTTGTAATATACGCTGTTATATTGAAGTATAAACAAGCTGACGGAATTCTAAATTGCTTGGAGTATTATTTTAGTTTTAAGAATTTAAGATGCTTTGCAAGCTATAGTTTGAAGTTTAAGAAAATGGGTAGTTTTCTAGAAAGCGTGCAAAAACAGGTATTGATTTTGATTTAATATTAAATCTCAGGACAATCTAGATACGCCATTATGGATCCTATGCCCACCATCTTCAAAGTTACAAATATCAGAGAGTATAATTTGTAATAGTATAAAAGGGATTTATGAACCATAGAATACAGGAAAATAAAACTTACACCGATCTCCAATTTCAGCAAAAGGACCGAATTCGCCAATTTTCATTTTAACTTTAAATTTCTCCACTTTGCATATATAACTAACTGCTAAATGATCACCTATGAACGAGTAGATAACATGAATCATTGATCTACTATCTATTCAGCATTTCTCAAGAAGAATTGTAATTATATTTTCTCAGCCAATGATTTAACATTCCAGAAAAGCAATATTAAAATTGAAACAATTTTAGAAATGCATGTGCAGTTACACTTCCCACTAGAATATATAATATAAAGTGACACCACTGATTATGCACAGCTAAAAATCAGCAATTTGTGAAGATTACGAGGCCACTATAAAGCCAATTTGTAAATAGCATTTCTATCTTTTGTATGTTATCACTCTCACCGATTGCATATCTCGTATAACTTTTCTATGTTTAAATCCATTTATATTCTAGTTTAATATGAATGTCTTGAAAGCATCGATGAATTGTAATTTCTCATGTTTACAGTTCCATGTGCCCAAAAAAAAATGACAGCTGAAATGTATTTCCTTCTTCGATAAATTTTTTTGAAAAAAAAATAGTAATTTTGAGCAGAATACAGGAAAAAAGTCCGTGATTTGATGAATTCCGTCGATTTTGCAAATTTGGTTATAATTCTATTCATTTTTAAATCATCCAGTAATTAATATATTTTTAGAAAATTTGAGACAACCACATAGAAGCATTTGTAAAAGACATTTATAAAATATATGATGTGATAACAAAAAAATTCGGTTAGGAACATTAACCAATAAAGAAATTACTTATCTACTACGTTTTATTGAAGAAAATTTTATAATTGAGAAAAAAAATTGACAGATAAATGAAGGTGATGGTTTCCTCAAAACTTTCTCGCATATTCTCTAATAAAGGTGCTATTCCTTTGGCATGTTATATTAAAAATATTAACCTTGGGTATAAATTCAGCATATTTACTAAATCTATTTTATTTATTTTTGGCAATTAATTCCTGGTATGCGGATAATGATATCCGTAAATAAAATGTGTGATTTAGACTCATTTTACGAACCATCTAAAACCAAACTTCGACACAGAACTATGGTTGTAGCCATGAAATCATGTACAGGATTTGACATATTTAAGTAATTCCATTTTTGAATTACTGCGTTTAAATTTTTTTGAAAGTACAGACCGACAGACAGTCAATCCAGTTTTGGATCTATCTCAAAATTCGATAAGTTTCTACACTATAGATGTGAAATCTGTGTACCTCATTTTATTCAACTAGCTTTCTCCGTTTTGTAGCTGTCGTTCTAACTTATATTCGAACAGCTGCACAGACAGACTTCCACAGAATACAGAGTTTGTAGATTCCTATCAACTTTTGAGAATAGTTAGTGTGAACACTGTATAACAAATTTCGTCCGTCTAGTCCAAAACGTTTTTGAGTTATTTTTGTCAAAGACGGGCTCTAAATTTTTTTTTTTTTTTTTTTTTTTTTGAATCGGAGAAATTTGATAGCTGGAAATCCGTCCAAAATTTCGAGTTTAAATTTTTTTGGCTATTACTTTTCTCCATATTACGTATGCGAGAAAAAAAAGTTAGTATTTTTACTTAAATAATTGTATACAAATACTGCGTTCGGTATCGATTTTTAACTCAATACAAAATATTTAAACATTAATATTAAATCCATGAGCATATTCATTGATTCCCATTGTTTGTTTTGTAAAGATTTTTACAATATATAACCCCAATGCATTTTTAAGAACATATTTTCCAAACATTCACTGGAACTTTTCTTAAAATAAATCATTTCCAACCGTGTTCTCTAAATTTTTTTTTCAAAAACAACTACTCGGGTGGTTGTCAGTTTACGAGTGAATAATTTTTTTCGTGCTCTTTGAAAACATTCGAAACGCAAACTCCATTTCATCTCTTCCTGTTCAAGAAGCCTCACGATGCCACAACATAATAAAATTTCGATTTTCAATTTCTTAGTTTCTTTTTGTGAAGACCCAAACCATTTTCTTTCCTAAAAACTCTTCAGCCCTTTTGTTACTTCCCACCCAAACCTCTCTATTGTCCCTTTACGAGGTTATCAAAAGCAAAGCGCAGCAACCTTTTCCGAGTACCCGTCAAATTATTTTTGATAGGTTCTATTTTTATACATCAAGATGTCGAGTTTGCTTCAGTTACAGCTGAATTTGTGGAAAGTAAACCAGATGATGATATTGATGTCGCTCTCCATTTTTGTCAGTTTCATTTTATTTTCTTGTTCATTTTTATGGCAGAAGAAAATGGATACTTTATTTTTCCATTTCTGTGTACATTATTACTTGAATATATTTTCATCCAAAAAGAAACCTCCCAACGACTCCACTGTATGGATACTGAAAATATCGATTTTAAAATATGACTATCATGCCAGTTTTGTGAAAACACGAATCTATATCAGAATTTTCAAACTAAAGAAAATAAGAAAATGCCTTTCAATCCTAGAATCATTCGAAATCAGTGAGATACATCAGAATTCTAGACTTATCTAGATTCGGGTAAGTACGTCCAAATTTCTCTTTAAAGATAAGAAACTGTCCTACCACCTCACAAAAATCGCAATAGCAATATGTATTCTTCTTAAGAAGATGCTATACAAAACAGTTCCCCGCTTATCCAATGATTATTAAGCAAATGTAAGCTCGGACAGCTTTTGAGAGTTCTCAGAATCAACCCTACTCCCTAACCTGACAAGGCGAGCGCTTCTAATGAACAAAGCGGGCACCCTGGGAATATAATTAATCACACTTAGCGTACTTTCATGAGATTTCCAATCGTTTCTGGCCCCCGATATAGTTTAGTTGAATAGTCTTTTGGCGTCTTTTAGTTATGATAGAATTAAGGACAAAATACATGTGCTCTGCTCTGTTTGCATATTGGCGTTAAAGAAACGTTGTTAAATATTAAACACAAACTAGTTTACTCAACAACTTTACTCATTTAAGCAAGATTTCTTTAATTATATTCTGCGAACATGAGAACGTAAGAATGGTGACAACTATTCAGTCACAACTTTAATAGAAAGTAATGAAAAAGAGGAGTAAAATCATCGATATGTATCGTGTATTTATATATCGTGTATCATCACGTGTATTTATGCGAATCTATTGATTAAAGCAGCTTTCTTCTTCTTGATTTTAGCTTTATTTCATGAATTGTAACATTTGATAGTACAAATCAAAAAGACGGAGCAATCTCTCCAGAACTTTCTTCCATACTCTCTTTCCCCCAAGCACAGAGGCAGATTTGGCGAAAGATCGTGAATGGCTTATCTAGCATTGGCGAATAATATTTACAAAATATAGTTCCTTGGCGTAAATCTAGCGTTATTTTCCGATCTGTTGACGCCAAAATTTGAAACTGAACTTTAATTTCTTACATTATTATTATTGTGTACATTTGTTGCAAATACATCACATATTTAATGTAATTGATTTAAGTTGGTTCAACTGACAAATTATTGATCACTAATCATTATCATGATTCATTGATCTATATCTATGTCTGTTAATAAGTGTATGCATGTATGCATGCAAACTCCATAGGAGAGACAGCTTGATTAAAGCTATCAAATTCTTCACAGATTGTTTTGTTAGGTAGAAATCCCAATGTTGAATAGGATTTTTTTTTTTGAAATTGTAATTCGAATATCTAATAATCATAATTAAGAGAAAATTTGGATATATATAGCTGTAACACTCAAAACTAATACATAAAATGATTTTTCTTGCTTATTTCATTTTTTTTAAAAGTCATTTTCATTTTTTGTGGCACCATGTAATTTACCCCTAAACTTTAGAATTTAAAAAAAAATCTAATTTTTATTAACATGTTGAGCTATTCCATTGAAATTAAAACAGTTTTCCTTCTTTTATAAAGTATCTTATAGCATAATTTTCTTTTATTGTTGAAAATCAAAGAAATATATTTATTAATTAATTGAGTAGTTTACTTAAGTAATTAATATTAAGCAGTATAGTATAGTAATAACCCTGCAGTTAATTCAATCGCATTACCATAACAGGCAGAGTATACAGTTTTAGACAAATTAAAAGAAACTAACATTTTTAGTGATATGATGAAGAGATTCGATTCCATCAAGAAGGTTCATGTACACAAAAAAAAAGTATTTGGGGGGGGGCTATTAATATAATAAAGTTATAATGTTTATTATAATTTGCTGAATGTTAGTAAATTATATAGAAAATCATGTGTGAAAATTTTATTTGAAATAAACACGATATGTGTGACGCACCACCAGCACATTATTAGCGATCATTAATATATACCAAAATCTGTCAATAATTCAACTAAGTTAAGTTCACAAATGTGACAAAATTATGCCTTGAAAAGTTTCAGCTCTTTGACAAATTAACAACACAAGCTGAACTACTCAAATTTATAAAGATTAAACATCATCTTTCTAAAAATAACTTATCTCAAGTACTCATTTACCTTCCTCCATTACAGAGAAGGCAAAGAAGAAATATCGACACTAATAAATCATGAAAACTTTTCAAAGTTTGCAGTTGGGCTCTCAGAACATCAGAAGTGAAGTGATTTCTCGTGAACATGGAAAATTATCAGATATTCAGCAGCGTAAGTTACTGCGTCACATACATCAAACGAAACGGGAGTTCTTGTAGTTCAGATTCCATGAATGACAAGAATGGATTGCGCCATTAGTCATGAACATGATGCCATGAAGCGAGAAATGTGTAGTGCCTAGGCGCAATGACTGTCATTTTAGTGACATATTACATGGGTATCATTTTTTATATACTATATAAGAAGAAACTGCTTTTCAATCATTCTTATCTTTTCACGCGTTTGAGTTCTTTGCAATTGATTAGCTATCCCGAATAAAGAAATGATTTAGGAAGATATATCAATGTGTCCAAAAAACACTTGAGATAATTAAATAAATGTTACTGAAGCTGAAATCAAATTATAAAGTTGCTATCGATTGTTTAGTACTATGCAACAATAGGATACAAAAAGAGATATGCAATTTATTATGTGAACTTGTCACCTTTGGCGACCAGCTGGCTAGCCTGGCTTATAATGGTATTACTTAATTCCATTTAAATTGATACTAATAGAAAATGCCTAGATTTCTCCAATTCTTTAGTAAATTTATCTAAAGTTTAACCTTTTTAGAAAGTAAAAATTGTTCAAGATATTAATTTATAAATGTTAAATATTCTTCTAAGTCCTGACTAAACAGAAAACCGTTTGAATCAAAAAATAATTCTGTTATAAAATCAGCACAGATATTTTGAAATAGAACACCTCACTAATGAATTTCATATCTGAATTAGTAATTTTACTATAAAATGCCAGGTTCACAACCCTTAAAGTAAAATTATAAATATAGCAATGTTTGCATTTATAATTTGTGTTGCCTGTTCTTTGAACCTAACAAATATTTCCGTGTCCAGGATTCCTCTAAATTTCCAAGAATTAAAAAGAATTATGAAGAATAATTATATGCATACTTAAGACCTATATATATATATATATATATCCTCTTTACTTTTGATTTGTCCCATGACGTCATAAAGCTTTTAAAATCTTAAATGTGCGTGGTGTATTTATTTTCTAAATTCATTCTTTTTTTTATTTCATAAACTACATTAATATTAAACAAAAACCGTCTTAAGCTTACAACAATGGGAAAAATCACACAACAAAATATTTGATAGAGCAGTCAAAACGATTTGAATTTCAGGCCAACAATGTAATTTAACCAAAAACTGTTTTAAAAAATCTCTGAAATTCATAAAACTTTTACATGATTATTAAACTGATATCAATAAAAAAGAAATTTGAAAATCATAAAGTGATGTAAAATTATTTTTACTTGCAATAATATTTTTGGAAATATTCTAGATAAATGTTAAAATATAGTTTTTTAATCAATAAAAACTCTGCTTAAAATTTAAAAAAGCCGCTTCTAGATGAACAATACAACATTCCAAGTTATATTATATACCATATTTGTAGAATCAACAGTCTGTAGGTCACGTGTTTTGATCTACTAAGCGTCAACGCACATGTGCAAACATTCATCTTTATTATTTTTAGACATATGTTTAATAGAAAAGTCGATTTATTATTTTATATTGAATCGACATTGAAAATAAGCAATGAAGCTTGAAAAATGGATTTAGCTTTACGTAAGGAAATTAAGAAAAGAAATTCCATTAAATAAAATACTTTTCAATGCCAAATTTCAAGTAAGTGGAAGATGTTATTGATTGTTCTTGTTAAAGTGAATGAAATATAAAAAAAATTAAGAACTTGAAAAATAAACAAGTTCGAGAAAAATGAAAGTATATTAACTAGTATATATCTTCCAAAAATTTAATTTAGTAATACGATGATTTAAAAAATTAAAGAAAAATCGGGATAATTGACATGAAAATTCCAAAGATAGCTCAATTTTTATGCTGGTACCCGTTTCTAAACTACACATGGAATGTTTTGCAAAGGAAAGATTAATGCTGAACAAGCAACAGTGTATGTGTCCTTCGTACCACACCACAAATATGAAAATTTTAATTATGCACGTCTGCCTGTTATTTGAATTAGAAGCAATGGTAATCTTTTATCTTCTTTGATACAAAATTTTGCTTGCGAAAATTTAGAAGAAGAGTGCTGGTCTCTTAAAAATCGAAAAACCTTCAATTACGCCAGTCATATCCATGAAAGAAATTATTTCGTTCCCGTATATTTTTGCTAATAAGTATTCTTTTAAATGACCACACAGAAATATAACCCGGAAAAAAGAAACACTGTTAATACTTAGTTATGTTGAGAGAAATTTATTCACTTAATTGTTTGCTTTTGTATAGTACAAGGAACGATTCTTTCCACCTACAAGATGATAATGATAGATCACATCGAGTGCCACATAATCAATGCAGCATTACCTTCGTCAGGAGAAAATTGAATGTATAAGTTGGCTAATTCGTGATTAGTTGAACCCAATTGAGAATGTTTGAAATGCTTTAATCCTTTTTAGGGCCAGTAGAAGTGAGCTTTCCACCTAATTCATTAAGATTTATATGAAGTTATGCAAGTTGGCATAGTTTCGGACAATTTTTTTTAATAAGACAGAAACTTCGATGCTTCAATTCCTTATCTCACTAAAAATAATATGTCTTGATTTGTTACTTAGTTATTAGAAAACCAAATTAAATGTATCTAAAACCCTTAATGAATCACTTTTCTTAAACCAATCCCAACCCTAAAAATATTTTAATATACATGACTAGAAAAAATTGGTCTTTTAAAGAGCTAAGAAACTAATTGTACCGTTTAAATATCCTCTTGGAATCTTAAAAAGATTTTCGAACTAATTATATATCAATGGTACTTTTAAGGAATACGTGATGGAATCCTTACATAATAGATATGTTAATTGACTGTTGATGAATGGAATAAACAAAATGGTGTGTATAAAAGCATAATAATTTTTGAATTTATATTCATTTATCCACTAAGTTGCAAATATATTTTAGGCATTTACATTTTCTATTAATTGTGTGCAATGATTGATGACAGTGTTGGAAAAAAATAAGCAAATGTAACAAAATTAGAAAGATCAATCAGAAATGGAATCAAATGAAAGACATTTTTAAAAATCAAATTTATACGAGACAAAATAGTTTTTTTTTCATTATACATCGACGAAAAATCGGTTGTATCGGTCAAGCAGCTTCAAAATTATATTTACAACTATATCGGGACAATTTTTTCCAATATTTTAACAATGGTATCATCTATACGTATAAAACAGGTATCCAAAAAAGGACAATATTTTGCGCCATTTTAATACTTAGCATCTCGATTTCAAGCCAAGAAGCTAAAAAAAAAAGCATTCATCATTGTTCTAGTTCCTATAAATAATTATCTTTTGCTACATGTTGAAAGTCAAGAAATGCGTCGAATAAGATTATTTATAAAGTTTTTATCTTATTGACTGCCTGGACGAATTAAGTAAAATATTTGTAAGAAAAATGAAGCATCTAATCCCGAGTAAGATAAGATTCTTTACTTTATAAAGCAAAATAAATGACAAAGAGTATCAATTCTTTCCCTTCTACTATTTGTTAAATTTTCTCTGCATGATAAGGTTTGATGAATTTACTTGGGAAACTTTATTTTATTCCGCTTAAGATATGATGAAATGCGAACCATAAAAGAAAAATTAAAAGAAAGTCGACGGGATTTTGATTCTAATCTGGTCAATCAAAAGCATCTAGACAATAATGAAAATTAGTAAAGAGGAAACTTTCTCCTGAAGTCACTCTCTCAGTCACAAAGTAAAACAGCAAAGAGAAAAAGTTTTTATTTTATCAGTCTCTCTTAATATCTGTCTACCGACTGGAAGCAATATAATCAGATATTTGTCTTTCTCTGTCCCCTGAGAGGGGTTCAGAATGGGCTTTTAAAGAAAAGTAACTTGTATTCAATTCTATGTCAGAAAATATTTCCTTTTTCATTTGCAGTAGGTTTTCTAGATTTTTGGGGTTTCCTATCGCAACAGCCTTGTTTGGTTCCTATATCCCCAGTACAGTAAAAAGTAGTGAAATAAGTGGCAAAGGATAATACGATTTTATCTGATAAAACTTCTCCCTCAATATACTGCTTAAGATATACTTTGAAACAAGTTATTTTAATGTCTGAAGTACCAACGAAAGTAATGGAAACATTAAAAATCAATCAGGAAGAATAGGATATTTCGATGAAATCAATGGAGACGAAATCCGAATAGTGTTAAACTCCATTGTTAAAATAACGAAAGATTTAAAACAATGTGCTATTTTAAAAAATAAAAAATGCCTATATTATCTTTCGTTTTTTTAAAAAAAAACTATATACGAGATAAATTAAACTTTTAATTTAAAATAAATAAAAATTATGATTATCTTTTATTAAATAAAAAAAAATTCTGATTATCTGGTTAACGCCCAACTTAATAGAGTAAATTAATGGCATACCACCATATAGGCGTTGAATCAAACTGGAAAAGGCAGATTATTTCACTATCAATTTCTGTTTGCTTGCGTCTTTTGAAGTAATCTTAAATTTTTGAAACTATTTCTTCCATTAGTTCACAAAACGGATTTTCATTCAGACTTTCTTGACAAAAACTTTGCATTTCAAATTTTGTTCTTGCTCTCAATAAATCAGAAAAGATGTAAATTTAGTCTTGGGGATAAGTTAGCAAATATGATCAATATATATCATTATCTTCATAGTTCATCTTGCGGCGATCTTTAATTTTTTTTAAAGTATTTATTGCATTAACCGAAAAACTTTCGAATTTGAATCTAAGATTTGGGTTAAACACATATGCATTAAAATAAAGATGAAGACAGATTGTCTATATATGAATCTTTCTCATGTTGCACTTTTCAAGTTGACCATTATTTTTTGAAATTATTTGCTCTGATCAATAGCATGATTCTATGATTGAATCTAAAAAACCATTCCCTTTAACTTTCCCTCTTCTCTTCTACTTTGTTTAATATGATTTTGAAACTTTGCTTTTTAGTTCAACCACTGCCAATTAATAGTCCTTAGTTACGTAAGGTTTCTTCCACAAGCAACTGACAAGATTCCTACAATAAACTGCCAGCTGGCTGAAAGCAGATTTCTCCGCTGTCACTATATTGAAACTGACTTATCTTGTGGTTTGGTCTCTGAAAGAGTGCATTTTAAGTTGGTATCAGTGATAATATCAGCAGTGAACTACAACTAATGGGATTTAACTGATACTCTATACTCAATTTTGTGTTGTTTAGTTTAAAAATATTATATATTATGGATAAAATGCCACAAAAAAGACTCATCCTATTATGATTGTAATTTTTTTTATTACATTAGGATTCTACTATCTGTAAAAATTCGAACACGCGAGTTCAATATAGTTACGAATTTGCAATACAGCTCACCAGCGCAAGTCTTGTTAAGGCAAATAACTTAAGAGACAGCTGTCATGAGCGTTGAATAAATGCAGAATTAAGGACTCAGTCTCGGTGATGATGAATTTGTCAAAAAATTCGAAGATTTGAGACTAACTCAGCTACTGTATACTCATTATATTTAATAACTATCTGAACTCAGCCACGCGTTGATGTGGTGGAGTCTGGTTAATGGAAAAGAAAGAAAAGAGAAAACGCACTTTTGTAATATGTTTAATTTCACAAAATTTGTAGGTATACAATATTCATTGATTTCCATTGTCTATGCACATATAATAATTGTCGATTTTAACAAATTAGAACATATAAATGTCCTTGTGAGAAATAATCCAGGTCTAGATCTAAAAGGCACATTTCTTAATACTGGCACCGAACTTTCTTGATGGTATTGCAAATGCCATTCGAATTGAAAATTGCAACCTCATTAAATTGAGATGACATATTTGTTGGAATCATAAGAAGGAGCAAAAATTGGGACATTTTAGCCTTCCAAACGTCCTGTAAATATTGTTTATTCTGTGATGTTTCCCAGTGATATATTTTATTGCAAGTAGCGGACCGTTTCAAATCTTTGGTTAACATTTCGCAGCATGATAATTGGTACACCGATTTCCACTTTTAATATGTTCGATGCCATCTTTGGAAGATCAAATGCATTCAAAAATTCTTTTGAATAATTATTGACTTCATCGGCTTACATAAATATGGTCTTGTATGTGGCTCTCCCGATTTGAAAATTAAAGTGAAGAATATTGTTAAGCTCATAAATATATTTTTTTAGCCTCAAAAATAGCTCGTTCAATCAGCCAATTGCGATTCTTGTAATTGGTTGAAATATTGGAAAATACTATTTCAACTAATTCTATTTTTAATGTTGCTAAAATGCAGAAGTGAAGTCCATCTTCTTGATATCAAATTAGCCGGCAACATTCCATTCCCAGTTCTCAAACATTTTGCAGCTGGATGCCCATATTTGAAGTTAATCGCAAATTCTTTAACCGCCAAATCAGTCGAAGAATTACAGGCAATATTTGCCAGAAAGCTCTTGCAATCCGAAACCTTCGGCAATCCATCCATGTTGATAGTTTTCTGTAACTATGTTGAATACTAACGTTGGGAAGATGCTTAGAGAGTTTCTCGTCTATCATCTATAGCGAAATTGGATTTAATGTATCGCCAAATACATGCATCCTATTTTTCGCCTCAACTTCATACAAATTCTTGCCGACGTCAACATTGGATATTGTAGCACATATTACATCCTATATAATGGATTGTGTGAATATGATTAATTGTGAAATAGCAAGATCTTCAGTTAGCGGAGGTTTAGTAAATTTCTCAACTTCTTCGACGCTGAATTAAAACATTTTCATTCTGGTTTTCATACTTAGAATGAGTTCCTAATATGATTTAATAAAAGGTATTGATTCAAGCTCATCCATCTTTGCATGTTCCGATCTTTTCATTTTGATTGTTTATTTCATTCTCTTCCGATTATTATTTGTTGCGTTCATTTAAAGAATTCCGAATTTAAACTGTTCAAAATTATATCGGGATCTTTCTAATGCTGTTATTTTGGTTCTTTCATTCTAGCACCTCCAGTAAAACATCTCTTAGTAGCATCAAGTATTTGTTATCTTCACATAATCAAGAGCATCTGCAATGCTTTTGACCACAACCACACAATGTTCTTTTAAATTCAAACAAATCAGATTTCTTTCTATCATTGTAATAATGGAAACAGATTTGCCTTGACTGCATGTTTAAAATTCCAGCTTCAGAATTTGGCAATGGGGCCCAATACAGTTGAGGAAAATTAATGACTTTGATTATCACTGATTTTTTTAAATCTCTAATTTATAAATATTACATACTTTACATAAGCTTTATAAGGGAAGGCTCCATCGCATTATAAATGGCCCTTATTTTAGCATATGATTCCTATTATAGATTCATTAGTTTCCATCCTTTACATATGAGTTGACTTAACTCCAAAGCAGTCTTGCGTATAATGTGAAATTGTTTCCACTCCTATGTGACTAAGCCAAATGAGATACGCTTTCAGGCATCGGTGTTTTGCAAAGCTGCCGGGCATCGTCGTTTTCCTAAGCTGTCAGGCATCGTTGTTTTTCTAAGCTGTCAGGCATCGTTGTTTTTCTAAGCTGTCAGGTATCGTTGTTTTTCTAAGCTGTCAGGCATCGTTGTTTTTCTAAGCTGTCAGGCATCGTTGTTTTTCTAAGCTGTCAGGCATCGTTGTTTTTCTAAGCTGTCAGGCATCGTTGTTTTTCTAAGCTGTCAGGCATCGTTGTTTTTCTAAACTGTCAGGCATCGTTGTTTTTCTAAACTGTCAGGCATCGTTGTTTTTCTAAACTGTCAGGCATCGTTGTTTTTCTAAACTGTCAGGCATCGTTGTTTTTCTAAACTGTCAGGCATCGTTGCTTTTCCAAACTGTCAGGCATCGTTGCTTTTCCAAACTGTCAGGCATCGTTGTCTGTCAAAGTCTTCAGGCTCCTTTGATTGTCAGTATTATTTCGACGAAGAAGTTTCATTAAAAAATGTTCATTCCATTAGGACTGGTTCATGTCCTTATATTCAAATGATCCATTTCAAACATTTTATATGTTGGAGAAGATCTGCAGTATGGGCTATTTTAAGAACTATTGATTTAAAATATGATTGATATTCTTAGTTTATGAAGAAGTAGAACTATTTCCTTCTGAACATGTGTAGTACTCTGAGGAGGAAGTTGAGGTTATTTCAAATGATGCAGGTGCTATTTCTACGTCAGATGATGTTTCGTTTACTATTACAAGTTCAGACCATATTTCAATGGGTGGTTGTGGCAATGGAAAGTAATACAGATCCTCTCCAACATATATATTGGAGCAAAAATCCTCTGCAATTGAGCAGCAACACACTACTCGACGTAACATTCGTCGGAATCGTTTCCAAAACGGTTTTCGTGCCATTTTAAAAGAGCTCAGTAAAATTGAAAGCGCAATATACCAAGGCAGAACAATTATGTAAAATAACAGATAAGCTTTCCCTTCTTTCGAATAACGATTGTTGCGGGAAACAGTGATCAACACACATAAGTTCTTCCATTCATATTGTAGCAAAATATACTATGCAAAACAATAGGAATAATGATTTTCTTTTATAATTGTTCTGCGAATTTCAACAATTATTAATTTAAAAACCTTGTTTCTACGAACTGAAGTTTAAAAAAAACCTTAATTGAATATTTTTTTCAAGATATATTTTAATTCTTTAAATCATTAAACCAGCAGTATCTAAAAACGGGTCATTCCGAATAGCAGCTTTATTACTTCATTCCTCGTATTGTTATCTTGTTTCATAAAATTAAATACATTGTATGCGCTTACTGTTCATTCTTGGATTCGAAAATCCTCCGCAGTTTTGCGCATGCGTCAGGATGCGTTTATTTAGTCAAAATAGAGGCGAAAGCAAAATAAATTATTTACATGTAACAATAGGGTGGGCTCAGATTATCCACTACTTAGGAGGTGAAAACACTGCGAAGAACTTTCATAAAATAGGTGTCTACAAAACAATGATAATATTTCGTGGCATATAAATACTTAGCTTCTCGATTTAAAACCAAGAATCTAAAAGGAAGCACATATCATTTTTTTAATTTCTATAAATATTCAGCTAATGCTTGGGTAGGAAGACAAATGAGTCGAATAGGTTTATATATAAGATATTTATCTTATTTATTGCTAGGATGAATAAAGGAAAGACGTAAGAAAAATGAAGCATCTAATAATAAAAGAAACAATCTTATCTAATTCGTAAAATAAGATAAATACCAAAATCTGTAAATTTTCCCCTTCAGTTATTTGTTAAGTTTTCCCTACATGATAAACTTTGATCAATGCACTAAGGGAATTTTATTTCATTTAAGATATGTCAAAATTTGTTCCATAAAAGTAAAATTTAAAGCCAGTCGACGGGATACTGTTCAGGTCAATCAAAATCTCTGAGACGAGGATAAAAAATATTAAAAGGGAAACTTTCTTCTGAAGCCACTAACTCCGAAATCAAAAGAGCAAACAAAAAAGAGTTTATATTTTACCAGTCTCTCTTAATATCTGTCTACTGAGTGGAAGTATTATAGTTATCAGATATTTGTCTCTTTCTGTCCCCTGAGGGGATTCAGAAAGTGCTTGTAAAGAAAAAGAACTTGTACTCAATCTTATGTCAGAAAATATTTCCTTTTTCTTTGGCGGCACGTTTTCTAGATTTTTGAGGTTTGCTATCGCAACAGCTAGATTTGGCCCAATATAATGAAAAGCAGAGAAGCAAGTGACACAAGATATTGGTAGCTTTTTATTTTTTATTTAATAAAATGTGGGTTTCCCCTCATTAAATTGCTTAAGATATACTTTGGAACACGTTATTTTATAAATGTCCCTAAAGTTATATTTAATCGAATATAATGAAAAATTAAAAACCAATCAACCAGAATAGGATGATATTCTAACGAAATAGAATGAAGCGAGATTAGACTGATGTTAAAATACAAAGGTTGGAGCTTTAATAGTGATAACTATTTATTTACATGGAATACAAAAGTGATTCATGTCACCATTTTTGACAGATCTGCAATATAATCGCCAGCATTGTGTACAACCCGTTTCCAAAGATGTGGAAGTCGCAGATCACCTGCAGCAGCGCCTATTCTGTTGATAGTTCGAATGGACCGGTTTACTGCCGCAAGAATCTCTGGAATAATTTTGAAACGAATGCCACGAAGTGGTTCCTTCATCTCAGGAATTAAGTCACAAGGTCTTAGATCTGGGGAGTATGGTGGATGGTAAAGTACTTCCCAGCCCCATCGATTAAGCAAATCAGCCACAGCTTGCGCTGCATGAGGTGCATATACAGTGAATGCTGCTTTAAATTTTATACTGCAATGTACAGAAATAATATATTTTACGATGTTAGTATTAAAGTATAAAAGTCATTGTTTCGTAAAAAATGTGAAGTTTTTTCACGAAACTAAGTAGGAAATCTAAGAAATAGCTGAATTATAATACTAAAACAAAAACTTTTCTAATATATATTTCGAGGTTTTAACGTTGATTGTTATTATCTGTTCAGAAAAATAAATGTATATTTAACGAAATGCTAAATGTGTGTTTCTTTAAAGTGACCAAATTCTCATTTCACCATTATTATCAGAATTCAGTCTCTTTGCAAATCAGCAGAACTGCTTATAACCCAATTCAGGAATTGCAGCTTATTTTAAATGTTCTGCGCTCATTTTCTAGCCTCGTTAAAATTCCAAATAGGAGTGCTGTTATGATCAAAGAAGTCATCCAAAACGGGACATTAAATCTTTAAGCAACGATTATTACGCGTTAATCTTCATTTCTAGAGCTATAAAAAGAAATCGTTTTACATTTTAATCGAAAAACAGAAACTCGGATTGAACAGCTAGTCATGCTTTTAGCTTTATTTTTTTAATTAACCTCTTAAGTATTTCTGAAAAGCTTCATATTTCGTGTTGAGTTAATAATACCAAGAAATCCTGAAGCAACGATTCTTTATTCAAAATTACTTACTCGCATTCACATATTTCGAGTTCATAAAAGCTGTTTCTTTTATTGCTCTATCCATTATTAGAATATAACCGAAATTTATTTAAAAATAAAATTAAATTATAAGAATTTCCATTATTTAGAGCATCTGATCTTATCAAAGAGTAAATATTTTTATATTCATTGTTTTTCTGATGAATAATAATTATTTCAAGGAAAAAATAGTTACGTGATAACAAATTCTTTTATGAATTTAGTTTATGATATTTGACATATTTAAGTAATTCCAATTTTGAATAACTGTGTTTACATGTTTTTGAAAGTACAGACCGACAGACAGTCAATCCAGTTTTGGATCTATCTTAAAATTCGATAAGTTTCTACACTATAGATGTCAAATCTATTTACCTCATTTTATTCCACTAGTTTTCTTCGTTCTGTAGCTGTCGTTCTAACTTCTATTCGAACAGCTGGACAGACAGACAGACTTCCAGTTTGTAGATTACTATCAAATTTTGAGCTAAGTTAATGTGAACACCGTATAAGGAATTTCGCCCGTCTAACTCAAAACGTTGCTGAGTTATTTTGTCAAAGACAGACGGGTTCTAAAAATGTGTTTTTTGAAATCGGGGAAATCTGATAGGTGGAGATTCTTCAAAATTTCGAGTTTAATTTATTATTATTAATTTTTTTGGCGATTACAATACTTTCTCCATATTACGTATAAAAGAAAAAAAAATTTAGACACTTATACGTAAATAATTGTATCCAAATACTGCGTTCAGTATCAATAATCTTTAACTCAATACAAAATGTTTAAACATGAACATTAAAGCCATGAGCATATTCAACGATTCCCTTAGACAGCTTTATAAAGATTTTTACAATATATATAACCCCAAAGCATTTTTAAAAACATATTTTCCAAACATTTTTAAGCAATCACATACATTCACTGGACCTTCTATTAAAATAAATCATTTCCAACCGTGTTCTCTAAATTTTTTTTTCAAAAACAACTACTCGGGTGGTTGTCAGTTTACGAGTGAATAATTTTTTTCGTGCTCTTTGAAAACATTCGAAACGCAAACTCCATTTCATCTCTTCCTGTTCAAGAAGCCTCACGATGCCACAACATAATAAAATTTCGATTTTCAATTTCTTAGTTTCTTTTTGTGAAGACCCAAACCATTTTCTTTCCTAAAAACTCTTCAGCCCTTTTGTTACTTCCCACCCAAACCTCTCTATTGTCCCTTTACGAGGTTATCAAAAGCAAAGCGCAGCAACCTTTTCCGAGTACCCGTCAAATTATTTTTGATAGGTTCTATTTTTATACATCAAGATGTCGAGTTTGCTTCAGTTACAGCTGAATTTGTGGAAAGTAAACCAGATGATGATATTGATGTCGCTCTCCATTTTTGTCAGTTTCATTTTATTTTCTTGTTCTTTTTTATGACCGAAGAAAATGGATACTTTATTTTTCCCATTTCTGTGTATATTATTATTTGAATATACTTTCATCCAACAAGAAACCTCCAAACAACTCCACTTTAATACTGCAAATATCGATTTTTAAATATGACTAGTATGCCAGTTTTGTGATAAATTTTGTGAAAACACGAATCTATATCAGAATTTTCAAACGAAAGAAAATAAGTAGATATCTTTCAATCCTAGAATCATTCGAAATCAGTGAGATACATCAGAATTCTAGACGATTCAAGACTTATCTAGATTCAGGTAAGTACGCCTGAATTTCTCTTTAAAGATAAGAAAATGCCCTATGCACCTCACAAAAATCTCAATAACAGTTATGTATTCTTCTTAAGATGTTATTATACAAAACAGTTCACCACTCATTCAATGATTATTAATCAAATGTAAGCTCGGATAGCTTTTGGGAATTCTCAGAAACAACTTTACTTCCAAACCTCACAAGGCGAGCGCTTCTAACGAACAAAGCGTTCACCCTGGGTATATAATTGATCACACTCAGCGTACTTTCATGAGATTTCCAGTTGTTTCGGGCCCCCGATATGGTTCAGTTGAATAGTCTTTTGGAGTCTTTTAGAACTGATAGAGTTAAGGACAAAATACATGTGCTTTGAATAACATTTTGAATAAGTGCTTCAGTTTGCTAATATTGGCGTTAAAGAAACGTTGTTAAATATTAAACACAAACTAGTTTACTCAACAACTTTACTCATTTAAGCAAGATTTCTTTAATTATATTCTGCGAACATGAGAACGTAAGAATGGTGACAACTATTCAGTCACAACTTTAATAGAAAGTAATGAAAAAGAGGAGTAAAATCATCGATATGTATCGTGTATTTATATATCGTGTATCATCACGTGTATTTATGCGAATCTATTGATTAAAGCAGCTTTCTTCTTCTTGATTTTAGCTTTATTTCATGAATTGTAACATTTGATAGTACAAATCAAAAAGACGGAGCAATCTCTCCAGAACTTTCTTCCATACTCTCTTTCCCCCAAGCACAGAGGCAGATTTGGCGAAAGATCGTGAATGGCTTATCTAGCATTGGCGAATAATATTTACAAAATATAGTTCCTTGGCGTAAATCTAGCGTTATTTTCCGATCTGTTGGCGCCAAAATTTGAAACTGAACTTTAATTTCTTACATTATTATTATTGTGTACATTTGTTGCAAATATATCACATATTTAATGTAATTGATTTAAGTTGGTTCAACTGACAAATTATTGATCACTAATCATTATCATGATTCATTGATCTATATCTATGTCTGCTAATAAGTGTATGCATGTATGCATGCAAACTCCATAGGAGAGACAGCTTGATTAAAGCTATCAAATTCTTCACAGATTGTTTTGTTAGGTAGAAATCCCAATGTTGAATAGGATTTTTTTTTTTGAAATTGTAATTCGAATATCTAATAATCATAATTAAGAGAAGATTTGGATATATATAGCTGTAACACTCAAAACTAATACATAAAATGATTTTTCTTGCTTATTTCATTTTTTTTAAAAGTCATTTTCATTTTTTGTGGCACCATGTAATTTACCCCTAAACTTTAGAATTTAAAAAAAAATCTAATTTTTATTAACATGTTGAGCTATTCCATTGAAATTAAAACAGTTTTCCTTCTTTTATAAAGTATCTTATAGCATAATTTTCTTTTATTTTTGAAAATCAAAGAAATATATTTATTAATTAATTGAGTAGTTTACTTAAGTAATTAATATTAAGCAGTATATTATAGTAATAACCCTGCAGTTAATTCAATTGCATTACCATAACAGGCAGAGTATACAGTTTTAGACAAATTAAAAGAAACTAACATTTTTAGTGATATGATGAAGGGATTCGATTCCATCAAGAAGGTTCATGTACACAAAAAAAAAGTATTTTGGGGGGGGGCTATTAATATAATAAGGTTATAATGTTTATTATAATTTGCTGAATGTTAGTAAATTATATAGAAAATCATGTGTGAAAATTTTATTTGAAATAAACACGATATGTGTGACGCACCACCAGCACATTATTAGCGATCATTAATATATACCAAAATATGTCAATAATTCAACTAAGTTAAGTTCACAAATGTGACAAAATTATGCCTTGAAAAGTTTCAGCTCTTTGACAAATTAACAACACAAGCTGAACTACTCAAATTTATAAAGATTAAACATCATCTTTCTAAAAACAACTCATCTCAAGTACTCATTTACCTTCCTCCATTACAGAGAAGGCAAAGAAGAAATATCGACACTAATAAATCATGAAAACTTTTCAAAGTTTGCAGTTGGGCTCTCAGAACATCAGAAGTGAAGTGATTTCTCGTGAACATGGAAAATTATCAGATATTCACCAGCGTAAGTTACTGCGTCACATACATCAAACGAAACGGGAGTTCTTGTAGTTCAGATTCCATGAATGACAAGAATGGATTGCGCCATTAGTCATGAACATGATGCCATGAAGCGAGAAATGTGTAGTGCCTAGGCGCAATGACTGTCATTTTAGTGACATATTACATGGGTATCATTTTTTATATACTATATAAGAAGAAACTGCTTTTCAATCATTCTTATCTTTTCACGCGTTTGAGTTCTTTGCAATTGATTAGCTATCCCGAATAAAGAAATGATTTAGGAAGATATATCAATGTGTCCAAAAAACACTTGAGATAATTAGATAAATGTTACTGAAGCTGAAATCAAATTATAAGGTTGCTATCGATTGTTTAGTACTATGCAACAATAGGATACAAAAAAAGATAGCAATTTATTATGTGAACTTGTCACCTTTGGCGACCAGCTGGCTAGCCTGGCTTATAATGGTATTACTTAATTCCATTTAAATTGATACTAATAGAAAATGCCTAGATTTCTCCAATTCTTTAGTAAATTTATTTAAATTTTAACCTTTTTAGAAAGTAAAAATTGTTCAAGATATTAATTTATAAATGTTAAATATTCTTCTAAGTCCTGACTAAAGTGAAAACCGTTTGAATCAAAAAATAATTCTGTTATAAAATCAGCATAGATATTTCGAAATAGAACACCTCACTAATGAATTTCATATCTGAATTAGTCAGTTTACTAGAAAATGCCAGGTTCACAACCCTTAAAGTAAAATTGTAAATATAGCAATGTTTGCATTTACTAGGTGCTGCCTGTTCCTTTGAACCTAACAAATATAATCCGTGTCCAGGATTCCTCTAAATTCCCAAGCATCAAAAAGAGTTATGTCTTAAGTATGTATATAATTATTCTTCATATTATATATATAACTTCTTTACTTTTGATTTTCCCATGATGTCATAAAGCTTTTAAAATCTAAAATGTACCTGGTTAATCATACTTTTTTTATTTCGTAAACTACATTGATATTAAATAAAAACATTCTTAAGCTTACGACAATGGGAAAAATCACACAAAATATTTGATAGAGTAGTGAAAACGATTTGAATTTTAGGCCAACAATGTAATTAAAGCAAAAACTGTTTCAAAAAAACCTTCAACATTCATAAAACTTTTACATGATTATTAAATTGATATGAATAAAAAGATAATTTTAAAATGATAAAGAGGTGTAAAACTCTTTTTACTTGAAATAATATTTTTGGAAGTATTCTAGATAAATGGTAAAATAAAGTTTTTTAATCAATAAAAATTCTGCTTAAAATTTAAAAAAGCCGTTTCTAGATGAACATTCCAAGTTATATATCATATTTGTAGAATCAACAGTCTGTAGGTCATGTGTCTTGATCTACTAAGCGTCAATGAGCATGCGCAAACATTCATCTTTATTATGTTTAGACATGTTTAATAGAAAAGGTGAATTGTTATTTTATATGGAACCGATATTGAAGCTTGAAAAATGGATTTAGCTTTACGTAAGCAAATTAGGAAAAGAAATTCCATTAAAAAAATACTTTTCAACGCCAAATTTGAAATAAATGTAAGATGTTATTGTTCTTGTTAAAGTGAATGAAATATAAAAAAAACGAAGCAGTTGAAAAATAAACAAGTTCGAGAAAAATGAAAGTATATTAACTAGTATATATCTTACAAAAATTTAATGTAGTAATACGACGATTTCAAAAATGAAAGAGAAATCGGGATAATATAGATGAAAATTCCAAGATAGCCAAATTTTCATGCTGGTACCCGTTTCTAAACTACACATGGAATGTTTTGCAAAGGAAAGATTAATGGTGAACAACCAACAGTGTATGTGTCCTTCGTACCACACCACAAATATGAAAAATTTAATTATGCACGTCTGCCTGTTATTTGAATTAGAAGCAATGGTAATCTTTAATCTTCTTTGATACAAAATTTTGCTTGCGAAAAGTCAGAAGAAGAGTGCTGGTCTCTTAAAAATCGAAAAACCTTCAATTACGCCAGTCATATCCGTGAAAGAGATTATTTCGTTCCCGTATATTTTTGCTAATAAGTATTCCTTTAAAAGACCACACAGAAATATAACCCGGAAAAAAGAAACACTGTTAATACTTAGTTATGTTGAGAGAAATTTATTCACTTAATTGTTTACTTTTGTACAGTACAAGGAACGATTCTTTCCACCTACAAGATGATAATGATAGACCACATAGAGTGCCACATAATCAATGCAGCATTACCTTCGTCAGGAGAAAATTGAATGTATAAGTTGGCTAATTCGTGATTAGTTGAACCCAATTGAGAATGTTTGAAATGCTTTAACTATTTTTAGGGCCAGTAGAAGTATGCTTTCCACCTAATTCATCAATCTTTATATGAAATTATGCAAGTTGGCATAGTTTCAGACAATAGTTTTAATAAGACATAGTTCGTTGTTTCAATTCCTTATGTGACAAAAAATAATATGCCTTGATTTGTTACTTAGTTATTAGATAACCAAATTAAATTTATCAAAAAACCTCAATGAAAACACTTTTCTTAAACCAATCCCAACCCTAAAATTATTTTAATATACATGACTAGAAAAAAACTGACCTTTTAAAGAGTTAAGAAACTAATTGTACCATTTAAATACCCTCCTGCAATCTTCAAAAGATTTTCTGACTATCTTAATATATCAATGGTGCTTTTAAGGAGTACATGATGGAATCCTTACATAATAGATCTGTTAATTGACTGTTGATGAATGGAATAAACAAAATGGTGAAGCATAATAAAGTACAAGAATTTTTGAATTTATATTCATTTATCCACTATGTTGCAAACATATTTTAGGCATTTACATTTAAATATATTTAGCACTTGTAATGTTCTATTAATTTTGTCCAATAATTGATGACAATTTTGGAAAAAAAATAAGCAAAAGTAACAAAATTAGAAAGATCAATCAAAAATGAAATTAAATGAAGAAAATTTTAAAACATCAAATTTATACGAGACAAAATACTTTTTTTTTTCATTATACATCGACGAAAAATTGGTTGTATCGCAACTTTAAATTTATATTTACAACTATGTAACAACAATTTATTTCCACTATTTACAAATGGTATCATCTATATGTATACAAATAGGTGTCCAAAGAAAATGACAATATTTTGCGTCATTTTAGTACTTAGTATCTCGATTTCAAGCCAATAAGCTAAAAGAAAGCATTTATCATTTTTCTAGTTTCTATAAATAATTATATTTTGCTACGTGTTAAAAGTCAAGAAATACGTCGAATAAGTTTATTTATAAAGTTTTTATCACGTTTATTGCCTGGATAAATTCAGTAAAAAAGTTGTAAGAAAATTGAAGCATCTAATCCCGAGTAAGATAAGATTATTCAATTTATGAAGCAAGATAAATGACAAAGGATGTCAATTTTTTCTCTTCTACTATTTGTTAAATTTCCCTACATGATAAATTTTGATGAATTTACTTGGAGAACGTTATTTTATTCCACTTAAGATATGTTGAAATGCGAACCAGAAAAGAAAAATTTAAAGCCAGTTGACGGGAATGGGATGCTGTTCTGGTCAATCAAAAGCTCCTAGATAATAATGAAAATAGTAAAGGAGAAACTTTCTCCTGGCGTCCCTCTCTCGGTCCCAAAGCAAAACAGCAAACAGAAAAAAGTTTCTATTTTATCAGTCTCTCTTAATATCTGTCTACCGAGTGGAAGCAATATACTTATCAGATATTTGTCTCTCTCTGACCCCTGAAGGGGATTCAGAACGTTCTTTTAAAGAAAAATTGTATTCAATCCTATATCAGAAAATATTTCCTTTTTCTTTTGCAATAGGTTTTCCAGATTTTTGAAGTTTGCTATCTCAACAGCCTTGTGTGGATCCTATATGCCCAGTACAATAGAAAGTAGAGAAATAAGTGGCAAAAGATAATGTATTCTTCTTTCATTTGATAAGACATCCCCCTCAATATACTGCTTAAGATATACTTTGGAACAAGTTATTTTAATGCCTGAAGTACAACCGACAATAACGGAAAAATTAAAAATCAATCAGCAAGAATAGGATGATATTTCAATGAAATCAATGGAGGCGAAATCCGAGTAATGTTAAACTCCATTGTGAAAATAATGAAAGATTCAAAACAATGAGATATTCTTTAAAATAAAAAAAATGCCTCGATTATCTTTCTTTTTTTAAAATATATACGAGATAAACCAAACTTTTGGTGCAAAATAAAAATTAGTTTCTGATTATCTGGTTAAAGCCCAACTTAATAGATTAGATTAATGGCATACCACCATATAGGCGTTGAATCAAACTGGAAAAGAAGGCAGATTTCACTTTCAATCTCATTTTACTAGCACCTTTCGAAGTGATCTTAAATTTTTGAAATTATTCTTTCCATTAGTTCAAAACAAATTTTCATTCAAACTTTCTTGACCAAAACTCTTAATTTCAAATTCTGTCGTTGCTCACAATAAATCAGAAAATATGAAATTTTAGCCTTGGGGATAATTTAGCAAATATGATCAATATATATCATTATCTTCATAGTTCATCTTGAGGCGATCTTTAATTTTTTTTAAGTATTTATTGCATTAACCGAAAAACTTTCGAATTTGAATCTAAGATGTGGGTTGAACATATTTGCATTAAAATAAAAATGAAGACAGATTGTTTTTATATATGAATCTTTCTCATGTTGCACTTTTCGAGCTCACCATTATAATTTGAAATTATTTTCTCTGATTAATAGCAGGATCCTATGATTGAATCTAAAAAACACCATTCGCTTCAACTCTTTTCTTTGTTTAATATGATATTCAAACTTTGTTTTTCAGTTCAACCACTCCCAATTAATAGTCCTTAGTTATTTAAGGTTTCTTTTACAAGCTACTGACAAGATACCTGCAAAAAACTATCAGTTGGCTGAAAGCAGATTTCTCCACCGTCACAATACTGAAACTGACTTATCTTGATCTGAATTGACTTATCTTGGTCTCTGAAAGCCTTTTAATTTGGTATCAGTGATCTATCAACAGTGAAATACAACTAATGGGATTAAACTGATGCTCTATACTCAATTCATTTTGTGTTGTTTACTTTATAAATATTATATATTGTGGATAAAAGGCCAAAAGAAAGACTCATCCTATTATTGATTGCAGTTTTTTTTATTACATTAGGATTCTACTATCTGTACAAAATTCGAACATGCAGGTTCAATATAGTTACGAATTTGCAATACCGCTTACCAGCGTAGTAAGTCTTTTGTTAAGGCAAATAATTTAAGAGACAGTTGCCAAGATCGTTGAATGAATGCAGAATTCAAGATTCATGGCTTTCGTGACGATGGATTTGGGAAAATGTCGAAGAATTGAAACTAACTCAGCTACTGTATACTGATTATATTTAATAACTATCTGTTCTCAGCCACGCGTTGATGTGGTGCAATCTGGTTAATGGAAAAGAAAGAAAAGAGAAAACGCACACTTGTAATGTGTTTAATTTCACAAAATTTGTAGATATACAATATTTATTGTGTTCCATAGTCTGTGCATATATAATAATTGTCGATTTTCTAAAACTAGAACATAAGTTTCTATGTGGGAAATTATCCAGGTACAGATCTAACCCGCACAATTCTTAAAACAGGCATTGAACTTTGTTAATGGGATTGCAAATGCCATTCGAATTGAAAATCGCGTTCAATTGAGATGACATATTTGTTGGGATCATAGGAATGAGAAATATGGGAACATCTTCACCTTCGGAAGGTCCAGTAAATAGTGTTGCTTCAGTGATATTATCCAGTGATTCCTTTTATTACAAGTCGCGTACCGTTTCAAATCTTTAGTTGGTTAACATTTCGCAGCACGATAATTGGCACACCGATTTCCACTTTTAATATGTACGATGGCATCTCTGGAAGATCAAATGCATTTAAAAATTCTTTTGGATAATTATTCAGTTCAGCTGCTTACATAATTATGCTATGGTCTTGTATGTAGTTACCCCAATTTGAAAGTTAAAATAAATAATATTGTTAAGCCCATAAATGTCTTTTTTAGCCTCAAAAATAGCTCTTTCAATCAGCCAATTGTGATTCTTGTAATTGGTTTGAATATTGGAAGAATTATATCAACTCATTCTATTTTTAATGTCGCTGAAATGCAGAAGTGAAGTCCATCTCCCTGATATTTTGCAGCTGGATGCCCATATTTGAAGTTAATTACAAATTCTTGAAGCAACACCGCAAAGAGTATTTCAGTCAAACGTTTATTTCATCAACTGGTTTAAGTCGAGGAATTACAGGCAATATTTGCCTGAAAGCTCTTGCAATCCACAATCTTGGGAAATCGATCCAGTTTATAGTTTTTTGTAACTCTGTTGGATACCAACATTTGGAAGATGCGTAGAGAGTTTCTCGTCGTCATCAATAGCGAAATTGGATTTAGTGTATCGCCAAGAGTACATGCATCATATTTTTCGGCTCAACTTCATACAAATTCTTGTCGACGTCAACATTGCATATTTTAACACATATTACATCGTAGATAATAGATTGTGTGAATATGATTACCTGTGAAAAGAACGTTCTTCAGTTAGCGGACGTTTAGTAAATTTCTCAACTTCTTCGACGCTGAATTAAAACATTTTCATTCTGGTTTTCATACTTAGAATGAGTTCCTAATATGATTTAATAATAGGTATTGATTCAAGCTCATCCATCTTTGCATGTTCCGATATTTTCATTTTCATTGTTTATTTCATTATCTTCCGATTATTATCTCTTGCGTTCTTTAAAGAATTCTGAATGCTAATTAATGATTTCTAATGTTCAAAATTATATCGCGATTTTTTTTTATGTTCTTATTTTGCTTCTTTCATTCTAGAACCTCCAGTATAGCATCCCTTGGTTACATCAAATATCTGTTATCTTCACATAATCAAGAGCATCTGCAAGGCTTTTGACCACAACCACACAATGTTCTTTTAAATTGATACAAATAAGATTTCTATCATTGTAATACATGGACACAGATTTGTCTTGACTGCATGTTTAAAATTCCCGTTTCAGAAGTTGGCAATAGGAGTGCAATCCAGTTGAGGAAAATTAATGACTTTGATTATCACTTTTTTAAATCTCTAATTTATAAATATTACATACTTTACATAAGCTATATAAGGGAAGGCTCCAGCGCATTATAAATGGACCTTATTTTAGCATATGATTCCTATTATAGATTTATTAGTTTCCATCATTTACATATGAGTTCACTTAACTCCAAAGCAGTCTTACGTATAATGTCAAATTGTTTCCACTCCTATGTGACTAAGACAAATGAGATACGCTTTCAGGCATCGTTGTTTTGCAAAGCTGTACAGGCATCGTTGTTTTGCAAAGCTGTACAGGCATCGTTGTTTTGCAAAGCTGTACAGGCATCGTTGTTTTGCAAAGCTGTACAGGCATCGTTGTTTTGCAAAGCTGTACAGGCATCGTTGTTTTGCAAAGCTGTACAGGCATCGTTGTTTTGCAAAGCTGTACAGGCATCGTTGTTTTGCAAAGCTGTACAGGCATCGGTGTTTTGCAAAGCTGTCAGGCATCGTTGTTTCTCAAAGCTGTCAGGCATCGTTGTTTCTCAAAGCTGTCAGGCATCGTTGTTTCTCAAAGCTGTCAGGCATCGTTGTTTCTCAAAGCTGTCAGGCATCGTTGTTTCTCAAAGCTGTCCGGCATCGTTGTTTTGCAAAGCTGTAAGGAATCGTTGTTTTGCAAAGCTGTCAGGAATCGTTGTTTTGCAAAGCTGTCAGGAATCGTTGTTTTGCAAAGCTGTCAGGAATCGTTGTTTTGCAAAGCTGTCAGGAATCGTTGTTTTGCAAAGCTCTCAGGCATCGTTGTTTTGAAAATCTGTCGGGCATCGTCGTTTTTCTAAGCTGTCAAACATCGTCGTTTTTCGAAGCTGTCAGACATCGTCGTTTTTCCAAGCTGTCAGACATCGTCGTTTTTCCAAGCTGTCAGACATCGTTGTTTTTCTAAGCTGTCAGACATCGTTGTTTTTCTAAGCTGTCAGACATCGTTGTTTTTCTAAGCTGTCAGGCATCGTTGTCTGTCAAAGTCTTCAGGCTCCTTTGATTGCCAATATTATTTCGACGATTAAGTTTCATTAACAAAATGTCCATTCCATTAGGACTCGGTTATGTCCTTATATTCAAATGATCCATTTCAAACATTTTATATGTTGGAGAAGATCTGCAGTATGGGCTATTTTAAGAACTATTGATTTGAAATATGATTGATATTATTAGTTTATGAAGAAGTAGAACTATTTCCTTCTGAACAAGTGTAGTACTCTGAGGAGGAAGTTGAGGTTATTTCAAATGTTACCGGTGCTATTTCTACGTCAGATGATGCTTGGTTTACTATTTCAAGTTCAGACCATATTTCAATGGGTGGTTGTGGCAATGGGAAGTAATACAGATCTTCTCCAACATATATATTGGAGCAAAAATCCTCTGCAATTGAGCAGCAACACACTACTCGACGTAACATTCGTCGGAATCGTTTCCAAAACGGTTTTCGTGCCATTTTAAAAGAGCTCAATAAAATTAAATGCGCAATATACCAAAGCAAAATAATTGTGTGAAATAACAGATAAGCTTTTCTTTCTTTCAAATAATAAGTGTTGCAGGAAACAATGATCAACATAAGTTCTCTCATTCAAATTCTAACAAAATTATACTATACACAACAATATGAATAATGATTTTCTTTTATAATTGTTCTGCAAATTTCAAAAATTGTTAATTTATAAACTTTGTTTCTATGAACTGAAATTTAAAAAAAAAACTTAACTGAATATTTTTTTCGATATATAATTTAATTCTTTAAATCATTAAACCAGCAGTATCTAAAAACGGGTCATTACAAATAGCATATAATTTATTACTTCATTACTCCTATTGTTATCTTGTTTCATAAAAGGAAATGTATTGTTTGCGCTTACTGTTTATTCTTGTATTCGAAAATCCACTGCAGTTTTGCGCATGCGTCAGGATGCGTTCATTTAGTCAAAATAGGGGCGAAAACAAAGCTAAAATGTTTACATGTAACAACAGGGTGGACTCAGATTATCTACTACTTGGGAGGTGAAAACACTGCAAAGAACTCTAATAAAATAGGTGTCTACAAAACAATGATAATATTTCGTGGCATATTAATACTTAGCATCTCGATTTAAAGCCAAGAATCTAAAAGGAAGCACATCATTTTTCTAATTTCTATAAATATTTAGCTAATGCTTGAGTAGGAAGACAAATGAGTCGAATAGGTTTATATATAAGATTTTTATCTTATTTATTGCTAGGATGAATAAGGGAAAGACGTTGTAAGAAAAATGAAGCATCTAATTATAAAAGAAAGAATCTTATCTAATTCTTTAAGAAATAAAATCTGTAAATTTTCCCCTTCGATTGTTTATTAATTTTTCCCTACATGATAAATTTTGATCAATGCACTAAGGGAACGTTATTTTATTCCATTTTAGATATGTTGAAACCTGGGACATAATAGTAGAATTAATAGGCAGGAAATGTGATGCTGTTGAGGTCAATCAAAAGCTCTGAGACAGGAATGAAAAATAGTAAAAGAGAAACTTTCTCCAGAAGTCACTCTCTCGGTCCCAAAGCAAAAGCGCAAAAAGAAAAAAGTTTCTATTTTATCAGTCTCTATTAATATCTGTCTACCGAGTGGAAGTATTATAGTTATCAGATATTTGTCTCTCTCTGTCCCCTGTGGGGGGGGGGGTTCAGAACGTGCTTTTAAAGAAAGATAACTTGTATTCAATCCTATGTCAGAAAATATTTCCTTTTCCAATAGGTTTTTAAGACGTTTGAAGTGTGCTATCGCAAAAGCCTTGTTTGGCTCCTATATGCACAGCACAATAAAAAAAAAGAAATAAGTGGCAAATAATACTGTTTTCTTCTTTTAATTTGGTGAAACTCCCCCCCCCCCCCAATAAACTGCTTAATATATACTTTGGAACAAGTTATTTTAATGCCTGAAGTACAAAAGAAAGTAACGAAAAAATCAAAAATCGATCAACAATAGGATTATGTTTCAATGAAATCAATGGAGGCGAAATCCGAATCATGTTAAACTCCATTGTTAAAATGATGAAAGATTTAAAACAATCTGCTATTTTAAAAAATAAAAAATGCCTAGATTATCTTTCTTTTTTTAAATATATGCGAGATAAGTTAAACTTTTAGTGTAAAATACAGATTAGTTTCTGATTATCTGGTTAACGCCCAACTTAATAGATTAGATTAATGGCATACCACCATATAGGCGTTGAATCAAACTGGAAAAGAAGGCAGATTATTTCACTTTCAATCTCATTTTACTAGCACCTTTCGAAGTGATCTTAAATTTTTGAAATTATTCTTTCCATTAGTTAAAAACAAATTTTCATTCAAACTTTCTTGACAAAAACTTTTTATTTCAAATTTTGTTGCTGCTCACAATAAATCAGAAAATATGAAATTTTAGTCTTGCGGATAAGTTAGCAAATATGATCAATATATATCATTTTCTTCATAGTTCATCTTCAGGCGATCTTTAATTTTTTTAAAGTATTTATTGCATTAACCGAAAAACTTTCGAATTTTTATCTAAGATGTGGGGTGAACATATTTGCATTAAAATAAAAATGAAGACAGATTGTTTTTATATATGAATCTTTCTCATGTTGCACTCTTCGAGCTCACCATTATAATTTGAAATTATTTGCTCTGATTAATAGCAGGATCCTATGATTGAATCTAAAAACACCATTCGCTTTAACTCTTCTCTTTGTTTAATATGATATTGAAACTTTGCTTTTTAGTTCAACCACTCCCAATTAATAGTCCTTACTTATTTAAGGTTTCTTTTACAAGTTACTGACAAGATACCTGCAATAATCTATCAGTTGTCTGAAAGCAGATTTCTCCACTGTCACAATACTGAAACTGACTTATCTTGATCTGAATTGACTTATCTTGGTCTCTGAAAGCCTTTTAATTTGGTATCAGTGATCTATCAACAGTAAAATACAACTAATGGGATTAAACTGATATTCTATACTCAATTCGTTTTGTGTTGTTTACTTTATAAATATTATATAGTGTGAATAAAAGGCCAAAAGAAAGGCTCATCCTATTATTGGTTGCAATTTTTTTATTACATTAGGATTCTACTATCTGTACAAAATTCGAACATGCAGGTTCAATATAGTTACGAATTTGCAATACCGCTTACCAGCGTAGTAAGTCTTTTGTTAAGGCAAATAATTTAAGAGACAGTTGCCAAGATCGTTGAATGAATGCAGAATTAAAGACTCGTGGCTTTCGTGACGATGGATTTGGGAAAATGTCGAAGAATTGAAACTAACTCAGCTACTGTATACTTATTATATTTAATAACTATCTGTACTCAGCCACGCGTTGACGTGGTTCAGTCTGGTTAAAGAAGAGAAAGAAAAGAGAAAACACACACTTGTAATATATTAATTTTAATAAAATTTGTAGGTATGCAATATTTATTGTTTTCCATTGTCGGTGCATATATAATAGTCGATTTTCCCAAACTAGAACATATAAGTGTCCATGTGGAAAATATTCCAGGTCAAGATCTAAACTGCACAATTCTTAAGACTGGCATCGGACTTTGTTGATGTGATTGTAAATGCCATTCGAATTGAAAATTGCAACCTATTTAAATGGAGATGACATATTTGTTGGAATCATAGGAAGGAGAAAAATGTTGACATCCTCAATTTCGGAAGGTCCTGTAAATATTGTTTCTTCGGTGATGTTGCCCAGTAATTCATTTTATTGGAAGTCGCGGACCATTTCAAATCTTTGGTTTGCTAACATTTCGCAACATAATTGGTACTCCGATTTTCACTTTTAATATGTACGCTGGCATCTCTGGAAGATCAAATGCATTCAAAAATTCTTTTGGATAATTATTCAGTTCAGCTGCTTACATAATTATGTAATGGTCTTGTATGTGGCTATCCCGATTTGAAAGTTAAATAATATTGCTAAGCTTATAAATGTCTTTTTTTAGTCTTAAATATAGCTCGCTCAATCAGCCAATTGTGATTCTTGTAATTGGTTTGAATATTGGAAAATACTATTTCAACTAATTCTATTTTTAATGTCGCTAAATTGCAGAAATGTAGTCCATCCTCCTGATATCAAATCCATTCCCAGTTTCCAGGCAACTAATAGCAGAATATCTCGGTTATCAAACATTTTGCAGCTGGAAAGCAGAGTATTTCAAACGTTTATTTCATCAGCTGGTGTCAATCGAGGAATTACAGGCAATATTTGCCTGAAAGCTCTTGCAATCCACAATCTTCGACAATCCATCCAGTTTATAGTTTTCTGTAACTGTGTTGGATTATAACGTTCTGAAGATGCTTCGAGAATTTCTCCTCTGTCATCTATAGCGAAATTGGATTTAATGTATCGCCAAGAACATGCATTATATTTTTCGCCTCAACTTCATAAAAATTCTTGTCGACGTCAGCATTGGATATTTTAACACATATTACATCGTAGATAATAGATTGTGTGAATATGATTACCTGTGAAAAGAACGTTCTTCAGTTAGCGGACGTTTAGTAAATTTCTCATCTTCTTCGACGCTGAGTTAAAACATTTTCATTCTGGTTTTCATGTAGAAATCTTTGTGCTTCAAATTTTGGTTTTTACTTAGAACCCAAAATCAGAAGTCTAAGAATACTAAGCTAGGGTACAAATAGCGAAATCGCTTCAAAATGAATCTTAAATATATAAATCTATTTGTTTCATACTTAGAATGAGTTCCTAATATGATATAATAAAAGGTATTGATTCAAGCTCATCCATCTTTGCATGTTCCGATCTTCTCATTTTGATTGCTTACGTCATTCTCTTCCGATTATTATCTGTTCATTTAAAGAATTCCAAGAATTCCGAATGCTAATTAATGATTCGAACTGTTCAAAATTATATCGGGATTCTTATTTTGCTTCTTTCATTCTAGCACCTCCGTTAAAACATTCCTTGGTAACATCAAGTATCTGTTATCTTCACATAACCAAGAGCATCTGCAATGCTTTTGACCACAACCACACAATGTTCTTTTAAATTGATACAAATAAGATTTCTATCATTGTAATACATGGACACAGATTTGTCTTGACTGCATGTTTAAAATTCCCGTTTCAGAAGTTGGCAATAGGAGTGCAATCCAGTTGAGGAAAATTAATGACTTTGATTATCACTGATTTCTTTAAATCTCTAATTTATAAATATTACATAGTTTACATAAACTTTATAAGGGAAGGCTCCATCGCATTATAAATGGCCCTTATTTTAGCATATGATTCCTATTATAGATTCATTAGTTTCCATCATTTACATATGAGTTCACTTAACTCCAAAGCGGTCCTACGTATAATGTCAAATTGTTTCCACTCCTATGTGATTAAGACAAATGAGATACGCTGTCAGGCATCGTTGGTTTGCAAAGCTGTCAGGAATCGTTGGTTTGCAAAGCTGTCAGGAATCGTTGGTTTGCAAAGCTGTCAGGAATCGTTGGTTTGCAAAGCTGTCAGGAATCGTTGGTTTGCAAAGCTGTCAGGAATCGTTGGTTTGCAAAGCTGTCAGGAATCGTTGGTTTGCAAAGCTGTCAGGAATAGTTGTTTTGCAAAGCTGTCAGGAATCGTTGTTTTGCAAAGCTGTCAGGAATCGTTGTTTTGCAAAGCTGTCAGGAATCGTTGTTTTGCAAAGCTGTCAGGAATCGTTGTTTTGCAAAATTGTCAGGAATCGTTGTTTTGCAAAGCTGTCAGGAATCGTTGTTTTGCAAAATTGTCAGGAATCGTTGTTTTGCAAAGCTGTCAGGCATCCTTTTTCAAAGCCTTCAAGCATCGTTTTTCTAAGTTGTCAGGCATCGTTGTCTGTCAAAGTCTTCAGGCTCCTTTGATTGTCAATATTATTTCGACGAAGAAGTTTCATTAACAAAATGTCCATTCCATTAGGACTGGTTCATGTCCTTATATTGAAATGATCCATTTCAAACATTTTATATGTTGGAGAAGATCTGCAGTAGGGGCTATTTTAAGAACTATTGATTTGAAATATGATTGATATTATTAGTTTATGAAGAAGTAGAACTATTTCCTTCTGAACATGTGTAGTACTCTGAGGAGGAAGTTGAGGTTATTTCAAATGATGCAGGTGCTATTTCTATGTGAGATGATGTTTCGTTTACTATTACAAGTTCGGACCATATTTCAATGGGTGGTTGTGGCAATGGGAAGTAATACAGATCTTCTCCAACATATATATTGGAGCAAAAATCCTCCGCAATTGAGCAGCAACACACTACTCGACGTAACATTCGTCGGAATCGTTTCCAAAAGGGTTTTCGTGCCATTTTAAAAGAGCTCAATAAAATTAAATGCGCAATATACCAAAGCAAAATAATTGTGTGAAATAACAGATAAGCTTTTCTTTCTTTCAAATAACAAATGTTGCGAAACAATGATCAACAGAGATAAGTTCTTCCATTCAAATTCTAACAAATGTATACTATGCACAACAATATGAATAATGATTTTCTTTTATAATTGTTCTACAAATTACAACAATTGTTAATTTATAAACTTGGTTTCTATGAACTGAAATTTTAAAAAAAAAAAACTTAAATGAATATTTTTTCAAGATATATTTTAATTCTTTAAATCATTAAACCAGCAGTATCTAAAAACGGGTCATTACAAATAGCATATAATTTATTACTTCATTACTCCTATTGTTATCTTGTTTCATAAAAGGAAATGTATTGTTTGCGCTTACTGTTTATTCTTGGATTCGAAAATCCACTGCAGTTTTGCGCATGCGTCAGGATGCGTTTATTTAGTCAAAATAGGGGCGAAAGCAAAGTTAAAATGTTTACATGTAACAACAGGGTGGACTCAGATTATCTACTACTTGGGAGGTGAAAACACTGCAAAGAACTCTAATAAAATAGGTGTCTACAAAACAATGATAATATTTCGTGGCATATTAATACCTAGCATCTCTATTTAAAGCGAAGAATCTAAAAGGAAGTACATCATTTTTCTAATTTCTATAAATATTTAGCTAATGCTTGGGTAGGAAGACAAATGAGTCGAATGGGTTTATATATAACATTTTTATCTTATTGATTACTAGGATGAATTAAAGAAAGAGGTTGTAAGAAAAATGAAGCCTCTAATAATAGAAGAAACAATCTTATCTAATTCGTGAAGTAAGATAAATACCAAAATCTGTAAAATTTCCCCTTCTGTTATTTGTTAAGTTTTCCCTTCATGATAAACTTTGATCAATGCACTAAGGGAATTTTATTTCATTTAAGATATGTTGAAATTTGGGCCATAAAAGTAAAATTAAAAGCCAGTCGACTTGATACTGTTCAGGTCAATCAAAATCTCTGAGACAAGCATGAAAAATAGTAAAAGCGAAACTTTCTCCTAAAGTCACTCTCACTCCCCAAGCAAAAGAGCAAACAGGAAAGAGTTTCTATTTTATCCGTCTCTATTAATATCTGTCCACCGAGTGGAAGCAATATACTTATCAGATATTTGTCTCTCTCTGTCCCCTTAAGGGATTCAGAAAGTGCTTGTAAAGAAAAAGAACTTGTACTCAATCCTGTGTCAAAATATTTCCTTTTTCTTAGGCAGCACGCTTTCTAGATTGTTGAGGTTTGGTATCGCAACAGCTAGATTTGGTCCAACAGAATGAAATGCAGAGAATCAAGTGACATAAGATATTGGTAGCTTTTTTTTCTTATTTAAAAAGGTTTTCCCCTCAATAATTTGCTTAAGATATACTTTGGAACACTTTATTTAATAAATGTCCCTAAAGTTATATTTAATCGAATATAATGAAAAATTAAAAATCACTCAACGAGAATAGGATGATATTCTAATGAAATAGAATGAAGCGAGATTAGATTGATGTTAAAATACATTGTTAAAATAGTGAAAGGTTTAAAGCAATGTTTTATTTTAAAAATTACTTACATTTTCTTTCATTTCTTAAATATATTCGACTTAAATTAAACTTATTGTGTAAAATAAATAAATCTTAAATTTCGATTTTCTTGTTAACGCCTAACTTAACGGATCAGATTTCAATAGAATTCTATTAAATTAGATTGAAAACACCCACCGGAGAGGATTTGTGGAGTAAAATAAATTGCGAGAAACAAATTTTGCTTTATTTTTTTAATATCAAAAAGTGACAAAATATCAATGTCTTAAATTTGTTTAATGGATATCAAAATATATTTTGAAAATGACGTATTAAAAATACATATTAACTCGAATTCATTGCATTAAATCAAAAATGAAACAAAAACTTAGATTTTCAAAATAATTCTATTTTGATTTCAGAATCTGGATAATAGGTGATTGCCAGTTTAAAATTGAAAACGAATTTAAGAAAACATACGATTTCTTAGTCAAAGAAAAGAAACAATGAAGTGTGTTCATATTGCGTTCATTTTGCGTTAATACGTTTTATTAACCTGACATTTAGCGTTATATTAATTATGCATTATATATACCTTATATTTAGTGAAATCCATATCTTCAATTTTTGAAAACTTCAAAATTTAGTCCACAGTATTTATTTGAATCTTTCGATTCATTTTGAGAAGTTATTCCAAGATTCTAGACGATGCTATTTTTTCAGGTTCACATACCATAAATCTCAGGTACATCAGTAACCAATCCAAAGATTTTAATCCTTTCTTGAAATTGTTTTAAGAACATCATGTCTGAAAACATGCAATTTTCACTTGGCCTTTGACAGCTTACGGTTTTATTGATTTCATCTCTCATCAAATATGACGGTTACAATCGCTTCGTATGGTGCTTAAGCGGAAAACAGGTAAACAAAAGCTGGGTGAAGAACTAAGTGATAAAATCCAGCTTCAAGAAGGATGGGTAGAAGAGGTTGGTTTCAGTGGAGTAATAGAAAGGGGGGGGGTCAGACGAAATTTTCAAAGCTGCATCATTTTACAGGAAAGAACGAGCATTTAAAGAGATCAGCAAGTGAATGATTTTAAACAACGTAAAGGCATATATTCCGTGATAGGAAGCACTTGAGTCAACACTGCTTGTAAAGAATTCTATATTTGTGAATGTTACAAAAATGCAAACATACCTTTGAATTCTTCTTTTTAATATCTTGCTGAATGGAAGTATTTTCCATGTATTAAAATGTAGAAAAAGGACCACGTTATTAGTCTTAAGATATTGTTTTGAACATTTTTTCCTGTTTATTGATGAAATTAGGTTTGCTATTTTGTCCCCATATGTCCTTGTGCCCACAAAATAAGATATATCTATTTCGTAAGGTTAATCAATTATAATCACTAGGAAGTTTGGTTCACATTTAAAAAATTGTTTCAAAAACTTGTATTTACAATATATTAATTTTTTTCAAAATAAAAAGATAAAATATCTGCAAAAATAATATTGAGGAATCCTGCAATTTAAACGCAAAAATAAACTATCAATACTTAATACAATGATTGCTACCTTTTTATTTTTCATTTAAAAATATTGTTTGTGGTGTATCTAGCAAATTATACACAAATTGACGAATTCTTTAAGCTCTAGATAAATTTAGTCGACATTCAGATACAGTACTTACTACAAAAATAAATAATTGCTAAGAAATATCTATTTGTATGCAATTGTGTCATGGCGCACTGTAATGTCCAATGGAATAATATAATATAAATCATTCAAATTAGAATATAATATAATAGGTCACGAAATTGTACAAAACATTTATCAGTGAAGTTAACATTGCGGTACTCTAAACGTCTAAAGAAATCTATGGCGTTCATTATCCATTAAAATTTTAAAACAGACACATTTTTAACTTTCTTATGAATCTTAAGTGCACGATGCTGTAATTAGTACAAAACTTTTCGTATTACTACTGATAAGTAACAAAATAAAATGAGAAAAACGCTCGATTCAAAATGAAAATATCGTTCAAAGAGAAACATTTCGACATTAAACATCGTTTAATCTATAAATGGTTATTTCTAAATTTTATGTAGAAATAAACATTTTCAATTATTTTCAAAACATTTGAATTGACCGATAGAAGAGTTTGATAAAGAATATAATATGAAGCATTAAAAATGACATTCGCGTCTTTCAGGTAAAATAATTGCTGTATTTTAAGATCAGAAAGAAGAAAAAATTACAAAAATTAGATATAAGTTAGCATTACTCAATATTGTGAAAATATCATAAACTACAGTTGCATCTTTTATATAACATAATTGCCAAATAATCGGAAAGTAATAAAATTTAGATGTATGTTAGTGGCACATCATGGGGGGGGGGTAATGTAAGAACATAAAACATTTTAATTTTATGGTAATGAATATTTAGAAGTTGAATTTTTGTATTTTATCTTTTGACATGTTTGATCCACCAGTTCAAAGATTAAAATCTTAAAAAAAAGTCATTGCCTCTCAAAGCCATATTTTAAACATTTGAAAAAGTAATGTTTATTTTTCATTGCCTTTCAAAAATGTTAAATTTCTCAAATCAAATGAATAGATCTTTGTTTGTAAACAGTTCTTTAAAACAAATTTTAATACTTATAAATATTTCACTTTAAAAAAAATCTAATATAAATTACTTGAAAATTTGGATGATTAAGATCCAACATGTAGATATAATAATGCAAATTAAAAAGTGCTTTAAATTTGTACTATAAAGGATTTTTATCACTATATATAAGTAGTATGAATATCGAAATAATTTTACTGTACATATTATTAAAGCGCTCGAATTTGATGAGAACATAGAACAATTTGCCATGTTAGGATCCAGTTTGTAATTATATTTACAGCAGTTTGTTTGTAATTTTATGAAAGTGTCCTTAATGCTCGACTCCTTAAAATCCTCAAGGAAACAATTATCAGTCTAGCTTGGATGAAATTACTTTATTATCAAGACCTATTTAAAAGAGATATCAAGTATTAAAAATGAATTTGAAACAAAATAACTTTTTAATATTCATTAGCTGCAAACTCGCTTCGAAATATTCTGAATATATAGAAGAAAACATTAATGATAGAAACATTGTGAGAAGTTCATAAACATTAAGCATTGTAACAATGAAAGTTCATAAGCATTAATATTGAAGTTCATAATCATTAAGCATTGTAACATTGAGAATTCATAAGCATTAAGCTTTGTAACATTGAGAATTCATAAGCATTAAGCATTGCAACGTTGAGAATTCATAAGCATTGAGCATTGCATCATTGAAGTTCATAAGCATTATAACATTCAGAGAATACAAGTTCATAAGCATTAAAAAAAGTCTAGATAAATTCAAACCAATCATTCAAAGTTTTTAAAATTACTGAAAGTTAAGAATAAAAAAATATAAAATAAGAATTAAAAAGAACTTACCGAATACAATGCAGTCTATATTTTTTTTAAAAATCCACTTATAATTCCGCCAAACTTTTGCAATTCAGACTTTAAAAACATTATGTAGTGCTTTGTTTTTCTTTTCACATTTAAGTTCCAAATTTACAACAGTTCAGTTAATAGAACGACGAGGTGCGATGCTTCAGTGGAACGTTTGACTGATTACTTAAGACATATAATCAGAATCCAATACAAGTTCATAAGCATTAAAAAAAAGTCATTTATAATTTCATCAAACTTTTGGAACACAAATTTAAAAAATACTAGATATTTTTTTATTTTATCTTCAATAATAGAAATGTTCAAGATGAACATTTTCTCAGTAAATTTAATAATAGAGCCATAGCTAAAAAGTGCTTCAACTCCGGTAATGACTTCTTGACGAGATGTAATCAGAATATTGTAGGGTTCACATTCAGCCATTGACATTTCATCCAGTAAGACCACGCGTGCGCAGAAAGTGCTCATGACAAGTACTTGCTATTGTGCGCATGCTCAATCTTCCTTCTGTGCATGCGTGACTTACTGATACTTTATAATGCAATTCCATAAGCACAGCAAAAGCCTTACTTATAATTCCATCTAACATTGTCAACATACGTTATATTATTACGAAGTGATAAAAACGTATCCTTGAACTGCCGACCTTGGCGACAAAATTTGGCGACCTTGGCTACGAAAGGAATCTTCTAGAAGTCTCCAGATGGTCCCAACATCATATCACCGAGACCAGTTTTTTCCTTGAAACTTGGAGAAAGTTCTGGTATTTTCTCAAGATTACACCACTTCCTGTAAATGACATCCCTTCCTGTGGGAAGACTATAAAAAAAGCAAGCACTCGAGACCGAGAGATTTTGAGAGGATTAGACAGCAAGCAAGCAAGCTGCTGAACTAATGAATAAATGTGTTGCGATTGATTAGCGGTATTTGTAGAAGAAAAATTTCGTAACAATATGAATAAAAAGCATACCTTTGTTGTTGTTGTTGTTATTTCATTGCTGCAAATGCAAAAGATTCAAATTTACATCTGATCCAATAATAGAGCCATGGTTAGAAGATGCTTCGATTCCAATATAGATTTTGTCAGCTTGACGAGACATCAATCAATGGGAGTGAATTTCAATATTCATAAGAAGATTAAAAAAAAAAAAAGGGGGGCGAAATCATGCAAATCATTTAAGTAGGAAAGTAGGTCTTTTAATTTTTCATTTGTTTTGATTTTTTGGAGGTTATACCGAGAATAACTGTTGATGCATTAATATTTTTCTAACGCATTTTTCGCAGATTGGGAGTTAGATGCACATCCTAGAAGATGTAAACAGTAATTTAGTTTGCTAGATTCAATTTATATACTAAAAAATGTAAAGGCATTCTGAATGTATCTGTGGTGACGCTTTATAAGCCAGATAACAACTACGAGACATGCGAAATTTCTTTTGTCTTGTGGTCATGTTACTCGGCTGCGAACCCAAAGGTTGCGAGTTCGATCCTCGCCTATCGCCACTAGCAACATTGGTGACCCGGTGACGCAAAATACGCAAACCTTCATACAACTGTTGTGGCGCCCTCTACCAGAAATAAATAAAATCAATAAGCTGATAAAAAATCAGCCAATAAAAAAAATGAAGCTGATAAACAATCGGCCAATAAATAAAAAATGAAGCTGATAAACAATCGGCCAATAAATAAAAAATGAAGCTGATAAATAATCGGCCAATAAGAGAAAAAAAATGCAGCTGATAAATAATCAGCCAATAAATAAATAAAGCTGATAAATAATCAGCCAAAAAAAAATGGATAAGACGCTACAGTCTCACCTCCGACGAACTGAAGGGGAAGTAATGTGGTGACGCTTTATAAGCCAGATAACAGCTACGAGACATGAGAAATTTCTTTTGTCTTGTGGTCATGTTATTCGGCTACGAACCCAAAGGTTGCGAGTTCGATCCTTGCCTATCGTCAGTAGCAACATATCTATTAAAATATCCATATTGACTGGCATGTAAATCAAATTTTAACTTCAGTAAAAAACATTGGTAGAAAAGTTTTCTTGTACACATTAATGACCGGAGTAAGATTCAAAGTAATAATCAAAACACGTGTACAGAAACGCTGATTATTATTCATTAAGCTATGAACTGTTTATTTTCAGATTCGGAAACTTTGTTCTTTTGGACATGAGTCAAGACGCGTTTATCTATTCAATAAAGGGGAGAAAAGAAAGATGAAAAGATGAGATGTTTACAATTAGCAATAAGGTGAATTCAGATTATTAGCGGAATTAAGAGGTGTAATAATAGCTCAGCTTTCTACGAACCACCTTTTAGAGAAGTACAAGCGTCCAAAAATATTAATCTCGGGATTCTGAAAAACAACAGCCAAAATGGAATGAAGTATGACGTAGAAAATTTGCAATGTTTTCAGATATATCTGTATTAAAGAAGTCTGCAGAATGGACACGTGAAGTTGTCCATTCAGAGGCAAAATAAATTAGAAATTTGTTGACAGCGGTATTAAACTAGAGGGTTAGTGGTCTGCACGATATTTTCCCAATACTCTCTAATAAAATATTGATTTATAAAATAGATATGATATTGATAAAATAGATATTTTCAAATTTTGAAATAAATATATTAAATGATTGGTCATTTGTCTGTCTATATATCCTCAGGCATTTAAAAGCAATGCCTTAACAACTGAGATAAATAAAGTTTAGTATACAAATAACTGCATTTGTATTTCTGGCATCAGTCAGTCAAAAAACATGCATTCTAAATGCTTATTCATTTTTTTAGCACACTTGTATTTGTTGAAGTAAAACAAAGTGCTCATATGCTGGAATCTAAAAATAAAAATCTGAGATCTGATCCCCATTCATTATAAAACGTCTTCACATTCATACGGGAGGAACTGTAACTGCTGTATCAGGAAGTACGCTAAAAGGTTTTGAAGAGATATTTCCCCTTCATTTCATACAGAATACAAATAACAATAAGATCAGTGATAAGTGATACGCAAACACCCACATTATTAATATACTGTGTGTGTGTGTGTGTGTGTGTGTGTGTGTGTGTGTGTGTGTGTGTGTGTGTGTGTGTGTGTGTGTGTGTGTGTGTGTGTGTGTGTGTGTGTGTGTGTGTGTGTGTGTGTGTGTGTGTGTGTGTGTGTTTAAATCCTAGTTAATTTCCTAATTTTTACCTTAAATTCTAAATTTTTCTCCTATTCCCTGATAACCTGATAAAAATACCACTTTTTTATTTATTTATTTCTAACAGACTCTCTCGAAAACAGTTGACTATGGCATATTCTCACGCTCCGTGCGAATAAATATAAATCCCTAACAATCACGGGCCGCGGTGGCTTGATGGTAAGGTCTCGGCTTATATTTTATGAATTGGTAATTTAGGATTCCCTTCATTCTGAAAAGTTTTCATTCTTCAATGCACTGTTAACCGCCACCGTTAAACACCGGTGACCGATTTATTCTTCGATGCATTACGTTAAACACCAGTGACCGATCACAGTTTTTGCCGTTTTCTTCTATATGAGATACACAAATAAAAGTGAATTTAATTTTTAAAAAACCTTAAGGTTTTATCAATTGGTAAGTTTTTGATTCCTTCATTCTGAAAAAGTTTTTATTCTGCAATGCATTATGTTAATCACCGGTGACTGACATTGAACTTTCTGTTCGGGCAGAGGCCCGCGGCGGCCTGGTTGTAAGGTCTCAGCTTCGGAACTAGAGGGTTTCAGGTTCGTGACCCGATTCCACCGAAGTACAGTCATGTAAGGGGGTCTGTTGCACGTTAAATCCGTCATGACCAAACTTCCTCCCACTGGTGTGGTGTGGTGTGGAGAGGGGGGTGCCAGCTCAGGTGTCGTCCTCGTCATCTGACCGTGGTTCAAAATTACGAAGTCCATCCCAAAATAGCCCTAGTGTTGCTTCAAACGGGACGTTAATATAACCAAACCAAACCAAAATCCTAACAATCACATATACTCGCACTTTTCAAAGATGTATAGGATTCCCTTTCCTAAAGTCTATATTCTTCAAGATTCTTGACATACAATTTTTAGCAAAGAAGAAAGGGACATAAGATCAGAGCAAGTGTGGTAATTTTATGGCGGATTATGTCGAATGACCGAAGTTGAAGGTCTCCTCTTGAGGAAGTAACATCAACAAGTCTGTCCAATGACCTCTTTATAAATCAGCTGCTCGATAAATTTGATGAACCCGGTTGTCAAGGAGGGGGGCTTAAACTTCTGTATATGAGAAAATCAAGAGGAGAACTTCCCACAAGACAGAAAAAGAGATGGGAATGGAAGCAATGCAAGGGTGTAGAAAAAAGACGTAAAATTAATACGCTTACAGAAACAATACATAAAGCAAAAACAAAATTAGATCCTTTTTTAAAAATTCTAAAATATTTCCTTAAAAATAGTACAAGCTTAAAATGACTTTGAAGATTTTTTTCAGCATTATTTACAAGAAGCGAACAAATTTTTATAAAAGTCGCTGTTTATGAAAAAGATTGAAACTTAGATCCAAAGTTGATTTTAGATTATTAAAAAATTGAATATCCTGGCGTTAATGAATGGAAGCATTCATCTTGGCAACTTCAATAAAAATTATCTTTTCCCATCAATATCCGAAAGCCACAGCAGAGCTGCGACAAAACATTTCCTATTTTACCAGCTGTTATTAATAACCTTCCTTTGTTATTAGGGACGAGTAAACCACGACACGGAAATAGTATATTTATCAGTTATTTTGTCTCGTATATCTTTGGGGTGAATGCCAGAGTAAACTGCAAGCATAAAAAGGAAGAAATTGTCCTGCTTCAGTTAAGATTCTTTTTTTCACAAAAATGGGAAGAGCAGAGATAAATTACAAAAGATGTAAGAAGCTTTTCTGCAAGGTGTTTTTCTTTCGATAAATTGTGATAAATGAGTATGGCGGAAGTTATACTGCTTGTCCAGTTTCATATATATCAAGATTTTTGCCAAAAATGAAGAGATAAAAGTCATTCCACAAGAATTTATTTAATATCAGTTATAGGTATTAGTCAAGTAATAATTTAAAAGAAATATTAATTAACCAATTCTATAAAAATTACATTCTTTAAGTAAACATGGGTTCCTCATATGCAAGCAAGAGAACCGCACACAGACTGAAGAAAAACTCCGGAAATACTCTGTTTTCGGTGTCAGGGGTTGCCAGAATGTTAGCTTAAGGCAGAGATCTGTCATCCCATCCGGCGATGCATTACAATTCTGGTGCTATACAGTTGATAAGGTGAAATGATTAAATATTTAAAGCTTTTATTAGTAACTTAGACTGAAGAAATGCAATTAATTAGCTTATATATTTTTGTTCCATTGAATGGAACAAAAGAAATACTACTGTTTGTTTCAGCATTGTAAAACGACCACTTTTCGACGATTCTATCTCGCTAAGGGGTGAGACACGGAAGAATAAGTACATTTCCGGAATTCTTCCTCACTCTTTAGCCTTCATTCCAACCCTATTAGGTACTTTTCTTAAATTGTTTTGACGTTTCTGTGAGTATCGTGTCATTCCTGATCTTATTGTTTTATTTTAATTTAGTTTACAAGTAATCAGAGTTTACTTTGTTGTTACATGTAAACCTCTCCTCCTTTCATCTTTCTTCTCAACCCTGTTTTTACGAATTAAACCCATCCAAACGCCTGCGCAAAAGCACGACCTTCGTAATACAAGGCCTCACAACTCCCAACGCGTTCAGCCCGTGACGTCACGAGTTAGGATGAATTTTCTACAAAATTCTAAAGGCAGCTGGTGTAAAAGAGTGCGGTTAGTCACGGTAGATGTTGGCGTAGCGAAGTGCGGGTAATGTGTTACTGGTTTTATTTAAAAGTTTTCTGATCTTTTTTTTTCATATTAATTTTAATTTATTGTAATAAAGATGCCTAGTGCGTGCTGTGTTCCTAATTGTAAAAGTAATTACACGAAAAATAGCCCCAATATTTCAGTATTTTCGTTTCCAAGAGATGAAAACACTAGAAGAGCATGGATCTTTGCAATAAAGCGGGACAATTTCGTGCCAACTAAATATAGTAAGGTAAGTTTGATTCTTTTTTGTACAGTTTTTAGTTAATTAATTCTCTTGAACTGTGAAACATTTAAAATTATGTATAACTTCCATTTCTGTCATTTTGTTTTCTCTACATTTAGTTGCTTATGCTTCCAATTACTTTGGTATTGTTTGCTTGAGCAAAATAAAAAATTTCTTTGTTTTATTGTTTCTTTTTGATTTTTTTTTTTTTAATTTGTTCTTAATATTTAAAATGTTTTGTTTCTGTATCTTTTTAATTATACTTCATATATATTTTTTTTAAATTTGACTCAAGCCTAATATTTGTTTCATATATGTAGGTCTGTGCTAAACATTTTCCAGAAAATCAGTTTTTAACTGTTAGAGAAGCGTTTAATACCAGTACAGGAGAACTTATTCAAGTACCAATGGAGTATAAAAGGTAAGTTTTTTTTAGAAATATGTAATAATTATCACCAAAATCTTACAAAGTACTTAAGTGATTTACTGTTATTATACTCTTATAAAAAAAGTTTAAAATCATCTAATGAATAATAAAACTTAATTTTTTATTATATATATCATGACTATAGATTGTAGCAAATTAAATTTATATTTTGTTCTAAAATATTATGTAAAAAAGTTGGATATAGTTGTAAAACAATATGAATTGCATGCTCATATAGGTTTAGAAAATGTAGTTTTTATTTGTTTATCTATAAATCATCAGATTATATATAAAACAATTAATATTTATTATTTTTAAATATCATTAGTTATACACAACCTTTAATTATAAATGAATGCAACTTTTACAAAATATCTTAAACTTTTTAAAAATAGTAATGAAAAGTTAACTGTTTTTAAATCAATTTTTCATACCTTTTAAAATCAATTGATTAATTCATGTAGAATATTGTATTACTTGAACGGTAGTAATAATAAATAATTATTTTAGATATTCCAACACAATATTGAACTATTTATTTTGGCTGAATAAATGTTTCTGTTGATTTTAAATTTTATTATTTAATAATACGATTTTATTTAATACTGTCCAACATACGTTAGCTTTCAGTTTATGCATTATAAAATTACTAATTTTTTTTTTTATCTAATGAATTCCACTTTTTTTTCTAGGCTTGTACCTGGTGCTGTACCTTCAATTTTCCCTAATTTACCCTCATATTTTTCCTCGGAATCAAAAGCAAGAAGAGAAACTCCAATGGATAGGGCAACACGTAAGGATATGGAAAACTTAAAAGCAGCTTTAAATAGCAGTCTCCAGGACATAGCAAAAAAAGAGGAGTTAGAAAAAATCAACACTTTTTCTGGTTTAATTTTAAAATTTAAAAACTTTGAATCAAATATATGGAGTGTAATTCAAAAAGCAAACGAAATAATTTTTATTTGTCTAGACACTTCTCAAGCTCCTAAGGTAAGTCATTCTTTATTAATTTCTTCCAAATTAGAAGCCCATGCATATGTTGCAGATCATGAGGTTAGAAGTTTAGGCATTTCTTTTCCATTAGCCATAAGTAAATCAGGTACAATTATAGAAATTCTAGATCATTTAGAAAATTTTATGTATGAGTTAAAAGGGAAAATTGAAGTAAAAGATACAGTCCAGTTAATATGCAACTTATTCAAGGCCCTTTCGGAAAATTCTGAAGTTAGCTCGCAAGCAATTAATTTTTTGATGGAGCAAGTTTCTTTTCTTGGAAATAATAAATATGCACGCAGATATTCATCTGATATAATGATATTTTCATCTTTACTGTATACTATAGCACCATCTGCATATAAATTCCTAAGACAAAGTGGATATTTGGTTCTGCCTCATCCAAATACTATAAATCATCTGTGTTCAAAGTATAATGTAAGCCCACAATTAGAACAGCTAGATTCATATTTTTTGTTGTACATAAAACAGAAATTTAAATATTTGCAGGAGAAAGATAAAATTGTGACTTTATTGCTAGATGAAGTTCACATAAAAGAATATTTTGAGTATAAAGGTGGTTGTGTAACGGGCATGTCGTGTGATTCTGAAGCTTCTGCTTCTAGTGCCCAAGTTTTTATGGTCAAAAGCATTGCATCTCAGTATAAAGATGTTGTTCATGTTCTGCCAGTGCATTCTATATCAGGGGAAATTTTGCATGAATTTATTAAGAAAATCATTATTGGATTGGAAGGTATTGGGTTTACAGTTATTGGTATTATTACTGACAATAATTCAGTTAATAGGAAAGCTGTTGGACTTTTTATTGATCCGCCAGAATTATCTTATTGTTATTCTCATCCAGTTAATAAACAAAGACCACTGTTCTATGTTGTAGACCCTGTTCATTTGTTCAAGTGTATGAGAAACAATTGGTTAAATCAAAAAAATGATGGGAAATGTTTCTTCTATCCTAATTTTGATTTGGTTCCTGAGGTAAAAGATATAGCTAACTTCAAAACAGCTCGATTTTCAACTATAAGAGATTTGTACAACTTAGAATCGGATAGCTTAGTTAAATATGGTTTTAAATTAAGTCTTAAAGCACTTGCTCCATCAAACATGGAAAGGCAAAACGTTCAGTTGGTTTTGAGTATTTTTAATGAACATGTTGCAGAAGCTCTTGTTGAATTAGGAGAAAGGAAAAATTTAATCTATTCTAAGGATACGTCTGAGTTTTTAAAAATCATTATTACATGGCGGCAAATTGTTAATGTTAAAACACCGAATAAAGGTAAACGCTTAAACAATAGGTATCAGGAGCCATTCACTTTTGATAAAAAGGACATTAAGATATTATTTTTAGAGAAATTTTTAAAATGGCTTGATAATTGGGAAGACATGAAATTTAATACTGGGACATTTACAAAAGAAACAAGGACTGCTTTAGTTTTAACTACCAAAGCTTTAATAGAAATTTCATCTTATTGTAAAGATAATTTTAAAATGAGTTATATTCTCCCTGGCAAGCTTCAAACAGATGACTTAGAAAGTAGGTTTGGCTGTTATCGCAGATTAGCAGGTTGCCAATACAACATTTCAACACAGCAACTCTTTGAATGTGAAAAAAAATTAAGAATTCAGTCTTTGTTGAAATTGTCTGTTCCCAGCAAATCTTTCGGCACCTTTAAAATTACAAATTTTGAAACAGATGATATCTTTCCGGATTATGATCCAAGCTCTTCAATTGCTTTCATCGACCTTAAAGTAGAACCATCAGACATTTTGAATTTGCAAGAAAGCCTTCCTGTTTTGATGTATCTTGCAGGATATGGTATTTTTTCTGTTTTAAAAAAAATCTAAGTGTACTGCTTGCAAATATTTACATCAGTTAGATAAAGAGATAGAATTATCTCCAGAACATGAATATTTAAAAAATTTGGATAGGGGTAAACTTTCTTTCCCGCAAGAACATATTTTAAATGCAGTGCTCTATAATTTTACAGTATTTAAAAAAATATGCGACGAATATGAATCTGAATTCCTAAAACTTCGCGATCAAAGAAAAATTGTTTCTTGCCTTACATATTCTATTCTAGAAGAATATGAATTCTGCGATAGTGGAGCATGTGATGAAGGTCATCAGTTTAATTCCATTATCTGGAAAGTTGTTTGGTGCTCCACAAATATATTTTTAAATAATTATGTTAAGAAAAAAAATGATAATTTAGCTAAAGCTTTAGTTCAGAAAAAAAAAACCTAGCTGTAAAGAAAGCAGAAAAAAGAAAGGAAAAAAATTAAAAATTACTAACTTGAAAAAGAGGAGGGATGATAAAAATATTTAATATTAAATTTTCAAGCATAACAAGTAATATCAGTTTAAATTGTTAATTGACTTTTATCACAATTGTTTCTTTTAATATTGTTATTAACTTTTATTTATAAATTTGTATTTTAACTTTATTTAATATTATAATTATTTTCATTTGTCTGTGTGAAATTTATAATAAAGTTAAGAAACAAAATGTATTTTGTTATTGTCTCTGAAAATAAAATGTTATGAATCAAATAGTGTGTGATTTTTTATTTGTGTTATCCTTTACTGTTACTTCAGATTAAGTATAAGTGCATTGAAATGTGAAATCAGATATAATAAAAGCTAGTTTATTAAATTGTATGAATTACTAATATATTAAATGAAAACAATTCTTAATGTGAAAAAACAAGGTGTGAAAGTAATTCTTTTTTATCAACAGAATTAGTTGGTGTAAAATTTAAATCCGATATTAAATACATTAATGTTTTATTTGAAAGTTCATAAGTAATTTGAGAAGTAAACAATTATATGTTAGTTTATAAAATACATGTATTACCTGTCACTACAATAAAAAAAATCATCAAAAGCTTTAAAAAGTCTTAATGATTAATTTAATTTCAAGCTTTAAAAAATATTTTCCAGGAAAAAATAAAACGACTCTTAACAGCTTTTAATAAAATAAAAAAAACTATTAAAACAAGAAAACTAACAATACCTCAATGTATATATCTAATAAATTTACATCTTCGAAAGTTTGAATGTTATTAAATGGTCAATACGCTATAGAGGACTTTTAAGATTTTCTATCATGCCGTTTCTTTTATTCACACGGGAAAAAATAAATCTTGAATTTTATGCAAGATTCATGTCTTAATATTAGGAATAGTAAGTTATTTTTAAGTGAATTTAAAATATACCTACACATCAAGGAAGAAAGCAGGATTCTGCTGACGGCAGGCAATCATCCTAATCGTGTGACGTCACAAACTAGTTGTGAGGCCTTGTATTACGGAGGTCGTGGCAAAAGCGTGGAGGGTTTTAGAATCTGTTGACAAACAATAGTTAAGAAATAATTGTATACTTTTCAAAACGCTAATCACATAAACAAGATAAACGAATAAAATATACTTTTTTTTTTAACTTAAACAAATTTTAACAGATTCAACATCAACTTAGGAGTAAGTAATTGTATTAATCATACAAAATAGTAAATATATTAAAGTTACTAAAAATATAGTCTGGAATTCATACAAAAAAACTTCTATATCCTTCGATTTTGAAAGAAACATCCAATTCCTTCGATTTACGAACTAAAATATTTTTTTCTACCGTTAAGCATTCCAGAGTTTATAAACATTCATGAAAGAAAATTAAAAAGACACAAATGAAATAGAACGAGGAAAACATTGAAATTTCATAAATTTGAAGTATAACTATCGGGTTTAGTAATTAATTCTTCCTAATTATGCCACCTGAAACCCCCAAAATAAGCAGACAATTTAGATCAATAATTGTGCATTTGAAGCCCGTTCTTCAGATAACTGAAAACCTTGGTTACCCAATCTGCAGAATAAAAAATTTTTGGACATGCTACGGCATTTAAAGATATTTCAATGGTAACAAAGTTAAGAAAGTCTTTCATTCCAATCTATTATATTGCGTGAATTTCGATTTTAATAATACAATATATTAAATCTACCTTTGTAAATTTTTGCGAATAAAAATTGAAAAAAGGCCAGAAAAATGGATTAAAATCACTAAAACATGTCGCCTTACATGGCATTGGCTCACAATATTTCCTAAATATTAACTTTCGGAGTGAATGTAGCAATTTTATTGAATCTATCGTGTTATCCTTGGCGAATTATTTGGCTATTACGCCCTGGCTTGCAGTTAGTAGTATCCAAAAATCGAATTTGCATTTTAGACACGTTTTACTAAAACGATTGAAACCGAAATTTGACACAAAACTACATAAGTAATGAAAAAGTCCCATAATTTAATGTATTTATGTATTTACCAAATTTAAGGTATTTAAGTCATTGCTTTTTTGAATTTTCGAGTTTAAGTATTTCTGAATGCACAGAACTACACATAGTCAACCCGTGGTGAAATTAGGCTTAAAATCTGTCACGTGTTTATACTATAGATATCATATCTGTGTACCGAATTGTATCTATCTAGCTCTCTTTGTTTTTAAATTATCGTATTAACTTATATTCGAACAGACGGACAGATGCACTTCTTCTGAACAGATTTTACTCAAAATTTGATAGAAATCTGCAAATTTCTTGTTGAGACTTTAAACCAAATTTCAACTGTCCAGCTCAAATCATTTTTGAATTACTTTTGTCACAGCTAGACACACATGCTATGTTAAGTATACTAGAAAGTAATGAAGGCTTATAAATGTATCTTATTCGTAAGCATTATATCCATTGGAAAAAATATTTTATACTTAGATCATAGATATTTAAATTAAGAAATAGATATCTAAATAAGATTAAACTTATCATCGTAGATATTCTAAATTTATAATTGTATTAAACAAATATTTAGAAGTTTTTTACAAGAATATTGTAATAGGTAGAGTTAACAGATTAAACTTTTATACAGCCGTGTTTCGAAACTTTTATAATACCCAATTTCCTTTTTTATGGAAACAGATATATATGTTTATATGTTTTATGAGATTTCAGTCAAGGTGAATTTTAATCCGAAAAGTGAATTCCTAAAATTTTTATTAAATACATGCAGATTTATATCAATTTAGTTCATATTTTTTTTTATTAGTGACGAACGTATTTGAAATTGTCTTAATGTTCATACCTCGGTTTGTCAACATTCTTTGAATTTCTAGTTCCTTTTCTTGCCATTAGACTCTTTTTTTTTTAAATCTATTTTTAAAGGTGTAAGCATTTTTCGAAAGGCAAGATTAATGTCGTCCTCTGTAATAACACAAACTTTATTCAATCCAAAAACACTTAATCAAATTTTCTTTCTATTTTCAGAGCATAAAAATCTTTAAAAGTAAGCATTTCTAAACCCGCGTTTCAAATTAATTGCATTACTTTATTTCTTTCTGAATCAAGAAAAGCGATTATTAAAATTAAGCCAAACAACTCACACTGGAAATGATAAAATTCAGCTTGGCAAGTAAAAGAACAAGTAGCACATTTAAATGAAATGAGAAAACACCATTAATTAGAATAATAGAAAGCCACACCTATCTTCCTCGAAAGCAAGTGCTTGAGTCAACAGCTGCTCGGGATGAATTCTGTGTCACCAAATATTTGGATAATGGAAACCATAACTTTTAATTCTCATTTCACGTCTTTCGCACAGATAGATCTCGCCTCAAAACAAACATTTTCGCTTCATTCGAAACATAAGAAAAAGTCCACACCATTAATCTTAGAATTATGTACATATTTTGAGTACTGTCTTTCACATTACCTCTTCTTCTCTGCTGAATCTACTTCTCTCCACAAACTTATTGAAAGACGTTTAATTTCATTGACATGATGAATTATGAATGTAGTATAAAAGTGTTGCTTTCTTATGATTTATGTCCTATATTGCTCTCTCTATTTAGAGAAAGACAAGATTTTATTGAATAGTATGTATCTTACGAAAACATGCAACTAAATTATAAGATAACATAATGCAATAAATGCAAACAATTTACTTTGTTTAACCATAAATTAAAATTATTTTTTTTAAATTTTGATGGTAAGAGTCTGCTTTAGCAATGTTTATGAAAAAACAAAATATATCTGAAAATTATAATATTTACAGCAGCGTTTATAGCCTTGAAGTCTTTATGAAAACGTTTTTTTAATGATGGCATATTGCATGAATATTGAAAATCAAATGATTTACATATATATAAGAGAGATAAAAAGAAATTTTACCGATAAATATTAGTTGATCTAATTTAACTAAATATAAATATGTGTAAAAAAACAAAAAAACTATTTCCTAATCTTTTTTATTTAAAAATTTTGCTTCTATATGTATAAATTTAAGTTAGTTTCTTTTTTTTAATAGTATGTTAATATTTGCCTTCTACAAAAATTATCTATAGTAAATATTTTTATTACGCTGTTTTAAGTCTTTGCTTTTTTTAGTTCCCTAACTAGCAACATCACCTAACGAAAACATATATGTTCATATCCTTACTACATTTTTAGAATTTTTATTTCCAAAGTTTGAACAATAAAAAAAACACAAAGGTTAAAATATTTAATTAAAAAATTAAGTGGCCTGAATTTAATTGTAATAATGAAAACTACTATTGAAATTATAGAAATTTATAAAAATGTCAAAATTTTAAAATAAATTTAACACTAAGTAAATTGATGTCATTAAAAGACAATGTTGTTTTTTTTTATTTTAAAATGATTTAAATATAATTCTTTAGCAATACTAGTTTTTAAAGCAAAACATCAAAATATCGGTAATATTTTTAATTACAAAATTGCTCTCAGAAGTATGCGTTAACACTCTTCAAAGTACATGTGCTTAAATTTGGGTACTTTTCCGTTAGCCGGGCGCAAATGTCAATTGTGACCCAAAAGCGAATTTGGCGAAAACATTTGGCGGAATTCTACATTATTTGGCGATTTTTCGCTTGCTCCCGGCTACGGAAAAGTACCTAAATTTGTTAGTTGTAGATCAAACGGTTTTGTAGAACATCAATAAAAGCTATTGTACACACATTCTATTTTATAATTAGAAGATTGGAAAGAAGTAAAATTGAATAAAAGGAAAATAATGGCAAATGTCTGGAACGCTAGAACAATAAACGTCACTATCACATATGAATAAACGCATCCAGATAAGATATCTCGATAAAAAACCTCTATTCTGACATCAATATCTCTGTGCCAAAGATGAACAGCAAGAAACCCTTTTCTATATCACTAGTTACTATTAATAACCGGTTGTTTTCATTGATGAATTAACCATGACTTGGCAACTGCAAGTTTATCCTGATAATTCCAAGAGGAATTAAGAAAAAGAATGAAAGCATGCAATGAAATTTCATCTAGTCATGGCTTCAAATAAGATTTAACTGACACGAAAAGCAAGAAATGCCGAGACAAATTAAAAAGAATATGAAACACTTTTCAATTAATTAGGTGTCGTTTTCTTCACTCAATGAACTGAAATAAAGATAGTTCAGATAAAGAAATATTATGCTTAATTTGAAATGACATCAAAACATCTGTGATAAAAGAAACATTTATAATCACTCGAACAGAATGTGGTAATACTAAGCTTTGTGAAATTAAAAAAAAACTGAAAGCTTTAAGCAATAATTTAGTAAATTTGAAATACTAAATGCTCTTATTTTTATATATTGTAAGATGTTTTAGTCAAGTTACGAATTAGGTTTGTTTGTCAGTGAAAATTCCCAATAAACAAGTACAACAAGTTGACAAACAAGGAATAGCAGAAATTAGGTAATATCTTTATATCTTTTAAATAATAGAAGTTTTGAAACCTCAAATTGGTAACATTCGATATGTTTTCGCTCCAAATATTCGATAAGATTATCAATCTCTCAAGAACGATTGGAATAAAACGCTATCCCTTAAGGTGTACGTACGCACTAGAAGATTTTTTTTTAAATTTTAACTTTAAAAATCCAGTTTTTTCTCAGCAGGTCATTAATGCATGTTTAAACTCATTTCAGTGAGAAAAAAACATATTACACTCATTATTAATTAATTAAATGATATTTAATGAGCTAATTAGCCCATTTTTTGAAACATGATATATTAAATTCTAATTAGTACAGACACACAATTCTAGTTGGAAATGATGCCTAATATTAGTCTTCATGTTGTCTTATATACATATAGTCTTATATACTTATAGTTATAACCATATATAGTTTTTTAAACAATTTTTTCATCAACGATGAATAGAAAAAGCGAGATTTTTTCTGTCATTTTAAATTTTAAATAGTCATTAAAAATGTATTTCTATAAATACAACTTTGATTGAGGCACAAAACATCCGCTATTTCATACAGATTATTTTTATATATAAATAACTGTATTTGGTTCATTTCTTGTTGAGTTATGATTGTTTGAATGAAGCAACATAGTGGAAAAATATCATTCTTCATAAAATGTGTTTTAAAAACACCGTAACTAGAGCTTTTAATGATAGCACCTCAGGAAAAATAATTATAACTCGAGAAATATTTCGAATATTGACAACATCTTGGTATCGTTTGAAAGCTAAAGGATCAGAAAACATTATTAAGTAATAAAAAAATATTCGATATTTTGAACGATTTTGGAAGTTTCAAGTGTGTACATAAACCTTAAAGGAAAAAACCTTTGCGTTTACTTAAAACTTCAGACACAACTAGATTCGTGCTTGTCTAATGAGCGTTATTTTCGAATTAAAATAAAACCAACAAGAGCACTTTAAAAATTATACAAGATAGTATTAATTTCCCTTTTTTTTGTTTAAATCTTTTTTTAAAAATTATATAGGAATTCTTAGTTTCCTTGTTTTAAAATTTTATTTTTGAAACTGGGTACATAAGTTCCAATTAAACTTGAATCTCTATAGTCATAGTTGTTAACTGTGACTGCTGAATTAATAACATCTATAAAATAGTGCAGTTAAAGGACAATAGAGTTGGAATACTCAGAAAACTCCTTGGAAACATGGTCTTATACCGACTCGATTAAACTTTAAAAATAGATAGATGCTGATGTTGTCCCCCTTTTCAGAAATTAACAATCGGATCTGTATTGTGAATATAGGTGAGCAAATAATTTTTTATATTTTTACTCTATTTATCTAACTTTTCTTTAGGGGAAAAAAGAAGAAGGAGGCTGGAATAAGGGTTACAGAAATATGAAAGTTGATTAGAATATATTTCAAACTACCCTAAATTAAATACTGAAGCAACTGAATAAAAAGGAACCATTCAGATTTTTCCAATGCTCAGAACTTGAACATTCATGGATAAATCCATCTTGAATATGTTAAGAATATGGTAGGACTTTTAAAGCAAATTTTTCGAATCGGTCAGTTTGGCGAATCGAATCTCGGAGATTAGAGGGATTCTTCAATGATTCATAATTGTTTCTGACCTCAAAATCCAAATTTGGCACCAAAAAAAACTATCGTGACACTTAAACTACTATAACTATTTTCTGTGAATTGGCATGATATGAGAACAAGACTTATCCTGGTAAAAAGAGCTGTTAAAAGTTATTAGTGAGTTGAAATAGTAAGGCATGAATAAATATATTGAGTAAGGCATTTTAAAAGTAGACAGTAGAAAAGCGCCTATTTTGTTAATTCATTACAAAATATTAGAGAACATCTCATTTCCACTCAGTTAAATATACATGGGGTATAAGTTTTAATTTTTATTCTTATAATGTTCTATAGCATGTTGTTTATTATATATTAGTCGCCTTTGATATATTAGTTACTAATATTATATATTAGTTACTAATATTAGTCGCGACTAATATTATATATTAGTCGCCTTTGTTTATTATATATTAGTCGCCTTTGTTTATTATATATTAGTCGCCAGCCTGTTCGCCAATGTTAATGTTCATTAAAATTTTAATAATTTAATATTTTGTGCAATTCCTATTTTAATAGCTTCTTCATCAAAATATTTTAAAACTTCAAATTTTGATAGTCATAATTCAATCATAATATTATAAAAGCCTTCAATCATAACGTAATATGCATATCTCTAATTTTCTATTAGCTCCCGTAGAATTTATACTTTAAATTAAAGTGGAAAGGATTATTCTGTAATTAATATAATAATATTTTTTACTCAAACAAGGCATTTTTTTTATAATATGATTACTGAAAACAGAGTCGCTGAGCGTTTAAATCTTATGGGTACTAAAGAATGTCTTTCTTAATTTATGTAATATCTCAAGAATTTTGTCAACAAAATTTTCTCAGATTCATACTGAGCAGATCGATTATTTAACAATGTTTAATTTTATATGCATCAAACTCTAAGAAAATAAACAGAATCGTTTAAAATAATCAATCTAAAACAGGTTTAAAAAACTACTTAAAAAACGATGTACTTAAAATATAAGCATATTCAAAATATGTAACTAACATAAATACAATTTAATTACAAAAGCATACAACTAACCTAAAAATAATTTAAATCAAGTCCGCATCCGTTGATAATAGTTGTCAGCAATCGGAACACAATGCGCATGCCTGAATTTTCAACGCCAGTTGGTAACGCAAATGCGTGAATTTTTATACGCCAATTGGGGTAACGCTACGCAGATTAGAAATTTTTTATTTCCTTTATTCTGTGTTATTTTAATTCAAAAGTACTTCAGAATGAATCTGAAAGGTCGAATAATTAACAATGTTTAATTTTAAATGCATCAAATATTAAGAAAATAAACAGAATCGTTTGAAATAATCGGCCGAAAAATTTTAAGCCTAGCCTCATTAGGGTGGGGAAAAAAACTGAAGCCTTACTCATTTGGCGGTGGGGAAAATAAAAAGATTTTTTAGCGGCAAAATTAGTTTTTAATTAATAATTAAAATTCTAATTAAAAATTCAAAAAATGGGACCCTAGATGCACATTCTCGACCTCCAAGGTATACATGTACGAAATTTGGTAACTGTAGGTCAAACGGTTTGGCCTGTAGAGCGCCAACAAACACAAACACACATTGAGCTTTATATAAGTATAGATAGTGTTTTTATTGTAACAGAGTGTTGTTCTTGAACAATTAAATTAATATTTTTTAGCCAAAATGAATTTTTTCATACAGAAAACAATTTATTTTAAACTAATTATTGTCTTAAATATTTTTTTTAAATTTCAATTAAATTTTAATTTTTATATGTAACAGCTTATACTTACAGGAAGTTTCTGGAGACAGGATGCTCATTTTAGCATTTTAAATAAATATGGTGTTTAGCTGTCAAATCAAAGTTTATTAAAAGTTCGAGCCTCATATTTTGTCTCTTTAGCCAAAGAATAATCAAGAAACTAATTTTACGTAGAACATTCATAATTAGTCTCGTGTAGCCTTAACTACTATCAAATTTATTGATTTAGTACACATACATTGTACTTCTTTTCTTCTTCAAAACACAAAACAGCTTATACTAATCTTTTGTTCTATATGAATCACTTCAAAAAGAAGAGAAAATAGATTATCAAACGTTAACCGAACATCCAACATTGGAAGTGATAAAATTCTCCGGACGAAGGGAAGAACAAATACGTTTAGAGAGTGTGATGAAACACCATTAATTTGAATAACAGACGACACACCAATCTCCTTCGAAAGTTACAGCTTGAGTCAACAGCCATTCGCGAGGAATTCTGTATCAGCAAATGTTTGGATAATAGAAACCATAACTTTTAATTCCTTTTCCCCATCTTAGGTAAGCGGATTTCGGTCCAAAACAAACATTCCGACTTGCTACAGAACTGGGAGAAAAGGTGACGCCATCAATCTTACGGTTTCGGATATTTTTTTTTTTTTTAATCTTCACTTTGTGTGTTTGGCAATACTTCTACTTCATCGAATTCTCATGCGTTCGCCGCTTTGACAAGGGGTGCTAGTTTTGCATCGAATGAATTTGTTGGCCAGGTAGTTTCACTTATCATTTTCTCTTCTTTATTTTTCTTATTTGCTGAGTACGGGATAGGAATAGGAGATGGTAAACGCGTATTATTCATGTTACTTTACAAGTTTATTGAATATAAAGTTCAGTATACATAATTCTTCAGTACTTTCTAATAGAGACCATATTTGTTGCAATCTTAAAGCTTGGTTTGATATATATAGCCTAGGAAAACAAGTTTAAAAAAATAAAGTAAATAATTTATTCCTTAATTCTGTTAATCAAATGCAAATAAATTTCTCTGAGTATAAAGGTATAATTCTTGCCTTGAAAATATAAAGTTTGCACTTCTATGTTCTGAAATTTTAATTAAAATATATTTTAAATGTGCCCCATTAAAGTGTGTGATTATGGGAATTTTTGTATAATTTTCGCAGCCTTCCATTTTTTTTTTTTCAAAATTTTTAATGCACTTAAAAATTACTATTATGATTATAAAAGTAAATTAAAATTAATAAAACATATAATAAATATTTAATTATTAGTAATATTTTATAAGTAAAAAAATTATTATAAAAACATTTAAGATTGAAACGATTTGAGGATAATAACTAAAGAGGAGACTAAAGGGCAATACTTATCACAAAACCTTTGTTTTGTTTGATTCTTAACATTCCAAAAGCTTTTATAAACATTATTTTTAAATTTTAGAAGAATATTGTGTTCTCAATAACAGTTATTAAATACTGTCTTTGCTGAAGTTCTTGCGTTTATTAGAACTATTCTGAAAATGTTGCATAACTACTATAATTGAAATCTATTATTTCAAAGAATTTTATCAGTTATTTCATGAAGCAACTAATAAATTATGGACAGTTGTTTCATAAAATGCTTATAGTTGCATGAAATAATTGAATTATAATTATTACTGCTTAACTGTAACATAAGAATGGAATGATGGAAAACGTTGGACACGTTCGTTATCCAATCACCAAGAAGTACCCATATCACGAAAATATTGCACCGATATACCTAGTGTTTTGCAAGCGCATAGTGATAATTAAAATGGATGTCACGCCCTTCTTTTATCTAGACGGAATTGTTTATTTCCCTAGATAATTGTATTTAATTCCTCGATAAATTAAATAAATATATATATTCATTTACTTTTCTAGAGACGCCATCATAAAAGTAAACATTTCAACACTTATTATGTATAATTGATCATGATAATTTGAGAGTTAAACTGGCACAAGAAAAATCTAATTTCTTAAAACTATATAAGATACATCAAATATTAAACTCATAAAATATTAAAAGCAAACGTTTACTTGATAAAGTATTCAATATCATTAGAATAAAAAACAGAACAGACAAAAAGGACGAATCACATAAAAAATAAAAGTATTTAATTCATTTTATCGCAAAGAATAAATTTATTTGTAATTTGATTACTTGGAAAATGGCAATTCCCTGGGTTTTTATACTTACTGCACATGAAAGATCCACTATCCACCGAATCAGCTTACTTGAGTTATTCTTTAAATTAAATCCCATTTCAATTATCTAAAGTGATTAAAAACTATAAAAAATAAATATCAATTTACTTTTTAATTACATTTCGGAAATTTTACTTCTTTTTTGGATTGATTGATAAAATAAATTATTATCGAATTTTAATCAAATAATGGAAATTTTTGCGGCAGATATCAAGTTTTATTTATCGTTTTGTATATATTCAATAAATACTGTCTGTTTTTGTTTTCTTTTTTAAATTGGAAAATGCATTGTTTAAAGAAGGCAATTAAAGCGCGATTCTTAGCATTAAAAAAGATTTCCTAAAAGGAAATTTGAGTTTAAATTCAATAATAAATTAGTTTTCTTTTAGTCATTGTTTTGAGAACAAAACTAACAAATATAAATTACATATCTTTTTTTTTTTAAATTCAAACATAAACTAAAATTTAATCGAATCCTATTTAATCTCTATTTTCTCGTATTTGAAATGAATACTTGGATTTTTTGTATATCCCCCCCCAAAAAAAAATGTTATCGCACAAAAATTTCGACCGTGATTTTCATGAATTTCATTGTTTCAGATTTCCTGAAACGGAAAAATGCATTTACTTTACACATTTGTGATATCTGTCAGACTTTGAACGAGTGCAAACAAGCCAAATTGATCAAATTTGTAAAATGTTATATCCTAAAAACAGACAAATAATCAGACATCTTGGGAATGGATGCTGTTCAAAATTTAATAGGTTTATACAACTTTAGTGTAAAGAACAGGGCACAAATTTCACCAGTATAGTTTAATATGTTTTTGAGTGACCATGTTCATATAGTGAGCGATGGAAAGACATAATTCTAAAAACATATTTTACGAAATCAGGGTATCTGAAACATGGACATCGTCAAATTCTGGAGCTTGACTTTTTTTAAAGATTATAATTTTTTTTAGATCAAAATAAAAAATGTAAAGAAAAGCATTTTATAATACAGAAAACGGATCAATAAAAATAGCATATACAAATCTACATAACCAAAATAACTATACAGTTAATTCTCTTGTAAAATATGAAACAAACTCTGCCTTTTGAATTCAGATATCTCACAGAGTTATATAAATCGAAATATATAGTCCTAAAAGTCTTTCATTGCAGAATTAATCTAAATTCTTTTCCCCCAAACAAACAAAAAAATAAAGTAACGAGACCAATAAATAATAAAAGAAATTGCAAACTATTCAATCGCTCCAAAAACAGTCAAAAAAAAACTATTCAGGAACTTTCAATGGCTAATACCTTCCAGTGAGAGTTACTGCAACACATCCATCAAAGGAAGCTCTATTTTCCACAGTTAATATTCCGTGAAAGGTAAGAGTGGATGGCGCCATTTGTCATCCACCTGGCGCCAAGAAGCATGAAATTTGCTACGCCTTGGCGCGTTCCATTGTCACGTAGATGAAGTAACCTAATGAATGGGATGTCTTTTGGATTAAAGAATTATGTCCGAGTCGAGTTCAGTTTCAAAGGTATAGTTTATTGCTGGTAGAATACATTGTAATAGTTATAATGATGTGTATAGTTGCGATTTGAATAGGTAGCATATTAACTAATGGAAGGCATCAATGATTGCTCACTTTCAATTATATTAAATTAGTGCATGAATTAGAAGTCTTAATTTCGTTAAAAGGAACAAAGAATATGAAGAAATATTCATGCATGACTAAGTAAGTGGAAAACAGTTATTTTAATTGAAAACAATTTGCAAGCAAATTTTATGAATTGGTATTTGCTAATAACACAAAATAGAGCTTCGAAATCTGTTTGATAAAACTTATTTAAAAATAGCTATTCTTTCTTAAATTTCTTGCTATATATTTTTTTTCATGAATCTTTAATTAAGTACGCTAACTCTCAGTATATAGAATTCAGAATGCCGTTTCATATAACGATGTTGTAATATTGCTTTCCTACACATTCGGTTTCATCATAACTGTTACGATTGGCGATAGGCGATGATCGAACTCGTAACCTTATGGTTCGTTGCCGAGTAACATGACCACAAGATAAAAGTAATTACTCGTGTCCGGTAGCTGTTATCTGGCTTATAAAGCGTCACCACATTACTCCCCCTCTAGTGAGTTGGAGGTGAGACGAATGATATTTTGTCCTGTTTTTTTTTCTGTTATTAGTGGTGATATTGGCTGTTGCGCCTTATCCATTTTTTATTGACTGATTATTTATCAGCTTCATTTTTATTTATTGGCTGATTTTTTTTAATCAGCTTTTTGATTTTATTTATTTCTGGTAGAAGCTCCACAACAGTTGTATGAAGGTTGCGTATTTTTCGTCATCGGGTCACCAATATTGCCATTGGCGACAGGTGATGATCGAACTCGTAACCTTATGGTTCGTTGCCGAATAACATGACCACAAGACAAAAGTAATTACTCGTGTCCCGTAGCTTTATCTGGCTTATAAAGCGTCACCTCATAACTATGAGCGTTTCAAAGATATCTCAAACTCAATAATCCCCCAATCTAGATGAAAAATACGAATACTACTGAATCGATTAATTAATTAAGAGCAAAGATTCAAAAACCTTCTATAATATTCGAAGTCTTTTCGAGGGAGCTCAATGTGTTTCTGAGTTATCTCGTTCACAGTCAAATGCAATTTCAAAAACTGTTCTATATTCGCGGAGGTCTGAAACGTGGATATTCGTTAAAATATTGTCTGAATTTTTCTGACGATCATAACACGTCACATACTTCGCACATGACAAAGAAAAAGAAAAGATAATATAATATAAATATAAAATAACAATATAAAAGAAATATTTAATCTAGACAGCTACTAAAAAAAATTTAAAGCAGTGCCATCTATGAGAATATACTTAAAACAACAGCATTTCCAAAACCTTACATTTCTTCTCAGAGCTTCGCATATACGCACAAAATTTTGATAATGAAATTAAGTTATCTTTCGTTCCTCTTTCCATAATTTAACATTAATATCATTAATTCGTCGTATTATGGTCCTTTTCAAAGAATTTCAGCCAAAACTGTTTCTCAGCGTTTCGCCTCAATATTCATTTGAGAAAAATAGAAACTAAACACTCAGTCTGACATTATATTATTCAAACATGGATTCTTGTATTAATATCCTGAAAGTGAATCAAATTATTCATAAATGTAGCAACTATTTTCTCTAATTTAATAATAAAATAATTGTTTTATTACTCCATGTAAAGTTAATTATTAACTTCAAGATAATCTAATGAAGATATGCAGAAGAATACAGGACAAAAACAATTCTTTCATGTAGTCAATAGTTCCAATTATACTGTTTTAGAATAACTGGAATCTCAAATTTCAAATAATTGGAATCTTGAATAACCAAAATCTAATACTAACGTTCCAGCAGAGCATCTAAAATAGCTATTTATATTCAGGATGAGAAAAAAGAGATTTCGGATTTATTTATCCATGAATAGTTGTTATTTCTGCTCACCTAGATTAAATAGTAAAACACGCAATTGGATTTGTGTATTTTATAGTCCTGTTTACTACAGAAAATGTAATTTGGAAGCTACATAGTAGATAATAAATATATATATTATTATATTTAACATTTTTTTTCATATTTATTCCGTTGAAACTTCGAATTTTAGTTTCTGGGCCCTTTCCTATTTTGTTCGGGTCTACTTCTGTAAAAAAAAAAAAAAAAATGTTACCTAACCCGAATTTAAAATAAAAATATCCTTTCAAGTTTGGAAAGAAATTTTTAAAAGAAGACTACTAATTTATGATTTGCAGATAAATATTTATTTGTTTTCGCCAACAATATCATATCTTGAGTGAATTCTTATTAAAGTAAGAATAAGTGAAACTGTTTTATTCATTGAATTTGCATTCCTTTTCATGTAAAAAACCATGCATCCGTGTAAGAGAAATGTGTAAAGGAAATTCTATATGCGAATTCTTTGTTTGAAGTACAGAAATTTTAATCGATATATAAAACCGTTTCTCCAAATATTGACGAAAATATATAAGAAACAAAAAGATAAATAATTAAATGAAAGCTCTAATAATATAAAACATAGAAACATTATATAATTTCTTGTCTTTTAATGATTCATATGAGAAATAATTTTTCTCGTAAGCTAAAAGCGTTTCTCGCAGATGTTTTCATAATAATAGCACTCTAACCAAGTTTTTAAAAAATCGTTAAAATCAAAGAAATTACGCTTCGCTTAAAAAAATAAATTATTTCGAATTTTTATTGCATTTGCTCACACTTGTGCTAATTTAACAAAGCTTTATTGAATGTAAAGAATGAATGTAAAGCTTTAGTGAATGGGAGAATGTACATACCGATGATATAAACGGATACACGTAATTCATTCGTCATAGGAATAAAGATTATATATTTTACAAAGCTTTCATTATTCAATGTCAATATACATGTACATTTTTTCCATTTGTTTATTTTTTCCGATTACATTTCATTTACGAAAAGCACCACTGTAAAAACTAAAGCTAACAACAATTAATATGCAAAACGGAACAAAATAATTTGAGAAATAATCTGATACACTTTCTGAACAACTTTTTTATAAGATATAGTATTCAATAAACATTATTATAATTAAATATCAAAAGCAAAACGTTACTGAATAAGGAAATGAAGAATATCAGGAAAAAATTACGACTGAAAACGACAAAAAAGACGGATCACTTGAAAAATGAAAGCGAAGCTCGGAATTCAATTACTTTGAGAAACAAACTATCCTACCTATTTTTTTTTTATATTTACTACATGGGTTTTACTAGGAAAGAAACAAAAAATTTCTTTTCTACTGAATCAATATATTATTGAAGTTTGAATTAAATGCCTTTTCAATTATTTAAAAAGATTAAAAATTATAATAAAATATCGATTAATTTTTTCATTGTGTTCCAGTAAGTTCAGCTAGTTTTGGATATAGAGAGAAAATTAATTAGGGATTCTGAATGAATTTATAGGAATTGTTACACCTATGTATTACACTTTAGGAGTTAAAAAAGTGTACCAAAATACACTGTTGTAGCTCTTTACGTTTTATAGTTACCGAATTCACTTTTACTCAAATAATCATAGACTTCTTAAAAATACATTTCGTGAATGGAAACTACATAGTTTTTGTAATTTTCCAGATACAAATTTCATCCGTCTGACTGAAAGAGTTTAGTTATCATTCTTACAGACAATATAAACTCAAAAATATGATTTTCGGTCTAAAATGCAGAAATTTGTCAAAATATCAAGTTTAAAACTTTTGACGATAATCATACTTTATCTCTATATGCATTGTGTAAGCGAAAGCTAAAATTACACAAGTTTTAACATTAGAGCAAAATAATTATCAAAATAAAAATATTCAAAAATCTATACCATACTGAAAATTAAAGATTTTTTTTATATACATGTCTCGTTTGAAACATGAAATTGCCTCTACTTTCAGAGAGCTAATATTTCACAAATTCATAGAAATTAAAACCATTTCTCTAAAATTTTCTTATTTTAGAATCAATCTAAATATTTTTTTTTTCCAAAACGGAAAAAAATTAAATATCAATAGCAATGTATAATATAGAAAATAGGGGAATCTACGTACGCCCCAGAGAATAAAAAAAAACTCTTCTAAAACGTCAAATACTATTAAATGATTTCCTTTAATGTCATCCAATAAGAGTTATTACAAGACATCCATCAAAAGAGACTTTGCCATTTCACAGTTAATATTCCGTGAAAGGTACGAGTGGATGGCGTCGTTTGTCATCCACCTGGCGCCAAGAAGCGTGAAATTTATTGCGCCTTGGCGCGTTTCATTGTCATGTAAAATAAGTGACACATTCGATAAAGTGTCATTCGGATTCAAGAATTATGTACCAGTGAAGGCTAGCTTCCGACGTACAATTCAATTCTGGTGGAACACACCAAAATTATTAAGATGTTTTATTGAGCTACTACTGAAATAGATAAATCGTAATAGTGAATGTATCCAATTTACGAATACGAATATATACGAATTGAGGATTGGTCCCGGAAAGAGTACATTTTATGTTGATATTAGTTATACTTTTGACATAACATAATTGGATTAAACTGCTACTCTATACTCAATTCATTTTTGTTTATAAATATTACATACTTTGGATAGCATTCCAAAAGAAAAAGAAATATCCCATTAGGGTTGGGACCTTTTATTATATAAAGATCCCACTGTCCATGTACAGTTCAAACACAGTTTCAATTCAATACGAATTTGAAATTCTGCTTTCCTGCGCAGTAAGTCTTTTGGTAAGGCAAACAGTTTCTCAGACAGCTGTCATGGCTGCTGTATGGATGAAGGATGAAAGACTAACGGCCTTCGAGACGAATTTGGCGACAAACTCGAAAATTTGAAACTTACACAACTACTTTATATTGAATATAATTACTAACTAGATGTACCCAGTCACGTGTTGATGTTGCTAAGTCTGGATAAAGGAAAAGAAAGAAAAGAAAAAAATGCATGCTTCTAATGCATTTAATTTCACAATGTTTGTGTGTTTACAATATAATCTGTGCAGATATAATAATAATTGCTGGTTTGTCCCCAGTAAAATGAACTACTAATAATTGTAAATGTTAGAAGCAATCCATGTCTACATCTAAATCTTTTAACTCTAAAAATTGGCCCAGAACTTTACTGATGGTGATTGCAAATACCATTCGACTTGAAAATTGTATTGTGACGGAATATTTGTTGGAATCACACTAATGAGAAGAATTAGGGCATCTTCAATCTTGAAAGGTCCTGTAAAGATTGTTGCTTCTATGACGTTGCTTATTGATTTTTTTTAATTACAAATCGCGGACTATTTCAAATGGTTGTTGATATTTTGCAATGTGTCATTTGGGACGCCGATATTCAATTGCAATACTTGCAAATGCATCCCTGACAGATAAGGTGAATTCAAAAAATTCTGTTTGATAATCATTAGCTTCATCTGCTTCCACAATTATGTCATGACTTGTATGTACCAGTGCCGATTTGAATGTTAAACGAAATAATAATACTAAATTCATAAATGTCTTTATTCTTGGAAAGCAAAATAGCTCATTGACTCAGACAAACGTGATTCTTGTAATTAGTTTGACTATTAGGAAATACTTTTTCAACTTGAAAAGTATTTCCCGAAGCCTTGAAAATGTATCACTTATAGTTTCAATAAATTCCATTTCAACGGCATTTTCAAAGAAGAATGAGTAGTTCTACCGATTAACAATCTTCCAGCTTTTGGTGCAATGCCAGAGATATTCGAGACGTTATAACTATGCTTATGTCATTCTTAAATGGAATTGCTGACTAAATCAATATGTTCACATATATATTGGTAAATTTTAGCATTCTCTTCTGGGGCATATAAGAATAAGATGTCTTCAGTCACATATTAAGAATTTCCATTATTTGATCATAAATGTATTTTTGATCATGTTTAGCTTCAAAATATTTAATTGCGCATGAGGCAAATGACCACCAGTGCTGTAATTTTGTACACGACTCATTTTTACATCGAACGAAACAGTAGCAATCGAATTGATAATAGGATTCCCATTTGATTGAGAGCTTTGTCCGCGAATTCTAAGCATTAATCTTCAATCATTATCAATGCTACGTTGTAGATTTCTGCTTTGAAATCCATCTTAACACTTGAATTTTCCTTGCTTATTATATGTGAAATATGTTTAGTCATGTATTAAGTTTATTTCTCCCAAGACATTGCAAGAGGTGAGGGAGAGCAGGCGGTCAAAATGATTGCAAACAATGCAAATATTTTATTTCAATGTGACGTGTTGAGCATATTATTAATGCAAACATCCCAATGTCTGTAATTTTCCAATAAATTCATTGTTGGACATGTAGCAAAAATAACCGTTTGTAACGCCATTGACAATTCTCCGATACTGGAACGATGTTGGACCGAGCATATTTGTCAACAGCATGCGAAGAAAGAAGCCTTCATCTTGATTAGGGTACACGGTGTACAGTCAGCCTATCGTTGTTTGTATAAATAAGCTGAACTATCCTTCGTCTCCCATTCTTTGTTTGAGTCGTAGTAAAAGTGAATAAGGAATAAATCACCGTTTCATATTTGCATGGTAACTAATTTACCGTCATCTTCTGCTGATCTTCTGTATGAATAATATTCATGATTTCCTGTAACTGTATTGGATAACAATGCTCGAAAGATACTTAGATCATTTCTTCTTTATAAGACGAGGGAAAATTGATTTCCATGTGTAGCAAAGTACATGCATCATATTTCTTTGTTTCATCGTCATGCAAATTCTTATCGAAGACGGCATCGAGTATTTCAGAGCATATTATCTCGTAGATACTTGAATGTGCAAATGTTATTAACTGTAAATTAGGATCTTTTTCAATTAAGCGACAAGAATCCATACACGTTGAATAAATTTCTCAATTCCTTTGACGCTGGGTTAAAACTGATTTTCATTCTAGACTTCAAAGTCGAAATATTTGTATTTCGAATTTTGTGTTTGATTTAAATCAGCAGTGATATAGTTCTACAATTGGATACAAACAAACAAATAGCCTCAATATAAATATTGATCTTTCTATTATTTTTGTGACATCATTTACTACTTAAAGTTATATATTTAATTCATAGAAGAAACTTCTAATATAATTCAAATGAAAGGCACTGTTTTCAAGTGTACCATCTTTGAATGTTATGATTTGATCATTTTTTTTTGCTCAATTTAATTTCCTTTAATTATTATTTATTTCTCGCATTTATATAATGCTGAGTTTTAATCAATGATGTGTACTGCTTGCAATTTCGTCGTGTTTGTTATGACCTTGCCATTTTACTTGTTTTCTTCAATCACCTTCAGTGAAACGTTCTTCGGTTATATAAAATGTCTTATCTTCACATAGCCAAGAACATCTGCAATGCTTTTGGCCACACAATATTCATCTTATTAATACAAAGTAGATTTCTTTCTATCATAGTAATACATGGAAATAGATGTGCCTTTATTGCTCATTGAAAATTCGCGTTCCAAAAGTCGGTATTTGGGTTGCAATCCACTAAGGAAACCAAACGACTATGATTATCACAGATTTTTTAAAATATCTAATTTATAAATATTACATACTTCACATAAGCGTTATAGGGAAAGGCTCGATCGCATTATAAATGACTTTTATTTTATCGTGTGCATACCATTATAGCTTCAAAAGCTTACATTATTTACAACAGAGTTTACTCAAATCCAAGTCCGTCTAATGCATGTGAAATTGTTTCCACTCCTATGTCACTAACGCAAACGAGATGAGCTTTCAGGCATCATTGTGTTTCAAAGTTTTCAGGCATCGTCGTGTTCCAAAGCTTCCAGTCATCGTTGTTTTTAAAAGCTGACAGGTATCGATGTTTTTCAAAATTAGCAGGCATCGTTATTTTGCAAAACCGTCAAGCATAGTCTTTTAAAAGCTGACAGGTATTGTTGATTTTCTAAGCTGCCAGGCATCGTTAATTGCAAAGGAGTCAAGCATAGTTGTTTTTCACCGATGTATAGCTCGTTGTTTTTCAAAGCTGGCAGGCATAGTAGTTTTTCTAGGTTGGCAGGCGTCGTTGTTTTTCACAGCTGTCAACATCCTTGTTTTTTCAAAGCTTCAAGCCATCGTGGTTTTTCAACGCTGACAGGCATCGTTGTTTTCGAAAGTTTTCAGTTTGCTTCTTGGTTTTCAATATTATATTCTATGAAGGAGTTTCATTAACAAAATGACCTTTCTATTAGAACTGGTCCATGCCCTTATATTCGAATGATCCATTTCAAACATTTTATATGTTGAAGAAGATCTGTTGGATGGGCTATTTTAAGAATTATTGATTTTGAATATGATTCAAATAATTAGTTTATGAAGAAGTAGAACTATATCCTTCCGAACATGTGTAGTAATCTGAGGAGGAAGTTGAGGCTATTTCAAAAGGTATTGGTGCTTCTTCTACGTCAGATGGTGTTTCGTTTACTATTACAAGTTCAGACCATATTTCAATCGGTGGTTGTGGCAATGGAAAGTAATACAGATCTTCTCCAACATATATGTTGGAGCGAAAATCCTCCGCAATTGAGCAGCAACACACAACTCGACGTAACATTCGTCGAAATCTTTTCCAGAGCGTTTTTCGGACCATTTTAAAAGAACTCAGTAAAATTTAGGATAAATTTGCATTTGACTGCAGTATAAGTAGTACTATTTATTACAACCCAAAAATTCACATATGCCAGAGGATTTCATGCAAGGGGAGATAAATCTTTTAACTTATGAGCAAGTAACTTTATATTGGGAATGAAAGTTTGAATACGATTACTGGAGTACATTTAGAGAGGCAAATGTTGTAGGTTGAGTGAAATTTTCATGCAAGTTTGACAACAAGCGTTTTAGTTTCTAGAAGACTGAAATTATGGAGGATAGAAATTTTCATTTTTCCTTATTCATCTTATTATTTAGGATAGAAAAGTAATTCTTTTAAGACCAAATAGTGCATATAATAAAATAAACATTTTATTTGAAAACTATCAGTAAGTTGAAATTGTTTATGTTGAAAACTATTTTTCTTCTGCAAATTCCGTTTATATTTTAACTTATGAATGTTAATCTTCTAGTTTCTAGAAGATTGAAATTATGGAGGATAGAAATTTTCATTTTTCCTTATTCACTTTATTATTTAGGATGCAAAAGTAATTCTTTTAAGGCCAAATAGTGCATATAATAAAATAAACATTTTATTAGAAAGCTGTCAGTAAGTTGAAATTGTTAATGTTAATAACTATTTTTCTTCTGCAAATTTCGTTTATATTTTAACTTATGAATGTAACATTTTCATAAAGTTATCCACAATTTTTTTCTCTGTACAAGTTATCTCCATATTACCATGCCTTATGAAATTAGAAGCGGCGATGAAGGTGGTTGGAGATTGTAATGCAAGGATAAAGAAACTACCTTCATTTTTTGGATAGAGAAAATTTTTTCTCCTATTTAAAACAAGAATTTACTATTCGTATGCTGAATAGAAAATCTCGATAAAGATTTTTTCTTTCTACAAAAATTTAAGCAAACTGATTAACTATAATTTTTTTTTTCATTTTCTCAGATTCATTTTAAAATAGAAACTTCTAATCAAGCTAAATAAAAGGATTTATATTGAATTTTCATCTTAAATAAGAGAAAATCTGGAGTTTAACAGGAGTATATTTAGTTTCCGAAAAATAAAAACAAAACATCGGAACTAAAACGCTTTAAATAAACCTTATTCGAAATACCTTAACCTTATACTAAATTTTTGCTCATTAGAAACTAATTACTTGTACATATATATCACAGTAAAAGATTTAAACATTTTACTGTCTTAAAAAATGCAAACCATGAGGCTCCATTCTTAGTAACTGGTGAATACAACTTCATATTTCAAAATATTTTTAATTTAATAAACAGGCTAATGTTATATTTTAGAATATTTTTTTTATTCATTAAAACCACTGTGAAAATGTTTTTTTTTATTTATTAAGATTCATCAGGGTCATATCTCTATAAGGACTTCACATTTGTATACAATTATATTTATGTAGTTACTTTTATTTATAAATATTGTAACTAAAAGAAAAGTAAATAGGAATCTAACCAATTAAATTTCAAAGTAACATTAATATTATACTAATTTTGTATTTTGTAGTATTGGAATTATTAAAAAAATCTATTAATTTAGCAATGCAAATAATATTTTGTTAAACGACTTATCTTGGGCCATCTTCAGGTGAGAAGCTGTAGACTTCTGTCTTAACCCTTTCTAGGGCCGTGGGAAGTATGCTTTCCACCAAATTTATCAATCTTTGTATGAAATTATGTAGGTTGGCATAAGTTCCGACAAATTTTTATAGTAAGAAAATTAGATGCTTCAGTTCTTTATCTCAGACAAAATGATGTTTTACTTAGTTATTAATGAATCAAATTAAATTTATCTAATAAGCTAAATGAATTCCTTTTCTTATTCTAATTTCAAGCCTAAAAATATTTTAACATAATATGACTAGAAAAAAAATGGCCCTTTAAAGGGTTAACAGAAGTTCTACATTGTGCATATAATTACAGTTACCATTTCATGATCAAATTTTCATTGAATATGTCTCGCTTGCATCCTGTTTTATTATGTACAATATAAAAAAAATTCTGCATTCCATAGAGCAGCTACATCCACACTCATTTAAGTAAAAAAATAAAACATTTATACGAAAGTAGAAACTACAACTTTCGTCCGTCTACTTTCCTCTACCCGTTACTAAATCCTAGTAAAGTAAATGAAAGAAATGTGACATATATCGCAACACATCCCCGCTCTTTCCTTCTATCAAAAAAGAAAATAACTAATCTATCTCCGAATGAAAAGAAATTTTCGTTTTCATTCTATCTTTTACGAATTTTCCATTACGATAACGTCTGATAAATACGCTGAGTTCATATCATTGTAAAATTCTTTACCATAACATTATTCGAATATAAATAGCGAAGAAAAATAATTCTAGTGTTCTTATTTGATACTCGGGGGTTGGTTTTCAATGAAGCGTTTGTGCAGTTGAGATAATACTATTTTACTTATTTGTAAACAATCAATTTTCTGGGCCACCTAGATTACTCATATTGTTAATAGTATTAATTTTAATTTAATATAATTGTAGACCAATTTCGATTTTTTACGCGGATATCTAAGAAATTTATTTAAAAACATGTGAATGTTTTAAAATTCTTAAAGTTTTACTGGATGAAATTCCATGCGTGTCTTCTTCATTTGTAGTATTTTTATCTCGTTTTCCACGTTTTTCATTAAGATGAATTTTTCTTTCATGCATAAATATTACGATTTAAGAGCCACAATGACTGTCAAACATATATAACTAAACTGAATTAAATTTTTAAAATATCGCTTCAAGTTTGAAAATAGATTCCTAAAAAGAGAAGCTAATTTATGATTCGCAGGTAAGTACATTTTTGTCTTTGTACAAAATATCCGATCTCGCGTGAATTCCTATTGCAGTAAAAATATGTCAAACTGTTTTATTTATTGATTTTGTCTTCCATTTGTACGTAAGAAAATTAGTATCGTTGTAAGCAAGCAATACGTTAAATCTCAAAATACAATACACAAAATTGTCTTCACGACAATCAAGTAAAAAACATTTTAATGCAAAGTTCTTTATTTGAAGTACAGAAATTGTAACCGATATATAAAAACATTTCTCTAAATATTGACGAAAATAGAAAAGAAAAAGATAAATTATTAAATATAAATCCTAATAAATTAAAACAAGGAAAAATTGCATATTATCTCGTGTTACAATGATTCTTATGAAAATTCATTCTTCTCGCCAGCAAATAACGTTTCTCGCAGATATTTGCAGAATAACAGCACACTAGCAAAGCCTAAAAAGTTTTTTAAATCAGATAAATTAAGCTTAACAATTAATTAACAAATCGAAATTCAAAATATTTTTTGACGCATTTACTCACACTTTAGGTAATATAATAAAGTTTCAAAATATTGTTATCAATCCATTTAACAGCTTGAACACACATAATGACGATATAAACAGATGCATGAAAAAACGGATGCAGCTGTCATATGTAGAAAGATTATTTACTTTACAAATATTTATTTATTCAATGCCAATATACATGTACATTTATTTCCATTTTTTTTTCTATTACATTTCATTTCAAATGGCGCCACTGTAAAAACCCAGAATTCTGTGGCTTCGGTGACAAATTCGAAGATTTGTAATTGACACAGCTACTATATACTGAATATATTTAATAACTAGTTGTACCGAGATAAACGATGCTCAATCTGGTTAAATGAAAAAGAAAAACAGAGAAAGCAAACATTTCGAATGTGTTTAATTTCACAATACATAGATATATAATATTTTTGAGGTATATACATTTCTTGTTGTTCCATTGTCTGTGCAGATATAATGATTGTCGTTTCGCCATCTCTAGAACACGCAACATATAATTGTTCATGTGATAATCAATCCATGTCTAGATCTAAACCGCAGAATTCTAAAGAGTAGCCCAGAACGTTGTTGATGACTATTGAAATTTAGAATTGCAATCTCACATTAAATTGAGAGAATATATTTCTTGGAATCGGACGAATGCGAAGAATAAGGAAATCTTCACTTTCGAAACGAATGTAGATTGTTGCTCATTGATTTTTATATTGCAAACCACGATCCTTGCAAAGCCTTCGGTTAGTTCATATTTCGCAATGTGACAATTGGCGCAACGAATGCTCCAATAAATGAGCACACCAATAAATTCACAGCTGGACATGCAACGAACGTCGATGACAATTTTCAATTACTGTAACGAGGTTGGACCTTGCACGTTTTTCAACAGCAGAAAAGAAGAAAAAACCATTCATCTTGACTGGAATGCATGGTTTGCAGTCTACCTATCATAGTATCTATGAATATGCTAGATTGACTTTCAAAAGGTTTTCCTCATTTACGCAGTAGTAAAGGCAAATATGGAACAACCGGTTTCTGCTTCGATATAACCGCTTCGCATTTCTATGGTTGCTAATTTACAAACATCTTCTACTACTAATCTCCTTCAGTATAAAAGATATACTGTAAATTGTTTGGATACTAATGCTCGACAAATTTTTAGAGCAATTCTCCTCTATCAGGCATGGTGAAATTGGATTCAGTGTACCCGCAAAGTGCATGTATCATATTTTTGGTCTCAACTTCTTTCAAATTCTTATTGTCGTCGGTATTTGGTATTTCAGCACATATTACCACATAGATAATGGAATTTGTGAAGGTAATTACTTGTGAATTAGGCCATTATTCAATTAATATCGAAAGAATGTTGTGTAAATCCTTCAACGCCTTTGGCGTTACTTGGAAACAGATTTTCATTCTGATTTTCAAGTCGAAATCTTTGTATTTCAAGTTTTGAATTTGATTTAAACCCCAAACCAGAAGTGTTGGAATTAAACATTTTATTACATACAAGCAAACAGCTTCAATATTATCCAATGACAGGCATTTCTTTCAAGTTCACCATCTTTATATATTACGATCTTAACATTTTGCTTGTTGGCTTCACTCTCCTCCAGCTCTTATTTATTGTACTCATTTAAAGAATTTTGAATTTTAATCAATGATGTGTACTGCTTGCAATTTCATCATCGTGTTTATTATAGCCATGCCATTTTGATTGTTTTATTCAATAGCCTCCTGTAAACCAATCCTCTGTTATATTAGGATTCTGTTATTTTCACTTAATCAAGGGCACCTTCAATGCTTTTAACCACAACCACAACCACACACTGTTCTTCAAATTCATGCAAAACAGATTTCTTTCGATCATTGTAATAATGTGGAAACAGATTTGCTTTCATTGGATGTTGAAAGTAACAGTTTCATAAGATGGAATGGAATTTCTGTTACAATTAACTGTGGAAGGCAAATGGCTATGATTATCATTGATTTTTTTTACAATTTCTAATTTATAAATATCTCCATTGCATTAGAAATGTCATTTATTGTAGCATATGCATTCCAGCACCGCTTCATAATTTTACATCGGTTACGATCGATTTGTCTTCATAACCCAAAACTGCCTTATGCTCAATGTAAAGTTGTTTCTATTCCCATGTTACTAAGGCAATCGAGATAAGCTATAAGCTTCTTTGTTTTTTAAAGCTTTTAAGCTTCTTTGTTTTTTAAAGCTTTTAAGCTTCTTTGTTTTTTAAAGCTTTTAAGCTTCTTTCATTTGAAAGCTGTCCAGGCATAGTTGTTTATCAAAGCTGTCCGGCATCCTTGTATTTCAAAGATTTCATTCATCGTTGTTTTTCATTCACCGTTGTTTTCCAAAGCTGTCAGCATCGTTGTTTTTCAAAGTTGACAGGCATCGTTGTTTTTCAAAGTTGACAGGCATCGTTGTTTTTCAAAGTTGACAGGCATCGTTGTTTTTCAAAGTTGACAGGCATCGTTGTTTTCCAAAGCTGTCAGGCATCGTTTTTTAAAGTTGACAGGCATCGTTGTTTTCCAAAGCTGTCAGCATCGTTGTTTTTTAAAGTTGACAGGCATCGTTGTTTTTTAAAGTTGACAGGCATCGTTGTTTTTTAAAGTTGACAGGCATCGTTGTTTTTTAAAGTTGACAGGCATCGTTGTTTTTTAAAGTTGACAGGCATCGTTGTTTTCCAAAGCTGTCAGGCATCGTTGTTTTTCAAAGCTGTCAGGCATCATTACTTTTCAATGCCTTCAAGCACCATTGATTTTCTAAGCTGGCAAGCACCATTGATTTTCTAAGCTGGCAAGCACCATTGATTTTCTAAGCTGGCAAGCATCGGTGTTTTTCGAAGCTGCCAGGCATCGTTGTTTTTCGAAGCTGTCAGGCATTCGTTGTTTTTCGAAGCTGCCAGGCATTCGTTGTTTTTCGAAGCTGCCAGGCATCGTTGTTTTTCAAAGTTTTCAGGCATCGTTGTTTTTCAAAGTTTTCAGGCTCCTTTGGTTGTCAATATTATTTGGACGAAGAAGTTTCATTAACAAAATTTTCATTCCATTAGAACAAATTCATGTTCTTATATTCAAATGATCCATTTCAAACTTTTTATATGTTGGAGAAGATCTGTATTATGGGCTATTTCAAGAATTATTGATTTCAAATATGACTGTTATTATTTGTTTATGAAGAAGTAGAACTATTTCCTTCTGAACATGTGTAGTAATCTGAGGAGGAAGTTGAGGCTATTTCAAATGATGCAGGTGCTATTTCTACGTCAGATGATGTTTCATTTACTATTACAAGTTCAGACCATATTTCAATGGGTGGTTGTGGCAATGGAAAGTAGTACAGATCTTCTCCAACATATATATTGGAGCAATAATCCTCTGCAATTGAGCAGCAACACACTACTCGACGTAACATTCGTCGGAATCGTTTCCAAAACGGTTTTCGGGCCATTTTAAAAGAGCTCAATAAAATTGAAAGCGCAATATTCCAAGTCAAAATAATTATATGAAATAACAGATTTTTCTTTTCTTTCAAATAATGATTGTTGCGGGAAACAATGAACAACACAGATAAGTTCTTCCATTCATATTGTAACAAAATATACTATGCAAAACAATAGGAATAATGATTTTTGTATATAATTATTGCACAAATTTCAACAATGTTTGTTGTAAATCTTGTTTCTAAGAACTGAAATGAAAAAAAATTAATTTTTTGAAAGATATAATTTGATTCCTTAACTTAGGAAAACACCAGTATCTAAAAATGCATCATTACAAATAGCAACTTTATTACTTCATTCCTCGTATTGTTATCTTCTTGTATAATAAAAAAAAACATTGTTTGCATTTACAGATCCTCCGTGGATTTGCGTATGTCTCAGGGTTTGTTTATTTATTCTAAATAGTGGCAAAAGCAATGGTAAAAGATGTTCATCTAACGATAGGGTGAACTCAGATTATCCGCGAACTTAAGAGGTGAAAAAATGACCATTTTCTCGCTTTAAAAATAATAGCAATAAAATGCTTTACAGCAATTTTTATTTACTATAATAGGCACAAACATTCAATTATGATGAATAAATGAAAGATTTCTGTTCTTAAAATTTCGTAATTCACTTTTTACAAAATAACAATAATTTTTAATGCTAAGCATATATTTGTTAGTTAATTTAAATTGATAGAGGGTTCTGTCACTTTGAGTAAAAAATAGCTTTATATATATGGAATTTAGTCTAAAATATTAATATGTCTCAAAAGATTATTTTTCATCGGGCTATGAATGGCCTTATCCAGCACTGCTTGTGCAAACATGAAGTTTTATCTATTAACCGTCTATGACATTGGTTTCAGTTGTACCAGAGCTCTACTACACCCCAAAAAAGTTTTGTCGTCCATTTAATAAGATTGCAAAGGCGTAACTTTCTACGAACTCCTTCCTCAAGGTGACACAATAAATTCTACGAAATACTATCATCAACTGGATCAATTGAAAGCTGCCATGGCAAAGGAAATGGCCAGAATTAATAAACCGATGAGGCATTGTTTTTCATCATAACAACGCGAGACCACATATTGTCTTAGTCGTAAGAGAAAAGCTCTTACAGTTAGATTAGTATCTTTTACCGCATCCTGTATACTCTCCAGATCTCGCTCCATCTGATTATCACTTCTTTCTGTCCTTAAAAAATTGTCTTCGCGATAAACACTTTAAATCCATCAGCGAAATAAAAGCGCACCTCGAGCATTATTTCTTGTCCAAAACACAACAATTTTGGAAAGAAAGCATAGTGAGACTTCCTAAAAGATGGAAGAAGGTAATAGAGCAAAACGGTTCTTATATAACGAAACAAATAATATCTTAAACAGTAAATATTGTGTATTCATTTCATATTAGAAATAGAAAAGAATCTTACGGGATACCCTAATATATATCCAATGACCCAGTAGGGAATCGTAAAGTGTTAAAGGCTATTTTAAATTGTACTATTTTTTATGGTTAAAATGACAAAAAGAAATTAATCTAACTAGCTCAATACGGAACTCTTATTTAATTACCATATATAAATTGAGTAACTGCTCTTCTGAGTTACTTTCCGAGAAACTTGCCAACTTTCTATTTATCTTGGAGGAAAAGCATGAAAAATATCAAACAAGATAATAGACCTTCTTTGCCTATCTTCAATATGTGCTAGATAAAAATACGACAAAAAATTCAGTATACTGAATTTTTGTTGGATTGGACCAATTGGACCTTGGACCTTTAAAGAACTACATACAAATGGATTGAATTTCTATTTGAATTGTTCCACTTGAGAGAAATTTGAGTTCTCTAGTATGATGATTGTATGTTAGTAGAAATTTGTTAACAATCGGTTAATATAGATTTATCGAATATAATAATAGCACCAAACAGAAGAAGCATCATGAGCCACGATTCCTCTAAATAATTTCAGGAGCTGCCAGCAAATAATTAGAAATCATGATTTTTAAAAATTTGCACATTTCAGAAGTCCCAGAGTTGAAAAATCTATTTTTAAAATTATATGTGTCTCTCTGAGATCATAACTCAAATACGAGCTAGAAGAATGAAAACTAGTATATGGATTATAGTACATATTTGTCCAATCAAATATTGAACTAAATCCATTTAGGGGAGGTCTGTATGTCCGGCTAACTGTCTGAATAAAATTGAATAATTACAAAACGTCAGAAGCCATATGGATGAAATTTAGTACATTTATTTAGTATGTAAAGTATAGATCCATTTAAGAACTTTTTTAAATCCTGCGAGAAGTTATTACTGTTATTTGTCTGTACAAATAACTCGATATTACCAAAACGTAAAACTAAATGGCTAGATAGAAAAATTATGATCCACAAATTTAGCTTCTAAAATGTAAATTCTAATAAATTTTGAACTAAATATGCCAAAAAATTGGCCATTTGTATTTCTACACTCATGCATGTAAACGCGACGACTTATATCAATGAAATATGCAATCTTAAAACTGTACCTGTGATTCCGAGTCCAATTTTGATTTTAATCGGTCAGAGAAAAAAGGCATCCAAAATAAATATTCGCATGATAGATAGATTCAGTAAATATGCGAGATTCAGGCCGAAGGTCTGCACTTCGTAACTATTTTTCGCTAGTGCCATGCAAAGCCTTCACAGCTTACCCAAAGTCCAAAATTTTATGCGGGGGCTAGGGCGATAAAGGCATTTATTGCAGTGTACGTGACAAAGTTTCGGAGATATCACTTTCACTGGTTTCCTGTAAAATATCCAATATTTTTGCAATTAATTATATAAAATGTTAGTGATGAAAACGCAGAGTATTTCACAGAAAACTACGCGAAATATTTGTGTGAATAAATTAGACCAATTTACGTTTTTTTGAAAGAAATTTGTCATCAAAATTAATTAGGATCTTTCAATGAAAGAAAGCAATTTATATATATATATATATATATATATATATATAAACTTTAATGCTATATTTTACTTACACTTTTCTTTGATTCTCGTGAAATTTCAAGAAAGATCATTATGGTGAATATTTTCATAAAAACCAAATAGTATAAAAGAATTCATATTAATAAAAGGGATACTTTTCATATGTAACATTCTTTTCATAGATATTTCAATAGTAACTTGATAACAATTTCAATTTTTCCCGTAACAAATACTGATCGGAAATATGAAAAGTGTGTGTGTGTGTGTGTGTGTGTGTGTGTGTGTGTGTGTGTGTGTGTGTGTGTGTGTGTGTGTGTGTGTGTATGTGTGTGTGTGTATGTGTGTGTGTGTATGTGTGTGTGTGTATGTGTGTGTGTGTATGTGTGTGAGTGTGTGTGTGTGAGTGTGTGTGTGTGTGTGTGTGTGTGTGTGTGTGTGTGTGTGTGTGTGTGTGTGTGTGTGTGTGTGTGTGTGTGTGTGTGTGTGTGTGTGTGTGTGTGTGTGTGAACTTAAATTGGACCATTTTAATTTTAGTCTAAAGTATTTTCTTATTTCCTGCCCCAATTTCCCATCTTTTTATTTAATTATTTCTAACATATGGTCTAGAAAACTGTTGACTATTTTATTTTCTCATATTCGAAGCGAAGGGACTGCCTTTCACATGCTTTTCAAAGACACCCAAGATTATTTGCCTATATAGACACGTGACAAAGAAATAATGAGAATCTCATAGAAAAAAAGTAAAGAGACAAATTTTGCTCTTTATTGCTTTTGTGCAGCAATGTAGACTGACGCATCTGTTATCGCTTTCTTCTTCTGGAAATAATATGCTTCCCGTGTAAAATAAATTATGCATCCCGTGTAAAATAACTTCCGTGTCTAATTCCGAAAGTATCTTCCTTCCGATCGCACAGCTGCAAAATCATTTTACATACACATTATATATATTCAGATATCTTATCAAAGGTATCATCTATAAGTAGAAAAAAGGTGTCCTAAAAACAAAGACGGTATTTTGCGGTATTTCAATACTTAGCATCTCGTTTTCAAACCAAGAATCTAAAAGGAAGCATTTCTCATTTTTCTAGCTTCTATAAATAATTATCTTTTGCCAAGAGTTGAAAATCAAGATGTTAGTGGAATAGGCTTGTTTGTAATATTTTTATCTCATTCATCGCTTCAGCAAATTAAGGAAAGAGGTAGTAAGAAAAATGGAACATCTTTTCCCGAGTTAGATAAGATTCTTCCCTTTATGAAGTAAGATAAATGACTAGGGTTGTCGGGGTTTTTTTTCTCTTTCGAATATTTTTCAAGCTTTCTCTCCGTGATAAACCTTGACAGATGCGCTTGGAGAACGTTATTTTATTCAGTTTAAGATATCTTGAAATTCGAACCATAAAACAAAAATTAAAATCCAGTCGACCGAGAATGTGATGCTGTTTTGGTCAATCAAAAGCTCCGAGACAAGAATGAAAAATAGTAAAGGGGAAACTTTCTCCTGAAGTCACTCTCTCGGTCCCAAAGCAAAAGCGCAAAAAGAAAAAGTTTCTATTTTATCAGTCTCTCTTAATATCTGTCTACCGAGTGGAAGTATTATACTTATCAGATATTTGTCTCTCTCTGTCCCCTGAGGAGATTCTGAAAGTGCTTGTAAAGAAAAGAAACTTGTATTCAATCTTATGTCAGAAAATATTTCCTTTTCCTTCGGCGACAGGTTTTCAAGATTTTTGAGGTTTGCTATTGCAACAGCCATATTTGATGCCGATAAGTCCAGTATAATGAAAATCAGAGACATATGATATTGACAGTTTTTCTTTTCTTTTTTTTGATAAGGTTTCCTCCTCAATCAACTGTTTAAGGTATACTTAGGAACACGTTATTTTATTCTCTGAAGCTACATTCAAACGAAAATAATAAAAAATAAAAAAATCAATAAGGTGATAATAAGGCTATATTCTAATGAAATCAAGGTTTTAATGAATTCAAGTAGAATGATGTTCACATGCGTTGTTAGAATAATGAAAGAATTAAAGCGAAATATTATTTTAAAAAGCAAAAATTACTTATATTATTACTTATTATTATTTTTTTTTCTTACATATATTTGAAGTAAATTAAAATTAAATATTTTAGGTAAAATAAATGAATGTCAGTTTTCGATCATCTGGTTAGAGCCTATCTTAATGGATTAGATTTCAATAAATATCTATTAAATTAGTTTGAAAAATGAAGTAAACTGGTGTAAAATAAAATTACTAGAAACATTTTTCTTTTAAATTTTAAAAAATACCGAAATATTGACAAAACGCCATTTTAAGAAATGCCTTTATTGATAAATATTAAAAAAATATTTTGAAATATAATAATGGATTAAAAATAAATATTAGCTCTGAATTTCTTGCATAAATCAAAAAATAAAGCTAAAACTAAAATTTTCCAAGAAATTTTGATTTCAGAAACTGCCTAATATGGGATTCCCGGTTTAAAATTGCAAAGGAATTTAAGAAAACATAATTTCTTATTCAAAGAAAAACAATGGAATGAGTTCGTACTGCCTTATAATTAGAATGTTAACGTGTTATTAATATATTTAGATAAATACATATTTAAAATTCTTACAATTACAAAATTTCCATAAAATTTCCTTGAATCTTTCGATAGATAGGCTACAAAAAGGACGGGTAGGAGAGGTAGGTTTACGTAGCTTAAGAGAAAGGAGAAAGGGAAGCAAAATTGTTAAAACTGACTCAAACAACTGGAAGGAAAGATCAGGTATTTAAAGGAGATATCGACAAGTTAATCAGTTTGAACAACATAAAGGCATATATTCAGGGAAAGAAAGTACTCCAGTCAACACTGCTTATCAAGAACTCTATACTTTTTTAAAATTTAAATGATGCAAACATGGCTTTTAATTCTTCTTCCCAAGATCTTGCTCGAATGCAAACATTCGCCATGAGCCGAAGTGCAAAATCTTTACAATGGAAAAAAGCAAATTTTGCTTTCGAGATCGCATTACACATATATATGAACCGAAATATTGTTTAGAAAAAATAGTATTTACACGATATAAGATGTGTTCAAAATAAAAGTATAAATTATCTGCAAAAATAATAATGTAGGATCTTGAAATTTAAATATAAAAAGCTAATAAGACATTTATTAACTTTTTTTTATTTTTTTTTTAAATTTTACTTGATGTACTTGCCAAATTTATAAATTCTTGAAGCTCTAGATAAGTTTAGTCGGTATTCAGAAACAACACTTACTACAAAAATTAAGAAATGGCAATGAAATGATTTGCTATTTATATGCAATTTTGTCAAGGTGAAATATAATGTTAAGTGCAATATACGAATAATATAAATCATTCAAATTAAAATACAAGAATGATCAGAATTAAATAAAATTATTGATAAGTGAAGTTTATATTGCGGTACAAAAAATGGTAAAAGTGAATTTTAGTGTGCACCCAGCTGTGCCAACAATGCCAAGTCGCCAATAAAGCTGGCGGACAAAATAAACAAATACTTCCGCGGAACAGTTACGGTTACTGTTTTGAGAACTTCAGGCTTGCTAAGTTTATTGTGTTAAGAGAAATTTCCCAAATGGGCAGAGTACCATGATGTCAGACTTATTAAAAATAAAATTTTGCAGATTTTCAATTTTCTGTTTTTTGTCGTAAAGTATTTCACTTTCTTTTTTCTCCTTAAACTATACAGAGATAAATATAATTCTTATTCTTTAAATTTCAACAATGAAAAAAAACAGCGGATAAAATATTTATTCAAAAATTTAAAGGCTTGAATTTAATAGCAACAATGAAACCTATAGTTGAAAATTATGGAAATTTAAAAAAAAACAAAATGTCAGAATTTTTAAATAAAGTTCAACACCACGTAAATTATCATTAAAAATGCAATTTTATTTTTCATTTTAAAATATTTTAAATATAAATTTCGCCTATTCAATTTTTGAAAGAAAAATTTCAAAATATCACTCAAACTTTTAATTGATTAAAATTTAGTAAAACATTTTAAAAATGTTTCTGTAACAATCTTCAAAGTATCTATGTAAAGATTTGTTGATCGTATGGGAAATGATCTTTTAGAACGCCATTAAAAGCACTAGCACACTTTGCTTTATAATTAGTAGACTGAAAAGAAGTAAACTCGAATAAAAAGCATATAGTAAGGGGGGGGGAATAGAAAATAATGAAGAAAGTATGTCTGGAACACACAAATAATAAAAGTCACTGGCATATATGAATAAACACATGCAGATAAGTATGGTATGGTACGGTTTAGGTTTTCTGGCACAAGATTCAATTTAGGACAAGCTACGCCATCCACAAGGATATTTAAACAGTTCCATCATAAAAGTGTAAAAGGTGTAAATAAAACAAGGATACATTGTAAAACGTCGAAAGTTTAGAAGATTTATGATTTATAACGATTTGGCACAAGAATAAAAATAAATCTCAAATTTTAAATGCTATGAAAGAAACCAATGGCTTTTAAAAAGTTAAAAAATTTTGAGTGAGATTTCTCACAGATGCAGATAGGATGTTTCAGTAAAAACCTCTACTTTGACATCAATATGCCAATTCCAAAGGCGTACAGTACAAAATATTATATCGGTAGTTACTATTAAATAGCCATTTGTAGTTTTCATTCATGAATTAATCACGAGTTGGAAACTGCATATTTATCATATGTTTATGCAACTACAATGTTATGTAATTCCGAAAGGAATTCCGAAAACATAAGATTGATTTAGTCCATACGTATTATATTTCTTTTCCTATTCAAAACACAAGCAAACAGATTATCAAAAGTTAACCGAACATCCAACACTGGAGGTGATAAAATTCATCTGGGAGAAAGGGTGAACAAATACGTTTAAAGGGTGTGAGGAAACATAATTAATTTGAATAACAGAGCGACACAACAATCTTCTTCGAAAGTTACAGCTTGAGTCAACAGCCACTCGCGAAGAATTTTGTGTCAGTAAATGTTTGGATAATAGAAACCATAACTTTTAATTCCTTTTCCTCATTTTAGGTAAGCGGATTTCGGTCCAAAGCAAACATTCCATCTTGCTACAGAACAGAGAGAAAAGATGCCACCATCAATATTAGGGTTCCGGATATATATAACATATATATAACATGATTCTTAACATTAAAAAAACATTTCTTAAAAGGAAATTTAGTTTAAATTCAATAATATATTAGTTTTCTTTGAGTCATTGCTTTGAGAACAAAATTAATAAATATAAATTACATATATATTTTTTTTCCTTTTTGAATTCAAAAATAAACTAAAATTCAATCCAATCCTATTTAATCTCTATTTTCTAATGTTTGAAAAGAATACTTGGATTTTTCGTATATCCCCCCCCAAAAAAAAAATGTAATCGCACAAAAATTTCGATTGTGATTTTGATGAATTTCATTGTTTCAGATTTCCTGAAACGAAAAAATGCATTTACTTTACACATTTGTGATATCTGTCAGACTTTGAAAGAGTGCAAACAAGCAAAATTGATAGAATTTGTAAGATTTTATCATCTAAAAACAGACTAATAATCAGACATCTTGGGAATAGATGTTCAAAATTTAATAGATTTATACAACTTTAATGTAAATATCAGGGAACAAATTTCACCAGACTAGTTTAATATGTTTCTGAGGAACCATGTTCATATAATGAGCGATAGGAAAATATAATTCTAAAACATGTTTTACGAAATCAGGGTGTCTGAAACATGGACATCGTCAAATTCTGGAGCTTGACTTTTTTAAAGATTATAATTTTTTTTAGATCAAAATAAAAAATGTAAAGAAAAGCATTTTATAATACAGAAAACGGATCAATAAAAATAGCATATACAACTCTACATAACCAAAATAACTATACAGTTAATTCTCTTGTAAAATATGAAACAAACTATGCCTTTTGAATTCAGATATCTCACAGAGTTATAAAAATCAAAATATATAGTCCTAAATGTCTTTTATTGCAGAATTAATCTAAATTCTTTTTCCCAAAACAAACAAAAAAATAAAGTAACGAGACCAATAAATAATAAAAGAAATTGCAAACTATTCAGTCGCTCCAAAAACAGTAAAAAAAACTATTCAGGAACTTTCAATGGCTAATACCTTCCAGTGAGAGTTACTGCAACACATCCATCAAAGGAAGCTCTATTTTCCACAGTTAATATTCCGTGAAAGGTAAGAGTGGATGGCGCCATTTGTCATCCACCTGGCGCCAAGAAGCATGAAATTTGTTACGCCTTGGCGCGTTCCATTGTCATGTAGATGAAGTAACATAATGAATGGGATATCTTTTGGGTTAAAGAATTATGTCCGATTCGAGTTCAGTTTCAAAGGTAATTTATTACTGGTAGAATACATTGTAATAGTTATAATGATGTGCATAGTTGTGATTTGAATAGGTAGCATATTAACTAATGGAAGGCATCATTGATTGCTCACTTTCAATTATATTAAATTAGCGCATAAATTAGAAGTCTAAATTTCGTGAAAAGGAACAAAGAATATGAAGAAATATTCATGCATGACTAAGTAAGTGGAAAACAGTTATTTTAATTGAAAATAATTTGCAAGCAAATTTTATGAATTGGTATTTGCTAATAACACAAAATGGAGCTTCGAAATCTGTTTGATAAAACTTATTTAAAAATAGCTATTCTTTCTTAAATTTCTTGCTGTATATTTTTTTTTCATGAATCTTTAATTAAGTACGCTAACTCTCAGTATATAGAATTAAGAGTGCCGTTTCATATAACGATTTTGTAATATTGCTTTCCTACACATTCGGTTTCATCATAACTGTTACGATTGGCGATAGGCGATGATCGAACTCGTAACCTTATGGTTCGTTGCCGAGTCACAAGACAAAAGACCACAATGCATGACCACAAGACAAAAGTAATTACTCGTGTCCCGTAGCTTTATCTGGATTATAAAGCGTCACCTCATAACTATGAGCGTTTCAAAGATATCTCAAACTCAATAATCCTCCAATCTAGATGAAAAATACGAAAATTCCTTTAACTACTGAATCGATTCATTAATTAAGAGCAAAGATTCAAAAACCTTCTATAACATTCGATGTCTTTTCCAGGGAGCTCAATGTGTTTCTGAGTTATCGCGTTCACAATCAAATGCAATTTCAAAAACTAATCTTCTATATTCGAGGAGGTCTCAAACGTGGATATTCTTTAAAATATTGTCTGAATTTTTCTGACGATCATGACACGTCACATACTTCGCATATGACAAAGAAAAAGAAAAGATAATATAATATAAATATAAAATAACAACATAAAAGAAATATTTAATCTAGACAGCTACTAGAAAAAATTCAAAGCAGTGCCATCTATGAGAATATACTTAAAGCAACACCATTTCCAAAACCTTACATTTCTTCTCAGAGTTTCGCATAAACACACAAAATTTTGATAATGAAATTAAGTAATCTTTCGTTCCTCTTTCCATAATTTTATATTAATATCATTAATTCGTCGTATTATGATCCTTATGATCCTTTTCAAAGTCTTTCAGCCAAAACTGTTTCTCAGCGTTTCGCCTCAATATTCATTTGAGAAAAATAGAAACTAAACACTCAGTCTGACATTATATTATTCAAACATGGATTCTTGTATTAATATTCTGAAAGTGAACCAAATTATTCATAAATGTAGCAACTATTTTCTCTAATTTAATAATAAAATAATTGTTTTATTACTCCATGTAAAGTTAATTATTAACTTCAAGATAATCGAATGAAGATATGCAGAAGAATATAGGACAAAAACAATTCTTTTATGTAGTCAATAGTTCCAATTATACTGTTTTATAATAACTGGAATCTGAAATTACAAATAATTGGAATCTTGAATAACGAAAATCTATTACTAACGTTCCAGCAGAGCATCTAAAATAGCTATTTATATTCTGGATGAGAAAAAAGAGATTTCGGATTTATTTATCCATGAATAGTTGTTATTTCTGCTCACCTACATCAAATAGTAAAAGACGCAATTGGATTTGTGTATTTTATAGTCCTGTTTACTACCGAAAGTGTAATTTGGAAGCTACATAGTAGATAATAAATATATATATTACTATATTTAACTTTTTTTTTCATATTTATTCCTTTGAAACTTCGAATTTTAGTTTCTGGGCCCTTTCCTATTTTGTTCGGCTCTACTTCGGTAGAAAAAAAAAAAAATGTTACCTAACCCGAATTTAAAATAAAAATATCCTTTCAAGTTTGGAAAGAGATTTCTAAAAGAATACGACTAATTTATGATTTGCAGATAAATATTTATTTGTTTTCGCCAACAATATCATATCTTGAGTGAATTCTTATCACAGTAAGAATAAGTGAAACTATTTTATTCATTGAATTGGCATTCCTTTTCATGCAAAAAATCGTGCATCTTTGTGTGTGAAATGTGTAAAGGCAATTCCATATGCGAATTCTTTATTTGAAGTACATAAAATTTAATCGATATATAAAATATTGACGAAATATTGTCCTCCAAATATTGACGAAATATATAAGAAACAAAATGATAAATAATTAAATGAAAGCTCTAATAATATAAAAAATAGAAACATTATATAATTTCTCGTCTAATAATGATTCATATGAAAAATAATTTTTCTCGTAAGCTAAAAGCGTTTCTCGCAGATGTTTTCATAATAATAGCACTCTAACCAAGTTTTTAAAAAATCGTTAAAATAAAAGTTACGCTTAACTTTAAAAGCATTAATTATCTCGAATTTTTATCGTATTTGCTCACACTTGTGCTAATTTAACAAAGCGTTATTGTTTTGAATGTACATACCGATGATATAAATGGATACACGTAATTCATTCGTCATAGGAATAAAGATTATATATTTTACAAAGCTTTCATTATTCAATGTCAATATACATGTACATTTTTTCCATTTGTTTATTTTTTCCGATTATATTTCAGTTCGAAAAGCACCACTGTAAAAACTAAAGCTAACAACAATTAATATGCATAACGGAACAAAATAATTTGAGAAATAATCTGATACACTTTCTGAACAACTTTTTTTATAAGATATAGTATTCAATAAACGTTATTATAATTAAATATCAAAAGCAAAACGTTACTGAATAAGGAAATGAAGAATATCAGGAAAAGATTACGACTGCAAATGACAGAAAAGACGAATCACTTGAGAAATGAAAGCGAAGCTCGGAATTCAATTACTTTGAGAAACTAACTATCCTGCCTATTTTTTTTATATATTTACTACATGGGTTTTACTAGGAAAGAAACAAAATATTTCTTTTCTACTGAATCAATATATTATTGAAGTTTGAATTAAATGCCTTTTCAATTATTTAAAACGATTAAAAATTATAATAAAATATTGATTGACTTTTTCATTGAGTTCCAGTAACTTCAGAATTTTTAGAGAGAGCAAATTAATTATTGATTCTGAATGAATTTATAGGAATTGTTACTCCTATGTATTACACTTTAGGATTTAAAGTGTACCAAATTACACTGTTGTGGCTCTTTACGTTTTATAGTTACCGAATTCTCTTTTACTCAAATAATCATAGACTTCTTAAGAATAAACTTCGTGAAAGGAAACCTACATAGTTTTTTGTAATTTTCCAGATACAAATTTCATCCGTCTGACTGAAAGTGTTTAGTTATCATTCTTACGGACAATATAAACTCAAAAATATAATTTTCGGTCTAAAATGCAGAAATTTGTCAAAATTTCAAGTTTGAAACTTTTGAAATTTCAAGTTTGAAATTTTTGACAATAATCATACTTTATCGCTATATGCATTGTGTAAGCGAAAGCTAAAATTACACAAGTTTTAACATTAGAGCAAAATAACTATCAAAATAAAAATGTTCAAAAATCAATACCATACAGAAAATTAAAGAATTTTTTGATATATATGTCTCGTTTGAAACATGAAATTTACTTTACTATCAAAGAGCAAATATTTCACAAATACATAGAAATTAAAACCATTTCTTTAAAATTTTCTTATTGTAGAATTAATCAAAATACTTTTTTTTCCAAAACGGAAAAAAAAAATATCAATAGCAATGTAAAATAAAGGAAAAAGCGGAACCTACGTATGTCCCAGAGAATAAAAAAAACTCTTCTAAAACGTCAAATACTATTAAATGATTTCCTTTAATATCATCCAATAAGAGTTATTACAAGACATCCATCAAAAAAGACTTTGCCATTTCACAGTTAATATTCCGTGAAAGGTACGAGTAGATGGCGTCGTTTGTCATCCACCTGGCACCAAGAAGCGTGAAATTTATTGCGCCTTGGCGCGTTTCATTGTCATGTAAAATAAGTGACACATTCGATAAAGTGTCATTCGGATTCAAGAGTTATGTACCAGTGAAGGCTAGTTCCTAAGGTACAATTCATTTCTGATGGAACACACCAAAATTATAAAGATATTTTATGGAGCTACTACTGAAATAGATAAATCGTAATAGTGGATGTATCCAATTTACGAATACGAATATATACGAATTGAGGATTGGTCCCGGAAAGAGTACATTTTATGTTGATATCAGTAATACTTTTGAAACTGAAATAACATAATGGGATTAAACTGCTACGCTATACTCAATTCATTTTTGTTTATAGATATAAAATACTTTAGATAGCATTACAAAAGAAAAAGAAGTATTCCATTAGGGTTGGGACCTTTTATTATATAAAGATTCCACTGTCCATGTACAGTTCAAACACAATTTCAATTCAGTTACGAATTTAAAATTCTGCTTTCCTGCTCAGTAAGTCTTTTGGTAAAGCAAACAGTTTCTCAGATAGCTGTCATGGCTGCTGAATGGATGCAGTATCAAAGACTAACAGCCTTCAAGACGAACTTGGCGACAAACTCGACAAAATTTGAAACTGACACTACTACTTTATACTGAAAATAATTACTAACTAGCTGTACCCAGCCACGCGTTGCTGTGGTTAAGTCCGGTTAAAGAAAAGGAAAACGCATGCTTCTAATGTATTTAGTTTCACAATGTTTGTGGATTTACAAAATAATCTGTGCAGATATAATAATTATTGGTTTGCCGACAGTAAAACGCACTAATAACTGTAAATGTTAGAAACAGTCCATGTCTATATCTGAACCTTATAACTCTAAAAATTGGCTCAGAATTTTACTGATGGTGATTGCAAATGCCATTCGAATTGAAAATTGTAATCTCATTAAATTGTGACGGCATATTTGTTGGAATCACACTAATGAGAAGAATTAGGGCATCTTCAATCCCGAAAGGTCCTGTAAAGATTGCTGCTTCTATGACGTAGCTTATTGATTTTTTTAATTACAAATCACGGACTATTGCAAACATTTGGTTGTTGATATTTTGCAATGTGATATTTGGCACGCCGATATTCAATTGCAATACTTGCAAATGCATCCCTGGCAGATAGCGTGAATTAAAAAAATTCTGTTTGATAATTATTCGCTTCATCTGCTTCCACAATTATGTCATGACTTGTATGTACCAGTGCCGATTTGAATGTTAAACGAAATAATAATACTTTCATAAATGTCTTTGTTCTTGAAGGCAAAATAGCTCGTTGACTCAGCCAAACGTGCTGTAATTAGTTTGACTATGTAAACTATGTAATTAGTTTGTAATTAGTAACCTTGTAATTAGTTTGACTATTAGGAAATATTTTGAATATTTGGAAATACTTTTTTAACTTGAAAAAGTATTTCCCAAAGCCTTGAAAATGTATCACTTATAGTTTCAATGAATTCCATTTCAACGGCGTTTTTAAAGAGGAATGAGTAGTTCTTCCGATTGACAATCTTCCAGTTTTTGTGCAATGTCAGAGATATTCAAAATGGTATAGCTAGGCCTATGTCATTTTGGGATGAAATTGCTGCCTGAATCAATCTATTTACCAATATTTTAGCACTCTCTCCTGTGGCAAATAAGAATAAGATTTCTCCAGACACTTATTGAGAATTTCCATTATTTGATCATAAATGCATTTTTTGCTCATGTTTAGCTTCAGAATATTTAATTGCGCATGAGACAAACGACAACCAGTGCTGTAATTTTGTACGCGACTCATTTTCACTTCGAACAAAGCAGTAGCTTTCGAATTGGTAATAGGATTCCCATTTGAATGAGAGCTTTGTCCTTGAATTCTAAGCATAAATCTTAGATCATTATCAATGCTTCGTTGTAAATTTCTGCTTTGAAATCAATCTTCACACTTGAATTATTCTATGTGAGATATGTTTAATCATGTGTTAAGTTTATTTCTCCCAAGACATTGTAAGAGGTGAGGGAAAGCAAGCGGTCAAAATGATTGCAAACAATGCAAGTATTTTATTTTAATGTGACGTGTTGAGCATATTATTAAAGCATACATCCCAGTGTCGGTCCTTTTCCGATAAATTCATTGATGGATATGCGGCAAAAAAGACCGTTTGTAACGCCGTTGATAATTATACGTTACTAGAACGATGTTGGACAGAGCACATTTGTCAACAGCATGCGAAGAAAGAAGCCTTCATCTTGATTGGGGTACATGGTGTACAGTCAGCTTATCGTTGTCTGAATAAATATGCTGGAATATCATTCATCTCCCATTCTTTGTCTGAGTCGTAGTAAAAGCGAATATGGAATAAATCTCCGATTTTCTACTTCGATAGAACCGTTTCACATTTGCATGGTAACTAATTTACCGTCATCTTCTGCTGATCTTCTGTTTGAATAATATCCATGATTTCCTGTAACTGTGTTGAGTAACAATGCTCGAAAGATGCTTAGATCTTTTCTCCTCTATAAGGCAAGGGAAAATTGATTTCAGTGTGTAGCAAAGTATATGTATCATATTTTGTTTCATTGTCATGCACATTCTTATCGAAAACGGCATCGAGTATTATCTCATAGATACTTGAATGTGTAAATGTTATTAACTGTAAATTAACATCTTTTTCAATTAAGCTACAAGAATTCACGGACGTTGAATAAATTTCTCATTTCCTTTGACGCTGGCTTAAAACTGATTTTCATTTTAGACTTCAAGACGAAATATTTGTATTTCGAATTTTGTGCTTGATTTAAAGACCCAAATCAGCAGTGATGGAGTTCTAGAATTGGGTACAAACAAACAAATAGCCTCAATATAAATATTGATCTTTCTCTTATTTTTGTGACATTATTTACTACTTAAAGTTATATATTTAATTCATAGAAGAAATTTCTAATATAATTCAAATGAAAAGTACTGCTTTCAAGTGTACCATATTTAAATGTTATGATCTGATTTTTTTTATTTTTTTTCTTTGCTTAATTCAATTTCCTTTCATTATTATTTATTTCTCGCATTTATATAATGCTGAGTTTTAATCAATGATGTGTACTACTTGCAATTTCGTCGTGTTTGTTATGACCTTGCGATTTTACTTGTTTTCTTCAATCCTCTTGAGTGAAACATTCTTATGTTATATCAAATGTCTGTTACCTTCACATAATCAACAGCATCTGCAATGCTTTTGACCACAACCACACAACGTTCGTCTTATTAATACAAATCAGATTTCTTTCTATCATCGTAATACATAGAAACAGATGTGACTTGATTGCGTATTGCAAATTCGCGTTTCAGAAGTCATTATTCGGGTTGCAATCCACTGAAAAAAAAAACGACAATGATTATCACTTATTTTTAAAAATATATAATTTATAAATATTATATACTTCACATACGCTTTATAGGAAAAGGCTCTATCGCATTATAAATGGCTTTTGTTTTATCATGTGCATCCCATTATAGCTTCATAAGTTTACATTATTTACAACAGAATTGACTTAAATACAAGTCCGTCTAATGAATGAGAAATTGTTTCCACTCCTATGTCACTAACGCAAACGAGATAAGCTTTCAAACATCGTTGTGTTTCGAAGCTTCCAGGCCCCGTTGTGTTCCAAAGCTTTCAAACATCGTTGTGTTTCGAATGTTCCAGGCATCGTTGTGTTTCAAAGCTTTCAGGCATCGTTGTGTTTCACTGCTTCCAGATATCGTTGTATTTCACTGCTTCCAGATATCGTTGTTTTCCAAAGCCTCCAGGCATCGTTGTTTTCCAAAGCCTCCAGGCATCGTTGTGTTCCAAAGCCTCCTGGCCTCGTTGTGTTCCAAAGCCTCCAGGCATCGTTGTGTTCCAAAGCCTCCAGGCATCGTTGTGTTCCAAAGCCTCCAGGCATCGTTGTGTTCCAAAGCCTCCAGGCATCGTTGTGTTCCAAAGCCTCCAGGCATCGTTGTGTTCCAAAGCCTCCAGGCATCGTTGTGTTCCAAAGCCTCCAGGCATCGTTGTGTTCCAAAGCCTCCAGGCATCGTTGTGTTCCAAAGCCTCCAGGCATCGTTGTGTTCCAAAGCCTCCAGGCATCGTTGTGTTCCAAAGCCTCCAGGCATCGTTGTGTTCCAAAGCCTCCAGGCATCGTTGTGTTCCAAAGCCTCCAGGCATCGTTGTGTTCCAAAGCCTCCAGGCATGGTTGTGTTCCAAAGCCTCCAGGCATCGTTGTGTTCCAAAGCCTCCAGGCATCGTTGTGTTTCAAAGCCTCCAGGCATCGTTGTGTTTCAAAGCTTTCAGGCATCGTTGCGTTTCAAAGCTTTCAGACATCGTTGTGTTTCAATACTTCCAGGCATCGTTGCGTTTCAAAGCTTTCAGGCATCGTTGTGTTTCAAAGCCTTCAGGCATCGTTGTGTTTCAAAGCCTTCAGGCATCGTTGTGTTTCCAATGTTATTTACCGAAACCGTCAAACATCGTTTTTTTAAAGCTGACAGGTATCGTTTTTCTAAGCTGAAAGGCATCCGTAATTGCAAACACGTCAAGCATCGTTGTTTTTCACAGATGTCAGGCCCGTTGTTTTTCAAAGCTGGCAAGTATAATAGTTTTTCTAAGCTGGCAGGGATAACAAAATGTCCATTCTATTAAAACTGGTTCATGTCCTTATATTCGAATGATCCATTTCAAACATTTCATATGTTGGAGAAGATCTGTTGGATGGGCTATTTTAAGAATTATTGATTTTGTATATGATTCAAATTATTAGTTTATGAAGATGTAGAGCTATATCCTTCCGAACATGTGTAGTACTCAGAAGAGGAAGTTGAGTCTATTTCAAAAGGTATTTGTGCTATTTCTACGTCAGATGGTGTTTCGTTTACTATTACAAGTTCAGACCATATTTCAATGGGTGGTTGTGGCAATGGAAAGTAATACAGATCTTCTCCAACATATATGTTGGAGCAAAAATCCTCTGCAATCGAGCAGCAACACACTACTCGACGTAACATTCGTCGAAATCTTTTCCAAAACGTTTTTCGGACCATTTTAAAAGAGCTCAGTAAAATTCAAAGCGCAATATTCTAAAACAAAACAATTATGTGGAATAACAGATAAGCTATTTTTTTCTTTCAAATAACACATTTATTGCTGTGTTGTGTCTAACAATGATCATTCCATGTATTTGTTGCGGGAAGCAATGTTCAACACTGGTAAATCCTTCCTTTCAAATTCTAAAAAAAATTAAAATTATTGTATTGGATAACAATATGAATATAGAATAATTTTGCTATCTTTTGAACAATAATTATTATTAAGCCCTATATAAAAATAATTATTATTGATTATATATAATTATTAATTGTAAAAGAAGTTATTATAAGAGCAATATCAACTGTTAATTTCTTGTGATGTAACCTCTTCTTGCTTCATAAATCAAAATTACTCTTTCATGAATTATTTAAGAAATGCAAATTATTTTTATTTAAAGTAATAAATTTAGAAATAACATTTATAGTAATATAACAATTTTTTATTTAGAGTAATAAATTTTGAAATTATTTCAGGCAATAATCTTACTTGACTGCTTATGTGAATTTCCCATTCATAACGATTTTGTTGCGTTATCCATCCTATTGTTGTCAGTGTTATCAGTATAACATCAATTCGATGGTAGAGGTGTGTGTTTGTATTTCAAAGATTTGCTAATTTTGTGAAGATTTTTTTGAATCATCTAAAGAAATGAGAAATCACGAGTCAAATAAAATGTTTCTAGTTAACTTGAAGGGCACAACAATTATTTTGTCTTTCTTTTTTCCATATCTTTTTTAGAGGGGAGCATTCTTTAAAAGAGATGTTATTATATTTGCTGATTAGGATAAATTTGCATTTGACTGCAGTATAAGTAGTACTATTTATTACAACCCAAAAATTCACATATGCCAGATGATTTCATGCAAGGGGGGATAGATCTTTTAACTTATGAGTAAGTAACTTTATATTGGGAATGAAAGTTTGAATACGATTACTGGAGTACATTTAGAGAGGCAAATGTTGTAGGTTGAGTGAAATTTTCAAGCAAGTTTGACAAAGAGCCTTCTAGTTTTTAGAAAATTGAAATGATGCAGGATAGAAATTTTCATTTTTCCTTATTCACTTTATTATTTAGGATGGAAAAGTAATTCTTTTAAGGCCAAATAGTGCATATAATAAAATAAGCATTTTATTTGAAAGCTATCAGTAAGTTGAAATTGTTTATGTTGAAAATTATTTTTCTTCTGCAAATTTCGTCTTTATTTTAACTTATGAATGTAACATTTTCATAAAGTTATCCACAATTTTTTTCTCTGTTCCAGTTATCTCCATATTATCATGCTTTGTGAAATTCGAAGAGGCTAGGAAGGTGGATGGAGATTGTGATGTAAGGATAAAGAAACTAACTTCATTTTTTGGATAGTGAAAATTTTTCTCCTTTTTAAAACAAGAATTTACAATTCACATACTGAATAGGAAATCTTGATAAGGCTTGATAACGATTTTTACTTCCTACAAAAATTTTAGCAAACTAATTAACTGTAATTTTTTCATTTTCTCAGATTCATTTTAAAATTTAATAAAGCTAAATAAAAGGATTTGCATTGGATTTTCAACTTAAATAAGAGAGAATCTGAAGTCTAACAGTAGTATATTTAGTTACTGAAAACTAAAATCAAAACATTGAAGCTAAAACGCATAAATATACCTTATTCGAAATACCTTAACCTTATACTAAATTTTTGCTCATTAGAAACTAATTACTTGTACATATATATCACAGTAAAAGATTGAAACATTTTACTGTCTTAAAAAATGCAAACCATGAGGCTCCATTCTTAGTAACTGGTGAATACAACTTCATATTGCAAAATATTTTTAATTTAATAAACAGGCTAATGTTATATTTTAGAATATTTTTTTTTGTTCATTAACAACACTGTGAAAATGTTTTTTTTTATTTATTAAGATTCATCAGGGTCATATCTCTATAAGGACTTCACATTTGTATACAATTATATTTATGTAGTTACTTTTTATTTATAAATATTATAACTAAAAGAAAAGTAAATAGGAATCTAACCAATTTAATTTGAAAGTAACATTAATATTATACTGATTTTGTATTTTGTAGTATTTGAATTATTAAAAAAATCTATTAATTTAGCAATGCAAATAATATTTTGTTAAACGACTTATCTTCGGCCATCTTCAGGTGAGAAGCTGTAGACTTCTGTATTAACCCTTTCTAGGGCCGTGGGAAGTATGCTTCCCATCCAATTTATCAATCTTTGTATGAAATTATGTAGGTTGGCATAAGTTCCGACAAATTGTTTTAGTAAGTCAGAAACTTAGATGCTTCAGATCTTTATCTCAGACAAAATGATGCGTCGTGATTTGTTATTTACTTATTAATTAATCAAATTAAATTTATCTAATAAGCTAAATGAATTCCTTTTCTTATTCTAATTTCAAGCCTAAAAATATTTTAACATAATATGACTAGAAAAAAATGGTCCTTTAAAGGGTTAACAGAAGTTCTACATTGTGTATATAATTACAGTTACCATTTCATGATCAAATTTTCATTGAATATGTCTCGCTTGCATACTGTTTTATTATGTACAATATAAAGAAAATGCTGCATTTCACAGAACAGCTACATTCACACTCATTCAAGTAAAAAAATAAAACATTTATACGAAAGTAGAAACTACAACTTTCGTCCGTCTACTTTCCTCTACCCGTTACTAAATCCTAGTAAAGTAAATGAAAGAAATGTGACATATATCGCAACACATCCCCGCTCTTTCCTTCTATCAAAAAAGAAAATAACTAATCTATCTCCGAATGAAATGAAATTTTCGTTTTCATTCTATCCTTTACGAATTTTCCCATTACGATAACGTCTGATAAATACGCTTTGTTCATATCATTGTAATAATCTTTACCATAACATTATTCGAATATAAATAGCGAAGAAAAGTAATTCTAGCGTTCTTATTTGATACTCATGGGTTGGTTTTCAATGAAGTGTTTGTGCAGTTGAGATAATAGTATTTTACTTATTTGTAAACAATCAATTTTCCGGGCCATCTAGATTACTCATAATGTTAATAGTATTAATTTTAATTTAATATAATTGTAGACCAATTTCGATTTTTTACGCGAATATCTAAGAAATTTATTTAAAAACATGTGAATGTTTTAAAATTCTTAAAGTTTTACTTGATGAAATTCCATGCGCATCTTCTTCATTTGTAGTATTTTTATCTCGTTTTCCACGTTTTCCATTAAGATGAATTTTTCTTTCATGCATAAATATTACGATTTAAGAGCCACAATGACTGTCAAACATATATAACTAAACTGAATTAAATTTTTAAAATATCTCTTCAAGTTTGAAAACAGATTCCTAAAAAAAGAAGCTAATTTATGATTCGCAGGCAAGTACATTTTTGTCCTTGTACACAATATCCGATCTCGCGTAAATTCCTATTGCAGTAAAAATATGTCAAACTGTTTTATTTATTGAATTTGTCTTCCATTTGTACTTAAGAAAAGGAGTATCGTTGTAAACAAGCAATACGTTAAATCTTAAAAGACAATACATAAAATTGTCTTCACGACAATCAAGTAAAAAACATTTTAATGCGAAGTTCTTTATTTGAAGTACAGAAATTGTAACCGATATATAAAAACATTTCTCTAAATATTGACGAAAATAGAAAAGAAAAAGATAAATTATTAAATATAAATCCTAATAAATTAAAACAAGGAAAAATTGTATATTATCTCGTGTTACAATGATTCTTATGAAAATTCATTCTTCTCGGCAGCTAATAACATTTCTTGCAGATATTTTCAGAATAATAGCACACTAGCAAAGCCTAAAAAGTTGTTAAAATCAGATAAATTACGCTTAACAATTAATTAGAAATCGAAATTCAAAATATTTTTGTCGCATTTGCTCACACTTGTGGCAATATAATAAAGTTTTAAAATATTGTTATCAATCCATTTAACAGCTTGAACACACATAATGACGATATAAACAGATGCATGGAAAAACGGATACAGCTATCATTTGTAGAAAGATTATTTACTTTACAAATATTTATTTATTCAATGCCAATATACATGTACATTTATTTCCATTTTTTTTCTATTACATTTCATTTCAAATGGCGCCACTGTAAAAACCCAGAATTCTGTGGCTTCGGTGACAAATTCGAAGATTTGAAATTGACACAGCTACTGTATAATGAATATATTTAATAACTAGTTGTACCGAGATAAACGATGCTCAATCTGGTTAAATGAAAAAGAAAAACAGAGAAAGCAAACATTTCGAATGTGTTTAATTTCACAATACATAGATATACAATATTTTTGAGGTATATACATTTCTTGTTGTTCCATTGTCAGTGCAGATATAATGATTGTCGTTTCGCCATCTCTAGAACACGCAACATATAATTGTCCATGTGATAATCAATCCATGTCTAGATCTAAACCGCAGAATTCTAAAGAGTAGCCCAGAACGTTGTTGATGACTTGAAATTTAGAATTGCAATCTCACATTAAATTGAGAGAATATATTTCTTGGAATCGGACGAATGCGAAGAATAAGGAAATCTTCACTTTCGAAACGAATGTAGATTGTTGCTCGTTGATTTTTATATTGCAAACCACGGTCCTTGCAAAGCCTTCGGTTAGTTAATATTTCGCAATATGATAATTGGTGCCATTAAATTCACATAAATTCGCCACAGCTGGACATGCATTGAAAACTGGCATGTGTAACGCCGTTTACAATTTTTAATTACTGTAACGAGGTTCGGCCTTGCACGTTTTCAACTGCATACGAAGAAAAAAAAACCATTCATCTTGATTGGAATGCATGGTTTACAGTCTACCTATCATAATAACTATGAATCTACTTTAAAAAGGCCTTTCTCATTTACGAAGTAGTAAAGGAAAATATGGAACAACCGTTTATCTGCTCTGACACAACCGTTTCGCATTTCTTTGGTTTCTAATTACAACCATCTTCTACTGATCTTCAATATAAAAGATATCGACGGTTTCCTGTAAATGTGTTTGGATACTAATGCTCGACAAATTTTTAGAGCAATTCTCCTCTATCAGGCATGGGGAAATTGGATTCAATGTTCCCGCAAAGTGCATACATCATATTTTTGGTCAGAACTTATTGCAAATTCTTATTGACTTCAGTACTTGGTATTTCAGGGCATATTACCACATAGATAATGGAATTTTTGAATGTGATTACTTGTAAATTGCGCATTATTCCATTAAGCGAAAGAATCAGCAGATGTTATGTAAATTTCTCAAATCTTTTGACGCTGCTTGGAAACAGATTTTCATTCTGATTTTCAAGTCGAAATCTTGGTATTTCAAATTTTGAGTTTGATTTAAACCCCAAACCAGAAGTGTTGGAATTAAACATTTTATTACATACAAGCAAACAGCTTCAATATTATCCAATGACAGGCATTTCTTTCAAGTTCACCATCTTTATATATTACGATCTTAACATTTTGCTTGTTGGCTTCACTCTCCTCCAGCTCTTATTTATTGTACTCATTTAAAAAATTTTGAATTTTAATCAATGATGTGTACTGCTTGCAATTTCATCATCGTGTTTATTACAGCCAGGCCATTTTGATTGTTTTATTCAATAGCCTCCAGTAAACCAATCCTCTGTTATATTAAGATTCTGTTATTTTCACTTAATCAAGGGCACCTTCAATACTTTTAACCACAACCACACACTTTTCTTCATATTCAAGCAAAACAGATTTCTTTCGATCATTGTAATAATGTGGAAACAGATTTGCTTTCATTGGATGTTGAAAGTAACAGTTTCATAAGATGGAATTTGTGTTACAATTAACTGTGGAAGGCAAATGGCTATGATTATCATTGATTTTTTTTACAATTTCTAATTTATAAATATCTCCATTGCATTAGAAATGTCATTTATTGTAGCATATGCATTCCAGCACCGCTTCATAATTTTACATCGGTTACGATCGATTTGTCTTCATAACCCAAAACTGCCTTATGCTCAATGTAAAGTTGTTTCTATTCCCATGTTACTAAGGCAATCGAGATAAGCTATAAGCTTCTTTGTTTTTTAAAGCGTTTAAGCTTCTTTCATTTGAAAGCTGTCCAGGCATAGTTGTATTTCAAAGATTTCATTCATCGTTGTTTTTCCTTCACCGTTGTTTTTCAAAGTTGACAGGCATCGTTGTTTTCCAAAGCTGTCAGCATCGTTGTTTTTCAAAGTTGACAGGCATCGTTGTTTTCCAAAATTGACAGGCATCGTTTTTTTTAAAATTTGACAGGCATCGTTGTTTTTTAAAGTTGACAGGCATCGTTGTTTTTTAAAGTTGCAGGCATCGTTGTTTTTCAAAGTTGCAGGCATCGTTGTTTTTCAAAGTTGACAGGCATCGTTGTTTTTCAAAGCTGTCAGGCATCGTTGTTTTTCAAAGCTGTCAGGCATCGTTGTTTTTCAAAGCTGTCAGGCATCGTTGTTTTTCAAAGCTGTCAGGCATCGTTGTTTTTCAAAGCTGTCAGGCATCGTTACTTTTCAAAGCTGTCAGGCATCGTTACTTTTCAAAGCTGTCAGGCATCGTTACTTTTCAAAGCTGTCAGGCATCGTTACTTTTCAAAGCTGTCAGGCATCGTTGCTTTTCAATGCCTTCAAGCACCATTGATTTTCTAAGCTGGCAAGCATCGGTGTTTTTCGAAGCTGCCAGGCATCTTTGTTTTTCGAAGCTGCCAGGCATCTTTGTTTTTCGAAGCTGCCAGGCATCTTTGTTTTTCGAAGCTGCCAGGCATCTTTGTTTTTCGAAGCTGCCAGGCATCTTTGTTTTTCGAAGCTGCCAGGCATCTTTGTTTTTCGAAGCTGCCAGGCATCGTTGTTTTTCAAAGTTTTCAGGCTCCTTTGATTGTCAATATTATTTGGACGAAGAAGTTTCATTAACAAAATTTTCATTCCATTAGAACAAATTCATGTCCTTATATTCAAATGATCCATTTCAAACTTTTTATATGTTGGAGAAGATCTGTATTATGGGCTATTTCAAGAATTATTGATTTCAAATATGACTGTTATTATTAGTTTATGAAGAAGTAGAACTATTTCCTTCTGAACATGTGTAGTAATCTGAGGAGGAAGTTGAGGCTATTTCAAATGATGCAGGTGCTATTTCTACGTCTGATGATGTTTGATTTACTATTACAAGTTCAGACCATATTTCAATGGGTGGTTGTGGCAATGGAAAGTAGTACAGATCTTCTCCAACATATATATTGGAGCAATAATCCTCTGCAATTGAGCAGCAACACACTACTCGACGTAACATTCGTCGGAATCGTTTCCAAAACGGTTTTCGGGCCATTTTAAAAGAGCTCAATAAAATTGAAAGCGCAATATTCCAAGTCAAAACAATTATGTGAAGTAACAGATAAGCCTTCCTTTTTTTTTAAATAACGATTGTTGCGGAAACAATGATCAACACAGATAAGTTCTAACATTCAAATTCTAACAAAATATACTATGCAAAACAATATGAATAATGATTTTTGTGTATAATTGTTTCATGAATTTCAGCAATGTTTGTTGTAAATCTTGTTTCTAAGAACTGAAATAAAAAAAATTGTATTTTTTAAAAGATATTTTAATTTTTTAATTTAGGAAAACAGCAGTATCTAAATATTCATCTTTACAAATAGTAGCTTTAAAACTTCATTCCTCGTATTGTTATCTTCTTGTATAATAAAAGGAACTACATTGTTTGCTTTCACAGATCCTCCACGGATTCGAAAATCCTCCGTGGTTTTGCGTATGCCTCAAAATGCGTTTATTTATTCATAATAGGTGCAAAAGTAAAGGTAAAAGAGGTTTGCATCTAACAATAAGGTGGATTCGGATTATCCGCGAACCTAGGAGGTGAAAAAATGGCGGAGATCTCGCAATATTGTAAGGAAAAGTACCAATTAATAATACTTTAGAGGTATTTTTATTTACTGTAAGATATACAAACATTATATTATGATGAATAAATGGAAGAGTTTTGTTCTTAAAATCTGGTAATTCAATTTTTACAAAATAATTTTTAACGCGAAACATATTTTTGTCATAGAATTATGTATTAACTTTTTCATATTAACAAAAGTAGATTTTTACATTTAGTGATATTATATAAAATATTTTTCTAGTTATTTCTGAAAAGATTTTTAGCACTTGAACAAGCTGTAGAAGTAACCAGTTAAAAAAACTGTATTTATTAGAAATGTTATATATATATATATATATATATATATATATATATATATATATATATATATATATTTGAGTCAAAATAAAATAGTAGGTAAGAAAAGACACGATTCTCAAATACATGGTAATAGAATTATAATTATGTGGTGGTTATCTCCGCCGGTTCACCAAAACAGTGATACTTTGATTAACAATCAAGATTAGTAGACGGTTCTGCACTTTGTTTCCGTAAAAAATTGCTTTATATATATTGAATTTAGCCTAAAATATTAAGGTGTCCCCAAAGTTTCTTTTTCATTGTGCTATGAATGACCTTATCCTACTCTGCTTGTGCAAACATGCAGGCGTATCTATTAGCCGTCTATGACATTGGTTTCAGTCGTACCAGAGCTCTACTACACCCCAAAAAAGTTCTTTCGTCCATTTAATGGGATTCTAAAGGCGTAATTTTCTACGAGCTACTTCCTCAAGGTGACACAATAAATTCTACGAAATACTATCATCAACTGGATCAATTGAAAACTGCCATGGGAAAGGAAATGGCCAGAATTAATAAACCGATAAGGCATTGTTTTTCATCATAACAACGCGAGACCACATATTGTCTTAGTCGTAAGAGAAAAGCTCTTACAGTTAGATTAGTATATTTTACCGCATCCTGCATACTCTCTAGATATCGCTCCATCTTATTATTACTTCTTTCTATCCTTAGAAAATTATCTTCATGATAAGCGCTTTTAAATCCATCAGCGAAATAAAAGCGCACCTCGAGGATTATTTCTTGTCCAAAACACAACAATTTTGGAAAGAAAGCATAGTGAGACTTCCTGAGAGATGGAAGAAGGTAATAGAGCAAAACGGTTCTTATATAACGAAACAAATAATATCTTAAATAGTAAATATTGAGTATTCATTTCATATTAGAAATAGGAAAGAAACTTATGGGATACCCTAATATATATCCAATGACCCAGTAGGGCATCGTGAAGTGTTAAGGGCTAAGGTAAATTATACTATTTTTATAGTTAAAGTGACAAAAAGAAATTAATCTAGTTAGCTCAACACGGAAATCTTATTTAATTCCCATATATAAATTGAGTAACTGCTCTTCTGAGTTACTTTCCGAGAAACTTGCCAACTTTCTATTTATCTTGGAGGAAAAGCATGAAAAATATCAAACAAGATAATATACCTTCTTTGCCTATCTTCAATATGTGCTAGATAAAAATACGACAAAAAATTCAGTATACTGAATTTTTGTTGGATTGGACCCATTGGACCTTGGACCTTTAAAGAACTACATACAAGTGGATTGAATTTCTATTTGAATTGTTCCACTTGATAGAAATTTGAGTTCTCTAGTATGATGATAATATGTTAGTAGAAATTTGTTAACAATCGGTTAATATAGATTTATCGAATATAATAATAGCACCAAACAGAAGAAGCATCATGAGCCACGATTCCTCTAAATAATTTCAGGAGCTGACAGCAAATAATTCGAATTCACGATTTTTAAGAATATCCATATTTTAGAAATCCCCGAGTTGAATAATTTATTTTTAAAATTATATTTTTCTCTCTGTGAACATGACTCAAATACGAGCTAGAAGAATGAAAACTAGTATATTGATTACGGTACACATTTGTCCAATCAAATATTGAACTAAATCCATTTCGAAGAGGTTTTTTTTTTTTTTTTTTTTTTGTCCGGCTAACTGTCCAAATAAAATAGATTAATTAATAATAAAATTAAATAATAAATAATAGAATAATTACCAAATAAAATAGAATTATAAATAAAATAGAATATTACCAATAATAATAGAATAATTAAATTAATAATAGAATATTAAAGTCATAAGCTAAATGGAAAAAATTTAGTACATTTATTTATGATGGAAAGATCCGTTTAAGAACTTTTTCTAAATCCTGCGAGAAGTTATTACTGTTATTTGTCTGTACAAATAACTCGATATTACCAAAACGTAAAACTAAATGGCTAGATAGAAAAATTATGATCTACAAATTTAGCTTCTAAAATGTAAATTCTAATAAATTTTGAACTAAATATGCCAAAAAATTGACCATTTGTATTTCTACACTCATGCATGTAAACGCGACGACTTATATCAATGAAATATGCAATCTTGGAACTGTACCTGTGATTCTGAGTCCAATTTTGATTTTAATCGGTCAGAGAAAAAAGGCATCCAAAATAAATATTCGCATGATAGATAGATTCAGTAAATATGCGAGATTCAGGCCGAAGGTCTGCACTTCGTAACTATTTTTCGGTAGTGCCATACAAAGTCTTCACGGCTTACCCAAGGGCCACAATTTTATACGAGGGGCTAGGGCGATAAAGGCATTTATTGCAGAGTACGCGACAAAGTTTCGGAGAGATCAAGTTAACTGGTTTCCTGTAAAACATCCAACAATTTTCCAATTAATTACATAAGATGTGAGTAATGAAACACAAAGCATTTCACAGAAAACTATGTGGAATATTTGTGTAAATAAATTGAAGAAATTTACGTTACTTTGAAAGAAATTTGTCTTCAAAATTAATTAGGATCTTTTAATGAAAAAAAAGCAATTTATATTATATATATATAAACTTTAAAGCTATATTTCACTTACACTTTTCTTTGATTCTTGTGAAATTTCATAAAAGATCGTTATTTTAAATATTTTCATAAAAACCAAATAGTATAAAAGAATTCGTATTAATAAAAGGGATACTTTTCATATGTAACATTCTATTCAAAGATATTTCAATAGCAACTTGATATCAATTTTTCCAGCAACAAATACTGATCGGAAATATGAAAAGTAAATTAGAGTGTGTGTGTGTGTGTGTGTGTGTGTGTGTGTGTGTGTGTGTGTGTGTGTGTGTGTGTGTGTGTGTGTGTGTGTGTGTGTGTGTGTGTGTGTGTGTGTGTGTTAAATTGGACCATTTTAATTTCAGTCTAAAGTATTTTCTTATTTCCTGCCCCAATTTCCCATCTTTTTATTTAATTATTTCTAACATATGGTCTAGAAAACTGTTGACTATTTTATTTTCTCATATTCGAAGCGAAGGGACTGCCTTTCACATGTCTTTCAAAGACACCCAAGATTATTTGCCTATGTAGACACGTGACAAAGAAATAATCAGAATCTCATAGAAAGAAAGTAAAGAGACAAATTTTGCTCTTTATTGCTCTTGTGCAGCAATGTAGACTGACGCATATGTTATCGTTCTTCCCCTCAGAAACAATATGCATGCCGTGTAAAATAAATTCCGTGTCTAATTCCGAAAGTATCTTCCTCCCGATCTCACAGCTGCAAAATCATTTTACACACACACATATTATATTATATATTATATATATATATATATATATATATATTCCGATATCTTATCAAAGGTATCATCTATAAGTAGAAAAAAGGTGTCCTAAAAACAAAGACGGTATTTTGCGGTATTTCAATACTTAGCATCTCGTTTTCAAACCAGGAATCTAAAAGGAATCATTTCTCATTTTTCTAGCTTCTATAAATAATTATCTTTTGCAAAGAGTTGAAAATCAAGATGTTCGTGGAATAGGCTTGTTTGTAAGATTTTTATCTCATTCATCGCTTCAGCAAATTAAGGAAAGAGGTTGTAAGAAAAATGGAACATCTTTTCCCGAGTTAGATAAGATTCTTCCCTTTATGAAGTAAGATAAATGACTATGGTTGTCGGATTTTTCTCTTTCGAATATTTTTCATGTTTTCTCTCCGTGATAAACCTTGATAGATGCGCTTGGAAAACGTTATTTTATTCAGTTTAAGATATCTTGAAATGCGAACCATAAAACAAAAATTAAAATCAAGTCGACCGAGAATGTGATGCTGTTGAGGTCAATCAAAAGCTCCGAGACAAGAATGAAAAATAGTAAAAGGGAAACTTTCTGCTGAAATCACTCTCTCGGTCCCAAAGCAAAAGCGCAAAAAGAAAATGTTTCTATTTTATCAGTGTCTATTAATATCTTTCTACCGAGTGGAAGTATTATACTTATCAGATATTTGTCTCTCTCTGTCCCCTGAGGGGATTCTGAAAGTGATTGTAAAGAAAAAGAACTTGTACTCAATCTTATGTCAGAAAATATTTCCTTTTCTTCGGCAGCAGGGTTTCAAGATTTTTGAGGTTTGCTATCGCAACAGCCATGTTTGATACCGATAAGTCCAGTATAATGAAAATCAGAGACATATGATATTGACAGTTTTTCTTTTCTTTTATTTGATAAGGTTTCCTCCTCAATCAACTGTTTAAGGTATACTTAGGAACACGTTATTTTATTCTCTGAAGCTACATTCAAACGAAAATAATTAAAAATTAAAAATCAATAAGGTGATAATAAGGCGATATTCTAATGAAATCAAAGTTTTAATGAATTCAAGTAGAATGATGTTCACTTGCGTTGTTAGAATAATGAAAGAATTAAAGCGAAATATTATTTTAAAAAGTAAAAATTACTTAGATTATATTCTTTTTCTTACATATATTTGAAGTAAATTAAAATTAAACATTTTGAGTAAAATAAATGAATGTCAGTTTTCGATCATCTGGTTAGAGCCTATCTTAATGGATTAGATTTCAATAAATATCTATTAAATTAGTTTGAAAAATGAAGTAAACTGGTGTAAAATAAAATTAGTAGAAACATTTTTCTTTTAAATTTTAAAAAATACCGAAATATTGACAAAACGCCATTTTAAGAAATGCCTTTATTGATAAATATTAAAAAAATATTTTGAAATATAATAATGGATTAAAAATAAATATTAGCTCTGAATTTCTTGCATAAATCAAAAAATAAAGCTAAAACTAAAATTTTCCAAGAAATTTTGATTTCAGAAACTGCCTAAAATGGGATTCCCGGTTTAAAATTGCAAAGGAATTGCAAAGTAAACATAATTTCTTATTCAAAGAAAAACAATGGAATGAGTTCGTACTGCCTTATAATTAGAATGTTAACGTGTTATTAATATATTTAGATAAATACATATTTAAAATTCTTACAAATTTCAAAATTTCCATAAAATTTCCTTGAATCTTTCGATAGATAGGCTACAAAAAGGACGGGTAGGAGAGGTAGGTTTAAGTAGCTTAAGAGAAAGGGGAAAGGGAAGCAAAATTGTTAAAACTGACTCAAACAACTGGAAGGAAAGATCAGGTATTTAAAGGAGATATCGACAAGTTAATCAGTTTGAACAACATAAAGGCATATATTCAGGGAAAGAAAGTACTCCAGTCAACACTGCTTATCAAGAACTCTATACTTTTTAAAATTTAAATGATGCAAACATGGCTTTTAATTCTTCTTCCCAAGATCTTGCTCGAATGCAAACATTCGCCGAGGGGCAATGGAACAATGCATATTTTGCTTTCGAGATCGCATTTTAAAATTTTCGCATCATTACATATATATATGAACAGAAATATTGTTTAGAAAAAACAGTATTTACACGATATAAGATGTGTTCAAAATAAAAGTATAAATTATCTGCAAAAATAATAATGTAGGATCTTGAAATTTAAATATAAAAAGCTAATAGGACATTTATTAACTTTTTTCTATATTTTTTTTTAATTGTACTTGATGTACTTGCCAAATTTATAAATTCTTGAAACTCTAGATAAGTTTAGTCGGTATTCAGAAACAACACTTACTACAAAAATTAAAAAATGGCAATGAAATGATTTGCTATTTATATGCAATTTTGTCAAGGTGAAATATAATGTTAAGTGCAATATTCGAATAATATAAATCATTCAAATTAAAATACAAGAATGATCAGAATTAAATAGAATTATTGATAAGTGAAGTTTATATTGCGGTACAAAAAATGTGTAAAGAAATATTTTGCCTTTGATATCCATTAAAGTTTTAAAATTCACACACCCACACAAATTTAAAATTTCTTAATGAATCTTTAATCATGTCGTTATAAATTGTATATAACATTTAGTATTACTACTGATAGGAAGTAAAATGAGATGAAACGCTCGATCAAAATAAAAATTTCATTCGATGAACATTTCCACATTAAATATATTTTAATTGACAATATGTCATTTCTAAAAATTAACATTGAGGGGGGGGGATAAAAAATGATAGCATCTAATATTTCAGTTTTATGACCACGCCATACGAAAGTTACAATTTTTTATTATATTTTATTGTTTGGTATATTAGTTTGATCAACCAGGCTTTACATTTAAAAAATTATCACAAAAGAGTCAACTTTATAACCATCGCCTCTCACAAAGTCAAATTTCACACAATAGGTATTGTAGAATACTAAATGGATTGTATGCATCACTTTTTCTATACACTTTCGACGAGTGCAGGTTCATTTTCTGAATCATCAAACTAATTTCTAATTAACAATATTTAATTAACAATTCCGTACCTTTTATTACAAAACGCTCACCATAGAACGCCAACCACGAAAAAAGACACGAGCAAGAATCAAAGAACAAAAATCAGAATTTACAGAAGAACGATTGCCACAATTGACAAACTATCATCTGACATGGCGACAATAATATAATATATATATATATATAATTTGATATTTAACAGGTATAGTAATCATCATTATTTATTGCCTTTCAAACTTTCCTCAAATCCAATGAATAGATCTTTGTTTAAAAACAAATTTTAACTTTTATCATTGTTTCACATTTAAAAAACTAAAATAAATTGCGTGGAAATTTGGATAATTTGAATTCAAAATGTAGATTTAGTAAAGTAAAAATAAAATTTGCTACTTTAAATTTGCGCTATAAATTTTTTTGATTGCTATCTCTAAGAAGTATGAATATATTTTTCAAATAATTTTACTACATGTAATTATCAAAGCGCATAAATTTGATGAGCAAATAACAGGAATGCTCATTTCAGTTTCCAGTTTGTAGAGTAATTATATGCAACGCTTTATTCTCGATTTCTAAAATCCTACAATGAAACAATTATTAATAAAACTTGGATGAAATTGCATTATCATCATATATATTTAAAAGATATCAAATATTAAGAAGAAATTTAAAACTAAATTATTGTTCAATATTTATTAATCTTTACTTCGCTTCATAATATGCTGGACATCTGAAAGAAAATATTCCTAGAGAATTGATTCTCGATAAATTCAAAATCGCATATTTCATTCAAATATTTTCAAAAAATACCAGCATATGCTGGTCTTGTATGTTTAGCAATAAGTTTCTAAAACTAATAAAAGCTATAGATGTTTAAAAAAAATGTAAAATAAGAAAAAAAACTTACCGAATGCAGTGAAATACAGTCCATCTTCCGAAAAATATTTCACTTATAATTCCACAAAACATTTCCAACTTTATTTTCTTGATAAAGTTTCAGGTTACCAACAGATTTATTACTATAGCCATGAGGTGCTCCAACTCCAATAATGACTTCAATCTCTTGTTGTGATATTAATTAAACAAAGTTCTTAATTATAATTCCCTTAAATGAGTCAAGCACAGTCTTCAAAACAATTATACGATTCTGTGACTTTCTATGCATATTAAAAATCCAAATGTACATCAGTTCTAAAAATAGAGCCATAGCTACAAGATGCTTCAATGGATCGTTTGACTTTGGCCACTTCAAAAGATATAATTAGAATTCAACCCAAGTCCATAAGTATTGAAGAAAAGTCCCATTTATAATTCTATCAAACTTTTGCAACACAGATTTCAAAAATAATAAATATTTTTTTCCAGTAAATCTCGTATAAAGTCATAGCTATGAAATGCTTAAATTTCGGTATTCACGAGATGTCATCAGAGTATTGTAGGTTTTACATTCAGTCACTTACACTCCATCCAGTAAGACCATACATGCGCAGAAAGTGCATATGTTATGTCGAGACAAACACTTGCTATATTCCGCAGGCGCAAATTCTCTTCTGCGCATGCTTGACTTACTGAAGTCTTAAGGTGGGTTCACACAAAGCCAACTATTGCGCGCAATAGAAGGTCACGCCTACTTCAGGAAAATCCCGTGACTACTAAGGGACAATGGCAAATGGTTGTCCCGTCGGGACAACTATTAGCCATTGTCCCATCGACGTTGTCTCAACTGTTCACACGGGGACAATACAGGGACAACAGTAGAGAGACAACAATTGCGCGCAACTATTAGCCTCGTGTGAACTACCTTAATAGAAACTGAATATAATCCTATATTACAATGGAATTCTAAAAGTACAGCAAGGAAAAGAAAAGAAAAGAAACGGAAAGAAAAAAAACTTACAATTCCAATAAACATTTGAAACACACATTTCATGAATGGCAAACAGTTTTTGACTTTCCTTTCATTGCTGCAAATACTCATCATCATATCCAGTAATAAGACCATGGCTACGAGATTCTATAATTGCAATGTTGATTTCGTCCATTGGACAAACTGTTAATCATTGCGAGTGAGTTTTAATGTTCGTATTAAAAAAGAGACGAAATTATGTCGATTGCTTCCGTAGGAAAGAAGAATAAGTCTTTTAATTGTTCTCTTATTTTGATTTTAAAGAATTTTTAAATACTATTCCAAGGATAGTTGTTATGGAAGGAATAATATTTTCTTTTTTTTTTTGACACATTGTTTGCAAAATAGTAATTAGATGCACATCCTAGAAGATATAAACAAGAATTCAGTTTCCTATAAACAGTTTAAATACTTAAAAATGTAGAGGCTTTCTAAATGTGTCTATTAAAATTTCCATATTGACTGGTATCTAAATCAAATTCTGACTTCTGTGTAAATGCCTGGTAAATGAGAAATCTTGTGCATAATAACGAATGAAGTCAGATTCAAACTGAGAATCAAAATTTGTGTTTTGTAACCCTGATTATTATTTAACATTTGTGTACTGTCCATTTTCGGATTCGGAAACCCCTCCGCACTTTTGAGCATGTGTCAGGATGCGTTTATTGAGCCAAAAAAAGGGGGTGAAAGGAAAATGAAAAGAGGAGAAATTTACATTTAGCAATAGGGGGAATTCAGATTATTCGTGGGAGACGCAATAACTGCTGATTAGGGATTGCAATACCGGTACACCGGGATACCGAATACCGGTATTTTGAGCCATTTGTACAATTTTGTAATACCGGTATTCACAAGTTTAAATACCGGTTTTTCGGTATTTACTACAAATTTCTAAAATTGTCTCCACTATATGTTCAGATATCGCGAACATAGCAAAATAGTATACGTTTTTGTTTTTATATCTCCATAACGGGAGAAATTAATTAGCTAATTAATGGCTTAATTAATTGCTTAAATCTAAATTAGCGAAACATGGATTATCCCTGAAAGAAAATATTGTATCCATAACGACTGATGGGGCAACAATTATGAAAAAAGTTGGAAAGTTGATTGGTGCAAATCAGCAGTTGTGCTATGCACATGAAATTCAATTAGGAGTAATAGATGTATTATACCAAAAAAATAAAGAACAGAAGAATCCAAATACTGTGGATATAGAAACTTCGGATTCCAACTTTGAAAAGAGTTAGAGTGAGAGTGATATTAACAATGAAGATAATGGCAATGTAATTGTTGAAGAAGATATTGCTAATGAGGATGAAATATTAACCTATCAAGAATTCTTTCCTATAATTTATAAAGTTCGAAAAATTGTTAAGATATTTAAACGTTACCCTATAAAAAGGATATATTACTAAAATATATACTAACTGAAAATAAAACAGAATATATGTTAATATTAGATTCTAAAACACGTTGGAACAGTTTACTCCTAATGATGGAACGATTTTTGAAACTGAGAAATCCAATCCAAAAAGCAATAATCGACTTAAACCTGTAAATTAATTTTTCAGATAGGGAATTCGACTTAATATCCAGAACTATATCAGCTCTACTTCCAATAAAACTGACTATTGAGACATAATGTCGGAGAGATTCTAATTTATTAACAGCTAATGCAACAATAAATTTCATGTTGCAGTCACTGAAAGAACAGCAGACATCACTATCTGAAGAATTATATATTACATTGAAAAATCGCACAGAAGGAAGGCATATCGAAAAAGAAAATGTCTTATATTTACATAATTATAATGATTTTAAAAATGAAAATTAAAAAAAAAGAAAAGGAAATAACCAATTCAAATCTGATTAAGCTTAGAGTAAATTTTCTTAAAATTTTTTACCCACAAACCTATCCACATTCAGTAGAATTCGGTTCAATTATCGAAGATTATGATATCACTACTGCCGATAATGAAAAGGAATTGTCTCTTGAACAAAAATTAGAATTAGCGCTAAATAAAAAAAAAATTCAACGAACCAAATTACAATACAGAAATCAGCTATATCCAAAACCATCCGACGAGAAATCGATTTATTTGAAGATGAGGGATTTAGAGGTAAATACTTGGAAAAAGTATATCGCGTATTGCTAGCAGTACCACCAACTAGCGTAGATGCCGAAACATCGTTTTCGACAGCTGGTCATTTTTACACAGAATTACTTTTCAGTCTTAATGACAGTACAATTGATGCATTATGTTTTTTAATATCATATTTCAAAAATTTGTAAAAGTACCACAGACTGAATAGTGATATTTACACTTTTTTGGGGATTGATATAAATAAGATGTTTCTTTACTTTTTTGTGATTATATACTGTTATAATTTATAGGTTACAGATTATTTTTTGTGATATTTACACTCGCTAACAAAAATGGCAAATAAAACAAAGAAACACCTGTGTTTTCTTTCTTTTTCTAAAATTTCTAATACCGGTATTAATACCGGTAGTAGGGATTGCAATACCGGGATACCGGTATTAAGATTTAAAAAATACCGAATACCGGTATTGAAATTTTGGTCCGGTATTGCAATCCCTACTGCTGATCTTTCTGAGAACCACCCTTTAGCGAAATATAAGTGTCTGAAAGTTTCAGGTTCCTGAAAAAAAATGATATACAGATACAACAAGATACAGAAGATATAAAGTAGCAACCAAAATGGAATATAGTATCACGCAGAAAATTTGCAAAATTTATCGATATATCCATATTGGGAAGTGAGCAGAATAAACGTGGATTTCTTATTGCAAAGAGGCAAGATCGATTTATTGGCTTCATCAACAATATATATAAAATATATTAGAGAATTAATAATATATATTAGGTAAATATATTAGAAATTTGCTTACAATGGTGCTAAATTAGTGGTAAGGAATCTACCCGATATTTTCTCAATACTTTCCAATAAAAACGCTTCTCTCATTTGTAGATATTTTCTAATTTTGAATTAAATCTTTTAAATGATTGGCCACCTGTCGGTCTAAATATTCTTAGGCATTTAAAAGAAATACCTTAACAATTTTGAAAAATGAAGTTCGGTATATAATCATTTGTATATCTGTATCATAATTTGACTTCAGCCAGTCGAAAATAATGCATTCAAAACGCACACTCATTTCTTTCAGTACAAAGTACTCTTGTTTTTCTTTAAATGCTGCGAAGTGCTCATGTCCGGGAGTCTGAAAATAAAAATCTGATTACTTGTGGAATCGATTTTTCTTGTATAAAGGCCACAATTTAATGCGGTAGAAAGGGTGTAACGTCTTTATTCGAAAGTGTGCGAGAAGGTTTCGAGGAAACCCCTCCTGCTGGTTTCGTAAAGAATATTGAGGATCAAAGGGACCATGAGGCACTTGACACACAAATGTACACATTATATATATATATATATATATATATATATATATATATATATATATATATATATATATATATATATTATACCTCGAGATATATATATATATATTCTTCACTGATGATTAAAGTCTACACATTTCAAAAAAGTCCCTATCCGAATCTCATAGTAAAATCACTGAAGGGAAAAATTTCTGTCACTTTGCTCTTGCTTTGTAGTTCTAAAATATGTGCCCCGCTTTTATGTCACCTTGTACAAATTATGGCTCCCATAATGAAATAAATTGAAGTCAATTCCAAAAGTTTCTTCTTTTCGGCCACTTATATGCAAAATTATGTTGTACCAATATTATGTACCAATTTGATTTACTTTCGAAGTGATTATTATCCTTTCTATCGAATGCATCTCTTTCTTACTGTCCTTTACTTAATGTTTATGAATGTAACAACAGTGAGAGAATAGATTTCATGCATAAATTCCATTTACTTTGCATTCACACTGCACTACAACGAGCCCCCAAAAATAATCAGAGCACGAATGGAGTAAATACCATTCAAGATTGCAATTTAAGCGTTTACCCAAATATGTTCAGCAATCATTTTCTAATCTGGTGTTGCAATCGAAGGGCTAGTTCCTCGCTTCGGATTTTCTGCCCGGAATAGAGAAAATTACACAGAAAGAGCCAAACACAATTACTTCGGATTTCTAGTCCGTGTTTGACTGCCATTTGTATTGAATTGAAAGACGTGATTGGACAATAAAATGCCAAAGGTTGCTACAGAAAAGCGTTTTGGGACTTTATTTAACAAATATATGCCTTCAGTTACTATTTGTAGAATTTGGTTACAATAGACTTTGGGAAATAACAGAATCTATGCTTACTTAAAATCAAACATATAAGAAATATTTGTAAAACGCAACAAAAAAAAATCACGAATGCTTTTAAAAATTTGATAAAAAATAATTACATATGCATGAAAAAACGAAATAATTTAGGAAAAAAAGTACTAACTACTTTAGTCACTAAAAAGAGCTAATATTTGAATTGTAAAATAACTTTAATTAAGATTACTTTTTATTTAAGTAAACTACAATTTTACCAGAATTCATTTACAACTTCTTAAAATTATCTTTTAGTTTACTTTATCTTTTATTTTTACTTTACTTATCTTTTACTTTAAGAGAAGAAAAAACTTCTCTTATGGTCTTAGATTTTTAAAAAATGAAAAATGTATCTCCTACTCATAAAGAGAATTAATTTTTTTAAATAAGAAATAACTTGCTGATCAAACAAATTTCATTTAAAAAAACCTTAAACTTTTTCACACATTTGTTTCAGATTGCAGATGCTACTTATATTAAGAAAAAGTAAAAAATTTAGCTTGTAGAAAAAAATAGTAAAGGCCTTTCTGCAGAGATCAAATAAATCCAATTAAAATTTAAAACTGTGTACAAATATTTCTATTTCATTATTTTCTTTTATGGCTTGATTTGAGTTCGTATTTGAGGAGTTTTTTAGCGAAAGGGCCATCTTCAGCTAAACTGCACTATGCATATGGTTACAAATTTTGCTTGAAGATGTTCTTCAAAAAAATTTCTATACTACTCAAATTCCATCTTACTTCAAATAAATAGAAACTTTTATCAATTACAGATTTTGTATTAGAATTTCAATTTTTCTCCATTAGAATAATCATGTTTAATTACAATAAAATCAATATTTTTTTTGTGTGTGTATGTATTTCTATTCCAATGATATAATTACGATATTCCAGATATGATTCATTCAATGATTCGGATTAGATTAGATTCCCACAGTCTGCCCAGATGCCGCTATAGGTCTGTGAAATAAAGCGTAATTAATTTACCATTATCCAAATACCCACTTATTAACATTAAAATAATATCATAGTTATAACATAGACCTTTAATTAATATAAAAATATAACACTCTCATATAATAAATTCGTACAAAACAAGCAATTATCTTTCGTAAATCACTCACATTTTAGCTACCAAATAAAGATTTGAGAGGAAAATTTTGGAAACCAATAATATTAGATTCTAATTCTTTCAAATTATTGAACTTAGTTCAAATAGCATGAAAATGAATTTTAATGCCATAATTAATATTCTCCGAAAACAATACAAACTAAATACGGAATTAATTCCAGTTTTATGTCTCTCTGAAAATAATCCAAATATCAGAGTAAACCATTTCTATTATATATTAATTTGATTAGTTTAATAATTATCTCATTAATTTAAGTTAAATTTTATATGCATTTCTTCTTATTTAAATGTTAAGATTTTTACAAATTTGAATCGAGCGAATTTTATAATGTTCTGTCTTAAGAATGAAAATGCATTAACAATACGTATTTCAATCAGAATTCCTTAGAGAAAATAATCGAATACAATTGTTTGCTATAAATTTTCAATCCTTAAATACTTTTCATAGTATTCTTTTTTACTTTATTGTATGCGAAGTACTGTAATCGTCAAAAATTTCGAACTCGAAATTTTGACGAATCTTTACGTTTTAGATAATTCTGAGTTCGAAGTAAAAACATTTATGGGAAACGTTTGTCTGTTTGTCTATGACAAAGAAAATTCATAAACATTTTCAGCTAAATGGATGAAATTTGGTATACGGTCTTGAACCCAAATTTGCAGATTTCTTTCAGATTTTGAATAAATTCCGTTCAGTGAAAGTCTGGATGTTAGAATAAGTTAAAAAGATAATTACAAAACGGAGAGAGCTAGAAAAATGAAATTTGGAAACACATATTGCTAAAAATTCAAATATGTAGTTGTTATTTTAAATTGTGGTGTTACTTTTTCAATTGGTGTCTTGAAACCAATTTTATATTAACTTCATCAAGATTCAACAGCTGTAATTAGGTCAATTTCAATAAGGCAATGAAGAAACCGATATAGGAACGGAATTGTATGATGCTTTTGTGATGTTTAGATGACAATTAACCGAGGTGGAGGTCTTCTGTTGAGAAGGTAGTATCGTTAAGTCTCTCGGCTGACCTCTTTATAAATCTGCTGCTCTTTAAATTTTCGTAGAACATGGATGTCAAGGATGGACGAGACTTAAATTTCTGCACACGGGAAAATCAAGAGGAGAGATTCCTGCTATACGAAAATGAGTTGGGAATATAGAGAGTGTAAGAGTACAGAAGAAAATATGTAAAACTAATAAGTCTACACAAACAATACAAAAAGCTAAACAAAAATTAGATTTTTTTGTCTTTATTCTGAAATGTTCCCTTAAAAATATTGCAAATTAAAATAACTTTGATGATATCTTTCTGCATTAAATATCTACCAGAAGCGAACAAATTTCTATTAAAATCATTGCTTATGAAAGAGATTGAAACTTATATCCAAAGTTGATCTCAGATTATAATAATACTGAATGTCCTGGCATTTATGAATGGAAGCAATCATCACGGTAACTTCAACGAAAATTATCTTCTCCCGTAAATATCCAAAAGCCAAAGCATGGCTGTAACAAAACACTTCCTACTTTACCAGTTGTTATTAATAACCTTCCTTTGTTATTAGGGACGAGTAAGCTACGACGCGGAAACAGTATATTTATCAGCTGTTTTGTCCCGTTTCTCTTTGGGGTGAATGCCAGAGTAAACTGCAAGCATAAAGAAAAAAGAAATTGCCCTGAGTCAGATAAGATTTTCTTTCATAAAAATGGGAAGCGCAGAGATAAATTACAGAGGATGTAAGAAGCTTTACTGCTAGGTGTTTTTGCGTCGATAAATTGTGATAAATCAGTATGGCAAATGTTATATTGCTTGTCCTATTTGATATAAATCAAGATGTTTGACATAAATAAAAATTTAAGAGCGAATCGACTCGAATATGTTTGATATCAATGGATTAAATAAAGTAATTAAATATTTAAAGCTTTTATTAGTAAATGGATGAAGAAATGTACTTAGTTTATATATTTTTGTTCCATTTAATGGGAAAAAGAAATACTAATGTTCATTTCGGTATCATAGATATTTATATATCTTTGTTCCATTTAATGGGAAAAAGAAATACTAATGTTCGTTTCGGTATCATAGACGACCACTTTTCAAAGATTCTATCTCAATAAGGGGTGAGACGCGGAAGAATGAATGCAATTCTGGAATTCTTCGTCATTATTTGACCTTGATTCAATCCCTACTAGATACTATTTATTTTAATGTTTTTCCTGTTATGTTCCTGGCCTTAATATTTTATATTTATTTAGCCTGAAAGTAATCTAATTTCACTTTTTTGTTAAAGTGTAAACATCTCCTCCTTTCATCTTTCCTCTCGCCCCTATTTTGACGAATTAAACCCATCCTAATACATGCGCAAAAGAGCGGAGGGTTTTAAAATCTGTTGGCAAACAATAGTTAAGAAAAAATTGTACATTTTTCAAAACATTATTAATCAACTGAAAACGTTAGACGAATAAAATAATCTGTTTTTCAACTTAAACGAATGTTAACAGATTCAATATCAACTTAAGTGTGAATTATTATATTACTTATTCAAATAATCCAATATATTACAGTAATTAAAAAGATGCTTTGATCTGGAACTCATACAAGAAACATTTACATTTTTTTTTATTTAAATTAAATTATATTTTTGTTGGTATTAATTAGACCAGATCAAGTTTATAAACATCATGTTCGAAAATAGAAAAGATACGAATAAAATAATTTAATAAATACCATCGAAATTCAATAAATTTGAAGTACAGCTATCGGGTTTAGTAATTAAATCTTCCTAATTATGCCACTTGAAAACCCCAAAACAAGCAGAAGGACAATTAACGATTTTGATCAATAAATGTGCAGTTGTAACCCGTGCTTTGATAATTGAAAACTCTGGGAGCCCAATCCTTGGAAATAAAATATTCCTGGACGTACCACGACGTTTAAAGATATTTTTATGGTAACAAAGTTAAGAAAGACTTTAATTTTAATCTATTGTATTGCATAAATGCCAATTTTATATAGATGGCTTTAATAAAAATATTTGTCAACAAAAATTCAAACAACCACATGAAGGATAAATATTACCAAAACCATTCCTTGTTATTAATAACAGAAATATGAAGGTCTTGAAATAAAATGTGTTTCATTTATCCTATTTGTAAGCATTATATACAAGAAAGAATCTTAAATCTATAGATATTCAAAGAAACCAATATTTAAATCAAAAGTATCTAATAAATGAGTCGTTTATTTTGAAAATGGGGCAAGTCCATTTTTTGTTATTGCGAGATATTTAAAGGTTTGCGTTTCAATAAATTTAAGAATATTGGTAAGTATTAATAGATATATTTTTTGTATTTTGTGGCACCAGATAATGTAAGTTTATAATCCAATAGCTATTACAGTGCTGACTAAAAAAAAATAAGAGTTCCATTATAACTAAATGAACTTGCCTCACTTTCAAAATTAAAGAATTATTGCAATCATTCATTTAATTGGGAAATAATATTTCAGTTGCATCAGCCTTTTTTTTAAAATAAAAACAAAATACTATTCAAATTTTTATAAATATTTATTCATTTGATAAAAAGGGAAACAAAACCAAGAATATTCTAGTACAAAATATAATATAACAACAAACCATTCAGTTTTATTAAGAATTTCAATGAAATTATATATTTCAGTTTATAAGTAGGTATAATCCATTTGAATTTTATTCAAGATTGAACATTTTAAAAAATTCATGATGAGCGGGAGGTATATATGGTAATAAATCCATCATATCCTTGTATTTTTCAGATGTAATAATTCTCCTTTTTTTTCTTACATAAAAAATAATTTTATATTTCTGAGATTACTTGGAATTATCTATCTTCCTCGTGGTGTTGACAAATCGATAATTTTAAATTCAAAATCTCGTTCTATCGAAGTTTCGTTGAACATTTTGTATGGTGCATCCCTTGTAAATCTGATCCAGCATATAGGTAATCAATTCTCGGTTTCTCCATCGGTATTTTTCTTTCTTCTTGAAACCGCTTTTTCCAGAGGTTGGGTTGAAAATAAATTTCCATGTTTAATTTCATGTACTAAAAATTTATTATGTTTTCGAAAATATTGTATTATTTTTTATGGTAATCCAGGGGAATATGCAAGGAATTGGCTTCTGGATTGAATAGTTACTAGATAGTTCCACTCCAAAATCACGATCGCTCGGTAGAAATGAATGTCCTGACAATAAAATTTGTAATCAATGATATTTATTTCGTTGTCACTGGACTGAATAATCGGTGATGGAAGTAAACATTATTATCGACACACAAAATTAAGATATCCTTTTTATTATTTATAAAATACTGTACAACCACCGATTTTCAATATCAAAAATAGATAAATAGAAACATCCTAGATTTCAAACATGATTTCAAACGGTCTCATTTCCTTCACCATAGAGCAACCGGAGCTAAATTTTGCCGTAATATATTCGGTCAAATATAATTTCAATCTAAGATGGACTTGCACCACTTTCAAAATAAACAGACTTTCAATACTGTTAAGAGCTAAAACTTCCATTTCCAAAATACTAGAATCTAAATTTTGTTTTACTATAAATTTTTTACTCATAAAAAGATCATAACAAGTTCTATCTATAACTGCCATTATCTCCATTTTTTTCATAAATGGACTTGCCCTACTTTCAAAATAAACGGCTCAAATATAATTAGATTCATTATTCCTATTAGGTGTTTTAATCCTCCTGTTATAAAATAAGATCATAGGTCCTTAGAGCAAGCCCAGTTAAATATACATAGCCTCTTATTATGGAATAAATAAAAATTTAGCTGATCAAAATTAATTTAAACATTATCTCCTGGCATGTGTTAACCATGAGTTTGTAAGTTATGAGAAACGCAGCATTATCCTTCGACGTTACGATAATCAGAACCAGTTCTCAATTTTTGTGTTGGAATTTTTACACTATTTAATCTTATTATTCCAAAACATAAAATTTTCAAATAATTAATAGTAAGAAAACTCATTGCCTTCCCTATATCATAGTCACACTTATTACTTAATATTATTACTCTTATCATCAATTTAGCCAACAAATGCCTAATACACGTAGGGATACAGGTCAAATTTACTATCCGATGAACACTTGCTAATTTGAAATTTGTATTAAACAAATGTTTAGAAGTCTTCTAAGTCTGTAAGACACTTTGCGAGAATATTAATAGAGTCAACAGATATAATATTTATACGGCAGCCGTGTTTCAAAATATGCAAAATATTTTTGTTTTCATAAAAAAAAGACATATGTTTAGATATTTTTTGATAATTTATCTAAGAGAATTTCTGCAATTGCTTATAAATAAATCTACATACTTCTACATTTATAATTTTTCTATAATTAATTCATATTCATTTAATAAATTCATTCATTCATTTAATTCATATTTTTATTAATGGAAAGTATAATAGAATTGTTTTTTAATATTCTTATCTTGTTTCATCAACAGTCTTTTAATTTCTAGTTCTTTTTCTTACCATTAGTCTCTTTTTTTATCTTTAAAGGTGTAAGATTTTTTTTCCAAAAGCAAGAATAATAGATCATGTCTATCTTTGTAATAAGAAGAAACTTATTCAATCTAAAAAAATTTTAATCAGTGTCTCTTTCTATTTTCAAAACATAAAAATCCTTAAAAGTATGCATTTCTAAACTTGTGCTTCAAAATGCATGCATTACTTTATTTCTTTCTGATTCAAGAAATGAGGTTATTAAAATTTAGCCAAACATCTCACCCTAGAAGCGATAAAATTCAACTTGGCGAGGAACAGAACAAACACATGTAAAGGAAATAAGAAAACACCATTAATTTGAATAATAGAAAGTCACACCTATCTTCCTCGAGAGCAAGTGCTTGAGTCAACATCTTCTCGAGATGAATTCAATGTCAGCAAATATTTGGATAATGGAAACCATAACTTTTAATTCTCATACCTCGTCTTTTGCACAGATAGATCTCGCCTCAAAACAAACATTTTCGCTTCGAAACATACCGAAATATTTACGCCGTCAGTCTTCGAATTTTGGACATATTTTTCAGCACTGCATTGCATATTACCACTTCTTCTTCTTCTTCTTCTCTCTCTCTCTCTCTTATTTTGCTTTCTAGGTTTTGATAAGATAAAATTTTGTTGAGTACATCTTACTCTAAAGACGGAAATACGAATTAAAAGTTATGGTTTCCATTATCCAAATATTTACTCGTAAGTCGTTATCGCATGAGAAAATAACTAAATTTTACAATAACACGACCAGTAAGCACAAAAGAATTAATTTACTTTATATGAAAATTACATTTTTAAATATTTAGTTTTGATAGTAACATAGTGTTTTATCAATGCTCGTAGTATAAACACAAAGTAAAGCTGAAAATCATAATATTTAAAGACACGTTTATTGCTTTGAAGTATTTACTGAGTTCAGAAGCATTTTTAACGCGGTCATATTGTATGGTAAAATGCGATCAAATGATTTAGATATTTAAGGAAGATAAAAAAAAACATTATTGATCAAAAATATGTTTATCTATTTCAACCGAATACGAATATGAGTAAAAAGAAGTAAAACATTTCCCATCTTGTTTATGTAAAAATTCTGTTTCTATGTATTGAAATTTAAATTATTTTTTAAAAAAACAGTATGCTAATGTTTGCATTCAACAAAGATGTCCTATTGTATATATTTTTAATGCGAAGTCTTTGCTTTATATCGTTCCTTAAGATGCAACACAACCTAGTGAAAGCACGTGGCCTCATGTTCATACAAAATGTGAAAGACATTACATAAATCTATTTTTATATATATTTATACATAAAGAATCTATATGCATGAATTTATTTATGCATATGTTTATCTTTAGCGTTTTTCTTTTTTATTTTGAAGAAATAAAAACACTAAAGAGAATTCAGAATTTGGCTTGGATATTTTATCTTTCTTAACCTTTCCGATTATGGCTGAAACACATTTCACAAAAAATAAGAAATATCACTTAATCTCTGTTGTGACTTATGTCACTTTAGAAGCCCGCTGACAGTTATCTGTCAGCGATTTAAGCGTCTCTTGTTCTTTCAGTAGAGCCAAGAGTATGACTTAGCTACTCACGCGTCACAACTCTTTTTACGGGGCAGACTTCATTCATGCATTTATTCACTCATTGACAGATCGTAATCTAGGACCTAAAACAGAAAACGATCACCTCTGAACCAGTACCTTCCCAGTTGTATTACTCTGGACATGGAGGACTTTGTGACCACGACAGATTTATAGGTGCTCCAGACACCACACACACGGAGAGTCTTCGTCCAGTGACTTTTGAGCTCACAGCCTAAGGAACACGAGTTCAACGCCTTACTAACCAGGCTATCCCGGCCCTGACTTAATCTCTATAATAAAAATGTGTGTGTGTGTGTGTGTGTGTGTGTGTGTGTGTGTGTGTGTGTGTGTGTGTGTGTGTGTGTGTGTGTGTGTGTGTGTGTGTGTGTGTGTGTGTGTGTGTGTGTTTGTGCGCGTGCGTGCGTTAGTGCGTGCGTACGCGCGGACATTTTCCTGACAAGAATGTTCGATCAAGAGCTTCCAATATGGAAAATGGTAATGTACAGTTCAGAGCTCTTTTTCTAGTCTTAACTATATTTTTAATTAATTAAAAATAAGTTGGATTTCGAGGTTTCGCAATAACTTTCGAAAATATTCTCGTACAAAAATGGCATTACTGACATCTCATGTTTTATAGTCAAATAATTATTTTTTCAATGATGATAATTAAGTTGCTGGAAGTTTTCAAAATTTAGATTCAATTCATTTTAAACATATTTTTAGCATATTGTTGTGAGTGAAACCCACTCGTTCTCATTGTTACATCAAATAATTCATCGTTAATTCATCATCATTCATTCATTTTCTTCCACTGTAAAAAGCCAAAGAAATATCATGATTAATATCTAGGTAATTTACAGGAAGAATAAAAAAGTGAAGTTACGTTACTGTACAATTTAGCGATAAACCAGACATAATAGAGCTACAATTTCATGGAGCTGATCTCCATTAGAAAATGTCATACATACAATGAGCGTATGCAAGATTATTAAATTACCACAACTTTAAAGTCTGATAATCTGATGAAATCATGGATATGAAATTTTATCTAAAACAATTCTACCGAAAATAATATTAACCAATTCCTTCTTCTAACCAGTTAATCGCTCAAAGAAAAATTTGTTTGTGTGTATTTGTATGCAGCGCTCTAATATCGTGTTTTGTCATTCTACGAGTCGTTTTATCAAGAGTTATCAAATTTGGTCCTTAATATCTCAGATAATGAGAACTTGAAAAGCGAGCTCTTAGTGGTTTCTGGAATTTCAATGTGAATTTTAAAAATGAAGCTGAGTTTGAATCTTTATGGAGTGAATTTCCGAAAATATCATTGGACAAAAACATTTACACATCGTTTAACAATTCAAAATATTGACATTTTAATATAACAATTTAATAATAGGGCATTTTTTAACTTAAGACAATATATTACATTGCTGTTCTGAAACTCAAAACGCTTTCATTATTTCCTGAAATATGTAATCTCGTGATTTTCTTCCTTTGTTGAAAACTAGAGATGAAGAATTCTGTTTAATATCTACTTAATTTATAAAGCGAATAAAAAACTAAAGTTACATTACAGCGAAATTAAGAAGATAAATGTACCGCACATTTGTGCTTTCAATAGCACTTTGATACCGTGAAACTGGTCTCCATTAGTTTATATACAAATTGAATAGAATACATGAAAGACAACTGAAATAACGTGCTTTAATCTATGAGAATAATTTACTCTGATGAAAAGAAGCATATTTTTATAAAGCTTTAAAACAGTACAATAGAGTCTGATTTCTTTTGAAGACAAGCGAAATAAAAAGTAAGTTAACTGTGCATTGAAAGGGAAAAAAAATTTCCAAGCATATGAACTGTCCGATTCAAAATGCAATAAAAGTGAGAAAAAGAATTTGTTAACTTTCCATTTTATTAAAAAATAAATTAAAGAAAAGAAACTTAGCTTTTGCATATTCAAAACTAAAATATTAGCCTTAGAAAAATCTTAGGTAAATAACCTTTTTTGATTGCTTATATTATGTTCTAGCTTCCTTCGATGACAAGCTGTATTTAATTTTCAATTAAACTCGCAAGAAAATCTTAAAGTTAATGATTCCTTCTATAAAGAATTTCAAAATTTTAAATTGAGATATACATTAAAAATGTGCTGTTTTGAGAACTACAGGCTTGCTAAGTTTATTGTGTTAAGAGAAATTTCCCAAAAGAGCAGAGTTCCATGATGTCAGTCTTATTAAAAAGGAAATTTTCCAGGTATTCAATCTTCTGTTTTTTTGTCGTAACGTATTTCACTTTCTTATTTCTCATTAAATTATACAGAGATAAATAGAATTCTTATTCCTTAAATTTCAGCAATGAAAAGAAACAGCGGAAAAAATATTTAATTAAAAAGTTAAACGACTTGAATTTAATAGCAACAATGAGATCTATAGTTGAAAATCATGAAAATTAAAAAAAAAATTCAGAATTCGAAAATAAAGTTGAACACCAAGTAAATTGATATCATTAAAAATGCAATGTTATTTTTCATTTTAAAATATTTTAAATATAAATTTTATTTATTCTATTTTTGAAAGAAAAATCTCAAAATATCGCTCAAACTTTTAATTAATTAAAATTTAATAAAACTTTTTTAAATGTTTCTGTAACAATCTTCAAAGTATATAAATCTTTGTTGGTTGTATATGAAATGGTCTAGAACAAACGGCTTTTTAGAACGCCATTATAACCACTTGCACACTCTGTTTTATAATTAGTAAACTGAAAAGAAGTAAATTTAAATAAAAAAAAGTATATGGAAAGGGAGAATGGAAAATAATGAAGAAAGTATGTCTGGAACACCCAAATAATAAATGCCGCTGGCATATATGAATAAACACATGCAGATAAGTATAGTATGGTATGGTTTAGGTTTTCTGGTACAAGATCCAATTTAGGACAAGCTACGCCATCCACAAGGATATTTAAACAGTTTCATCATAAAAGTGTAAAAGGTGTAAGCAAAACAAGGATACATTGTAAAACGTCAAAAGTTTAGAAGATTTATGATTTGTAACGAATTGGCACAAGAATAAAAATAAATCTCAAATTTTAAATGTTATGAAAGAAACCAATGGCTTTTAAAAAGTTTAAAAAGTTTTGAGTGAGATTTCTCACAGATGCAGATAGGATGTTTCAGTAAACACCTCTACTTTGACATCAATATGCCAATTCCAAAGGCTTACAGTACGTATTATATCGGTAGTTACTATTAAATAGTCGTTTGTAGTTTTCATTCATGAATTAATCACGAGTTGGCAACTGCATATTTATCATATGTTTATGCAACTCATTCCAAAAGGAATTCCGAAAAACATAAGATTGATTTAGTCCATACGTATTATATTTCTTTTCCTATTCAAAACACAAGCAAACAGATTATCAAAAGTTAACCGAACATCCAACACTGGAGGTGATAAAATTCATCTGGAGAAAGGGAGAACAAATACGTTTAAAGGGTGTGAGGAAACATAATTAATTTGAATAACAGAGCGACACAACAATCTTCTTCGAAAGTTACAGCTTGAGTCAACAGCCACTCGCGAAGAATTTTGTGTTAGTAAATGTTTGGATAATAGAAACCATAACTTTTAATTCCTTTTCCTCATTTTAGGTAAGCGGATTTCGATTCAAAGCAAACATTCCATCTTGCTACATAACAGAGAGAAAAGATGACGCCATCAATATTAGTGTTCCGGATATATATATATTTTTAATCTTCACTTTGTGCGCTTGGCAATAAATACTTCTATTCATCGAATTTTCATGCGTTCGCCGATTTGACAAGGGATACTAGTTTTGAATCGATGCATTTTGCAGGTCAGGCAGTTTCACTTATCATTTCTCTTCTTTTTTTCTTGTGTGTTTAATATGAGATAGGAATATGAGATAATACAGTATACATAATTCATCGCATTAATTTAATAATATTTAGAGACTTTGCTTCATCAATAATGCCCAGAAAAACAAGTTTTAAGAACATAAAACAAATACTTTATTTTTTTAATTCTCTTAATCAAAAGCAAATTAATTTCTCTAAATACAAAAATGTCATTCTTGTTTTGTAAAAATACTCGTCTGTATTCTGAAATTCGAATAAAATAATATATTAAAATGTCATATTAATATTTGTATCCCATTCAAGTGAGGCATTTTGGTGACTTTTGTATAGTTTCCGCAGTCATTTCAATTTTCTTTTTTAACGAAATTTTTTAATGCATTTAAAAATTACTATAATTTTTACAAATATAAATACAAAATTGATACATCATGTATTAAAATTTTTGTAGAAAAATAATTTAAAATAGAAAGAATTTAAGGGAAATAACTAAATCTGATATTTAAAAGCAATAATTATTGCTCTTTGAGCTTTTTGAAATATTGAAAATCATTAAAAAAAACAAGGCTTTTTATAAAAAAAAAAAAGAATCTCGAGGAATATTGCTTTTTTAAAAAATAATTATGAAATCTATTTTTTATTTCTTACATTCATCAGAACTGTTCTAAAAATACTGCATCATTGATATAGTTGAAATTCACTATTTTAAAATATTTTATGAGTTATTTCAGGAAGCAAATAAGAATTTTATGAAACAAAAAATAAATAATGATAAGTTGTTTCATGGAATACTTGTAGTTACATGAAATAAATAAATAATAATTATTACTGCTTTACTGTAACATAAACATGGCATGATGTACTGGAAAAGGGATGAGATTAAGTCATTCAGCTTTAAATCTTATTAATATATACAGATATATTGTTTTATTCGTGAGAGAATAGCAATACAAAGCCAAAATTTAGGTCTCATAAAACTTGATTAATGTATACAAAATTAAAATGGGTAACACAAATAATACCCTGAATTTAGCACTAAAATTTAAATAGATAACTCAAATTTTATTAATATTAATGATAACTCCTCCCTATGTCAATTCATCGATATTCAAATTTGACACCGATACGACTCATGTTCTGAGCTTGTATAGTTGCTTACTACTCTATAGAGATATGCTTACTTCGCCAAATAATTGTACATATTCTTTGCTAAAATAAATATACAATTTAGAAATTATTTATTTTTGAACTTCTTAAAAAAAGCCATTATGGAAGTAAATATCACAGCATTTATGATGCATAATAGAACAAAACAATTTGAAAGATAAACTGATGCACGAAAAATCTTAATTCTACGAAATATACAATATACATCAAATAATAATTTCATGAAATATTAAAGGCAAAAATCTACTTAATATTGTAATGAACAGCTTTAGAAAAAATAACTGTTGGAACAGACAAAAAAAAAGGTTAATCAAGTAAGAAATAAAAGTATTTAATTCATTTTATGGAAAAGAATGAATTAATTTGGAATTCAATTACCTTTGGAAATGGCAATTCTCTAGGTTTCATATTTACTACGCATAAAACATTCACTATCCGCCGAATCAGCTTACCGGCGTTATTCTTTGAATTAAATCCCATTTCAATCACCTAAAGTGGTTAAAAACTATAAAAAAGAATTACTTTAATCAATTTACCGTTTAATTATATTTCAGTAACTTCAACTCTTTTTGGATCGACAGAGAAAATTAATTATCATCGATTTGTAAAGGAGTAGTGGGAATTTTTGCGGTTCATATTATGTTTTATTTATCGTAGTAAATTGCTATGAAAGATTTTTTTTTCATTTTGGAAAATGTATTATTTAAGGAAATCAATCAAAGCACAGTTCTTAATATTAAAAAAAAATCAAAGATTTTTCTAAAGGAATTTGAATTTAAATTCAATAACATATTAGTTTCTATGCATCTTTTTTTTCAGACCAAAACTAATAAATATAAACTACACATTTTTTTTCGAATTCAAATATGAATTATAATTTAATAGAATATTGTTTAATTTATATCTTCTCATATATGAAATAAATACATGAAATGTTCATATATCCAAAAGAGATACAATGTAATTTTCCAAACATTGGATCACCTGATTTTGATGAATATCATTCCTCACGATCTCCTCGAAACCGAAAATTGTATTTAATTTATACATCTGAGTTTGTCTGTCTGACCGTCAACGAAGGTATACAAACAACATTCATGAAATGGATACGAAATTTCATCTCTCTTATTTCCTGGAATAGATAGATGGATGTCCGCAATAATAACAGAATTTGATAGATAATATAATAATAATAGAATAGAATAATAGAATATAGAATAATAGAATTTGGTAGATGTCTATAACTTTATTTAAAGCTCAGGGAACAAATTTCATGTCTAGCTCAATGTATTTTTTAATAATTACTTTCATATGAAGAAAGACAGAAAGAAATCATTCCAAAATAGTGTTTTACGAAGGCAAGGTGGCTGAAACGAAGATGTCGTCAAAATCTGGAGTTAAATTCATTGACGATTACAACTTTTTTTCTTTGAATGTAATATATAATCCACGGCTTTTTATAATATAGCAAAATTATTCTTCGAACCAACAAAAATAACATATACAACCCTACGTTAATTAGTTGAATACACAATTAACTCTTATCCGAAATATGGAACAAACTCTACCTTTAGAATCCAGATTGTTCACAGATTTATGAAGATTAAAATATATTGCCTTAAAAGTCTTTTATAGTAGAATTAATCCAATTCTTTTTCCCTAAACAAGAAAAAAATCGAGATCAATAAATAATAATAATAAAAAACTGCAGACTATACAGTTCGCCCCCAAACAATCAAAAAACTATACAGCTATGTCACAAACTTTCAATGAATATACAGTCCGGTGAGAGTTACTGCAACCCATCTGTCAAAGGAAGCTCTATTTTTCACAGTTAATTTTCCATGAAAGGTAAGAGTGGATGGCGCCATTTATCATTCACCTGGCGCCAAGAAGCATGAAATTTGTTACGCCTTGGCGAGTTTTATTGTCATGCAGATGAAGAAGCATAATGAATGGGGTGTCTTTTGGTGTAAAGGATATGTAGGAGTCAAGTTCGATTTCGAAGATATATTTTATTTCTGGTAGAATGAGCCGATATAATTATAATATTGTGTATAGCTGTGACTTGAATGAGTTGCATGCTAATTTGCGTAAGGAATCTTCAATGAATTTTCCACTTTCAATTTTATTAAATTGGGGCATTAAGTAGAAATCTCTGTTAATTCGATAAAATGGAATTTAGAATATAAAGAAAATTCGTGCATGTCTAAATAAGTGGAATGCAGTCATTTTTAATATAAATAACTTATAAAACTTTTAAGAATTGGGGATTACTTATAACACGGAATAAATTATTGCTTTGAAATCCGATTTATAGAAATTGTTTTAAAATAATTATTTTTCTTAAATTTCTTACTAAATATCTCATGATCTTTTAACTAATTAACGTGCACTAACTAACACGCAATATATAGAATTCAGAGGGAATTTCATTAATAACGAATTTATAATGTTCCTTATTTATATATTCGGTTTCAATAGAACAGAGAGCGTTATAAATATAGATCTAACTCAATGATCATCAGAATTGGCAAATTCCTGAAACTACTGGGATTTTCAATAAACCGATTAGGATGGAAGATACGTTAACCTGCTATAACATTTCATGTCCTGTAAAGGGAGCTATAAAATGCGAAGAAGAGAACACAAGAGTGAGTGAGTAGTGAAGTTGAATTCAAACGATTAGTTAAGCAAAAGTCCCCCTTTGAAATGATTATTGTCAACGAGTTATCTGTGAACTGTTGCGATTGTTTAATAACTGTTTTCCGTCTGTGCTTTATTGATTTCTGGGGCTTAATATTAAAAAAATGAATTAATTCGTTTTTAAAAATAATTTTTGTAGTATCTGTTCACACTTGTGTAACAAAACAACGACGTTTATTTGCACGAAGACACACAGGACAGCACAAAGATGACAACTATATACAGCACAGAAGACGATTATCTTCAGCCGAGACGTGCAGCATACAACAATATACACAGCAGCTCTATTCCGTCGCTGTTCCGCTAGTCCCTGGAAGACGATTTCTTCACCGTCGCTTCCGACTACTCTTCAACTCCACTGGTCACGACTCCACTCCGGCAGCTACAGGCTGCTCCTTTTATAGTTCTCAGGAGGCGGGGCTAGAAGCCTCTCAGCCAATCAGGAACGTTCGAGGCGTATCTCCGTTCCTACTGGATGGATCGGGAAAATTCTTGCTGTTTCGGGAATAATCTATTTTGGCACCAAAGTCGCCAAATTCGTCGCGAAGTTTGTAGCCAAGCTCTTGGACCTCCTATAGAACCAACTATACTGGGAAGCAGCATCGCAGGTTCGTAACAATATTATTTATTTTACATATTTTTATTTATACAATCTCAAAATGCACATATTTTTTCTATTTGTTTATTTTTTATTTATTTATTTCAGATTACCTTTCACTTCGAAAAGCACCACTGTACAAGATAAAGCATATAACAATTAGTATGGATAACTGAACAAAATAATATGAGAGGTAAAAGGAAAGATGAAAAATGCAACTTTATTAACAATTTATAGGTTTCAATAAAGCTTACTATAATCTAATTTCAAATTTAATGCAAAATATTAGTTAATAATTTAATGAGTAAAATCAGAAAAAATAACGACTGGAACCGATAGAAAAGACGAATCACCTGTGAAATGAAAGCGAAGTTCGGACTTTCAATTACTTTGGTTAATCGCAATGACTCCATTTATTTATTTATTTTTATTCACTACTGCGTTTTACTCGAAAGAAATAAACCATTTATTTTCTAGTGAATCAATATATTATTGATGTTTGAATTAAATACTTTTTCAATTATTTAAAGCGATTATAAACTAGAATAAAATATCGATTAACTTTATAATAATGCTTCAGTAACTTCAGTTATTTTTGGATAGAAAAAGAAAATTAATTATTGATTCTGAATGAATTTGTAGAAATTGTTACGCCTATGTATATAAGGAGTGAAGTCCGTGCATCCAATTATACTCAAGTAGTTTTTTACCTTTTGCACTTATCGAATTCACATGTAAATCAATACCCGGATAGACTCATTGTAAATGATTTTCCAGTGAAACGATTTCCGGGTCTATGTAATGTTTCACATTCCAAATTTTATGCCTCTAACTAAAAACGTTTTTTAATTCTTGTTCTTACAGGCAGACATGATTCCAAAAATATGATTTTCTGACTCAAACATAGAAATTTGTCAAATCCTCAAACTTGGATCTTTTGGATCTATTTTATTTTCTACTGACCTTTGGATTTATTATATTTTCTCTTTGTATACATTATATAATTGAAAGTAAAAATTACAGTAATTTTAACATTGTTGCAATATAGTTTTTCAATATTCTGCTCCATAATCAAAATAAAATACTGAAAAATAAATATCATACTAACATATATAATATTTTTCTATATACAAGTCTCACTTGAAAGATGAAATTGATTCTGTTTTTCAGATATCAGATATTTCAGAAATTCATACAAATTAAATTCATTCTTCTAAAACTTTCTTATCTACGAATTAATCTAAATTAATTTTTCCAAAACAAAAAAGAAATCTAGAAAGCCTTTTATAAAATAAAAAATACAGACTCTACAATTTCCACACATAATCTAAAAAACTTTTTGAGACGTCAAAAAATATTAAGTGGAACCCTTTAATATCACCCAGTAAGAGTACAGGAAGGAATACATCAAAGGAGACTGATGTATCACGGTTAATATTCCGTGAAGGGTAAGAGTGGATGGCGCTATTTGTCATTCACCTCGCGCCAAGAAGCATGACATTTGTTGCACCTTGGCGCACTTCATTGTCATGTATATGAAGTGACACATCGGATGAAGTGTCATTTGGATTGAAGAGTTAACGTCACAGAGAAGACAAATTTTCTAGGCATAATTCTAGTGGAATTTCTAGTGGAACGCTCCGAAAATATTACGGTATTTTATAGAGATATTACTTAAATAAGAAGTGGATGGATGTTTTTGATTATTTCGTTGTTTACTCTTATTTAGTATTTTAAAGTTTTCGTTTAAATTAGAAATAATCAATTCGTTAATTTCATGTATGTTCAATTTCTGTCTAAGGTAGAAATAATTAAGTTTGTAGATGTCTTTATTAACTCTCCTAAAAAAGGAATAAAGAATGAAAAGAAAAAATTATGAATGCTTCAGGAAGTGGAATACAATAATTGTAGCCAATTGTTTGACTTTAAGAATTGTTTATAACAAAATATAAAAGATTGATTGAAAATCTGATTGACTAATTTATTTCAGAGATAATTAATATTATGATAGGTTTATCTTATGATAGGTTTGATATACCTTTTGACTTAGGTTACAATACAATTCACGCCTTTATGCAGTCTATTGAATTGAGAATATATGTATAATGTTTATGAATTCAGAACCTTATTCTAAAGAGAATTTCCAAATTTCATGATAAGACCATTTCACCATAGGCAAATCATTAAAAAAATAAAGTAATTTATACAAATCAGAAAAGTATTATTAGATTATTTTTGGATTAAGAAATTTATTGGAATAATTTATGCTTGTGACCTTTGCAGGAATATACTTAAGACGATAGCAATTCTGAAATCTTGCATTTCTTACAGACGATTTCGCATACATTAAAATCAACAAGGTTCAATTTTTCCTTTTTTTAAATTTTGTTATCAGATTATGTAAGAGTATAAAAGCTTTCATATTTCTGCTAAACTTTTACCGTGAGTACTAATAACCTGTTACAACAATATTCGTAAATATTTTAAGCATTTACTGTTTCAGATTAACCTTCATTTTGAACCTGCAAGAAATTATTTTTTAGATTGACTTAATATAGCTCAAAAATGATTATGTACCCAGTCAATAGAATGTCATTTTTCCATCATATATTTTATTGGTTAAGTATAGTTAGAATAGTAAAATTCGCGATTTCAATTAGTCTACGCAATAATTTAATAAGAAAATTATTGCTACGGTATCAAGTTTAAATTTAATTAAACTTTTCTTATCATAAAGAAAATAGTTATATAGTCCTTAAACAATAATTCAGCATTCAAAAGATATTGTATATTTAGTAGCTAGTTAGTAATTCGAGCTTGCTATCTTTATTAGATCTTTGATCCTATGGCCTACTGCAATAGATTTCTCTTCCATTCTTAATAATCATTTGAATAGTGAATAGATAAAACTTGATAGCACCAAGTAATTTTTTTCCTTTTTTCATTCTTCTGACATTACTCTTTCCTTCATTCCCTTCTGAAAAATTCATCCTCACAAAAGCAAAACCGATTATTTTTATTTTTATTTCCTATTTCTATTTAGCTTCTATTTTTATTTTTATTTTATGAATAAACAGAAAGGAAAGCATTTCGTTTATTGCTGCATCACTAAATCTTTTGTTCCAGTTGAAAATTTCAGCAAAATTACAAAAGAAAAAAGAAATCACATAATTCAGATAAGGATATTTTTATGAGAGGGTGTAGAAATGAAATAGGTCGAAATTAAGTAGCTCTTCTATAATGACTACATGAACTTTGGAAAGTGCATAATTCTGTGCATCTCTTACAGAAAATAGCACAATATATTCTACAAATTATAAGTAAAGATTCGATATTTAGAGAATGCAAACGCATAACAGAATCATACAGGAAGCAAGGTTTAGCTAAAAATTGAAAATTTAGAATGACTTATTTAACATATTTGAATGTTTATATATTTATATTCTCAGATAATAGCCAAAATAAAGTTTATATCTTTTAAAAAAATATGATTGATGAAGACAGCAATGGACACAACGCTATCATTTCTGATATTCATGAATTGTTTGTTGCGAATCTCGAGAGTTTTCTTTGATGGATGTCCTAAAGTAACTCTCCCTTGGGGTGCGGCATTATTAGAGACCTGACTGATAGCTCCCGACGTTCTTGAGACCTATTTCTAGTTCCGATGCTTTGGGCAAATGCAGAATCTTTGAACCTTGCTGAGTGATTTATGGTTGCTGATATGCCTTTTCTACCTTCTTTGGAGAGCGAGTAGCTATCGAAATGAACGAGTTTTAAAAAAGAGAATTCAATTTGTTTAGAACTTGCTCACCTTCTTCTGGTAGAAACAATTTGGAAATCATTTTGATCATAAGTTTAAAAATATTTGTGAAAATACTATAATTAGAAAATTGTTTTCAGTATTTCAATATTAAGAAAATCATATTTTTCTTTACCACAAGAGAATGAAAGCATGACATTTTATTAGTTCTCGAGATAAGTGATTTTTTAATGTTATTCAACTCAAGCATGTATTTTGTTCAGAATATTTAAAATAATTACGCTTTAAAGAGTGGCACAAATATGAGCGCAACTCCTACCATTTTCAGATGTGAAATCAAATCACTCAAAACAATGACAAGACTAAAGAAAAGTAGATCTTAAGAGTCTTTCATAATCCATAGTGCCAATCTCATTCATTTTTTTTTATCTCAAGTGTTTAATTTTGTTTATATGTAGATTCAAATATTGATTGAAAACAAAACTAATAATAAAAAAGTGCAAAAGTACAATTAAAAATCTTAGGCTATATTCTGGTTTCAAACAAATTGCTGCCAAATTAAATGTAGGGCGCATTCCGACTTTTAAAGGATAACCTCTAAAAATTAAATTTTATCATTTATTTAATGACGAAACTAATACGAACTTCGACAACTATTTCCTCACAATATGACTGAAGACAAATTCAATAGCCCTCTAGCATTCACCTTTTTTTTATTGTTGAATTCCTTATTTTGCAATACAATCAGTTTCAATTAAAATCATTTTATGCGCTTTTAAAATTATAAGGGAAATATTAAAAGCCAAATTCGTACATTTTTCTTCTGTTTGGTATTTCTGATTCTTCAGTTTGGTATTTTGATACACATATCTACATATTTGGGAAACTCTTGATGATAACACCTTACACATTCGTATTTGAAGGAGACGAATATATTTTTGTTGTTGAAATATTAAATTCAGCGAGGTTATTTGAAACTACTAAACTGAGACAGATGCATGTTTATACATTTAAACACGTTTCCGATTTTTCTAACAGTTACGATCCCTTTAAAAAGGTTCATTTAATTAATAATCGCACAAAGGGGAAAGCTAAAAAAACGAAACAGATTAAAAGTTAATGCAAATTTGATGCTCAAAAATAAAATAATTATTGCTTCTTCAGAACAGATTCAATATTCTAATAATGATTTAGATTCTATTTCAGGCGCTACCAAGGTACTAATTGATGCTTTCTTGCAATCGTCTAGCAAAAGCAAAACAATTAATTGCACATCAAAAAGATTATATAATTTTCACTTACTTTATTTATTCATATTTACTAAAATAACAATCAGATATCTAAAAGAATCTAACTATGTAATAATAAAAGTTTACAAGTGGAACTAAACAATTTATTATTATTGTATATATTTCTAAGATATTTATTTCATAACAGACATATAAATGTGCACAAATGTCTTTTTAAATTTCATTATTTACACTGAATACAAAAATTAGTATAAGATTTTAACTGCCATGTGTAATTTATTTCTTTAGAAAATTATTAATTGTACATTAATGATAACCTTACCAATCTTATATACTCTATCTCCATAAGAGTTTTTACACAAAATAATAAATCATCCTAAATTTTAATATCCATAGACTATTCCATGCAATGGGCCTTGCAGTCCTTGCGTTTTACTATCACAACAAACAAATGTGAAAATTCGAAGAGAATTTCAAGAATCTAGGGCATCAGGTGGATGAAAAATTGCGCCATCACTTTTGCCTTTCATGAAATGTTAGTAGTGGTACTCGAGAGTTTTCATTTCTGAATGCTTTAAAGTAACTCTTGGTGAGGGGATGTTATCAGAAACGAAACAAATTTAAGTTCTTGATGGTCGTGGGAAGAACTCTTTTTAGTTTCGATGCGTCAGCGCAACTACAGTATATCCAGAATTTTCTAGACGATTTATTGTCGATGTACCTTTACTACTTTCTTTCGAATGCAATAAATTATACTAATTTATGAGATGAGATGGACTTTTAAATAAAAGTTTTCTTTATGTATAAAACTCTCAGTTATCTCTCGACATCTCTCTCAACTCATATAGTTAGTTATATGAGCTGACACAGACAATATGGTACTTTCTTGGCACATTATTTTTATGTTTCGTTTAAGAATATTTTTACTAAAATATTAGAATTTAAAAAAACATATTTAAACATTGAGCTAAAAGGGAAGTCGAATTATATTATATATAAACTCTGTTCAAAAAAATTGAGCAACTTTTATTTCCTTATTTTTCAAGATATTAATTTCTTTTTTTCTTTCAATTTTCGTTTCCGTGGACAGTTCAAAAACATTTTGGGAAAGTCAACCAACCATCTGACTCTTCCACCCGCCACGACGGCACACGGATTTAAACCATAAAGCTAAATGACCAGACCGCTGCAACAGCAACACTGGCGGGAACTGTGTTTGAGTCCTAAGGGCCATCACTGGCCATGGTACAAACCTCCCCGAAGAAAGAACGTCCCGTCATTGATGGGAGGAGTCAGATCCCCCAACAATTTGTGTACCCTACAGGGTGGAGAGATCCAACTACCATACCGGAAGCATCTCATCCTCATTTCAAGGTGCCCCCGGGAGGTTAAACATTTTTTGTAAAATAGCCCAGAACAAAACATCTGGATTAAAACAGAATTAAATGTGTAGAACAAGTGAGTGTAAATCATCAAATTCAATGTTTCTTCGATGACTTACTATAAATTATAATCCGTAAGCAGACTTCATGTATAAACTTTAAATTTGGGGTAAAAAATATAATTTGTCTTTAATTCAGTACGGTAGATGTTCTTAAAGTTTTTAAAGAGCAGAATATTAAAAATTGTTCGATGCAAAGGTTACCTTTTCTTCTTTTTTTTACCTGTGTATAGAAAACGCAGACAAAGCCGCTAGTATGCACTCATTCCTTATAAATAAGATTGCAACAATGGAAAGATTTTAATATTTTATAAGAATCAAATTTTTGTATTAGAATATTGTTAAAAAGCTTTTCGTTTACAGTGGCTTTATAATTCTGACGTGTAATACGAAATCTTATTTCTTCCCCCTATAAACCGTAGTTTAATTTTGCTTAGAAATAGATTTTTTGTAGTCTTTGGCCTCAATCAAACATTTACAGTTTAACATTTACAGTATTTTCTGTATTTTTATTCGCAGAAATACAAAAATAAAAAAAAATTATCACAAGCGACGCCGATTATTTCGGCTAGTTAATATTAAAATGAAAATATCTTATGAAACCTTTTTTACCGAAAACAGAAAAAAGACAATTCTAGGCCAATAAACAATAAAGAAAAATGCAGACTCTATAATTTCCAGAAAGGATCTAAGAAACTCTTCTAAGATGTCAAAAATATCAAACCGGACCCTTTAATGTGATCCAGTGAGAGTTACTGCAAGGCATCCATCAAAGGAGATTCTAACATTTCACGGTTAATATTCCGTGAAGGGTAAGAGTGGATGGCGCCATTTGTCATCCACCTGGCGCCAAGAAGCGTGAAATTTGTTGCATCTCGGTGCATTTCATTGTCATGTAGATGAAGTGACATCTTGAATGGAGTGTCTTTTGGATGCAGGAGTTATGTTTCGAGTCGAGTCGAATTTCGAAGGCATAATTCATTTTTGTAGGAACATAATAAAGTCAGTTCTAAGTTTCTTAGATCTAAGATTTAAATAGGTAAATCGTAGCAAGTGGATATTATTGTTTGATAAATTGCTAATTTCAAGTATGTTGAAGTTCTGTTTAAAATAGAAATAATCCTTCTCGTAATATGGGAAGTCACTGTTTGTTTTATGCGAGAGAAATAATAATCGAAACCGAATTTTCTTTTTATTTGAGGAAGTGATTAACAATCATTTTCATCATAAAAACTGTAGGTAAATTTTAAGTATTAGTTATTACTTATAACAAATAAAAATAAGTGATAGAATTTATTCGAATTATCATAATTTTTTTCCTTCATTTCTTGACTTCTTTTGTTGATGTATTTTTCTGATAAAAGGGATTCTGATGAAGGTAAGCCTCTATCGAATTTGTTGTAAAGTTCCATACTAAATCACCATAAATTCCTGACAGAATTCTAAGAAAAATTTTAAATTGCATAATGTGTATCATCTGATCATATCCTATTCTTTGCCTGAAGAGTCGTCATTAATATACAAATGAAAAATTCAAATGATAATATAAGACTGAACTTTGTATTGAGATTCCAATTACAATAAAAATAAGAACAATTTATATCTGCAGCACCAGAACTGTAATGCATCAGCAGTAATGCATGGAATAACAGATCTCTGCCTTAAGCGAACATTCTGACAACCCCTGTCACCGGAAACAGAATATTTCCGGATTTTTTTCTTCAGTCTGTGTGCGGTTCCCTTGCTTGCATGTGAGGAACCCATGTTTATTTAAAGAATGTGATTTTTTAATTAGTTAATTAAAATTTCTTTTAAATTATTACTTGGCTAATACCTATATATCTTATTTTTGGTCACTTTTTAATTTTTTTTGAAAATATCATAGGTGTCAACAATATAATGACATACTGTATATATATAGTATTTTGTGCGCTTCTATTGGTTATTGTTGGCATTCTTTCTGATTCAATATTATCGTAAAAATGTCTGGTTAAATTTCGTATTTCTTGCTTTGTTCTATGTCATGTACATCATTTGCATCATTCATGAATAATTGTATACAAAACCAAACAGGCTTATGACAGACATAATACGAAAATAATTCTATATCAGGAACACCTAGAAAAGGGAACATTCACTGTAAGCTCAGATTCGAAGTATATGACTTCTAAACATAAACTTTCCATGTTTAATTTGTATATTCATTCCTTTTACTTCTAATATGAGCTGTCAAAATGAGATAATTTTAAGAATAGAATTTCGTCAGAACACTTAAACCACTCATTACTTTCTTGAATTCTACAAAAAATTTGAAACAAGTTAAAAGTAATGCCAAAAACAATCATCTATAAAAAAATCGTGCAGAACACCAAATTTAATCGAATCCTGTGTGAGATCTCAAAATTATTGAGAGAAAAAAATGAAAAATGATTTGTTTAAAAGTGATTATTACTGAAATTTGCAGATTTAATCATTTCAATCTTCCATTATTTAAAAATACAGAAGAAAGAAGGCCAGTTTATATGAGAAATAAAAATTTGAATTACAATACCCCGAAATGCAACATGCAGTTAAAAAAAATAGTCTACTTGACACTTATGATTTTAATATCACGGGACGTGGTTCCATAAGAAATGATCATATACAGTATAAGCAGAACATGTTAAACATTAATATAAAAAGACTTTAATTTTTATCAGAATTCGTTGCCTAAAAATATTCTATTGACATAATTACAAAATACATTGTTCAGAAATTTCTTCTGATTTTTAAAATATATAGTGGCTCTCAAAAGTGTTCATACACCAACAAGAATCAATTAAAAACAACCTCATTATTTACCATTAAATATTCTTATTTTTACATGAAAATTTTTTCATAGTATATTTTTACAGTTCTTAATAAAGCAGTGAAGAATAAATTTTAATTACGATGCAAATTATTTTTTTGAAAATGACAATAAATAAAATTGCACAAAAATAGGACACAAAAGTGATCATACACTTTCAAAAAACATCACTAAATAGGAAATTTTCTAAATTTTTATAAATGTTTAGTATTTAGTAGGATATCTTTTATTCTTTATAACAGCTTTTAAACGTTTGGGCATAGATTTAACTAAACGGTCGGTTACTTCTGCACCGATCTTGTTCCATTCTTCGATCCTTACTGCTTTCAGTTGAATTTTCGATTTAATGTCGTGACTTCTTATTCGAACCTCTAATTCTTTCCAGATATGTTCTATAGGGTTTAAATCCGGTGATTGAGCTGGTGTTTTAAGGATTTGAGGGCAATGATAGAGGCAAAAAAGACGAACATTCATGGCCGTGTGCTTAGGATCGTTGTCTTGGTAATACACAAAGTTGTTTAAAATGCCCAATTTTTGTGCTGACACTTTTAAATTATTATTGAGAATATTTATATAAACTCTATGATCCATTATACCATCAATGAATACTAAATTGCCTACTCCAGCCGCTGATATACACCCCCAAACCATGACACTTCCACCGCCATGTTTTTCTGTTCCAACTAAATTCTTGGGATTAAGTTTTTTTTCTCTCCATACAATGATTCTCCCATCCGACCCAAAGATGTTAAACTTACTTTCATCGGCAAATAAGACACGATTCCAATAGCTCTCTGGCTGGTTTATCATAGATTTGGCAAATTTAAGCCTAGCAATTCTGTTCTTCTGACTTACAAAGAATTTTCTTCGTGCAGAGCGGCCATGTATACCAGCATTCCGAAGAATTCTACGAATAGTTTCACAGGTAATAGAAGTTCCATTTGATTCATTATATTGTGAAGTAAACTTTATTGCACTCAGACGTGGATTTTTTAGAAATTTACTCACAATATTTCTTTGACTTCTAGCTGACAGAATTTGAGGGCGACCATTACGAGGCTTGTTTGCAATCCTTTTTCCCTCTCTGTAACGTTTTATTATGCTTTGCACCGTTGAATGAGGTAGATTAGTTATAGTTGCAATTCCTCTAATTGATTTTCCAGCTTTAAAATGAAATATAATTAATTTTCGTACGTCTAAACTCGTTTCTTTACGAATGCGCGTCATATCTAAGAATAAAGTAAATAGAATAAATAATTGTGATATTAAATACTGAAATCAAACGATTTTAGTGTATTTTTCAATTAGAAGAAAAATAAGCCGCAAAAGATATTTTTATGATGAATTTAAATAAATAATGTTTGGATGTACGAAGACTTTTGTGTTCTAATTTTGTGACATTTTTTATTTATTTATTTTTTAGAACAATACTATTTGATTTTTTATAAAAATATTTGTTCAGTTTTATTAAGAACTATTTAAAGATGTTAATTAAAAAAACCAACCAATAAAATGCTTTATTAAGAAGTATAGAACACAATTTCTGCAAATTTCTTTAGTGTACGAACACTTTTGGGAGCCACTGTATGTAGGTGAAAATTATTCAAATTATTGAACTGAAAGTTCCTACCTTTTTTTCCCGGGGAGAGTCTACTCAATTCTTTGATATCCAGCTGCAATTAAAATCCCTTAGTATAATCCACTCGACTACATAGAAAGGCGCTGAGCGGTGTTCTTTAAAGAAATACTATGTATTAACACACAAAAAAGTAACAATAAGCACTGAATAAAACATTCAGCCAGCTAGAATAGAGAGATATAAATATTGCGCATTGTCAATAAGCACAGTTCGCAGTTACACAGTTTTTAATTTCGGTTTCACACCCTCTGGTGGAGAAATACTATAATTAGTAATTTACGCTTTTTTTTTTTTTTTTTTTTTGGCTGATTCTTTATTAGAAGGCAAAGGCGGATGTTCGTAGAACCAAGGGTAAATTATTTACCTTACATCTGCCTTTCTCTGAAATGTTCTAAAGCAAGTTCCTGAGTTTCTATTTTAGTACATTTTGCACTATCATCTTTAATTCCCAAGGAATCTAAGTTCCAGAGATCTGTAATCTTAGTATTACTGACATGCAATGACAATAATAACAGTGAGCTATTTTTATCTGTATTTATAACATCAGATTTAAACGTTACAGTCTATCCCAAGAGTGTTTGTACAGCAACCAAGTTTTCTGAAAGATATTTTATTTTACCATTAACAATTTACCTGCGCAATCAGCTCTAATGAACAAATGAATTTCAGTAGGATTCTTTTCATACAGACAGGCTGTTCGGTAAACATCATATCTAAATCTGTTAATTGACATTTAGCAGACGATTCCTTTCCAGACATTTTATAACTGCTACTATTTTTATTTTGTTAAAATATTATTAAAAAGTGAAAGCAAACGATTTTTTTCTTTGACAAACATATTTTGTTAATATTATTTCGTTTATTTTTTGTATAATAACTGATGATCAATTTTAAACCTTTTGGAATCTGGCAATTCTTTTAATACACGCTGTTAAATTGAAAAAATAAACAAGCCGATGGAATTCTAAAATGCTTGGAGTATTATTTTAGTTTTAAGAATTTAAGATGCTCTACAAGCTATAGCTTGAAGCTTAATAAAACGGGTAGTTTTTTAGAAAACGTGCAAAACAACGAGCATCATTCATTTTAAATAAGGAAGCACGGACGTTCTTTTCATCGAGAACATCTAATTCAAAGTTATAGCTTCCATCAATATTCGACAAACTAATGCGATATCTTTGATGTGTTTCTGCATGTTCCATTCCGCCAAATAAACCATGATTCATGGATTCATCTCCCAATTCCTAAGTTTCATTTTTCTAGAAATAACTTTAGAAAAATATGAACGTTGACTGTGTGTGTCAATACTTATTACTCTCATTAAATGCTTCAAATTATATTCATTAATGTAAACAATTAGAGGCTGAAAATAAACTTTCCTCGAGCAACTATCATTCGCGAGTGTTGTGTTTTCAATAACTTCTTTTGATTCCAATCTCTCATTAACTAAACGTTTATTTTCATCGTAACATATTAAAGTTACATGTTATTTACATATTATTACATGTTAGTTACATCTTCCCATAAGCATCAATTACGCTTTGCATTTGACCTTTGCCCTGCCACAGCAAAAATAAGATCCCTTTTTAATGAGATGGACTTTCATTTTTCAAGTGGCAAGCTTTTACCATAAGTGCAATTGATGCTTAAATGAGAGGAATCATCTCAGAAAAGAGATAACTTAGCTTTTGGAGTGTTACTATTGTAACGGATTGGTATGGGCGAAGATAGAACCTGAGACCTTGTGGTTCGCAGCCGAGTAACATGACCACGATACAAAAGCAATTGCTCTGGTAGCGTAGCTGTTAACTGGCTTATAAGCTATTCACTATACTATCATATACAAATAATTCACTAACAGAAGGGTTTCTTTTTCATTCTGCGCTTTGATTCTGGCTCTTATCCAATTCGAATGATTGACGCGCTGAGGAAGTGATTTCTCACATGTAAAACATAATTCGGTTTTCTTTTTCTCAACTAACTGCCAATTCGGGAAATTAAGCAAATCGCTGAGTGAATATTTATTTCTGAATTCCTTATTATGTTCTAATACTAAGTCTCTTGATAAGACTTTAAAATCACAGGAGATAATAAAGAACTAAATGTATCTTATTCTATTCCTAATGATTCTGAACTTCTAATATGAGTTTTTATTTTATCGAACAATTGACGAAAACTTTTTACATCATTAGAACGCTTAAGAGGGGGAATTTCTAATAGCTGATTCATATGTTTATTTACTAATGTTTCTTCAGTACAGTTCGCATTTACTCAATTTTTAGTTTCGGTTTCACGCCCTCTAGCGGAGAAATTCTGCTCTAAAACCAAAAACAGAAAAAGTCACGTGATAGTGCATTTTCGAAATAGTTAATTAGTATGATTAAATGCAGCTAATATTTCTAGTACAAAAGTTAGTCAATAAAGTCGACAAATATTTAATATTTTCTAGCTCCATTCGTATGCGTTAAATTAAATCAAAAGAAACTGAATTAAAATAAAAAAGATCAAAAGATACATTTATAGGAAAAAGAACACGAAATCCAAAGGAATTCATGTACCAATTTCTCTGTGTGCTTTGACAAATAAAATTATTTATCTGGTCAAAATATTTCGAAGTCCGATACTTTGAGATAAATAATTGTTTGCAGATGAAAAAAAAGACAAAGCGATATTTCGATTCTTGATAGAATAAAGGGAAATATTTCCTTTTGGACAGTGGTCGAATTCAATTGTTTGGAACTTTGTCTTTTTAATAAAAAAAATTCCAATATTTCTCTGAAAACCAATACTCCAAATATATCAGGGATACCAAAAAGGAATCTCAAATAAATTATTTTCAGTGCACTTTCTTTGTATTCTTTGATATTATGATGTTTGTTTTTATTTTTAGAGTTTTTTTTTATCTTTATAGATTTTATTCAAAGTGACATTTACTTTTTGCTATTTATTTTATAGTAATCTTTATATACTTTAAAGACCATTAAAGTCTGTGACACTGGGTAGAGTTGAAAATTAACTTGCCCCTTTGTCTGCGTCATCATCAAATACGCAAATCACAAATTCTGTTTTGGCATCACACAAACCAGAAATTTGGTGATCATTTATTTGACAGTCATAATTATTTCGTTAGAATTTGTGAAATTGACCAATGTGCAAGTATATATTATATACATTATAATACAAACAATTTATCTAATTACGGTGTTACCTTAGCAAATGGCAAAAAAGAGAGCTATGTTTATGTGAGCTTTACATGTTTCTTAATTTTATCATTTCAAATCATATGGAGACCGAATTCATTGCTTTCAATTTCCAATATAATTTGCTACCGCATATAACATTTTGCAAAGATAAAAAGTAGTCTTGGTAATGATTAAAAGAGTCTCTTAAAGTTTCAGGTATAAATAAAAAAACTTCTATTCTTCACCCAGTGCCATTTTATGTTGCATGTTCTTGAGTGAAAACTTCCAGTAGCCAGATGGTGAGACTAAAATTTTTTATATCCGAATGCTTTTGTGTAGCAATCAATAATAATTATTATTATTGGTTGAAGACGCAATTTCTTAAGAGGTTGAAAATAAGAACTCAAAATATATATCTCTTACTTTTTCTTTCATGCGTATAGAAAGTGTTGATTTTAATTTATAAATAATATATCAATAACTTTCATACGAAAAAATGACGAAACCAAAAAAAAAAATATCTTATTTAATATTTAGTTGATATTAGATAGGACTTTTATGAATTATCAATTCAAAAACTAACATTCATTGATTTTTATTCAGAAGAATGAAAATGTCTGATATGAAGTCTAAAAAAATTAATTTCAATATTTTGTTGTTGCACATCCCCCCATGGAACTGTGCAGCCTGAAGAAGCTCAATACTAACAATGGATGGTCCATAAAATCTTTTTGGTTGATTGATTGATTGATTTAGTGGAGTTTTATGGCCCAAAAACCATTTTTGATTATGCTGCGCCAAACGTATGGTATCGATTAAAACATTGTTTATAAACTGAAATATAATCATAAGCTAATCATAATAATTATATATAATCATAAACTACTTAGTATTTGTCATGATTTATAAATGTTTATGTAAACGGTAAAAAAAAACTTATAATTGAACCATTTTTAATTAGATCAAATGGTAAAAACCGATCATTTTTAAGAAAGCGAAAAGATTTGGATGATTCATTTTATGAAGAATGTCCTTCAAAATGATAGAGGAAGACTGAAAGCAACGGGTGCGTTGTGAAATGAATTGTGGACAATCAATTAGAATGTGTTGAACTGACAATTGGCATTGGCATTCTGTACACTGAGGGGCGGGTTCTCCCAGCAACAAATGCTTGTGCGTGAGTAGAGTGTGACCTATTCTTAAACGAGTGAGAGTTGTATCATTCTTTCTGTTAGAGAGACTGGGCCAGTGATCAATAATGTGTTTAATTGAATGGAGTTTATTTGTATTCTTGAGGTCCCATATACTTTGCCATTTTGAGTGGAGGTTGATTTTAACATATTTTTTTATATCATTGAAAGGGACAGGACAGTTTAAAATAGAAGTGGCAGATTTTGCTAAATTGTCAGGTTGTTCATTGCCAGCTATCCCGACATGAGAGGGAACCCAGCAAAGGAGAATAGAGAATCCTTGATATGTAAGATGTTCGTGCAGTTCGAGAATATGAAAGGCCAAAGGGTGTCTTAAGTGATGTAGCAATGTCAGTGACTCAAGGACACTTAATGAATTTGAATATATGATATAATTATCAGGAGGACTATTAGAAAGTAGAGATAAAGCATGAAGAATAGCAGTTGCCTCGGCAGTAAAGACAGAGCAGGATGGGTGAAATTGGAACGAGAGATTGGAATTGATAAAAACACATGCAAATGAAGTATTAGAAGAGCATTTTGAACCGTCTGTAAAAATAGGAATAAAATTCATATATTCTTCCCTGTGGTGCGCAAAAAGTTGTTGGTAAGCTGTAGGAGTCGTATTAGATTTGTCAAAAGTTTTGAATGGATTTAGATACGTCTTTTTGGATACGTCTTTAAAATCTTTTTGGAGAGTCCCAGAGAAATAGGAATGTGATCAGGTGACGCCTCTTCCATAAACACTTGGGGAAGACTTCAAAGTGCTTAGAACCCTCAGAATATTTAAAAGTTCTAAGGTTCCCACTGATTCAACACAAAATTAATTAGAAACCTTTAAATGAGGACGCATAAAATTAACAAGTTGGCTAGTTAAGTTTTAATTGATACTTGATGTTGCCGTTAATAAGTATTTTCTATTTTAGGAACAAAATCTGATTCGCAGATTGAAAGGAAATATTTTAAATTCGATTATTTCTTATAAATTAAAAAGTAATACCTAGTTCCACCAATTTTACTCAGTTTTGTCTCAATGTTTAAAAATTTTAAAATACTTTCATCCAAAAAATATCCCCCCATTATTGTAATAAAACAACAATCTATACGAAGTATGCCGTATAATAAAATAATTCTCAGAACTTCAGACCAAAAATTGCAAAAAATATGTTTTTTCCATAATTGCCGAAAAATTGCCTTAAATCATTAATCGGTAGTTATTACTCAGATTAATGATAATTTTATTCTAAAAATTATTTTTCTATATAATATTGCTAATTCTAATTCACCTTCAGGAGGCTTATTAGTCTGGAATACTAGAGTCCTTGTTAGACGTCGATGTTACATTGATGATTACTGTAAGTTTATTAGATGAGCCTATTAAAAATTGGATCAGAATTTCCAGAGTAATTAAAGAATTATGTTGTTCATTAATTACCGAAAGTGGTAATTAATTGGATGGATTGAAATAAATGTAGGTCATGAACTGAATTTTTATATAAATTATACAAGTATGAAATCTTCTCAAAATGGGACAGCTTCAACGTAGAACGTTGATTACTTGAAATATTTTAAATTTTATTAACCGAATCCAATATCATCAAATTAATATTTTGGTATACTGCATAAAACACGTTAAAATTGTTACTTATAACAATTGCCAAAGACGAGCCCGCTGACGAAGTTAGAGATTTAAGTCGATTTTATGCAGTAATTTCTGAGGGTAAAGGCCCCTGAGCACCTGACGGCAGAGATCTGACTTCTACCTCATATGAAGATGACACTCACACTTTCTCTTGTACAACCTCTTTTTACAGGGGGTCTTTTCACACACTTCACACAGGCTAAAGAACAATAATGCTCGACCCAGGAATCAAACCCAGGACACCCAGGAAAACACCCTAGAACACCCGAGAAAGACGCGTTACCCCTAGGTCAGGACACCGGCTCTCCTCTATATAAAATTACTTTCTAAAATAATTCACTCCTTCTATAACAAGAGGTGAACCAAAAGATATAATTAAATCCTCTAATTCAAAAATCCTAATTATGTTTCCAGTAGAATGCAAGAAACATTTGAGAAACAGAGTTGATTGATTACCCTTTCTTTAAAAACAGAATTTGTAATCGTATTTTAAACTTTCACTCACATAATTTTGAAACAAATATGACATAAATTCCATAATTTGCACTTGAATACAAAAGTGTTTAATTTAAATTAGAGCACAGAGGTTAATTAAGAAAACAAAATGGAGATTTCAAAATTAAATTATTAAATTCTCTTAGAATATATCCATTTAGATAATATATTTTAATCTGAAACTAAACGTTCTAAATATTTTTTCAATATAATATAACTTTGGAATTTCATGGTCCAATCACATCTTTCATTATCTATTCTCATTGGATGGAAATGTTAATCAAACAGGAATTACTGAATTCGGAACAATCGGGTTTCCAACTCTTTGCTTCCCAACAATAATTCGGTAGTGAAAAGCATAGCTCCAGATAGCAAAATGTCAGAATTATTAATCCTCATGTAGCTGTTTGAAAAATTGGAAAAAGGAATTTGTCTTACTTATCATTGGATGAATTATTTTGACATATCTATAATAATTATAATACTTTATTTTTTATTGCTTACATCAATGTGGATTCGAATTTATTAAGCATATAATTATTATCTTGATTCATTTACATAGTTTATTATTCTTTTACATTTTCATTAAAATATAGCAATATACAAATTGTGAAAAATATGATAAATTTTGCATTGCTAAAAATCTAGGAAATATTATGCCTATCTCACAAGAAATCGATCATTTTAATCATTATTATGCTTAAGTTTCAATGTGCCAAATATATACATAAAATTAATCTTAATGTTCAAACAAAATTATTTTCCAAAATTTTTAGAAAAGATCTCTGGGTTATGTGCAAACGAGTTTTAGTTCCTACCAAAATGTTTATTTCAAATTCTTCTGGGAGTACCACTTCTGTAAGCTCATATATAATTAAATCTTTCTCACACTGAAATATATAGAAAAATAAAACTGATGTCTTATCAACTATAACCGCCTTTAAAATTAAATTTCACATTTAAATTTGACGGATCTATCAATTTTTGTAATCATTATTTTTTTCCCATCGTTTCGAAATTCTCAAGACTTAGTGGATAAAAAAAACCATCCGACTATTTTTAAATTAAAAAAAAACATTCTTATTACTGGATTTAGCAAATTGTATCATTGTTTACAGGGATTTTGCATCATTGTTATCGCATTTTATTTTTGCTGTGAAATCATTCTTTCCCTTTTAGTTCCAGAAGCTTGAAAGATTTTGTTCAGTTTTTTTTAAAAAACCTTGTGAATCTTAAAGTGAATCATGAAAGTCAGCAATCTAACTCTCCAACCCGCCACGAAGGGACACGGATATAAACCATAAAAACTGAATGACCGGACCGCCGCAACAGCAACATTGGCGGGAACTGTGATTGAGTCCTAAGAGCCGTCACCGGCCACGATACAACCCTTCCCGAAGGAAGTACGTCCCGCCATCAATGGAAGGAGATAGATCCCCCACCTATTAGTGTACCCTCCAGGGTGGCGAGATCCGACCACCATGCCGGAAGCATCTCATCTTCATTTCGAGGTGCCCCCGGGGGGTAAGTGAATCACGTAAAATAAAAGTCTTTAATGGTATATTATTACCAAATTCCCATAAATATCCATATAAGCAAAACTCTAATTAATGCCTATTTTGCTTTACAATTAAGTAGTCTGTTCCATTTGAAATTTTTTTTTTTTTTACCATTTGCATAATTTCCATGCCATTCGTAAAATATATAGGACTCAAATACTTTTTTACATTCTAAGTAATTCTTAAAAATCAACGATGCACACGCAAAAAATACAATTAAAATAAAATTAATATTAGAACAGAATGGTTCATTTTCATTAAGAATTTCGATGAAGATGTAAAAGTGTCATCGTAAATAACTCTTGTTATAGAAATTAAAGTTCCGCAGTAGTTTTCGAGGTCAAATTTAGTCAATGAGCTTAGGAGACGTGAAAGAGTATTTTTGTGTTTTACAAGGAGTCATAGTGAAAATAGTGCAATTGAAATAAATCAGCCTTCTAGTCCATTTCTAGTTTTGAATAAACTAGAAATGCACTCCGTAAGTTGATTAATAAAGCTCACGTAAGGAAAATGATTTCGAATAGTTTTCAAATGTAAATCATCTATCTTAGAAAGAATAATAAACATAATACTTTCTGTATGCAGATTGATAATTAAAAAGAAAATCTCAAAATAAAAGACAAGTTTTTCTCTGCCGATTGGAACATATTTGACATAGAACTGTATTTGTAGTAACAGAATCGCATAACAATTTTCATTTATTTAAATCATTGTGTTTTTGAGTTACCACGTTTACATGTTTCTCAAAGTATAGATCGACAGGCAATCAACTTGTGGTGGTAACATCATAAGCCAGATAACAACTTTTGGAGAGGAGTGTACACTTTTTGTCTAATGGCTTTGTTACTTGGCTATGAACCCTAACGCTGCGAGTTCGAACCTCAACTTGCACAAACTCTTTGCTAGATTTGATTCAAAATTTGACAGTTGTATACCATATAGATTTTATATCTGTGCTCTCTTCCTTATTGTATTAGCTTATATTCGAAAAGCCGGACGGACGAACTTCCTTTAAGTAGATTCTCCTCAAACTTTGACAGAAATCTACGAATTTGGTGTAAAGACCGAAGACCAAATTTCATTCGTCTAGCTCAAAGTGATTTAGAGCTATCTTTATCACAGAACGACTGACGGACATTTTCCAAAAATGTTTTTTTTTTCAAACACATGGAGGTCTAAAACGTACAAATTCGTCAAAATCTCGAGTGGTTATACGCTTGAGTGACACTTAATACCTAAATTACATTAGAAAGGTTTATTTATGTGATAATCAAGAATTTGTCAGGTGATAAATATAACGCGCTTTTAATGTTTATATCAATTTAATTTTTAAACACACTTTATTGAGATAATAATGAATGCAAAAGTTTTAAAATAAATACACTTAATATTCCTGGTAAAAAAAACACTTTTTCATAATCTAATAAATGTTAAGACAATATATAGGAATTCTCATTTCTTCGTGTAAAAAATAATGAAGACAGTTTCAGAATTCATTGCTAAAATATTCATTCATGAAAGTCAAGAGAATGAGTATTTTTGACATCAGTTTTAATTGTTCTTAAATATACAGACAAATTTCCTTCAGAATATAAAATAAATCACAGTTATTCAAGAAAATTATTTGTAAAACTCCATGATTCTTCTAAAATATATTTCAAAACGATTGCTAAAAGTTTGATTCTTCAACGGACAATAATATAAAAATTTTGCACACAAACGATTGCTTCAAAATGAATTATCTTTTGATCCTTTTGAAGCAAGTTTTAGTATTAGAAATTTTGTATTAGAATGAGGAGGCGAGAAAATCATTAGAATGAGGAGGCGAGAAAATCTTTGAACTATATCCTTTTTGCATGATATGAATTCACATTTTGAGTAATTAGTTCAACCACAGACAATTAACATCTTTCAGTTAAGCAAGATTTCAATTCCTTCTCCGTAAAAGACAACTTCTACAAAGCAACTAACAAGAATCCGGTGCTTGGTGGAAAGTAAATTCCTTTGCTGTTCTGTCATGGAGTTAACAGATTTGTTAACACATCATGTCAAACAGATTTGGCTTGAGATTTGTTCATTGAAAGGTTGTATTTCAGTAATAGGATCTTTTCTACAGTAGAGGTTAAATACAGTAGAGGTAAAAGCAGTAGAAGTTAAATGAATACGATTAAAATCTTTCAATTATGCAAGGATTCGATCATTTTTTTGTAATCAACATCATCTACAAACCAACTAACAAGAATCTGGAGATGTGATGTTTTGTGTTAAGTAGATTCTTCTATTGTTTTGTCACAACAGATTTGGTTTGACACTTGCTCGCTGAAAAGTGGTACTAAATCAATTTGGTTTTTGATCTAATGATATTAATAAAATATCCTAATTCGGGGATACGATTCACCAGAAAAAATTCTATTGCTTTAGAATTTGTGGTCTTTTTTTATCTCTGATGGAAGGCAGATTTCTCCATTCTTTATTGATTGCATTGAAATAAATTTGTATTCAACCTTACTCATTGAACATTTACGCTTTAAAATTTGGTGTTTGAGATATGACCAATAGAGTAAAACAGAAGAATGTGATTAGCACTGGTACTTTTTAGTCGATTCATTTGTTTTATCTCATTTCTCAATACTTTTTTGGGTGAAAAGGATCCATTTCTATTTCATAAGAATTGGTACTTGTTATTATATTTGGAATGATCCATTCCTTGATACTGGATAAGATTTGCAATATAATATTCCATACGTTGGAAAATATCTTCAGATGATTATTTGAAGAGCTAAGAATATTGCTGATAATATTTATTTATGATGAAGTTGAGTTATTTCTGCCAGGAGAGGCGAAATTTTCTGAAGTGAAGACTGACGCTCTTTCAAATGATATTGATTCAATTTCTAGATCTCTGATTACAGGATTCTTTCCATTTCGGATGATGAATTCTTGGTTGAGGTGAAGGAAAGTAAAGATGTTCTTCTCCAACATATATATCGGTACAGAAATCTTCAGCACGTGAGCAGCAACACACTCGAACATATAGACGTCTAAATTTCTTGAAAAACGTTTTACGTGACATTTTTACCATTAAGAAGAGCTTCCTTCACCTTCAAAGAACAGGGTATTATTTGCACATACTGTGTTATGTGAACCAATGATTTTCATTTGCATTTGTTGAGGAAAACGATGATTATCACAAATTTTCTTCCATCTAAATTAAAACAAAATCATAGCATGATTATGAGAAATAATATAAATCATCTGTATTATTTTCATTGTTATATTTCAACTAGCAATAATAAATAAGCACAATTGTAACGTATATAAATAAAAAAATGATCCGTTTAAGATTTTAAAAAAACTTCTCTTAAATATTTAAGCTTCAAAACCTGCAATACATTAGAATCGGATATAATGTTACTTTTATTTAGAGATGCATAATTCACGATTTTTTGAATAACAAATAATATTGCTATTGTTATTTTTAAATATGCGTTCCAAATATCTGTTATTTCAATCATATTATTAATTAAAAATTATTACTTAATATTAAATATAAAATTTATTAATTGTAATTAATACTTTATTTACTAATTTAAGTAACGTGTGATTGAATTAATTTATCTGTTTCAGCTTACTTCTTAAATTTTATTTTTTTCTCAAAACTATTTAATTTATTTATTAGAGTGAACCATTTTCTGGAAAAGGTGAGTTAAAAATATATGTCATTTCTTTAAAATGTTTACTTTAGTCCTATATTCTACGAATAGATGGCGCCAGAAGTAAACAGAATACATGTAATCAAAGTCACTCATGTCACGAGCAATTAAAAATGATCTGTATGGAATAGTGCATCATCAAATACGAATATCGGTCACTCCCGTAAAGTGGAGCGGTAACTTCGCACTTTCCAGTGAAGCCTCGCACTTTCCGGTGAAATCACCGCTCCGATAATTTTCAGTGATATGCAATTCAATGATACGATACGATAATTCCAATAACCACTTTTCAATCCAATCACAGATTTCTTTCGAGAGCTTCCACTGGACAGATCGTATCGATTGTTACTTTCTATCGTGATCCAAAACCTGTAATCGAAATATCATCAGTAAGATCGTATCAAGGATTTCAATCACACCCCTCTTTGAAAAGTATTGATCACTTGTATTTGTGACTTCTTGATATTGGTTACGTAATAACCGCTCTTAAAATATTCGTCCTCCCTACTTTTATTTACACCTAAAGTTTTTTTTTTCCTGTCATGTCCTTTAGTACCATTTTTTTAAAAAAATATTTTTGAATAAATAACTAACTGATAAAATTCTCATCATGTGCTTTGTCTAATTTTTTATCTTTCTGTCTGTTTTAAGTTTGACATTTATTATCTCTTTAACATGCATTCGGTAAGGGAAAGGACAACTCATTAATTAGAATGAGAAATCACGTGATAAAAACGTCGCTCTAAAGTATTGTCATGTGAACTCGCTCATCTGGAGAGTATAGCAATGATGTTGATCACACCTTCGATGACAGGACGAACTCTTTATAGGAGCCGTTGGTAAACAGAATGAGAAGGGCTATTTTGCCTCTGACTACAGTACCAGTTTGTAAGGGCTTTTTTATGGTATCAAAGCCAAACGCGGCATACTGCCCCAAATGCTCTTTAATTCACTATACCAGTGTATAAAATTTATTAAATGTAACCTTCTAACTCAAATAATTAATTACAAAATATTAATGATTTTGAAAAATTGATTTTCCAACACAGCGACGTTTAAATGGAAATTATTCGGAAAAATCTCAACACTTAGTGTATAAAAATCGCCAAGAACTCGCCAAAATCTCAACACTTAGTTTATAAAAATCGCCAATAACTTCTGAAAAAAATATTTTGATTAAAAAATATTATTTAGAAACAAATAAACTTCTCTTAAGAATTCTGAAAATGTCTTGGTACATTTTATACTGAATAATGTAAAAAGAATTGTCTTTACATAGCTTAGTAGTATAAAATTCAAATAATACTTATAAGAAGTGCTGCAATGAATGAGTATTTGTTCAACAATGAAATAGTCTATTTCATTTCAAAATTCTTTAATGCCATTTAGGAAAAGATCAAATTATTTTCTCGATAATCTTAAAATACTTTTCGACTCAAAAAAGAAATTCCTACTTTCATAGCGGCTTCATAAAAATCAGTGATGTACTCACAAAAATTTATTTTCAAAATAGAGCAGAATGGTTCATTTTAAGCCCACATTTTCGATTAAAGTGTAAACGTGTCACCATAAATAACTCTCGGCATGGAAATTAAAGCTTCGCCATATTTGTCGAGATCAAATTTAGCTTTCTCAATGACTTTAGGGGACATAATTCGAGTTTCGAGTTTTACGAGGCATCATAATGAAAATGGTGCAGTTGAAATAAATCAAGACACATTGAATTAACTGTAAATGGATTCAATGGATTAAAAAAAGCATCATTTTATTATGAAAACGATTTAAAATAGTTTTCATGTGAAAATCAGTTTATAACGAGCAATTAACTTAAAGTAATATTTTCTGTATTCAGATTGATAATTAATAAGTAAATAGAATAAAAATAATACAGATCTTATTCTCTTATAAACGAAGACGTGGCTAATAAAATAACAAAGAAATTTATTTTGAAAATGAGTTTATTTTCACAAAATTGAATAACCATATTTTATGAAATGGAGATGAGTTTCAAAATATCTTATGATGCATGATAGATTTTTTTAGAAAAAGGAAATTTAGCATTGTGTTTCCAATGAGGAAATAAATCAAACTGTATAAAAAAGACTTAAAATGGATTTTTATTTCGATGTCCAAAAGAAGCAGATTTTGAACATAAAATCCTTAGAATATGGTTTAAATGTAGACAAGTTGTTTATATTTGTACTGAAATATTATAGAATGAATATATATATATATATATATATATATATATATATATATATATATATATATATATATATATATATATTAAATCATAGTTTATTTTTTGCTTCTTCCAAATAATAAATCACAAACAGGTCAATTTCAAAATTTCTGTCACGATGGCATATAATATTTCAATATATAACGTCCACATAATATAACATCCAAAAGATATCTTACTAAGCCTTCGGAATGTATTTTTTCATAAACGTCCGAAAATAGTTATGTTTTTAAACATTCACAGACTCTATTGCTTTTATTAAAGCTAAGGAGTAAAAATAATTTATCCACGATAACCTTTATGTACCTTATGTTAACCTTTGAACCCACGGTAATTCTTATACATATTTAATTAAATTCAATTTATGAATTTGAAAATTCAGATTAAATTGAGCTGAGTGAAGCATTTTCAGTTCTTCTTCTTTAACGGATTTCTCGATCTATCTCTTAAGAAATCATTGCAAAAACGGCCTTAGCTGTTAAATACGGGTGAAGTTAAGTTTGTTGGTTTTTATGGCGCAAGGACCAGATTTCTTCATTCTGCGCCAAACATTTGTTAATCATGGCTTTAGAGTTAAAGATTAAAGCATTTTAAGAAAAAGAAACAATTAAATCTGATGTAAAATTTGAATATCTTTTAAGAAAGTAAAAATATTTTAAATACGGGTGAAATATAAAAATTTCGATGCAAAGGCTAAAAATAAAAACCGTAGAAAATGCCTTTTTTTTTTTTTTCATTTGTTGTCTACGACATCACTTCAAAGCACCTAATTTTTGAACGAAGAAAGCAATGTAAAAGGTTTACTCAATGGAAGTATTTGAAGATCGAATTGATGGATAATTTCAGGGACATAAATGCGGAAAACGAGTGACCTGGTTATAGAATTTGGAATTAAATACATTTTTTATGGCAGTTTTCGTTTAAGAGAATTGTGCCCCATTTTTTTCCACCAATTTCCAACAAATTTTTCAAATTTTTTTGAGAGATAGATATAAAGTGCGCAGAAACATAAATTTCTAAAATATTTTTCAGTTTCAAAAGTTACAAATTAAAATTTTTTAAAGATATTAGCCTTTTTTAAAACTGCTTCTTCTCGTATAATTTTCAATATTTTTCTGCAAATTTTTAAAAGGGTAATACTGTATTTAACAAAATTAGGGATCTGATTTTTGATACCGATATTAGTTTCTGAGAAAAAAAAAGTTGACCAAAATTTTGTGAAATCTTTTTGAAAATAAGAGATTTTTTTTCACTCTGAACATTTTTAGAAAAAAGTCTAATCAAAATTTTTACATTGCTGTCTAATCAAAAAGTCTAATCAAAATTTTTACAAATCCATTCCTGATTCTATTAATCATGCATTTAAGAATAAGTAGAAAAAATTTCACGCAATTACAATAAAATGCGATTGAATTTTAACATTTTGTAGAAAATAGAATTTTAGAAAAAAGCAAACCGAGATAAACGGCTTTAAAGTTATCAACACAAAAAATTGTAATAAAAATAACTTATATCAATCTGGGTTTTTCCACAAAGCAATAATGTCACATTTGTAAGTACCAAGATATCAATTTTATTAATATATATTATTATCATATTTATCAATGACCATTATCATATATAGAATTAGTAAAAAATTAGAAAATTTTCACTTTTTTTTTCTGCAAATTTTTTCCCTCAAAATATTTACTAAATGCTCTGTAATTCTGCTTATTACGTATCTATTAATACACAGCAAAAATTCTAAATTATTTCATTGAAATTCAAATGAAAGTAGTAATTTTGAAAATGATTATAATAACCAATGAGAAATTCAATCGAAAAGAAAAGCGATAAACAAAAAAGATTTAATTATTACAGTATCAAACAACAGGCCTGCTTTTTATTTCATTGAAAAAAATAACTAACTTCATTAAAAATTTCATTGAAAGTAAAGTAAACTACTTTACACATGAAATATATTTGATGTAGAAGAAGAGGGCGTGGTACTTGATATCGATTTAAACAAAATAATTCCATCTCTTCCTAAATACTTGTCCAATTGTTTGTACAACCTTTGAATAAGTCAAACCTTCGTAATAAGTTTCTAATAAGTCAAAGGTTCGAGGATAATTTTTCACTCAAAGTTGGAAAATTGATAAATTCGTCGATTTTCCTAAATTTTGAGTGTATCGAGTCCTCTTAAATTATGATAAATTATTTCAAAATAATGGTTTGGTTTGATGTTTTATGGCTCAAGAACCAATATGAAGATTATACTGCGCCAAACAAGTTTATTTCTAATTCAAAGTTTAATAAAAACAGCTTCTATAAATGTGATATAAAAAACATTGGTAAAATGATGATAAATTAGATAAATTACAAAAAGTCAAAACGAAGCCAAAATGGTAAGTTCAAATAATAATTCAAAATAATGAATTTGACAGTTATGGAATAGATTGAAATATACAATGAACAGAATTATTATTGTTAAACTTAAATATACATGAAAAAATAACAAAGAATGAGTGACTCACTTCTTTCTGTAATCGGAATGAAGGGCTTGGCTTTGATTTAATCCGATTTAATCTCAGCACAATGTCGATGATAAGATCACTGGATTAAGTCACAATCATAAGTATAGGCAAGATAGATCTGAGTATATGGTTTCGATAACACACATACTACCAATCGCAAACAGTTAAATCAAACAATCTTAGCATTCCAAAACTGAAACTAAAGTTCGCATCATAGCCTTTTTCAGTGCACCATTTGTCGGTGTTCAGTCTAATCTCTTTGTGACTGCATGCATTGATAATACGAGATAAGAAAATGCAATATAAACCAAACTGGAAATGACAGAGTGATAAGCTTTATTAAAGCGCAATTTATTCAAAACGTATTCATTCAAAACATATCGGCTTTGTACATACGCAATCAGCAAATGACTAATGAAGTAATAATGTTTAGAGTTTTTCACAAAAGGTTTATAAACAATTATCAAGTTTGAGATTGAGATGACCAAATTTTATTCTCTGTCAGTTTGTATATGCAAATGAGATGACTAATTAAGTTTTGTATTTTGATAAAAAGAAATTACATATTTTGAAAAGGGAATAGGAAAACAATCTCCAATTACAAAAATAAATTGAGATTATTTAACCCTTTGCATTCGGAAAAGTAATTCGATGCATAGTTATTCTCCCTAACACCTACCTTATTTAGTGTTCCGAAAAATAAAAATATATATTTGTTTTAAGTTGAATTTTCCCGAAAAAGTAATCTACATCTTCTTACAACTCTACAGGCATTTTTTTATCAAAATTTGTCTATGTTTTGAACTTAAAGTGCCTGTAAAACATGATGCTATCTTAAAACCCACTGACTATCACACCCTCTAAGGTTTTTGATACATGCATACCAAATTTCATGAAATTTTATTGAATTGATTTTGAGATAGCAAGTTTTCCTTGAATCAATCACATTGAAATATTCATTCTTCAGAAAATGCGATTAGATATAAATTCGTTCATCCATATGTGCTGGAAAAAAAAGTAGTTTTCACGCTTTTTTAACAAAAATAAGCAAAATATGGTTGAGTAGGTACATAGTTGATATAAACATCTCAAACATTATTTTAGAGAATTTTACGATAAAAATAACATAAATCATTCATTTTCAATTAAAGATGCCACTGTTTCCGATTTCCTTTTTCCTTGTTGTATATTATTTTGTTGTCAAACATTATTTTAGAGAATTTTACGATAAAAATAACATAAATCTTTCATTTTCAATTAAAGATGCCACTGTTTCCGATTTCCTTTTTACTTGTTGTATATTGTTGAAACTACTACATCTATAGTTCTATTATACATATATTAAAAGCAAAGTTTGTTTCAGGATCTACGAAATTTGGGCTTTAATTTCAGATTATAGAGAAAAAAATTCCAATTTTTTCTGGAAATAGCATTTTTACAACCTATTCGGATACCTTAATCATGCATTCAACTTTAATTATTGCATTCATAATCTCCATTTCATTTCAAAAATATTTAATGCCGCTTTGAAAAAAGCCTATGAGTAGATCTTCGAAATTTTGAATCATTTTTACAGCAAACGATTGGTTCTTACTAGTTTTAAAAGATTGAGATTACCATCCTACATTCATGATGACACTTTTAAAATCAAATAAATCGATAAAAAGGCTAAAAAAAAATAACACGAATTGGGAATGGTTCATTTTCTGTCTATATCTTCGACGGAGATATAAAACTGCCACCGTAAATAACGTTCGAGGGGAGATTAAAACCTCGCAATCCGTGCTGACAAGAGATTTAGAGTTTCCTTTCCAATGAGTTTCAGGGACATAAATGTTCCAATTTGCCGTTTTACGAGGCGGGAAAATGAATGCGGTACATTCTAAATGCATCTAAAGCTCTGAAACGACCTGTGATGGACTTTCACTTGCATAAAAAAAACCTTATAAACTTATAATCCCGACGAATGGAAATACCTTACACCTATGAAGTATATTTAAAAAAGCCATCAATGTAAATATTGCTTTGTTTAATAATTAAGTTTAAAATATTTCTTCTATAAATCCATAGTATGATTTATTCATTCTGATTGGCTTGGTTTTATGGCACAAGGACTAGATTTGGTCTTTCTGCGCCAAATATTTGCTATACATGGTTTTCGTGTTAAAAATTAAAGCATTCTTAAAAAGATACAATTAAATCTGATGTAAAATTTGAATATCTTTTAAAAAGACAAAAATATTTGAATGAGGATTATCACTTAATATATATATATATATAAAGCAATCAATGTAAACATAAAATATTGCTTTGGTCAATAATTAAGTTAAAAATATTTAACCTATAAATTTATTGTATGATTTAAAGATTACATAAAATATTCATTTTTAATTTGTGTTGCTTTCGAGATTTGAATAGAAAAAAGATATTCTTAATGATAAAACTGATGATAATCTTCAAAGATGGTAACTAATTACTCCTTGACATGTTTCTCTGTTCCTATAAAAATCTAATCTTAACGCTTTCTGTGCAGATGTGATAGCGCATTTTTAAAGGATGCTTATTGTTGAGACTCTACCTGAATTTCATTTCATTCAGTCGTTTCTCCGCTAATAAGATTCAAAGATGTGGGATCGTAATGTGAAATAATCCACTCGTTATTAATCCGACTCCATTTTATTATCTATCTAAATTACAATTCTATTTACATGCTATATTTATATTTAGTTGCCATATACAAAAACATACATTGGTTTCGCGCGCAGTTAATTCTGATTTTAGAGTTGTAAAAGCAAGTTATAGCTCTAGTATGATTCAAGTTAAAATTAGTTTTTAGCCAAAGGCGCTCGTAACATCCTCCCACCTTTTGATTTTTAAATTAGGAGGTTACAAAATCAAAATTAACAAAATATTGCATTCAAAATATTTAGAAATCAAAACATGAAATGCACATATTTGAAAAGTACATAATAAAGTTTAAAAGTTAGTTAAAACGTGAAGGTTTAACCACTTTTCTTCCACTTCTAGTTTTTGTTTCATAGTCGTTATTTTCCGAGCTCGGGATTTCGATTTCTTCATACGAAGCAACCGGTTCGTTTTTTCTCGCACCCACAGGATCGTCATGGTCTAATTCCAAGGGGTATAAACGTTGCACTGGACGCACAAGTTCCCCACTCGCTGTTTTTAGCTTCACTACTCGGATGCAGCCATCTTTCCCAGGAAACACTTCGATTACCAATCCCAAAGGCCAGTCTAGTCGCTTTTTGATATCACTTTCAATTATAACAATATCTCCCACTTGCACTTGTCTAGATTCCTTTCCTTTTGGCTTCTTCTGGATTAACAAGCTTAGATATTCTTTTCGAAATCTTTTCCTCAAGTCCTCTCGTAATTTTTGTTGATACTGATATCGTTTGGAGATATTTACTTTATCCAAAGTATCCAAATCGGGAACTCCTACCTTTGTAGTCTCTTGAATGAACATTGAGGGAGTCAGTGGAATTAAATCATTCGGATCTTCCGATAGATAATTCAAAGGTCTAGAATTGATGTTGGCTTCTACGTCACAAAGAATAGTGAACATTTCTTCGTAATGAAGCGATGCCTTTCCTAAAACTCTTCTTAAAAGCTTCTTCACCATCTTAATCATGCTCTCAAAAAATCCGCCCCACCAAGCAGCTGTTGGGGGGTTAAATTTCCACTGAATTCTTAAGACGGAGGCTTCATTGACAATCTTGTCCCAATCAAGAGAACCCATCAAATTATTTGTTCCAGTAAAATTTGTTCCGTTATCGCTGTATATAGTCCTAGGTCGCCCTCGTCTTGCGACGAATCTTCTAAAACCTAGAAGGAATCCATTAGTTGAAAGACTCTGTATTAATTCCAAATGAATGGCCCTATATACAGCGCAAGTAAAAAGCAAGATCCAGGCCTTTTTCCCATCCTTTAAATGAAGCGGCCCTGCTAAATCCACTCCAGTGACTTCGAATATCAAGGCTTCCCGTACACGATCTTCCGGTAGTGGCGCAGGAATTGATTCAATTTTCTTGCTCGTATATCTTTTGCATCTTATACACCTTGAGAGCACTTTCTGGACAGTTTTTCGGCCCTGCAGAATCCAAAATTTTTGACGGATATCTGTTAGGACAACTTGAACTCCAGCATGGGAAGAGATCAAATGATGTTCGAAAATCAATCTCTCCACTAATGGGTGCTTACAAGGCAATACTAGAGGGTATCTAAAATTTTCTTCATCATCTCGTCTAGTAATTTTAGTTTTCAATCTAATTAGTCCATCAGAATCATTAAACACACAGAGTGATTTAAGTTTTGATCTTGCATCTTCGTTATTAAAGGTTTCTTGTTGCACGATTTGTATCACCTTTCTTTCGGCGGCATCTAGTTCTGCAACAGTTAAAAGATCTTTCATCTTGTTAATTGGATTTCGGCAATTTTGTACAAATCGTAGCATCCATGCTATCATTCGCACAATTTTGGAATATCTTGAGAACTTGTACAAATACCAGGATTTATTCAGATCTGTAGAGTTTACCAAAGTTACGACCCTCTTTTTCCTTTCCCGGAAAACCTCTTCAAAATTGTATTCAGAGTCTGTCGCTGGCCATTCTTCTTCTGGAAGTTTCAACCACTGTGGACCCTCCCACCATCTCGATTTCAAAAATCCTTGGATTGAACAACCACGGGAAGGGAGATCAGCAGGATTGCAAGTGCCTGGGAGATGCTTCCAAGCATCCTTTGAAGAAAGACTTCTTAGTTCTTCTACTCTGTTATTCACGAACGTACCCCAATGATCTTCTTTTTGAATCCAATGAAGAGCAACAGAAGAATCTGTCCAATAAAAAGTAGGTACGTCTCTCAAAGACATAGAATTTTTAATATCTGAAGTTAACCTAGCTCCAATGCAGCATGCTAGTAATTCTAGACGAGGTATTGTAATAACCTTTAAAGGTGCTACTCTACTTTTTGCCTCTATAAAATATATTTTGACTTCCTCTCCCAAGGTATTTCTCAAAAATACGACAGTACTGTATGCAACTTTGCTGGCATCACAAAAGGTATGAAGACTTAGTCCTTCGGTGCAGCCATTGATCTTTACACATCTAGGGATCTTAACTTCAGACAGCAATTTCAAATCAACAATCAAAGTTTTGAATTTTTTCTGAATGTCATCTGGTAGAATTTCATCCCACCCTAAGTTTCTTTTCCAAATATTTTGCACTAAGAGTTTTAAACATATTGTCACAGGACATAAAAATCCAAGTGGATCAAATATCTTTTGAGACGTTGACAGAATATTTCTTTTACTGCAAACATCAAAATTAAATTCTGTATTTTGTAAATCACAGAAAAGGAAATCTTCATTTGTATTCCATAACAGTCCAAGTACTGAGGTTGGAACAGTTGGCTCGTCCCGACTTAGGTCCCTTGTATATTCCCAACCTCGAAGATCAAAACAAGCCTTGGAAAGCAACAGCTTTGCTTCTTGAATGAATCGGGTAAGATCATCTTCATTGCGCACGGATGTCACACAGTTATCTACATAAAAGGAATTCTTCAATATTTCGGAGGTTTCAGGAAAGCACTCTTTACTTTCCTCTAGATGATTCATCAAAACCGCTGCCAAGAGGAAAGGACTACAAGTGAGGCCAAAAACAAGACGGCGGTGACGAAGTATCTCAAATTTTCTTGTTTCGTAATCTTTCCACCAAAGAAATCGCAAAACATCTTGATCCTCTTTTGCAATTGAGATTTGAAGAAAGGCTTTTTTAATATCAGAAATTACCCCAATGTTATTTTGTCTGAATTTTCTTAAAATGGGTGGAATTTGCTCTATTAAATTTGGTCCCTTTTCCAGACAGTCATTTAAGGACGGAACTTTCTTAACTCGACAAGAAGCGTCAAACACTGGACGTACTTTGGTTGATGAGTTTTCCTTAAAAACACCTCGGTGCGGCAAATAATAACTTGGATTTCCTTCCTCTATTTTGGGCACTTTCTCTATTATATTTTTCTCAAGCCATTCTTCAAAAACAGCTTCATATTCTGCATATTTCTTTTCACCTTTTAACTTTTGTGAAGTACGGATACAACGTTGTTCAGCTGTGGATCTATTGTCTTGTAGAATTTCTTTTGCTTCTATCCAAGGTAGCTTAACTATGTATCTGCCATTTTCATCTCTATCCACTGTTTTCATAAAATGATCCATTGCGTTTCTTTTCATTTCTTCTTTAGATTTAGTTTCAACTGGATCCATAATACCTAAAGTTTCTAATTTCCAAAGATCAGCGATAGAGCTATTTTGTATTAGCATTGAAGTCACCAGTTGAGCGGAAGTATTTTCCTCTTTTCCTCCAAAAACTTTACCCATGATCAGCCAGCCTAATTTTGTTTCATATGCTACTAATCCACATTTCAGAGCATATATATTTCCTGAGAATAACTGTCCGCAAAAGTCAGCTCCTATCAGCAATTCAATGTCCGGACAATCTTTGCCTTGATCAGAGAGTATTATATTCTTTTTCTTCAACTCCTTTTGCCAATTTCCTTTGTGGATCCGAGGTATTTTTCCGCATATAATTGGTTGATCGAGGACTTGCATATCGTAAGTGAATCCCGTATTCAAATTCTGAAGGGTTATTTCATATAGTCCATGATCTTGTTTTTCTAACGTAGATCCACCAAATACCGAATGTATGATATTTTTAACTTCAATGGGCCTCAGATTCATTTCTTTAATTGTTTTCTCTAATAAGTATGATCGCTGCGAACCACTGTCAATAAGAGCTCGTACTCTGCGTGTTTTTCCTTCTGCTTTAATATTAACTTGCAATGTTTGAAGGAGAACTTCTTCAGCAGCACACTGATTGGATAAATTGACATTTAGATTCTCTTCCACCTCAGGTGTTTTGACTTTTGGTTTGTTTGTTGGCAGATCTGGACACATCAAAGTCCAATGCCTCTTATTACAAAGCAGGCACTGTACATTTGACTTGCAAATTCTTGACCTATGGCCAGGCTTTAAACAAGTGAAGCAGCATTTTTTATTTTCCAAAATCTTTTGTTTCTTTTCAAAATCAAATTTTTTGGCATAGTAACATTCTTTGCTTTCGTGAGGTTTTTCACAAAAAACGCAGATGGTAGTATGTTTTCTTTTTTCTGTACCTCCTGAAAACAAATCTGTAGCAGTAGCCACAGAATCAGAATTCCTCTCCTTACACACCTTAGGTGCAAATCCTGATTTCGCTAAGCGAATTCTTTCCTCACCTTCTATTTCTGTTTTCAGAAAGAGTAATAAGTTTTTCAGTTTTTCTGAATAAGCATTGCTTTCCGGGTCATGATTTGCTATTATAATTGGATTACGCAGCCATACCCTGAAAATATCTTCAGGTATGCAGGATTCCACCAGGGGGAAAAGCATTGCTGAATACTTGTCTGATGTTAAACCAATTGATTCTAGAGCTCTTAAGTAAGTTTCTAATTTATCATAAATTTGCGACGTGCTTAATTTCCTTTTAGCTTCTGAAGCATTTATTATAACTAATTTTAGTAGCTCACGAACGTAGTATTCAATAAGCAACTCATCCTTTCCGAAACGCGATTTTAAACTTTCTATTGCCTTGCAATAATTCGCATTTGTTGGAGGATAACTGTCTATAATTTCCCGAGCTCTAGTTCCTTCACTTACACATTGGATCAAATATTGAAATTTGTCTTCATTTTCTAATTTATCATCGTCATGAATACGCTTAAATTGACTCCAGAAAGCCAGCCAATTCTTAATTTCACCGTTAAATTTAACGAGTTCTATTTTAGGTAACTTAAGTTTTCGTTTAATTCTAGGAGAAACAGAACCAACGCTTTCCTTTTCAGCGTAAGAAAGTTTAGTCAAATATATGTCCACATTTACTTTCGCTTCAATCATTTTTGTGCTGTATTCTTCGATTTTCATATACTCATCTTCATACTTTTCGGTATCAGAATTTTCCAGAAGAAAACTACATATTTCATTATCTAATTTGGCCAAATCCGAATAAATTCGTTCCAAATTGCCGAAAAGTGATTTAATTTCTTTTTCCTTAGGTTCATCGACCTTTAATCTTTCAATTAAAACATTATACGTTTTCGTAAAGTTAGATCTAATAGGTATTCGCTTCTTAACGGACATCTCCATTTTTATTTCACTACTTAATTCTTATTGCAAATAAAAACAGACGTACCGTATTTTTAGCAATCACGTCCGGGTCACCACAATGTTGAGACTCTACCTGAATTTCATTTCATTCAGTCGTTTCTCCGCTAATAAGATTCAAAGATGTGGGATCGTAATGTGAAATAATCCACTCGTTATTAATCCGACTCCATTTTATTATCTATCTAAATTACAATTCTATTTACATGCTATATTTATATTTAGTTGCCATATACAAAAACATACATTGGTTTCGCGCGCAGTTAATTCTGATTTTAGAGTTGTAAAAGCAAGTTATAGCTCTAGTATGATTAAAGTTAAAATTAGTTTTTAGCCAAAGGCGCTCGTAACACTTATGTTTTCTCTGTTGAATTTACATCAGTGATGTTTTGTTTTTCTATTCTGTTTTGCTGAAAAGTCTATATAAATGAACTTCTGCTATAAATGAATAAAACGAATCTGAAGTTGAACATCCTAAATATAGTCTAACCATTTAGTTGACTTATTTTTCTCTACTTTCAAATTAGTTAAGACATTTTAATTTCAAAATGTGTTCCAGTTTTAAATATAATTAGTTCTTAAAATGCCTGATATATATATATATATACATCCCAAGCTATTTTTCTACTAAATTACAACATTTATGGATGATTCAGTTATTAAATTATAGCATTTACAGACGATTCAGTTATTAAATTATAGTTTTTATGGAAGAATCAGTTATTAAATTATAGTTTTTATGGAAGAATCAGTTATTAAATTATAGCATTTATGGACGATTCAGTTATTAAATTATAGCATTTATGGACGATTCAGTTATTAAATTATAGCATTTATAGATGATTCACTTACTAGATTATAGGATTATTATTATTCACTTTCCAATTTATGAATGGCTTAGTTGGTGTTTAAAAGTGCGAAAACGTTGTAATCAATGCACACAAGCTATATGGAGAGACAATTAAGGAATTAATATTTAAATTGATCATTGTAGCTTTTCTGGTCATCAAAGGTTTATTTTGAGATTATTATTTGTATAGAGATGTAGATAGTAATTCGAAAACATAACGTATTTAATGTTGGTTGTTTTCAATATCTAGTTGATTCGCCGAGAATATTGGTTGCATTTAGTTATGATGAATTATCTTTAGATTTAATTATTCATGATTCGTTCAAAAAATTATTTTTAACCATCGAATTGTGAAGACATCAACACCGTGTTATTTTAAAACCTTACACCTTTTTTTTTTGTTCATTGTGTTCCTAATATAATCAAGTCCATTGACAACACAGTCTTAACCTTAATAATTTAACATTCCAGGTAACCGGGCTGCAAATTCCACTTGATTTTCCGCAATTTCATTTTCTGATTCTTCATGCATTTTGCAGAGAAATTAAGCAGGGTAATTCCTTCTTAGCGGTCAGCAACGGAAGACACTCATGTAATCAAATATTAAATTAAACAATGATTTTTATGGGATTCAAAAAGAATTGGATCTAAAAAAAAAGGCTGAAATTTAAGGAAAAGTATGCAAAGACAACTAAATTACTGTCAATCGAAGAATAGTTTTCTTAATTTTAAAATACATAAACTCCAATTTTCGTGAAATAATAACTTTGGGACTTATCGATGAAAATATCATAGTCTAGTTTACATTTTAATTAATTTAAATTCTTTTTAAAATTTAGAAAATGTCGTTCTAAGATTTCATTATTCCCATCTTTCAAACTATAATTGTGGTTAATTTGATAGTGGTAGGTCATATAATAATGATTGTCATCTATTTGGTATTGAATTTAAAGTAAAATAGCTCGTTTGAAACTCTAGGCTTATAATTACAAAATTATGATTAGGATTAAAATGATTGGGATTGAAAAATGATTAGGATTAAAATTGCAAAGTTAACAAAATCAACTGATAACTATTTGAAAAGGAAAAATAATCAATACTTGCAAATTTCAAATGATATTAGTTGAAAAGATTATTATTTACTTTTTAATACAACTTAAACAACTGCATTAAAAAATAACTAACAAATAAATTTAAAGTTTTTTTTAAATATCTTAATTGATAGAAAGCACTTTTGAAAACAATAAGCTGAGGTGGACAGCATCATCTCTAAATAGAATGGATGGAAGAGAATCCCAACATGGAATATCCTTTTCCTCAAATATTACAGTACTTTTCTTATTAATCGATTGAAAAAAAAACTGCCATTTATTGAAGTTACTTATATCTCATTAGTAATAAGCAAATTTAAATAATAAATGCAATATTTCCTTTAAATATTATACCAAGTACATTTTTCATTTTATTACACATTATTTAATTCACAACTGTATGATACCACCTAATTCCACTCAAAAATCTCTAATTCCTAATTTCATAACACATATTTCATCTTATTTCGATTAGTATTTACGCAAAAAATAACTTCATATAATAATACACATTATAAAGAAAATAGTTTTTATCATAATTGATTACACTTTATATACAAAACAATTTTATTACAAATTTATTACACTTTATGTACGAAATAATTTTATTACAAATTTATTACACTTTATATACGAAATAATTTTATTACAATTTATTACACTTTATATACGAAATAATTTTATTGTAAATCATTACACTTTATATACAAAATAATTTTATTGAAATTCATTACACTTTATATACAAAATAATTTTATTGCAATTTATTGGATGTGTAAACAGATTTAAAAAATAAAAAGCAAAAACTTAACGACATCATTTTGATTAATCTCTACTTTCCGTAACTTCTATAAAAGACAGATAACTTATCCGAAACTGTAGAAAAGCAACTACATTTTCCCATCACTTTCTTCTTTGAGTCCACCTTTAGGATAAATGGGATAAACATCTGATAAATATTCCGCTCCCACGCTGTCGGTATCTGATGACAAAGCGCAGCCGTCACTCATAACTGTAGGCAGTTATTAAAAGCAAAAGTAACTGATGAAATCAGGAATATTTTGTTGCTGTTTTGCTTTAGCACTAGGATAGTGGCTTCAAAACAAGGTCAATCTTTTGTGTGGAACCATCCAATCGTGATTTCATTCGATGGTGAAGAACTACGGATCCTTTTTATCGATACAAAATTATTTTTGGGATAACTTTTAGATTTGATCTAGTATTTATTCACCGAAATATCAAAGCAGGATTTAAAAAATATCGCACGAGTGCTGTTAAAATATTCGAAATGATTGTTCTTATTCGTCAGTTTGTTGCACATAGTTAAGAGATCGCTAAATGTTTTTATATAAAAATTGCGTTTGAACTTCATAAATTAAAAACTTATAAACTTTGCAATTTGTATAACTTTATATCTCATAAAATTTAAGGTTTTTAAAAATTTATTGAAAATTGAAAAACAGTTTGTACAGAAATCTAATTAAAATAAGAGAAAATGTATCCTTTTCTTGAATTTCAGTTTAATATAAAATTGTTTGTTGCACAATATTATGCATGTAAAGTCTTGAGAAAGTTTGATAAAATTTGCACTAATCTTTGAATAAGAAATTTTTTTAAATAAAAAAACATTTTTCTTATTGAAATTTTTAAAAAATCGAAAACCCGTTTTTAATGAACGCTACTTTCTATAAGATAAAAAAGATTGTCGATCTAAAAGATTAAAAAAAGTCTTATAACTAAAAATCTGCACGAATCTTTCGAATGATCTTGCATAAGCCATTTACAGATAGTATCCAACCCATAGACATTTTCATACAAAAACATGCTATAGAAGATACATGTAAATCAAAACTAAAAAATGAATCAACAAATGTATCTAAAGAAACAAATTAAAAGAACAAAGTGAAAAAAAAGAATTATTTTAAGTGGTGTAATTTACTTAGTAATTTATGAATGAAGGAAAAAAATTAAGTTAGAAAAAAGGAAATTTAAAATATACATGGTTAGAAATTAAAGCTAAGGATTTCGAGTGATTCCCGAGTGAATTGATTAAGTCAGTTCTTCAATAATTTTTCTTCAACTAATAGTGGTCGACTTTGAATATACTTTTGTATCAAAAAAGACGACATGTTTTTGTTTATTGTGTTTACCATGTATAGATAAGAATTTTGGAAAAAATTTCGTAATCTCAGTTTCTGCAATGTTAATAAACTTATCGGAATCGGTTTGAAAAAAAAGACCCATGCAAAAAAGACAAAAGTTCAGGACTGGCATCGCCCACCAAGGAACCCAACAAGGGATGGCAGGCAAAGAGAAGAGGCAAAGAAGAGTAGAAAGAAAGGGGAAGGGGAAAGAAAAAGATCAAAAGATCCCTGGGAACCTCGGGATTGGGACACTCGTACCCACCTAAAGAAAATGGGTCCATAGGGGACTTAAAATACAAAAAAAAAATTATTCATTAAAAGAGTAAGTCGATGCAAAGTTAAGAGAACAAAGTGGAAAAAAAAGAATTATTTTCAGTGGTATGATTTACTTAGTAATTTAAGAATAAAAGAACATTTTTGATTTTGAAAAAAGGAAATTTAAAATACTCCAGGTTAGAAATTAAAGCTAAGGATTTCGAGTGATTCACGGGTGGATTAATGTTGTCATGAGACAGTTTATTCAATAGCTTCTCTTGTGGTCGAATGATATTTTATGTTAATACTTATAACGAATTTTAATGTTTTGATTGAGAAATCTGTCTTGAACACAATTCTGTCTTTCTTAATAACCTATTGAAATACCTGGCTATACGGTGGTATATGTGCAAAATTAAAATTCCACTTTAAAAACGTCGGTAAATTCTGTCATCATCACTTAATATGTGCTAACCATGTCTTAGAACGTCTTTCTCTTTAATGTTTTGCAGGTCGAACCTACGTCGTCGCCTTCGACGCCAGAAGAAAGAGGAGGTATTCGTCCAGGAGGGGTTTGCTGATTTTGCCGCCAATCAGCACCTGATGCACGAGATAACAGGTCAATTTAAAATATACTAACAGTGCATATACATTTCATTATTATAACCTTTTCTTGTAATAATAGGATATAAAACGATATAAAAAAAGTAAAATTTATTTTGTTTAGAATTTAATTTTCTACTAAATAACAATTCTTATTATGAAGAAAGAAAAAAAAAGTATTCATTACTTTAATGAATATTTTTTTTCTAAGTATGTTGATATAAGACTTGATAGCGATTATTTTTGGACACTCCATAATAATTAAACATAAAATTTACATTATGAGCAATGAAGTAATAATAATCAATTTCAGATAATACTGGACTTCTAATTTAATTAGTTCAATTATATTTTCAAAGTCGCTTTAATGAATTTTTTTTCATAAGGATATGTTGAAATAAGTCTTAATAACGATTATTTTTGGACGTACTGTAACAATTAAATATAGAGTTGTTTATTGATGTTTTATCCATAATTTACCGTAACAATGCTTTAAATTTGTTGTAAATTAAATGATAAAAAATGCTTATGCTCATCGTTGATTCATACATCAAATATTATGCACTGAATACTGTTCGGCATAACTTAATATTAACATTATTATTTGAAAGGAAGAATAGAGCGTATTTTTTTATTTCGCATAATTGTTTTAGTGAATGATCTCGTGTGCTTATAAATTTAATTTTTAAATTTGAAAGAAACAATAATATAACTATCATTCCGTATAATTATTTTGGCTAGGTATATTATACTTTGAACTTTATTAAACTCTTTTAAAATAGCTCGTAAGCTATTTTTGAAAAAAATTAGAAGATTTTTCTGTAGATTTGCTGCTGCACCAGAGCAGATGACTTCTGCTCTAACACATATGTTGGAGAAGATCTTTACTATTTCCCAGTACCTCAACCTCCAATTCAACCATGGTACGAATTAGTAACAATATACAAAGCACCTTCTGATCTAGAAGCAGCACCGATACCATATGAAATGGACTCTACCTCTTCTTCCGAATATTTTACTTGCTCCGAAGGAAATAGTTCAACCTCATATTAAATAGGCATTGTCAGCCATACTCTGAAACAAGAATCTTTCAAATAGCCCATACTGCAGATATCTCCAACATATAAAACGATAGGAAACAGATAATTCAGATTATATTAGCAAGTGACACGCATATTCGTATACATATACACAAATGTATATACACCTTCATCCCCCGAGTGCCTTCCCTGCCGCATCGTTTTGATTGGCGCAGTATGGCCAAATATGGCTCTTGAACCAGAAACCAACACAAAACCACACCCTCCCCCATCGAACGGATATTCAAATGATAACATGATTAACTTTTACACATACACAGCAAATTATTCAGTACTATTTACGTCTATCTTTTCTTTCTGTTCATTTTGGTTTTAAATGGAAGGATTCCTTTTTTTCTTTTTATTTTGTGGAACTATTTTTAAAGGTTTTTGAATTTTAGCAATATTTTTTCCTTGGTTTATGGAAGACTTACAAGATTTTACTATTTCAAGTCAATCTAACAGTTTGATAGTAATAAACTCCTCGTTTGATGAAGAAAGAAAAGGCTTCGAGATTGTTAGCAATGTACTATTGTTTTCTTGAATTTGTATCGGTTTAGTTTGCATGCTTGAACAATGCTGTACTGTACGGGAGATTTTCCTTTGGAGTTTGATTCTCAACTATTTGCCTAGCATCTGCAAAAGAGATGTTTCTAGATATTTTAACGGTCTGTATTTCCTTTTCAATCTTCCACTTGGGACAGGATTTAGAATAAGCGGGATGACTACCGTTGCATTTAACACGTTTTTTGTTCTTTCTGCAAGGAACGTCATCGTGGCCAATTTCACAACATTGTGGACATCGAGAGGAAGAAGCGCGGCAACTAGTTTTCGTATGTCCAAACCTCTGACATTTAAAACAACGCACCGGGTGTGGCACAAAAGGATGTACATCGCAACTTATAAATCCAGTTGTTATCTTTCTGGGAAGCACATAAGTAGCAAATGTTAAAATAACATGCTTAGTTGGAATTATTTTACCATCTCTTTTTAATGTTATACGGCGTGCACTCGTTACCCTAAATGACTGCAGTTCAGAAACAAATTCTTCATCACTCACCATTATAATATCCATACTAGATATGACACTTCTGGTATAATTCAGAGTTTTATGACCAGATACTTCTATTGGGGCATCACCGAAATTCTTTATTGCTAAACGTTGCTCTGACTGTTTTAATTGTGGAGATATTTTAACAATTCGACACAATTTAATAGAATGCACATGTTTTACCAGTCTTCGTTGGAAGCATTTTAAGTCGAACAATTTTATTTCAGATTTTTTATTGGGTGAGTCGCATCATTCAAACGTTTTTTCTTACTTTAAAGATGTAGGTATCATCCATGAAATTTAGCTTATAGTTTTAATACCTTCTTTCCTTAACTTTTGACTAGTTTGAACATTGTCAGTTGTACTTATTGCGACGATAAACTACTTTTTATCTTGCTGTGAGAATTTTAAGCTGCTTCGGCGCAGCATATTCTGCATCTGGATCTTGAGCCAGAAATCCAAATCCAAATCTGACTGTTTTGTCATCGCAGACTCTATTAACAAATCTCCAAATCTAAGCTTCTTTACAGATGTGACATTCCCAGCAAAACTTTGAACATACTTTTGTATCAAAAAAAGACGATATGTATTTGTTTGTTGCGTTTACCATGTATAACTAAGAATTTTTGAAGAAATTTCGTAAGCTCAGTTTCTGCAATGTCAATAGACTTATCGGGATCGGTTTGAGAAAAAAGACCCATGCAAAAAAGGACAAAAGTTCAGGACCGACGGCACCGCCCACCACGGAGCACAACAAGGGATGGCAGGCAAAGAGAGGAGGCAGAGAAGAGTAGAAAGAAAGGGGAAGGGGAGAGAAAAAGATCCAAAGATGCCTGGGAACCTCGGGATTGGGACACTCGTACCCACCTAAAGAAAATGGGTCCTTGAGGGACTTAAAATACAAAACAAAATTATTCATTAAAAGAGTAAGTCGATGCAAAGTTAAGAGAACAAAGTGGAAAAAAAAGAATTATTTTAAGTGGTATGATTTACTTAGTAATTTAAGAATAAAAGAATATTTTTGATTTTGAAAAAAGGAAATTTAAAATACTCCAGGTTGGAAATTAAAGCTAAGGATTTCGAGTGATTCATGGGTGGATTAATGTTGTCATGAGACAGTTTATTCAATAGCTTCTCTCGTGGTCGAATGGTATTTTATGTTAATACTTATAACGAATTTTCTTCAATATAATGTCTTGATTGAGAAATGAATGAACGAATATAATGTCTTGATTGAGAAATGAATGAACGAATATAATGTCTTGATTGAGAAATGAATGAACGAATATAATGTCTTGATTGAGAAATGAATGAACGAATATAATGTCTTGATTGAGAAATCTGTCTTGAACACAATTCTGTCTTTGTTAATAACCTATTGAAACACCTGGCTATACGGTGGTATATGTGCAAAATTAAAATTCAACTTTAAAAACGTCGGTAAATTCTGTCATCATCTCTTAATATGTGCCAACCATGTCCTTGGACGTCTTTCTCTTTAATGTTTTGCAGGTCGAACCTACGTCGCCGCCTTCGATGCCAGAAGAAACAGGAGGTCGGCCAGGAGGAGTTTCCTGATTTTGCCGCCAATCAGCACCTCATGCACGAGATAACAGCTCAATTTAAAATGTACTAACAGTGCATATACATTTCATCATTATAACCTTTTCTTGTAATAATAGGATATAAAATGATGTAAAAATGTAAAATGTTTTTGATTTATTTTATTTAGAAATTAATTTTCTACGAAATAACAATTCTTATTATGAAGAAAGAAAAAAAAAGTATTCATTACTTTAATGAATATTTTTTATTCTAAGTATGTTGATATAAGGCTTGAGACCAATTATTTTTGGACACTCCATAATCATTAAACATAAAATTTACATAATGAGCAATGAAGTAGTAACAATATAATAATCAACTTCAGATAATACTAGGCTTCTAATTTGATTAGTTCAAATATATTTTCAAAGTCGCTTTAATGAATTTTTTTTCATAAGGATATGTTGAAATACATCTTAATAACGATTATTTTTGGACGCACTGTAACAATTAAATATATAGTTGTTTATTAATATTTTATCCATAATTTACCGTCACAATGCTTTACATTTGTTGTAAATTAAATGATAGAAAATGCCTATGCTCATCGTTGATTCATACATCAAATATTATGCACTGAATACAGTTCGGCATAACTTAATATTAACATTATTATTTGAAAGAAAGAATAGAGCGTATTTTTTTATTTCGCATAATTGTTTTGGTGAATGATCTCGTGTACTTATAATTTTTAAATTTGAAAGAAATAATAATATAGCTATCATTCCGAATAATTATTTGGGCTAGGTATATCATACTTTGAACTTTATTAAACTCTTTTAAAATAGCTCGTAAACTGTTTTTGAAAAAAATTAAAAGATTTTTCTGTAGATTTGCTGTTGCACCAGAGCAGATGACTTCTGCTCTAACACATATGTTGGAGAGGATCTTTACTATTTCCCAGTACCTCAACCTCCAATTCAACCATGGTACGAATTAGTGACAATATACAAAGCACCTTCTGATCTATAAACAGAACCGATAGCATATGAAATAGAGTCTACTTCTTCTTCAGAATATTTTACTTGCTCCGAAAGAAATAGTTCAACCACATATTAAATAAGCATTGTCAGCTATACTCTGAAACAAGAATATTTCAAATAGCCCATACTGCAGATAATCTCCAACATATAAAACGTTATGAAACAGATAATTCCGATTATAATAGCAAGTGACATGCATATTTGTACACATATACACAAATGTATATACACATTCATCCACCATGAGCCCTTCCTCCCGCATTTTTGTGACTGGCGCAGTATAGCCAAATATGGCTATACTGCGCCAGAACCAAGTTTGGAGTTTGACCAGATCTGGAAAACCAAACTCTCCCCCATCGAACGGATATTCAAATGATAACAGGGGTAACTTTTACACACAAACACACCAAATTATTCAGTAAAGAAGTCTGGTATATGATTTGCTCTCAAGTTATACTGTAAAATAATAGAAATAATTGATAAAAAGAATTTCTAATTAAAATTTTTTATCGAAATATTTTTAAAAGAAATGCTTGCGTTATTTATGTTAATGAACGAGATAGTTCAATGAACGCATAAATGACAAGGTATAACATTCATAAGGAATGAGGTATGGATAATACTACATTATTATGTTCAGTTTTTCGATAAACTGGTTTTCTAATTTCATTACTCAAAATACGTTTCCAAATACATTTAATTGATTACATTAGATTATTGTGTAGAATAGAACAATTAAAAGTGAAATTAATGATTCTTATTCCAAAGACTCTGCACACGGATGCTATTTTATTTCAATTTGTAAAGATGAAAACAATTGTATTTATCGTTCTTTTCGGCAAACTTTTTTATGGTGAACATTGTATCACACAATACAGAACTTATATTATTATTATATTTAAAAATATATTGCATTTCTTTATTTAAAATAATTTTTTGGTGAGCTGTCTCCCGTTTTCTAATTTTAAACGAATTCTTGAATGCAATAAAAAAATGACTCGCAGACTCTTTTTCAAAAAAAAGGTCAGACGATTATTTTGTCGATATTGCTACTGAACACGAACGGAAGAATTCTGCTCTAATATATATGTTGGAGAAAATCTATTTCATTTTCCCGCAACTCGACCATCAATTAAAATTTATGAACTAACAACAATGTATAAAGCACCCTCTGATATAGAAATTGATCCAATATCATCAGAATCCAAATCAACCTCCTCTTCTGAATATTTCATACATTCTGAAGAAAAATTTCTACATCATCCTAAAAAAATAATATCAGCTTTATTTGAAAACAATATTCCTCGAATAGACCATACTTCAAATCTTTCTTAATATATAGTATGTTAAGAATTCTGCTCGAAACTACAAGTTGGAAAAGATCTGTATTAGTACTTTCTCGTACCTCAAATACCAATTAAAATATATGAACTAACAACAATGTATAAAGCACCCTCCGATATAGAAATTGATCCAATATCATCAGAATCCAAATCAACTTCCTCTTCTGAATATTTCATACATTCTGAAGAAAAATTTCTACATCATCCTAAAAAAATAATATCAGCTTTATTTGAAAACAATATTCCTCGAATAGACCATACTTCAAATCTTTCTTAATATATAGTATGTTAAGAATTCTGCTCGAAACTACAAGTTGGAAAAGATCTGTATTAGTACTTTCTCGTACCTCAAATACCAATTAAAATATGTGAACTAACAACAATGTATAAAGCACCCTCCGATATAGAAATTGATCCAATATCATCAGAATCCAAATCAACTTCCTCTTCTGAATATTTCATACATTCTGAAGAAAAATTTCTACATTATCCTAAAAAAAATAATATCAGCTTTATTTGAAAACAATATTCCTCGAATAGACCATACTTCAAATCTTTCTTAATATATAATATGTTAAGAATTCTGCTCGAAACTACAAGTTAGAAAAGATCTGTATTAGTACTTTCTCGTACCTCAAATACCAATTAAAATATATGAACTAACAACAATGTATAAAGCACCCTCCGATACAGAAATTGATCGAATATCATCAGAATCCAAATCAACCTCCTCTTCTGAATATTTCATACATTCTGAAGAAAAATTTCTACATTATCCTAAAAAAAATAATATCAGCTTTATTTGAAAACAATATTCCTCGAATAGACCATACTTCAAATCTTTCTTAATATATAATATGTTAAGAATTCTGCTCGAAACTACAAGTTAGAAAAGATCTGTATTAGTACTTTCTCGTACCTCAAAAACCAATTAAAATATGTGAACTAGTAACAATGTATAAAGCACCCTCCGATATAGAAATTGATCCAATATCATCAGAATCCAAATCAACCTCCTCTTCAGAATATTTCATACATTCTGAAGAAAAATTTCTACATCATCCTAAAAAAATAATATCAGCTTTATTTGAAAACAATATTCCTCGAATAGACCATACTTCAAATCTTTCTTAATATATAATATTTTAAGAATTCTGCTCGAAACTACAAGTTAGAAAAGATCTGTATTAGTACTTTCTCGTACCTCAAATACCAATTAAAATATATGAACTAACAACAATGTATAAAGCACCCTCCGATACAGAAATTGATCGAATATCATCAGAATCCAAATCAACCTCCTCTTCTGAATATTTCATACATTCTGAAGAAAAATTTCTACATTATCCTAAAAAAAATAATATCAGCTTTATTTGAAAACAATATTCCTCGAATAGACCATACTTCAAATCTTTCTTAATATATAATATGTTAAGAATTCTGCTCGAAACTACAAGTTAGAAAAGATCTGTATTAGTACTTTCTCGTACCTCAAAAACCAATTAAAATATGTGAACTAGTAACAATGTATAAAGCACCCTCCGATATAGAAATTGATCCAATATCATCAGAATCCAAATCAACCTCCTCTTCAGAATATTTCATACATTCTGAAGAAAAATTTCTACATCATCCTAAAAAAATAATATCAGCTTTATTTGAAAACAATATTCCTCGAATAGACCATACTTTAAATCTTTCTTAATATATAATATTTTAAGAATTCTGCTCGAAACTACAAGTTAGAAAAGATCTGTATTAGTACTTTCTCGTACCTCAAATACCAATTAAAATATATGAACTAACAACAATGTATAAAGCACCCTCCGATATAGAAATTGATCCAATATCATCAGAATCCAAATCAACCTCCTCTTCTGAATATTTCATACATTCAGAAGAAAAATTTCTACATCATCCTAAAAAAATAATATCAGCTTTATTTGAAAACAATATTCCTCGTATAGACCATACTTCAAATCTTTCTTAATATATAATATGTTAAGAATTCTGCTCGAAACTACAAGTTATAAAAGATCTGTATTAGTACTTTCTCGTACCTCAAATACCAATTAAAATATATGAACTAATAACAATGTATAAAGCACCCTCCGATCTAAAAACTGACCCAATATCATCTGCATCTATATCGACCTCTTCTTCGGAATATTTCAGATGTCCTGAAAAAAATTTTTACCTCACCGTAAAAAGATATTGTTAGCTTTACTCAAAAACAATAATTCCTCGAAAAAACCATATTTTAGATCATTTTCAATACTCTAATATGATCAGAACATATTAACATGTTAAGAATTCTGCTCAAACATATATGTAGGAGAAGATCTATTTTATTTTCCTGTACTCATCCACCAATTATATATTGATCTAAAAATATACAAAGCCCCCTCCAGTCTAAAAATTGAACCAATATCATCTTAATCAATATGTATCTCCTCTTCGGAATATTTCAAATATCCTGAAAAAGAATTCTACTTCATGGTAAAAAATATCAGTTTTCCTCGAAAACAATATTTCCTTGAATAGACAATACTACAGATAATTTCAACATATAACATGTTAAGAATTTTGTTCAAACATAGAAGTTGGAAAAAATCTGTACTTCTTCGCCGTGCCTCAACCACTAAATAAAATATATGAACTTATAACAATATTCAAAGCACTCTCTGATCTAGAAATTGGTCCAATATCATCTGCGTTCAAATCAACCTCCTCGTCGGAATATTTTACTTTTTCTGAAAAAAAGAAAAACAGTTACATCTCATCGCAAAAAAAATAATGTTCAGCGTTACTCGAAAACAATAGCTGCTCGATTAGACCATACTTCAGATCATTTTCAATATATAAAATGTTCAGGTGTTGATTGTTTTAGATGCAAGAACAAATGCAAATTCAAATGTATTGGACATTCTCTTAATGGATCTTCATTGTATATAATATTAAGAAACATGAGATCAAACAAACCAATGAACTAATCATGATCAGTACTAATAGGATTAATCTCCTCTATTTTGATGGTTTTAATCAGACATCGAATTTTAAAATGCAATCTTTCGCAAGAGTAATGCAAATATGATTTAATACAGTGATAAATCAGAATAGAAATTTCCTATCCGTAATGGTATATCACAAAATGCCTAATCAGACCAGCCCTAAGGCACACGGAAAAACTGAATTACCGGACTCCAGAGACAGTAACATTGGCAGGAGGAGTCCTAATTACAATCACCGGCCACAGTACAATATTTCCCGTGGGAAGTACGACCCGTCATTGATGGTAGGTAACTAACCCAACCTATTTTTGAAGCCATCAGGGTGGCGAGAACCAACCACCAGAATGGAAGCTTTTCATTCTCATTTCTGAGATGCCCCCTAGATGGGATTCCATAATGGTATAAGAGCATCCATCTTGTAAGCTTGAATGAAGATGATTTTAATCATGTGAACAATAGATTTGTCCTTTCTTAACCACAAGTGTCAATCCTATTCTGAAGGGTCTTTACCTGATGAATCATGTCCTAATTACATAATATTTATGATCAAGAAATCAAGAAACAAATTGAGTAACAAGTATCAGTGTTAATTACATTCATTTGTTCTAATCTGTTAGTTGTTAACACAAATATCAACTTTTGAAACGCAACTTTTCTATGAGCAATATTCCAAATATGAATGATTTATTGATGGATTAATTGATTAAATGAATGTTTAAACAAATTGAGTAACAAGTATCAGAGTTAATTACATTCATTTGTTCTCATTTGTTAGTTGTTAACACAAATATCAACTTCTGAAACGCAACTTTCCTATGAGCAATATTCCAAATTTGAGTGATTTATCGATGTATTAATTGACTAAACGAATGTTTTAATAGCTTAAGAGCCAATACTGGCCAAGCTGCTTCAACAACATGTTAGATTTTGGATTTTTTTGGATTTTATTGGCACAAGAGCCATGGTATTGTCAACAACATGTTAATTTAAAGTACAAATCCTTTACAAATTTAAATATAATAGAACAAAATAACAAAATCAATAGAAAAGAAGAGGGAATGTAACAAGAAATTAAAAACTATTCATGAATTCAATGTAACGAACAAATGAAAAACCATTGCTATAATTAGAGTCATCTAGCGTCTTCCTCAAATCAGGCAAAGCCTTCACAGAGTTATTTATTCTTAATAATTATTATTTAGATATTTAAATAAAATATGACAGACAGAGAGAAATGTATCGCATTTTGATCTTATTGAAGGTGCATCCTCATGGAGATATTTAGGAATGAAATAATTATGGCCAAGGCAAAGTTTTGTTAATAAGGGACTCTGCCGATGGTTCAGCTTTAAATCCGGTAATAGAAAGTTAATTGATGTGCAATTTGTTGTTTAATTGGGAATCCCATGGACGTTGCCATATGAGGAATGAGTTTTGCATTGGAACACTATGTCCTGAAAATCGTTATGGTTCAATAGTTTCAATGTTAGAGCTGATTATTTTTGCTGTAATATGTGCTTGTTCATTTCCAGGAATACCAGAACTGGAATTCAACAAAAAAAGAATATCAGAGTTACAGCCTTGTAATTTAAAACACAATTCTATTGAACTAGGGACCAAATTTTGGCTGTGTCTCGATTTACACAAAATTTCTTCAATCGGATTTCGGAATCAGTCATATCCACTTTTGGGGGGAGGAGGGCTAAAAGCCTTATACCTTTTAAAGCTCTATAAATTGCAAAAATTTCAGAAATAAATGCAGAGCAATGTTTCATTTTCTTGAATTGTAAATCTGATTAAAACAGCTAAATCAACAGAGACACCGAAGTTTAAAATCATCAGTAAAAGTAGTAGAGTATTTTTCAAGGTTTTGTCTGTGATGACAATATACTTGCATGTAAACAAATATTGCAGGTAAGTGACCTTCAGCATATTGTTTAAATCATTAATATTACAAATATTTCTTCTTATCCAAAGTGCAGTTTCGTCTTCTTTAGGTAAAATATCCATGCCCTTCAGATTAAAATCGTTTGTAAGAGGTCACATCTTAATGCCAAACGATGAAATAAATTGAATCTTTTTCTCATAGAACTGACCATAAATTATTCACAACATTACCATGAGATGAGCTGGATGTCAACTTTTTTTGTAAATATTTATAAGAAATTATCTTATGTCATGACTGTAAACATTTTTTTTAGTATTCACATATAAGCTTTGAATAGGAGAACTTCTAAATATCCTAGATGTTGTATAATGCTCTGAGGCTGAAAGGAGATTTTGATGTTATAAATCTCTCTGCATAGTCGAGATTAAACAAAATCACTCTTCTGCAAACATATAAAGAAAATTGAAGTGTCAAATAATAAATGAAAAATCTTATAAAATGTTTTAGTTCAAAGGCATTTTCTCTTTAACTGATACATATGAAGTAAGAACATTAGTATATAATCAAGTAAAGTACTTAAAATCTTAGCCACGTTTCGTTGAGGTCGCTTTCTACTGTAGTTTTGTTTCGTTTGATTTGATTTGGATTTATGGCACAAGGACTAGATTTGGCCATTCTGCGCCAAACATTTGTTAGACATGGAACTTTGTGTTAAAATTTAAAACATTCATTAAAAAAGTTTCTACTGTAAAACTTCAACGAAGGAAAAAGTAATAGAGTGCAAAGAAACGTTAGACTAAACGTTTATAGAAGACAAACTTTAGATAGAACATAAAAAAACATCTCACCAAGAGTTTGCAATCATACCCTCCTCTGAAAAACACGGCGCAAGACCGTGGTTGGCGAGTAAGCGATTATCGAAAATTCGCCAAGCAAGAGGTTAAACTTTGGTTGTGCCTTATTTTATGATAGTGACAAATGAAAATATGCCTGGATAAAGATATCAAGTCATTTGAAATATATAATGTGTGAGAGGATTAGGTTTAGGTTTAGATTTCTGGCCCAAGATCCTGTTGCAGAATATGCTGCGCCGAAGCAACTTAAAATTTTCACAGCAAGATAACAAGTAGTTTACCGTTACGAGAAGTGCAACTGACAGTGTTCAAACTAGTCAAAAGTTAAGGAAAGAAGGTATTAAAACTTCAATTTAAATTTCATGGATGATACCAACATCTTTAAAGTACGATGTGTGAGAGGAATTAAAGAGATCCGAAAGCCAGAAATTCGCCAAAAGTCATTAGGTATATAAAAAAATAAATGTACTAGAAGTGAACATATTTAAATATCTATTTTTGCTGGTAAACAAATTGTTTACATTCTGTACAAAATTGATAATCATTGGCATATGATGGTAATTTTAGTTTAAGAATTTGAATCAAGCATTTGGTTTATGCTATCTGTTTGGCACTTTGTAATTCGAAAGCGATTTTTCCAACATTTAGCTCCATCAAATCAGAGCTTTAAAACAGAAATATCTTTTGGGTAATTCTCAGAAACTCAACGATAATTATCGATTTCCTCTTTAACCTTTATATCATTCATAAAGATTATGGAAATTATTTGTCTCCAAATCTTCGACTCAAAATAAAAATAATATCTAATCACCAAAGTTGAATTTTTTAACGATTTATCTCTACTTCTGGCAATATTGGCAATTTTTATTACAACTCAAAAAGAATTCGTTGCCATTTCTTGTAGCTGTCTTAAATAGAGTAGTTCTGTCGACTTTTTGAAAAGGTGAGATACATTTGGCATACTTGGCGTGAAATCGAATATTAATATTATGTACACAAATCTTCATCTACATATATTTTCTCCAATTGAGTATAAACATGGTTATATTTAAATAAGTCACAGTTCTTGACTTCTGAATTTTATTGATTTTTCCAAAATACTGTTGTCAATTAATAAAATCATTTTTTTTTCTTGGTCATATGTCATATATTTCTTCATTTGGCTTCTTGATTTAATAACTTTGTCACTTAAAATACTTTTATTTAGTGCATTTTTACTCAGATCTTCCACCAAATAACTAGCAGTTCTGGTAAAAGTATCATCGTGATGATATACATTTCCTTCTATTATTCAAAATTCATATTTATTTGATTCGTTCGATGCAATTCAAATGATACATATATTCATTTGAAATAGTTCAGAACATTATTTTTTCAATATTCAAGGCGTGGAATAATTCCATAGCAATAAAGTTTCTCATAATAATTCAATAGCGATATATTTCACAAGATAAATCTTTGAATGTATTTAAAATCATAGATTATCCTACCGGCTATAATTCAACACTTACTGGCTCGTCAGTTTCTTATAATGTATTTCATGTGCCATAATTCAGATCATCAAATCAAAATACAAGGATAAAATCTATGTCCTTGATAAGTCACCATTTTAAAAATCAAACATGAAATTCTTTTACTTCCTCGGAATAAATGCAGCAAGTCCAGTTCACAATTTAATCTCAATAATTCTATGAAACTATTTTATTATATTATTTAAACTAAATATGATTCACACGCTCAATTTTAAATTCAGTAACGTATTTTCTGCTTATATCAATTATTTGCTTTTCTCAGTTGCTTTAAATGTTTCATGCAATTTTTTGTTTAATACAAAACGGTGCATAAAACGGCATATTAAGTCTTTAAAAAAGTATTTTAATATTAACTAAACAATCACAAAGTCTATTAGTTATCCGGCTGAAAAAAATATATTAGAAAATAAAATGCAAACGATTTTATAGGAAACGACAATGCGGTTATGTATGTTCCATTATTAAAAGATGCGCTACAAATTGTATTTTTGATGAATTTTAATTACATTATTTTCATATCAAGATTGTGGCAATAGCAATATTTCATTCTGCTTAAAGATAAAAGATAATATTTCACAAACGTTTATCTATGTATGAAGGTTAAAGAAAATATTTCTATACTAGTTAATACTGGATTGTGTAACACTACACGGTTCAGTGTGTGAAGCAGTATCTAAATTCTCTTTCAATTTTAAATGACAAAATTATAAATATTATGATGAATAGCATCATATTTGTGTAAGCCGTCTTAAATCTTTAGCCAAATTTGGCATATTATCATTTGAAAAGTTCAGATTTGCCAAACATTTCAAGATTGCAAAATTTTCTTAGAATTAATCAAATAAACACGTAAAGCTCTTTCTGCTAAATTTACAATAAATAGACTTATCACTCAACTAGTAATTTTTGAGAATTTTATTTATTTTTAATTGCATATGGAGAGATATTAAAGCCTTGCAATAATTAAGGATACTTATTAATTAACGGTGAAAGAGCCAACACTCGCCAAATGTAACACCAAAACCAAATTGCATTGCAAGCCTATGAACACTCTTCAAACTCATGAGAAGAAAACAAACATCTATTTATGCGGTTTATATCAAAAGATATCGGAATTGTTGAAGTTAAGGATAAAAAAAGTCAAAAATATCGCCAACGAATCGCCAATCTTCCATCGTTAATTAATACTAAATTAAGTCAACGTATGAAAATAGAAGGACAAATCGTAAAATTAAGGTTAATGTCGCGTTTGGATCAAGAGGACATAACCATGCCTACCTTTCAAACTCTCACTAAATGACCATCTTGGATGAATGCAAAAATGTGTAACAAACGACTATTAGGGTTGAAATACTTAAAAGATTGATAAAATTACATTTGGCATCGCGCCAAAAGATATCAATTGGCATGAATCACAAATCGGCCTGGACCAGCTTCTACGCCATTTAATATTGCAATCATATGTTTTGGGAAAATGTTTGAAACTGCTTTAAATAGATTTATGATATTAAATAGCTATATGTATTAGAAAAATAATCAATACAAAACAAATGCATTTCAACAAATTTGTTTCTAAAATTATAAGATTCGAGTCCTATACTGATAAAATGGTACTGTTTCAATAATAAGATCCCATATATCGTACTCAGGAATTAACCACATAGCCAGAAATTAATAAAAAAAGGCCTAAAACCGCTTTTTACTAAGTTCTTCTGAAATTGAAATTTAACTATTTGCCATTGGCATACGATTAATACTAAATTTAGCCAATGGCATGTAAGTAATAATAAGAATCGCCAAATATTAACAAAAACCTTCATCAAAAAATCTTAACTGTGAACTTCGACGTGAAAGAAATAAATTAGTGATATGGATACCATCTGACAAATTGATATATAGGAATTTATTATAGGGACAAATAGGGTTGTTTTTATTAATACTTTCGGTAATTCGAATAACAAATCCTTTTTAAACATTTCAATAAGTTGTTGATATGATAAAAAAAAAATTAAAATATTTGCAAATTATAAAAATTTAGAATCTAATCATCATTTCATTTTCTTTCTACACGAAATATAAAAAGTGGAATTATTGTAATAGTTAAAAAAAAATTAGAATTTGAGCTCTTGACGAATCTTTACGTTTCAGACCCATTCTTCCTTAACTCTTATTGTGCTATGAAGTTCCATTTAAAAAAATTCCTGAATATTTTTTAATTTAAATTTATTTATATTCAAATGATATAGGTAATCGAAATATAAATTGTTATTTTTACTTTTTCTTATGTGCAGTGCAAAATATTGTAATCGTCCAAACTTCGAATTCAGTTTTGACGATCTCCAAATTTCAAACCTGTCTGAATTCGAAAAACACATCTTTGACATTATATCTACCTATTTTTAAATATGATAACTCAAAAGTGCTTTGCACTAGACGGATGAAAATTGATAGACGAAGTTCATCAGTTCATTTCTGTCAAATATTTAATTAAATCCATTAGAGGGAATCTGTCTATCAAAAATTTTTGAGTACAAGTAAACGCCATTACTGCAAATAGTACAGATAAAATTTGGTATACAAAATTAGAATTTAAAATCGCCGCCGTCCTGGCATAGGGGTAGCGCGTCTTCCCCGTGATCTGGGCGTCCTGGTTTGAGCATGGCTGTTCTTCCGTTGTTCTATATGTGAGATATGTGAATGTGCCCTCCTGTAAAAAGGGGTTGTGCAAGCGAATGAGTTATGTGTGAGTAGCAAAGTCGTACTCTTGGCCCTAGTTGGCGCTACTATAAAAACAAGAGACGCTCCCCCACCTGCTTAAATCGCTGTCTTCATAACAGCGGGCTTGTCTATGGTAAGTCCCATAAGAAACAACAACAACAACAGAATTTAAAATCTATATTCTTATCAAATTTCGAACCAAAGCTGTCAAATGGTTGCTTGTCTGTTTGTCCGTCGCATGCAAGTTTATTCAATAACATAAGAGAAATTATTTAAATCAATGGAACTTGGTAGGTGATCTTTTGACTACAATTGTAGCTCCGTGTCAAAATTCGGTTTGGTAGGAAAACAATTTGGCCAAAATATATATTCGTACCAAATATATATAATATAAAATATACATTCTAACTAAATTTTGCCATATATTTAGATATTGTACTTATAGATCGCTAATATCATTCACGATTTTTGCGGCCTTACACAAGATTTTATGTGGAGGGACGGGGATAAAAAGTTTTTTGGAAAAAAAGTGAGAAAGTTTTGGACAGACCTCGCTTGGTGGTTAAAATGAAACATATTGAATAGTCAAGATTAAGTTCCAATGTATTTAAAAAGTATAATGTGATGATATATTTACGTTAAATCCTTTTCTTTTACTTTTCCCATAAAGAGAAAAAAAATGCATTTTGGAGTCACAGAAATAAAATATCGCTCATGACAAAAATGTCTTTTTATGATTATTTCGTGGAGGCGTATAAAATTGAATTGAAATTTCTTCATGTGGGTAACCTTTGTTTTTTAGCAGATGTCGCAACATTATCGATTTTAACATTAGTAACATTGTTGCATCAAACATCGCATTTGAATTGCTGAGCAAAATCAAAAGCAGATGTTCTTGAAGCCTTTTCTTCCATTTCTTAAATGTTTTTATTCTCTTTTTGGGCCTTCTTTTTATAAAAGTTGAAACAGGACAATGTTCCTGGAGCAGAATTTATTCCTTTTGAGGGTAGTATCGCATTTGTTTTCCTGTTCTTTGACAAATTTGATGCCACCGAAGTATATATTTTTTATTTTGGCGATGTATAGCGCTCTATTTATTTGAAACTACAGAGTTTGGGATCTATTATGTAGAAAAATCCCTTATTTCAAAGCAATTATCCTTTTTCCACATGAAAGAATTTGAAGGCCAGTGATGTTCATCTGAAATCATTTAAAACCAGCCAGAATGGTCCCCCCAAAACTTTCTGGCATTCTCACCAATAGAAGTCTTAATCCCTCCTGCTCACAAAACACAATGGACTTTAGCAAGGTTGTGTAGGCCCTGAATTGCACTGAAAACTATGGTAATGAAATATAAATCTTCTGCGTGGATCTAGCATTTTTACTGTTTCCAAATTTTGACTATGCATTTTTGAGGCCTTTATCCGACAGCTGCAATTTCACACGAAATTAAACTGTAATCACAAGATGAAATACTGAATTTTACTGATTTAAATCATTGTGTTTATGAGTTATTATGTTTACCTGCATGCGAAAATACAGGCTGGCAAACCGCCAACCTTTTGACGGATTTAATTCAAAATTAATTTAGAATCTACATTTTATATACAAAATGTATATACCGGTTTTCATAGATGTAATTCTTTGTATTGTTAATTTATTGAGTTCGCTTTAAACGAGCAGTCAAATGGACCTGTGAATAAGCCTCCTTCAAAATTTGACAAAATCTACGAACTTGGTCTAAAGATCGTATAACTAATTACATTCATCTTGCTAAAAGCATATTTAAATTATGTGTTTACAAACAGAGAGACATAATGCCAAAAATATTTTTTCGAGAGGTCTAAAACATAGAAATTCATCAAAATGTCAAATTTTTGACGGTTGCAATACTTTCTTTCTACTTCGTACACCATAAAGTTAGAGTTACTTTCATATCTTTTGCTAACTGATAAGCACGTGGCATGGGGAACTGACCTTTCATATTCAAAATATGTAATTTTTCGCAATTTCCATAATATTGTGTCGGTTCAAAGGTTGTGTGTGTGTGCGTGCGTGAGAGTGTAAAATTTCATCTCGCTCATAGTACAAAATTTACTACTTGGTATACCTATAGTTCCCTAATTTTTTTAAATATTTTTTGCTCAAAGTTATGAGATGTAAAAGGTTTGAAACTGTGGATTCCATAGGATCAAAATTGAAATCCTTCTAATAAAGGAATCAAATAGATAGAAATGAGTTTAGTTTAGTTAATTAACGTCCCGTTGTAAAGCAATACTAGGGCTATTTTGGGACGGACTTCGTAATTTTGAACCAAGGTCAGTTGACGAGGACGACACCTGAGCTGGCATCTCCCTCCCTCTCCACGCCATACAACACCACCGGGAAGACGTTTGGCATGACGGGTTTAACGTGCAACAGACCCCCTTACACGGCGGTTCTTCAGTGGAATCGGGTCTCGAACCAGAAGCCCTACGGCTCCCAAGCCGAGACCTTACCACCAGGCCACCGCGGCCCTGTAGAAATGAGTCAAGTGAATGCTATACATGCTAATTGATATTGTGTGGGAAAGCATTTAAAGAATGTTTCATCAATATAAAAGACATTTAAATAACACGGAAGTTAATGGTCGTGACCAATAACTTCAGTGGAAAACAATAAGGACATTGTTTTCTTTGGAATTAACTGACATTCGGTATATTGAATATCTGAAAAGGAAAATAAACTGGAACACGAAGAAGCCGTGATAGCAATATACATAAAAATTGCTCCAAAGATTAGGGAAGATGGGGATTTTAATTTCAGAATACAATTTCTTAAAAACTGGTTGTAATGGAGTCAGGTAAAAGAATTGTTCTCTGCTGGATATGCAAAAATCTTTCAGTATCGATGTTTGTAATAACTATAAGAAGCTGTAAGGTGCATATAAATAGGGCAATCGATTCAACTAACAATAAATTCGAATATGTTTTGAAATAAAGTTTCCTTTTTGTTCGACAAAATAGCTAAATAATCTTATAACTTGATACATGTTAATAAATGCTTCTTTGATATTGCGCAAGCAGGATGCATTAAATTATTTTTAACAAAATTGAAAGCATTTTTGGACAATATTAGTAAGTTCTTAAACAAATTCGTATATTTAGAATGAATATTTTTAATATTTAGAATGAAATGAGATAATAATTTTCAGATTGGAAGCTTAGTAATCTTTTATATTTTCCACTGGAAAAATAATATACCTCTCTGAAAATTTAACAGCAGTTATTTCTAACATTATATAACGAGTCTTGGATAACTGAAAGAAATATTAATGCACGAAAAAAAAATTTATAACTCTTAAAAATTAGACAAAATATTTTTTTAATTTTTCAAACGGTATTATTTTTCATTTTCCGATAAATTTTATATTTTAGGAACATTTTCTATTCTTAAAAAACTTTCTTTGTTGTATTAAAAGTCAAACTAAGGATTGATCCAACAGATTCGTCACTGACTTAACACAGACTCCTTATGCGAATCGAATCGGAAACAATTGGCTTCAGCTTTGTTTGCCGGCCTTTCATAGCTTTTGAGGTAGTATACAAAAGGTTCTCGAAGAATCAGTATAATTCATCTCCTATTGGTCCTATCACCAAAGTATCTAGTATCATCCAAATGACCGTCAACTTTGTCGCCAAGTTAGGGGGCCATTGATCGGACATCTATCGATTCAATAGAGTCGTTCATAAAACTGTCTTTCCTACGATAGAACTAACTTTACTGAGAAGCAACATTACAAATATGGAGCAATATCTTTCTGTAATAGTCTAGAAATTATCTGCTGAGTGACGTGTTAAGAACTATATTCATTTAAAAACAGCAAACACTTTAAGAAGTCAGGTAAAATAAATAATAGCAGAATTTGTAAAATCGAGCTTGAAAATCATTTCGTTCAGAATCTTATAAACTGCTTTCAACAAAGTATTTAAGATAGATGACTACATTTAAAACCCGAATTTTGAGAGAAATATGGTATTATTTTTATTTCTCTTGAACTGCCAGGATAACCAATTTGCATATTCAAGTATATTTAGTAATTGCTTTAATATTCCCTCATGGGACAAATATTGAAAATTTCACGCTGGATGTCATTAGATTTCTTCTATATAATATTCGGATAGAGATGAGATTTATTTCCTATTCATGAACTAAATACTACATTTCTGAAGTCACCTGCAAACATTTTGAATAAATCACTCGTATACGTTTAAGATTAAAGTTTTTGTTTTGTTTTATACCTCTTTTTAGTCTCCTTCTTCAAAATGCATAGCTTCTCCAGTTTTCAAATTTTCAATTTTTGTTTTCATAAGTATTTTTTTTTTGTTTATGCAAAAATTCTTAAATATAGAATATTTTATTATACTTTTCAAAAGGGTCCTTCCAAATTTATTCACATATCTTTAAAAATACAGCTGTAAGTACACACAATCAAAAAATATTTTTCTCACTAATAAATCGTGCAAGATTCACTTCCACGTAATAGGAATCAAATCCTTGTATACGAACAGATATTTTCAACCAGACGTAAATGGATTTACGAATGTGATAACGCAATTCAGACAAGTTGTTCGCCGCATCTGAATTGCTGTTTGCAAACAGTAACAGAGGCAAACATGATTGCTTCGGATTCGTTGATTCATCTTTGATTGCTCTTTCTGTCCATCGAAATGGGCGATGAAAGACGTGATTGGACAGCGAAATAGCAAGTTAAATTTTATTGCTCCAATAAAAATGTGTTTGCAGGTATTGTTAACATATCTTATATCCTCAGTATCCAGCTAAAAGTGCTCCAATCAAAAGAAAAATGAACTCGTATGTTCTTGTCTTAAAATGACTCTTTCTACAATAAAATTTTTCTCTACTTCTCTTTTAATTATAAAGATGAATGTTTATTTGTATATTGGTACTAGAAGACTGATCTTCAGATCTAAAGCTACCAAATTTGACAAATATACAATGGAACTATGAATATTAATATCTGAACACTCTCTTTTTAATTAATTAAAAATTAAACAGAATTTTGTTGTTTTTCCATGATAACTTCCGGTAACAGTACAACACATAATGATTTTAATATTATTTAAAAATTTAAAAAATATATTTTTCTAAAATAAATTCTTGGTTGGCTAATTAATTAAGTAATTTCAAAATTGTCTCAAAAATTAAAACCCGACTGCTAAGAAGAAAAATAAAAGATGAAATTCAATTACAAATTCTCCTTTTTATTTATACTGTTGAGTCCTGAATAACACTCTTATAACATTTTGTATGTATTGCAAACCTTGTGTATGTTATTCATTCTTTCCATCTTTTAGGATGAAGCATATTGCAAAGCGATAAAAGCATTTTCTATTAATTCTTTTCCGTATAACTAAGAACTGTATTTGTAAAATTTAAAAAACTATTTAAAATTTCTGAAGAATTTTACGATTTGTCATTCAAAGTTCTTGCATGCTAGTTTATTATTTTTGGAAAAAATTTCTTAACAATGGTCATCCAATAACAAACTATTGATTAAATCAAAAAGTAACAACTGAGAATTTATAATTGATATCCGGATAAACATTTACCAAATTGTAGTATCTGTTACAGTTTATATTTGAAAATTCTAGTTAAATATAGTTATAAATAATTAGTGATTTTAAAGGGAATACAAGTTCTTTCACTGAGCGGATAATCATTTAAAATCTTTATACTAAAAGTAAGAGAAAATTTTAAAAACAGTCTATCAGCAACAACTACTGTATCCTACAACTGTAAAATATCCGCTATTTTTATTTCATATACAAGTTAGTATTTCCTATATACTCGGTTAATTGTTCTTTGTTCTTAAAATATAATTGATTCCTTTTTTTTCTGATTCCCTAATGAGTACCTAAGTGATCATTTCTCGATATGGCGACAAATTTGATAACTTTGGCGGAAACAAATGAAGATTTTAAAATGTACCAGAATGTTGGCAGAGGCTCTTTTAGAAAATGCTCCTCCATACTTCTAAAAAATTATGTATTTGTGTCACTACAGACTACATTTGTGAGACTGCATAAGAAGAGTAAAATATACAACAAAAGTGAATTCTCTCTTTCTCTCTGGAGACCATGGATTGCGGAGCCAGATCTCTTGTTGTATTGTTGCTGTATTTTAATAAAGATTTGCTTTTTCTATGTGTAGTTTATTTCTGAAAGTGTAGTTTATTTTTTGTACGCTTCTGCTGTACAAAACGGCAACACTTTCAGAAATATACCTCTATTTCATATTTTTCTTATTCAATAAAGCGTTATTATCCCTTATCGAGTTTCTTTTTGTTAGACTTCTCACCGAACAACATTCTATAATAGTATGTTCATAAAGTTTCTTGACATATAATTTATTTCCTTTCCATAGCCATATTTTTGCATTTTTGCAATGTATCAGCAATAACTAATCATACAAGTATATAGATAAATGATATATCTAATACATATTTTTGTCATTTTCATATGGTATCATACATTAATAGTTAATCCAAACATATATAACCTTAGCTGCACCATAGTATGAAAAATTGCTTAGTTCATTTGAAACAAATAAGTTGAATAGAAAAGCCATAATTTTAAATTAATGAGAACATAGTACAGAAATACATACCTATTTATATTGAATCCATATATATTTTAACTACCTAAGAAAATCAATGGATCCACGAAACATTCTATATCCTCTATCTACCAATAATCTACCCCCACGAAACATTCTCACATACTCTTTGATAAAGGTTTTATCTCATTGCCCTTCATCTGCATACAATTGTGAACTATAGACGGGAAAAAATTCCTAGGAGTACTCAGATTTTTATTTTCAGAGTCCCATGAATGAGAGTTTTGTTCTTTGAGGCATAACAAAGAAAACCGAGTATCCATTTTGGATGTACTTTTTCTTGCGATTAAAACCAATATTTTACACAGGACTAAAATTTTGTACAAAATAATATTCCAAGACTTCATATCTTTAACTCGTTTTTTTTATTATCAAGTCTGCATGCGTGCGAAAATATAAATAAGCAGAAAATTAATCCCATAACTGATTTGGTATTTTCAGACAGATCTACTCTTTATAGATAAAATATGCTGTGCCAATTTTTATACATTTAGATCCTTTATTTTTCTAATTATCATGTTCATTTGTATTCAGACTGGACAGATTTCATTCAAAATTTTGTAGTATTTGTATTATTTTGTAGATTCTATCTACCAAATTTCATACGTCTAGCTCAAAGCCACTTTGAGTTAGCATATTTACAGACAGACAGGAATTAAAAAATGGGATATATGTATTCAAATATCTGAAATGTTAGAAATTCGTCAGCATTTATCAGCAATTAATAACGACAAAAAATTACAAATAAATATAAAAGCTTTTCAGTTTTAAAAAAATCGAATCTAATTTATTTTATATTTGTCAAATTACCAATAATTTTCCAATATTACATTAGCAATTCTTGTCACATTGACTTAACGAACCCAATAAGATAGAGGATAAGATTTGTAGACATCGCAATTCATCTTATAATATTATTATTTTATCTGCCATAACTAATTATACCATAGCTCGAAGGTATCAATTACTTGTCTAAAACTCTTCCGAATTAAAAAACAATTTGTTAACCTCCAAAATAAGCTTTTTATAATGCATTACTTCATTTAAATGATAGAGAAACTCGCCAAGGCGCAATGAATTTCACGCTCTCTGGCGTTAGATAGATGACAAATTGCGCCATTCACGGAATATTAACCGTAAACTCGAAAGTTTCCTGTGATGGATGTCCAAAGAGGTCCTCTGAGGGAGGGAGGCATTGTCGAGGAACCACATTGGGTACTCGGGGTTAACTGCAGATCTTGCAATTTTCCTCGCGATTTATTAGCTTCATATTTTTTTTTCTGGAAGGAAGAAATTTGATTGGTTTTTCGAGATAACTCATCTTTAGAAGGATGGCTTTTAATCTAGAGAACTTTATGAGTTAACTCGTCTGTGAAAGTAGTCAGTTTATCAACTTAGATAAATTTTATTAGCCTTTATTACTGAAGTTGACAAGTATGACGTACTTCTTTTATGCTGTACAAAAAATAACAGAATTATTAATATGTGAGGGAAAATAGTTTTATTTTACCGAAAGATTTCAATTCTGTTCCTATTTATCACGAAAATTTAAAAGAAAAAAAGATGTTAGAAATATTTTGATGCCTAATTCTTACTCTCTCGCATACATAGTATACAAAAAGTATAATAATCGTTAAAAAGATCGAACACGAGATTTTGACGAATCTCCACGTTTTAAATCACCCTGAGTTCGAAAAAAACCCATTTTTAGAATATGCTGTCTGTCTGTATGTGACAAAGATTTCTCAAAACGCTTTGAGCTAGACTATTGAAATTCGGTATACAGTATTTATGCCAAATTTGTAGATTTCTGTCGAATTTTGAGTAAACTCTGATCAGAGGAAGTCCATCTGTTCGAATATAAGCTAATACGATAACTACAAAACGAAGAGAGCTAGATAGATAAAATTCGGTACGCAGATTGAACATCTATCAAATGTTAAGCCGAAACCAACAAATGGTTGACTGTCTATAGTTCGGCACTTTCAGAAAATTGAAAACGCGATACCTTAAAAACACAATGAGTTAAATATATCAAATTAAGTATGGTATATTACGACTGTAAGTGAAATATTGTGTCAAGCAAGAAAAACGTGTCTAAAGCACTGTACTTCTAACCGCTTGCAATTGATTAACAGCCAAAAACTCGCCAAATATGACATGCCAGGTACAGTAAAAAGACTGAAAGCAAGCCAAAAATTAATATTTCGCAGCTATTATACGCCATTGCCATGCAAGATGTTCTCCGGCATGACAAGTTTATTAGAATATGCGAGAAAGATTTATGGAAACCACTCCCAATAGTTTTCCAAAAGTAAAAGTGCACATTCCGCCATTAGTAATATAAAATTAATTTCATTCCTTTACGAAATATGCTTCCTTTGTAATATTGTGCATTATTGTTAAGAATATTTTAACAAATTGTAGAAAATTTAATGATACTTACAATTTATAAAATATTGGAAGAAAGTGAAAATATCTATTCTATGTTAAATGGAGACGCATTTTTCCCTCATAAGAATAGCAAGATCTAAAAACAAATAAAACATACAAAAATGCTGCAAATAAAAAATGTCGTCTAGTTTTTTTCTCCTTCTTCTTTTTAAGTAGTATAAATGTTATTTTATGCGTGCTGATTCAAACGTAACAGAAAAATTTAAAAACCCATAACTCGAAAATGAATTTTTTTTAAATAATTTTTTTCACAGAAAAACTTTAAATGAGGCTGAATTTTTGCTACGTTGAAATGGTTGGTGATTTATTAATCGCTTATTTTACAATCTTAATGATCACATTATTTTGCGATTCGTTTGATGATATGCTAAGAAAAAGAAATTTTGTGTGTTTTAAATAAAGTTTCATTAAAGAAAACTTTTAAAAATATTCGACGTCATCTTTCATTTAAGAGTTTTGCTACCATACAAGAGATTGCGATTTTCCATAGCTTTAAGAGAATTTATTTTGTCCATCTGTCTGCCAAATATAAAAATGCTTGATTCACCGATCGCTATCTCCTCTTTCACTTGTTCCTCCTCTGATTTCTCTGAACTTCTGAAATGAAGTTCGAAATATCGAACATTTTCGACAAATATGTCTTCCATTTTTTAAAAAAAACACTAAATATAAAATAGTCCTACGGTTTAAATTGTAAGTTTTGTTAACATCCTGATTCCTAAAAGTAATTCTTCATGAATCTCAAAATGGTAGAAAAACAAGTTTCTACACCAAAGATAATAAGATCTCTCTACCTCTTCAAAAACTGCAATGACAGCCTGTGCTCTTAAGAGGTTTGCGTACAAAAAATTATACAAAAGAGAACCAAGTTTAATTGATGGCTATCAAAGTCCCCAGTGTTTCCCCATTCCTCAAATCCATCTGGGCTAGTAACTCTATGAAAAAATTGAACACCATGGTATTCAATTAATCATGATTAAAAAGAGAGCGGAAATTTCGCAGTTAAATCCAGGCACTTCTAGCATATCCTGTAGTTTTATTTAACAGGTGTTTAGGACTTTTCTTCATTTATAGAGCAAAATTACTTAGTTCTTGAGAAAATATGGTTTATGCACGGTTTGATATCGATTCTTTCTATGGGAACAACGCCGTTTGAACAAGAAATGCGAACAAAAGCAAATCTTGAACTGTCCATTTTGTCAAATGCAAAAGATGAAAGTAGACTTTTTGCCAAGTTTATGGTTGTGAAAGGAGAAGGAAATGTATTTGTATTATTGTAAAGTGTCAATGATAGTGCATGAATTGGAATGATTATGGCATTGAGACACAATTCGAATATTTTCATGGCTAGAAAGGTCATGTGCATATACAGTGCAAATTAGTTTTCCACTTATAACTAAAAAAGGTAAATAGAAAAATGATACTACATTTCAAATACTGGTATCAGCATTTCATGGCTTAGAACTCGTATGCAGACAGTATTAATTCATGGGAATAAAAATCTAAAAAAAGCAATTCTTTATCTCATAATGAATTTCCTATTCATGAACCACTTGAAGCAGTCATTAGTCTGTATCCAACAGAAAATGTCTCTTTGAAACTTTTTAACAGGAAAGAGTGTTATTTTATTGTAACGAGATAATGCGATTAAAAATACTTTTTTCTCTTTCGTATACAAAGAGAAAGTATTATAAACGTCTTAAAATTTATGAATTTTTGATTAATCTTCACATTTTAAACCTACTTGAATCTGAAAAACTCATTTTTGGAATTATGTATGAGGTGCACTGTCTAGCTGTCTGCGAACATGAAAAGAAAATACTGTTACAAACCTGTAATTTTGCTTCCCTTCACGAATAGTGTCATCGTGGGAAAAACCGTTGTACGATCTGTCCTGTGCGTGCTGAGCGGGTGTCGCGTCAATGGTCTCAGAGATTGGTGACAAACTTGGCGACGAGTTTGGCGACAAAATGGAGAATGGTGGAAAGTTCGAGAAGTTTCACGATCCATCCACTAAGAACCGAGATGCACCCAGATACGCCCTGATTGGTCTAGAAGTTTCTAGCTCCGCCTTCCGAGAACTATAAAAGGCCGGCACTCTCAAGTCTTATGTCGAATTGGGAAGTCGTGTGTTGGGTAGTCGGAGTCGCCGACAAGTAACAAGTCTTCGAGAAGATAGCCAAGAAACGGCCGATTGCCAGCGTTGTGTGGAGTGAGTACTGAAGTGCTGTGTGCCAAATCCTGTCGTCTACTGTGTTCGTCTCTGCTGTAAATATTGTCGTATGTGTACTCGTCGTCTGTGTGCTGTCCTGTCTTCGTTTAAATAAACGTTGTTTTTCTACTGCCACCTGCTGATTAAGCGTTCTCCACACCATATCACTACCACTATCTAAACGAACCCGTCAAAAAGGAGAAAATCCGCAACAGTACTTTAAAATAGAACGATTGAATTTGTTATGCGGCTTTGCACCAAATTGGCATTTTTTTTCAAATTTTAAAAGAAATCCATTTATAAGAAAGCTGTTAATCGGCTGTCTGAGAACAAGTAAATACAATAGTTGCAAAACCACTAAAATCTTCATAGATATAATTTGGTACACAGTTTTTAGCATTAATAATTTCGATACATGCCACATTTTCCATCAAATCTTCCAAAGAGTTTACAGTATGTATTTTCGCATGAATTCTTTAATTCAAAAATGCAATGCTTTAACTAAATGGAATTAGATATGTGATCTTATGGCTCTAATTGTAGTTCTATGTCAAAATTTGGTTTCTATCCTTGGAAAAAAAGTGAGGAAATATATTTTAGATTTTCTGGTACTTGTGTATTAACCGAATGTCGGCGTTACATTGCCCAAATCTTCAAGCATCTACCTTTCGTAACTTTTGAACAAAATTTACATGCAGTTAATGCTGGTATTCTGTACAAGTACCGGTTTTGTTTACTTCCCTTCTAAACACACAATTCTTATGTATGAAAATATGAATCTGAACACTCTAGGCGTTCACTGCCTTCGCCAAGGTTCATATTTTAATGAGCGAGAGAAATGATATCTTTATTAGAGAACAAAGAAAAAAATTTAAGGAAGATCACACCTGTTTGTTATTTTAGTAAGGAGTTTCGATATTTTCAATGAAGTAAGAATTAAATTTTACATTTTGTGCAGATGTTCAAAAGTAATTATTAAAATTTTCTTTCAAGTATAAGCCTTGCTAAACTTCAAATTCAAACAGGGAATATTATTAACTATGATTTTTTTTAAAAGTGAACTTTACATGCACTCAATAATTTAAATTAATAGGAAATTTAAAATTACTAGATTCAAATTATCTGGAATAAGAATAAGGAAAATATACTTGTTGTATTTACAGGTAATTTTATGTAGACAGAAGATATTATTTAATTTTTAAAAAGATATTACTACTGTAATTAACATTAAAATCTTTGCGAGATTCCTTAAAAAAAATAATAAACTATCGGAGTATCATTTTGGAAACAGTTACCTCACTTTTCTATTCTGACTAAATTCCGGAATTCCTCTTAGCTGGTATGATAAAACTACATTCTGACAAGTTGTGAAGTTTTGATAAAGTGACATTGTTTCACGTGAGGAAATAAATGCTCTGTGCTGCTAGAATTTGAATAATCATGCGTTGGATTACTGAATTACTCTGAAAACCTTGGTTTTTGACAAATTCTTCCCATGAATAAATTCATAGAATGAAAACATCATTCATTTCTCTAAAATGTATTACAATATTTGAAGATAAGTATTCTCTTCTGATAATAAAAATGTGTATGTGCTGCTAGAATTGGAATAATCATGCGTTGGATTACTGAATTACTCTGAAAACCTTGGTTTTTGACAAATTCTTCCCATGAATAAATTCATAGAATGAAAACATCATTCATTTCTCTAAAATGTATTACAATATTTGAAGATAAGTATTCTCTTCTGATAATAAAAATGTGTATGTGCTGCTAGAATTTGAATAATCATGCGTTGGATTACTGAATTACTCTGAAAACCTTGGTTTTTGACAAATTCTTCCCATGAATAAATTCATAGAATGAAAACATCATTCATTTCTCTAAAATGTATTACAATATTTGAAGATAAGTATTCTCTTCTGATAATAAAAATGTGTATGTGCTGCTAGAATTTGAATAATCATGCGTTGGATTACAGAATTACTCTGAAAACCTTGGTTTTTGACAAATTCTTCCCATGAATAAATTCATAGTATGAAAACATCATTCATTTCTCTAAAATGTATTACAATATATGAAGATAAGTATTCTCTTCTGATAATAAAAATGTGTATGTGCTGCTAGAATTTGAATAATCATGCGTTGGATTACAGAATTACTCTGAAAACCTTGGTTTTTGACAAATTCTTCCCATGAATAAATTCATAGTATGAAAACATCATTCATTTCTCTAAAATGTATTACAATATTTGAAGATAAGTATTCTCTTCTGATAATAAAAATGTGTATGTGCTGCTAGAATTTGAATAATCATGCGTTGGATTACAGAATTACTCTGAAAACCTTGGTTTTTGACAAATTCTTCCCATGAATAAATTCATAGAATGAAAACATCATTCATTTCTCTAAAATGTATTACAATATCTGAAGATAAGTATTCTCTTCTGATAATAAAAATGTGTATGTCCTGCTAGAATTTGAATAATCATGCGTTGGATTACTGAATTACTCTGAAAACCTTGGTTTTTGACAAATTCTTCCCATGAATAAATTCATAGAATGAAAACATCATTCATTTCTCTAAAATGTATTACAATATCTGAAGATAAGTATTCTCTTCTGATAATAAAAATGTGTATGTGCTGCTAGAATTGGAATAATCATGCGTTGGATTACTGAATTACTCTGAAAACCTTGGTTTTTGACAAATTCTTCCCATGAATAAATTCATAGAATGAAAACATCATTCATTTCTCTAAAATGTATTACAATATCTGAAGATAAGTATTCTCTTCTGATAATAAAAATGTGTATGTGCTGCTAGAATTGGAATAATCATGCGTTGGATTACTGAATTACTCTGAAAACCTTGGTTTTTGACAAATTCTTCCCATGAATAAATTCATAGAATGAAAACATCATTCATTTCTCTAAAATGTATTACAATATTTGAAGATAAGTATTCTCTTCTGATAATAAAAATGTGTATGTGCTGCTAGAATTGGAATAATCATGCGTTGGATTACTGAATTACTCTGAAAACCTTGGTTTTTGACAAATTCTTCCCATGAATAAATTCATAGAATGAAAACATCATTCATTTCTCTAAAATGTATTATAATATTTGAAGATAAGTATTCTCTTCTGATAATAAAAATGTGTATGTGCTGCTAGAATTGGAATAATCATGCGTTGGATTACTGAATTACTCTGAAAACCTTGGTTTTTGACAAATTCTTCCCATGAATAAATTCATAGAATGAAAACATCATTCATTTCTCTAAAATGTATTATAATATTTGAAGATAAGTATTCTCTTCTGATAATAAAAATGTGTATGTGCTGCTAGAATTTGAATAATCATGCGTTGGATTACTGAATTACTCTGAAAACCTTGGTTTTTGACAAATTCTTCCCATGAATAAATTCATAGAATGAAAACATCATTCATTTCTCTAAAATGTATTATAATATTTGAAGATAAGTATTCTCTTCTGATAATAAAAATGTGTATGTGCTGCTAGAATTTGAATAATCATGCGTTGGATTACTGAATTACTCTGAAAACCTTGGTTTTTGACAAATTCTTCCCATGAATAAATTCATAGAATGAAAACATCATTCATTTCTCTAAAATGTATTACAATATCTGAAGATAAGTATTCTCTTCTGATAATAAAAATGTGTATGTGCGTCGACGCTATATAGGAAAGACAATTTGTCCTGAAGATGCCAAATTTGGTAGAGTTATTCTCTAAAAAGTGAAAATTAGCGCCTCAGAGTAGGTTTTAAAATTTAAATAAACCTTTTAATTAAGTAGAAATTATTTGAAATGTTGATTTTCCCCCATAGTTTCCGAATATATTATAGCATTAAAGATTTTTACTCTATTTTAAAATTTAATAAACTGACTTTTAATTGATGTTTAATTGCCTTTCAAGCTTTTCCCGAATATTTACAATTATTATTATTATTATTATTATTATTATTATTATTTTGCATAATGTTATACATTTTTGGTTTAAGTTTTTCAATGTTTCATCAAATATTTAATCTCTCAAGTGAAGGTTAAATAGTTTCCAATATTGCTACTAAAAACTCACTGCTTCTGATCATGATATAAAGATTCGGTTATTTTTCTATGCTTAGACGATGGTAAGATATTGGCTTGGGAACTGGAGGGTGTCATGTTCGAGACCCGATTCAACATAAGAACCGTCACGTAAGCGGGTCTAGTGCACGTTGAATCCATCAGGGTCAAACGTCCTCCCGCTGGTGTGGCATTGAAGCTTGCAGAGGGAGTACCAGCTTAGGTGTCGTCCTCGTCATCTGATCGCGGTTTAAAACTACCAAGTCCGTCCCAAGATAACCCTAATGTTGCATTAAAACAGGACGTTAATATAACTGAAATGAACTAAACTTCTCTATATTGAGGAAATTTCAGTATAAGGCTTGCTTTTAATGATTTTTTTTTCTGTTTAGAATAAAGTTTTCAACTTCAGAACTAAACAATTCATGAAAATTTTTAAAGAATGACAATTTTTATGCTCAGCTGCTTTGATACTTTCCTAAAATAACTCTCTCTATATAACTGGATATATAAATTTCCATATAACTGGATATATAAATTTATAAAGAAAAAATAAGAGAAATACATAGCACAATACGCGAGAAAAAGATAAGACTTCAAAATTATCATGATTTAAATATATCACAATTTGAAGGGTGCTAAAGAAACCATTAAGCGTAAGCTACAAAAGAATATTTAATTGAAATTCTTAACAACCATTATGTCGAGTGAATCAACTGGTCACCAAAGACGGTTTTAAGAAATTAGAATAAGCAGGGTTTATAATTAGATAAATAAGAAACATATATATAAATTTTATTCCTGTCTTGAATACCAGTCTGTTCCTTTAAGATCTATTTCAATTTCTTTTTCCACACAATTTCAAAAGAAAAGCAAAAATCACTTTTTATGACAGCGTAATAAAATATCGCCCTTGAGAAAAACGACTCTATATCATTTGAATGAGATGTGAATGGAATTGCATTTAAACGTCTTCTTCCTCTTCGCGATTTAAACCTTTTTCAGCGAGAATCGGGAAAGTATCGATTTTGACATTAGTAACGTTGTTGCATGAAATATCGTATTCGAATTGCCGAATAAAAAGAACATCTGCACCCTTTTCCTTCCGCTGTCGTTTCTTTTTATCCAACTGCAAGTAAGAATTCAAGAACAAATGTTTTGAAGTGGATTTTAATTCTTCTGGTACATTAAAATCGTCGCTTTTCTTTCCTGTTCTTTCCGATTTTAATGGCAAACGTTTGAAAGAAGCGCGATATATTTTCTTTAGTTTGTTGTTGGATTTTTCTCGCTCTTGAAATCCTTCTTTTTATATGTAAATGATGATAAGAGCGTTTTACTTTTCAACAGACACAGTTTTACACCGAGTATTTGTCCCGGCAAGTGTTTTCTATGGTATGGTATTTCGTCTGTTCAATTGTTCTAAAAAAAACTAAACTGATCCCTTTATGTTAAGAAAAGAATCAGCCGTATACTATCGAATGTTTTGTTTGCCTTTCACAAAAGAACGTGCACCTACACTCCATGCAAATGAGATGAGATGGAATATTTATAATTAAACGGATTTATATAATACTTAAAATATATATATTCAATTTAAACTAAATATTATTTCTTTTTTTGTTTGTTTGTTTGTTTGTTTGAATACATAAATTTGTATATGAGGTTCCCGCTAAAGACCTTCTAACCTACCTTAGCTTGAGAACGGTGACAAATATTGACATAAACCTGGTGTTTAGGTGCAATAATTTACCATATTTAACACGGTGAGATCGATTATCGCGCCACTTAGCAGCCAACAACGGAATTAGTATCTTTATCTCGAACGACATATAAGATACGAAGAGAGTGTCAGTGCCGGCGTCCTGGCATAGGGGTAGCGCGTCTTCCCCGTGATCTGGGCGTCCCGGATTCGAGTTCCGGTTTGGGCATGGTTGTTCTTCCGTTGTTCGATCTGTGAGATGTGTGAATGTGCCCTCCTGTAAAAAGAGATTATGCAAGCAAATGAGTGATGCATGAGTAGCTAAGTCGTACTTTTGGTCCTAATTTGCGCTACTAAAAAAAATCAAGAGACGCTCCCCCACAGGCTTAATATCGCTATCTTTGTAATAAGGGGCTTGTCCATGGCAAGTGCCATAAGAAACAAGAAAAGGAAATATCAGTTACATAATTGTAGAGCATTTTCGATTTAGTGAGAAAAAATACACTGAAAGCAGTAAATTAAGAATAGAACTTGTAAAATGCATGTTTGTTTGATCGCGATTTCAATCTCCTACTTCAAAATGCTTTACTCACTTTAGAAAAGCGTTAGAAATTTAGTAAAAGATTAATTAACTATCAACAGTATTTCCTTATTCGGAGTTCGAAATGCTCTCCGTCAACTCTGCCGTGGAATCGATATTTATTTTTTAAATACATTCTTTATTCCTCTTATTACTACACAATTTTGAAAAACCCTCATGAGACAAATGTGAGTTTTATACTTTTTGTTCTAAAATTGCTGCCCACGAGGTGTGTTTTTCTACTAAGTCGAAGACATTATACAATTCTGTAACTGACTTTTCCTCAGTACCTTGTACAGTTTTTGTGCTGGAAATGCTGATTACGCTGTTTGCCGGTAGATGGTGTTGTAACTGATCTCATCATGTAGCGCATGATCGCTTTATTACATCTAGACACCAAATTTATGGCAATAATTATTGTGGATCTCCAGTTAATACGAGATAGAAAGACTTTTATTTGTGCCCTTGTGCAAGTTGAGATTCGAACTCGCTACATTAAGGTTCATAGCCGAGTAACAAAGCCACTAGACAAAAGTGTATACTCCTTTCCGGATGTTGTTATCTGGCTTATGAAGTTACACCACACCCTATATATCATCAGTGTCTTTTACCCTTTATAGGTTCAGAAATGCTATAAATAAAATTATTGTGAATAATAATTATATTCTTATACATTTACAGAAAACAGAACAGAAACAGAAACAGAAAAAAAACATCAAAATTTTACTGATTTCAAATATCCAATTGATTTTACTGATTGGATCAAATATCCAATTGATTTTACTGATTGGATCAAATATCCAATTTATGAATTGCTGGTTTACCCATTTATTTATGAAAACACTCATTTGGTAAACCAATGCCAAAAACTATACAGAAAAAATTCAAACTAGTAACCATTCTAACAACTGAGTGTTGTAGGTTAAATGATCTTAGAATGTTCGATGGTAAGTATGTTTACCAATAACTTTTGGGAATTTAAAATGAGTTTTGGAATTTTCATAATAAAAAGTTAGGAATTTTTTGATTAAAATTAAAATTTAATTAAACTAAAGTGAGAAGTTTATTTTGTTTTTGATGGGACGGTTTGTGACAGATTGCATAAGCATAAAATTGTTGCACTCAAAGGGTTTTTTACTAATAACATCTTAACCAATTTTTTGTGTTCAGAGACAAATTAAAAAATTGCAAATGGCATAGTTTAAATATCCAGTACACCAAAAATTAAATTCTAAATGTGGGTATGGTTTTTAAGAGGGTGTTCTCGAATTTGTAACCTATGCCTATTTCAGCAATAGTTTTCGTCAAGTTTGAAAATTAAATTAAATAAATTCAATAGCAAATACTTACAATTGAATATAAGAATATCTTAGAAGAGACACAAAAAGAACTTGCTCAGTTTCTAAACAGATTTATATTCGAAAAATTTAAGAACAAAAATTAAAACTGCGTATTCGTACAAAAAAGCTCACACAGTGAAAGAGCCGTGGTAAGTATAAATACCATTTTTGAATTTAAATAAGTTTAAACAATATAATTAATGTTTTTCTAAATTATTTCTGTATTAATCATTTTTTCAATACATTATCGAATGATTAAACAAATCTTTATAACTTTCGTCATTTCTCGTAGATTGCCTAAGACACAGTTCTAAGTTATAATTATATAATTCGTTAATCGATTAATTTTGAATATAGAATTTTTGTATAACATAACATATAAATTTCTATAGATTTCTATAAATTTCTATAGATAGAATAGTCTCTATCTCATACATCATATGTATTATTTTGAAGTTTCCAGCTTCTTTTACATAAATAGCCACTACCCTTGAATTGGTGAAACTAAAACAGAATTCCCTAATGATTTAAATTATCTGTTCAATGTTTTTTGAAGAGAGTGATAGAATATTCGCTGCACTGAGAAGTGGTAATTGATTCACAGTAATATATAAAACAAAAGTTTTTCTGTTCATTTGTTTTCCGTCTTATCATAAAAAAAATAAATTCATTTCTGAATTTTCTAATCATGAGAAGAATAAATTTCTTATTTCATTTTACAGCTAAACATGAAAGTTGAATGAATTTCATCTGCTGGCTCGTGTGGAACAGTGAACGAGGGAAAATAAAAATTTAATATCAGTCACATTCATTAGTATTTTAGAATACAATATATTATTTAAATTTATATCTGATAAAATCAATTATAGATAAGCAAAAATAATTCCAATTCTCCTATATACCGACATACTTCTGAAAATTATTTTTGTGCAATATCAAGGATTAAGTGTAAAGGAATTAAGCATCACAAGGTATGTACATATGAATTTAAACAGTTTTTTTTTTTTTTTAAGTTAATCTTGGAGGGAAGTTGAAATAATTTTTCGTACAGATGACACAAGTAATCTTTCTTGGAAAAACTGAAGAAAAAAATCATTTCATAATATTTTCAAAATGAACAATCATAATTATATTTAACTTTCAATATGTTTTTATAAATTTAAGGCTTTCTATCGCATTTCTTTTTATGGTAAAAATTGATTTTACTCCTACCTGTTATTCTTCGAAGATTTCCAGATGTGTGAAGAGAGCTTCCAAATTAAAGCATTGATTTGGTTTTAAAAAAAGTCAATTCAATCAATGCTAATACAATTAATTCCCTTAGAGTAAATAATAACTGATGATGGTACAAATACTTGAATCTTTCTTCAGCAAATGGCAGTTTTTCCAAACAAATAATTATGGTGATGATGAGACTACCTGCCAATGTAAAAAAATGTTTTAGATAATTAACTAAAATTAATGAAGAGAGATCGTTAAATTATAAGATTAGCACAATCTTGGTAAAATCTTGGTAGTCTTCTATCAGATGATGTGAGATTTTTGGATAATCATCTCATGGAACTGCCATTAAATGCTAATATGGATATTCTCGGTTTTCTGGGGATTAATTTGTACTGAACAAAAGTAGAATCGGATTTTACTTTCAACATACTGGGTGGAAGTAATCCAAGAAGCTTCTTACTTCAGCGGTTTTTACAAAGAAACAGTAAACTGAAATCCGTTTTTTTCAGGCGATTAAGACATAATGTTTATTTTTTTCTTTTGCTGATTTTAGATTTCCTATTTTTATTTCCCTAATTTAACTACAAACCATCCATTCCACCTGGAGTGACTGAATAAAACAATCAATTAAGTGATTAGAACAAAGATAAGTTAATTAAATGTGGTGTGTAATCTTAACCCTTCATTAGTACAGCTGTTATATAGGTCCTCAAACAAAGGTACGAATATTACTGTGGCAACATGAAGGTAAAGTTTAAAAGTCTGACCTCAATCCCGAGACCAAGCAACCAGAAAAAAAACTCGATAAAGATTTGATTTAATAGAAGGTTAATGGATTCTCCTCTGACCTATCCATTCTATTGTTAACATAACACAATTCTTTCTGGAACCAGACATTTTTTTAGAAACTTTTCATATTATCTACACACCGTTCCTCCATCTTTGCCTATATATAAAATGCAAAATTGCCATCATAGCGTTGCTAAAACCTTTCCTTTTAAGTCTTTGACTGATGCAATGATAGTTTTAACTGACCAATTCATCGATGATAAACCAACGACATTTAGTAATTGCATAATAATCTCATATTTATTTTCCAATGCAAAATTATTCGTTTTATATGCTTTGTTTACTATAAATGTAATTAGAGCGCTTCGGAAGTAATAGGAAAAGTATGAAATTAATAAAGTACATCTTTAGTTAGTGATGGTTACTCTTCAGTTATAAGCTTCTCTATTATTAAGTCTGTTAATTATTAATTAATGTAATTTATAGACGAGTTTTTGTGTCTATTAATAATGTTGGTTTGATCAATGATGATTCGTTAGTTAGTGAGGAGCACTTTCCAGTGATGGGTTTGAATACTGTACATAGACGAGTTAGTCTATTGATTTATCCGCTAAGTAGAGATGAATTCTCTTCAGTTATGAGTTTCTATGTTAACATTTTAGTTTGATGAAAGTTCATTTGACCAGTGATGAGTTTTTTCGTTGGTGATGAATGCATATATCTTCATACTTATGTACAAAAATGCATAAGTATTTTATTTTACAAAAGGTACAAAAAGGAAAGGTTATTATGAAAAAGTGCCATTTGATTCCATTTGTTTAATAAATGCTAAATTTTGAAGACATTTCAGTGGCACATAAAGATACATCACATGAAAAGCACACAAATTTCTAAATAAATGAGTAAATCAACTCATTAAGCTTTGATATTCATAGCTGAACTAAAATATTTTTCCCAACTACGCTTTTCTATCTATTTATAAACAACTGCCAAAGAAAGAAGGGAAAACCTTACTTTACTTCTAAACCTTAGACTAAGACATTTTATTCCATAATAGTACGGTTGTCTCAGATGTTCAGAAACAGTTGTTCTTGGAAACACTTTTATAGCCTTCTTTGGAAACAAATTCATTTCTGTAATACAAAAGTTTACTCGAATGCTTTCTCTGATGTAATAAAACGTCCATCTTAGTTTAGAAAAGAAAGAATTCTGGAAAGTGTTTTTCTATCGATTTTCGAGTATTTTTAGAACTACGAATACTCAGGGTTTATATTTTTGTCAAGAATATACTATTTACCTTAGCGAGGTTTGCATAAAACAAAATCATCAATTTATACAGATGATTCAATTAAAATATTTATTTTTTGAATGAAATGAGTGAATGTTAAATTTTAAAAATGAAATTTTATACTAGAAACACAGACAAAAGAGAGAGTAAATCAAAAGTTGATTAGAAATTATTATTAAGAAATTGCCATTAATGATTTCGATGAGTGTTTATCACGTATAATTTAATGCAGACTTGTAAACATTTCATGATATGGCACGATTAGTTAGATTTCAAATAATAATTCCTTTACCTATTTCCTATTTTCATTCGGTATGTGATGTCTAAAAAAATATCCACTCAGCAATGATGCCGACCTACTATTTTCTCTATAACTTTGACTGATATAATATAAACTCTTATCTGCTTCCCCAACAATGATGCACATTTCTTATTTTGACTACGATTTTGATTGTAATAATGCTAACTCCTGTTTGCTAATTCATTTTCGTCAACCATTGGTCACTCTCAAGCTTGTATCATAGTCATACTCGTATGCTACTACATAAAATTAATTTTTTACCTGCTAGTCATCTTTGGGAACCAGTTAGCTCACCGGTAATACTGGTTACATTTCATTCCAGTTAAATTACGCAGACGTTATTTCTTACCCATTATTCAATTAAAATGTCACGGTTTTTATTCCCCTGAAAACTGTGTTATTTTAATTAGCTTGCATAAGTTTTGTTTATCGTGTACATGAACATTCTTAATGAAGGCTATTCCTGTGACATCCATCATAGCGCAATCAAAAAACGTTATTGTCTGGTGTATCTCCTTTCTAACTTCCGGGGTCTTGCAAAGTCGCTTTGTATTCTTCTTATAAACTATACAGATATCAAACAGAATTCTTCTTTCTTAGCTTCCAACAATAAATGGTTTGAAATTCAGATCTACTATATTGGTGAAAATCAGAAATCTATACTTATATAAAGCTCAATGTGTGTGTGTGTGTGTGTGTGTGTGTGTGTGTGTGTGTGTGTGTGTGTGTGTGTGTGTGTGTGTGTGTGTGTGTGTGTGTGTGTGTGTGTGTGTGTGTGTGTGTTTCAGTTTTTTTTTTTCCTCACTCTAATGACGCTAGGCTTACGATTCTGTTTATTTTCTTAATGTTTAATGCATTTAAAGTTAAACATTGTAAATAAATCGATCTTTCAGATTCATTCTGCAATACTTTTGAATTAAAATAAAACAGAATAAAGGAATTAAAAAATTTCTAATCTGCATAGCGTTACCCCAAATGGCGTAAAAAAATTCACGCATTTGCGTTACCGTAACTGGCATTGAAAATTCCCGCATGCGCATTGTGTTCTGATTGTTGACAATTATTATCAACGGATGCGGACCCGATTTAAATTATTTTTAGGTTCGTTGTATGCTTTTGTAATTATATTGTATTTATGTTAGTTGCATTTTTTTTTTTTTTTTTTTTTTTTTTTGTATATGCTTAGAGTTTTAAGTACATCGTTTTTTAAGTAGTTTTTTTAAACCTGTTTTCAAACGATTATTTTTAACGATTCGTTTTATTTTCTTGCTGTTTGATGCATTTAAAATTAAACATTGTTAATAAATCGATCTGCTCATGATGAATCTGAGAAAATTTTGTTGACAAATCTCTTGAGATATTACATAAATTAAGAAAGATATTCTTTAGTGCCCATAGAGTTTAAACGCTCAGTGACTCTGTTTTCAGTAATCATATTATAAAAATTGCTTTGTTTCAGTAAAAAATATTATTATATTAATTGCATATTAATCCTTTCCACTTTAATTTAAAGCATAAATTCATAAATATATATATATATATATATATATATATATATATATATATATATATATATATATATATATATATATATATATATATAATTACCGAATTGAGGGAGTACTTGTACTTCCTCAATAATTGTAAATTGCATCATTAAAACGATAATTCGCTATATGTTAAAACAGTTTCTAAACCAGCTTTGTGCAGTAATATTTTCAGACATTATAACGAGGAAACGTCAAAAGTTTATTTAATTTTAATGAATCAAAATTATAATAAAAAATATTTAAAAATTGTTCATTGACGCACATTATCGCCTTTGAAGATATATATATGCCCATTTTGGCAGTTGTATGTCAAACAGTTTGCCTGTTAAGACCCAATACACTTAGACATACACTGTCAACAATATTATTATTAGAGATCTTATTATTGTTTCTTGTGCATTCCTATTCTTTTCAAAACTACTTCTCTCATTTAGAAGCAACTGTTAGTGATAATAAATAGTGTTATAATTTCTCTCATTGATAGTATAAAATGTTTTAAATATAAACACGGAAATAAAATAAATATTAATATAACCGATAATATAGCAAGTAAATATTATAATATGCACTTATTAATATCACAAACGGTTTTATTTACACGCAGAGTTTGTAAATGATCTTTAATGCCTTTTTACTGCGATTAATATCTAAATTTCTCCCTTATATGTGTTTTTTCCATTATACTGATACTTCATTTTAATCACACTTAAATGCCTGCTCATGCCATAATGTCTAAACTTCTTATATCCTCAAATTTACTAAAATACATAATCATCCTCGGTTTCTTTTTCTTTAATTAAATATCTCTTAATAATTGTATGATTTGTTCATCCATTTAAGTAATTTTTAACCCTATATTATATCCTATTATCTTCAGTTTCAACATTATCCTCAAATTCTTTAATTTACACTCTATACTTCATTTCCTAATCTTTCATTCGCTCATTCATTATAAACATATCATTATAAAGTTCTTTAATATTAACTCATCATCTCTTTTTTACATTAGCTTTGTACCCAACTATTCTAATATCTACTCTTTTCTGAATATTTTTCATATAAATCCTATACTACAATTCCTCTACATGAAATCAGTCCTTTAATTCTTTAACAATAATTCTATCCTAAACAATTGTAGAATTTATTTCATCCTCACATTCTTTAATATAAACTATATCCTCAATCCTTTTAATGTTAGCTTCATTCAGTATTTACTAAGCAATAGTTCTATTTTCAGATCATTTAGAAATAACAGCAATTTCCCATTATTTACCATTAGCTACTTTCTAAATTTCATTACTTTTATGATCAGTTTCTTTATGATCAATTCTACTCTCAAATTTTTCCACATCATCTTTTCCCACAATTTCTTTGGTTTTGACTGAATTCATGAAATTATTCAGAATAAACTCTCTTTTCATTCATTAATTTCAAAAGTAATAGAAAATACAACTACCTGGTGATGTTATTATTTATGTAAAAATTATCAGCTACAATAATACATAGTAAAAAAAACAATCTATTGTTTAATTGTTCTGCCACTAATTTATGGAACAACTCGCATTAGTTTTTGGTAAAAGTTTGCGCATACATCAAAGTAGCATATTGTTACGGAATTTCCGGGGTTCGTTTTGATAGTGTAAGTTATATGGTGTGAAGAACGCTCAATCAGTAGGCGGCAGCAGTAGAAAATAAAACGACGACGTTTATTTACACGAAGACACAGAGGACAGCACAAAGACGACAACTATATACAGCACAGAAGACGATTATCCTCAGTCGAGACGTGCAGCAACAACAGCAGCATATAACAAGACTCTACTGCAGACAGTAGCGCACAGCTTAGTTCAGCACTAGCTTCACTCCGTCCCTGCTCTGCTTATCTCTGGAAGGCCAGTTCTTTATCGTCGATTCCGACTACTCTGCCCTAGCAGCTGCGGTCGCCTCCTTTTATAGGTATCAGGAGACGGGGCTAGAAGCCTCTCAACCAATCAGGAACGTTCGAGGCGTATCTCGCATCCTACTGGAAGGATCGGGAAAATTCTCGATGTTTCGGGTGTAATCTGTTTTGGCGCCAAAGTCGCCAAATTCATCGCCAAGACGCCAAATGGTCTCCAAGTTTGTCGCCAAGCTCTGGAACCTCCTATGGAACCAACTATGCTGGGAAGCAGCATTACAGATTCGTAACAATATAAAAAATAGATTCGACTTTAACGAGCGAACTTTTGTATCTCCAATGTACCCCATTTTAGAAGGAATGATCACCATTTAAACGATATTTTTTTTATAAACCTACTAGAAAAGAAAAGCTTATTTATTTTAAAGCATTTTATTTTTTAAAGGATCTTCTTTTTTTTTTTTCCTTGATAAAATAAATTACACAATAACGGAATGAGGAATTTATTTTAACCCTGTCTAGGGCCTTGGTAAGTATACTTCCCACCAAATTTATCAATCTTTGTATGAATTTATGTAGGTTAGCATAAGTTCTGACAAATTTTTTTAGAAAGACAGAAACTTAGATGCTTTAGTTCTTTATTATACACAAAATGATGTGTCTTGATTTGATACTTAATTATTAATTAACCAAATTAATTAATGAATCAAATTAAATTTATCTAATAAGCTAAGTGAATCCCTTTTCTTATTCTAATTTCAAGCCTAAAAATATTTTAACATAATATGACTAGAAAAAATGACCCTATAATGGGTTAAATAGAATAGAATACTGTTAACGAAAAAAAATCCATAAAAATTGTATAGTCATGTATCCAGCAAGCATGAGAGAAAACTACGCTTTACTATTCAAGACAAATACGAAACATAGATAACAACAGAAATTCCAAACATAAATTCAACAGAAACAAATCCAATAAAGTGCTTGAATAAATAAACAATATAAGCGCAAATTGCGCTTGTAGTACACTAAACACTCAAAAAGAGAATCCATTCGTTTAGCATTAGCGATTTTGTAATCTCCAATAGAGAATATCAAATTTTCTAGAAGAATCCTGAATCTTGGCTTTTATTAAAGATAATGATATTTTTGCAAATTCGTTTAGCATTAGTGATTTTGTAATCTACAACAGGGGATATCAAATTTTCTAGAAGAATCCTGAATCTTGGCTTTTATTAAAGATATCGATGATATTTTTGTATATTCAAACTTTTATTTTTTTCGCCAATGAATCTAAATTTTGAACTGGTGTCTATGCAGCAACCCTTAAAATTTCTGTAAAACTCTTTTCTTAACTATAGGACTAATTGCACAGAGAAGTAATATTGCAGATTCATAACAATATACTAAAAATAAAGCTTTTAAGGATAAACATTTTTTATCCATTCAAACTGAAATAAGTATAGGATTATAGAATACGAAAGTTAAAGAAAATGATATATCTATATTTTACCATTACAATGAAGTAAATTTATGCTAACATTAGAATTGTCTGAAATTATTTTCGAGTAAATGGAAAACATAAATGCATAGTAACTCACATTTAAATTCCGACTGGCGTTTTCACTAATGAGAAAAACGGAAACTCTGCTTTTACCTCTTATTCCACAGTCTTGAAGAAGAAAAACTTTCAAAAGAATATTAGAATAAAGGAAAGAGAAGGAAAGTAAGAACTTTCATTTCTCAGAAGTTTCGTAGGAATAAAATTCTATTTCGAAATTTCTTCTTTTCACTGTATTTCCGGTGCAGTAAAAGCCTTTACTAGCCATTTCTTTTCTTACAACATTTGATTTCTTTTTTCGTAAAAAAGTTTTCGTAATCATTGCCGTTCTTTTGTTTTATTGAAGTTTATCTTTCTACAAAGTATCTTCAATCTTAAGTGAAACTTTCATTTCCAAACTATATACTCTTCTTCTTTTCGGCAAAAATCATTAAATGAATTAATAATGTATTACTTTCAATGTGCATACATTGAATACAAGAAAATTATTTAAAAAATCCTTTAATATTATGTAAATATTATATACATAATTTAAAATCAATTACATACAAGAGAATTCATGACTATAAAAATCCTCACAGATTTCACGCTTATTTCAAACAGATTAATTATCGAAAATAAATTGCCAAACAAGATATGTTAACTAAAATCAACATACCTGCTACTGACATGCTTTTAAGCCTAGAGTGTGTCAAAGGCAGGATGTTAATACACAAGTACCCATGAGACCCAAGTATGAGACAAGTACCCGTTTTGCGATTAAATATTTATTGCCCAATTAGGAGATTCTTTTTATTATAAATCTAATAAAATTTTCATTTAAAAACTCTTTTAACAGGTTATTAAAATAGAATTTCTCATTTTATACCTTTTATTTTATACCTTTTTCTCTTTAATTTAAAATTCATTAATAAAAATATTATGGAATCAGGAAATTATTTTATTTTCAAACTCAATATTAGGCGGCAAAAAAATTAAATCCAAATGAATTTAAAATTCAATAAAATTTAAATATAAATTTGTAATTACGTTGAAAATAATGCGATTACTTTGCGATCGAGAGCAAACAGGTTTACAAAATTTCAAAACTGTAACACATCACGAAGCCAAAGAAAAATCGACTCAATATTCAATTTTCGCAAATTTGAATCTTGAAGTTATAATTAAATGTTTGCTAATAGGAACACTGGCTGATAATTTTTATTTAATTTTTCATAAAATCTAGTGTACTCGTTAATTGATTTAAGTTAAACGTAAAATTCATGAAATCAATCTTTTCTACTTCTCTTCTTAAGAATGTATTAATTCTGTCCGATAAACGTTCTTTATTATTTTTCTAGAAGATATCATTTAGCAGAAATTAAGAAAAATAACTTACTTCATATTTACACTTCAACAATGACATAAAATTTAACAAAATGTAACGAATTTGTGTTTAATGAAATAAGCATTAATATTGTTTCAGAATGTATTGTTACAAACGTATAATTTTGCTTTCTAGCATATATAATGTCATCATAACAAAGACTGATTTACAGTCATCCGTATTGGATGCTGCCGGATGCCGAGCCAGTAATCCCAGAGCTTGGCAACAAATTTGGCGATCATTTGGCGACGAATTTGGTGACTTTGGCAACAAAATGAATAATGCTCTAAACTTCGAGAATTTTGTCGATCCGTCCATTAGGAACCGAGATACGCCTGAATGGTCTAGAAGCTTCTAGCCCCGCCTCCCAGGAACTATGAAAGGCCCGCACTGAGTGGTAGTCGTGAATTGTAGTCGGAGTCGCCGACAAGTAACGAGTCTTCGAGAGGATAGCGAAGCAACGGCGGATTGCCAGCGTTGTATGAAGTTATTGCTGGATGACGATTCCTGTTATCTACTATGGAAGGAGCGTCGTACCTTTTTGTGTAATAGCCATTTGTGAGAAGTAATGAGTCAGCAGCTAAAGCGAGAAGTTCAGCCGTTGGAGAGACCGTAGAGAGAAGCTCCGAGGAGCCCCTCTCCTGCTGGATTCTGTATGGTCGCTTCGTATGCTGTGGACGATTACTACTTGTGGGCTACTGTGTGCTGTCCTGTGTTCGTCTCGACTGTAAATAGTTGTCGTCTGTGTGTTCGTCGTCTTTCTGTATTCGCGTTCTTCGTGTAAATAAACGTCGTTGTGTTCTTCTGAGGCCTGCTGATTGTGTTCTCACACCATGCATTGCATTATCAAAAGAACCAGGTGGTGAGGAAAATCCGTAACAGTAAATAAATATATAAGAAACAGTATATAATTATATAAGATGTACATAAACATTATGAATAAAACCATTTATATTTTATCTATATAAATGATTATATCTTTAACAACTTTTTGAGTTTTAATCACTCTGAAAAGTTCAAAAGTCCTCTCACATTCCCTAATAAAGATGTTATTTCCGCTCCCCTCGGCATAAAACTTTTGAACTGGAGCAAAGCTACATGTCTGCAACGAGTTCTCATATTTTCTTTGTACTGCTAGAATACTGAAAAAGACCGAGTATGCAATCCGTATATTTATTTTCAACCTATTGAAACTGAAATTTTCCAAAATTTCTGTAACTAGATCTTACACAAATTACATTTGTCTATGTCTTTGCGTTTTTGAGTTACCATGTTTAAGTTATCAGTTGCGCGTGACTGTAAACCGATTAACAATAACGATGACAGAATTTATACACATGTTTCATAACCCAAAGAGAGGATTTCTATCAGGAGAGTCTCGGATTTATTTTTATATTCTCTAAAAGTAGCATTTAGTAAAAAGGAACTAAAAACTTTCCAGAATTTAGAATTTCAAACAATTTTCAATAGTGAATATTGTTTTAAGAGACAATGAAATTTCTATCCAAGGTGATTCGGATCACTTTTATAAAGTAGCTGCAAGTTTGCCAAGAGGTTCATTATTAGCATCGATGTAACAATATCCAAGTACAATCTCGATCTGACCCCTTATCATGTCCATGTGTTTAACAAATTGAAATAATATTCGATGCAATGTCTGTTCACTAACGATGATCAGATGCTTTAAGATCTAAAGAGAGGATTTCTCAACAGAGACTAGAACTACTAATCTGCAATCTTTCAAAGAAAAAAATTTATTTGCCATGTTGTATTTTAATCTTGTTCTCAATAAAATGTTCGTGGTTTGAAGTCGTCATTGAGTGGAATGCATTGTAGATGATACAACAAGCAACAACTGCGAAATTCGTGAGTAAACGATTCCTAACAATTAAACTTTTCCTATCATTAGGTCTATAATAGATCTCTAGTTTGAATACTCAGCAAAATATTTGACATCATTTTAAGTATTGGCCATACCTGATTCAACCACAAGCATCTGCTCTTAGGATAACCTGCATCACTTTGCTTAATTTTCAAATCTTCTACTTGTGTTGCGCACTTATTTACAAAGTATCTACGATTTACCTCGTAGCATCTAATATTTTTTTCGGATGCTTCACCATAATTAGGATTATTTCTTCACTTCAGATTAACCTTTTTAGTTTTTATAAAGAATGCATGCATTTATTATAAAAACATTAGTCGAAACTTTTTTTATTCTACCAAATATTGCATTAGTATTTTTTAGTTGTTGTTTTTTTAATCTGAGTAATTTTTGCTTTTAGATATTTGGATTTCGTTGATATTCTTTAATTCTATTTTATTATGACATGATATAAATATTTTAATACTATGAGTGTGGCGCAGCTAAGCCAAAGATGGCTTTTTCACCTTAAGACACAAAAAACTCAACTCAACTTAAGTTTAAACTACTTTTTTAAATCCGCAAAAGATATTAAATTTCCAAATGAAGACATTAACAATTTAAATGTATCAAAGTACAAAACTAATACAAGAAATATTCCCAAATCTCAGTCCATTACTTTCAAGAAAACTCTAGAAAAGAATTACCAAATGATATCCAATGACTGAAACTTTTGGTTCTTCTTCTGGTTAATCGAACCAACTGGCTTTAACAGATGGCCAAGACGATCTTCTTCCAGGGCATCTCATTACTGATATTCCATCACGGACGATTCAATAAATAGAAGACATCTGCGAAATTTCCGAACAAAAGTCTTCTCGTCTTCCTTTTCTATTATCGACGGCCATTACAGTAATGACATTTAACTGCTTTTCTTAAATGAAAATGCATTCAATAAATATAATATTTTCGTGTCCTGAATTATCTGACGATATCGTGCAATGATTTTTTTATATATATTTCCTAAAAGTAATGACTAGATGCTCTTAAGTTAAGAGGAACTAAAAGCTTTCATGAAATTGGATTTTGAAACGACTTCCAATAGTGGACATTGTTTTAGACAATGAAATTCCTATCCGGTAGTAATCGGATTACTTGTGTAAAGGTAATGACGGTTTGCCCTGAAGCTTTTCTCTAAAGTGCATTGATATAAAAAAAATTCCATTGATGTTTTATTTTTAATGCTATCACTTTCATATCTCTAGATATTTAGCTAATTTTCTTTAAGAAAGGAATTGTAAAACTTTAAGTTTTGAAGAAATTGTGAACATTTTGGAAAAAAAGATATTATAAAATAAAAAATAAACGTGATTGCAAACAATTCAAAAAATAAAAAGGATTACCATTTAGTTTATTTAAGATAGTGTTTAAGTTAAAGCTTTAATAAATACAACATTTTCCTGTAAAAAAGAAGTTTCTATATTATTTTACAAACAAATTATAGTTATAATCTAGTTAAAAAATGTTATTCCAGATTAACATTGAAACCCAGTGTTATTATTTACTTCATATTATTCGTCTTAATATGCGCTGTAAGAGTTTAATGTTTTTAAGAGTTTATCAACTAATTTTTCTCCCACTTCCTTTTGAACTACTATATAGTTGTGGACTCACGATGACAATAGAATATTTAATTAATTTTCAGATATAAATTATCAGTGAATACATTAATCTATAATATTTGTTAAATTATCAGAATTATGAAGCTCAAAATCAAATCCTAAAAAAATTAGGGGCTACAAGAAATATTTTAAAGAAAATAAACCACAATCAATATTACCGAAAGAATTATTGGACATTCACCGAAACTTAAAAAAGCACTATAAATAAAAATAAAATTTCATTTCACTAAAAGTGATACTATTAGTATTACATACTGCTTTGCTTTTATTTTGGATAATTTTTATAAAAAATATCTACGGATTCTCCAGACGACTGAAACACTCCACTATCTCTTCTCGCTTTAGCGTCGACTCACTTCTTCATACACCTGGCTACTACACACGACACGACGCTGCCTCCACAGTAGACAACAGGACTTGATGCTTACAGCTCAATTCAGCAATAGCTCCACACAATGCTGCCACACCGTCGTTGCTTCACTATCCTCTCGAAGACTCGTTACTTGTCGGTGACTCCGATTGCAATTACCGACGGCTTGTGACTGCCGTCCTTTTATAGTTCCCGGGTAGTGGAACGAGAATCTTCTAGACCAATCAGGCCTATCTCGGTTCCTAATGGATGGGTCGTAAAAATTTTCGAAGTTTACAGTATTATCCATTCTGTCGCCAAATTCGTCGCCAAATGGTCGCCAAGCTCTGAGGTCACTGACGTGTCACCCGATCAGCACCCATAGGGCTGGTCGTTAAAACGGTCCTTCTTACGATGACACTATTCATGCTGGGAAGTAAAATTACAGGTTTGTAACAATATTCTGGAAAATACGGAGCAAGAATAACAGAAACGCAGGAAAGAAGTGCATAAAGAACAATTCTTTTAAGACAAAAAAAAAAGGTGGGAGAACACAGTAAAATTCTTAGAGTACAACCATTAAGCTGTCTCCACCATCAACACTCCAAAGGAGAAGTGAGCACATCAGCATATATATACTCTGCAATAGGGTTAGAATTTTTGAGAAGGAGTTGGAATATTGGTCCCTAGCATTGATATCGTCAAAATTAACATATTTTCTAGAACTCTCAGATTTTCACCTCTGAATTCACTGAATTCATCTTCAAATTGTTGCCAGTTTTCCCTGAAGATCGAGGTCATGGATATCATTCATTTAAAATATCTATAAATCTCACTTCTTGTATCTGGGGATTAACTGTTCAAGGAAACAACACAAGATATTTGTAACAATATAAATAGTATTAATAATATTTCTCTAAAAGTGTAGCTATAATTGTTATATATTATTTTGTTATTACAATATCTTTGAATAGAAATTTAAAAAATGACAATCATTTCTATAACATATTGATAACATTAATTACCAAATAATGCTTAATCATATATAAAAGATTACTTTCTTTAAACATTTGAAAAAAGTAACAGACATTATTATACGCCGTGATAACATAAACAATAATAATCCGTCAATAAATAGTAATCCCTCATCTCGAAGTAACTATGAATACTCTTCTAAATAACAGGAGTTTAGTATATGGTGAAGCTAACACAACATATGGATACTTGATCCGTGCTTTAAAAAGCGGTGATGATATTTCTTATCACATTTAGTTCAATTTAGCTACACCAAATTCATGGATATATGAAACTAATCAAAGACTAAATGTTGCGTAATCTAATTTTTGCTGTATTGTTTTCAAATGGTTCCTATAATCCGCGTATATTTGATGAGAATTCCAATCAGCTTGAAGATGGTTACATTATTCCACAAAAAGACTCGAAACACAAGTAATCGTAGCACACGCGAAACAGTTCTAATAGAAATCAGCAACACACAAACAAACAACAAATCGTTAGTTAAGTAACAGCTCAGCACAATATCAATGAAATTGCAGCGAAATAAGCTTCTTCGTTACCATACACACACACACACACACACACACACACACACACACAAAAGAACACATTCGATTCAATTCTCGAATGTCTGCTTACATACCTTTCGTGGCAGGATATGGAAGTTTCCAGAAAAATTTCATATCTCATCTCCTAATAGAGATTTAGCCAAAATCCCAGCTTTGAAAATTTCGTTTTCATCACCAAATTCATCTCCAAGTCACCAAATAGTAGCCAACTTTGTCACCAATCTCACGGATCTTTTTTCCCACATGCATTCTGTGTCTATTAAAATATCTCTAAAGTATCCCTTCTTACAATGAGATTAACTACTCAATTTAGTAATATATAGACGTAAATAATAGTCAAGTTTATCGCAAGATCGCAAGTCATTGATCTGCCATCCAATCGGCATTTATTCAAATATCTAAACCACGTTGGCCTAAATACCAAGATAAGAAAAGAGATAAATTCCGATCGTTCTCTGAATCTATTGGTCATTTTACACAGAACTGAAGTGTAGGTTTCTGCGCAAAATATGTGAAAAAATTGCTTTGAAAAGAAACATTTTACACTGACTTGATTTAATAAATCGAAATCTACATGTATAAAGCGATTATAACTTGCATGGTTATGTGAGTTTATCTGTTTGTAATAAAACGTTTTAATATCTTTTAAGTATTCATAGCATATTTACTGGAACTGACAAGTGAATAACATACATCAATTACTTGCTTCTATTTTATTTATATGCTTTATTAAGACATTTCATTCTTAGAAAAACTAATATAAATATAAAAACTATCTCAGAGACACTGAAAAAAATCATTAATTATTTTATTTTGAAAATGAAATTATTCACAGTCTGGCCATAAAATGCTTTTCTTTGTTTGGAAACAACTGGTGCTGAAATTAATGAATGGTATGAAACCATAAGTTACAAATATGCTGTCAAAGGCTTTGAAAAATTAAACTCGAAAACAAATTCTGCCAAAAAAATACATCATAAAGAAAAATAGTAACAAAAGTCAATTATAGAAGCGATAAAAGAGCTATCAGAAAAAGACGCTGAATTTATATATTAGCTAAAACACAGAAAATGGAATATGTAAAATTTCATAAGTGCTCGAGGGATAAAAAAAAAACACTCACAGAAATGATGAACATATAATATATTTACAGAAATGTTTTTTATTAGTAAATATTATCATTGCATTTTCAGTATGCAGATTTTGCCTTCGTGTATAAGATGTTGCATCGACAACTATTTTTTTCTATGAGTAGAATTACACTTTCAATGCCTTCCAAAGTCTGAATATAAAATCTGGTTTCATTTCGTTCATTAGTTTTAGCCGTAAATGTGTTGAAAAAAGGAATTTCGCTCTTGTAACCACCTTTTCCTAATTCCTTGAATGTGTTTTAAAATACATCGTATAGTATTTTTTTATTAAATATGGACTTCACTTTGTGTAAACTTTGAACAGCAAATTTGTAGAGTGAATCAATTTGTTAGTAATAATTAATTTATGATGTACAAATAAATATGAAGTAATTATTTTAAAAGTATTACATGCTAGAAAACACAGGGTGTCGTGAAACAGACTGACAACTTTAAAAAAAAATAACAGGAAAACAGTTAAAGTTAAAAAGAGAATTCTTGCAGCAAATTTATGTGACTGGGTATAAATTTTTCCTTCCACAGTTTCTGCTTTAGTTCAAACAATTGTCTGTAGATGGCGCTGCAAAGTCCCTTTTATTGTTTTTCCTGCATGCAAATTATCAATATATGCAGCCTCATAAGAGTTACTGTTTCGGTTTTAAAATGAACGTTTCGTGACTGGAAGAGCAGTAGAGTGCTAAACTGTAGATTCTGCCTGAAAATTTTGAAAATAGCATATTCGTTGGAGAAAGAATTTTTCTTGGATTGGAATTCCTCCGATTTGGGGGAGAGTATTACTGCAACAATAAGAAACTTTCAGTGCAAATTCTAAATCACTAAGGATCCGAATCCGAATACAATAAAGTACTTGAGCGAGAGAAAAAAAAATGTAGTGTTAAGGATGAGAAAGTCGGAACTATTGAACGACACCTCTCGGCTATTACACAAGAGAAAATATTGTGCTGTGATTTTCATTTCTTAAAAGATTTCGAAAAAGTGTGATGTCATTTTCAATTATTTCTTTATTTATATGTTTACAGTCTGCAGAGCCATCTATCGACAATAAAATTAAAAACTGTGGGGGGAAACATTTACGCTTGTCTTGTTACAAGAAATGCATATTTAATCTTAACAATTTTGCTGTTATGTATTTTTGAAAATCGTCAGTCTATTTCAAGACATCCGATACTCGGATTCAGGATACCGGATGTCCAGGACCTCGCCACTTGGACTCTCAGCCACTTGGAATTTGCGTTGAAAATAATAGTTGAAGTAATACTGTTCCCCAATGAGTAGAATTCCAATACAAGAAAAATCCCTTCTCCAAGAAATACGCCATTTTCAAAATTTTCTTACAAAATCTGCAGCTTAGCTCTCTATTGGTCGTCCAGTCACGGAGCATTCCTTGTAAACTCGAAAGAGTAACCCCTTCTGAGGCTGTATATTTTGATGATTTGCATACGGGAAAGACGATAAAAGGGAATTGCAGCGTCATCTATCGACAACTTTTTGAACTAAAACAGAAACTGTGGAAAGAAAAATTTATATCCAGTCGCATGAATTTCTGCAAGAATTGTCGTTTTAATTTTAACCATTTCCATGTTATACATTTTTGAAAATCGTCAATCGATTTCAGGACACCCTGTAATAAGAGTTATCATATATGTGAGATTATTAATTAACTTGTTTCCAGGACTAAATTCAGATAAATTGGCCGATTACTTGCTCTTAAAGCTAATTAAACTTCTGATGGCTTCATTCCAAGTATGCTAATTGTTTTTCTTCCGTGATTATAGTTTACTGAGTTCATAATTACTTTTTTATTTTCAAAAAGCTATACTTTTATTAAAATTCTGAGAATTATTTTTTTATTTCCAAACACAGAGTTTTTTTATACGCATGCAACTTATTTTTCACTTTAAAATGTCATTTTCTGAATGCAATCCAAAACATTTACTTTTAAAACTTTAAATAGGAAAGAAAAACCCAGAAGTGAAAGTTGGTATCTGTCAGTTTTCTGACTTTAATTAACGTATTTAATTTTTTCCATTTTTGTCTTAAAGCTTAGGTGACAATTATTTCTTTTTATTTGAAACTTTTATTCGAAGCCGTAAGCTTATTTATACTACGAAATGAGATTAAAAGCATAGTTTTTTTTATTGTTTCAAACATCATGAACTATCTGATGAATTCGTAGTTGTTCTGCCGTTAAATTGCTTAGTTTTCAGTTTAAAAAGAACTGTTTAGAAAAAAAATTCATTGCTACAAGAAAGTGAAACCGAATTCGCCATTTTTTTCACTACTTTCCTTTTAGATTTTTCTTTGGAGTAAATTCATTTAAAGAAAAACATCATAGGGTATTTTTTGAAATAAATATTCCATTTATTTCAACAAAAATGCTTTTTGAAATGATTGGAATGTTTTTCCGAAAAATAATGTGAATGCCTTAAAATAAGTTTTCAATTTTTAAGAGTATTTTATAAATAAATAATGCTTCTTTCAACCGATAATTTAACAGATGTACATATTGTGTTCTTTTTTTTTAATATTTTATTTATATTTAATCATTTGGCTATCTTTTTACTTCGCTTGAATAGAAAAAGGATTTAAAAATATATATACTCCTAAAGATTCTATGAAAACTACTTATTTCATTAATTTAATTTCTTTCAAAAAAAATTTTTTTGTTTTCTTTCAACAAAAGAAAAAATATTTTTAACATTTTACAACCTTACATTTCTGTTAGAAAATAGATTTGTATTTGTTCAGAGAAGGTTTTTAAAAAATTCTTTTAATTTTCTCATAAATAAAATATTTTAAGAGACAGCATTTTAAAACAAAAAAATGCTACATTATTTGTTTCTTTGAGTTAGAAAAAATGTCAGAACTATTCCATTTATATTTTTGTATTCAGTTTTGAGATCCTGCTGTTTGAGATTTGATCTGTCGGGATATTTAAAGCATAATGACTTATTGAACATGTTAATATTCATTTACATTGTTTTTATAAATATAACAATTTATAAATGAATGAAAGAAACTACATGAATAAAATTTGGCAGATTATTGCCAGAACAAATTCAAATAAATCTGTTGAATTTTGAATGAAATTCTTTAAAAGTAAATATGTTCACATGTGTGTGCAAATCTGGCGCGAGTGAGCACGCGTCTGTGCTAGGTGAGTGTGCTGAAATTCCATTTCGAAATTTATTTGTCTTTGTAATTCAGCATTCATTCTATAATTTCAGAACATTTAGTATTTTAAAATAATAATACTTTTTGGGTACAAAAATAGAAATGATGAAAAATGTGTCCTCTTAAAGAGATTCGAGCATTAATTGGTGGTTTAATAAAACTTAGTCTTATTCTGAAGATATATTTCCTTCTTTTTTAAACAAAAGTCAGCATTTTACAATATTAGAAAAAGATTCAAATAAACTTTTTTATTACAGAAATGAATTTGCTTCAAAGGAAACCTATAAAAAAAAGTCTAAAAATGTTATTGCATGTTTCTTTTTCATAATAAAATATGTTAATCTAAATTCTGGTTCTAAAATGATATTTTTTTTATCTATGCAGATGGCAACAGTTTATAAAAAGATATAGAAAAAAGTATAAAACTTTTTTAAGCTGGTAACCTTTGAATATGTTTTTGAAAATGGGTATAAATATTGAAAATAAAGATTTTTTCTTTATTTACGTTAGAATCATTATGCTCAAATAGTTTTTCTTCGCATTTTCTATCTATTTAATTTTTTAAAACTATTACTCCAACTATAATATTCTATTCACATTTATTTAAACTTTATTGATTTCATTTTAAGAAACTGACAAAGAGGGACTATCAGAAACCTGAAAATTCAACTTCAAGCTGCTAATGAATTTCTATATTTAAAACCTCCCTAACAGCTAAAAAAACCTTTATACTTGCTTTTCATAAGATTGACTAATTAAATATTTATAAAAATGGAATTCTAATTTTCGGATATGCTATAAAATTTCAACAACTTTCGGGATGATACACTTTTTATATATTTTTTCTAATAAACACAATTTTAATTTTTTTCCATTTCTACTATTAGTTCACATTCTCGCTATATATATTTATATATCTTGTTCAAATTTTCAGTCGTTAATAAAATACTTTTTATTCGTCCACTCAAGTTCAAATACATTTTTTTAAACTTGTAGTGGATGACACTTGATGTTAATACAGTTTTTTCAAATATTAATTCATTAATTATTAAATTTAATTAATTTTTAATACTTTAAATATAGTTTTAGCAGTTTGTAATGAAAATTGAAATCAACAGGCAGTAGCTCAATTGATAAAAGGCAACGATTTCAGTATTTTTCACTTGAATGTGAAGAATGCGAGTTCAATTCTTGCGAAAGTAGGAATTGACTTCAATTTTTTTTTATATATTACTTGTTTTATAACTTAATCAATGTGAATCCATTGGCTTACACTAATTTTGATTCTATACAAGTGGCACCATCTCTTGGTAATTTTAGGTAAGAAAAAAATATATAAAATTACTTAATATTTAGAATAATACTTTAAAAGTTAAAAAAACAAATGTTAATTAATATAAAAAATATTTTTACAATGAAAAGAATTTTTTTTTGGTTGATTAATAACAATAGGCTTTTCAAAACTGTTTTTATTCAGCACATTGGAATTATTTCCGTTCAAGGATATGCTAACTTGAAAACGTACTGACAAGACAAAAGGAATTAAATAGATAGTAGCATTTAAAATAAGGCAACACTTTTTCTGATCATCAGTTTCTGATAGCTTTAAAAAAACGAAATTCTATGAATTTCAAAAAGAGTGGATTATAAAGTCATCAAATTTAGAATTTGGAATAAGTAAAAACTTCTATAATCGAATACAAAGAAATAAACTACATCATCTACCAAAAATTATGCACAGATATTATTAAGAAATTAAATTTGAAGAGTAAACAGCCAAAATTATTCATTTGCAAATAGACTTAAGCTTTATCTATTTTAATAATATTTCATTCATTATATTATAACATAATAAAATGCCCCTTATTGCATCAAAATTAATAGTTCTGCCCCAATTATCAGAACTCTTTTCTTAAATTGATGGCAACAACAAAAACAGCCATTATGTCAAGATACATCGTAAAAATTCGACATGAAATGCAATTTTACGATTATTCATCTACTAATTGAACATACATTGTTACTTTCATAATTATAATTTCTGCATATTAAGGAATATAATCAATGGAAATGTTTTGGTTTTTTGAACATACGTGATTATTACTTTTATGAGCCTCCCCTAATTAACAAAGTAGCTCTTAATCTTAATTAGAGCTAGCATTTACATCAATGTACTTAGGTTTCATTAAACTAATTGATGTGAATAATTCGCAGAGATTAGCTTTATAGTTAGGGAAAGTAGATAAAATTTCTTCATTGTGAAAATAACTGATTGCACTAGAAATTAATAATTGTGATATCTATGAATTTTTGAGATTTATTATCCATAAATGTAAAGGCATATTTTATTCTTAATTGCATTAACCGAAAATGCTATGGGAAATGAAATCCATTTAATTTTCCAAAACGGAATGTGTGCATCACTTAAATCTTTAATATTTTACTTCTAACCCACTGTTATTTTTCTCAAAACGTAATATATTCTTCATTCAATTAAAGACTAAAATTTCGTGAATAAAGAATATTTAAAATAAATAAAAAAAGTTAATGCATGACTTAAGTTAGCCTAATTTTACTTCATGCTTCCTTAAGATGTAATATAGTAATCGATTTTAACTCATATAGTAGTGTACTAAAGTCTTTAAATTTTATGGAGTTGATTTTTCGTGATTATAAAATATTATTTTAGAAACTTAAATTCCTGTTTATCGAATATTATGTGTAAAATTATATCTGACAGTGTTTTCAAAAGAATTATTTCAAAATTTTATAATATTTGTGATATTACATTCAGAAACTTATTAAAGACTAATAAATAAAAAAATTATATGTACTTAATAAAAATATGAGGAACAGAACAAAAGTAATTAAGCATTAGGGACTGAACTAAGAACACTTTGCCTTGCTAATTTGCTTTCAGTAAAACTTTTTCGACATTTATTAAAAATTAAAAACATAGACGTGATGAAATTCCATCTAATATAAACTATTTCAAAAGGCTGGAGAATATCACGAATTTAAAATCTTGTTTTAGTCACCATTTAGATTTTAAAAATTATTTATTTGTTTATAGTACGTCAGTAAAAACATGTTTTTTTATATATATATTTTTATCTTTTCGTTATTAGTAAGCAAGAATTTTTTTAAAGTTCACTTTTTTTTATTTAATTTTTAGGTTACAGATTTATGAATAAAAATGATATTTGAAAACATTCATCTACTCTGTTGAAAATGGAAAAATGTATTTTCATTATCAATTTGACGTCATTTGAAAAGAAGATGGATATTCTTTTTTCATCCATTTATTTACATTTTGTCCATTTATTTACATTTTTATCTTTCTTAATTGTATTCTCTCGTCATAATGGTTATAATGTTATGCAATGACACAAATTGTTAATAAAGTAACATAGAGTACAGAATAACACAAGGACACATATTAACTCTGAGAATTCGAAAGAATCGATCTTTATGGTGCAACAATTCCAACAATAATCGCAACAGTACCACTAAAATCAAATTCTATATAAATTCAGCAATGTTATCAATACCTTCTAAAAATGTCTAATAGGAATTTAATTTTACACTTTTTAAAAGAAATTTGTAATAATAAAATTAGTATTCAAAGCTATTGGAACATTGTTAGTCTCCAGTTTTTCATATCAAAAATTTGCAGTTGTATAAAAGACAACAAAGACTTAAAAACAATTTTCATGGTAATGAAATTTCTATTCTCTAAATATATATCTTATATATCTAAATATGTCTATCTTATAGGCATTACGTATTTAAAGAAAACTAAAAAATACCTTTTTTCTAAATCAATTAGAAGATAGAAAGTCCTTTCATCTAAGTGCAATCTTGTTTAATTAATATGAAAATATTCATTTCCTTTGCTTACTCTAATACTTTGATAAATACATAACATTTAAAAACTTTCTATTTTAAGAGTTCCTCCAGAGATAATATATTTGTTGTTTGGAAGGAAAAATGAATATCAATGTGGCAATTTTCCGAACACGAATTGAAATTCTTTTTAAAAATACAGACGCAGACGATTATTTTAAGATAAACATTTCCATTTGTTTATATGGGAATGAAATTAAAATTATTCCCAATGAATATTTATTAACATTTTATTTTAAGTATTAATCTTTTATGAAAATTGTGTTTAAACAGATAGTTTATTCTTTAAAATTTAATTATGGTACATTTTGATATCCTTTTATGTTATTTTTTTTCTTTCATAATAATTTCAGTTGAGAATAAATAAGAAAATATTTGTTAGAATGTATTTGCAAATTCGAATGTATTTAAAGCAGTAATTTATCTTGGTTTGTTTTAAAGTTGAAGTGCTTTTAGAAAAATGAAAAGAATTCTTCATTAAACAATACTATGTTTCTATTTTAATTAAGTGGAATGCAAATGATGCAAAGTTATAACGCAAAATTTAATGCTAATAAATTATGCGATAGATTATTATAGTTTGGAGAAGATAATTAGAATAAAACCATATTTAATGAGTAATTTGTAATCTGTGCATTGTTATTCATGTCACAAAAATGAATTAGAACATATTTTACCCTCACTTTTACTTTTGTTGAACAATAAATACCACTGGAAAAATTTCTCTGTCATAAATAAAATGCGTCATAGTTAAAAAGAATCAAATAACTCAGAATAAAATATTGTTGCATTAGAATTCAAAACAAATATTTTTGTTTGCGTATATAGAAAGAGACTGAAAGAGAGATAAAGAAAGCTGTTTCAAAACAGATCTATTTATATGCTATAAATATTATCTATTTATATGCTAAAATATACTATATACTATCTGGAATAGTATATACTATTTATATAATATTGAAGAGTTCTCATTTGCATATAATTTTAATTTTTATCTGCCTATTTCAAATATATTTTACCATAAATACACTAAATTCATGGAATAATAGTATTTTTTAATTTACAAGGAAAGTGCTATTTAGAAACTTTTATTTTACAAATTATTGACCTCAGAACGTATAATAAAATGTGTTTTTTTTAATTAATTTGTATCTTTTTTCCATTATTTAGATAATAAATAAGCAAGATAAAAAAAATGCCAGTATTAACCTTAACAACAACATTATAAGATATCTTTTTTAATTTTAGGTATCTTAAAATGCTTTTTTAGATATATCTTGTAATATTGAACGGAAAATATTGATGTATATTAGATAGTGAACAGGTATTTTATTAATATTCATGTGTTAAAAAATTAAAAATTTAAATCAATTTAACTTTTGAATATTTATATGTTGAAGTATAAAACAACATACCTATAGGTAACATTACAAAATCGATTTTTAGCGTTGAATTCAGATATACTCAATATTTTGAATTTTTTTATGCTTTTATTAATGAATTATCGATTGATTTAATTATCATAAAACGTCCATAGCGCCTTTGTTTCTAATTCGGTATTTGTAAACAAAATAGGGAATTATTTGTAACGTAACAAATATTTATAGCAAAGTTATGACATATCAAGTTAATTGATAAAAGCTGCATTGGTATAACTATATTATCAGAGAAAATAAAAATATAATTTATTATAAAATGTCGTATTCAACTTTTTTTTTATTAAAAGGGAGATAAAGTGTTGAAACGAGAATTTTCTTGTAAGATCAATTACTGAACCAAACAATTAAAAAACACAGAAATCTGTTATCTTTCGTAAGTTTTTAAAAACATTGAAAAAATGATTAAGAATAGATTTTACCTTTTTAATTGCCAATTAAATAGGCGTTTACAAAATGAAATCTGAAGGCAAACATTTTTATAGTAAATTTGAATCGCCATCTGCCATTCAAAGCAATTAATCAAACTGTGAATCAATCTTCAAATAGCAGAAAACTTCAAAAAACCTTTTCAAGGAACATTTTTCACTAACATTATGGAAAAAAAATTTGAATATCTATTTTTCACCTGTTGTTTAAATTTTGTTTTAAATTCTAGCTATTAAATTTACCTTGGACGCCTTAAAGTTGTGATTGGCATAATACTGCGCGTGCACTGAGGAAGCATAATACTATAATAACGTCAACAGTATGTGTGTGTATGCGTGTGTTAGTATGTATGAGGGAGTGCAATATATATATATATATATATATATATTGCAGAGTGTAAATGTGCTCATCCAAGCATTTTTTTTGAAATTTTAAAGAGAATTTTAGTTAACTTAAAATTAAGAAAAATTTTGGCGTTTTCCCTATCTAACATCCTATTTCCCATCATCTTAAAATTCAAAAACTTTCCTTTCAATTATACCAATTTTTTAATACGTGAAATAAGTTTCTATCCTTAAGCAGTTTTTAAGAAGTATTTTAAGCATATTTTTCTATAATTTATTTCACAGAAAAATAAAAATAAAATTTAGAGTAGGAGTACGTTAAGCATAAATATAAAGATTAGTTTTTATCGACGTGCAACCATTAATTAGACAACAGCTCAAATTAAAAGATTAAATTAACTTTTATTTCAAACTAAACATAGAAAACTATAATTTTCAGCTAATGTTTGTAAGAAATAAAATAAATATAAAGCATTACACTTTCTAGAAATATAAATGCACGAAAAAAAAATTTCTGTGAATCTTCAAAATGTGCGATTTCATTTCAAGATAATTTTGCATAAAATAGCTGTGATCTTTCATTTCATCGATTACCGCAATTTCATGAATAAAAAAATCTTCATTCATTTATTGGTGAACATACAGAATCTTGTAGCTCCTTTATCAAAATAAATCTTTTAAATATTCATTTAAAATTTAAAAACTAAACTAAATTCGTCTGACTATGATACCGAAATCTTTTTTTTTATTAGAATTTTAAATTCCGACAAAGAAATGTTTTTTCTAAAGAAAAATATTTCGGAATTTGAAAAGACTCGACTTTTTTCATACGAGTCTTTTAAATTCAACCATGTTTAGAAAGTGTTTTTGTGCCAAAGACTTGAAAAAAACAATTTCGGAGAAAGTTTGAGAGCTTTCATCGATTCTTCTTGTTTTAAATGAACCTTAAAAGCGTATTTCATTTACTCAGGTTTCCCTCACTGCAACTAGGAGATATTGCTTTTCTTACTTTAACATAAGCAGAACTTTAAAAAAAGGGCTTTTTTGGAAAAATATTTCCATGCATTCTTACTTAGCATACATATATTTTTGCATACATTCTTCGAATTAAATATTAAAACAATTTAGAAATATTCTTTATTTCTGATTTTCGTCATAGCCATATTATTATTAAACCAGCATCGCCCAAAAAGAAAATTAAAACATGCGATAGGATCTTTCTACATCTACACAATAGTGTTAGCAAGTTATACATATACTTATTGCGACAAAAAAAATGATATCGTTGTTTTTCTCTAATTTCTTCAAGACAACAAGCGTTTCTCCACATATTCTAAAAGCTATTCCATAAACTCAGTTCCATTTCATCTTTGGGAATGTCCAACCTGTTAGTCACATTCGAAAAATACATGACCCCTCCCCCCCCCCCCACCCTTTTTCAAAATAAATTTCAAATTTTAGTATGAGAACTATTCAAAAACCATCCAAAAATATGAAAAAATAATTTATTAGAATGGCTCATATCACTTCTTCTAAATAAGCTGAAACCAAACATCAGTTTTCAATTTCATATTTATCTTCCGCTTCATATTTAAATATTCAGAACCCGAGTATAAACACAAATTCGATTTTCGCATTTCAGGGAAGACGGTCTTCCCTATGTCAACTTCATAATAAAAGTTCAATTTTCATTTTTTCTCTAAATTCCTTTCTATAGCCCGAAAGCTTTAAAACCACATCGAAAACTTTCATAAAGTTCGACAGCATTATACACGCTTTCTCATATAACCATTCTCTTTTATCAAAGACATCCTACGCATCCTATCCACTTTTGTCTCAAAGCATATCAAATTGCTTTCTTATGATTATGATTCAAATTCCTTGTTTGTTTCGGCAAAGCGTGTTTTACGAAAAAAGGAACACAAGCGATTTGCTTTTTCGATGTGTACTTTACTTCTATAATATTTTTCCATTTCATTTTTATGGTGTAGAAAGCCTCTTCCCTTTTAAAAGAATTCTTGCAGGTTTAATCTTGCTTCAAACTGCTCCTTCAATTGAAATTGATTGTGTATTCTGAAGAAGATTTTTTAAATATTTTCTCTCTTTATTTCATTATTAAAATCGTTCTTCAGTTTTGAATTGTTTTCTTTCTAAATCCCAAAGATAAAATATATCAAAACAGGCTGTAGGATGTTCGTAAAAAAAAATCTATTTTGAAATTACTATTTTGTAAAAAAAAATGTTACGAAAATTGCTCAGGTAGTGTACAGTAAAGTTGGATAATGGCAAAGGCTCTTTATTTAAAAAATACGCGAAGCATAGGTGAAAAAGCACAGCACAGATATAAACAAAAAAACTACACTAGTAGAAAACAAAATACAAGCTGATATCAAATTGTTATTTAATCCAAAGCTATGACACAATAGCCCTTAGAACACCGGATCTCAATTGATCAACACTCCAAAGGAAGAATTTTTTTTTCTTGTGAGCATTAGCATTTTATATTATCCCGATAGGGCATGATATTTTCTATAAAAAACTTCAGATCTCGGTTGCTAATAGAAACAACGTAATTATTTATAAAAGTTTAATTTTTGTCCCCAAATTTGATGCCATACTGTCACAAAGGTTGGGGGGTCATTCATCTGGCATCCATTAAGAATACCTGTAAATCTCTCTTTTTAGCGATGAGATTAACGTTATGGGAAAGCAACATTGATGATTCATTCAATATTTACATTAATTCTCCCAGTGTTTAGAATTTTTTTTTAAACTATGCTTGTCTGTTTCATTACCAGTTATGAGCATGATACCTCAAAATGCAAATATGAGATCAAATTTGATGTTCAGTCTTTACACAAAAATTATTCTTGTATATTAAATTCTGAAATTCTGAGCAAAGTCCTCCTATTGAAAACTGGTGACTTTATCTATGGGTACATGAACATTATAATTTAAAATACATCGAAATGAAATATATATACACATATATAATTTTATAAATACAAATATATATATGTGTGTGTGGTGTACGGAGCATCATCCTAGCGGCATTCGCGGTACGGAGTGTCATCCTAACGGCACTCGCATCGTCACTCAACAGCCAATAAGAAGCTATCTGCTTCCCGCCCTAAAAACTGCTCTGTACTAGCGTTCATCGATGTAAAGCGGCCCAGCCGTTCGTCAGTTCATTAAATTTGCTTATGTTAAATTAGTATGGGATTCTCTTAATATGAACCATCTCTACGCATTAATCTCGACCGGGCGTTCCCCTAGGGCCCGTGAGAGATATTTAATTTGATATATAATCCGATTAGTAGAGGCCTGCTTTTCGAGCCAGAGTTAACATACCTCTATATATATATATATATATATATATATATATATATATATATATATATATATATATATATATATATATATATATATATATATATATATATATATATATATATATATATATATATATATATATATATATATATATATATATATATATATATATAATGTTACGGAATTTCCGGGGTTCGTTTGGATAGTAAGAGTTATATGGTGTGGAGAACACTCAATCAGCAGTAGAAAATAAAACAACGACGTTTATTTACACGAAGACACACAGGACAGCACAAAGACGGCAACTATATACAGCACAGCACACGATTATCTTCAGCCGAGACGTGCAGACAACAGCACACAACAGACTCTAATGCAGACCGTAGCGCACAACTTAATTCAGCACTCACTTGACTCCGTCGCTGCTCCGCTAATCTCTGGAAGGCCAGTTCTTCTGTCGATTCCGACTACTCTTCGACTCCACTGGTCCACGACTCCAATTCACCACTGGTTCACACTACTCTGCTCTGCCGCTTCCGACTTTTTCTCAATTCACCGTCCCGGTTCACGACTGCCCGGCAGCTGCGGCTGCTTCCTTTTATAGGTCTCAGGAGGCGGGGCTAGACGCCTCTCAACCAATCAGGAACGTTCGAGGTGTATCTCTGTTCCTACTCGACGGATCGGGAAAATTCTCGATGTTTCGGGTATAATCTATTTTGGCGCCAAAGTCGCCAAATGGTCACCAAGCTCTGGGACCTCCTATGGAACCAGCTATGATGGGAAGCCGCATCACAGGTTCGTAACAATATATATATATTATAAGAATTATTATTTATTAAAAATTATTATTCAATTATTATTTATAGAATATTTTTAATTATTATAATTATTATTGTCTAAGAATTGGCTTCATTTTAAGAACCATATAATTTATGGAGCTGATTTCCATTAAATATTTGTCTTTATTAGTTGAAAATAGAAGAACTTTATTCTAATTTCATTTAAAAACTTTTGGAAACAGTAATCCTATTCTTTTTACAAGAAACTTTTTATAGGTTAAGAATCTTTCAAACTAGAAACTCAAACTAGAAACTAAGTAACTTTTCGGATGAACTGTTACAAATGAATCGAATGTCTTGTGATAATTAAATCCTTAAGAAATCAAATTCCTCTTCAATTTCTTTTAAACTTTTGCTTCATTTTAAATTAAGAAGAGAATTCCAATCTTAAACTACAAACTTCAGATGAACATATATAACTGCCTTAAATTATCTTGAACATAAGTAAGAAAATGAGTTAATTAAAGTTTCAAAACTATCAGGTACAGAATACAATCTAAATTATTTTATAGAAGCTTTTGTTTTACTTGAAATGAAGTTTATTAAATACTATGAAAAATTTTAAAAAGAAAATTATTTAATAAAAGAAAAAAGTTTACTAGCCTCTTTATGTTACATCACTGTCACTTGACAAATGAAATACGCATCCCACGTAAAAGTTAAACTGCTTATTGAACGGAATAATATAATATTAGTGGGAACAAGTCAGAATTTGGCTAAGGATTACAAAATTAATTTGATGTTTATGGTGAGGTTTTTGACAAGAGAATTAGATTTATTTATTTTATCAATTAAAGTTTCCAGATTGTAAGGTACAGATTACAATTTAAATTATTTTGCAAACGATTTTTTTTATTTAAAATGAAGTTTATTAAATAGTGCGATATATTTTTTAATAAAAATTGTTTAATAAGAAAAAAATTTTAAGAGTCCGGATATTATAGTAATATATATATATATATATATATATATATATATATATATATATATATATATATATATATATATATATATATATATATATATATATATATATATATATATATATTGTTGAGTGCAGTAATAAGTATATGTGTGTGTAATATGTATTATGTGTGTATGTATTATTTAATAATTTTTAAATGAATTTTTTACGTAATTATTTTTAAAATGCTAATATTTATATTCCTTTATAGTTTATTCTGCTTATTGAGTGGAATAATATAATATTAGTTCAAACATCAAATAGTCTATTAGTGTATGGTAAAAGTAAGAAAGAATGAAAATAAAACAAAAACTTTTCAAAGAAAACTCATTTCCCCATTAGTTTATAATAAACAAAAAGATTTAAATGACTTCTCCGTAACATTATTCAAAACAATCCATTCACTTTACGACTAAATTTCCATTACCTTAGAACAACGTTCCTATTGGATGCTATTTTGTAATCTTATCTCAATAAATTTTAAATTTATGAACAGTTAGACGAGTTTCACCCAGAACATAAAAGTCATTTCTCTATCATTATAGTATTCAATTCACAAAAATATTGAGCTTACCATCAGCTTAAAAATAAATCTTATTTATTAATCCTTTGAATTGTGTTTAAGGGCGACTTTTGTCATCAAAATATTTAGAGTAGACGATGTTTACTCTGAAATTTCCCAAATGTCTTCAGTTTCCAGAATCGTTCGCGATGAAATTTCTGTTACGAGGTGGCAATGAAGGATATAAAGACAGCGCGTTGTTTCTAATTCGAGTCATTTAGTTCAATCCACCAGACGATTTCGCAATTTTAAAAGCAATAGGGAAATATTCCGAGATACTTTAAGAATTGTTCCGAGAACCATAAACGAACGTTCCAGGTCATTTCTCGTATTCTTACTATTTTAGAGGATTTTCAAATTGCCTTATTCTTCCATGCAAAAGGTCAGAACATAATATTTGTCGTTTGCAGTCGAATCTGCATGTCACCGACAGTAAGCATTCAACTGGAATTTATTCTGTTTGTTCCAGTTGGGGGTGCGTAATGCTTAATATTTGACAACTTCTCGAATATTTGACAACTATTTGTCAATAATATTTAGTCTTGAATTCAAATCTGCAGAACATTGAAACAGATGAAAAAGTAAACTGCAAATGTATAGCTTTTCTTTTTTACCAATTCTTTGAGCTCAGAAATTTCCTTTCAGGCAAGTGCATCATTTCAACATAATTTTAATTTTGATTGTTAAAAGTATCTAAAGAGTGGTAAGATGATGCATATTAATTTTTCGGAGAAATTTAAAACTATTACATATATTTATTTTTCAGAGCAGTAAACAAGTCCTGTTTAGTGCTCTGAATATTTATGCTAGAATTACTTTTCCCGAGTGCAAAGAATTTGATGATTAATTTGTTTCTTGGGAAATCTTGGTTATGTTTACTTTCATTTAAATTTCTTATACCAAGCTTGATGTTCAGATAAGCATTAAAGTAATTTCATTGCATAATAATCTTATTTAAAGATTGTTCGGAAAAGTTTTTTAATCCTTTAAATTCCAAATGGCATCACGTATAACCAGGGAAATACAAGTACTTATATTAATATCTGTAATGAATATGTAGAATTTACTGAGACATGTTACAGCATCCCTAGTATCGAAATAAGACAGTTATAAAAACAGCTAAAAAATAATGAATATTAGCCAAATATGTCTACTACAAATATGTACACTATACCGTAATAAAAATAAAGGGAAAAGTTTCATAGTGTTAGCTGAGAAATTCTCAATTACATTTACAATTAAAAGTATGAAAAGTTTCTGCGACTTGCAAAATGGTTCGTTCAAAAAAAGAAAAATGTATCTTTTGTATTCGTTGTATTTTTTTGTTACTATTTATGTTTATATTCTATTTAACATATCGGAGAATATATTTTTCATTTTTGAAAAACACCTTCTTTAATTCAATGAAATTTCATAATTTTAATAGCAAATATCTCTGCAAATTTTGGAGATAACTTCTTGCTGCTGACAGATTTTTCTTTTATGTTTTTATTATTGTATAGTTTAACTTTTTCTATTGAACTTTTTGGTCGATCTCCTTTATTTTTCTACTCATTTTTTGTAACTTCCTTATTTCGATTATAGGGCTGCTATAACTCGTCTCAATGAATTCAGCGCAGTAATTTTACAATAGGTACACTTTTTTTCTCTGACTCAACAAAATGCTGTTCTGAATTTAAATTGCTTAAAAGAATTTTACAGATCGCCCTGTATATTTTATCCATTATGTATATGAATCATTCCTATGGAGTCAAATATCAAGACAATCATAGTGCTATTAAAAAATGTAACAGCCCGGCTCATCTATTTTCTAACTTGCATGTTATAACTTCACTTTCTAATTCGGCATGTACCTAAATCATACGCATATTAAACAAAATTCTTCTTTCATAGCTTTTAACAATAGAAAAAAATCATACGATTATATATTCGATCCAACAATCAAAACAATTTGAATTTTAGTTAACGATAAAATCTATTATTAAAATTTGAACGATTTTTTTTAAACTTGCCAAAATTCAAAAAGAATATTTTTCGAATCAAATTGCTATCAATGAAAAGATATTTTTTTAATTTTATTATTGTGTATAAATCAATTTTTTGCAATAATATTTTTAAAATATATCACGGAAAATAATAGAGTATCACTCATTTATTAACCAAAATTCTAATTAGAATTTTAAATATATATATATTTTTGGTAAGTTTAGTAATTCTAAGTCCAATGGTCTGTCCAATATACACAGATGTGTTCTTATTTCTTGCACAAGAAGAAGCAAAATAAATATTTTCGAATAGTAAAAAAAATATCATATTGCAAAAATATCGAATAATAAATTCTGAGTTTGTTTCATACTTATCAGCATCGCGAAAGTTGTACATTTGAAACAGAATAAGTAGTTGCTTATTGCAATAAATGATGTTAATATTATTAGAATTAGTTAGAACGAATTAGAACGAATATTATTAGAATTAATCAGAACGAATTAGTTTAATATTATTCTTAAATACATTTGAGAAATCAAATAGTTTTTACTATTCTTAGAATATCCAAAACAGTTCGAAATTTTAAGAAATGATAGAAATTTTTTTCTCTTCCTATAACCACAAAGCACATCAATTATTTCCTCGCTTTTGAAAAAAAAGAATACATCTTTCCAAATGAGAAAAACTGAAATTTTGAAATGTCGTCTTATTTCACATACAAAAATATGAAAAAAAAAGGAATTTTTCATTGTAATAAACTTCCCAAAAATAAGATTCTATCTCGAGTTTCTTAATATTATAGAAGTTCAAAAGGCAAACGAAAGCCTTTGATAACTATTTCTTTTGACTGCTTGTTCTTTCCATGGCATACTATAATCAAAAATGGTTTTTGAGCTAGAAAACTCCATCAAATCACGCTTGCTCTTATCATTTTTCATAAAGTCTGCAAAGAAGATTCCTTTTTTCTTCTTCTTCTTCTTCTTCTTCTTTTAAACAACCTGAGATTCAAAAGTTCCAGAAGTGCTGAATTTACAATGTGATTCAAATAATATGATCAAGTTTAGATAAAGAAAATACCATTTTTTATTTGTAAAATTAGTTTATATTAAATTTTAAAATTTTGGATAATAAAATGTTAATAATAATATTAAATAACTGCGCTGTTAATTCATTTCACTTTAATTTTAATATTTAATTCCGCTTGGGAAGATTTAAAACAGTCTTTCCTGTAAAATTACAAATTTTTCGGGACTTTTATTAATAATTCTTTTAACATCAGGTATTGAATAGGAAAAAGAAATGATATTTGAGAATTTCCAAATGATAAAATACAACTCTATTATAAATTTAAAATTGTATTTGAAATGAATTCAGACGATTTTTAATTTTGCTTTAATTAGAACTTTTCTGGTATTGTTTGAAACCTTGGAACGGAAATCTAACTTATAACAAAGCAAATAATATGTGTTGTGTCTTTTTAACCGGAATGCTGTTTATATTTAAGTGAATAATCTTAGTCTGTACTGAAATTTACAAAAGAATAGAGAAAAAAATAAATACATTTCTTTGAAAATCAAAGAAAAATAATTTATCTTTCATTCACAGATCAGGAACTTCATAGTTTAATTCGTTTTATTTTTTTCTTGCATAAACAAAAATGTCCAAACGATTTTTATTTTCAAACGAATCTAATATTAATTATCTTATCTCTACGAAACAGATGATATTTAATTAATATTTTTCCTTCCTTACTAATTCTATTGAAATAAAGTGGAAGTTGCACCAGTTAAATGATTTTTAAAAGCAATGATAATGTATCGTTTTTGTTTTGAGTTATTTTCAGCAGTCTAACAAAGGTTTGAATGAAAATATTATTCACTAAAAATTCATTCTAAGTAAATAATCTTTCTAAAAGAAAGCAGTATTGTTTTTTAAGTCTGTCGTTTCAGATTGAAAATCTTTAACAAGTGCATAAAAAAACACAATAATTGTAATTTGGACTGAAAGGAAGAATAAAATTATTCTTTGCTTTCTTACTTAAATAAGAATAAATAAAATCATTGTTAAGCATTAGAAGCTATATTTAGAACTCGAAATTATTAATCAATTTCCTATTTATATTAATTAAAGTAAACTCGCACATCAGAAAAAAAAATTCAAGATAGAAGGATTTTCTTAAAATTAATTTTTCTTGCAACCCCTGTTTCTAAACTATTAGGTAAATTTAAATGAAAAATCGTTGTAACAGAATTTTTTTCATAGACACGCAATTACAAATGGTAATTTTAAATTTATAGCAATATGTACAATTCTCAAACAAACTAAGATTTTGATTTAATTATAAAATAATCAATCAATTATCATTTATTCTTAGAAATCATTAAAAATTAAGTAAAAAATGAAAATTTTTTAAATTACTTTTCTTGGATTAACTCCTTAACTCGGAAGTAGAGCTTCACTTTCGCTTTTATTCCCTAGAATATAATTTTTTTGAAATTTAATCTCGCAGTGATTTGTAGTACACGGATTCAATCAAATTTATGTTTTTTAGGCTTAGGAGAAATTTAAAAAAAAATGCATTCCTTATTAATAGTTTAACTATAAAAAAACCATTAATCTGGGTAATCGAGCTGGTCGCTAAAGGCTGCTAGTGTTAAACAGTTGCATTATGGTTTTCAATGAAAAAGAAATAAGTTCTCGTTTTATTATTCCTTTTTTTACATCTATATTATAACAATCAAAGCTCAGATAAAGAAGTTGGAAATTATCCATCTTATGAAAACAATTTTAATGAAAGTAAACTATACAAAAATCAAATAAAATGAGCAATAATTTTTTTTTACATATCTGCAGTTGAGAATCTGTAGAAAGTCAAGATTTACTCTAAGCTGATTTGGAATTACAGATTTTGTACTTCTCTAAAAAGGACTGAATCAATAAAAGCTTTTAAACTTCCACCAAAAATGTTCTTTGGAATCCTCTCACATACATACCACAACTAAACAGACCTGAAATTTAAGAAACCTGCTTAGAGAAAACAAGATTTCAGAAATGGTGAAAGCAATCCGGTTTAGAAAATGGAAATAAAAATGCAATACCGTGACTGAAATTTAGAATCCTAATTCAGGAAATGGGTATTTTTCTAACTTTGAAACGAAATATCTTTAAGCTATTTGTTTTATAAAAGAGCACTTACAGACCCACGGTTCATCGATAAATCATTGAAGCTAAAAGCCTTCCCAGTAGTTTACTTTGTTCAAGCATAGCATAGAATGGGAATCAGAAGTGCAGAGTTATCACATGGTCTAACTTTGAAGAGAAAAAATTACTGTAAAAAAAACTTTTATAATTTAGCACATAATTGTTCAGAAACTGAAGATAATTACAATACTATCACGATGGCAGCTCATCTGTCACATCTGAATAATAGAACCAGCATCAGACCTCTGTTGATTAGAAAAAAAATAGTTTTCTTCAATGAATCAGGGGTTTTTTTTGTTTGTTTGTTTCATTAAACTATGAAATAATGGTTTCAATAGGGTAAAATGTCCAGAGCAAAGTGTTATCTGGCCAGCAATACCAGAAGTAAGTCTCCAGGGACTAACTGGATTGCCTTGGAGCAGCATTGCTTTATTGCCTTTTCTTGTAAATCTTGTTCATTGCTTTCTTAAATAATCTAAAATGATTTAAATGGTAAAAAATACTAGAGAACAAAATCTCGTAATCATAATCTCAGAATCATAACTGGAGAACTGCAATATATGAACTGCATTAAATCATTTCAAATTTAATGTTATTTCATTTTTAATCTCAAATTTGTTTGTAAATAAATTCCTATTTTATTCGGAATATGGCTTTCTTTTAACGGCAAATTGTAAATTTCGATATTTAAATGACACCGAAATCATTAATAGTAGAAAGCTGAAATAAGGAAAAGAACGCACTCCACAAATATTCTTACATTTCGAAAAAAGAGAAGAATAAGAATAGAAACCTGATTATATCTGTTTCTTCATAACCACAAAGAACACTTTTGCTAGTATGCCTGAGGCAGAATCTATTTCAGATTTTAATTTTTTATCTGGGAGATCCATTCGACAAAGTCATTGACTGTTTCCCATACTACCACTGGTATATCTTATTTGTGAAAGCATTGTCTGCACCATCATTTTTGTTCTAAAGAATACCAAAACATTCTTTTATCTGTTCGATTTTCATACATCAGAAGGTTCGGTTTGCTTTGAAAGATCGATTTTATAGAATAGGAAATATTTCCCAATATTAACCTTAGTTTTTATTTTTTTACTATTCTTTACTTGTTCCTCTTTTGGGGCCCAGGAGGAGGATTGAAGGATTCCAATACTTTAAAACATTTCAAATTACTTCCTTCTTATGACAAACATTTTTGAAGCAATAGCTCAGTTAAATGGAGAGAGTAAAAATTCTTGTCTATTGAAATTTCATGCCTCAGAAACTTCCAAATTTTAGTATTTCATCTTTCCTTCGCATGGCAATATTCTTCGAATTTTACAAGTAATTAATTGAACGATCTATACTAATAGAAATGATAATTCCCCTAATTTGCATTGATTTCATATTTATAAGTGTTTTGCGAAAACAGAAAATCAATTCATATCATTCATAAGAATATTATATATTAAACAATATGAAATTTAATTGCACATATAATGAACGTTTTTGGGTCTATATAACTACAACAAGGGTGTACAAGATGTTCTTAGAACATTTGTTTTCTCTGCCCCGTGATAGGTTGATGCCTAAACATACACTGTAGCCCAAAATTTAATAATCATGTTTGGAGTTGAAGATGCAAGATTCGATATCTATTCATAATAGTGCAAGCTGATAGTATGTAGAAATCTTAGAAATTTATCTCAAAATCAACAATAATTTTTTTTAATTTTCTTTATAAGGTTTGTTCTTTATAATACTTCCCTTTCTTAAGATCCTTCAAATTTAGAAAAAATAAGAAAATGATACTTTTTTTTCATTTTAATTGCACAATTTTTTAGATTTTGAAAATTAATCATATATCACAATGAAATTAAAACTTTTTATTTTCTTGTCTGTAAGTAAATATAATTGTTGTATATGCGATCGAGAGTTTCGTAGAGGAAGGATCTCTGACATTTTTTTGAACTTAGTTGTCCTGTAATGAAGTCAGTATCTAACACATGGCCTTCATAAAAGACATTAAAAGTATTTATATTTTCATAAAACAAACATAAAAAAGGAATAGAGTTACAAACAACTTGTATCCAAAAAAACTAAGAAATTTAATATTTAATTTAATAGAATGTAATAATAATAATAATTTGTTATCTCAAAGCAAGGCTTGCGATGCATAACGAAAAATAGTGATACTATTGAAACAGCTGCAATGAAAATAAGATATCTATATTATTTTATCTTTAAGTTAAATGGACATATTTAAAAAAAATTATAAAGTTTAAAGTTTAAAATAAATTGGAATTTAATTTCTCTTCATCATTTGTTAATCTATCTGAACAAAAATTAAAATTAAATATATCAAAAGCAAATATTTCAACAAAATTGATTCTGAGTAATTCAAGTAAAGAGTTGAGAGCGGTAGTCAAGGTTTTGAGATCATTTTTTAAAACAAGTTTTAAACCTAGTGAACACTGTATATGATATTCTCATTCTAAAGCATACATCTGCACTTTCCAACCAAATAGAATAAATCCTTAAATCATGCTAGTTTTTCTCCAATGTGAATTGGAAATAACAAGTGCTAAGATTGCCAATGATCGCTAAATTAAGAAATATCTACTCTCCCCAATTTCAAAAAATTTTTAATAGAAATTAATACTTTTAGCAGGGTTTTTTTTCATTTTTATACTACTCATAATTTGATAATAATAAAATTTTGTAATTCTCAAGATCAGTCTTTTTTAACTCCTATTTACACCAAAGAACGATGATCTGATTATTAACTTAAGATGAATTTACTTTTAAATGCAGGAATTATCTTATATAGAATTTATAGTATACCTTAACTCTCCCCCTTTATATAAATTGAAGTGTAACCAAAATAAATAAAACTGCGCCATTTAATATAAAATGGTGCAGTTTTGCTTACTATAGATATTTTCTGCTTTTTATTTGTATGTATATAAATACGCAGTTTCTCTTCCAATAAGGGTAATGTGAATTATTTTTTTTCTCTCTTCTTATAATGTAACATAATATCCCTTGAATTTTATCCGCTTAACTGGTTGCGTTTGTAACTTCTTATGTTTACAGTCTCAGGCTACAGTTACATGACTAAGTCAGACCATGGAGATTAGCAACAACAACAACAGTCTCAGGAATAAACAAACGAATAATATATTCGTAAATTTGTAGACGTATTTTATTCAAAATTTGAAATAGATCTAAAGTTTGTTTATATCACTTGTAGAACTTCATTTATTTTTTTATGTATACGAACTTTTTTATGTTTTCAGTTTTTGGCATCACAGACAGACACAACCAAAATTGAATTGCTCTGACAGAGAAATCTGTCCTTTTTTCCACCTTGAACCTGAATATTCTTCAAGACCTCACTAACAACTCTTTTTTTGGAAAATTTCAACGGGTTTTCTTCGCGCACAGGAAAATAAAAATTTTATGACATTCAACATAATAAGTTTTTGTAGAAAACTAAAGCTATATCCACCATGAGCAAAATAAAATTCAATTTCGTTTGTTATTTGCATTCAATTTGACCATTTCCAAGCCAAAACAGTTGTGTTGACTTCCGAATTCTGAATGCAAAACTGAACATTGTTTCAATCAAACTCAACATCTATTGTTGACTCTATAAATATTTCAAACAAACTATTCAAATCAATTTAATCTTTGAGAATATTTTCCTTGTTATCTTCCTGTCAAGAAGACGTCCGTTGTCCAAACATAACAAAAACTTTTAAATACGATTCGGACAGTTTGGGTATATAAGCTCTTTGAATGTGTTTTATCTTTCACTTAAACGCAAGACAGATCTAAAACATCAATTTCCCTATATCAAACGTTCTATTTATTCTCTTTTCTCGTTGATCTAGTAGTTCCTAACTTAGACCGCATTCTATATGCAAACTCCATTTCCACGTCTTTTGCAAGGATGTGCTTACTAGTCCGTTGCATAATAAATGGTCGATTTTCAATCTATTTCAGATTTCCTTCTAACAGGAAGATTTAGAACTTTTTTTTATTTACTTCCAGATTTTTTTTAATGCAGCTCCATCTAAATTATCAAAGTGATCCTATAAAGCGTATCAAATTATTCTTTTGTTTCTTCCATCTTTATGTAACGGAATTTTCGTTTTGTCTGAGTTAAATGGAATTTAAAGAAAAGAAAGAGGATGATATTTACTGTTGGGCGGTATTATTTTTTTATTCTGCTTCCTTTGATTGTTCCTTCTTATAAAACGCAAAAACATATTGTTACATTTTTATCGTACGACAAATATCTAATGAACCAGTAGAAACCTGTATGTTGAGGATAAACATTTTTTTTTCCTAATACTGGCATCCCACAATAGTCAATTTTATTTCATCGTAAAATTGCTTTGAAGTCCCGAAATCTTTTGTTTTATACTTTTTTTTAAATTTTGAATGCATATAATAGTGCATTCGAATATAAAATTTAAAAAAAATTCGGAAGAAAAACCTTTGATTTTGTTTGTGAAGGAAGAATATAATGAATCAGTATAAATATAAAATAAAAAGAAATTGCAGATTTCATCTCATTGGTCTTTTCTATTAATCCATACTTTGGTTCCTTCGTACAACGATATATTAAACAATCTAAACATTAAAAAAACTGACTTAGTGTCAGAACAGAAAAATCAGAAAATGGGATTTCGTATCTAATAAAAACGCAAACCAAAAAGGCGAGGATATTTTTACCTCCTTCCAGAGTTGCCGACTTCGATGGATGATTATATATATTGATAAATGATAGCTACTTCATAAACTATAGGGCGTTGAAAGTACCAAATAAATGTTTTCAATTTTTATAGAAGTTAAGAGTATCACATTTAAAAAACTTTGCGAACGAAAAACCGAAAAGGTTTATGCGGTAATACGCTTTATGGAGTTGCATAATTTTGCACATATTTATAACGATTGATTACGACTGTAGGAAATTTTCAATAGGGAAACTTGAATCATAAACATTCTGAGTATCAGAAATAAAACACAAAGTTTTGGATTAAACATATGTTTGCTACATTTAATTATTCCTGGAGGGATATTAATTTTAAGAAGTTAATTTAATTTCCCCATTTGTTAATCTGCTCACTTTTATATTAGTGCCTATTATAAAAAAAAACTATTCATTGGAACTTATCCTCCAACGTTTGGTGATCTTTCTCAAGATGCTTCCCTTTACATGCAATGCATTTATCCCACATTTTTCCTATTTTAAAAACACTTAATGAAAGCCATTTATTGATCGGTCCTTCGAAATTACTTCCACAGATTTTATCATAGCCTATGATGATGGAAGTTGCTTATTCTAGATGTATGTTTTTTCAAATGTGTGAAAAGAAAAAAAATCCCATGGTACTAAATCAAGGCTTTAAGAAAGATTCAAAATACATGTGAAACTGTCTTTTAAAAACAAATATTTAGCAATTTTGGAATTAATATTTAGCTAATGTTTAACAACCATTTTCTATAAGGAATATGTCAATGGCACAGAAAAAATGCTCAGTTTTTCTAACAGGTCGCTTCAACGATCTTTTTTCACTGTCATCTCAGCTATTCTAATGTATACTAACATTAGACACAAGAGCTCCGAATCCTTCTTCTTTCGAAAATAATTGTATTAGCTTTTTAAAAGTTTGAAATGTCTTCTAACTGTATTATTGAGAAACTTTTTATATCATCATATAAACTTCAGATACCCACATCTGTAAGCCAAATATAGTATTTCAAAGTGTTTTCGTGGGCCTTGACCATTTTTTGGCCCAAGGTCAAATAAAAAAGTGGGTATTTCGTCGCTTACCAAGACCATAGCAATAGAAGTGACGTTATAACTGCGAAAAAAGCGCCCTCTTTTATTCATTTATTCTACTACATATGAAATATTAATTTAATTATTTTTTAAATTTTTTAAATTAGTTTTAAAAAATTTTATCATGTATTTGAAACGTTTGATGCAAAGTATTTCAACCATTCATTCTAATTTTTTTTTGTTCCTTTTTTATTCGAAAATAAAAAGTCTTATTTTCTTTTGCTGCAACTGGAAATAAATAATTCATATTATTTTTAAAGAAATTATTTTTTAAATGATAAAAATAATTAAAGAAGAAAGATAAATGTTCTTTCTGCTAATATACTAGCTAATTCAAATAACTTCAGAGCATTTTCACTCATTTCGGTAGTGATGGTTGAGTTCAACTGCTCCATACTCATTTTTCAGCCTCATAAAATTCCACTTTTGAGCAGTTATGTCTCTACAACGCTTCGAAAATGACATACTAAATCATCTCCAGGCAAATACTGTGCAGTTTTAATATCCATTCCGAGGGTTATTTACGAGTTGCGATTGACAGCTCAAGTGTAAATAAAATTACAGCATTTATTCAGATTTATTGTAAGAAAAATTCTTTAATAAGAATAAATTATAATTTTGAATGATATAAAATGGTGAATTTTAGTCATAGGATACAATTGTGGGAAGTAGCAATTTGTAAATATTTATTAGTTTCTTTATGGGGGGGGGGGCAATAACTTGAATCAGCACTAATGCAAAATATTGTATCAATATTTTATTAATGAGCAATTACTATTTTTAAAAATATATTTACTGATAATTATATTTAAAAACTAATATATTATATTTACTGATAATTATTATATAAAAATATATTAACTGATAAATATATTTTTGAAGTAAGCTTTGGAGTAAAATTCGAATTATAAAAAAGATAAAAACAACTGTTTTCGCCTTTATTCACCAACAAATATAAATGGCAAATATAAATACTCTGTGCGCCCCTGGGTGTCGCTAAAGATATATGAAATGAGAGACCCTAAAAGAAAATTGTTTGATTTTACTTTAATTTTTTCCAACTTTTTTTCTCGTCCCTTCCCCCCTTTTTCTTCGAAGTTGCCACATTCAATCGAGCATCATGTTTTTTCTTTAAAAAATAATCTTTATACGACAAAATATAGTACAATTTCAGTGCAACTGGTTTTCAAAATTTAAAAAGCAACCCAGTTTATTAATGATGTAGTTAGGGTAACAAATTAACACCAATTTATATTCAAATCTTATCTTGGTGCTTTGAATTGGTCACCTTATTTACCAGATAATATTTGTTATACTTAATTGGTCACATTATTTACCAGATATTGTTCCATGTGATTGTTGCCTTTGGGATGTTAAGATTGATTTGACTTACAACAAGAAGCCAAGACATCTTATTAGTCTCACAAATGCTATATTTGACTCATTTTACTCTTGAAATGCGTAACAACTTTTTTATGTTTGACAAATGTTTTATCTAAGCTGCGTTATTCTATTACTTTTGAAGATTCATACATAAAGAAACATTAACATTAATCATATGATTTCTATTTCATTCTCTTCGTAATAAATATTTATAATTTTATTTGCAACTACTCAGAAAATTTCTGAACGATAAGTTGTAGATCAATTTAACTTTTCATAGTGCGGAAAACAATTGTAGATGGAACTTGCAAGTTTACATTAAAGTGGTTTGAAAAATGATATCTGCAATATAAAATAAATAATGAAATCTGAATTTCATCTTTATCGCTGTTTAAAGACCCTCGGGGGGGCACCTCGAAATGAGGATGAGATGCTTCCGGCATGGTGGTTGGATCTCGCCACCCTGGAGGGTACACTAATAGGTGGGGGATCTGACTCCCCCCATCGATGACGGGAGGTACTTCCTTCGGGGAGGGTTGTACCGTGGCCGGTGACGGCCCTTAGGACTCAACCACAGTTCCCGCCAATTGTTGTTGCGGCGGTCCGGTCATTCAGTTCTATGGTTTTAATCCGTGTGCCTTAGGGCGGGTCGGAGAGTTAGAAGGTTGACTTATCGCTGTTTAAAGAAATTTATAGTTCTTCAATTTCCAGATTTTTCAAAATTTCAAAGTTTGCACAATTTAAATACTGGAAAATCCCCTACTAAAATTTTAGGAACAGCATCTTTCAGTATACATTATTGCCTTTGAAACTTAATTTTTAGTTTTCATATGTAATAAGTAACCAGGTTTTTAAGTTGAATTGTTAGTTTTGATTCAGAGATTGTAAATAACTTACAATAATTAATTTATTTTGTTTTCTATACTTATATGTATACTTTCTATACTCATGAATCGTTACAAACACATATCAGAAGAAAATTAAGCTTGCAGGATCGTAAAAATACTTAATTCAATCTTTTTCTGTTATTTGAATTTATTTTTTCTGTTACGAGTTAAACAAAAAAATATTTCTGATGAAGCACTATTAAATTCAAGAAATAGATACAATTTCATCCTTTTGTTTTTCAACTTAAAATTTTTAGAACGATTATCATTTTTTTAAAGTTATTCCTTAATGTGAATATACAGATTGTTTTATCTTTTCAAACATACAAATATGGATAGCCTGAATTAATTATGCAATCACAAATTTAAAGCTTTTAAAACATTTTTTCTATTCTGCTTAGTTTGAAAATACTTTCCCATTATGCGCAATTTTCTCATAGCTTGAAATAAAACAGTCGTTTTAAAACTGTATTTACCTAAGCGTCTAAAATTGTGTTTGGCAAATTTTTGTAAAATGTTATGCGCTTTTTTTTTTAATTTAAATTTAATATGTTTGGAAGCGGAAGCACATGTGCACCATTTAATTCCTGTTCTAATTAGTGGCTCTAAAAAAATAAAATGATTAATAGTTGTGACACATTATTTCAATAACAACTGTTACAAAAATGCTCCGTAAGAGCTGTTTAAAATACATGTTTTTCAAAGGAACTTTCTGTTTTAAAATGAAACTTTCTTTCTAATACCATGACATAAAATTTGCATTTCATATCCTAAAGCACTTTCTAAAAAGAACTTGTAAAGTATCCTAAATATGTTGGAGAAGTTTGACGACATTTTTAGACGAATGTGTAAATCACTGAAATCGAATTTGACGATTTAATGCCAGTTTGATGATTATGATAGAACACAAGTACCTCAGAACAATGCAAACATTATTTCTGTAATCAGCATCCCATTTTACTTTTTTTCTATACGAAATATAGAGAAAGTATGGTATCGTCGAAGAACTCGAACTCCTGATTTTAATGTACCTCCGCGTTCCTGTTGTTGTTGTTGTTGTTGTTTATAATGGCACTTGCCATGGACAAGCTCGCTGACTAAGTCAGTGATTTTAAGCCAAGGGAGCGCCTCTTGTTTTAGTAGCGCCAAATAGGGCCAAGAGTACATCTTAGCTACTCACACGTCACATTCGCTTGCACAACCCCTTTTTGCGGGGGAGGGCACATTCACACATCTCAACAGATAGAACAGATGAAGGACTATCCCTATGCCAGGACGCCGGCTCTGAGCTCCTGACCACCTTGAATTCAAAAACCAAATATTTGGTAGTATATCTATCTGCTTGTCTTTGGACACTACATATCAATAAATCAATGAACTAAACGGATGAAATTTGGTATACAGTCTTTACACCAAATTCGTAAACAAATCGATCAAATTTTTAATGAAATCCATTCAGAAAATATGTAAATTATTACCCGATAACCACAAAAGGAAAAATATTGTTGGAATTTGATACACAGATTTAAAATCTAAAACAAAATGTAGATAACTATCAGTTTTGAAATCAGATTCGCCCAATTTACTGTCTGTCTGTCTGTGCATTCTTAAGCATGGAAATGTGGTAACTCAGAAAGCAATGATTTAAATATATATTTTGCTTTGTGATTTTGTGTTTACAATTGTTGTTTCATGTCAAATTTTGGTTTTAATCTTTTAACAACGAGGTGAATTGGTGTCACCTGAAGACTTTCTCGCATTCTCTCTAATAAACTTTTAGTGCCAGAGAACGTCTTGCATGTCACTGACGTACAATAGTTACGAAATATTAACTTTCTGGTGTTAATTGGTGAGGTATTTGGCGATTAATTCTGGCCAAGCGTTTAGTATCCAAAAAAGGAATTTGTATTTTAGACACGTTTTTCTCAATCGATTGAAACAAAAAATTTAAAACAAAACTGCATTTTAAGTCACAAATTCCTATACCAAATTTGTTCAAAAATCTAAGTCGTTGTGTTTTTTGAATTATCGCATTCACAAGTTTTTGAAAGTACAGACCGACAGACAGTCAACCAGTAGTTGAATTTGGCTCACAATTTGACAGATGTCTGCTCTATAGAAATTAAATCTGCGTATTGCCTTTTATCTAACTAGCTTTCTTCTTTTGTAGTTATCATGCTAAATTGCATTCGAACAGCTGGACAGATGGACTTCCTTTAAACAGATTTTTACTAAAAATTTAAAGAAATGTGCAAATTTTGTGTAAAGACCGTATACCAAACTTCAACCGCTTAGCTCAAAGCGTTATTGTCTTATCTTTGCCACAGACAGACATTCCAAAAATATGTTCCTCGAACTCAGAGAGGTCTAAAAAGTGAAAAATCTCGAATTTTTTTCATGGTTACTATACTTTCTCTTCACTGCGTATATGAAAAAATAAAAAAAGTACCTATAACTGCGTATTAAACGCATTTCAGCGATTAATCACCAATTTAACGATAACGCCAATGGATGAAGTGGTTGGCTTCATATTTAATCTTTGGAAAGCGGTTCACAGTATTTAAAATTTTGGAAATCGCTGTCGTAAATGATTGATTATCATGGATTTTTCATGGATTAATGTAAGAGTATTGGAAATTGAGAACTACAAGTGATAAATTTTGTAAATACAAAAGCCAAAATATTAGAAATCCATAAAAAAATGTCTACATTTAAACGCGTAATTCCTGCATTAACGATATTTTAACACGCGCTTTAGATATACTTATAGGACCGACATGGCTTTTTCACGTTTCCTGTATTAGAAAACAATAAAGTGTCATTGTAAAATGAGAACATAGTGATGATCTTTGTAAATACAAATGCGGAAATTATAGGAATCCACAAAAATACTCTGATATGCACACTCTGACGATATTTTACATGCTTTTTTTAATTATTTAGAAAACTCTCAGTAATTTTTAGGTTCACCTTAATACCATTAAATTCTCTTATAATACTTTAACACGAAAAGTGATGTTTGAATTCATTTGTGTAATAAATGATTTAATTAAAAATTTAGTTATCATAAATCCCGGCAAAATAAATGGTCCCCAACGGCAGCTAGTTAATAATTTAGTTTAATAGCAAATTAAACAGAAAACTGAATTTCAATTTTAAAAAACAGAAATCTCTTTTCCAAGAGGCTTCAGAAACTTGAAACAAGTCTACATCCTGCGTGTAAGAACCTCTTGCCATATTTCAACCATCTGATTCATTGTATTTTTTAATTATCTACAAGTCCTCTATCTACAAATATAAAAATCAATATCAAATATTAGTCGAATCCCTCCCCAGTCAGAATCGGTTCAATATTTGACACAAATAAAGAATTCCGATGGTCAATCTGTAAGTAAACATGTTGCTTTTTCTAGTGGATGTATTTACACTCATACGGGGGAGAGGAATACCACATTTCATTCATTTAGTTTTCCATATTTTTTAGCTGTATTATTCACAAATACACTGATAGACGCATAATGTCAAACAATGTATTTTTTTTTTTTAATTCAGTTAATTCTAAACATGATTCGTTAAAATTCCCGTTCGAAATTTTAAAGATTTTTTTTAACATTAAAGTACAATTTCTAATTCAAGTGTCGGAAAGTTAAAAACACAGAGCGATTTAGCCAATATTTTGCACAGAAAAATGTTTATAAAGCAAGTAATCATTTTGACAAAAATAACATTATTTTTAAATGCACAGAATATTGCATAAAAAATATTACCTAAACCATAATAGTAAAACATTATAAAATATAATACTTCTTTGAATAATCTATTGCTTTTAGTTTTAATGAAATACTGCGAAATATCCGGAAGAAATGAGCAAAATTCGAACTCAAAAGCATTTTATATCAAGAATATCTCCACCAATATATTAAAATTGTGTCACAAAATTCCTCGTATCAGCTGAAGAATAAGACGAAAACGCGACAGTCAAAATAAGAACAAAAAGTGGTAAAATAGATTTCCAGATTTCACAAAATAAATAACTTCATAAAAAATTTGATAAATAACCTTCCTCAGAGGAGGAGATGATTCAGTAGAAAAAGTGAGAAATAGATGGGATTTGCTGAAGAAGAGAATTTTCACTGTCGGATTGATGCCCCCTGCATTCTATTTCTTTGAGTGAGGTTTCAACATCAGAAGATTTGTAGCGGCAAGAAAAAAAAATCGATAAACGTGAAAGAATTATTTAACTCTAAATTTCAGTAAAGTTCATTCAAGGAAGGGCTATGTTCTCTTATCAGCTGTAAGCCAAGATAAGATTTTAGTGCTACTTTCGCGGTTATTAATTACAGGACTAATCTTTTAGTAGTTGAATATTCTGTTTCAAATTCAGAAAATAAATAAACATTATGTCATGTCTAAAGTAGAATCATTTCAATTCAAATTCTTTCAAATTCTTTTATTTTGTGTGTGTGTGTGTGTGTGTGTGTGTGTGTGTGTGTGTGTGTGTGTGTGTGTGTGTGTGTGTGTGTGTGTGTGTGTGTGTGTGTGTGTGTGTGTGTGTGTGTGTGTGTGTGTGTGTGTGTGCGATACGTCATAGTCAGATTAATTAATTTTCTAATTTTAATCTTAATTTAGCCCATATTAACTTCATTCTAAAATGTTCTCTTATTTCCTGATCCAATTCCCACTCTTTATTTAATAATTCCGCATCAGCACCACACGCCCTCTGTAAAATTCCTCACTTCAGCAGATTCTTACCCCCCGAGTGAAGGGATAAAAATCCTTAATGCTTACAACGTTCTTTTAAAGATACCTAAATGTTCCTATTCTAAATCGGCACGTGTCAAAGAAATTCCTATCAAAATATCATAGTAAAACCAGTGAGGAGAAAAATTTTCATTATATATATATCAAATAAACCCCTTATTAGATCAGAATTGACTTATGCTTCAGAGATAACGGCCATAATCCAGAGGTATGAATATTTTTCTGAAACGTTTTCAGTACTATTTAGGGTTAAATAGAGTTGGTTGTGTGTAGTTTGATGTAGATAGCATAACAACAAACTACTCAAATGTTTTAAGGATACTGATATTTATTAAAATCATAATATTACAAATAATGAGATAAGCACATCGTTTTTCCAATTCCTTCTATTTGTTCACCTATATACAGGGTGTTCATTAATTATTGTCGGGGTTTCCGTACCTCATAACTTTCGAATAAAAAATATTACGCAAAAACCGATTACGTATTCGTAAATTACAACTCAAAGAATTTTATTAATGATATTAAAGTGTAAAGCTTGCACAATTTGCACTTTGTAGGCATTCAGCTGAAGTTCATTCTTTGAGTTGTAATTTACAAATACGTAATACTTTGAGTTGTAATTTACGAATACGTAATTCTTTGAGTTGTAATTTACGTATTCATAATTCTTTGAGTTGTAATTTACGTATTCATAATTCTTTGAGTAGTAATTTACGAATGCATAATCGCCTTCAGCTGAATGCCTACAAAGTGCAAATTGTGCAACCTTTACACTTTAATATCATTAATAAAATTCTTTGAATTGTTATTTACGAATACGTAATCGGGTTTTGCGTAATATTTTTTATTCGAAAGTTATGAGGTACGGAAATCCCGACAATAATTAATGAACACCCTATATATTTATATATGTTGTTCAAATTTTCAGTTGTTAATAAAATACTTTTTATTCATCCACTCAAGTTCAAATACATTTTTTTAAACTTGTAGAGGATAACACTTGATATTAATACAGTTTTTTTTAAATATTAATTCATTACTTAAATTTAATTAAATGAAAACAATAAACTAAACAAACAAAATGGATTAGAATCGAGCCAATATCAGTGCAATTCCCCGCCAAACGCAGCTACGGCATTGCTGAACGAAGAAGGCTACCATTAATACTATCATGGGCATCAACAGTACATAAGATGCAAGGTAGCATTGTAGATTATGCAGTAATATATCTAGGACGAAAACTCTTCGCAGAAGGTCAGGCATATGTCGTGTAATGAGATTTGTGTCATTAAATGGACTATTAATTGAAGAACTGGACTACTTGAAACTCACTGGAAAGGTTCTTTGCAATAATGAAGCATTACAAGAGATGGATAGAATGAGAAATTATAGACCAATGTCAGCTTCATAAATTAGAAATGAAAACAAATAGAAAGCGAATAAATAGTAAAAAACAAAAATAATAGTCCAACACCATATATAGAAAGAAAAATGGACAATTGCAAGGAAATTCACTTTCTCTTTTGTCACTTAATATTGTGATTCTGTCATATGTATGTACATATTTATATTAATTGTAATTATTTAATAAAAAGGAACTAAAATAAAATTTTCTCTTGTTGACCTAAGTAGGAATTTACTTAGAAATTTTTTTTTATATTACTTGTTTATATGCTAGCTGAAGCCAAAGTTTACACTGGGAAACTTTCCTGGGGGAATGACTAAAATTAATTAGATTCTCCGTGCTGATAAGGGTTTTAATAGTGTTAAATCAAACATATCCATACCCACTTACATTTCTTCGGAAATTTGGACTATCATCCAAAGAAATGAATATCTTTTGGTTATACTTGAATGACAGAATTTGAGAAATCTGTATAATAGAGTTGCAAAGAGTATGGCAAAGAACTTATAACTACGAGCTACGCAAGTATTCTATAGATATTGGTAATATTTAAATACATAAAATAAAAAAATGAGACGTGCAGTTATGGTCATTCAAAAGAGGACATCATTTTTAAAATTTTCTAGAAACCAACTTTCCATTTTGAAACCTCAAAGCTAACTGGAAAAAAAAGCATTCTATTAGTTTCCTTTCAGCACTATAGATGGCAGCACGAGGCATTATGATTTTTTTAAAAAAATTTTATATTCAAAATAAATATTTTTTTAAAATTAAAATTTTAATAGAATCTGCCTATAACATTCTTCCACTATCCTTCAGATATTAAATCATATTTTTATGCACTTCAAATTTATCTCTAAAAGTATTCAAATGAACGTCCTGAAGGTGTCCTCATATGTGGACACCGCTCACTTAACTATGTCTCTTAATACGGAGAGAAAAAAAGCGTAATTTCTTTCAGAATACATGCTCAATGTGTAAAACGTTCCCAGTCTTATGTGTGAGAGAAACAAACTCTGCTACTCAAACTACTTCAAACATTTGCATACGGAATAATGGATACATTTTTGAAATTTTATGATTTATAATGTAATATTTTAAATCTTAATAGCTTAAATCTAATAGATATTTATTTTAATAAATATTTTTTAATCCTTTAATTTATTTTTTTTATTTTAATTAATTAATAATAAACATTTGTTAATAATTTAATTTTAATTTATTACCGACATAAAATTGAAATGAGTTAACTTATATATATTAGATTCAGATTGGAATAATTTTTGTAAACGATATTTAAGATTTTTTTAAGATATTTAAAATTTATTTTTGACGATTTAAACTTTTTTAAATACAAATAAAATTGCTGATGACTATAAGATATTTATACTAATTATAATTAACGTCATAAAAAAGTTAAATAATTATTACATCTGATGATTTTGTTGCGAATCTATTGCTCCTGGCGCAGGGAATGAAATCACTTTAATAAAGTAAAGTACATATATATATATATATATATATATATATATTATCATAGCCAGATTATTCAGAAATATTATACTTGATATTACAGTCAAATATCTCGGTTTTCTGTTTATAGAATGCCATCAATATCAAGTTTCTATTTTCTTTTTTAGGGCAGTTGGGAGCATAACATTCAAAGAGCTCTGAAATTTCGCAGCTGTTCTCTGATCAATAAAGTTTTTTTTTCTCTTTGTAATGGTACCATGAAGAGGAAAGAACATTAAGACAATCTGCTGTCTTCACTCAATTCAACCGACGACTTCGAAGCTTAAATAGTCATTTCAAATCATTTCCAGATATTTTCGAAATTGTTATTTGAGCTAATGGATGGAGGTTTAGGTTATTTCTCGCATTCTTGCTAAAGTTTAACCAGTGTCCAATAAGAATTAATGAACTTTCTTGAAAGAAGGCCCATATTTGTCACTGCAGATTGAAACCGGCCAGCTACCAACGGCAGATCTTGAAATGGATTTATTCTGTTAAAAATTTATTTGTATATCCAAAAAAGGCAACTTTTAGAAATCATAGTAGTTTTTAATTTAACATAAATGACAAAAATATGATGGGGTATGTAGAAATATTTCTGCTTGTATTATATCAGGATGATAAGAATACTTTTTTATGTCTTCGTATTTGTAAAGTCAATATTCCTGATAATTTAAAAAATGATTTACAAATAAAATTTCACAGAATGAATCATGAAGATCCGTCTTCTTGTATTATTTCATTCATCTTTCAGTGTTTTATGAGTAAATCTTAATGAATGCTTGTAAATAAAGTTAAATACTCAAATATTCGAAACAGTTTCTCTTTCTGGCATAGGAAGTATAGAGAAAGCACTGTAATCGTCAAAAAATTCGAAATCTCTATTCAAACCTCTCTGAGTCTTTTGAAGCGTTATAACTTTCTAACTATGACACAATAACTCATAGATGTTAAAGCTAGACAGCACAAATTTGGTATACGAAGTTAAGATCGAATTTTTAGATTTGGTCGTAATTTTTGTAGATTCTCGGCCTTCAAAGTAAGTCTATCTGGCTGTCTATTTTCATACAAATATACATGGCAATAACAAAACGTAAATGAGGATAAAATTTGATGCACAGATTCAGTATCTAAAATATAAAATTTATCAAACAGTTTATAATCCGACAGTCTGTACTTTTGAATGCATGTAACTGAAATGGTTTAAATCAAAGAAATTAGTTAGATTATCTTATGACTACAGCTGTAGTTTTGTGTCAAACTTCGGTGTCAATCGAAAGGGAAAAAAAGGTGTCCAAGATACATATTGTTGCGAAATTTCCGGGGTTCGTTTGGATAATGGAAGCTATATGGTGTGGAGAACGCTCAATCAGCAGGCGGCAGTAGAAAATAAAACAACGACGTTTATTTACACGAAGACACGCAGGGCAGCACAAAGACGACAACTATATACAGCACAGAAGACGATTATCTTCAGCCGAGACGTGCAAACAGCAACAGCATACAACAAGACTCTACTGCAGACAGTAGGGCACAGCTTAGTTCAGCACTAGCTTGATTCCGTCGCTGCTCCGCTTAGCTCTGGAAGGCCAGTTCTTTACCGTCGATTCCGACTACTCTTCACCATCGATTCCGATCACTCTCCACCGTCGATTCCGATCACTCTCCACCGTCGATCCCGACTACTCTTCTCTATCGCTTCCGACTACTCTACTCTGGCAGCTGCGGCTGTCTCCTTTTATAGGTCTCAGGAGGCGGGGCTAGAAGCCTCTCAACCAATCAGGAACGTTCGAGGCGTATCTCCGTTCCTACTGGACGGGTCGGGAAAATTCTCGATGTTTCGGGTATAATCCATTTTGGTGCCAAAGTCGCCAAATTCGTCGCCAAATGGTCGCCAAGCTCTTAAAAAGTAATATGCTTTTCAAGAATATTATTTATTGTTACATGTAATTTGAGAAGAAAATATATGTTCCAACGCATTTACTTTTTTCAATGACAATATATTTTGAAAAATTTCTAAAACATATCTATATATCAAGAAAAATATCTGCAAAATATATTGGCAGTTTTTCATAATAATACATTCATTAGAAAATTTAATTTGAGTGTAAATGAAATGCCGTCTAGTAGACCTCACCCCCCACCCAGTTAAGGGTTAATAGCTGAATAACTGAATTTTGCGAAAGTCCCGAAAATTCGTTTATATGTGCTTATTACAAACATAACTGTGCAAGTTCTCTAATACGTATTTATATTGTGTCTTGTATGGTATACTGGGCATGCGGCACATCTAATATCGTAATAAATACATAAATAAAATTACGAAATGTAATACTTTGGCGAAATATATATGTTATTTAAACAGATTTTGGGGTGATTCTGTCTCAAAGGAATTTTCATGTCAAAATTACACTCAAAAAAGAAAAATGTTCAAAAATAAGGTTGTAAAGTCTGAGAAATTTCGACTAAAATACTAAATCTAAATACGTAAAGTTAAAAAAAAATGAATCGAAACGCCGATTCTGAAATCAAATGCCATACATGTTGCTTTGAACTCTATTCTGACCACCCCATTCTTCCCTGAAAAAAGTTAAATATACTTATTCTAATACGATTGCAATCCAAACAGTAAACAGAAGCTGGAATAAAGATGAAATATAACTAACTATATGTAAAAAATATAAAGTTCATTTGCATACGATTTAGAGATGATTCATTCGCAAAGAGATTTTCATATCAAAATTACTCACTTCTAGAATAAATATATTCAAAAAATGAATTATAGGTTCTGAGGAATTTCAATTAAAATATTAAATAAAGATAAATAAAAGCACGCGACTCGAACCAATGACACTCAACACACCATTTGTCCTGCCCACTATACTGCCATGCCCATTCTAATGATACAATTTTTTTATACTTATTCTAAAATTATTACAATCCGAACAGTAAACAGAAGCTGATATAAAGGCATAATGTAATCCTATGGCGAAAATATATAAATTATTTTAATAAGATTTATTAATAAATCAATCTCAAGGGGGTTTCCGTATCAAAAATCGAAAAATTAAATTGAAAATAGATTGTGGTTTCTGGGAAAATTCGATTAAAATATTGAATTTATGGCTATGTTATAAATTGCTTAAACTGTTGGAGATGAAATCCGTATATTCTTTTTTTTCAGAGTATTGCGGTTGTATTGAAAATTAAAATGATATTTGCCCTAGGAACACATTTTTTAAATAAAGTAGCTGGGGGCTAGTAAGGGCAGGTTAATACCCTTACTTTTGGCAGAAGATTTTAAAATTTTTAAACGGAATTTTCACTCAGTATTAACAAGACTTATAACATTAATCCATTTAGTGGACAATCGAACGGATGATGCGAAGTTGTAAAATTCTGCTTGGTTTTAGCTGGTAACTGGAAAAAAATATTTTGTAAGCAGTGATTTAAGATAAATTTTTTGTTATTTTGCGAAACAAGTTTCCTTATTTATTTTATTCATGTATTAAGTATTAAAAAGCAATTTTAGTTCTGTTTCTAATCGGAATACTTTTTTATTAAGCAAAGTACAGAACACACTTAACTTATGGTGAACTCGACTTTCATAATTAAAACCATCCGGTCCCAGAGGCAATGAGTCTACGGACAACATAAAAAATTATATTACAAATACTAAAGTTTTGTTAACTAAGTTAAATTGAAATTGAAAAACAAAAAAAATCAAATATTTGCAACTAGTATATTTAAGGAAAGAGCTGGGTTTCAAAACTGAATTGAACATTTACTTTTAAATTACGTATAATATATAAGCACATTATTAAATATAATATTAAGAACACATTACGTATAATATATAAACATCAATAACTTTTAATAAAATGCGAATATTTTTGAAATCAATTCTCTTAAATAGCTTTTTATAAATTCATTAAAATCATTCTCCACAAGCTTTCAGTCAGTGGAAAATCATTTGTCCTTGAACACCGCCATGTCCTCAATACCATTATCTTAATAAGAATTTCTTTATTTTAAACAACAAAAAAGACGTTCCATCGAACTGGGAAAATAAGAGCATGTCCTGGAACCTGATTAAATGGAGCATCGATCCTGCGAAACTGATTGCAAAGTGATACATTACAAGAGAGGACCATCTCGTGTGTCGTCTGGGACAAATGTGAAAAGGAAAGCAGTGTCGAAGATAACGTTTCAGCCTGATTGCTTCCATCTCCATTTAAGATTGATACTTTTTTGTCCTGCAGCTATGTAAAGGGGGGGGGAGTAAGTGAAGAAGCCCTGGGAGCCTTTTGTGAGAAGCGCCGGGCATTAAGAATGTAGTGCGTAAATTTCTCGTTTTAAACTAAACTGCACTCAAGTGAAACGAATGATATTATTTTCTTTTCCTACTGTATTGGAATACTGGTATGATACCGATTTTGAAAGTAAAATCTTCAGGATAAAGAAATTTTGTGACAAAACTTTTGGCTCCAAGTTCTGGCGATTTAATTTAAAAGTGAAAACTTTAAACCTAATGTTTAATTCATTGATTGTTTTATCTCCACCAGTTATCAATTGATTAACTTTTTTTATATTTTTTACTTTCTTGCATACGCAGTATATAGAGAAAGTATTGTAATCGTCAAAAAATTTGAACTCAAAATTTTGTGGAATCTCCACGTTTTAGAACTGAGTTTGAAGAACCAATTTTTAGAAAATATCTGTCTGTTTGTCTATCTGTGACAAGAATAACTCAAAAATTCTTTGAGCTAGACGATTGAAATTTGATATACGATCTTCACACCAAATTTGCAGTTTTGTGTCAAATTTTTGTTTCAATTGGATGGGAAAAAACTGTCTAAAACACAAATTCTTTACTACCAACCGGATGCCAGGAATTAATCGCCAAAAAACTCGCCAAGGATGATGCGATAGATTCAGTAAAAAGGTTAAATTCACGACAAAAGTTAGTATTCCGTTACTGTACGCCAGTGCCATTCAAGACGTTCTCCGGTATGATGTGTTTATTAGTGAGTATGCAAGAAAGTTTTAGGGAGACCCTTACTGCTGGCTTATTTTCTAATTAGATGAGAATTTCCGCTTTGGGAATGCGCAACTGATTCAAGAATTCCACAGAACACTTGAGGTTTTAGCATATCTTGTGTAAATTTATGCATCGATTCGTAGTGTCATAATTATTTAATTATTTAATAAATTCTTCATAATTATTTGATTTGAGATTATAGGTAACAAGAGAAGCAATAATTTGAAGAATTGTGAGAGGTAATAATTTGATATACAAATAATCGGACCAGACGATGAATATGTGTAGTCACGGCATAGTATGAGTGAACGATATAAATTTTATAGACATTTTATCTTGTCTTCCTCCATGCATGTCGTACTACATTAAATTCAGACAACCGGATAGACAGACTTTCTTTGAATGGATTTCGTTGAAAATTTAGTTTCAATATTAAATACCAAGTGTCATCCGCCTTGCTCAAAGAGTTTTCCATTGATCGAGTTCAGAGACTGGCAGGCGTAGTTTCATAAACGAGTTTTCTGACTCTTGGAGGACTGAAAAGTGGGAGTTCGTCAAAATCTCCAGTTTCGAATTTTGTACCGATTACAATACTTCCTCGTTGAGTACTTCGTATGCGAGAAAGTAAGAATGATCAAATGTTTTTTCTTGAACAACTCTTGAACGCGTTTGTATGATCTTTCATGAATGATTCTGTTGTTGTTAGATTCATGTGAAATATTCTATATGAAATATCTTATATGAAATATTCTATAATAAGTTTATGGCAACATACAATTATTATCATGTGACAACATGATGTTGTTTTGGTTAGGGGTTTTTGGAGCTCGAAATCGCGTAGGCAATGAACAAAGCATAAATGGCAATTTTCATCATCATCTTTTAATCGCATATATTTTTAACTGCTTTTACCAGTACTGCATTATTATTGTATATGCTTCTTTGAAAGCAAATCCGTTTTTAAAAGGTTGACTCGCTTTTACCAGTATTGATTTTTTATTACGTATGCTTCTTTGACAGCAGATGCGTTATTAAAGTTTGACGTAGAACTATGACACCATAGTTGTTATTTCATCTCAAAATCGGTCGAGCTCCAAACTTTGTTTGCAGCTATAAAAATTTAAAATGAAAGTTTAAATAAATTATCATTATATATATATGTGTGTGTGTGTGTGTGTGTGTGTGTGTGTGTGTGTGTGTGTGTGTGTGTGTGTGTGTGTGTGTGTGTGTGTGTGTGTGTGTGTGTAAAGAGAGAGGGGGGAATAGAGACCGATAGAGAACTCCCGTGATTGTTTAAAACCTGTTTAAACTATTAATGACTTAAATTAATTAAGACAAATAATGACTTAAAAAGTAATAAAGTTCTCACATGATAACTTGAAATTTGCGATCGTAGATTTCATTTTAATTTTATTTGTTTCTCCTTCATTTCATTTGAGGCAAAATTTTATTTCATACTGCACAAAACAATATGTTATTTGTCAAAATGATTGATGAAATATAAATGATTTAAAGTCTGTATATTAAATTATTAAGACTGAAAACTTTACTAAAGGAGTTACTTGGAATTGTTTCGTTTTTTGTTCATATTTTCTTTAAAAAATTCTTAGCAATAATTTAAAGTATCTGTACATTCATTTTTAAATACTTCACGTTCTTATTAAGAATATTACGTCAATAAAATAAAAATTAAGATGTATTTTTAAGTACTTTTATTAATGCACTGTAAAGAATAAAACGATTCTTCTAGTGAAAATTTTGAAATTTTAAACAATTAATGAAACTCTTCCAATATAAACAACAAGCAAAACGATAAAATGGTTATATAAATATCTTTACATGAATATGGCACTTTAATCATATTTATAATGTCATATTTTTTCCTTGCTTGTCACAGGATTTTATGAATTTTTTTTAAATTCCATATTTTTGATGAAAAAATATTTTTAATTTATTATTAATTTTTAAACGCGCATTAGTAAAAATTCATTTATTTTTATATTTTTTGCATCTTAGTCTTTAAAACATATTTAGTTTTTTCTGAAGATTAAAAAATCTTGTATTTCTTATTTTTATTTTAAGTCTGGCCCCACTTACATGAAATCAAAATTTAATTGAAATCAAACATTTAACTGATAATTAAGGTCTAAAAAAATCTTGAAGCTTTGAATTATTATCAAAGCATGAAACTTCAAAAATCTCACAAAAATTCAGAATTTCTTAACTATAAACGATTAAATAAGTATTTCTGAATAAAAAGTAAGAAAAGTAAAGAAAAAATAATTTTTAATAAAATAATTCAGAAAGAATCGGAAGGTAAGCAAAAGTTGATAAAAAAAATTCTATTTTTACAAGAATGACATTAAAAAAAAGCTTGCAAAAAAAAGATTTCTGTTCAAAGACAAATCCAATATCACTAATATTATCTCTTCCTAACAGTGACTTTTGTCTCGTTAATAATTATCTCTTTCTCCATCCTTTAAAATTGAGTCGAAGCAACCAAATGCATTTAGGAGGAACGATTTGGGAAAACACTTGTAACTAATGATTTGATTTCTATAGTTAATTTGAACTTCCATGCCAAGTTCTGAAAGTAAATAATGATTCCAGAATATTTACGAAGAACAATAAGCTTTGAATGGAACAAAGAACTATTATTTTTCAGCCCATCCATTTCATAATGCAAAAAAGTTTTTAATCCATGAAAAAAAAAGCCCGGAAGACACATGAAAAAATAGTATATGCTAAAAAAATTGAGTAAATTATCTTGTAGTACAATGATAAATGAGAAAATATTTAAGTGGAATGAAACATTAAAAACTATATTTAGCACTTAGAAAGGGAATTATTAGGAAATTGTTCGCTTTTTTTTCTTTATAAAGAATATATTTATACGAAAATCATTGAAAATGGGAGAGATATTTTCCCAGATTTGTTTGATCAAATTTATATTATACTTTTCTGCAAATTAAGAGGTATATAAAAACTGCCCTTTCTAATGTTTAAAAAAATCAACTAAATCGAAAATAAATTTATTTTTACACATGCATTCCATCAAAATCTCACAATTAATCAAATCTATAATACCTGGATTAGTTAAAAATGTATAATGATACTAAATGAATCCCTAAATATTAAATGATCGGTATGGAAACGTCCAGTTTTATATTATGAAATTTTTAAAGCAAAACTTCAAGTGTATTGAATTTTAAAATAAAATCTGACAGGTTTTAAATTCGAACTGTAAGAGAAGCAACGCAAGAGAAGATAACTTCAAGGATAAATTGAAAATAACTTCAGTAACTCATAGAGTATGAGTAATTTGTTAGATAAGAATAATTTGTAAGATAACTAACCTACGATAACCAGATAGCAGGGGACTTCAAAATACTCATAGATCTTCTGATTATTTAAACAATCAGCGGTTGTAGTCTCACGGGAGCTTTCTTTCATATACGATAATAAAGGAGTTGTCCTCCTTCCTATGCCCGAAATTGTAGCCTTTAGCAAAACAGTGGACACGACGAATGCTCAGGTTTTTATTTTCAACGCCCTTCAGATATACGTTTTGGGTTTTTGTTGTATAGTGAAAAAAACAGAGTAAACATCTTTGACTCCAATTCGAATTTTATTTTGCGTGTAATGACTACTTACCTCTCCATTTTTAAATGCTGATTATTTGTGCCGATTATCGGTTACATTTTAATAAATCAATTAAGTATTGGGTTAACGTAAATAGCTTAATGCAAGTAAACTGTTCTTTTGCCTCTAAAAAAATCAGCCCTAGGATCTGCTTTTTTGAAACTGTGACTTGTTGAAATGGAACCATAGTAATTGTATGTGCTGTAATTATCTAAAACACCTCTATCAGAGGTATAGCCTTCCTCAGTAGCCTGACATAAAAGAACTGTACTGGCCCATTTTTGCTCTTTAGCTGCTCAGCTGAAAGTAATAGCATTTTTACCTGGTCAATTCACTTAAAAGGTGAGAGTTCACCATAGTATCCCAATCTAATGAACCACTTTTACTCAAAGTGAGTGTCATAAAATCATCAGGGATAAGAACATTTTGTACCAGTACCAGGATTAAACATGAAACGCAAGAGAGTTATTTAGCTAATCGTGACCATAATTAAAGAAATACTGTAAAGTGAAGTAAAGGTGATGAGAAAATTTTTAAGGTTGCTTAAGTTATTCTTGTTTCTGATGGCACTTAGACAAACCCGCTGAAGAATCAACAACGATTTTAAGTTGAAAGAGCGTCTCTTGTTTCAGTAGCACAATCTAGAGTCCACAGATTCACTTATCCACCGATATTAATTTAGACATAGGTCAGAAAACGATCTCCTCTGAACCAGTACCCCCAGTGGCACTGTCTATACATGGAGGACTTTGCAGCCATAACAGATTTATATGTGCACCAGCCACCACGCACACGAGGAGTCTTCGACCGGCGGGTTCGAACTCACAACCCAATACATCCAAACCCAACGCCCTACCAATAAGGCTATCACGGATATGCTGTGTAAGTGGAATCTTCTATTTAGTGTATTACTAGTAGTTAATTCGATTTGATGTTTGATGGTAGGGCGTTTAGTTAGTAGGGCTTAGTAGTATGAAAAATTTATTTAGTAGCTCTGTAATGTAATCTTCGATTTTTTTATTCAATCCTAATAGAGAAAGAACAACGTGGCTTATGAATCTTCTTATATCATTATAAGCGAATTTATTTTCAGACAATTAAATGAAATAAATTATTGACTATTGCCAGGTGTTTTTAGAAACCATAAAAATATTCGATAAAATTTTATGGCATCTACAATGGATCAAGATATTTTTTATCACACTTGTAAATATCTGCTCTTATGGAGTATCGCATTTATATGCAAGGAAAAAGAACTGATTGACCATCAATCAAATGATAAATAGGTATGTTTTAAAATTGGAAATCGAGCTATAATCCAAATACTAAATGTGTGCATTAAGTTTTATCTATTTAGCTTTTTACCTTTTGCAGTCATCGGAAAACAGATAGATAGACCTTTTTCTGAATAGACTTCAAACAAAATCCGAAGAAATTCGGCGCATTTTGTACGAAGATCACATACCAAATTTCATTTATGTAGCTTAACGCGTTATTGAGTTATTGTGTTCCCAGGGAGACATAATTCCAACAATACGTTTTCTGGGATCAGGGTGATATTAAATATAAAAATTCCTCAAAATTTCGTATTCTAATGTTTTGACGAGGATGACACCTGACCTGGCAGTCCCCCCCCCCTTCTACATCAGCCGAGAGGGTGGCCCGAACGGATTTAACGTGCACTACACACGTTTACAGGACAGTTCTTCGGTGGAATCGGGTCACGAATCTCAAACCCTTCAGTTTCGAAACCGAGACCTTACAACCAAGCCCCCGCGGTCTGGTCATTAATTGTCCTGACGTTGTTAGGTAATCTTCCATTTGTTTTACAAGAAAGAAAAGTCTTAGGGAATATTTCTGGTTGTTTGTAAGAAAAAAGAAATATGCATAGCATTAGAATTGTTAGGGAAAAAATATATATATTTTATATTTATATACATATAGTCTCCCTTTTATAAAATATAATCAAAGTCTTTCGATTGAACCTTTGCATCCACAAGGAATAAAGCAATTCATCATGCGCTCCCAAAAAAATTTATTTTCTATTTTTTCCAACAAAGTTTTAAAAGTAAGGAGTTCTTTTCAAGAAAAAAACTACAGCAATTTTACGCTGGAACGCGCATGAATTAATTGGATTGTTCGCGAGACTTAAATTTGCAAAGAAGTACATTCTTTTTTCAGTTTCTCCCATTGAGATTATTTTTCCCTCTGATTCGGGGCTGGAAATTGAAGCATCAAAGAGAATGAAATAACTATTTTTAAAACAAAAGAAAAAACTAAAATGTTAGTTTAATTAGTATATAAAAGTAGTATAAAAAATTAGTATAAAAAAAGTCTAATCAAATACAATTTTATTAATTCAATTGATTTTGGCATCTTTTTTTCTGCCAGTAACTTAATAACAAAGCTTTTTTTAAAAAAGAAGCAACTAATGTGGAAATAGTCTGCAAAAAATAATTTTTTAGCTTTACACGTGAAATATTTTGTATTCAACCTTTCTCTTCAACATTTATGCATTGCTAAGCAAAGAGATAGCAATATTTATTAAGGAATCATATAGAAAATTCTTAATAATAAAATTTCTAACTTATTTGCAATTACTACGACAAAAATAATAATCGTAATAAAAGGTTACTAATAATCAATTTATACTTTTAAAATGATACAATTGAATCAACATTTTTTTATAAACATGACTTTAATTTTAGCAGTACCAGATTTTGAATGGAAAACATACAATACTTCTTTTATTTTTATTAATCTAATTTATTACTTCAATTATTTTATGATCACAACATAAGAAGTTGTTAGCAATAAATAAAGATACATTAATAGAATCTCAAACAATCTATTTAGATATTGCTTATCATCTTGGAATTTTCAAAAATAAAAAATAGTTTAATGCAAACAACCTGGCAATATAATGCAAATTATTAAGTTAAAAGCTAATTTCATTTCAATGAATAATATTTTGAAACCATTGTACGCTAAAGCTATGCAAGCCACTCTCTGGGATAACAGAAGAACGACTTGCATAGAAAAAGAGTTTATTAGAGAATACGAGAAAATTTTGGGGAGACTGCCCTCGCTTGTTAACATAGGAATTCTAATTACCTATTCATTAAAAAAAAACTAATTTATGAGCTTTTTAAATCTATATCGTTTAACAATTTTATGATCAGTGGTTTATCCTATATTTTATGAAACTAAAATTGGAAAATCAGTTTTTTTGTTGTCAAGGTACAAATATTCCCTTTGCACATAAGCGCTAATTTCATATTCATATCTAAGGCTTTGATAAATGATACAAAGGCTTTATCTAAAAAAACTCTTTCCAAAACATTTATTCAGAAAAGCATTCCATTCATATAAAATATTATCTTGTTCCACACTACATTAGTTGAACTGAAAATGTCAGAGTAATTTATTGACTTGTGCCGTAAAAATCGTTTGTCTTTCTTTTTACCTCCAATCATTTATCAAAGTAAAAGGAAATCGAAAATAAATCATTTTAAATCGACCATGGAATATTCATAATCCAATAAGGTCAAACTTGCACTTTATAAATACATCACATTTCTATATATAAGTGTTGTAGAATATTTAAAAAATTTGAATGCTATAGCATTCGTGTCATTTAGCATAAAAAAATGAATGTCAAAATCTTTAAGCCTACGAGCACGTTAACTAATATACAGCTATTCTATGTAACTATATTCTGATTTTACACATCAATGTCAAAAGCTTTTGAATATATTGCTGCAATAATAATGCACTTTTGCGCTTCTTATAGATGCCGAAAGGAAGTTTACTTTCCAAATCGGCCTGCCCTCATGTTTCGAACAATTGGAAGGTACATTTTCAAACTTTTCACCTATTAAATGTCTTTAAAAGTTATTAGTAATTCATCTGTTACACTCATAAAATAAAGTTAAAAACTGTCCGTGTGCAAAAAAATAGAATCAATTCCATTTTATTTTCAGGAAATTTTTTGTTATTTAATGGTTCTTTTCAAGTTGGGAACAATAGCAATTTCATGGCAGACGAACGTTGAATTTACCAAACTGTTCGAAATCCGTAAATCTTTGAAGAAACAAGGCCTTTAATTTTGACTTTTATTCTTTTTTCGTTCGATAATCCACTCAAAGGTCCCATTTCAAAAATTTATAGGCTCAGCAGCAAGAAATAATTGCCTTCAAAAACTGCTGTATAGAATATGGGAAGTAACGTATTTACTCTAGTCATAAAATTGTCAGAAATCAGTATTATCTTAACCACTTCTAAAAACTTTCACTGTCCCTTTTTCAGAAAAAAAGAATTTATACTCATGGGGTTACACAGGCTCAAAACTATAAAAAAAAATTGCTTATTATGAATGATTTTTTTTATTTTTGGAGAAAACAGCTTAACAGAATAAATAAATGTAAAGAAAGGCAGAAGCTAAGTTAAAAGTTGAATGTGAATTTAATCTTTTTATTTAAAATTTAGTCATTAAAAATTGTTGATTAAAATGCCCTTACAAAAAAGCTTAATTTCATCAAATCAAAAATATTAATTGTGAAAAAAAAAGTTCATTACTTAATTCTTAGATTATCCAAAATGAAATGAAAAAAAGAAAAAAGTTGCCATTATAAACATGAAATATAAACATGAAAAGTTTGATATTTTTTTCCCAAAATAGAATGACATTTGTATGACAAAAATATAGATGCTGAATTTTTGTTAGTCTCTAAAAATAAAAAGTATTGTGTCCGTGGATTTGCTCTTAAATATCACATACTAAATTGCATATGCCTTTTTTTTTTTAAATATGTGATTTTTTCTTAGTTGTATAAATATGATTAGATATTTTTATAAATGAATTTTGCTTTGAGCAAGGAGTGTAGCAAGACATCTAGGGATGCGATTGGAGTCTGCGGCGTAGATCGGAGCATATGCGGGGGCCGACATTCGCAGGAAAGAGTAGAGGCTCTTATAAAGAGAGCCGTCCAAGTAAGATAGGCTGGCGTTCACATTGCAAAGTTCGATGATTGAGGAACAGCATGGGGTTATCCGATTTCTGACAGCTGAAGGTGTTACATCGGCCGCTATTCATCACCGGATGGTCACCTTATACGGGGAACTGTGTGTCAGACAAGGCAGTGAGAAAATGGAGTGCCCGTTTTCGGGCAGGCCGTGACGGTTTGGTTGACAGGCAAACACAGTCATCACGGCCGATCTCATCAACAAGATGGACGACCTAGTGAGAAGTAATCGGCGTGCCACATTGCGCATATTGGCGGTGAAGGTGGATGTCAGCGTTGGAATAGCATGGACAATTGTTCACGACAGGTTGCGTTATCGGAAGGTGTGCGCGCAGTGAGTTCCGAAGCAGCTGACCTAACAGCAAAAAGAACTGCGTACGGGGCAAGCACTTCAACATCTGTTTCGGTATCATGAAGACACCGTTTTCCTAGAGCGGATCGTCACAGATAATGTGAGCTAGTGCCATCACTACGAGCCAGATACAAAGCGGGACAGCATACAGTGGAAGCATACGTAATTACCTTCCCCTAAAATGTTCAAAGCCGTGGCGTCAGCAGGTAAGGTGTTGCTCACCGTCTTTTCAGACGTCCAAGGTCAGCTACTTGTTGATCACAGAAGAACCATTAATTCCGATGAGATACTCCGAAGACTACACAGGTCCATCAAGAATAAAAGACCGGGGCTACTCGCGGATGGTGTGGTTCTGTCCCATGATAACGCAGGTCCACACGTCTCCAGGGTCACACGCTGAACTGGACAATTTGAAGTGGGAGCAGCTCGACCATCCGCCCTACTGCCCGAGCATATAAAATATGTACGCATGAAAGTCATATTAATAAACACTAAATTTCTAATCAAATACTTTGAGCGTATTTTTTTATATGCATTTATGTAGATTTTTATAAAATGAATTATTGTTTAACCGTTTATTGAATGCAGTTTCTTGCTCTAAAAATTCATCATTCAAGGCGCAATTCGTTTAATCAAAAACCAGAAACATTTTTTAAAATTCAGTACAATCAGTTTAAAATGACAAATTCTCAAGTGGAATTTAATGGAGTAGGTGTTTTTTATATCAATCAATTAAGAAATGGAAATTACATCATTAATATGGATTCGTTTTTTAAAAATAAGTTTTTGGCACAAGTATTTATTCTGCTTTCAGATATTAAAAGAGTCTTTGCAAAAAAATGACATGCGAAATTTAATTCTCAAACTAAATAAAATAGTATGATAATCCATTAAGATTAATTCGTCTATTTTAATTTCATTTTTAACATTTTATTAATTAAATGCAGTGGGAACTTGAAGAAAAAAAGGAATGTCATTACAAAACGAATATATATAAAAGTAATATCAAAAACGATAAAATTATTGCTATGAAATTTACTTAAAAAATATTTCTGAAAACCCATTAAAAATTGAAGAAAACTATACAAAATCAAATGGTGTCAGTGAAATATTTAGCTGTACGACGCCTTATGCATTACAAAAAATTTTGCAATAATATTGTTACGAACCTGTAATTTTTCTTCTCAGCATGGTTAATTCAATCACTGGGAAAACTATTTTACGATCAGCTCTGTTGGATCGGATGCCGCGTCGATAATCTCAGAGCTTAGCGACAAATTTAGCGACTTGACAACGAATTTGGCGAATGTGACGACAAAATAAATATTACTGGAAACTTCTAAAATTTTAGAAATTCATCCAATAGGAAACAAGATGCTCCTAATTGATCCAAAACCTTCTCGGCCCGCCTCCGAGAACTATAAAAGGCCGGCAGTCTCAAACTGCATTCAGTCGTAGTCGTGAAACGAGAAGTGTTTCGAGTTATCGAGGGGATAACGAAGCAACGGTGGAATAGTCCAGCTAAGAACAAGTGTTGTATGGAGCTCAAGCGATTGCTGAACTGAGCTGTGTGCCGAGTTTTTGTGTTTATTGTAGAAGATGCGTCGATTCGTGTGTGGAGTAGCCAGTCGTGTAGTAGTGAGTCGGCAGCTGGATACAGCTAAACTGAGGAGACAGTGGAGATTTGCAGACGCTTGGAGAGACCGTAGAGTGAAGATACGTAGATTCTCTCCTTTCTGCTGAATTCTGTCTGGCCGCTTTGTGTGCTGTGGTTGTTATTACTACCGATTGCTATTTTTAAGCTACTGATTGGAGTAGTGTGCTGCTGTGTGTTGTTGCCTGTGTTCGTCTAGACTGTGTATTTGTCGTCTGTGTATTCGGGTCTTCTTGTCTAATAAATATCGTCGTTGTTTTCGACTAAAGGACTGTTTATTCCATCGACTGGCAAATCGCAAAAGAATCCCAACGGTAGAATTTCCTAACGTTATGGTCCAAAGTTATTGAGGGGAGAATGAAAAATATTTTACTAATTATTAATTAAAAATTTCATTACATTTTGAAAAAAAAACTTTTTTACTGAACATCTACTATACATTAAGAGACTACGTAACAAATTTGGTAACTTGAAATTCACCAGTTTGGTCTGCAAAGCGAATGATTTTTGAATCATGCATGTCGCATCACTCAAGTCATATGACGCAACCCGTGGCAAACGTTTATCATATTAAAACTATAGAAAATTGGAATAAATAATAAATGAAGAAAATAATAAATTATATTCCGTAAACTAATTTCAATTTTTTTAAATTACTTTTGTCAAAACAAAGCAGCGTAGGGATTTTTCGATAGGTGCCTTTCATTCAAAATGACATCAAACAGCTCTAAAATAAATAAAAATTTAATTTTTTGTAGCCTTTAACAATTACAATTTCACCAAAATAACTGAAACGCTTGCCATTACCCAAAACAACATACTCTGGATTAAAAATATCTAACTTTTAAAATAAATTTCTTTAATTTAATCAGCTTAAGTCATAAATATTCTAAATCAATTACTTTAAGTTATGCAGCATAAATTTTCTCTGAGAAAGGCGCAAATTTTTATGATAACCCTACAACTTTACCAAATTTGCTTTCTCTAACAAATATATACGTATATCTTCACTGTATCACAGACGTAAATAAGATCATCCTACGTCAACCATTAACCGAAATCAACTTTTCACTTAATCAAATCACTTCGAGAAGTTGCTTTCATTATCGTCTGCACTTTTGAAAAATTTATAAAGAAGTAAGAAAAGCATCTTGAAATCTGGCAACACGCAATGCAAAGATTAAACGAGAAAAGATGTTAAAATTTACTACTTTCGGAAACTTTTGTAATTAAAACAGATTGCAGCTATTAAATCGTGCGGCAGATGTTAATTTGGATTTAAGACATCTGGATTTCATCGCTGCTGAAAAAGAACCGATTTCAAGCCAAGGAATATTCAAGTGTTGAGCATAAATGGAAAATGACTTTAATGAAATATCAAATTACTCGCATGTGAAATTAAATTTATTACGAAAGTTTTGATAGGAGTAATCTGACTGGTGAAATGTTGTTTAACCCAAATTATTCGGTTATTTTTAAACTTTAATTTTAACTGAGTTAATGAGAATATAAACATTGAATCTCATGAGTCATGACTTACTTAATCATTGAGAACGAAATCGTTCTTCGTTGCGCAAAGTTGCAAGTTTATGTTTGGAAAGATATAACGGTCTTTTGTTTATAAAAAAGCGAAGTTGCGTTTAAAATTACTTTACGGTGGATTTTGTTTTTTGCATCTTACTCTCAAGCTTAGACAAGTTTTTTATTTGTTTCTCCTCATATTTCTACTCTGCTAAATTCATTTTGTACGAGGTAAGATTGTTCCTTTATATTTTGTGAATTTTTTCTTCATTGCAAGCTGAGTCGCACATTTGTATCAGTGCAAGACTTTAGTGATGAGTCCTTTCAATTGAATTCTGAAACTCTCGCCTTCAACACGATGCCTCAAATTACTGACATTTATTTTTTGAATGAAAAACCTGCCAAGGACCTTGTGCTAAATTTAGGTCAGAAGCATTACGAGGAAATAAACGTTATTTTTTCTAATGCGAATGCTTCTTCTCAAATACCGCGCACAAACCCCATTCTGATGCAAACTTTCATAAAGCAAAATATCGACAGACACTCAAATATCATGAACATGAGATTTACCCGGCAAGGGAAACTAATTTTTACTACAAAGGATCCGGGATGCGCAAAACAACTTCTTAACTTAGAGCAGATTAACGATACTAAGGTTACTTCAAACGTTATTTGGGAAGGAGTTACTTCTAGATTTCTGCTTATTGATATGCCCACATGTGTTCCACTCAAAGAAGTTGCAGATGAACTGCGACAGTTTAACGATATTGAAATCAGAGAGATGAGACGTTTTGTCAAACAAAATTCGACACAACAAACTTCTCCAATTCTCGTAACAATTCTGGGTACTTCTCTTCCAGATTCAGTTAAACTTTGGCTTACAATCCAGAAAATTCGACCTTTTATTGATCGGCCTAGACAGTGTTCAAAATGTTACAGTTTCCTACACCCATCTAGGATATGTTCGAAAGACCAAGTTTGCCAATTATGTGGAACAGAACACGTTAAATTGTCAAGGTTTAAATGCATTAATTGTCAAGGTTCTCATGCAGCAACATCTAAAGCATGTCCCTTGTACGTCAAAGAACAACAAATGTTGGATCTAAAATGTCGTAACCACCTCACTACGGGGGAAGCACGACGCATATTTAATGCATCTTCTAATACAACTTATGCGACTGTTACTAGATCGAACACGGAACCCATTGACTTTGAAAAATCTTTAAACGACAAAATGGAATCCATCATCCAAAACATCAACAAAAAGATGGAACAACATTTCAACGACAAAATGGAATCCATCATCCAAAACATCAACAAAAAGATGGAGCAACATTTCAATGCTCTATTGGAAATATTTCAAAAGACGGTCGAGTCTATGGTGCAACAGTTAATTCATGTGATTGACAAAGGTGAAAAAATTAAATCTCCATCCAGGAAGAAAAAAGCTTTACTTAATGCTTCGAAAAACTTCGCTAGTTCTACTAGTCAACCCATGCAATGGGACGCTGGTGGCCCTGCTGGGACTTCGGATTAATAATCTTTTTTTTGCGCTTTGTTTCCTTTTTGCTGTTTTATGTTTCCTCTCCCACTTTACTGCTTGTTATTTGTTTCTCTTCTTTGCAAAGCGCTGCTTCAATTTTATCTTTCCCAAATGCTTGAGGTTTTTTTTTTTTTTTTTTTGGTTTTTTTTTTTGTGTGTGTGTGTACGTCACCCCGGTGTTTGGTTGACCTCTTGCAGAGTTTGCAGATTGCTTTTTCCTTTTCTGTTGGTTTAATTTATTAGGATGCGTTTTGTTCAGTGGAATTGCCGTAGTATTAGGAATAAAAAAATCTGGCTTGGTATTCCTCCCTTCTCAATTTCAGATTTCTGGATTTTTCAAGAAACTTTTCTTTATGCTGAAGAAGATTTTAGTTTCTATAAAAAAAGGTTTTTTAGATCTCACAGGGAAGGCAGACTGGGAGGGGGCCTTTTAATTGGAATCCCCGATCATTTGTCGGCATACATAATCCCTTACGATGTACCTCAAAATTCGGACGTGGAAATACTCACCGTTAAAATCATTACAGCTTCTCTAAACTTTTGTATAGTAAACATTTACGCTCCTACAGGTTTTGACATTGAAATTTTCGGAAACTTTTTTAACTCACTTTCTGAACCAACGTTCATCTTTGGTGACTTTAATTTACATCACCCGTTTTGGGGCTCAACCACTTCTTCCAGACTCAGCAACAATTTTGTCGATTGGTTAACGGATTCAAATTTTGTCATTTTAAATACTTCGAACCCGACGCACATTACTCCTGCAGGTAACCAATCACTTCTGGATCTTACCCTTTGTTCCAAATCACTCTTCTGTAGCTCAGATTGTTTTGTTGCTGAATCATCTTTTGATAGCGACCATTTCCCCATAATTTCCACCTGCAAAGTTTTACACAACAAACAAAGGTTCCTCACAGAAATTAAATGGCAATCTATTCTTTTTCAATCGGAAAAAATTTTTGAAGATACAAATCTTAACCTAGACTCAGTTTCATCAAACATTTCAGAAATCATATCCAATAATACTAGAAAAATACCTTTGAATAACAAACAATACCCACCCTGGTGGGATAAAACCTGTCACAAACTTTACAACCTTAAAATCATATATCGGAAGAAAGCATTAAAATGCATATCAACTAAATTTTGGATTCTTCACAAAAAATTCGCAAGCAGATTCAAATTTTATAGTAAACAAGCAAAACAAAAATTTTGGGATAACTTATGTAATAGTGCAAGAAATCCTCGTTTATTTTATTCTATCTTAAGAAAACTGAATCAGCAATATGAAGATAATAACTCCTTCAACACCATTTCTGTTAACAATTCTTTTATCACAAACCCATTCGTGCAAAGTAATCTGTTCGCAGAATTTTATGCCAACAATTCCAGTACTCACGAGCCATTACCAATCCAGTTTACGGACAATCAGGAAAGCGAATTAAACGGAGCACTTCAAATGGAAGAATTACAATTCGCAATTAAAAAATCAAAAACAACAACCCCAGGTCCAGACAATATTCCCGCATCCTTTTTCAAAAAACTTAACAAAAATGCAAATTATTACATCCTTCAATTATTTCAACAGATTTTTAACACAGCATATGTTCCCAAAACATGGAAACATGCACTTATTATTCCCATTCCAAAACCAAATAAAGACAAGCTTCAGATAACATCATATAGGCCAATAGCTCTAACATCTGTTTTTTCCAAAATCTTTGAACGTATCTTATGTAAAAGAATTACTGATTTTCTTACAAAGAACAAAAAACTTCATCCAAAACAATTTGGTTTTTTACCATACAAGGACAATAGGGCAGCCACTTACTCATTATATTACAGCATTTCAAAAGCAAAGAGGGGAAAAAAACATTTCATTGGTATTAGTCTCGACATCGCAAAAGCTTATGATTCGGTTTATATTGACGGATTGATATATAAATGCTTGGAATTGGGCATCTGCGGGAAGATATGCGCTTGGTTGCATCAATTCCTTAGTCACCGTTCGTTTCAAGTGCGATGGAGACAAACACTCTCCGACATAAGAATTACAAACAAAGGATTAGCACAAGGTAGTGTCCTCTCGCCAATCTTATGGGCAATTTTTATATCGGATTTTTTTGAAACTCTTGAAAATGAAGTTGATTGTTTGATCTTTGCGGACGACATATTTATATTTTGCTCGCACCAGTCTATTGAACTTATTGCTAAGAAATTACAAAAAACAATGGAAAACGTACATCAATGGTGTACGTATTGGAAGCTTTCAGTTAATGCAGAGAAAAGTTACATAGCCGATCTTTCAAACAAAATTAATTTTACCCACCCAAATATCTCACTAGCAGGAACGAACATCCAATGGAAAAACTCAATTACATTCCTCGGAATTCCTTTTTCAAAAAGAAATCAAAACGGATCGATCTTAAATAAAATTAAAAATAAAGCTTTAAAAAAAATCAATGCATTAAAGGGTTTTGCATATAAACATTATGGCCCAAGAACAAAAGATTTAATCACAATCACAGACAATAGCATTTGCAGCTTATTCTTTTACGCCAGTCCCATTATCAACAAATTTCCAGAAACTCACATGAAAGCATGTAATATTATTCAGACCAAAGCACTTCGCATTGCACTTGGTGTTCCACAGTGGACACCAAATAAAGCTCTCCTTTACATCTCCAATCAGGAAATTCTCAGTGAAAAAATCAAACGTTTATCCTTACAATTTCTCATTAAGCAGATTTCTATCAGTTCCTTCTCCGCCATCTACAAATTAGATTTAGAACATTTCAATCTTGCTCTTATTGAACAGGACAAAATTTTTCTGGATAAAATTTTTTCTGATCTAAACATTAATTGGAATCGCATTATTTCTGATCAACATTTTTTGCAACTTCCAAGAGAAAATTGCAGTATTATTATCTCAAAATACCCTTTTCAAAACAAATCTCTCCCACACTCAGCTATTAATGGCAGTTTTCAAGAAACGCTTCAAAAGGACTTCAAACAATGTTTCATTATCGCAACTGATGCATCGAAATCGCAAAACTTAACTTCAATCGCCGGCATTTCGGATCTGTCTCAATTTGCTTTTCGAACCCACAACATCAATTCAATTTTTACAGCTGAAGCTCTTGCAATTTACCAGGCTCTGGACTATCTTTCCGTTCCTGAGAAACATTTACTTCTTCTTACAGATAGTCTTTCAGTTCTTACAGCACTTCAAAAATTTTCATATAAATCCCCATCCATTATTCATAAAATTGTGGCCAAAATTGTGGAAAAATCTCAGATTAACAAACATATTATTTTTCTTTGGATCCCAGGGCATTCGACAATTTTATGGAATGAAAAAGCGGACTTGATCGCAAAATCAGTTACAGAAATCAGCCCATGCATTGAATGGATCGCATCGGAAGACATCATCTCACGCATCAAACAAATCTCAAAAAGAAAAACAACAGACAGCTATAGACAGAGCAAATATTATGAAATTCTTGGTGAAATTCCAGACATAAAAAATATTGCTAAATGGACAAGAAATAGAAGAGAAGACATCATTTGCGCTAGAATATCTACCAAAACACTCATTACACCTGGCCTTCTACATCGTTTTAACCTGTCGAATGAACCAAATTGCGAAACATGCCACTCTTTGAATAATTTGGATCATATCTTACTGCACTGCCGAAAATACTCAAGCGTAAGACGTTGCCTGTGGTCGAAGTTGGGCCTCAACTCTCTTTCAAGCTGTAATTTCAAACAACTCACGAGCAAAGCATTTGCAGATAAACTCTCTCTCCATATTTTCCTTCAACACTTGAAATTTTTTGATATTTATTGATTGAAGATATTGTTGAACGCTGGGATGACAGCCTTTGTAGCTAAAAATCCCTAAATCCCCCTCATTCAAACAAAAACAAAAATCAAAATCATGAGTCATAATATTCTATAATAACGAAACATCAAATATATTTAGCGATATTTTGCAACAGAAAAATAAAGTTAGTCTATTTTTATAAACTTTTCTATGCAAATATTTTAATAAAATATCAGATTTGATACTAAAGAGTAAAATGTTGGTAGTGACAAGTTTTGTCAAGATAATTAAAACAATAATATAATCTGAAATATTCTATAACCAAATTAATATTTAATCCTTTTTAAATTTCAGGATGGTTATATTAAAAATAAGTCATCAACTTCTACATTTAGTAATTTTAAATATACTAATAATAACTCATTAGATTTAGATGTCATTTATTATAATCTTGGCATAAAAGCTATATAAAAAATTATTAAAAGAACATAATCTAAAATATCTACTTACGATTTTGTTTGTAGTCAATAATGAAATAATCAACGATTTTTTACAGTATTTCGAATATTTCGGTTGGTACATCATCAATCTCATACGTCGAATTGATCGGAGATCTTCAAATTGGTTCAATGAAACTTGATTCAATAGACACATTGTTATAAATCTGTAATATCATTGTCATAAATTGACGGTGATAACAGTATATTTCAATCTTATGAAGTCAGAAGTTGATGCTGGACCTGATTTACATATCTAAATTCTTTAACTCACTCACAATTGACAATATTTCTTGCTAAGAAACCATATTTAAATGAAAATGACAAATTGAAAACCTGATGCCATTCAGAGTCCACTTCGTTTTTAAAAACTTTGACATTTTATTCTTTGAATGCAAAAATCAAAATAACATTTTAATTGGTATTAAAGAAAATTAATTAATAATAATTATGGAAAAGTAGATTATTTTTTATAAAACTTAAAGCGCTGAATTTCATAAGAGTTTCAGTAAAAATTATATTTCGAATAGATTAATGTGGAATTTCGATTGTTCTAATAATTTATAATTATTAACTAAAAAATTAAGATTATATTAAAGAAATGTCAGATAATCGATTGGAAAGTTACAAGTAAAAAATATAATGGAATGCTTTTATTTCAAGATATTGATAATTTTTTGTTTTATCTGATACAGAAACTTCTGAAGAATGAAAATAATTTACTCCAAAAATCAGGTAAATTCAAATTTTTATATAAATTGAATTTCATATTCTAGAGATGGAATTTTTTTTATATTAGCAAAGAATCGAAAACGATTCTGCTACTATTCTTTTAAAACAATTCTGTAAATCTGTATTGTTTTTATTCTAAACTCTTCACGTTAAATTTACTCGAGTCTTACTTTGATAGCATCATATTTAAATTATTTGATTTTATTTCAAATGAAAATTAATTTGTATCTACAATTTTAAATTTAGAGTGATTGAAATTATTCTGTATTGCATAGCAATCTGGAATAAATGATTAAAAAGTACATAGATGGCTTTTTTAATTATTATTATTTAAAAAGTAGATTAATTTAATTAAACTGAAGCACTTAAATATATATGAATTTCAGTAAAAACAGCATTTGAAGTAAATGAATTAAATTTCGATTCCATTATTATGTTATAATTATTAATTACAAAAGATTAAAATTATCTTGAACAAATTTAATACAATCAACTGCCAAATTATAAGTTTTCGTTTGATGAAAATAAGCAAAGCATTAACTCAATTTTGAATGGAATTTATAAAAGACTTCCTTGAACGTTTAACATCATAAAAGTGTCGAATTAAAGAAATTGAAAATAAATTCAAACTCACTTTTATTTCTTTTATTTAAAAAAAATTAATTTAATTATTCCAAAAAAACAATGAAATACAGTCAAGGATAACTCAAATTAATATTTTTAGTGAAACTAACAAAAGCCAAAGTATATATTGGATTTCACAATTCGTGTTTCTTCGAGTGGCGGATTTTAAATATAATGTTCAAATCAGAGAGAATCACACATCTCCTTCTCTGTGGTTCAAATGATCAATTTTATAAAATAGAAAAATCTGAAGCATATATGGGCTTCAATAAAAATTACATTTCAATCAAAATAACAGTTAATTTTGCTTATGCTTTAAATTTAAAATTGTAAATTACAAAAAAGTTAAATTATTTATCGTTTGGCAGCATAATATTTGCAGTAAATAAGTAATACATTAACTCAGTTTTAAAAAGAATTCGCAAACGATTTCATTGAACGTTTAAGTCTATTCTTAGTAAACAATGTAATATCAAATCAATAAAAAAATAAAAGCAGGTTCTCATATAAATAATTCATTTATAAAAATAAGTTAAAAACCATTCTTTATAAATTGTTGTAGTACTATGAACAAAATCCATGGCAGTCGAACAGCTCTTTCGTATCATAATTTCATGTTTCCTTGAGTCTTAAGGTTGTAAGGTTGTAGAATGACCTTTCTGAAGCCAAATAACATTGATTTCCAAAGCAGAATTTTATTTTCCTATAAGAAATATCTGAGTGCAAATCCAAGTCCATCAATTAATTTTTTTTTAAAGTTGCCATATTCAGAATTATAATAAGGGTTAAATGATACATAGAGTAGCGTTTTTCATATTATGAATTTCAGTTGTTATTAAGTATAGATTTTAGATCTTTTCGCATTTTTTTTTCACCCGTAATTCTCTTAAAATTGAAAAGTACAATTAAGACTAGATAATCAAGCAAGAAATGCTGTAATAGGCTACGTTATCATCCGTGTAATTTCATTTTGTATTTTTATTTGACTTATGATACCAAAGTACTGGAACTTATTCAAATAAGAGGCAAATATCATTTAAACATCAGAATGCTATTCTTAGAAAATTCTTTATATTTTTTAATTCGTTTATGAATTAATGTGATGCATGTTTTTTGTAGCTTGCTGATTAATTCAGAAATGTAAAATAAAAAACTCTGACAAACTTTGTATTAGAAGATTTAGACTGCGTCAAAAAAGTTTTTTACAATTTTGTCTAAAATGGCTTTTGAATTTTAATTTTTTTAATACCTTTGATACTGAAATTTTGTAAAGGTGATCGCAGTTAAATGCTTTGCTTTTCATTTTGTCATGTTTGTTATTTAAAAACTGTTTACATAGAGAATAAAATTAATTAAAAAAATACCAGGTTTCAGAAAGTAAATGGAGATGGCACTGGAGCTTGACTTGTTTACAGTGCCTTACAGGCTTTAACTTGCCCTTTTCTACAGTTTATTTAAGGCAGGTCATTTGTAATTTCATCGCATAGTTAATAATGCTTACATTTAAAAAAAACACTTATTTCTCCTTAATTATTTCCTAACTCATCCAATGATTAAAATCAAAAATTAAATATAAAAACTAATGATTTTTTTTACACAACCAAAGAGATAAAAATATAAGGGTTAAAGAATTTAAAGTCAGCGGAGCAAAATTTTAACTAACTTTTAGCAAACTATAAAATACCTCTTACTTTAAAAACAAACCTGTTTTGGAAGATTAAATTAAACAAAATACATTGAAGAGTAAGTTTTTTTCTTAAAAAAAAAGAATTTCATGTTATTAAAGTATTTCTCTGGAATTTTTTAATATAGTATTCTTTTGTTTAAAACTAGAAATTACTCCAATTTCACGGCAGAACACCTATGAAATCATTGAACCATTCAAGAATCTTTAAAATAAATTAACTTCTTAGTTTTCTTTCTGTTTTTTCAATTACATTTAATGATTCTAATTAAAAACTTAAATATAAAATGGAAAGAAATAATTATTTTTTAAGCTGAAAGGGAAACAAAAATAATATGAACTAATTAAGATTTTCTAGCTTTCAAAACTTAGTTTTAATTAAGTTCTTCTAGTAGTTTTATCGTTTTTTTTATTTCGTTATTATCTTATCGCTAAAGAATTCTTGAACTATAATCTGAAATAGAGGATTTATGATGTAAAAACCATGTTTATAAATTTATTAAAAGAATTTTTAAAGCTTCACTTTTATCAATATTCTAAAAATTAGAATATTTTTATTTCAAGTATTAACATTTAATTTATTCTTATAAATATTATAAAATCTTAACATCACTTTTTTCCTCTGTTTCATCATTATTTCATCATTGAAATAATAATGAGTGTCTGAATCTTAATTAATTTCATATACATGTGTATTTTACAGTATGAATCAATATGGATCTTTTTGGCAAACAACTTCATTTAATTTATTATTATTATAAATATTATAAAAACTTAACATCATTTTTTTCGGACTGATCATTACTTCATCATTGAATTATCGTTTGTTCCCTTTTGTCATTATTTAACTGGATACCATATCAACATCCAGTTCGAATTATAGAAATCAATTCTAGAATGGTTCAGTTTCATTTATTTGTATATCATCATTTTATTTAATGCTTCCAAATGCCAAATAATGATACCAGTGTATTTTTCTTAATTTTGATCACTCATGTCTGTTAGCATTATCTTGTTTTTCATTTGTTCAATTTCGACAGCTTATTTACATTTTTCAAAATGCTTTATTAGCCATGAATGATTGAAATATGTATGAATTTTAATTAATTTTATATATGCGTGTACTTTACAGTATGAACTTATCTGAATCTTTTGGCAAACAACTACGAACAAGCAAACTTTAAATTTCTGAATTCTTACATCTTTCATTTAAAAAATTACTGAAATGCACAGTAACAAATATAAAAAAATAAAAAAATATTGTATTCTTTGTATTTTGATGTATAATTGCAATTTTGTGAACTATGGTATTTTTAGTAAATGAATAAATTTTAAAGCAGTTTCAAGCAACTACATTAGCCTTTCTCTAATTCACTAAGTGAAGAAGCTATTTAGCAACTACCAAGAAATATAATTACAATTTTCTGAGAATTTTAAATTCCCAAATTCAGATAATTAAACTAATCTAATCAAATAATCATCTATAAACAAAAATACTTGTTGCAAGTTTATAACTTCTGACTGATTTACAGGCTTGTCTCTAAGAGGGCTCTGTAAATCTTAGGAGATGAAGAAATAGGGCTATATGAGTAAACAAATAAAACTTTATTAAGATTATTTGTATCAACTGTGCAAAATATAAACTATAGATAAAAAAAATTCTTATTAATAAAAGTGTCATTGAGGCAAACTATTAAATTATTTTTATTAGAATTTTAACATTTCCCCGTTTCCCAGTACTGATAAGACATTGTGTTGTAATAATTCATTGTGTGTTCTCCAAGCATTAATTTTATACAAATAAAGATAAAATCAATATTTTTTTCAACTTAAAAAAAAAACATTATCTCCAAAAGTTATTTTTATGTACTATCGATTGTAAAAAAGAATATCGAATAAAAACATCAAAACCATTATTGAGCTAACCCAATTACTTTAATGCACTGAAATGCAGCTATTTAAACGCACAAAATATTTGAAGGTCAGTTTATTGCCCAATTCTTCGAAAACTTTCCGGCCTTTTAACTTAGGGAAGCCTTAAGCTGCCTCTCTTGGCGAACACGAAAATCATTAATCGCCAAATTTGAATAATTTAGAGGACGAAAATGTTACACTTATGAAATGTATTTTCAATATCGTAAAAGAAGTTAAATACGATCTTTTCACGTTCTCTTTAATGGCCGCTGTTAGAAGAATATGCAAATTGGAAGAATTTGCTCGGAAACTTCACAGATGTCTCTGTTGGCGATGAAATATCTGTAATGAGGCGCCATGGAAGAGCATTAAGTCCATGTGTTGTCTTCACTCGGAATTGTTTGGCTCAATCTACCAAATAGAGCTGAAGTTTAAGCAGTCTTTGAAAATGGTTCGGAGTCTTGTTAATTTGTAGAAAATTTCTTCATTTTTTTTTTCAAATAGAAAGGCATCAAATTTTTTAAGCTTATTTACTGAATAATGTTTCTATGATGTAATTATAATTCAAATTCTTCAGGTATTTAGGTGTTAAATCTATGAACTAAATTTTATCTACTTAACCCATTTTGTTTTGTAATTATCCGAGTTAACATATTCAGACAGACAGACTTCCTCCCTGAATGATTTTATTCAAAATTTGATAGAAATCTACAAATTTGGAATAGAGGCCATATAGCAAATTTCATCCGTCTAGCTCAAAGCCTTTTGAGTTAGCGTATTCACAGACAGGCATAATTCCAAAAAGGTGTTTTTCGAACTCGGGAAGATCTGAAGAGTTGGGATTCGTCAAAATCTCTTTTTCGAATTGTTTGATAATTACAATACTGTCACGTTTATAGGCTTAAGAAGAGAACACTTTTGAACAATATCACTTTATTTAAAGTAAACCGAAGACTTCGGTTACTACAAATGAAGCTCTTATATATACATGTAGAATGTTCTAGAACATTCCTAGAACTAACTGAAGAGGAAATGACGTACAAGGATTAAGGAAATTATAATAATTTGAATATTCCAGAAACTTCTGGAAGAACTGAAAGGAAAATAAATTAATAAATAACAAATTTTTTTCCCGAGGATCGAACCAGCAATCTCTTTGCCCGCAGTCCGATGTCTTATCAACGAGCCACGGAGACATGTGGCTAGCTACGTTGCATTGCTTCCTCCTCAAGAGAACAGCGTCTCGATGTTATAGACGAAGGTCCTTAGAGCGTGATCTTGTCATGGGTCCGGTATAGGGCGGGGTCGTCTTGTGAAAATCCACTTCGTCTAGATCAGGATTCCGTATGTCCTGTCCCACGGTCGTGGAATCTGAAAATAGATCCTCTTGGGCTTCTGGAGCGTAGTAGGGCTTCATCCTCAGCACATGAACAATGTCCTTTGACTTACGTCTCCTAGAATTTGGATCAAAGTCCTGGACCTCGTAAGTGACCTCCGAAAGTTGACGCAGGACTTCATACGGACCGAAATAATTCTTGAGAAGCTTTTCGGAGCGGCCCACCTTCCTTATAGGAATAAAGATCCACACTAAGTCACCAGGCCGATACAGCACTGCGCGATGTTTTGAATTATAATGACGTCGGTCTTTCTCTTGGGCATCAAAGGTGCGGATTCGAGCCAACTGACGCGATTCTTCTGCGCGGGTTACTAGCCCCGTGACATAGTCTTGTCCTGTATCCTCGATTGGGTGATGGAACATAGTATCGAGTGTAGTTTCGGCTTCCCGCCCAAATGTCAGGAAGAATGGAGTATACCCAGTGGTGCTCTGTTTAGCCGTATTATAAGCAAAAGTGACGAACGGCAGAATTAGGTCCCATGTTTTATGTTCGATATCGACGTACATCGACAGCATATCCGCTAACGTCTTGTTGAAGCGTTCCGTGAGTCCATTCGTCTGCGGGTGATAGGCGGTAGTCATCCTATGCACCACGTTGCATTGATTGTTAATTTCGGCTACGAGCTTTGACTGGAAAACTTGACCTCGGTCCGTGATAATGGTTCTAGGGGCTCCGTGAGTTAGAAGAATCTCTTCCACGAAGAACTTTGCTACTTCTGGTGCTTCTGCAGTGGGAATGGCTTTTGTGACGGCGTATCGTGTAAGATAATCCGTACACACGATTATCCACCTATTTCCTTCTTGCGACTTCGGAAATCGACCAAGCAGGTCCATCCCTACACGCTCGAACGGGACTTCGGTTGGAGGTAGGGGAACCAAGTATCCGGGTGGCTTCAGAGGAACCGTCTTTCGTCTTTGGCACTCCCTGCAATGCCTTACGTAATGGCAGACGCTTCGAAAAAGTCGGGGCCAGAAGAACCTCCTCCGAAGACGATCGTACGTCCTTGAAAATCCAAGATGCCCAGCTGTAGGCTCGTCGTGAAAATGACGAAGGATTTCTAACCGCATTTTCTTAGGAATGACTGGAAGCCACTGTTTTCCGGATGGGTCAAAATTTTTCTTGCAGAGTATGTCATTCTTTTCATATACTTTCTTTTTTAATGAGAAAGTAAAAAACTCCTATGTTACAAAATTATATAAGTTAAAAGCCAACAGTGTTTAGAAAGAGGGAAAAAATATGTTGAGAGTTTTATTTATTTATTTATTTTCCTTAAAACGGATATGAAGTAGAAACCTTCACTTAAGAGTTTTCTCAATGATTTGCTCAAAATCTTACGGATTAAAAAATCAATAACTGCACACCTCAACTAATAAAGAAATTATCTCTATAATAAATAATCTTGAATATCGATTGATTAATAACATGAAATTTTCATTTTTTTCCCACGAAGCGAAGCATTAAATAACTGTAAAATATTTTCAAATGAACAGTCTGCTTATTTTTTGTTCAGAAATTTTATAACATATTGCGAAATTATTATAAGAAATATAAACAAAATATGCATTAAAATTTGAATTTAAGAGGGTTATTTTTGAAGAAGATTTTCCAATATTTAGAAATTCTCGAAAAAAAAGGTTTTAAGGGCATAAATAGAATAAAAACATTAACTATTCAATTTTAAGAAACAATGTCACATTTGGAAAAATAAGGGCAGAAACAAAATTCAAACATTCAACAATCAAAATAAAATAAAATGTTTTAGAAATTAAGAATAATGTATAAAAACATTTTATTTTTCAACGCAAGTATCTACCTTAATATCTCGTAAAGTTCTTTATTCCCATAAAACTCCCATCTTAACAATGCCTTAACTATTTAAATGTTTAATCTCTCATCTATTCTAAAGATAGAATAGGATCGAAATCGCTAACAATCCTGCTTGGAGCGAAATGAATGATCAAGATTAGCTACAACATAAGCCAGTTCTGAAACTTAGAAGGGCTGTGCAGCTCTTACCACGGTTATCGACTCTGTAAAACTTAATAGCCAAGTTAGTTTTCGCCTCTGATATCAGGTAGACATGATGATGGTCATTACTTTAAACAAATATGTTGAAATGAAATAAAATTTATCCAATAATAAATTATCTGATAAACTGATTTCATGAATCTCAGCCGTGACTCTTTGAGTCATGATCAAAATAAAATAGCAGCATAGAAAAAATATTTGGTCCGCGAAAAATTTCAAAAGTTTTAACACTTCCAAGAAAAGTTAATTAAGAAAATTATCTTGGTAAAAAACATTTCATTGAAATTCATGTATCCCATATTGGGCTGTGTAATCAGATTTTTCCTCTTGGATATTTGCTGAAAGACAATCAAACTTACTGGTGCGACGCACTTTTCGTGTATCACATAGCCATGAATCTATTTTTCATAGATAATAATTCTGCTTTTTTTCACTTTCTCATATACATAGTGTAGAGAAAATGTAGAGAAAATATAGCAATCGTCAAAAAATTCGAACTCTAGATTTTGACGAATCATCAAGTTTGAGATCTCTCTCTGAGTTTGAAAAACACATTTTTAGAAATTGTTCATCCGTCTGTTATAAATATACCTCAAATTAGCTTTAATCTAAACAGATGAAATTTGGTATACGGCCTTTATACCAAATCTACAGATTCTTATCTTAGAGTAAGTCTGTCTGTCCGGCCGTTCGAATATAATTTAACACTATAATGACAAAATGTAGAGAGCTAGGTGGTAAAAATTCGATACACAGAATTAAAATCTATAACCTAAAAAATTACCAAATTTTAAGCCAAATCTAACAAGGGATTGATCATCTGTCGGTCCGTACTTTAAGAAAAATGCAAACGCGATAACACAAAGACGCAATCATTTAAATTTATCAAATTTGGATATGTGCCTCTGGGACTATAAATATAGTTGTGTGTCTAATTTTTGTTTCAATCGGTTGATAAAAACGCATCTAAATCCCTAATTCGATTTTCGGATAATATTGTGGAAGATTGCTACGAGCGAGGATAGAACCTGGAACCTTGTGGTTCGCAGCCGAGTAACATGACCATTATACTAAAGCAATTGCTCGTGTAGCGTAGCTGTTAACTGGCTAATAAACTTTCACCGCAGACTCTTCCCTCCAGTGAATTGGAGGCGAGACGAACGATATGGCTGTTGAGTGGTGATGTATTATTTATTAGCTGTTGAGTCTAACACGTCTGTACCCATTTGAGTAGCGCCAAGCGTTATGGCGAGTGTGTGTGGGGAGTGGTTGCTGTTCTTGCGTCAGGTGAGTGACGACTTTGGTTTGCATGGGTAGATGGCGCCACAACAGCTGTGCGAAGGTCGAAGGTTCATTGCCTGAGGTCACCAATGTAGGGGATTGAATTGAGCGAGGATAGAACCTGGGATCTAGTGGTTCACAGCCCAGTAACATGACCACGATACAAAAGCAATTCTTCGTGTAGCGCAGCTGTTAATTGGCTTATAAGCTTTCACCACACTATTAATCAATATGATTCAGTGACACGATAAATTCAATGAAAATACTAAATTCACGCAAAAGGTTAATATTTCGTTACTATTGTATACCAATGTTATGCATGCAAGGTATTCAGTGGGGTAACACTTTTATCCGAGAATATGCTAGAAAGTTTTCGGAAGAGTTTTGCAACTTGCACAGTTCATGAAAGAAAAAATAATTACATCCTTAGAAATGCAAGGAAATGAAGAAATATAAATCTTTATTATCTTTTTGATACGACCAAGTATAATAACTGCTAATGATACCACAGAAGTCAATTTTATCTTCCTACAAAATTTTTAATGGTCTGCAATAAAAGAAAAAAAACTCTGAAATGTTTCAGGAAAAAACATCAAGACATTCTTTCAAATTATAATGGGGTTCCTGGTAAAACGAAATAGAAAATAAATTTCCTCTAAAATCTTCTCAATGAGATTAAGAACTGAAAAGAGGAACTAATATTTTGGTACTTTACTCTTGATAAAAGATAAAGTGTTTCTGTAACAAAGATTGTTAAACACTTTGATTCTAATTACAATTCTACATTCTTGATTTATAATGAACACATCTTTAAAATTCTGATAGAGGTGTTAGTTATAAATCAAGTAAAATTTATAAACAAAACTGGTTTTTTAGATACAGGCTTTCACTTGACTTTTTCAGATGTAAGAGTACTTTTTAGAAGTCGATAATTATCGCCAAATAAAAATATTGGCGCAGAAAATATCGTGCATACAATTAAAAAAAAAGATATGTTTCGATTCTAGATTAGAATAATATGGACACCAAATGAGTAAAATAAATGAAAAAATAATGCTCAAATCATTTCATGTTCGTTTACGCACATTTCGACAGAAGTGATCTCACTACGCAGCATAAGGCAATGGGCTGTTACGTGCTCAATGTGATGTGTAGTTATACTGCCAAAGAATTGTGACAATATATGAATGGATTACGAAATACTCTGCATGATGAGAAATCTAATATAAAAATATGAATACTTTCAACCAAGCTGAAATATTCAAAACTGCTTTAAAAGCCAACAAATAATTTTTTAAATTTATAGACTCTTACTTTCTGAATCAACAGTTCTCATTCAATTCATTTCCTTTTTTTCCATCAAAAGTTCTCATTCGTAATGCTTTTCAAAAAAAAAAATCTAAAAAGAAATTTTTGTTTCCTTCTAAAAGCAAAACATTTCAATTTTACCTTTTTACTTCACAAAATTATTTTCCTTAATGAAAAAGGAATGAAACTACCTTTTTTGGCCTTTCTCCAAAAAACTTTAAAACGGATTCAGAAAAAACTATTTTTGAAACGGAAAAGAAAAATAAACATTTTTTACCGCACACAAAAAAAAAATTCTTGCCACAGTAAAAAACCTTTTCCAAGTTCTTTCTGTCCTACATATTTTCCGGATGCAGCTGAAAGCAGGCCACCACATTTTTTTTTTTCAACTTAACTCGACTTTTTCATTTTGTAAAATGTTCTTGAGGGGACTACCATTTTTGTATCACCTTGAAACCAGCTGAAAGTCAAAATGTCTAGAGAAATAATTCTAACCGTAACCTGAAGAAGCTCTTTTCAAAAATTATTACTTTTACGACTCCCAAAAGACATCATTAAAAGTGATTAATTAAAAAGAATTTGCTTCTTAAGTAAATAAATCTTTTGAAACTGTCTTATTAGTTTGTAGAAAAGTTCCTCGTAAGATTTTCCCATTTAATTCACGAGATCTTTACCGCAAAAAAAAAATCTAATTAAATACTTATTGCCAAACTTATTTTTCGGATTAATACGAAGAAAATAAATAAAATATCTGATCAAGAACAGAATTAGTCACAATAAGATTTTTAACTGTTTTTCTCCTAGTATTACAAAATTTTCTATTACAAAAATCACATTATGAATAGGTTCTGGATATAGTAAGGGGATAGTGTACCTTAAAATAATCAAAAATGGGTGAAAGCGTGCTAATTTATTTTTATCGTTTCATCACCAAATATATGTTTATATTAAAATAAAACAGTGTTATAAAATGTATTGTCCTATAAAATAAATATTTGAAGGGTTAAGAGGAGAAAAAAGCACATCTTAATCACTTTTCTCAAAATGATATTGTAATTAGATTTAAATGTATTTGAAATGTTCCAGATATCTTTATTTTTGAAGAAATTAAATGAAATTGATGATAAAGATTTAGGTCAAACTTTAAAAGAAAATGGCGTATGCATTTTAAGTTTCGAGTTTTTTTTAATTCCTTAAAATTCAATTTTAGTTTAGGAAAACATAAAATGCATATAAAAATTCCGTAAATGTGCATAAAAATATTTCTAAAAAATTAGCATTTAATTTAAATTATAAAATCAGACATAGTTTTGTTCCAAATAAATTTACATTGGATAATAAGAAAAGAATAATAGAAAAAATTAAAAATTAAATCGTCTGGAGTATTTTAAAGTTTTAAAAAGTTATATATCTTTTAAATTTTTGTAAATAATATACATCGTTTTGAAATGTTTTTTAAGAAATTTGACATATTTATATTTTAATATTTTTTGATAATTCGTAATTCAATAATTTCATAATTCTGTCTGAATAATTCCCAAAAATGTCGAATAGAGTCCCCTGTACCCTTAAAGGCTTTTAAAGAAATATACCCTTGTTTTCAGCAATTGTGGTAAATGTGCAAGTAATGCAGAAAGTTTTTCAAACGCGTGATAGTGACGTTTCTATTTCTTCATATTTATTTGAATCTTACGTCTTTGACAGTTCTCCTCTCAAGAAATGTAAACACGGCATATCGATGCAACAGTTAATTTAAAAAGAATGATTATTTTAACTTGGGCATCAACATTTCATCGAATTAAATTAAATATTATAAAGAATAATTCGTCTTTGCACATTGTATCCGATTCAAAAATTCCAGAATACTAATAATTTAATTTTCATCAATATGTGTCTGCAGTCTCACTGAAATTTAAATAACTAGTTAAAATCATCAATGTAGGTCAACGAAGTCGCGTAATATCTTATAATCATTTAAAAATTCTTACATAATTTTTTAATATTTAAAGAAATAAAAACATGTAAGTAACAATTTGTTTAATTCCAAACTAAAACAAAACTAATATTTGTCTTTTCGGTCGCTTCCACCTATTAACCAGTGGAAGTGGTCTTCCTAAAACTTTCTCGCATACTCTCTAATAAACTTGTCATGCCAGGAAAGCCATGTTTGGCATTGGCATACAATAGTTACGAAATATTGCATGAATTTAGCATTTTTACTGAATTCTATCATGTCATTCTTGGCGCGTAATTTGGCGATTAATCCCTGACATGAATTAAAAGTATCCAATAAACGATTTGTAAAAACGACACATTTTTTCAACGGATTCAAACAAACATTTGGCACTAAACTACACTTATAGTCACAAAATCATGTGCCAGATGCTGGCGTACGGGGTAGCGTGTCTTCCCCGTGATCTGGGAATCCCGTGTTCGAATTCCCGGTTCGGGCATGGTTGTTCTTCTTCTGTGTTTTAGCTGTGAGGTGTTGAATGTGCCCCTCTGTAAAAAGGGGTTGTGCAAGCGAATGTGTGAGTTTCATCTTTATATGAGCAAGAAGTCAGACTTCTGCCCTTGGGTCCTCAGGGGTCTTTACCGTTAGAAGTTACTGCACTCCCTTTCCGTGGTAACGCTGACACGACATCATCAAATAACAGACGTGTTCACGTGTTTCTGAAAGTACAGATAGATCGACGTTTACGTGTTTCTGAAAGTACAGATAGATCGACGTTTACGTGTTTCTGAAAGTACAGATAGATCGACGGTCAATCCCTCGTTGGATCTAGTTCAAAATTTGAAAGGTATCTACACTATTAATCTTAAATCTGCTTGCCGAATTTTATCTATCTAGCTCTCTTTGTTTTCTAATTAACATGCTAACTTTTATTCGAACAGACGGACTTTCTCTGAACAGATTTTATTCAAACTTTGGTAGAAATCTGCACATTTGGTGTATCTGCAATCGTATACCAAATTTCAACTGTCTGTTTCAAAACGGGATCTTTGTTACAGACAGTCAACAGGAAATTTTCCAAAAATGTGCTTTTCGAACTCATAGAGGTCTAAAACGTGTATATTTGTCAAAATCTCGAGTTCGGATATTTTTACTTAACTTTCTCTATACTACGGGGAAGAGAAAGTAACAAAAAGATTTATCTTCACGTTACTTCATTATTATATCCGTGAGAGGAATTAACAATCAGCTTTGACGCGGGCAGAGAAAATGTATATAATTAAGCTAATCAACATTAATAAGTAAACCTTAAAGTTCAAAAATTTCATAAGATGCAAATTCGTAATTTCAGGAAATATTTGCTTTCAATCCCTTCCTTAATTAAAATGACAATAATCCCTTCATTTGTAAAATAAAACTTTCGTAAATCTGTAAAATAAAATACATCTGTACCATATATTTATAAAATAAAATTTCAAGAACTGTCTTCTACTCAGTACGTTAAAATTGCCTCATTTCAAAATCTTTTGCCCTTTTTAATATTGCCATTTTCTTAACACCATTTCCTTAATAACAGTCTATTTGTTTCTTTTCATAAAAGATAAGAGTCATCAATAAGAAAAGAAAAGGTGACATATCATGTTCTCGTATCTTGGGAGCTGATTAAAGGGGAGTATCTATCATAAGTCTCTGATTAAGGAGATGCATGACAAGAAAGGGCCATTTTGTGCCTCGTTTGCGGTATTTGGGAACGGATGATGGATTTATGGTGCCGGAGGCATTTCACGATGACTGATCATACCTTTAATTTAGATTTTATATTTAGTTAAATTCTGATTGTGGCTATTTTTTTTATTTGCAAGTAGCAAACTGAAAGAGAAATCAGATAAGAGAATTTTAGAGATAAAGCAAATCTATAGTCATCATTTAAATTGTTGTTAAAAACCAACAACAGTTTAAATGATGACTATAGATTTGCTTTCTTTCTAAAATTCTCTTATCTGATTTCTTTTTCATTTAAATTGTTGTTGCTGTTGTTGGTTTTTAACAACAATTTTATGCCCATGAAGTTGACTGATAATGCATTATTTCATAAATCAAATATTCATATTAGTATGCCGTGATTTTAGGCTACTGGGAAAGTATGAATGAATGAATTGTTACTTGATATCTTTTGACTGATAATTCATTTATCTCAAAAATCGAGCACTCATAATTTTATTAAGTTTTTTATGCTATCTTGGAAGGTTATGAATGGATTTCTTAGTTTGTAGTTTGATATATAAAAAAAATTAGGCACATAAAGAAAAATATTTCAAGAAATAAAAATCAATTGAACATCAAGAGTAATCCACAAGGAAAACGTTTTTGTTTTTTAAGTGTCTAAGTATATTAATTGAATTTCAGTATCAAATTACATTTTTAATGATGATGTCGTGTCCGCATTACCACGGAAAGGGGGGGGGCAGTAGCTTCTGAGGGTAAAGACGCCTGAGCACCCGAGAGCAGAAGTTTGACTTCTAGCTCAAATGAAAATTAAACTCGCACATACGCTTGCACAACCCCTTTTTACAGGGGGGGGGGGGGTACATTCACACACCTCACAGATAGAACACAGATGAAGAACAAACACGCCCAAACCGGGATTCGAACCCGGGACGCCCAGATCACGGGTAAAATGCGCTACTCAAGATGCGCTACCCCTATGCACGGACGCTGGCGTACATCTTTAATACTAAAGTGAAATCATGTCAAATAAAAGCGTATAACTTTTAATTTAATAGCATCAAATTAAAATCGCAAATTGCATGTTTAAGAAAAAATGCTAATGGTTTGAGAATTATTGCGTTTACATTCATACGAAAGAGCAGACCGACAGACGGTCAATTCTTTCTCGGAATCGGTTCAAAATGTTATACTAATTTACATATTAGATGCTAAACTTTATATATTAAATGCTAAACTCACATTTTATATGGCTAGCTGTTTATGTTTTATAATTATCGATTTCAGTTTTATGTGAACAGCCAGATTAACAGACTTCCTCTGAATCTATCAATTTGGCCGGAAATCCAAATATTTTCATCCATTTAACTCAAGTGTTTTGTAATCAGTGTGTACAAAACCAGGCAACAGAAATATATGGTTCCATAAATATATTTTTTGAACTCAAGGTAATTTGAAACACGAATATTTGTCAAAATCTAGAGTTTCGTGTTTTTAAACGATAATAATATTTTCTCTCTAGTTTGTACACGAGAAATTAAAAACTAATAATTATCATCTAAACATCCACATTAAAGCTATTGCAGTGTGTGTGCGTGTTTTGTATTACTTTATAAATAGGTTTTTGTAGAACTTATTAAATTGCTGTATGAGTTTCAGCTAACTCATCTACTAAGCCCAGTGCATCATGACCAAAAATGGCTTATGCACCAAAAAAAAATCTCATCCGCTCATTATTCAAATAAAATGAAATCACTTTCTATAAAACTCTCTCAAGTATAAACTCGCTTCAAAAAAAACTTTCTTGCAAATGCAATTACGCTTCAAGTATCTTGAAAATCAAATCTCCAAATTTCTTTCCGCTCAAAAAGACAAAAAAGACCACTTCATATGAAAATCTTTTGCCTTTTCACAGTTGCCATTTCCTTAACACCATCATTTTCAGCAATTTATTTTTCCTTTTTTTTTTTTTAATAACAAAAGCCATCAACAAGAAAAGAAGAGGCGACGTAATATATCTCCATGTCTTGGGACCTGATTAAATGGTATTATTGATCACGAATAACAGATTACAGAGTGATATGCGACAAGGGAGGACCATCTCGTGTGTCATCTGGGACACGTAGGGAAGAGGGGGGGGTGTCAAAAATACATTTCACGCTGAACTACTCACATATTCGGTTTGGCATTTGTATTTAGTAAGGACTTGGAAAAGTTCTTTATTTTATTTATTTTTTCCTCTGTCCTCGAGTTGCTAGATAAGAGTGATGGCTTGAAAACGAATTCCAGGAGAAAGACAAGTCTGCTTATCATTTAATACTTCTTGATGCTATTGTTGGTTGTTATCGGAATTTTATTGTCAGTGGAGTTTATTAATAATTCGCTGCTCGAATGCTTTTAACATCTGGGGTTTCTCTTGAAAGATAGCTTTGAAAAGATTGTCAATCTAGAAATGTCTTTTAGAGGGAAAATATAAATTAGATATGTAAAGAAACATGTTTTTCTTTTAAAAGGAGTTAAAATATTTAAGCTTCTTGCAAAGAGCTTATTAGAATTTAAAGTGCTCAAGGTCAGAAGGTCATTCCATTCTCCGTTTTATATAATAAATTTCCTTGAAATTTTTCATACGATTTTAATGAAAACAGTATGAAATTAAAAGATAAGTCCAAGCTAAATCTAATATGATCTATAAAATATCCACAGTTTGAAGTTTTTGACTGAATATTTTTATTGCCCTAATAGAATTAATTACAAGAAAGATAAAATAATAGTTTTTGTGCGTTTTTCCCTTCATAAAAAAAAAAAACATTTTTCTGTATTTCTTAAACGAATTTTATACGCATTTTATACTTTGATGTACTCAATTAGATTTAAACTATAACGGATTATCTAAAAAAAGAAAAGCTATTATATTTCTATTCTCAATTTTGTATACAATTACTTCAATAATTACTAAACTCTGAAATCCTTTTCAAAAATAAGAAAGTTTAGAATGCACAGGTATAAATAAAATAACTCCCACCTAAAAAATTTGTTATAGTTTTAAAAAAAGTCTTGAAATTTTATATAAGTTTTACAAAAAAATTTATAGAATATTCGAAAAAAAGGATAAAGTTTGTTTAAAATATTTAAAACAAAAAATCTTGAAGCCTCAAGTAATATCTTTTAATGTCAATAATATATCAAAAAATGTTCAAAATAGAAAAAAAATTTATTAGAATCTCAATAATAAATTTTAACAGTAGCAAAAACAATCACAATAAATGAATTTGCACAAAATAAACTCATACGTTCCAGAGGAATTGTATTGAATAGTAGCGCCATCTATTATTATATTTTTTGTAATTTTAAAGGAAAATTAAATTTTTAATGTGCAAATGCAGAAGGAATTTTCTTTGACCTGCGAACTCTGTTTGGTTGAAAACATAATAAATAAGTCATTCATTATTTTTTTTAATGTTAAAAATGCTTTATTATTTTTAATATTGTTAAATTTTCGTTTGAGGTTAAAATCTGGAAACAAACACAACTAACTGTATTCTGATTGAAAGCTGTCTTGAAGGTGATATCATGCGTTTTTATTTTCACTCAAAAAATAGGGAATTCTTTCCAAAATAGGCATTAAGAATTTTATTAATTTATACGAAAAGATAGAATATTTTGTCTCAATAAGTGATATCTTAATTACTATATGTAGAATTAAATCTTTTTTAGAATAAGTCTGCTAGTAAGATTGAAATCAAGCTTGAAACTTTTTTAAACTGAAATTAAATTTCCATTTTCTACGATCGTTTTATTCTTCGCAATCAACATAGGTTATTTAATCACTTGCATTTCAAATTAAAGTTTTCAAATTAAAAATTAAATCAATATAATTTCCATAATATAATTTGCAAACCCAGAATATAAAAGAAAAATTAAAATGAAATCTACGATTTCAAATTTCAAGTTATCATAACAGCTATGACGTCATAGCTGTTATGATAACTCAACCTTTTAAAAATGCATCTGCAGTCAAAGAAGCATGCAAAATAATAAAGAAATACTGGTAAAAACGGGTCAACCATTTAAAAACGCACCTGATTTCAAAGAAGCATGCATAATAATAATTCAATACTGGTAAAAGTGGGTACAAAAATTTATGCGATTGAAAAATGATGATGAAAGCCAACGCAGGTATCGTCTTCGTCATCTGACCGCGGTTCAAAGTTACGAGGTCCGTCCCAAAATAGCCATAGTGTTGCTTTAAAATGGAATGTTAATAAAACTAAATGATTCTGTTATTTAGTTATATTCTTATATAGACTGAGTTTTAAAAAAATTAATAAACTAAAATTTATTAATCTTATTTTAAGATTGTCTTTTTAATAGATAAAATGTGAATCATCGGGATTCTCGAGAAAACTAATGATTTTTCTGTGTTCGAAAAGTGAGAGAATATATCTTTTTCTGCAAAGTTTCTGTAAAAAAGTAATGATCTCTTTTTACAATCAGAATACATACTCTAAAATATTTAATGCAACTTTTCTTCACATCAGAATAACAAAATGGAATTTTTTTGGAATTAATCATCCACATCCAGCATTCATTCAGCGCAACAATACACTTCATTTGCATTGCCATTGAAATAAGAACTTCGTTGGAAACGATCGCTGAATTGAAATTGAAATTTCTTCTTTTCATTCTGTTGCCATTCGAAACACGCAAATACACGATGATCGGAACTCGGACTCGATTTGTCTGGTAATGACTTTCTGTCGAACGAATAATATTGCGAATCTTTGAGAAAGGAATTTCAATTTGAAAGCTGAATCGGAAATATGATATTTTAATTAGGAAGGAAAGTCATATTTTCCCGCTGTATTTAATTTCTGTTTCATGTCTTCCAGTTCTCATAAATATCTTTTATTCTTATAAGTAAAGGAATATTATACTCTCTTATCAATAAATAATAATAGAAAGGAAATGAAAGATTTTTCTCGGTGAACTTGGAGACATTTTAATCATGATGATAGACTACGTCAAATAGATTCTTTCAAAGCCATTGTTAATCAAATATTCCATGAAATTGTTTTTCTTAAAAGAAAAATTGAAACAAGCTTTGGAGCATTATATGCTTCTACACAAAACTGCTACTCTCCAACAATAAAAATATTTTCAAAACAGATTTTTTTTTTTTTTTTGAAAAACAAAATTACTGTCCTATTTTTAATTTTTAATTTTATGTAAATACATTCTCGGAAACTGCATTATAATTTAAATTTTCTTTTATAAAATGAGAATATTAACTAAAAAAAGGAAATTCAAAATTTAGTTTAAGCTGTTTATGTTTTTCGAACTCGTAGAAGTCTAAAACATCGAGATTCATCGAAATCTTAAGTTCGAATTTCTATGACGATTGCCATACTCTGTCAGTACTACGCATACGAGAAAGTAAAAATTGAAAATCAAAGCTTCATAACTCGAGTAATTTTGTTAGTAAAAAACTGTAACTTTTTTGTTTAAAATGTTTATATCAAGAATATTTTATTAAATAAAACTGATAGGATTAAGAACTTGCATTAAAATTTAGATATCATAAATATTTTAACAGTCTATTTAATAAATGCATTAAAATAAAATATAACTATAAATTTCAAAGATCACGACCAGCTGTTTGCCTAACATATTCATATTATCAATTTATTTCTCATCAACAAATTTTTATTAACTAAATCTTATCACAACTTATGAATATATTATTTAAAATTATGCTTGCGGAATATTTATAGAACATTCGTTAACTACACTTGCAAAGTGGTGAAATTAATCGGAGAATAAAATTGGCGAAATTTAAGTTCATAAAATCTATTTAGTAGTAGATCAATTCTATTTTTAATCTTTTTTTATAAAGAATATTAAGTGAAGTAATGTTCCCGAGATTTTTCTTGAGAATGATAGTTGGTGGGTGCTAGAGACCATTGATGAGGCAAATAAAAGCCGTGAGCTTTTTTATGAAATAAAAAGTCGCAAAATTGGACCAATGATTGGAGCTGGGCGAGAGGTTCTCTTATTTTCCGAATTTAAAATTTGAAACATTTCTGAGTGTCTCTTTAACATACTATTCAAATCAGTTCCTAATAAAAAAGCTTTCGATCAGAATAATTGAATACACAAATTGTAAGTATTTACAACTCTGTTTTTTTCTCAAAATTAATATAGTATGTTATTTCGTTCATTGTGAAATAAAATTTTGCTTACAGCAACATGAAAACAGAATATAATTATATATAGTTATAAACTTAACGAGGAAAATTTTACAGAGCGGTATTAACGAATTGGACGATACCAGAATCTTCCATGAAAAGGTCACACAAACGGTTCAAAATTTGCGCAAGAAAAAACGTAACGCTTTTTTTACTTTTTAGGAAATGTCCGACTGTCTTTGACAAAGATAATTCAAAGGCGCTATGGTCTATATGACTGACATTTGGTATACGGTCTTCAGGCTAGATTTTCAGTTTTCTTTGAGTAAAATCTGTTCAGTACAAGTCTATCGGTCTGAACTTAAGTTAAAACGATAATTATAAATCGAAAAGAGTTACACTGATAACATTCAGTATACTTTTTTAACATCTATAGTGTAGACATCGGTCAAAATTTGCGCCAAATCCCTCTGTGAGTTGACTGTCTGTCTGTACTTTCAGAAACATGTAGAAGCGATAATTCAAAAACGCAATGCCTTAAATATATCAAATTTGGTATGGAAATTTTGTGACTACAAGTGCAGTTTTGTGTCAAATTTCGGTTTCAATCAAATGGGGAAAACATGTCTGAAACATAAAGTGGGTTTCCTTTTATCTATTAAAGCAGGTTAATAATTAATCACCGCGATCACGTTATTTTGTGATTAATTCAATCTATAGCACTGATATGATAGATTCTGCGAAAATGCTAAATTCTCGACAAAAATTAAGATTTTGTGACTATAGAACTTATAGTACCACGTAAAGAATTCTCTGGCATGACAGAAAAATGCGAGAAAGTTTTGGGAAGACCACTCCAGCTGGTTATGATTTCAAATCATCAATTGTCTGATATAGGGAAATAAAACACTTAAAATAAAATTATTCCAGACTAAATAAGAAAAAAGAGGCTTATATCAAGTAATCTTTATTTAATGTTTTAACTATGACAGACTTTCGAATTATTTTTAAATATTAATGACGAATACATATAATAAAAAAATTTCTTAATGCTACGTTTATTATTATACTAAAAATTCGAATTTTTATCAATTTTCATATACCAAGTTTACGATGAGAAAGTATTGTAATTATCAAAAATTCGAAATGCTCGGTTGGACTTAATAAGAACTCTATGTTCTATTCTAATGGTTTGGATATTTGCTTCTAACCGCAATCAGAATAGATAATTTGTATATTTCGCATACAAAAATGTAAAGGAAAACATTTCTAAAATTTATATGGCTTTGTTTCTTAGAAACGAGATGTGAAACTTTTCGTGTTTCTTGCTAGAATTCTAGATATCCATTTCCATTTGCTGCCACTGAAAGTCAGGTCTCCCCCCACTTACTTTCCTTTCTGTATTTTATTTCTTTTCTATTCTTCTCTGACATGGCTCAGATGTTTCCTATTTATTCGTCTTATTTTTTTAGTTTTCTGTACTTTCTTCTATAGAACTTGTATCTAGCATTCTTTTATTCGGATAGAGTGGATGAAGCGAAAGCATTCTTCTCTATCCGAAGGGATCATTTCTTCTGAGATTGAGTTATGGAAGTCTTCTGGATCTTATTCTCATCCGTCTTATTGATTTAATATTTGGAAAAAACGGTAGATACATATATTTCGGACATATTACTTGCTGAATCATTGATAGTATTAAGACTGGTTGCTTAAGCATACAAAATGGTGAATTTCAGTGGCGAAATCTAAGTCAGTTTTGTGTTTGGTGTCTTTGTCAAATCCTTTCTCAAATCAGATAGCAATATTTCTCAAAAGTTGTGGATGAAAAATTAAGAAGAGAAAAAGATTCTCAATTACGGATATCGAAATTCATGTGTTTGTTTTACTTAATATTTTAAATATATAAATTTCTTCTCTTAAAAACATTCTAAATTGCTCAAAGATAAATAACTAAATAAACGATTGTTTTTAGATAAATAATTAACCAAACTAAAATAAATGCTGCTTATGTATGTAAATATATGATTAGATAAATAATTACATATAAAAATATGCTGTTAAGCAATGCGCTCACTAAATGCATAATATTTTGAAATAAAGGATTTTGTTTGTGCTTAGAGATATTTCTAAATAAACTTGGTTATTTTTAATTTACAATTTCAATAGCAATAAAACTGATTAAAGGAAAATTACTCAGACCAGACGGTCAAAAATTCCGTCTTTTAATTTATATTGCCGCATTGAAAAGAGGCTGCCGACTCTCCATGACCGAATGGTCATAGCACTGATCTCATACTCAAGAGATGGTTGGTTCAAATCCCGCAAGAGACAATGCGATTCACAGTTTGTGTAAATATTCCTTTATTTCATGCTCCAGAAGATTCTGGACCTTTCTTTAGTTTGCCAGACAAGTGTTCTTGACTTTTCTTACTGTCTCCAGAAAAGTATTCTGGAACTTTCCCTGCTAATATAAAAGCAGAAGATCTGTCAATCACTGTGCTCTCAGTTCAGAGTTGAGTTAATAAATTGGTTTAGCTCTACTTCGTGTGTGTGTACGTCATTGCGTTCCACACTAAAGTATCTACGTGACAATATGTATGACATATTGTTACTAAATTTTCTGTTCTTTAGTGATTTAGAAAGCACTTGAATTTTAATTACAGGATTGATGCGAGGTTATAGATTTTCTTCAACAAGAGTCTATATCTTCTACCCGATTATTTAGGTATATAAGAATTTGTTTTTTAATTTTTTTATTTTTATGAATTTGATAACGGCATGCGAAAGTAAAAAATTAAAAATGCATGCACTGATTCTTGAAAGGCAGACGCAATGGCAACTGAATTCATTTTGGACGGTATTTACTTATGAGAAGGTATTTACTTATGTATTCATCAACTCAAAATCCAGCATTTCTACAAAAGATATTTTTCCATGATGGAAGTGCATTATGTCTCCAAACCAGCTTGAGTGCTCTCCCTATGACTCAATTAATGCCTGGTTCTGTTTTACTTTAAGCAGTGAAGAGAATCAAGTATTTAATCAATGTATTTCAGAACCTGTTGTCCTATTAGGTTCAAGATATTGGATTCAGAAAAAGGATAAACCCTAGTTTTGATTTCAGGAATATATATTTATATTTATTTGTCATACTTATTGTATGTAGGATAAACCGAGTTCATATACACACTACCTCTAACAGACTAAAGAAATTAAACATATGTCTACTAATACTAGAATAATCCCATTGGCTACTCCACCCCGCCTAATAAAGTCATTCGAATTAACTCTGACTGACCGGACCACCGCGACAACAGCTCTGGTGGGAACTATCGGTGAATCCCAATGCCCATCACCGGCCACGGTACAACTCTTCCCGTGAGAAGCACGTCCCTTCATCGACAGGAGGTAGCCGACTCCACCATTTCTCTACACACCAGGTTGATGAGAATAAATAATCATACTGAATGCTTCCCATCCTCATTTCTGAATGCCCCTCGGTGAGAGAATTCTAGAATAAAAATCATATACTAAAATTCACTTATCTAACTTGTTGCGATTATGAGATAGTGCATTCTCACATGAAAGAATAGTTAGATTGGTACGCAATATACAAATACTTCGATAGATTTGGACCAAAACCAGATACAGATCTAGAGTACTAGTAATAAAATCACAAGCCAAATATAATCAGTTTAGTTATTGACTTCATATATATACTTACGGTATAAATATATTTTATTTTTAGAAATTTCGGTCAAAATTTGATGGAAACGTATATATCCTATAACTTTAAACGAACAATTCTGGTATATATATAAATTTATTTCGTTATCTGTAGAACGGTTTTAACGATTTGGATCAAATTTTGTATTTAGATAAGGTTTTGCTTTTTAAGTTTATCTATAGTAACTTTCCTGGAAAAGCGCGATTTTACACACACACACACATAAAAAAAAACATTTTTTTTTTTTATATATATATATAACGAAGTAGTAATGCCTATTTCTATCTACTCTCATGCTGACAATGTCATATAGCGCCATCTCGTAAATTTTTATGGTACTTGCATTGTTGCCATAGGATGATAACCTACTGGTACCTCAAAATTTTGTGATATTGCGTTATATGACATTATTCGAATACAAATAAATTCGACTCACATCCAACAGCAACAATCAAATTATTGTGTTAACCATTTGGAATAACATGTTAAACAAAATACATTTATGATTTTTTTATTTAAATTATCAGTTTACATGTAGGTATGATCGAAGCATATTCATATGTAATCAGTATGTGATTCGTATATACATATTTTCACCAAAAAAAAAACGATTTTTCAAAAAAAAATTATAAATAAATAAAGTTGCAAAGCGAAACTTGGTCTCCCTGGCACTTGTGTTTATAGGCAATAAACTAAATTCCATCCGTCTACGTTATAATGTATCTGAATTATTAAATTCGCGTGATTATTTTTGTCTAATCCTAACCAGTCAACACTACTTCTTTTGTCATTAAAGAGAAATAGTTCCTTGCAAGGAAGCAAAGAATAAAATTCTGCTTTCACCATTAGCAATTTACAACGAAACAAAGCTTCCTCTCGTATTCTTTTATCGCATTCCCAGAAATCCTTTTCGTATTCCCAGAAAAAAATTTACTTGTAATAGCATTCTCTTTACAAGAATCTTGCAACATTGTCATATATTTACACACGAAAAAGCAAAAGACCCCACTTAAATGAGATTAACAAGTAAGAGAAGGCTAACAAGGCAACCATGGACTTAAAGGATTCCAACCGAAATCCCAAATTAACAACTGTATCTTAAGGAAAAGCGGAGAAATAACATCTCCCTTGAGCTTCTAAACTAATGGAACGCCTTAATGGTTTGTTTCATTCCAATGATCATTACAAGGGAAGCTACAAAAGCATCGCAGAGCGGCCCCTGGTGGAGGTCATCAAAAAGAACTGCACTTCCAAGTCTCCGCAACAATTGATGATCTTGTTATCTGTAAGTAACGACAAAAGCAAACTTTGGGTAAAAAGGCGTCACGAAACTGGGTAACGAGGCGTTTCGGAGATGGGATTTGCTTTTTATTCGTTGACTTATGGACGGAAACACCATTATTAACATTACAGAAACGTGGTTTCTGTAATGGTCATATGTAGCAAATCCTTTCCCCACTGCTTTGATGATGTCGCAGTTATTTTAAAAACCTGAAAATATTTCTATTGTGATACTTAAAGAAATATAAATTGTCGTCGTCTCTGAATCACCCAAATTGCTCGTTATAAATTTATTTAGACAGTTATTTTCATTTTAGATTCTATTTTGAGGTCTGAAATTTGAGGTTTGATGTGAAATTTTCTTTCGATAGTTTATTTTAAAAAAATCATACGTTTATAGCTTGTCCCATTTTAGAGAATGATAAACGAATAAATATAATTTTCAAATATAAACCAAGAAAATCCCAATAATATTTAATGTTAAGGGATTTTGAGAATTCAGTGTCCCAAGATACTCATTATGGATTTATTTGAGAATGATCTTTATGATAATAGCCATTTTGATTCTAAAATTACACGCCATTTCTGACTTATTTTAAATATTATATTAATAAGCATTTATTTTGCATTTTAGATCTGTAATCAAATGAATAGACAAAAATCTTTTTAAAAACTCAATGAGATCGGAAATTTATTAATTTGATTTGTTTTTAAAGACTTATGATATTGAGCACACATTTATTTTCGAATATATTTGGGATCTTTTGAGATTTATTTACAAAACCAATTTAATTTCGAGAACAGTAAAATAAATATATTCAAAGATTTTTAAAATACTTTTTTATAAGAGTATTAATAAATAACTTTTTCTTTTAGTTATTTTTTAAAATTTTAGTCTCCAATTTATAATTCGTTACTTACGTTCGTTTATTATTTATAATTCGTTTATTTAATTTCATTTAATATTATAGAATCTTGAAATTTTTTCACAAATTCATTACTAGATGGCGCCAGCTGTGTGAATCAAAGTTTAATTAAATTAAAGAATTAACGATAATTTTGCTCTGAAGATTTTTTGAATGTTTCTTCGATAATTCATAAATGTACATAATTACGTAATTTTAATACATCAGGAACTCAGAGAAATTGAATACAAAATTCAGTAACTACAAGCATGAGTCATGTTAAATAGAAATTATATTTAAAAAAATGGAAACGGAAAAAAATTAAGCAAATTTCTTTACGCACAGTTAGTTGAATGAATGTTACATTTAAATAAGAATTACACTGGATATCAATGATGTTTGCGTACGATTAAGTACTGATTCAAGTCTGGTAAAGCCAATCAACCTTCCATGAAACTCGCAAATTATTTTTGATATTCTGTTTGAAAGCTTTAAAGAAAATTAACAGAGCAATACAGCTTCGTCCAAATGTGCTTAATATTTAAAACCAGTGTAAATTATCTGCTCCATTTTTTATTTATTTATTTATTTATTTTTTACATGCGCTATAAAAAGGGTTTATATCCTTCTGCTCATATAAAATTTAGGAGCTCGGAGAAAGCCTTGAGTATTTAAATTTTTAAATTTCCATTCTGCCGGTTCAATATCAAACCATATATATATATATATATATATATATATATATATATATATATATATATATATATAAAAGAAACTGTAATAAAATAAATTAATAAAACATGTACAAACTTTTTGTGGGTGTGTTTCATACTTAAATTTAGTAACAATTATTACATAACATACATTTTGTCAAAATATTAAAATATTAATTTAATAAAAATACAATTGTTTAGAACTGAGCAAAAAATAGCTCACATAAGTAATGGGACACTATTAGATATGCAACAAAAATCGTCTGAAACAAGTAATAAAAATATTTTTGATGGTTTTATTTTTACTCAAAAGCAATTGGCAATAATTTATAAAATCGTCTGCAGTATTTCTCTCCAGTTTGTTTTCGAATTTTTGTGTATTTTAGCTCTGTGCAGCCATGAATGCTAAACGAAAAGAAACTTGGCCTGAAATTCGAAAATTAGTTATTAATTTGAATATTGAAGGTGGAAAATCTATTAGAAAAACTGTTGAAACAGTTAACTTGAGTCATTCAACAGTTTTTAATATCATTAAACGATATAAAAAGAATCATATTATTCAGGATAAAAGAAGACCTGGCCGACCATCATAGCTATCCAATGCAACAAAGCGAATTATCGTTCGAAATATTAAAAAAAATCCAAGAAAAAGTGCTCCTAAAGTTGTTACTGATTTACAAGCATTATATGGAATAATTGTTAATCCTGAGACTGCTAGAAGGGTAATTCGATCTGTTGGATATCACGGTAGAGTAGACAAGAAAAAATTCTTCGAAAGTGAAAAGAATAGAAAACTCGGACTAGCTTTCGTAAAATCCAACATAAATAAGAATTCTGATTGCTGGAATAAAGTTATATTTGCTGATGAGAGTAAATTTAATATATTTGGTTCTGACGGTAGAATCTCGGTGTGGAGAAAACCCAGGGAAGAATTTCGCAAACAGAACTTGGTGCCAACAGTAAAACATGGTGGAGGAGGAGTTATGGTATGGGGATGTATGTCGTCCTCTGGAGTTGGTAATCTAGTTTTTATTGCCAGTATAATGGATCAGTACAAGTATATTGACATTTTAAAGCAAAATTTGAAATCTTCAGCACGAAAATTGAACCTTCATAACGATTTTAAATTCTACTAGGACAATGACCCCAAGCACACTGCTTTGAACGTTAGACTCTGGCTGCTGTATAACTGTCCTGAAATAATAAAAGCCCCACTACAATCTCCAGACTTAAGTCCCATAGAGAATATTTGGCAAGAATTGGAATCAAGAATTCGCAAACACACTATTTCTTCAAAACAACGATTAAAATCGGTGCTTCAAGAAGAATGGGGTAAAATAACTCCAGAAATCACAAAAAAATTAGTCGAATCCATCCCAAGAAGATTAAATCATGTTTTAAAAGTAAAAGGAAATCCAACAAAATATTAAAACCTTTTAAAAAGTAAAATTTTTGGATAAATATTTGATGGAAAAGTAAGTGTCCCATCACTTATGTGAGCCATTTTTTGCTCCGTTCTAAACAATTGTATTTTCATTAAATTAATATTTTAATATCTTGACAAAATGTATGTTATGTAACAATTGTTACTAATTTAAGTATAAAACACACCCACAAAAAAATTTGTACATGTTTTTTTTTAATTTATTTTATTACAGTTTCCTTTTGTAAAGCACAAGTGCCCCATCCCTTTTGTGAGACACTGTATATATACGAATTTAACTCGCCCTTCATCCATTCTGCAGGTTCGAAATACTGTCTTCCATTTACCCGACATACATTCTTGCACAATTGCCGACAAAACAAATTATGAAGGGAACTAACCGTTAGAACACCAAAAGAATTACGAGAACTGCGAAGAATTCCATTTCAGCTGTCTTTTAAAGTGAGAATGCAGACGATTTCGTAAATTAAGAATTCAGGCGATTTTTTAAAGCGCATACTGACAGTTAAAAATTGCAAAAGAATAAATATTTTATGTTCGTATTCACATTAAAAAAAAGAAAGAAGAAAATAACTTTTAATTATAAGCTTAATTTTCTTTATTTAATAAACTTTTAATTATAATAAAGAAAAAATTAAAATCTTTAATCGATATATTTTTAATTTAACATTTTTCATAATGTAATTGTAGTTTATGTACAACTCAACCATTGCAAAAAGTAGTAAGGGTTGCTAGAAGAGCGTTCCGATAAGTTGCCATATTGGCGACTAACTCGGGGCACACTATTCTTCACTTTATCCTAAGAATGTTTTTAAAACACATATTTATAAACTTTTTAAGCACAATTGTCTACATGAAACAGAACTGTATTTTAAAAAGCAGTTATAAATTTGCTTTGTTGAAAATAAAATGTTTAGTAAAAATGCGCAGAATCATTGATCTCGGTTTCACTAATGAGTTTGACAGCGAAACATCAAAATAGTTTCATTTTAATTATTTTATTTGGGAAATCTGATTTATGTGCTCTCCTCCTCTTACCTTTCATCATAAAATAACGTACTTTTTCATCAACTCATACCGTTTTCAAATCTATCGAAATTAAAGTAAACAATAAATAATGATGTGATAAAGCTGATTTTCTGTTCAAAAATGGTCCAAACATGATCAGCAGATATTAATGCATAAATGAGCAGTAAAATTGTAGAAGCCGCAAACAAACATTGAGTAAACCGTAAAGTTTTCAGAAAACTGCTTTACTGTACATAGGAACAAACGAATTTGGTCACTTTCAAGTAAAAACATAAAATTAAACAGTGAGGAAAGTGTGGCCGTTAGAATTCCATCATGAAAAATTTAGCATCTGAGTAAAATAAATTACACCAGAATGGCAGGCAGATTTCCCCTCTCTATAAGAACAGCAAGTACAATTCGGTTGTAACGGCAACCAAAAACCGCCGAGAAAAAATTTCGCCAAATTATAAAAATATATTCAAATACGCTTTAAGATCGCTGAATAGTTAGACGACTGAAATCGCCAAATTGGCAAAAATGTTTCTTGGCGCTGTTTAGTCGCCGTTACAACCGATAAGTATCTAACAGTTTACATGCATTAAAAACTTCTTGGTTTGGTTGTCATCTGGCACTTGAAGGCAAGTCATTCCAATATGAATCTGCTTCCATTTGTTCCTTTTGAATTTATCTTCAATTTTTAGAATTATTTGTTCCGCTCTATGAAACACTTCTATGTTCGAATCAAAGAACAGTATTACTTTCAACGTCCTTTTTATTTGACATGATTTTTCTATTTCTCCTGTTGAGTTCCACAACCTCCTTCATTTACAATACATTTCTTCAACACCTTCTTCATTTACATTAAGTTTCGAGAATCTTATATCTTAGTTAACATTTTATCAGTATTAATATGTTGATAATCTTAATCATTGTCATCTTCAGCGGAACTCAAAAGAATTATTTGATATTCTACTTGATGGAAAGCAGTTCTCTACTTCAATGTCACAACACTGAAATTGAATTTTTTTTTTTTTTTTTTTTTTTCTTTCTTTTAGACCTGCTCTCTGAAAAGTTGCGTTTCAAAAGTCGGTATGTGTGTTACGACCAACCGAATAGAACAAAGGAATGTGAAAAGCACTGGTTAATCATCTTTTGTTTATAAATATTATATACCTTCGATAAAATCAATTATATAAAGCTTCATTGTATTAGAATTGTCTGTAAGTACTCCATTTTCTTTCCGTAATTAACATCATTTTCAACCAAGAATCTAAGAACATCCTTAATGGAAAATCAGATTTCTCCACAACTTTATCGCAATGGTGAATCCGGTTTCCTTTCAGGTTTGTCGTTGAATATTTTCATTTAAAAAGTTGTGTCCTGACTTATAACCAACAGAACAAAAGAGGGTTTAGTCTAGGATTCCTCCAAAAAAACACAGCGCAAGTTGGCCAGTTGGTGATTTTTGAAAAGTGCGCCAAGCAGAGGGTTATACTACGATTGCACCAGAAATGAATATGATTGACATTGATATTGATTATTCAAATAGTTTATTTGATATATACATATATATATATTATATACATCAAATAAATCATCAATATTATTTGATGAAGAAGAGCCATTAAGGGAAAGTCCATCTTATTGGGACTGTCCCTTGTTCAAATATTCGTTTTTCCGTTTCCTAACGTTTAATATGTTGGAGTCGATTTGCAGCATGGATTATTTGAAGGACTATTATTTAAGAGTATGGCTGATAATGTTCATTTAAGATGAAGTTGAGCTACTTCCTTCTGAGAAAGTAAAATATTCTGAAGAGGAGGTAGATACTGTTTTAGTTGATATCAGTTCAATTTCTAAATTAGAGGGTGCTTTGAATATCGCTACAACTTCATATCATATTGGATTTAGTGATGATTGTACAGGAAATAATATAGATCTTCTCCAACATATATGCTTGAGTAAAACTTAAGATTAATGAACGTTTCTTCCAAGCACGCCAAAATCATGCCAATTGTTCAAATCAATCGAGATTCGATGGGAATATAATTAATTCTTCTAGAATTTTCTTGTAACTTGAAGTATTCATAATTATATATGACAGAGTAGTACTCAAAATGCGAAAACCTTCCAATGAAAATCCAAAGAATAATTAGGAGTTTTTGAAAAGATAGAGTAATAATATTTTTTTTTTTTAAATGAGAACCACAAACCTTTACATCTTCTTGAGAAAAAAATAAATTTCCCTTTAATTCGTAAAGAGTTCGTAATAAGCGACTGAAATAATTCAACTAAAATACAAGCATTTAAAATGAGCTACGAAAAGATGTTAAGAATATTAACATTTCTACTTTCCGTTGCCAGCAATCTCGTTTCAAAAATGAAGTTCATTGAGTTTTCAAATAAATAAAAAATATGATTGTTGCCATTCAAAAATTATAATCATTTAATAATTAGAAGACATGGTTCAAAAATTTCATCTTTTTTATTTATTTTGATATTCTTAATACGTCGAAAAATATTTAAAAAACATAACTTGACCTTAGATTTCCTTAATTTTTTTTTCATGCTTTCATTTTTGCTTTTCGCGCATCACTTAGAATACACATATTAAGACACGTAAGGAAATTATTAAATTTTGCAGATGAAAATAAATTTTGGCTGATATTGAATCCAGCAAAGAATGACTTAATATTGTTTTTTTAAATTGATTAATGAATGAATAAATATTTTAAATCAAGTGACTGACATATAGAGATAAAAATGAGTGAAACCAATAATGAGATACGTGTGTGAATTAAGGCCATGATTCAGATGCTTTTATTTATATATAACAACTGAGAGCAATCAAAAGACGCATCGAGACCTTTTCTATTGTTTCATATAAGAAGTATATAAATAAAAAAATATTGCAATCATTAAAAAAGTTCAAATTCGAGATTTCGACGAATTTTCACGCTTTAAAAATCCTTGATACCAAAAAAAAAAAACCTTTTTTTATAATTATGTCTAATTATGGTCTAATTATGTCTAATTATTTTAAGATTAAGGTCGAATAACGCCAAAATTTCACACAATTTTTAATTAATTAAAAAAGATTTTAAAGCTCCGTAGTACATATTCTCACCCTCCAAAGTATATATATTCCAACTTAGGTAGTAGCTCTAGGTTAAACAGTCTAGCCGGTATAGCGTCAACATACAGCTAGACACACACACACACACACACACACACACACACACACACACACACACACACACACACACACACACACACACACACACACACACACACACATTCATCACTATTATAAGTTAAGATATTGAGTTTTTAGATATTATTGGTTTAAAAATTTAATTTATTGAAATATATTTTCGAAAACACATAACGGATGTAAAAGAACATCAAGTTAAAAATAAAAAAAGAAGACTGAATATAATAAAAAATTAAATGCGATGCATAAAATCAATTATCCGGAATCTAATTAAAAGAGAAACTTAATTATTTGATGCTGTCTCGTTCCCATAAATAAGGCGACCATTCCACCACTGAATGTATGTTTATTACATAGATCAGTAGAAGCATCACATACATATCAAATTATACCACTCAATAGTGAATTTTTCAAATTGATTCGTATCGCAATCTGTATTACAGAATATATTTTCATCCTATTCCAGTTTTTTTTTCCCCCCATTTAAATAAAAGAAATTGTCAACTCTTTTAAATTGTATTTTTTCATTTAGGAACGCTGAAATGGTGATCAAGTCTGACTATTATTGGAAAAATAACAACTAAAAACTATATTATTGATGCTCATTGTTATTCATAACAATGCTGTAATTTTGTGGTGATTTAAATTGAAGAAAATGCATCTGCTTTTGTTACTCACAATACAGAACTAACATTGTTTTCATAAACAAAAAAATATCGCATCTCTTTATTTAAAAGAATTTTCCTGCTGTAATTAGGTTCTATCTTCTGTTCTTCAAATATTAAAGAAACTCTTGATAATTGTAATTATGGCTCGCAAAGCTTCTTTTTAAAAACTTAGACTACTATTTCATAGAATGTGTTGCTGCTCAAGAGCGGAAGACTTTTATTCCAATATTTATGTTGTAGAAGATCTCTTTTATTTCCTCGTTTTTGAAACACCAATATGTCCAATACCACCAATACGGAAATGATGGCAGTTTAAAAATCTTATTGATGTAATCTAATAAGGAAGACTAAAAACAAACTATGAATAATTATCTTTCACATATTGACTAAATTAATAACAAGAGAGATCGATGGAACTTCTATGGTATTGAAAGGGAACAATTTCTATTTTTTCTTTATATTTATTATTTAAATACTTCAAGTGTGGAGGAAATAGAAATTTTTATAAGTGTGTTTAAAATAATAGAATTACCAACTTTACGACTTTTTTAATCATGTCTTGAGCAACAACATATTTTTTACCCTCCAATTTTTTTTTTTTTTTTTTTTTTTTTTTTTGAAAAAAAAAATGTTTAAATTGCTCAGTTGTGTCAATCTAACTTTATGACAGTATTTTTTGTAATAAATTATTGAGAAATTATCTTAATTTTTTGATTATTTCTTTACTCGAAGAAATGGGTTTTCATGCATTTTTGACTAACCGCACTTTGACACCAATCTGATTGTTGAAAATAATAAATGAGTCTAATTTTATTTAGACCTCTTATATTCATGACTCCATAAAAAAAAAGAGTTTTGAATTGAAATAAACTTTAAAACCATGTTATTTCAATAATTTCTCATTCTGATTATTGCGTTAATGACATGAACCTTCCTAATAATGTCCGTTGACTTCATAACCATCATAAAAGAAACAAGAGCATTAAAGAAAGAATTTTTAAATTGTATTAAACTTTAAAGCCATGCTATTTTAATAATTTTTCTTTCTGATTATTGAGTTAATGAAATGAACCTTCCTAATGGAGTCATGTCCCTTGACTCCATAACTATCATTAAAAGAACAAGAGCAATAAAGAAATAATTTTTAAATTGTAGTAAAATTTAAAGCCCTGTTATTTTAATAATTTCTCATTCTGATTATTGCGTTAAGGAAATGAACCTTACTAATAAAGCCATGTCCATTGACTTCATAACCATCATTAAAGGAACAAGAACATTAAAAAAAGAATTTTTAAATTGTAGTAAACTTTAAAGCCATGTTATTTTAATAATTTCTCATTCTGATTATTGAGTTAATGAAATGAACCTTCCTAATGGAGTCATGTCCGTTGACTTCATAATCATCATTAAAGAAACAAGAATTTTAAAAAAATTAATTGGAGTAAACTTTAAAGCCTTTTTATTTTAATAATTTTACTTTCTGATTATTGCATTAATGAAATGAACCTTCCTAATGGAGTCATGTCCGTTGACTTCATAATCATCATTAAAGAAACAAGAATTTTAAAAAAATTAATTGGAGTAAACTTTAAAGCCTTTTTATTTTAATAATTTTACTTTCTGATTATTGCATTAATGAAATGAACCTTCCTAATGGAGTCATGTCCGTTGACTTCATAATCATCATTAAAGAAACAAGAATTTTAAAAAAATTAATTGGAGTAAACTTTAAAGCCTTTTTATTTTAATAATTTTACTTTCTGATTATTGCATTAATGAAATGAACCTTCCTAATGGAGTCAGGTCCGTTGACTTCATAACCATCATTAAAAAAACAAGAATAATAAAGAAATAATTTTTAAATTGTTGTAAACTTTAAAGCCGTGTTATTTTAATAATTTTACTTTCTGATTATTGGATTAATGAAATGAACCTTCCTAATGGAATCGTATCTATTGACATCTTAATCATCATTACAGGGACAAGTAATTTCAAAAAAAATTTATTGCCTTTCAAAGTAATGGAATAAAGAATTTTTGATTCTCCATGTAGATTTTAAATTAAACAATCAAAATAAATGTTTTGAGATTTGACCTTTCTTCCTTAACTTTCAGTCATGAAAGAAAACCATGTTATTAAATATTTAATGAAAAATAAAAATGGCTTGAATTTTATCATAACAATGAAATATATTGTTGGAAATCATGCATAAAAACATTTTTAAAAACTATCAAAGTTCTATACATGAGCGTTTTGTGCTGATACATTTTGAATACCTTTCGTTTCGACCGATTGAAATAAAAATTAAACGCAGTACTTTAATTTTAGTAACAAGATTATATACCATCTTTTATTTTTCTAAATTGTCGCCAATCTCTCTTATTTACATGCATGCAAATGTACAGATCGAAAGATGATCAACCCTTAGTCACATGTGATTCCAAATTTAATGCATATTTTTGATGTTAAAATTGTGTCACCAAATTTTATATATCTAGCTCTTCATATTTTGAGAATACCACTTGCACTCGGAAAGATAGACTTCAATAGAATGGATTTCGTCAAAATTTGACAGAAGTCTACAAAGTTAACGTATGTACTGAATTTCATCAATTGAGTTCATGTCGTTTATGAGTTAGCGTGTTCACAGAACAGACAGACGTGATTCTAAAAAGGTGTTTTTTGTATTTGTATACAAGACTTTGTATACAAAGAAGAAAAAAAATTATTTTTGTTTTATTAATTGTTTAGCTTACCAAAAAGAATGCAAAGACGGAGATGGGGAACTAAAAAAAACACTTTCAGTTAGTGAAGTACATTTCCAGCTGATATATAATTTAAAGCCTCTCGTGTTAAAATATTCGAAACTGCCGAATTAAATCAATATTTCTACAAAAAAAAAATCCACCATTATATGCATTTTAAAATCGAAGCCAAAAAAATTCAATCTTATAAAATCTCACTCAAATCTTTTTCTACTAAGCTAACATTATGTAGAATTTGACTTCTGTTCACTTTTGGCTTATAATCACTCAAAGAGTAATCAGTGTGAAGATTTAAAATAAAAATGATTGTGTTCCGATGTGAGAAAAACAAAGTATCAAAAGACAATCTGAACTTTTTTCCAACCCCAACAGCTGTCGCCACGGTTCGTCGTAACGAGAAACCGATTCTTAGCGAAGAACCATTCCACCAAAGTCTAAAAAGTTTGCGGCTACCAGTTACTAAGTGGTTGCCTTGGAAACAACCGTTATCATTGTTTTCCCCTAAAGGATAAAATAACTTCTAGTTTTCTCGGCTGGCTTTTCGAGTAAGCAGATCTATATCTTATCTTGTTTCTTTCTCTTCTGTTTTTTTCTCAGGCAACCGTTCTCAACTTTCGTACTTTCTCGCATATGAAGTGGAACTATTACAATCACCAAAATGTTTTTCCTGAGATTTTGATTAATGCTTACATTTTAATTTTCAATGAATAAAAAAAGCACTTTTTGGGAATATTGTATGTTCGTATATAAATTAAAATAACTCGAAAATGATACGTGCAGTGGCGGATTTTCAACTACACAGCTGCCTTGACCCGCCAGATTGAAAAGAGGCTACAAGCAGACTGATTAAAACTTTATTTTCTTAATTGCCTGATAATAAATTTGTAAAAAGTACCAGTTCTGTGTTAAATTTTAAAGCTACTCTACAAATCACTTATTAGAATAGCTTTAACATTTTATTTATTTAGTATAATTATCCAGGTCCCTGTTATAATTGGTTATGTATATGTTTCATTATATTATTCACTTTTTAGGATATTTGTAAAACGGAACATTTGCTTCAATAATATAATGCTCAAACAGGTAAATAACCATTCACAAAATTAATAAAAAAATATTATCTTAAAATAGATAATTAGCCTATTAAAAATGGGCTAAAACGGGAAATTAAATTGACCATCTTATTAAATAAGAGGCCTTCTAATATGCATTACTGGAGACCATAAAATGCCTAAATCAGTCACTAAGTATGCTAAATTTAAAAAAAGATATGTTATAATACTTTTACCTTAAAAATTGAAGTCTGTATCTAGCAGAAATTGAAAATGCATATCAAATTTTAAGTTAAATCTGCGCTAAAAATTTTATATTTATCTGTTCTTCCTTATGCATGTAATCCCAGCAGATATAGATGAGAATATGGAGAAATAAAATTCTGAAATTTCACAGAATAAAATGGCAACACTAGCGAATAGTGGCGAAAGGCTTACTTATGCAAAACGAACATTCTGATAGAACGGAATTTCATGCTATTAATTTTCTTCTTGTTAATATATCTTGCAAAAGAAACTCTCTCCATCTGCTTCTCGTTTTATATGCGTTAAATGACAAGAAGTTACAAACATGTTTGATATTCATAAATATGATCTCAATTTTGGAGCATTACATCAATTTGAAGAAAGGTTTCCGGGGTTTTCGGCACCAATATGTTCAGTATAAAAATTGTTCATGTTTCCATATCACTCAACACATACCATGAAAAGAGCGGAAGAAAAAGAAAAGGAGTTTTTTGTAATTACGTTTACAAGAAGTTCAGTTCAGTTATATTAATGTCCCGTTTTTTAAAGCAACATCAGAACTATTTTGGGACGGATCTCGTAATTTTGAATCACTGTCAGATGACGAGAATGACACCTGAGCAGGCACACCCTACCCCTCTCCAAACTTACACACCACATTAACAAGAAGAAATTTAACAATAAAGAATTCCTATCTGTGTAATGCACCTTCTGAAGCGGGTAGCGATCTGTAATAGACAATACTATTCGCAGGTGTTGCCATTTCTTACTATGAAAATATAAAATCTTATTTCTCTCCAGAAAGTGTGAAGGAATACTTTAATGCATCATATTTCTTAAGAACTTTAGCGGTAACTCGAATTACACTTGGTCCTAAAAATATGGCAAATCCAATTTTATTTTCCATGGCATTTTCAGATAATTGGAGGGATTTTTAGGGGAAGGGGGAGTAAAAGGGGAACTTCGTGAAGTGTTAGAAGTTTGATTTAATTCCAAATAGCAATCTGTAATGTTTAATTGGTCCACTTGTTATGCTTGACTCGAATCTCTACGCATAATTTGGTGTCTATTACTCCCTCAATAAAGCACTTTAAAGCATTAAATCATATAATATTAAAATGACATTATTTTATGATTTTATACTTGTTCTGTTTATTATGTATATGAATTTTTATAATGGAGTCAAATTCTCGAAGAAATTATAATGCGTTAAAAATATAACTTTCCAGGTAATCTGTCTTTTAATTAAACACTGTCTTTCGAGGTACTAGAATTTCACTTTTTTTTTTTTTTCCCTAGGTAAACTACGCATATAATAAAAATAATCTTTCTACCTTAGCTTTCAAAGAAGGGGGAAAATTCTGTAACTAGAAGTTTGATGAATTATTAAAAAATAGTTTAAAGTTTCTTACAACTATGTATAGAATTGTAGAAAAAATATATTTTTAACCCTTTCTTGGGCCGTGGGAAGTGTGCTTCCCACCAAATTTATCAATCTTTGTATGAAATTATGTAGGTTGGCATAAGTTCTGACCAATTTTTTTAGTAAGTCAGAAACTTAGATGCTTCAGTTCTTTATCTCAGACAAAATGATGTGTCTTGATTTGTTACTTAATTATTAATTCACCAAATTAATTAATGAATCAAATTAAATTTATCTAATAAGCTAAATAAATCCCTTTTCTTATTCTAATTTCAAGCCTAAAAGTATATTAACATAATGTGACTAGAAAAAAATGGCCCTTTAACGGGTTAATAAAGCATCAAAATTTTAAAAGAAACAATCGAACAAATAAATTATTATTAAAGTGATACTTTTTTATAATTTAAAACAGTATGAAAATCATTTTTTTTCACAAAATTTTCTTCGAAATTTATCATTAAAAAACGCCAAAATCAAGCTTAATTTTTAATTGGTAAACATTTTTTAAAGCATTATCCGAGAATGCTTATTTCTTCTTCCGGAAGCTCTTTGGTAATTCTTGTCACCTCATCTTTGGTAGCTCTGCCAAATTTGGCAAAACCTCTGCCCTATTGAGTACCAACACATATGTTTTCCGTTGTTTGTTTTTTTCAACATATTTTCACACATATTTTCAGTTCCGACATGTTTTCCGTGTCAAAAATTTTAATTCGATCTTTCTGAATTCAAAAAATACGACTTTGGAATACTATCTGACAGTTTGCCTGTCTGTCAGCCACAGTATTCAAAAATTTTATTAAAAAGAGGTTTTCAATAAAGTATTATTTTATTTAAAGTTTTTATTATATTAGTTAGTTATTTTATTTTTTATTAAGTTAAAGTTTAGCTAAAGTTTAAAGTAAATTATTTAAAGTTTTATTAAAAGCATATTTTCAATTTTAAAAAAAAATAGGACAAATCTTTATATCTTAAAAGGATAAAAGAAACCAAGATGAAATGTTAGAAGCAACCATGAAAAATTATTTGAGTTCCATTCAAAACAATAAAAATATTAATGCAAAATATATTTAAAAATATATTAAAAAGTTGATAAAATTTAGATTGAAAAATTTTAATGGCACCTGAATTGGCATCATTGGAATGATCATTTTTTAAAGTTTTAAAATGGTGTAAAAATCCTTTTTCGTGCCGTATATTTTACAGTAATTATAACGAAAAAGTGTCAAATTGTCGCCTAATTTCCCAAAAAACGCAAAACGCCCCAGTCTCTCATATTTTCGCACTCCAAAATATATATATGCACCAAATTCAATAGCTCCAAGTCAAACGATCTGATCTATAAAGCGCAACAGTACACAGACGTACACTTATTCCTTCATTATTTGTAAGGATTACTTGCAAAGTCGAATTTTTTAAAACGAAGTTAGATATTCCACCACATATTTTATTATTGGGTATTTTGTTTTTGTTTTTTTAAGTTTTAGCGTAGCTTATCTCATTAGAGGATCTTGCGAAGTTATTACGCTCAGGTCTTATCTTATCTTATCTTGTAAAAGCAGCCCACAACTTTGAAAGGAAAATTAACATTTTTCCCAAAGTTTTTTGTTACTCAAATTGCTTCATCTTAAAACACGTGGAGATTGATAATATTAGATTAATATGGGACGTAAGAGTCTCTGTTACCGATAACTTTAAGCTCTTTATCGTTTTCTAAGCTTGTGCATTCTAAATAGTATAGGGGAGGATATGAGTTTCCAATATTATGTATTTCTGGCTTTCCAAAATTCATCTAAAACAAAGACCTTTAACTTGTTATCAGTGGGTTTTTTTAAGAAAATGCAAGAAAGTGACAGAATAGATAGGTTTTGAAGAAATCAAAAATGTTGACAATATCCTTGTATAATCTTAATTTTATATTTCAGCATGAAGATGGAGCTTAAATTTCATTGTCAAAATCGATTTTCTTTAGTGCTTTGAAATCGGATGATAAAAAAATAATCTAAAATAAATTCATTAAAAGTATTGTTTAGAAACACACTTTTGAAAGTGTGCTAAAAACTCTGTACTTTTTTCGTCTTATTCATTTCCCTTTTTCAGTTTTAAATTTATAATAGTCTTTTTCGATCTTTAATTCTAATTCCGTTAATATGACTGACACGGAACCTTGAAATAGTGCTGCTTTGATTCATTTCCATATGGCACCAGCAATCAGAATCAGAATATAATTAAATTATTAAATTAATTGAATCTAAAAATTTGAAAATATTACAATAATGTGTTCTTATTCGGATTATACGAATAAAACTAAATTTCAGTATACTAGCCCGTTAAGATATAAAGAAATCATTCTTTCAAGTTGATCGAATGGAATTGAAATTAACTTAAAATGATAGATTTCAATAAATAAGTAATATACCAAATTTTATCAACGTTGCTAATTATTTGTTTCGGTTCCATATATTACATATATTATTACTGAAAAATCATCAGTGGTTATACGGTGAAAAAGTCCAAAAAGATCAATAAGGAATAACGATCCTTTGTTCGAAACGATCATACAGTTACAAACACAGTCAAAGTGTACACAAAAGCCGCAATACAGTAAACAGTAGCAAATAACCGCCACCTGCTTCCATGTTAATTATTTTATTAAAATGGGCGAGAAATAAAAAATAATTATTGAAGCAAGGTGTGATTAAAACAGTTATGAAAACCTAATCCCAAAACACATGAAAGGTTTGAGAAATTCAGCTGTTAAACGTATTAAATGAAATTGCGTTGCAATAAAATTTTGCTAAGACTTCGTGGCAATGATATTTCTGTCTCATAGCGATAATTTTAGATCTTTATTATTTTTGAGAAGAGTACATGCTTAAAAGTCGGCAAATAAAATATCCAGACTTGTAGTTACCCAAACAAACAGCTCTCATCCTGAAAAAATGGTCTCCACTTATGGAAAAAGAAAAAAAAGAAAAATGGCTTTTCACTTAAAGGCTGTCTGTAGACACAGGTGCAGATAAATAATTACTTACACGTGAAAAGAAATTACATGGTGTATGAGACTTTCGCCCTTTATCTTGTTAGGTTTTATGTGTTAAAGAAAATCTCAGATCAAGTTCGTTCGAAACCGAAAAACAACTTTTTAATCTTTTTCATGATATTCTTTTTGAATTGAGTTGAACTTCTTCGCTACAAAGAAGTGAGACATTTAAAGATATTTTTTTAATGATTTTGATGATTTAAAGAAGATTTAAATAATTTTCAATATAATTTTAAAAACTTACCTTTTATAAAAAAAATTTTTGCAAATTAAGAAGAAAAAATTTTGAGATAGCATTAAAAAAAAAATCGCATAAATGAGAATTCCTTAAAGAAAAAAAAAATGTTGATTTGAAATTAAATTCTTTTTTTTAATGAATTGATAATCTAAATAAATAATTCCATGAAAATATTAGAAATTTGTACAAATTAAATTTATAAAGAAGACTGGATTTCATATTCTAAGAAGTATTCTAACTACTATAGTTTAAACCGTAGTTTTTTTAATTAATTAAACCATATATTTTAGAATGAAATATAATACAAATTAACAAAGCATAATAAGGCGTCATCGACACCAAATCAAAAATTCTGGGATTTTAAAATGACACTATTTGATTCACTTTTCTATTATGAAAATAAAACGATATACCTAGACAAGGGAATTTTCTATATCAAATCTTTTATAATGAAGGCAAATGAAAACTAATTTAGCATTTTTATTTGAAATTTAACATATAAATATATATACATACATATATATATATAATGAATTATAACATAAATTAACATAATTTATAAAATACGTAATTTATATTTATAATCTTTTCCTTCACAACTTCCAATTTCTTTAGATTCGGATCAATTGATTTTATACCAGAAAACTTGCCACCACAAAATTTTGATGCAGTATCAGCAACGGTAAATTCTATTATATTCAAATTATAATTAAGGCACATTTCTTATTCTTGACGACAGTATAGTCAACCATCTGACTCTCCGACCCGCCACGAAGGCACACGGATTTAAACCATAAAAACTGAATGACCGGACCGCCGCAAGCAACACTGGCGGGAACTGTGGTTGAGTCCTAAGGGCCATCACCGGCCACGGTACAACCCTCCCCGAAGGAAGTACGTCCCATCATCGATGGGAGGAGTCAGATCCCCCACCTATTTGTGTACCCTCCAGGATGGCGAGATCCAACCACCATACCGGAAGCATCTGATCCCATTTCGAGGTGCCTTCCCCGGGGGTTTGACGACAGTATAGAAATAACTACGATTGATTTCCTATTTTAATAGGATATGAAATAAATACATAAAAAAATATTGCATTAAATTGTTAGTAATGCAATAAAGTGGTGAACATCTATATCCCTTACCAAAAGTAATGCATGTATAAATCTTTTTCATAAAGATTATATCTAAAGATTATTTTTAAAAACTCGTGAATAATATGAAATGTTTTCCAGAATGAAATACAATACGAATTAGGCGGAATGAATAGCAAAATGTATGATAAATCTCAAAAATCAAATGCATGGATTACACAATCGTTTCACTTCATCGACCTTTTGATTAATAAAATGAAGCAATCCATCGAGCCACAGTTATTATCAATTCTCTTGCGATAACTTGCTTTGGTGAGTATTTTTTTAAGATTCCCACTGTTCGATTAGATAAAAAGAGAGGAGATAAACCTTCCCCTTTCCTTATCACACTAACTGCATTTTGAGCTCTAGAGATTTTGAAACTCGTGGGCAATCGTTGACAGTCTTTTCTGTTGGAGTGAAGAACTGTCCTGTTGCCAAAAATAGGTTTGATAAATACAGTGTAAGTAGGACATTTTTTATTATAATGAAACCACTTTAATATGATTTATTAATACAGTGTTTTGCCTTTGTTTCGATTAATTCAAATCTCCTGATATTTAAAAAAATCTGTTGACATATTGCAGAAGTTTAGTTGTATGTTGCTCACTTTAAATTTCTATACTATCGATTTTTCCCATTCTGAACTTAAATATAAACGCTTGCAATTCCTTTTTCACAGTATATAAGTAATCAAAATGACTTTCAAACTACTGGAAATTTTCTCAGCCTTGTATAGAGCGGTTAGCAGTTGATTGACGGATAGGATGGGCGGAGTTCATAGTATGCAAGATGGAGAATTTGGTGAAAATTAGAAAAGAATATGCAGTCATTTTAGTTCCCTATCTATTGTAATGAATCAGTCTGAAATTTCATAGTACACTCCTTTACAAGAATTCCATTTTATAGTTCTAAATTATGTGATATATTTCAAGAAAAAAATTAATATTATTGTAGTAAAAGCATTTTTTGATATAATTTGAACTTATTCAATTATTGAAATGTCGATATATTTTTTTTTAATTTTTTATATTATTTGATATTAGAAGGGTTATACAAAAATTATCAAGAAATAAAACCTATAAAAGTTTCTATACTAGATTATATAGTTCATTCATTTTTAATGACGATTCGATATAACATTGCTTTGATGTGAACAACGTCCCAAAGATGGCTTTATTGTACTTATTTTCGTGAACAGGTATTATAATTTTTGAAATTTAAATATGAGTATTTGAGTAGCTTGTTTATTTAGCAATCGAGTCTGGGATGAAGCCATCATCAAACTCCAACAAAACTCATGGTACCTCAGTGACCTTAAAATTTTACAAGTCTAAAACCCAATTTCTTCAAAAATTAGTTGTGTACGGAAATCTGTTACAAGTCAAAATCAAACGTTCTCCTGTTCATGTGGCAAGGGAATTTAGAGAAGTGGTGTGGGCTCAAGTGTCGTTTTGGTTTTCGGACTAAGATTCAGAATTATTTTAGCTATCATGTAGATTTGAAACGAAGCGTTGATCTATCTAAACAAAAAGTTGCGAACAAAATCAAAATGAAAAATTAAGTGAAAGATGATATCCGAATTTCAGGAAGATATAACCTTTCTCATTTTATTTATTTACAGACAAATCGTCTTTGGTGAACAATGGTTCGCCGAGAATATTGATTATATTTGAGGTGTACGTACACACTTGAAACTTCGAAAATCGTTCAAAATATCGAATATTTTTTTAATCTTTCAAAATGTTCTATGATGCTTCAGCTTTCAAACGATACCAAGATGTTGTCAATATTCGGAATATTTCTAGAGTTATAATTATTTTTATTGAGGTACTTTCACTAAAAACTCTAGTTTCGGTTTTTTTTTTAAACTCATTTTATGAAGAAGGATATTTTTCCACTATGTGGCTTCATTCAAACCATCATAACTCAACAAGAAATTAGCCATATACAATTATCTATATATCAAAATAATCTGTATGAATCAAAGGAAGTTTTGTGCCTCAATCAAAATAAAGTATTTATAGAAATAAATTTTTAATAGCAATTTAAAAGATAAAATTACTGAAAAAATCTAGCTTTTTCTATTCATCGTTGATGATAAAATTGTTAAAAAGACTATATATTTTTATAACTTGATTAAGGCAGACAACATGAAGACTAATATTAGGCATAAGTTCCAATTAGAATTGTGTGTCTGTACAAATTAAAATTTAAGATATCATGTTTCAAAAAATATGTTAATTAGGCCATTAAATATTATTTAATTAATTCATAATTAGTGTAATATGATTTTTTTCTCACTGAAATGAGTTTAAACATATATTAATGAGCTACTGTGAAAAAACTGAATTTTTAAAACTAAAATTTAAAAAAAAAAATCTTCTTGTGTATATGTACACCTTAATTTGTTAAATCGTTTAGATATTATTTCATGTCTGTGATTCCAAACTTAGAAATATTAAGTCATTGCGTTTTCTTTTAATAGTCTTACATAAGTTCTGTTTATTGTGCATATGAAGCATTCTAATTGATTCCAATTCCATAATAATATAGCGCTATTAAAAACATTCCATAACAACATAGCTATTAAAACATAACGCTATTAAAAACAAACATCATAGCACTATTAAAACAGTGCTATAGCAAACAAACATAAATTAAACATCTATCTTCTAAATTTCGGGATATTGTAAGCACCTTTTTGTTTGTATTATGAACTGCACAGATATTATACAAAATCCTTCTTCCTTAACTTTCAACTATGAAAGAAAATCGCGAGTTTATATATTTAATGAAACAACGAAAACGATTTGAATTTCAGTTCAGCAATGTATTGTAGTGTTGGAAATTAAGCACAAAATATATTTTAAAAATTGACAAAAAATTAAGAAACATTTGCTTAATTATTATATTGTCATCGTTAAAAAGACTATTTTTCAAATTTTAAAATAACGTAAGTTCACTTTTGTGTAATAATATTTTGGAAGTTATTTCTAGAAACGTCAAAATTCAGTTTAATTTTTAATTAATGAAAATTCTCATTCAAATTTTTAAAAATCACCTCGAGGTTCACATTTCTTCAAACCAAGGTATATATGTCAAATTTGGTAGCTATAGGTCAAAAGGCCTAGCCTATAGAGCGATAACACACACACACAGTCATCTTTATTATTAATAGAGATATGATTTGATATGAATTTGAATAAATAACTTAAATGCATTGTATTGTTTGAGACTACATCTACTGTCTCCCATCAAAATTTCTCTAATATTTTCTAATATGCCAACGTCAAGTTTGTTCACCAAAAATTAATTTTGTCTCTTCAGTTGTCTGCTTGGGAATTTATTCCACCATATAAACTACGTGCTTTATAAAATATTTTGAATTTTCGATTTATATTCAGACATTTTATCAACACAGATACCACAAAGGGATAATAAAATACAAAAATGTTCATGTTTCTGGAAACAGAAGTTACCGATTCTTGAAGAATGAAAGTTCTGGAACGCAAATATTCTGCAAAGCCCTTTCGTTGCTAGCTTTTTATACTTTTTGAAACAGAAATACATACTAAGCTTCCAATATTTCTGAATTATATTGATACTCTATTTATATATATATATATATATATATATATATATATATATAGCCAAGAGTTTCCTCGAGAAATTAAATTGATTATTTTCAAATTCCACTCTTTTTTAAAGAGAAGAAAAATATTTTTTTTTCCGAATTTAAAAATAATATCTCAAATGAAATATTGATGTATTGTTAAAATTCCAATAAATTAATTCCTTCGTCTCAGATCATTGTTAAGAACAAGTTATTTGTAAAAATTTTATATTTAATTCATTTTAAATAATTAATAGAAATTTCATATAGGCGAATTTTAATTTATTGAATACATTATAAACTTTAAAAATTTCTAACCTTTGGAATGTATTCTTGTATTCATAAAATATGGGGTAGATTTCAAAATTCTAATAATTCCTCAGGTGGTTTGGAAATAAATGATAATCATGCAACGAATTTCTTTGGGAAATTGGGAGATTTAATAGCTTTCAATTTCAATTTTCAAAACATCCTTTGAATAACAGGTTATTTAACATATTTCTTAGTTATCGTAGTGAACTTTATTTAGATAATAATATTAATTGAGAATAGGAATGGCTTGGATGTGAGTATTCAACTATTCAAGAGTTTTGACATCATGTTCATTTCTTCATAAAAAATTTTCAAGTGAATATTCAACCTGAAACCACTAAACCCGTTTACCTACCACCGAATAATTACTGTGTTAGTGAGTCTGATGCATACCAAAGCCAATCCCTAGTAGTACACAAATGTATAATATTGTATGACATTGATCAATATTCGTAAAATTGTTTAATACTGTGAAATATTGTTTAATATTATATAATATCACACAATATTGTGCAACAGGCTGTGCTACCTGGGATACGAGCAACCCCTTTTGGCACAAAGCAAGGGTTTAGGAGGGAGGGGAGAAACGCCTGAGCCATCAGATCATTGTTCGAAATTACCAATTCGGATCCAAAATAACCAGTCATTGTTTCTAAACTGAACACAAATATCTAAATTATTAAACACATGTTTAAAAAAGACTAGAAAAGAATTGTAAATTTTATTTAAAAAAAAACTAAACGATTAATTTGTGCTATTAATCATATGTTTATCATGTCGTCATTCATGGCTATGATTTGTAACCGTATCTAATAAGATGCTTATGTTTTTGCTGTCTATCAGTTGAAGTAGAGAAGAAAATATCTAATTAGATAAATACAATCCACGCGGTGACCAATGTGTTAAAACCTAAGGTGATATAAACTAAACATAGGTGTGTTCTACTTGCATCAAATTCTACACTTAATGCTCCTACATTTTTACTGTCCCCGGGTGGCATGACAGTCAACGTGTTAAAATGCGATCTTATTCTTTCTACATTAATTAAACTCTCTGTTTCGGGCTTTTTGTTTCCCACGGTGTTATGGGGCATCTTGAGGGCCAGAAAATTGGATGCTCCCTACTTCGCCTTCCTGCCAACTAATGACACTATGAGATTGACTTGGTGCTCAACAACTCATAGATTTTCTACATAAAAAAAAATATCAAGATTTCATTTTGCAAGATACTCAAAAATAAAGTGGCTATTCATTTGGATGCCCTTCACTCTCAGATTGGTAATAGCTATATGCAGCTAAATGCACAGCTGCGGTGGCCTGGTGATAGAGTTTCGGCTTCGGGATCGGAAGCCGAAACTAATTTCCTGAAGAACTGCGATGTAAAAGAGTCTGGTGTACGTTGAGTTTGTGGGATGCAATTGCTCTCACTTTGCTGTGGTACGAAAGTTTGGGGAAGAATGCCAGCTCAGATGTCATACCCGTCATCTGACAGCAGTTGACGATTACGACGTTCGTTTCAAAATGTTCCTAGTGTTACTCTAAAGCAGTCGTTAGTATAATAAACTAAGCTAAGTACGTAGTTGACCTCTTTAGTGTTTCGAGAGGCATTCTATCGAGTAGAATACATAAACTAATGGCGAGTAGAGGTATAACTGAGTTAACTATTTGCAACACGAATAAACAACTGCACAGATAAAACTTACTTTTTCTACCAAAAACATAGTAGGGCATTTTAGAAAATGTAGCGTATTAGCCAAGGACGATGAGGGACAACACTAATAACCCAAAGCAGTTGTGCACGCATTTGAAACCTTATTTAAATATCTACTCTTAACTCCAAAATTCTTCATTATCTTATTAGCTATATTTTATTTTCTGTTTTGTGATTTGTTTTTAGTAAATATTTAATCGAGAAAGAAACAAGAATAATTAATGAAAGGTGTAGAAAAATCAACTGAAGGCAAAATCAATACGAATGATTTAATTTTTGAGGTAGAAAATCTTTTTATTTGACAATGTAGAAGCCTAATCCCTTGTATATTCGGGAAACAAATATAGGATATTTTCGCATTTTTTTAGCCTTTCGGTATTTTTTAATAGAAAAACAAGAAAAAGAAACTTTTCATGGAAAGCTAATTCTCTAATAATTTTTCTATGTGTAAATTCAATAAACAGTATTGTAACTAATCGTGCTATTAAATATTCGCCGTTTTTAGAGGTTTTAGGTTTCATCATGTAATTATAGATTTTTCTGTTAAATTCATCCCAATTACATTCATTCGGAGATTACGTGGAGAAAAACAATTATTGCAGATGAATTAGTGAAATATCTTACATGATTCCATAACGATATCAATAAAAAATTCAAATTCTAAAGTGGTGAAATAAATGCTTTTATCATGGAATACAGTAATTCTACAATTTCTCCTAAATGTGAACAGAATCAATAAACATTATTCAATCGTAAAAAACGTAACAAACTATCAGAACTTTGAATGCAATCTAATATTTAACTGCCAGTTGTCTTGATTGCATTGTCATATGTCGTCCTTTTTTTTCTTTTGCAAAGTTACCAATAGATTCTAAAATTAAAATGGTTCAGCACATTTGATGTATAGCATATGAGCATGAATTCACCCCAGTAAAATTTCAATTTACTAGACTGACCCGATATTCGTTATGCAAGAATACAATGTTTGAATGAAAGGGAATGGTCTTCTCAAAACTTTTTGCATCCTCTCTAATAAAGGTGTTATCCCAAAGAACCCCTTTCATGGCATTGGCATACAATAGTTGCAACTCTTTGCAAGAATTTAACATTTTTACTGAATCTATAATGTCATTCTTGGCGAGTTTTGTATAGCTATTTATCCCTAGTATGTGGTTAATAGTATCCGAAAATCGAAGGTGTGTTTTAGACACGTTTTTTCTCAACCGATTGAAACAAAAATTTTATACAAAACTACACTTGTGATCACAAAATCCCATGCCAAATTTGATATATTTAAATAATTGCGTTTTTAAGCTTATTGCTGAAAGTATAGACCACTAGACGATCAATCCTTTATTGGATTTGGTTCAAGATTTGATAGTCTACACTATAATTGTTAAAAATGCGCACTGAATCTAATCCATCTATTTCTTTCCGTTTTGAAATTATCGTGTGAATTTATATCCGAATAAACGAGCAAGCAGACTTCCTATTAATGGATTTTGCCCAAAATTTGATGGAAATATACAAATATTTTGTAAAATCTCTATACTAAATTTCATCCGTCTAGCTGAAAGTGTTTTTGAGTTATCTTTGTCACAAACAGACAGATATTTTCCAAGAAAATTTTGTTTCAAACACAGGAAGATTTAAAATATGGAGATTCTTCGCAATCTCGAGTTCGATTCTTTTTTAATTTATTATTTTTTAATTTAAATTTTTTACAATTTTACTTTTTTAATTTTTTTTTTTTTTTTTTTTTTTTTTGCCGACCACAATACTTTCTCTACTATGTATGCGAGAAAGTAAAAATGATTTCACATTTAAAATTTAAATCATAGTGCATAAATTTTCGCTCATAAATTTAGTGTCGAAACTTTAAATTCGCCTGCTAATTTAGTGAGCTTGTGGTGCATAGCATATAAGCCAGTTAACAACTACACTTCACAGGCAATTGCTTTTGCATAATGGTTATGTTACTGGACAGCGAACCACAAGGTCCCAGGTTCTATCCTTGCGCATCGCAATCCGCTACAAATTCATAAAACCATTATCTTTAATTTTATGTCGGTAATAGAAATATAACAATTTTAACAATAATAATATCATCTAGCAACATAACTCAAAAAGATCAAAAGGGATACTAAGAAAAAGCATTTAAACTTTTTTATATTAAATTTCGGATTTTTAAAAAAAGTAGTAGAGCTCTTAACTGAAGTAATTTATATTACTTCAATAATAATTAATACATTCGATTCCCAATATAATGAACATGAATGTTACTTAAAAAGAAGACTAAAATCTATATTATATGAATTTCGATGTATAGAAATATATATTTTAATTTCTATTATATTATTAATTTATTGAAAACAAACATGCAATTAGAGCTAAACAATATTTAAGAAATATAATTATTAAAGAAAGTTATACAAAAGAAATTATGAATTATGAAGTAATTTGAAAATTTGCTTATAATGTGCTAAAAAGTATATGTTCGCATTTAAAACGAAACTTTTATTTTTAGATGTATTTTCTATATCGCATCTTGAACTTCGCTTTCATACATAGGGAATTTCCGTTTATTGTTATTTTTATTAATAGAAATTTAAAAATAATTGAGTTTGAAATAAAGGTTTTTCGCTAATCTATGGGAAAGGAATTCGTAGGATAGAATTTTAAAATATCACATGACTCATCAGAACAATATATTGCTTTGTCTTTCCATATTTTTCGAAATTCTATTCCAGAAAGAATCCGTGACAGTTTTATTTTATTTATATTTCTTCTTGTGAACGGAATACATGAACTAACTAAAAAAGATAAACATCATTTCTTAAGCAAAAATTTTTGTTTTAAATATAAAAATTTCATACCACTTACAAGTAGAGTTTTTCTATTGAAGATTCTTGAAAAAAGTTCGATTTATTAATATTTTCGATATCGGGAAGTTCAAAAAGTGAGTGCTCGATCGGGATTCAATCCTATAATTATTAGTTTTGCAAAATATTCAAATTCATTTTTTTAGTAAAATATGTTTTTTTTTTTTTTTCATTTAAAATCTTTACGGGATTCAAACATCAGTTAATATTTTATTTTGCAAAACGAATATAATCTTATTTTGTCATTATCTTTGATCTTTCTCTATCGTAGGATATTAAAATGAAATTTTCCTAGTATGAAAACAAATTTGGCAATGCATCATTCAAAACAAGTTTCGATAAGATGTGACGCGGGCTTTTCCGTCTGTTACAAAACAAACAGTCTATAACGTTGATAAGTACTTATGATTAGATCATATTTCTGTTCTGTTCACATTTCAAAGGTGATAAGAAGAGACTGCCGGATCGTAAGTTGCTCATAACTGATTGTTACTGAGAAATCAGAACATATTTGCCGTCGGTTTATAAAAAGCACAGTAACTCTTTGATGTTCTCTACCAATTAAAGTAAGTTTATCGTTTTTAAAACGATTTATCAGATATAAATAACTTGTTATGGGAATGCAGCACGTGTTTGAATAATTCACGTATCAGTTGAGGCATAGTATGTAAAGCCGGTATTTTCTATCGGAGGCAAACAATATGCAGATCATTAATCTCATTTCATTATCTTCAGTTACTCATAGAATAAATTATACAATTCAAAGCACTTCCCAATTGACACTAAATATCCAATAATTTTGTTATGATATCTTCACTACACTGTACGGCATTCAGAATATTGAGAAAAAAAACGTGGAAATAGGGCACAATATTTTGTGCTAATAAGTATTACATATTTAATTTGAAATAATGTTTATAAGTTTAGTAATGTATATAATATACTAATTTTAATATAGGAATAAGATATAGCAAGATTTTTTAATTTAATTTGATTTGATGTTCTATTTCTGATCTGTTCTTTTAAGGAGTTTAAAATCATTTCTATTTGAACCTAGATTTGACATATAGTACAAAATGAAATAATGTTTTTTAAAAAATGTTTATCCTTACTTATTTCAAATTTATCTAACCATATATATATTTTATTTAATAATAACAGTGGTAGCAATCAAGAATATAAGGTGTCTAAATTTTCAACCATTTGATTTCATATTCTTGTAACTGCCTACTATGACTTACTGGATAACCTACCTTATTGATAGTAATAATTCAATTTAAATAATAACATTTTTAAAAAATCACATACTATTTTGAATGACTTGCATCAGATTAATTATTATTTTTTAAATATTAGTTGTTTTAAGATAAAATTATCCAATAAAATAAATTAATAAATAAAACAGACTATTCTTTTTGAAACAAAGTTGAAAATTAAAACCAATTATTATTATAAATTAAGTTAAATATTTAAAAAAATAAATGCGAAATTATTTGAAACTTATCTGAAGATGCACTTATCATATTTCAAAAGGGAAGGTCAAATACATTTGAAGATTGACAATCAAGTTAAGATATATAGAAAGAATATAAATGAATTTCCAACCTTAGGTATATTATTTCAAACTTCACTAATGATAATTTTGATCAAATATTGACAGAACAATAACTATATTCAGTTATTTGCCACTATTTATGAAATATTACATATGAACTTCATACTGTATTACAAAAAAGTTTTTAATGAATTTAAAGTAAAATTAGCATAAATAATTTTTTAATTACATTTAAATTTAACATAAACATATTCAATTACAAAAATCAAGTATAATTTAAGATAAGATATTTCAAAGTTATAAAAAATATGTTATGTCAAAAAAATTATGTACTTTATTATTGAATATTTTCATATGTTATACACTGTTATTTCATATGTTACAATCTTATAATTGATTTGATTGGATGATTTATACAACATCTAATTTAAAACAGGACTTGATTAAAAGTTAGATGGCATTAAGTTATAAAATTAGTGAACTGAGTTTTTGTATTTAAATTGCATAAGAATTTCATAATATGGTAATCATTCTTAATGTTATTTTCAAATATTAAGAGTTTACTTAAATTAATCCATAAGAATATTGAAAAAAAAAATCAAATTCTTATTTTCAGTAGGAACTATGAATGTAAGATTATGTTGCCTGCCCTCTTCTCTTCCAAATATTCTGAAAATCCCTTTACTTTTCCTCACCTTTTTCAACCCTTCTTTTTACCCTTGTTTTAGGTGTAATGAATTTTATAACATTTACAGTAAAGCAGAAAATTATGTATTTTTTTAATCTGTTTATCAAATTATAGTTAAATTAATATTATTGGAGAGATATTTTACATTATTTCAAAATGTGCAAGATTATGGTATGATAATAAAAAAATGGTATAATAATAAAAGAAAAAACTGCAAAAAAGTTTATTTCTTTTTGTAAAAAAAAACTAGTTTTTAACTAACGGAAAATGTAACTTCTATTTGAAAAAAAATATGGCCCAATGTGTTACTTTTCTAATACTTAAAATATACATATGTTACATTTTCTGGCCACTGATAAAACAGTGTTTTCTGGTAGTCACCAACTGGTGTCCACTTTTATTATTATTAGAGATCTTGAAAAAAATGTTAAAGATCTTGAATGTTCCATTTACATTTTATCTTGCATACATACGTGTCCATTTGTACATTTTTCTTCAGAAAGAGGGAAATTGAGAACTATGAACTAAATAGATTTATATATATAAAAAAAAGCTGAATAAAATTCTAAGTATTGGTAATTAGAGGAAGTAATTTTACATTTCATTTACTTGAAATGTTAACAATCAGAATTAAAACAAATGTTTTGATTTGGATAATTAATATATTCTACACTTAATCAGAAGTTTAGATATATCTGGCATTAATTCATCTGATTTATCAGACATTAATATATATACAACAACAGTTAATAAGGACAAATTTTAAGATGAGATATCACTTTTTGATTAGTATGGCTGTCACCATATACAGTTTGCCTTAAATTTGTCTCAGAATTGCTATATTTCCACATAGAGTGTGTATTTTGGTTACTATAAAGCTTACATGGAATAATAAATTGATTTCTTCTTTACTGTTTGAGTATTGATGATCTAAAATTAAATGTATATCTCTAAATATTATGGTACTATTTTGTTAATATGGTATCAATCATCATCAAATTTAAATTTGGTGTCCTTTTTTTAACACCAGCATTAACCACTAAGATCTGATAACTTTTTGATTAAGGCCCCACTAAAAGATTTATACTAATATTATGTATATTTCCCTTGTTTTAATTTTTCTTATTCTTTTCTTTTCTTTAAGAAATAAAAATGACTGATCTTGTGTTAGTAATTGGAAGTGGAGCAAGAGAACATGCTTTAGCTTGGAAACTGTCTCAATCACCATTAATCAAGCATGTTTATGTTTCACCTGGGAATGCTGGTACACATACAACTAGTAAATTTTCCAATTGTGGTAAATAATGCTCATTATTATTATATTTTTCTTGCAAATTTTTAAATTTTATATACTTAATTAGTGTCCTTAACCACCTAAAGAAATGAAAATGAAGTGGTTTCTTAAGAGTACTAATATATCAAGATATTACATACAACATACATAGTAGCATTATTTATTTGTTTGTTTATTTGTCTATAAGTGAATATTTTTGAAATTGCTTAAGTTTGATTGAATTTCTTTGTAAAAATTCTTTTCATTTGCTTTTGTTTAATGTTGTTAATATCATATTTTGTATGATAAATAAAATTTCTAATTAATCTCTTCTTAGAGATAAAGGAGTGGAATCTCCTTTCCTTTGATTCATTTTTCCATGTTGTATAAATTATAAACACTTCTTCTCATACAATTATAATAATCATTTAATGTTTGTTTATTTAGATGTTGATGTAAGAGATCATGCTGAAGTTGTTCTCTGGTGCAGAACAAAAAATATCAAACTTGTAGTTGTTGGACCTGAAGATCCCTTGGCCAAAGGTAATTTTGTTTTGTATTTAAAAAGAATATCCTTGTTTATAAAATTTTATAATAAAATTTGTCTCAACAATATTAATATTACATCAGAAATATATTTGTTCTGTTCTTAAATGAAGTATGATAGTCTGTTTTCATCATAATTCCAATACCAAAAAGATATTACAAAAGTGTTCATATTTATAGTAATAAACATCTTTAATATCTAATATTTTTAATATTTAATATCTATATGAAAAACATGTAATGGAAAGTAATTTTATCCTCTGTATTGATATATGCGTGAAAAAATCTTATTTAAATAGTTTCACTATTTTATAGGTCTTGCAGATCATTTAAAAGAGGCTGATATTGATTGTTTTGGACCATGCCAAAAAGCAGCTCAAATCGAAGCCAGCAAAGAATTTGCTAAATTTTTTATGGACAAATATGAGATTCCTACAGCTCGGTGGAAATCATTCAAATCTGCTAAGGAAGCCCAAGATCATATTTTAAAGTTAGTATAATTTAATCATTATTTTGTGATCCTCAACCCTATTCTTATTGCTTTGCTAGCAAATATTTTCCTTTAAAATTATATCTATTGTGGAAAGCATTACATTTTTTTCATATGTTTTGAATCTGCCATTATCTTTAATTAACTTGTAAATCATTCCCTTATTCTCTTGTATATTTTTAATGATGATAACCATATTCTTTGCTAAAAGTGGGGGATGAAGGGAATAAGTTACTTCATAATTAGAAATGCGTATCTTTTTAAATATTTACTTGAAAATAGGGTATATGCATGGTGTACAGGGTACATGAATCTTATTTCTACAGAATATCTTGAAATTTCTTCTCGTGATAAATTGTAGATCATGAGTTTACTTAAAAATCTTTGCCCATGCCTTGCAGAATTCTTTTTTTTTTTTTTTTTTTTTTTTCCCTTTAAAATTGTGCCAACTTTGATTAAATGTTGTCTGTTTATTTTTTATGAATGTATTTTTTATACCATAAAAGTTTTTGCTTGAAATTTCATGCAAAACCATTATGTTTTACTAACTGAATTTCATTTTTAATGTTCAGGTTCTTATTTCTTATAATTTTAAATCAACTTATTTAGTTTATTATTTTATAAAACTTGTGTAGAAAAATCACATATATTCAAATATTCAGTTTTCAATCCTGAGATTATTTTTGACTGAATTGAAATTATTGAACATATCTATTTCTGAAAAAAAAAATAATAATAAACTGAAGTTTACTTAAGTTAGTATTATATATGATGATTTATAGAAGTAAAGTTAACAATTGTTTAATTCATATTAATGAAAATAAAAAATAGAAATCAGCAAAAACTTGTCTTTTGACATAATTAAATCTGGTAATAACCCTATTGCATCTGATTTCTGCTCAGAGAAATAGGTATAATGTTGCTTATGGATTCTTTTTTAATTTATGATGTTCTTTATTTATGTTTTATGATTTACTTTTAGATTTTCCTCTAATCTTTGGTTTCTTTGTAACTTTTTTTGTCATATTTAGTTCTTGCTAGCTAGACAATGAATTTTTAAAAAAATTTAATTTAATTGTCTTTTGGACACAAAATTTTTTAAAGGTATTTTTACCTAATGTCTTAATATAATTAATATTTTAAATTCTTATTATGTTGTATTTTAGTGCACCATATGATGCTTTAGTGGTGAAGGCAAGTGGATTAGCTGCTGGTAAAGGTGTCATTGTTGGCAAAAATAAAGAAGATGCAATCAAAGCAGTTGAAACTTTGAAACAAGTAAGATCACTATTCCATAATTTTGCTAGCAATCTCTATAGAGATAATTTTTGCAGAACAATATTTAAAAATATATGAGCAAGGGATACTTTGAAAGAACTATTCTTTGATCTTCTACAAAATATGTTTCCAATTTCAAATGTTATAAAAGGTACCTTTAATCAAATTCATTGATGGTCATAAAGTATTTCTTTTAAGTTTATAGTTATCATTTTTATAATCCTAATATAATTTTATAGTAGTTAAATACTTTGATCATTGTTTTGTTACAGCTTTAAATAATTAGCAAATTTTGTTTATTACAGGATAAAGGCTTATCATCTGCTAGTGATATCATTGTTGTTGAAGAATTACTGACAGGTGAGGAAGTTTCTGTTCTGTGCTTCAGTGATGGTACCAATATTGCTGTTATGCCACCAGCCCAAGATCACAAACGCTTACTCGATGGAGATGAAGGACCTAATACTGGAGGAATGGGAGCTTATTGCAGATGCCCTCTTGTATCTGGTCCTGATCTCAAATTTATCCAAGAGAAAATATTGCAAAGAGCTATTGATGGTATGAAAAAGGAAAATTCTCCATATGTTGGTGTGTTATATGCAGGTTTAATGCTAACTAAGGATGGACCAAAAGTCTTAGAATTCAATTGTAGATTTGGAGATCCTGAAACCCAGGTAATTATTTATTTACCCACGATACTTTAAAGTATCATTTAAATGTGGCTGATATCTTCATAGTATGGCTATTTTTTCTAACAGTATTTGAAAGAACATGAATGTGTTTCCTATAAAAAGCAGCAGATGTCAACTAAAAATAACATAAAAAGCTTTTAATATTAATTAAATTCATTTAATTTTTTTAATTAATTAACAAAGTTTTTTTTTCTTTTTCCCAGGTTTATTCTGTACCAAAACTTAAGTAATGGTCAAAAAAGGTTTTTGAAAAATTGATGGCAAAATAATTTGGTAAATTAAGGGTTACTTTGCAGTATGTTTTATTCATGAAAATTTCTAGTATCAGATAAAGTTATTTCTTTCTATTATATGAAAATTGTTTATTTATTCACCTAAAATGAAGAGCTTAAACCTTAAATGAATTCATTTTGTTACGCTTTTATTCATGTTGCCATAAATAACAATACATAATAATTGGGGAAACTAGTTGTAACAAAATCTTGTATAATCATTCATGAATAAATATTTTTCATTAATAAATTATATTATTTTTAAAAAAATTGGAATTTTCTTTATAATTTTTATTACAAGCTGAATAAAATTATTTATCATTTATTATTATTAAATTATACAGTGTACAAATTATATTCTAACAGCAAAATTTACATAATAAATATTATTTAAAAATCTTAAGATGTCATTAAGTTGAATTTTCATTGACAAAATTTTATCTTGAACTACTTGACATTAATTATGCTTTACTATTTTATATGAAATTGTAACATTATCTCATAGTTTGCTGTTTTGTGATTGAATGTATTTTTTATGCATATCAGCATTGGATATTACTTAAATAGGATTAAATATTTATTTCACATTTTGCTTGTTATCAATAAATTATATATTGAATAGAAATGCTTCAGCTTCTAAAGATTGCAAACTTTAGTAAGAGTTCTACTACATATTTGTTATATATGTGAAACTGGTGTATGCTAAATATGTGGAAATTATAAGATTTCACATTGTTTTTTGCCTGCATCGTTTGACTATTTTTAAGAATCATGAGGCCCACCCTAATAATTTCATATTATTTCAGTATGGAATTTTAATTAATTTTGAAAATTATGTAAAATATGAGGTGATGATATTCATTTTTATTTTCTTATCAAAATGTATTCATACTACATGTATCTTAAAAAATTACTTGAAGTAGCAAAAACTAAATCAGATTTATTGACATGAATATAATTTTTTTCCTTCTTTTTTTATAAGGTCATTCTACCTCTTCTGGAAACTGATTTATATTCTATAATGACAGCTTGTGTTAAAGGTCAGCTACATAACATTCCTGTTCAGTGGAATGAAAAGCAACATGCAGTTGGTGTTGTATTAGCCAGTGGTGGATATCCTGGAAACTATGAAAAAGGAAAACTTGTTAAAGGTGACTCATTAAATAATTTATAATAGAAAATTATTGAAAAATGACCATTTTATTATTCTTATAACATAAGGTTTTTGAGGCTATTGACAGTATAATTATTTTTTTTTTAAGAAAATAAGATTTTAATATAATATAATTATTTACAAGAATTAGAAGACTCATTTTATTTATACTCATACTGTGTGATGTGTTTGGTGTCTGAAATTTTTTTTATAAACTACACAAGGAAATATAAGTTTCTTAAATTGTTTAAAAAAAAAAAAAAAAAAAACTTAAGTAGTTAGGAAAATCTATTTAAAATTTTATTTTTTCTTCCTTATTAAAATTATACTATATACTTATTATTATATAATTATTATATTTATTATATATATTACTTATTAAATTTAATTATTATATCTTTCTTATTAAAAGAAAAATAATTTTTCCTTCAATTTTTTTCAACTATACAGTTGCTTTAAATTGTTAAAAAATCATATTAAAATTATTTTACTTGCCTATCTTAAACATCCTTGATACAGAAAATAAGTACATTGTGTATGATGTTTTTAAATGTAAAGTATTTCGCTTTTTTTTTTTTTTTTTTTTTTTATCTTTACCTTATGAATAATGCACATGCTTCCAAATCAATATAGAAGATTTCTTTCTTTTGCATATTGGCTGGTACAAATCTTATATCACTAAAATATTAAGATTTCACTGCCCATATTCAATTGATTTTAATGTTCTTTAATAAACCTTGCAGATAGTTTTACTCCTTTGTTTTACTGTATCATCATGTGAATGATGAAAAAAGTTATTGTTAATAGAAAAGAAATGGAGATAGGAATAACCACATGGGATATTGGGGCAGTTGATGGATTTAATTTTCCAGTGTACTTTTAAAAAAAAAGGAAAAACCACATTCCTACACTTCTGCAAAATAGTTAATTTTAAGAGATTTTGTTAGATCTCATTCAAATTGTAATTTAAATTTTATTAAGTTATTTAATTAATTCCTTCTTTCTTTGCAATCATATTTTTTAATAAAACACTTCCATAATTAATAATTATTTTCTCTGTTTACATATTAATAAACTTACAATCATTAAATGCCTTTTCTTACAAACTTTTTTTTAAAAAGTGAAATGTTTTCTTTTTGAATATGTTTTTATTAAATTAAATATGTTACAAATTTATGTTTGTTTATATGTTCAAGAAGGAAATTCAGCTTACAAGGATGAAAAATATTATAAATTTTAGGAAATAGTTGAATTCTTAAAAATATTTTATTTTGATTCTGTATAATTGTGTACATTTCATTTTTTTACTGTGTCAAATTTTGTGAAATATTCTTTATTATAAAGCAGTTGAATTCAAAGAATAAAACAAAAAAAAAGTGAAATTTAAATTGTAACATGTTGTTAAAACTGCCTCTTTCTTTGCAATCATATAGTTTCCTATAATCAATAATTACTTTCTCCACTTGTATATTAACAAATTTAAAGTTGTTAAAAAAACTTTTTCTTACAAACTTATCTAAAAAATGAAATTTATTCATCTTGATTATGTGTTCATTAAATGTTCATAAATATGTTATTCTAGAAACAAATTCAGCTTATAAATTTAAGGAATAAAAATATCATTAATTTTATGAAATAGCTAAATTCTTATATTTTTTTTCTTACAAATCCATTGTGTACCAGATTTTGCAAAATAGTTTTTATTGTGAAGCTATTGAATTTAAAGAAAAAAAAAATTTAAAGATAATGTTGAATATATTTTTCCTCTTTTTTTAGACTATCTTGATCATTCTAAATATTAGACTCGATTTTTATTGATATTTATATGAATAACCTTTTGGCATATTTTTATAAAATTCTTTTAATTTATTGTAATCAAATCATTTTTCAGATAAATGATTTTAAGATGAAACATGCTTCTATTTTTAAATATTTAAAAACTTATTTTTCTCAGATAGAATAATAAAAATTTGATGATTATAATTTTGAAATTTTTTCCCCCCATAATAATAGGTTGTGAAAAATTGACTGAAGATTGTTTTGTCGTATTCCATGCTGGAACTTCTTGCAAATCTGGATCCATATTTACATCTGGTGGACGAGTTTTGACTGTTGTTGCTGTATGTGATTCTCTGAAAGATGCTGCAGCAAAAGCAATACAGGGTGCAGAAACAATACACTTTGAAGGAGCATTTTTTCGTAGGGATATTGCGAAAAAGGGATTGCAAAAGTGAATATATTAAATTATTAATTCTTTGAAGGGCAGAGTGTTAAGTTTTTTGTAATGCTTCAGAAATTTTTCAGTCAAGTAAATTCTAAAATTTAATGTCAATTGTTTTTAAACATTTATCTTTTTCATCTTTGTTTTATTTTTAGGTTTGAAGTTTTTTAAACTTATTCTTATTTATATGTAATGCTACTTGCTACATTTATTTTTTCTTTTTTGCATTTTTTTTATTTAATCAAGAATATTGCTTTCATCTTATGTGTCCTTGAATGCAGTGCATTTATCTATTGTATACAGAACTTTTATACGAAGTATGGAAGAATATATTTTTAGGCATGTACTGTTGTCTAATGCCAGTGTCCCATATTTTTTCATTTTGTTGATGACTATTTATTTTATTTTTTCGATTTATTTATTCAAATTTATATTTCACAATAACTGTTAGTCATAAGAGCTTCTTATAAATAACATTTCTTTTAGATTTTTTTTAATTTGTTTTATTTTTAGTTTTAAAAAATTCATCACTTGATGCAGTTTTTCCCTGACTGCCAGTTTCATAAAATAACATCTTGCTTATTCATTTCATTTTTTTTTTTAATCACAGAATCGCAAGTTACTTTTAAAAGCATCAATATCTCAGACTTTAATATTAAAAACTTATTTTTATTAATATTCTTTATTTTAAAAATGTTTTAATTCCAAATCTTAATATATTGCAGGCATTTATGTGGAAATGCAATTTTTAAATCTATTAAAAGTAATATTCACTGCAGCATACGTAAATTTATTCATTCACTATATGCATTTAATTTATGTTTTTACTTATCCTAAGTATCCATATTTAAAAAATAAAATGTACCTAATTTTCTTAGTTAATAATCTTTAAATTTTTATTTCCTAAAACTTCCAATCGTCTGCCCTTCAAAGAAATAATAATCGAATAATAATAATGGAAAATTATACAATGTGCCTTTGATTTATACCATTTTGATGTGAACATTTTGCTAATAAAAACTATTTCATGATTCTAGTTATTTTTTTATTTTTAAAATTTATGATGAAAATTAAATTGCTTACATATAAATACAGTAAACATTTTATAAACTTGAAAAATGAAACTTATAAATGATAAACAATTTTTGTACATTTAAACATGCTGTAAACATTTTTCTTCAATAATTATTGAACAACAAATTTCCTAGCAAGATTATTTTGCCAGTGCAAATTGGAAAAAAATTAATTAATTAATATTGAAGTAGTTAATATTTGTTTTATGACAAAGTAAAATTTTGCTATTCATTCTGAAAGCATAATTTAAAAATATATTTAGATTTTAAAAGCATCCATTTTTGTTCCTATAAATTTAAACCAAATAAAACCTTGTTCAATCCCTTAAGTCTTTTGTATAATGCTTAAGCCTAAAATTACCTTAAACCTTTAATTTTAAAATCATGTGATTTGTTAAAATCATGCGAGTTAAATTTTTAAAAAATGATCTCTAAATACAAAAGCAGGTATATGTTATCTTTAGTTATTCATACATTCATTAACATTCTACAATTTTTATGCTATTTATTCCCTTCCTACATCACTTTGTAAATTGTTTAATCAGCAGAAAGACTTTTGTCTTATATACAGTTTTTATCTTCAAAAGTAAAAATAATACAGCTATTTATTTGCCTTTATTGTACATATTTTAAGTTCATTTGTGATTCCCCCCACTACCTTTTCTTCTTCCCCCTTATTGTAGAATTATGAGAAAAGTGATTGTTTTATATCCTCCCCCCCCCCAATTCTTAGATAGGCTAAAATATTCTCCTTGTATTTATTTAAATTTCAATCTCTTTAGGCTTCATGGCATTGTAGTTCTTCACTTCTTGTCTTTCTTTTAAATTTAGATACCACGTTGCAAATTTGTAGCAAGTCAGCTAAAAAAAGTATATTATGGGAGCATATAAAATATGCAATATATAAAAAATAGCTACTTGAAATTAAGTTAAAGCTTTATACCTATTCATTAATGTGACTGTTTTATATATTTCAGACTTTTATATTACATGTCAAAATAAATACTCATTATTTAAAAAAAATTATTTAAAGCAATCTTTCATTTATTCTGATTGCTAGATGGAATAAAAAGTAACTTATTTCAGATAGAAGAATTTGTAAGATGTACTTATTTATACATTTTTTTTTTTTTTTTTTTTTTTTTTGCAAATTGTGAAACTTATATACTCATAAATTTGATAACCAATCGCATATTATTTCCCAAATTTAGATGTCTTTCATGTCTTGAAAATTAGCAGTACCAATGCTTGACTTATATTAGAATATTTAACTTGTTATCTCAAAGCGAAAATACAAAATGGCCAACTCTATATACAAACTAAGCTGCCTAAACCATAGAAAAAAGTCCTTCCTATAGTGTGAGGAATGATGAAGATATTGGAACAATAGTGACAAGAAAAGCATTAATACCATGTCTTCTGTTTATATTTTCTCCCATTAACTGGATGAGAAATATTGTTTATTTCTTTGAACATGACCCTTCCCTTGCCTAACATAAAAGCTAATCAATATAGCAAATGGTGGAAGTTATCAAAGCACATGAAGGAATCAGCACTAAACATCGAACAGAATGGATGAAAAGAGTTGCAAATAAATTCTCTAAGCCAAAAGAAAGAAAAAATAATAATTAAATTCTTTTGTGAAAATACATATTTCTTCTTGTCCTACTATAAACCAACTTTAGGGTGTAACAATTTTCTGCATCTAGCATCAAGCGGCTCGTATTTAGAAAACAACACTACAGTTTTACTTCATATATTTGTATTTAAATATTAATCTTTAAAAAAAAACTCCTATTCTTACACTCTGTTATTCTAATTTTCATTAGTTTTTTTTTTTTTTTATGCTTTTTAATAAAATTTTCTGGTAATAATATGCACTTTATAAAGCTTTAATCTTCATAGCATAGTTCTATTATTATTCTAGATATTTCTACTTTTTCTAATACAGAATAAATCATTTAAATTGATTGCAATTTTTATCATTTTTTTTTCTTATTATATTTGTTAGTAATTTCTCTAAATATAGGAGATGGCTTTCTACTCTGTACCTCAAAATTCTGTTTGTTTGAAGAATTTCATATAATCCTATTTTCCAATTTGAACAATACTTTTAAATGTTGTTTATCATGTATAACAATTTATAAGAAAAAAACTCAAATATCAATAATATTAATAAAAAAATAAATTGTGTATGTACTTTTTTTTTTCTGTAGTGTTGATGTGAAAGGACTATGACAGTTTAGTGGATCTAAAGCTATTATAATCCATTTTTTTTTCTTCTATTTTTAGATTGAAATGAAGAAATTCATATATTAATTTATTCTTTGTCATATATATTATCTTTCTAAATACATTTTAATATTTATTCATATATTTATTTAAAATTCATTCATTTCTTTAGATCAATTTTTTTTTTTTCGATTTTCCAATTTATTTTTAAATTATTGTTTTTGGGACCATATATTGATAATTATTTGATTTTGCTTTTGCACGTTTAATGGAGAGTGATATTTCAGATGAAACAAAATTATTTAATTTTTTACAGATTACAATCTAAAGGTATGACTTATAAAGCTTCAGGAGTTGACATTGAATCTGCTGATGATTTAGTGGATAAAATTAAAAAGTTAACAAAGAAAACATTAAGGAAAGAAGTTCGTGGTGGAATTGGAGGCTTTGGTGGAATATTTGAACTTTCAAGCTATGTAGATCCACTTCTTATTTCAAAAGTTGGATGTGTAGGAGAAAAATTAATGGTGAGACATAATAATTTTAGAGAAAATGTATTCATAGATTTGTAAAATATACTCTCAAATTATTACAGATTAATGATTTTTCCCCCTCAAGATCATGAAAGCATGTTCAAGATATCACACCTTTGAAAGCATTTCAGATTTTATTAGTTTTTATATAGTGATTCATAAATTTTTACCTCACAGATTGAATTTCTGTAAAAACATAAATCATTTTACCGCAATCGAAGAATGCTAATCTGTTTTTTGTCTACTAACAAATATTTTCTACATATAGAGAATTCCAAATCATTTTTTGGATAATCCATATTTTGAAATTCACTAAATTATAACATGTGAAAAACAGGAAATGATATGGCTGCCTATGCCTAAGTTATAGATTAAATTTACTATTATATTTTTTTAAACCTTTGAAGACATAAAATATGTATTTTTCAAAATAAATTTATATAAATCAATTTTTCAAATTCTTCTTCAGTATTTTTATATTGTTTAAATCATATAGCTTTTTACTGGATTTTTAGAGTGATATGAAATTGCTTTTATTAATATCTTATGGGCTTTATTTCTTTGAAAGAAATATTATCTTTTCAGAAACAATCTTATACAGAAATTTTGAGGCAATTTTAATTCTTCAACATTATTCTTTTTTTTTTTTTTTTAAGTTTATAAATTTATTCGGCTTATTTTTTGAATAAAATGTTGTGCATTTTTTAAATAATTTAACTTGAATTTTTAATACTAAAACTGTTTAAAATCTAAAATCTATTGTTACTTTTTACCATATTGATGAAAAATTTCTGAATTATTTAATGTACATTCTGCTAGCCTTCCAAAAGGTTATGCTTGTTTCTTTTAAATTAAATTAATTGAAAATGCAGTCTTTGTGAGCGATAATTTTAAAGTAAATTTTCTTTCTTGCTTCTCCTTGAAATTCAATATCTGTGCTAATATAAAAACTTTAGCCAAAACCATAGCTATCCTTACTTGATGAACAGTTGTCTATTTTTACTTCAGGAATACATCTGATATTTTTCAGGTTGCTCAAGAATGTCAAAGATATGAGGTCATAGGTAATGATCTTGTTGCTAGTGCTGTGAATGAAATTTTATGCTATGGAGCTGAACCTCTATTCTTTTTGGATACTTTTACTTGTGGAAAATTGAATGTAGAAATTGCTGCTGATGTGATTACTGGTATAGCTAAAGGATGTTTGGAAGCCCACTGTACTTTAATTGGTATGTATGTAATGAATTTTGGTTATCCATGCCTTTAAAATCATTTTATTTTATCTGCATCTCTCAAGATCTAATAGCTCTACCTTTAAATATCTTGGCTCTTTTTTTTAATGCTTGGCCCAATAACCATAGACTTGGTAATTTTTTATTTCTAAATGATAAAACCTCCATTTAATTCATAAAAACACAAGCCATATTGCTAACTGCCTCTTTCTTCAATGAACCTTTCTGTGAAAACATCATGAGTTGCATTTAATAAAAGTCAGTCATGAATTAGATGACATAGATTGAATTTAAAATTAACCTTTTATGCAAATTAAGAAATATCGCATATCATTTTGTAAAAACTGATTTCTGCATTGATGCTATTTTCTACTTCTTTTTATGATGTCTACATTAAGTAACTGATTTTTATACTTCATGGTTATTGTCTGAACAATAATAAAAAATAAAATCAACTGTTACAACATGCCAAAAAAAATTCATTTGAAAGAAGTAAATTCAAACATAATAATTTTTTTCAAAAAATTCCAAGACACTTATTTTAAAAAGTTCTCAATAGATTCTCAAATAGAAAATTCACAAAATTTTTTATTTTAATTGCATGTTCCTTTTTACTTCAGTGATTTGCCAAACATTATTGTATTATTCAGTTGTCTATATGTTCAATTTCCTTTCCTTTTCTTCCCAACAATTCAACTAATAATGTTAGTTTCCAATTCATTGTTGGAATTAAAATTTTTAAAACTGCTTCTCAAACATGAGTTTGATTGAATTAAAGAAAATATATTTTTTTTTTTTTTTTGACACCTAAGGCATAGCTTTTCATATTTATTTTTTTAAATTTAGTAGATTATTGATTGACAAGAACATAAAAAATGGTAATCTTAAAATATATATATATATATATATATATATTCTGTAATCACATATTTTTATATTTATTTATAACAATAAAATATAAAAATATGTGATTACAGAATTTGAAGCTATAAATTTTTTTTTCAAATCAGGTACTATCTGTACCATTTAGGAAATAACTAAATAGAATTTTTTTTTTCACTTAACCTGCTTCTGCTGGAAATTTTGAGAATATGATGCTGTTTCTGACTTCTAACCACTGTTCAAAATTATGAGGTATATCTCAAAATAGTTAGCATATAGTTTCAAAATAGGATATTAATCTAATTAAGACATAACATATTTATAAGTTTTGAAAAAAAAAATTCCAGAAATTTGATATAAGAGATATTCTAGAATCTTTTATAAGAAGTTGAATTTTTATATCAAAATTTGAAGATATATTAATTTATTGTTAAATGAAGAAATAAACACATTTTTTTTTTCCTTAATGTTAGAAAAGAAAACTATAGACATTTTGTAAAGATTCTACTTTTCAAGTGCAAGCAATTGTAATATCATTTGACAGCTTTATATCTTAGATTATTCTATCTGTTAGCAGTTTGAGACAAATTATTATCATAAATCTGATTAAATGTTTTCATTTTTTAAAGAGTATTGCATCTGTATTTATTTTTTCTATCAGTGCTGAGATGTTTAATCTTTAAATGTTTTATTTACATTATTAAAAAAAATTTATTGTCTCTATAAAATTCTTTGGATTTTAAAAAATGCTCTTTCATTTTAAAATTAACTGATGTGTATAACTGCAAATTTGAAATCATTCAAGAAATTTTAGTTTTCTCAACCACTTTAATAGTATTATGGTTGGATTTTATATTAACTAATATGACATTTAATATTTTATATTAAATAATATAAATTCTCTGCTAAACAAGAACCCAAAGATATACTTTTTATTTTCATATTTTTCAATAATTTCAAACTATTTCTTCATCAAATCAGAAAACTCAATGAAATTAATATCACTTCAAGACTGTTATATTTTGCAAAAGTTATACTTCTAACACTCATATGCAAATATTCATACAAGTTCAAAATCTGAACTAACATAAAATTTTAACTAATGTTTTATTTGTTTTTGAAATTTTAACTTCTGTTATATAAAACATTTCTTCCCATAGGTGGTGAAACTGCTGAAATGCCAGGAATGTATTTTCAATCTGATTTTGATTTAACATCATTTGCCAGAGGTGCAGTTGAAAGATCTCGCTTACTACCAAGAAAAAAAGATTTTGATGATGAGGACGTTGTCATTGGTCTTCTTTCTTCTAATCTTAACTCCAATGGTATTAAAATTGTAAGAAGGCTTTTGTCAAAACTGAATGTATCTTACAGTGATGCAACTCCATATGATAGCGAGTGTTCCTTCCAAGATGCTTTATTATCACCTCAAAATATATATGTTGATGCAATCCTTCCATTAATTAGAAAGAATTATATTAAATCTGCCACATACATCAATAGAGGAGGCTTGGCTGAACATCTTGAAAAAATTGTACCCACAGGATATGAAATCATTATTGATGGAACCAGTTGGTCATTACCTCCAATTTTCAGTTGGATTTCTAAAAATGCAGGTTTGGCAAAACAAGATCTACTAAAGCATTTAAATGCTGGAATAGATATGATTTTAATTGTGGACAAGTATGATGCAGGAGAAGTTCTTACTCATATTGAATCCTGTGGCAAAATAGCCGCACCTATAGGCTTAATTAGATCTCTTGATAATGGTAAGATTATTATGAGCTATTTGTTATTAATTTGTCATTAATTTTATTTGTCATTCTTTTGTATTTTTAAAGAATTCCATTCTCTCTCTCTCTCTCTCTTTTTACTTTGTAATTAACCTTAAGATCTTGTTTAATGCTAATATTTTAAACCTGCATGAACCAGAAAAAAATTTAGGGGGATGTTCATATGCCCATCCATGGGTACGCACCCACTTCAAGATTATTATGGAAAATTTTAATCCAAACAACAACTGGTTTGGGGGTGTACAATAAAACAGTCCAACAGACTGAGTAGCAAATAATCACATTTATTCAACATGACAATACAGACAATAAAACATAGCCAAGATGTACACAAGTGCATTTATAGTAAATAACAGCACACAAACAGGAAATAAGTAGAAAGCAACTGTAACAGCACAAATCGCTCAGAAAGAACTTAAGAAAATAAATTTATTCAACTATTCATACCTCTTGATCGCCTTCTATTCGCTGTTGTTCTGCCTATTCGCTGTTGATTCTATTATACAACTGGTTACTCATCACACAACTCATTGCCTAATTCAGTACTGAATGACTCCGGCTCTGTCCTGTAATTTTTTTTAGTTTTGGCTCTAAGAAGATCATCTAAACTTGTGCATGAATGGATCTTCTTGTAGATTCTAGAACTCTGATTTTGTCACTAAATACTCGCCAAGATCAGAATAATTGATTCAGCATTCATCAGAGCTATCTGTAAAACTATCTTCCTTACTTACTACACTGGGAAGCAATACTACAAATTTGTAACAATTTTAATCCTTACTTGAAGATTGTAAATCTATATCCAATACAATAAATCTGTCTATAAGAAATAATATTTTTTTATTATTTCTTATGTTTTTTCCCCCCTTCATGCATGCATAAAAATTTTTATCACATGCATTACCATTCCTGTTAGATTGGAATATTATGCATGTTTTATTATTTCATTTATTCACTTATGGTTTGTCACTCATATGAAAAAACAATATTCTGTACATTTTTATTTGTACTTTTCTGCATTTTGTAATTCTGTCAAGTGAAATATTTGTATGCAAGGTATCTCAGATCTTTCTTGAAGATGTAGTGAAAAGTAAAAAAATCAATATGTGGCAATCAGATTGGTACCATTTTTTTTTCATTATAGTTTTGGAAATTACAATACGAAATTCATGAAATTAAAAAATAATAATTAAAAAAAACCATAAAGGACTATAGCTATTTCATATATTTTTATAGGTTAGGTGTGTCATTTATTATTGTTTATTAATATCATTGAAAAACAATTGATTGCACAATCAGTTTTATTTATATATTACAAGTGGCATCTTTATATGGAAACATATAAACAAGTCAAAAAGAAGGCAACACATGTTAAATATCATTTTATATTTTTCTTCTTTGTCAATTGTAAAAATTGCTATGCCTATACAAAGAAAAAAAGTCTTGAGTGAGATATCTGAAAATTAAAAATTATTAATCTTTACTTTAAAAGTCTTTTAATCATTAACCTTTATTAACATATATGATTATTAAATTATTAATATAACTTTAACTTTTCCTGATTTAATAAAAAAATAAATATTTTTTTTTTTTTTGTGAATTTAAAAATAAATTTTATGGCAAATGACATGAAAATTTATCTTTAAAAAATATATAAATCATATCAATTATGCTCTAAATTGTTTTATTGCATTTGTTTTTAAATTCAAATAAAATGTGGAATTAAAATTTGGTTTTATGATTTTATAAGAAATTTTAAAAACTTCTAGGTTCAGAGTGTGTACAAACTGTAAATATTTTTGATGATTGCCAATTGCCATTGCAAAAGAAGAAAGTTGGTGTTCTTACATCAGATAAAGGTATTTCTTAGTTATTTATTTTCTTAATTTTAGAAAAGTTTTATAAAAGACCATTATCTAAAGTACAATTTAAATTTTGCTTTCTGAAATTGCCTATAATTAATAATCTCTTCCTTTATAATAAATACAACATTGGAAATTCTGTTCAAATAAAGTGTAACATTTTATCATTGTTACTATTAAAAGTGTTGAAACTTTTTTTTAATTATTTTTATCTTATATGTGTAGCTTTTTATTTTTTTTTAATTCAAAATTGTATTCTGCTTCATTTCAATCTTGTTTCTTTTTAGGCATTCTTTTATACTTATGTTTTGAGGTTAATCTTTTTGATTTTTTTGAAAACTCGCTACTGCCTCTTACAGTTATTGTTATGATTTTATTTTTTTGAGTTATGTGATATTTACTATGCATTTATTATTTTATAAGTGAATTTGTTTGAAGATATATATAAAATTACATTAACCCCTTGAAATGAAATGATGAGTCTAGCTAATCATGAATTTTCTTGAGCATACTAATGGCGAGCTGTATTTGCCAAAAATTGCTGAAGGTTCTTTTTATAAACAGATTTTTTCCATAAAAAAAAAGGATTTTTTTTTCCTATAAATAGTTTTTTTTCCATAAAAACGTATGTTATTATATCAATCCCTTAACGAGAAATTAAGAAAATTAAATTGTCTACCTGAACATTGTTCATTGATAATAAATGCTGTTCAAGTTGTTAACATTCTGAATTATTCAAAATTATGTTAAATTTTAAATTCTAAATAATGGAATATAAATTGATTAATATAGATAATCAATATATACAGTGGCTCAAAAAATTGAGAGTACACCTTACTTTTATTTGATAAATCGGACTTTCAATATAAATAACACATTACCGAGAAGAGCAAACATGTTTTTACTTTTACTCATAACAAATGGTTTAATGTAGAGTAAAAATAAAGAAAAATCAAAGAAAAATATCTAAATTGAAAATTTTCAGAAGCATTTTAAATAAACATACTCAGATTTTTGCCTCAAAAAATTGAGAGTACACCAATGAAATTTTTGCAATATCTCGCATAGAAACAAAGTGTCACTGTTAAGTTGCATGTCTTTTGGCTCCTATAATGTCCTCTAAACGTCATGGTACCGATTCGACCAATTTTTTGTGGTATCTAAAGATATTTTATCCCATTCTTCTTGCAACACTTGTTTGAAATAGGTTTTGCTTTTAATTTTGTGTTTTTGAGCCACTTTTTCGAGTATGACCCACGAATATTTGATGGCATTGATGTCGGGGTACTGAGGTAGTGTGTGTAACTGCTGTTTACAATGAAAAAGACGCCACATTTTGACGTTAGGAGCATTCTGTTTGGGGTCGTTGTCCTATTGGAAAATGAAATTCCCATCTAAACCCACATTTTTAGCACTTTCCTTTAGATTACTGCGAAGTATATCCAAGTAAGCCATATGATTTATAATGTCATCTATAAGAATTAAATTTCCTATCCCGGATGAAGCCATGCAACCTGAATTCATGACTTAGTCACCACCATGTTTACCTGTAGGACTTCAATTTTTTGTATCCAAAGAAGTATTAAATTTTCTCCATAAAATACGATGTCTGTCACTGCCAAAAATGTTGAGTTTTCTTTCATTACTAAATATAACTTTCTTTTAAAAGTAATTGGTCTTCAATTAATGAGTTTTTGCAAACTTTAAATGCTTTATTTGAATTTGCAAGCGGATGAACGGTTTCTCCCTAACAATGCGACTTTTATATCCAGTTTGTCTAATGGCATTTCGCACAGTTTCAGCACTTAACTTTTGCCTATGATTTGAGAAGTTTCTGCAACAAGTTGGATGAACCATATGGTGGCAGCAATCTAAAGGAAAGTGTTAAAAATTTGAGTTTAGACAGAATTTCCCTTTTCCAGCAGGACAACGACCCCAAACGGAATGCACGTAAAGTCAAAATATGGTGTCTTTTTCATTGTAAACAGCAGTTACACACACTGCCACAATACCCCGACATTAATGCCATAATATATTCGTAGGCTATACTCGAAAAAGTGGCACAAAATTTAAATCAATACCTATTTAAAACAAGTGTTGCAAGAAGAATAGGATAAAATATCTTCAGATACCGCCAAAAATTGGTCGAATTGGTACCATGACGTTTAGAGGCCATTATAGGAGCTAAAAGACATACAACCTAAAAGTGACACTTTCTTTCTATGCGAGATATTGCAAAAATTTCATTGGTGTACTCTCAATTTTTTGAGGCAAAAATCCGAGTATGTTTATTTAAAATGCTTCTAAAATTTTTCAATTTAGAAGTTTTTCTTTGTTTTTTCTTTATTTTTACTCTAAATTAAACCATTTGTTATGGGTAAAAATAAAAACATGTTTGCTCTTCTCGGTAATGTGTTATTTATATTGAAAGTCAGATTTATCAAATAAAAGTAAGGTGTACTCTCAATTTTTTGAGCCACTGTATATAATTTGATTGCAATTTCCCCTGTTGTTTTAGTATACATAATTATAGTTGTGACTGTCAATATATTTCATGATCTCTTGATTTATATTTACTTCAAAATTTTCATCTGCAAAATTGCTTCTTTATTGAGCATTTTTGTTTATTTAAAAACGATTTTTTTATAAAACATTTTAAATATAAAGCATGCTGTGTAATCTTAAAAGTTTTATTTTTGAATATTGATTTCACTCTTTTTAAACTAAGGAAATATAGCTCTATGTAGAGGAAATTCCTTTTTATTGATCTTGATTTTAATATGCTTATATGACTTTTACACTGCTTTCATAGGAAACCTTCTTTGATGAGGTATGTTACTTTTTTAATTCATAAAATGCATTAGTAGTTTTATATATATGCATATATCAATTAAAAGATGTAGAATTCATTCAAATACTTTATCTTTTAAAAGAATTATGGTATTTAGATGTCAATTTAATTTTGCTAGAGTAACATTCAATTTTGAAGCTATATAATTACCATTTTCTCACAAACTTCCCTTTTTGAAGCATAATCAGATGATCAGAATTTTTTGCTGGATTCTTCATAGCAGTTATTAAATTTTTTAATCCAGTTGATTAGGCATACTCTAAGTTTGCATATATTTGTTATTAGATCAATATTTTAATGAATTTAAGATTTTCTTATTCTAAAACAAATCACACAATAACCATTATTTATATATCAGATAGGCAAGGTGACAAATAAACTCCATGGAAAAAAATATTGAAGGCTATATTTCCATATATAGTACTCAGGAAAATTCCGAGCTAAATTTGTATCTTTCATGTACAAGAAAAATTGCCCGAGGTAATGAGATTTGTTGTAGTTGACATCAGTTATCAGAAGTGAGTTATTTCAAAAAGGTGTTTCAGCAAAATTCATCTGACTATAATTCATATATTAATTACTGTATTTATGTTGTTTTTTTTAAATTCAGTATTAAATTAAAACTAATTTCAATTTGTTTCTGAATAATTTTTAAAAAAATCATTTAACCATTAATAATGCTTATAAAAAGATTTTATAAAAAATTAACTTTTTTTTAAATCTAGCTTTTTTTTTTTTTTTTTTTTTTTTCAAATTTTACCTGCTTATTTTCTAAACAAATATTAATGTTTATATTTTTCATTTCAGGAACAACTTTGAAATCCCTTATTAACTATACTCAAAGCCCTGAAAACTTAAGTAGTTATGAAATTGCTGTTATACTATCTACAGACAATGGTCATAATCTTCAAATTGCTAGAACTGCTGGTATTCCTGCTGAAGTAAGTAGTAAAACTAAATGAAGAGTAAAGATTGAATTAAATGTTTAGTTACACTTATGAGTTTTCTTGAATTCTTTTTATTATTATTATTATTTTCATTTTATAAACAGAGATTATTTAATTATGTCCAATATTGAATTTAAAACGATTTATGAATCAGATCATTATTATGAATTAACACTTTGTGTATTTGAAGTTAATGATTAATTTCCATTCTAAAATGTCATTTAAAAAATGACTAAAACTATCCTAAAAGAATTTAAAAAGCCCACTGTCATGCTTTGATAATGAGATTAAAATATCTAATAATGAGTTGTGAATTCAATTATTTGACATACCATGTTTCTAATTCGACTTGCTTTATTGTTTCCTTTTCCTACAATCTATGAAATAAATTTTTTTTACCTTGTGCAATAATAAAGTATATTTAAACCTAATTATGCAATGTTAGCTTATTCTAAACCTGATTAACCTGTAATTATTTATTTGTGCTCTGTTTAAAAAATGAATAATATGCTTTGTTATTTCATTGGAATTTCATAATAAATAATTGTGTACCTGTCTAAAGAACCGAAAATGCAATTTGCTTTCAGTGGTAACCTAATATTAAAACATGAGCTGTTTTGTAAAGGGTAAAAGCAAGTCCTGATCCTGGTTATATATCTTAAAATTCAATTCATTGTAATGAATTGATAGTGAATTTGCCATAGTAAAAAGTGAACTAGATCACTCTTTTACAATGTCACATGGTGATCATGAACAAAAATGTTAGATTTCTTTGTTTACAATTCTTATTTAATAATATTTTTACTAGACTGACAGAAGAGAATGAGTCAGTTTTTTTTTTTAAATTCTAGATTCTAATAAGAATTTAAAATTAAAAAAAAAACACTTTTATGATATTTTAATTTTGATTATTATATTAGTTCTTGATTGTATAATTTTTAATATATAAGTGCTATTTTTTCCATTCTAAAATTTATATGTGCAGAATCAAGTTGCATTGTTTAAACTTTAAATTTATTTAAATTTTGAAATTGTTGTTAGAAAGAAATGCAGTCCTTTTATAGATAAATTCATTGCACCAGAATTCTTAATTGAATGAATGGATTTAATTGTACTTGATAGAAGTAGCATTTGTTGCATAATAAAGTAATTTCAATTTTTATTTAACCTTTTTTGTAAAATTTAAAGAAAAGAATATATTAAATAATAAAGGAATGTAAAAAGACATAATTTTGATGAATCAATTGAAATGTTACTTGATATAATTTAAAATTGTGTTATTTGAAATACATTAATCAAAATATTAAAAAATGACTAATTTTCATTTGAGATTTTTAAAAATTACATGAAAATTGAGTATGCTATTCATTTATTATTTAGTATTTTGAATATATGATTGAAATTATTTTTAAAGGTAATAGATTCCAACACATCTATAATCGAAATTTTGAAATCTCATAAAGTGGATATTGTTTGTCTCGATAATTTTACAAGGGAACTCCCAAGTAAGTTTTTGTTGTTTAATCGTTAGAATTTTCATCTTTATTCTTATAGTAAGATATATATACATATAACATTTCTACTAACTGTTTTCTTCCAGAGGATCTTCTTAATGAATGGAAAGAAAAAGTTTTAAATATTCATCCATCTCTTCTGCCATCATTTAAATGCAATAATCCTCATGAAGAAGCATTGGAACTTGGTGTGAAACTAACTGGTTGCACTGTATATCTTCCAGGGGTATTAATTATTTTCTACATTTGTACTAAAATTAACCATTTAATGTACAAGCAGTAATTTTTTTTTTTTTTTTTCTTTTTTGTGCATTGAAACTGTGTAAGTTACTTATTAATCATGCAAATTAGTTGAAAGATCTACATGAAGGTTTATTTATCAGTTTCTTTCCTAATAAAGTTTGTGAAGAAAAATAAATAAATGCAGTTTGAAACTATTTTAAAATGATATTCTCTTCCCTGTCTTACGGCAAGATTCTTATTTACAAATTACAAAATATTTATATAAACTTTAAATCAAAGAAGATAAAAACTATCTGAACTATTAGAAATGTTTTGATACACATCTAAAAATGTGTATTCATGTATTAATATTTTTTCATTATTACAACCTGATTTATTTCTTGTTTGTAGTGTTAAATTGATCAACTCTATTCTCTTCTTTTTTGAAGTATATTTTATAATAATAATTATCATTACTGATATATTTTAATGATTAAAAGCTGATATATTTTGTAATTGTAGATGTATTTTATTAAAATAATTTATCATTAGAATTTTTTCACTCTTTTTTATTAATTAAAGGGCAGATTTCTGTAACCATAACTGTTGAAACAAAATTCACTTTTCTGTATGTAGAGCAAGTATCAAAATCTGTGCAATGAATATCATTTATATGAGACTAGGTTGATAATGTATGGTACATATTTTTATTACTATTAGATGAATTGCCGTAGTTGCTGAATTCTTTTTTCTGAAATTAAAGTTTTTTTTCTTTAATATTTTTAGGCTGATGAATCAAATGATACAATATTTGATCAATCTGCTGTTGTTGTGGAAACTAATGATACTGTTGAAACTTTACATAAAAAAGTATCCTGCTTGCAGAATTACTTATATCCTAAAGCAGTTGAACTATTTGCTTCAAAAGATCATTTGACAACATCTGATTTGCATTTGATACAGTAAGTTAAGCCTTATAAAAAATTACCTAATATTTCATTTTGATAGTTTTAATTATCACAAATATACAAAATTAGAGTACTATTTCACTTACATCCACTTTTTTTTTATGAAAATTGAATATAAATTATTAAAATATTTTGAAATGCTTAAACTAAATTAGCATTAAGTTATCAAAATGTAAAGTAACTTTATTTCTACTATCAATCTAAGAAACTTTTATTTTTGGAATTTCAGTGCTTAAAAACCATTTTTTATATCTAGTGGTGTGTAGTAAATTAATATACTTATAAAAAACATGTTGAGATGTACAACTGCTTGTGTAATTTTCTTTTTAATTTCAAATTCTGAAAAATTGAAAACTAGGCAAGACCTAAAAAAATGAAAAATTGCTTGCATTGGTGTTTACTTATGCTTCACAAATCTATAACAGTTCTAGAATTTTGATATTCCATGAAATATTATTCATCTTCTAGCCTTTCTTTCTACTTATTTTAACTTTGGAATAAAACATATATGATTTTTAGCAAACAAATGTAATATTCTGTATGTGGAAATTGAAGGAGTAAATTATTAGTGTTCCCATACAAAAACCTGAAAAAGGAACTTGCAAATTTCGGTTCTACTATTTAAATCTGAAAGAAATTATTTTTCATATGTTTATACCTTATATACCTTCTTTTATTCTTATATACCTTCATGTTTTGAAACTTATTTCTCTCTTTTCCAAGAAATTTTATTTTTCTCTTTTTAAATATTATCTTATATGATAATTTAGTGTATAAGAAGATGATTTTTTTTAGTTGAAGACAAAGTTCTAATGTATATTGTGCTCCTTTTCATTTCCAAACCACATTAATTAAGTAATTTTCATTTTTGTATTATCAGTTCAAATAGGCTATAATAAAATATACCTATAATACCCTTTAAAATATACCTATGACCATTGCAGAGGGAGAATAAAAGATATGTATTTGGTAAATGCAGAGATGTAGTAGAAAAGATTTTCTATTTAGATGAAATGTAATTATGAATGTTATTTATTGATTGGGATAAGTATTGAAACTTATTTGCTGATTCCATATTCTATCTGATGATGGAGCTCCATTCAAGTGAGTGTTACTGGATATTCAAAATATTTTTTTAAAAAATCAAATCAGTTGTTCAAGTTAACCAGGCTTAAAACTGAATATGGCTCAATGTTTTAAATTAATTAAAATTGACTTATATGATTCAGAGCTTTGATATTATTTGATTTTATTTTATTTTTCGTTTTGATTATCTATAGTCAAGATGCTTTTCTTCAGAAAAGCAATTTTAATTGCTTTCAGAATAGAATATTATCATTCTTAAGATCAACTAATTTTCTTTTGTCATAGAATTCTATGATATTTTTAAAATATCAACTACTTTTTGTATCAATTTATCCATTTTATTATTCAATTAGTCATACTACTTTTACTTCTTGAGATTTATGTTTAGCATAATTCATTATTTTATGAAAGCAAGACCTGTTTAATGTCTGTATCTATGAATGCTTGTTTGATTCAGTTGAAGACAGTTTGTAATGAACTGTCTTTTTAGTCTGTTGTTTTTAGATTCTGAATCTCCAGACTGAAACCCAATATTGTATTGCATTTAGAGGGAATTTTCATTTTGTAGCTCTCTTACTGCTATTACCTTAGGATGCACTTTTCACTTACCCATTGCAATAGTCATATGTGAATCTTGGAATTCAGTTTAACAGATATAATATAAATATGCAAACAATCTGATATTAGAAGTTATTAATTTAGAATGAAACCAAATTCAATTTGAATGTGTTCTTTTAGATGGGTTTTCTTTTTTCATTCAATATAATCTGGAAACCTTTTGGAAATCCTTTAAATGATATTAATTGAGATTTTTTTTAAGTATATTTAGCCATACTTTTATTGAAAATCATATGTCATAATCTTCCAGTACAGGAAATAGCTCCCTAAATTCTGACGAGGAGTTGAAACTTAATAAATCTGTGCAGGCCTCAGTACGAAGTACTAAACGCCCTGGTTTTGTGGAATCTGAAGAACCATCTTGTGGAATCTTTGATCTGAAAGCTTCAGGTTATCAGCATCCTTACCTCATTTCTGGAACTGATGGTGTTGGAACAAAATTAAAAGTAAGTACTGCTAATCTCAAAAGTAAATGACAGAAATTAGTAATAGTTAGCAAGCGGTATTATTATATATTGCATTGGCAAGCAAATTTGATTTAGAATATAAAAAATACTTATTTTATTTCCTTTCATATAAAAAAAAAGAAATCTGAATGATATTAATTTTTATGATTTTTTTTTTTCCTCCAGCTGCACTAAAAAAAAATTCTTTAACTGATAGCTTAGAGAATTTTTGGCAAATTGTATAGCTTAGATAAAATAGAAGCTTTAAATTATTAAAACTTATAAAAAAAATATTTGAAATATTTTTTTTGTCTTGTTAGTAGATTAAATGATCTAAGTTTTAATTTTCCCTTTTCATAAATGAATGTCAGATTGCATTCCTTTTAAAAGAAAGTTTTATTTTATCTGAAGTTTACATTCTGAATTTTAATTACTTTCTTTGTTTAAACTCAGATCGCTCAAGTATGCAACAAACATGATACAATTGGAATTGATTTGGTAGCAATGTGTGTAAATGACATATTAACACATGGAGCTGAACCACTGTTCTTTTTGGAATCATTTGATTGTGGCCAAATAAATCCTAAGACTGTGGAAAAAGTTGTCTCTGGAATTGCTGAAGGTTGTAGACAAGCAAATTGTGCTTTGATTGGTAAATCATATTTTTTTTTTTTTTCTTTCTTTTCTTTTAAAGCTTTTGTTCAAAACATGTGATCCATTATTTTAGCTTTAAAATAACATTTTTTTAAGAATTAAGAATAATGGTTTAACTAAATAAATATACACACAATTTTAAACAATTGTAAATGATTCTTCTATGCAGAATGATTTGAATAAAAAGCAGAGATTTTTTATTGTTGGAATTCTCTTATAAATCTAAATCATAACTTTTATATTCTTCAAAAACATATGCAAAAAAATTAAATTATAAATTTATCTCTTAAACATTGATTGTTTTTTTATACTTAAGCTTTTAGCATCATTTATACAATCTGTTCAAAATATTTAATTATGTATAGAAAAAGATTTATGTAATATGAGAGGGTGTAGCATATCATAAATGAAAATTGTATGAGTTGTGGAAAAAAGAATTAAAAAGAAGTAATTAAGTATTAAAAAAATTAAGTATTAAGAAAAATTAGTATTTCACCAAAACATGCCATTTATATTAAATTATTTAGAACAAATACCCATAATGGAATATTTCTTTTTGTAACCTTAATGTGTTAAAATTATTCTAGAAAAATGTATCTATAATACAAATCAGTTTTTGTGCTTAAAATGAAAATATTTCATTCTGTTTTTTTAGGTACTGAAGTAAATGAAATGCCTGATATTTATCTCAATCCTAAAGAAAGTCTGTGTGATTTTGAAAAGTATGATGTTGTAGGCTATGCAGAAGGTGCACTGGAAAAGAAATGCCTGCTGCCTCGTATAAGTGAAATTAAACCAGGTGATGTGGTCATTGGTCTTTCATCATCAGGTGTTCACAGCAATGGTTACAGTTTAGTAAGAAAACTTGTGAAAGCCAAAAATTATACCTATCAAGATCCATTTCCACTTGATAAAACAAAAACTCTGCAAGATGTGTTGTTAGAACCAACAAAAATATATGTAAGATCTGTATTGCCTCTGATCAGAAAAGGTTATGTTAAAGCAGCAGCTCATATAACTGGTGGAGGTTTAACCCTAAACATTAACAGAGTCTTGCCTCCTCATTTGAAAGTGGTATTGGATGGCAGTAAATGGAATATGCCTCTCGTTCTGCAATGGATTGCTGACGAAGGCCAGATGTCTGAAGAAGAAATGTTACAGACTTTCAACTGTGGCTTAGGTATGGTCTTAATTGCTGATCAGTCATATGAAAAACAAATTTTGGAAGCTTTGAAAGAAGCTGGAGAGACTGCAAGCAATGTTGGAAGTGTTGACAACCTTGAAAAAGGTATATTTTTAATTCTGTATTTTCTTTATTCTTGCTTTTAGTACAAACATGTATGAACAAATTTTTTAGGAGTAGAGTCAGAAACATCTACAAAAAAATGTCATTGATAGATAATTGACTGTAATTCTTCAAGTTAATCAAATTTTTAAGTCCTTGCTTTTTCTTGGGAAATGTGTAGATTCGCTTTTATAAATTTACTTATTTTGTAGGAATTAATTTCTGTTTTCACCAATAGCTTTTTAATTGGCTATAATTTGAGATTTTATTACTTAGTGATAAGTTATTAAAATGTAAGAAATATTAAAATATTTTTAGAAACATAATGCTTTTTTTTTTTTTTTTGCAAACTTATTTAAACATATTTTAAAAATTACTGTGTGATCAATCATGTCATGTTACAGAGGATTTTAAAATCATCATATGCATCCATAAAAGCTGATAAATAGCTTTACAATGAAAGTAGGAATAAACATTTAAATTCTTCAGGTCTTTGAAAACCTGAAATTTATTACTTTCACTTTTGTTAAAAAAATTTTCTTTTCCTTTTTTGAAGAATTAAAAATAAAAGTGTACCAATTATGAATAATTAATTCATGAATGATTTTGTATGATAAATTGATTTGTTCCATGTATCATTATTTTGTGTGACTTTCACATATTTATTATTTTCATTTTTGAAATAATATTTATATATATAAATATATATGTAACATATTTTGGTTGAAGTAGAATGCAGGTTCGAAGCAGTGAAGAGACTTGGTATTTTTAATTTTGTTTTATACAATTCCAAGTGGCATGCATGATTATATACAAGAAAACGCAGTGTGGCACAAAGCAGAAGTAAGAGCGAAAAAAGGGCCGAACAGATGATCACTAGCCTTATATAACATAGGATTTCCGGCCATGCGCCGAGGGAATGACCTTTGACACCTTTTCAAGGGTACCGAAGTATCACTCTCATTTGAAATGTAGTTCTGATGGCGCATTATTTTTACAAAGGGATTAATTAAACCAAAAGTGGAATTGGATCACATAATAAGAGAATATTTTAGAATGAAGTTAGGAAGGGCTAAATTAAGATAAAGTTTTGGAAATTAATTTGGATTAAATTAAGAGTTTAAAATATCATTACATATATATATATATATATATATATATATATATATATATATATATTGTTTCTTTGTATTATATATTTTTAAGTATTATGAAACTTTATAATGTCAAGATGCTGTAGCTTATTAGGAGAAAATTGTATCATTCATCAAACTAACTTCATATTTGATGGTCATTTCATTCAAAAGATAGTGATGAATTAAACTACCATACGTTAACATGTCTGATAGTTTTATTCATTAATATCTTTTGAAAGAAAATATTTATCTCAAATAATTTAAATTGACTCATTTTAAATTAAATAACTTCATTTGACTCGGAAGTAAATACAAATATCCTGTGTTTTGGCTTGCCTAAACATAAATTATATATATTCTGTTAGATAATAAGATTTTTTTTTTATCTATATGAATGTTAGATGATCAACCCTATTTTTTCTATAAACTAATTTCATTAGATAACCTAAGCATGTTTCTAAAATATTTAAACAAAATCTTTGTAATTAACCCTTGTAAGTAATCTTCCAGTATTTCATATGATTTTAATTGATTGGTGTAAATAATCTTTTGTTGGATAAAATAAGCTTTATCTATTTTTTTAATTAAAAGTTAATTTTCTCTCTGTAAGTAATCTTCTGGAATTTCATATGATTTTATTTGATTGGTGTAAATAATCTTTTGTTTGATGAAATATGCTTTATCTATTTTTTTAATTAAAAGTTTATTTTTTCTCTTATAAATATTTTCCTTTATTAATGCCACAGTAAACTAATAATGAAAGTTTAGCATAGTCACTGAAATCCTTTTTCTTTTCTTCTGAGATGGAAAACTTAATTTCGGGCTCACAAATATATATATATATATATATATATATATATATCATTTTCCTGGTCAAAATTTAAAATTTATTTCATTTCTTATATTTTCTATGTCCTCTGTAGGAAAAGATATTGTTGAAGTTAAGAATTTCAAGTTACCTGTATCATCTATTTTGAAACAGAAGAAGAAAGTTGGAGTACTAATATCTGGTTCTGGTATGGTCTTTAATTAAAATTCTTCATCACTTTAGATTTATTTTACTTGTAAATTTATAATAAATTACTTCATCTGACTCAATTGTAATCTGCCAATTTTTTACAGAAACTAGTATAATTTGATAAGAATAAAAGTAGCTTATTTGATAGAGAAATATTATCCATTTTAATAAATGAAAATAATTTGTACATGTCAGATTTCAATTTATTAACTTTATTATTTGTTTTTAGGAACAAATTTGCAAGCCCTGATAGATTATACACAAGATCCAAACAATTGCAGCTCTGCTGAGATTGTATTGGTTTTATCAAATGTAGCTGATGTAGAGGGCCTAAATCGAGCAAGCAGAGCAGGAATTCCAACCAGGGTAATAATTTTTATTTCATGTTTTTTCTCTCCCTGAGAATAGCATACTAATATACTACATCTAATTGCATTTCAAATGTACATAAACATAACAAGATATATATTTCGTACAAATATTTCACTCTTTCAGAAGATTAATTGCATCAAGTATGATACAAAAATATACATTTTTGTGGCATTACATTTCTTAATTAAAAATAAAAATTTTATTCTAAATGCTCTGCATTTCACAAAAAAAAACCTTGAAGGGGTTTCCTGTTTGTACGAGAAATGGTTAATATCAAATGTAAAATGCACTATTCATAATATATATATATATTTTTAAAAAAAGAAAAGTGATTAATTTGTGCAAAAAAATTCTTTACTATTTTCTTTGAATTGAATAGCAATTATTTGTGATATGTTTTTAATGACTTATATTTGATTATCATTAATAAATAATATAATAATTTTCTTCCTTTATTTATTTATTTATTCCTCACTACTTATTACTAAGATACACTGTCTGTACCTTTTTGTTAAATTTTTATTAGGAATATAACAAAAAAGGTAAGCAAAATTATAGTGAGAGGTATTCAAAATTTCATGTTTCCAATTTAATCCCTTTTTCTAGTATATTTTAAAGAAATTTTTGGAACTGATAATAAAATTTTGAGTTGATTTATAATTTTATGAGATTAAACTAATCTTCTAAAACTTTAAATCTAAAGTCTAATAATTAAGATTAAGTTGATAAGATTTAAGTTGTCTCATACATGGGCACAATAATTTTTATATTACACACACACTTCTAAAACAATTGTTTTATGTCTAATAATGAGTAAGAATAAATACTGTGAATGATGCAAGGAAAGCAGTCAGATAGCAACATTTAAATAATGAGAAAATGGTGTTTTTGTAATTTAAATGTGGTATAATTACTTGCTGATACTATATTTGTAGAATTACTTATCAAGTCTATCTTCACTTCAATATAATCAAAACATTATTAATATGTAAATGTTATCTAAGAATGAATGTTTATTCATTATGAAACAATGAATAAGAAAATCCATAAAGTATTTGATAATAATTATTTATTTTGACAAACAGTCTTTCTGGATTTGATTTTGTGGATAAGTGATTAATTTTCATGTATTAATAATGAGTGAGTTTTTGAGCAAGTTTTATTCTCTTATGGTATTGTATCTCTCATTGTGCAATGACTTGATTTATAGTTTATAAAAAATTACGGAGAATACATAACATTTGAGTTGAGTTAATGAAAGCCTTATCTTTCTCTGACTTTCTAAAATGAGTAAACATTTTCTCTTTTCTCTACTGAAAATAGTTCTTTTCAAGAGATTTATTTTTAATGCGACTACCTGGTGTAATCATTAATAAACTTGAATAATGCTATGATAAATAAAAATTTTTTAAGGAATAGAAAATATTTTAAATAATTTACTTCAAATTTCTAAATAAATTATGAGAGTATTTTTTTTATGTGATGTTATTTTAAAATTTTCTTTATCAATTTTGCAGGTTTTGAGTCACAAAAATTACAAAAAAAGAGTTGAATTTGATATGGCTGTTCATGCAATTCTGAAAGAATGTGGAGTCGAAATTGTTTGCTTAGCTGGTTTCATGAGGATTTTGTCTAGTGAGCACTTTGTCAGTTATTTTTAAATAGATAATTTAAAGTAAAGAATAAACCAATAGTTTGACCAATGTTACAACTACATCTAATATTGTTATAAGAAATATTAACTCTATATGCTTATTTTTATTTACTGTTATATTTATATATTATATTTTCATTTATTGAAATAATAAATCTATATGCATATAGAGTTATCAAAGAATTTAATAACTAATTAGAGATAACATATAACTTTTAATAAATAACTAAAGCTATGTATTATAGAATTACCTAAATAAAAGTTTTATATGCTTTTAACTAAAAATAAGTTTTTTTTTTTTTTATCGTTATGCTTGTATGCTGTATTTTTATTCATTTTATTGTTAATTTTTTTAAATTTTATTTAGCAATTGTTTTTAATTACTAAGATAATATCATTTGAAAATGAAATAAAATGTTTAATATGTGCTTAATTCTGTGCTGTTTCATTTCCTAGAAATAGTTTCTAGTTTTCTAAATACATTTAGAGAAAAAAAGTGTAAACTGAAAACTAAATATTACTTGGATATTAGTTTTTCTAAAAGGTTTTTTCCTTATAAAAATTAATTTTAAAAGTTAGCTTGTTTGATTCATAAATGATTTAAGTGGGTTTATTTATTTATTTATTTTTGATTGAAGCAATCTTTTTAATCTGTAAATCAAAAAATAATGCTGTTTTTTCTTTGAAAATATACTTCACTTTTTTTCTTATTTTTTTATCAAGTTGATAATCATCAACTCTTATTCAAATTATTTTTCTTATTCTGTTGCAGTTTTTGAATTAACTTTCATTCTTTTGTTATCTTTGAATTTTTTAAACTAACTAATAAATATTTGAAGTCATTTCCAAAATAATTTTTTATAGCCATTTCTTCATTAAAATTTGAATTCGTAAATTATGGTTTCACTTATCTAGGATTGTATTATTTTACAGAGGAGTTCTGCCAGTTATGGCAGGGAAGACTGCTGAATGTGCATCCAGCTATTTTACCATCTTTCAAAGGAGTTAATGCACACAAACTAGCATTAGAAGCTGGGGCAAAAATTACAGGGTGTACAGTGCATTTTGTTGAGGTAGATATTGTTTTTCTTTTCTTTTCTTTTATTTTTATATTTATTTTTTGGTTGAAAACATCTTGTTTAACTTGAAGATTCATCAGTGTACTTTCTAAAGAACTTTATTTTATGTTTTAAATATTATTGATAAATTATATGGCAATATTATAATAAATTATATGGCACAATTTTTTAAATATAAAGTTAATTATGATCAATATTCTGAAAAAGGTTTAAAATTTAGATGCAAGGTTTTCTAATCAATGGTTTTTTTTTTTTTTCATTATTCCAGTAGGAATAAATATTGATTGTAATTTAAAACAGTTTATTGGATTCTGCTTGTTTGACAGTCATTGCTGTCCAATCATTTGTAGAAAGTTTTATTTTTTATTTTTAAAAGATGGATGTTTTTGATATCTCTCATTACTATATTACTTTTTCCATTCTTTGATTTAAAAAAAATAAATAAAAGAGTTGGAAAAGTATATACATCTGTTCTATAAATATTGCATGCCATTCCCTGCAGTTTTAAATGAAAGTTTGATTAGTAGTTGCTATTTGCCATGATAAAGATTTAAATGCTTTCAAATAAAGAGAAAGAGAGTAACTTCATACATTATTTGTATACAAATATCGTGCCTGATTTCAAATAAATAATCATCATAATTTCAAAACAAAATAAAGATTAAAACATTTTTTTTTCTCCTTACTTTGAAGATTTTATAAAATGATAAATAATAAATAAAAGCTGTAAAAATTATGTTAATTAGTTATCAATTGCATTAAGTGGTAAAAAAATTGAAATATTATGAAATAGATTTGCAGTCCCATATTTGATTATTTCTATTCTAGCTCTAGATTCAAGTACCTATTTACTTAAGGATAAAGCAAAAAAAAAAAAAACTACGCACATCTGAGTGAGAATGTCTTATATACTTAATGTATTGCTTAAATATGTATATAAAAGGTTGATATCTCAAATAGCTTAGATTATTATCTAAAGCTGACACTATATATCTGAATAGTATTTAAGAATAATTTATTAAATTAAACACAATGGAGTTCATACCATTATAAATTGTTGCTATTAAGCAATTAATAATTGTAATAGGTAAGTTTGCCACATAAATTTGATAAATATATAATATATATTAAAACTTTTCATTTGTTAATTTCTGTACAAATTTTAGAATGAGTTTGTGTCCTACATTGTTTAGAAATTATAAACAGAAGTCCAATGGTGTCTCAATGTTTTTTTCTGTAAATTATTAATTTATTTACTATAAAACTTAGAATAACAATTTTAATCCTGCAAACAAATAATAAATCATCTTTCCTAGTAAAAGACATGCGAGTATTAATTCATAAAAATAATAATTTCTTTTTAATTCTGTAGTTGCTTTATGCAAATATTTAATCACCTAATCACTTAGTATTAATAAAACAATTGCTGTACTAAAAATAAAATTGCTAACTATAACATTTCAACACCGCAAACTGACAATAAATTGTACACTATCTAAAAGTAATCTTTTATAAAGTAATTTTACTTGGGTAAGGCTACTTTGTATTTTAAGCATGTTTTGGCATGTTTTTTTTTTAAATCAAAAAAGTACTCCAATTTCATTATTTTAATTTTACCTGGTAGTTATTTATTTTAATATATCTGAAATGTATTTTAGCTCTCATCATTTATCAAAAAAGAACTCAAAATTAAATACATGTGTTATTTATACAAAATTAAATACATACATTATTTTAAATAAATGTGTTATTTATTGTAGCCTGAAGTTGATGCTGGTGCTATAATTCAACAAGCTTCAGTACGTGTTGAACCTGGAGATGATGAAAAAAGTTTACAAGAAAAAGTAAAAAAGCTGGAACATCAAATATTTCCTACATCCCTGGAATTATTAGCAAGTGGGAAAATTTCTAGAGATTTAAATGGAAAGTTGAAATGGCATGTTTAAATGGTTAATGATTAGCAATTTTAGCATGTTTGCCATTAAAAATGATTTTACACTGATAATGAAAAAAACATTTTTAAAAATTAATTTTTCTAAAATTTTATTAAGAAAAATTTCTAATTCAGTTGTATTAAGCAATTTTTAAAAATGGTTACCATTGAGAATGGCATGTCTAATATGGTTTTCTTAGAGGAAAATTTCATTTAGAAATTATAAATATTTATAAGACATATAAGAACATATGTTTTACTTAATCATGTCATTTGTATATGATGTTTTGTAAATTGTAAATAAAAAATATTTTTTCTATGACAAATTTGAAAATTCATAGGATTTGTTTGAAATTAAAATGGGCAAAGATGAAATTGCAGACATAACAGAATGATAAGGCTTGATTTCTTTTGAATTATGAAATATTCATGAAGATTTTATAAAATTGCAACAAACTGAATCGAAAAATTTTACTTAGATCAACTATTGTATTGAAAGTCATTCTTCATGGTTATTTACTTATAATAAATATTTATTAGAATAAAAAAAAACTGAAAATTACAATGAATACAAAGAACATAGAGAAAGTATTGCAGTCATTAAAAAAATTAAATTTGGGATTTTGATGAATCACCATATTAATACTTCATCAAGTTGAACAAAAACAAAGCATTTAGTGAATTATGTTTATTTGTTCATTTTTCCCCCCTATGAAAGCAGCAACAAGATAGGTGGAAGAAATTTGGGTTATAATTTTCCGATCCAAAATGTAGATCTATACATTACATCTTGGCGATCCATTTATTTCTGTTTATAAGTGCAATACTCAACAACCCAGCAATTTACTTAGATGAAATTTGGCATGCAATCTTCACTCCCAAGCTGTGGATGTGTATTAAAGTTTTGAATTATTATTTTGAATTATTTTAAAATTTATATTTTGCTTTAGAATTAATTTTATTATTTGAAGTTTAGAAATGTTATTTTTTCCTGTTATACACTGAAACTAAATGCAAAGCTTTCCATGTAGTCAGTATCAGATTAGGAACTTAGCAGCCCCAGGTAGTTTACAACCGACCAAGGGTAATAATAAATGATCAATTACATTTAACATTTCAATGAATTTTTAACTAAATCAGCATGTTAGTGATTTATTTTAGTAATTTTATAAAAATAATTTTTTTTATTCTTTTACTATATTTATATATGACAGAAAAATTACTTAAAATAATAAAGTTTTTGAAGCATTAAATATAATTATTAAATAATAATTTCCATAATTAAAAATAAAAGCATCTAATTATCATGATGGATTGTAAAGAAATAATAAGTTTCAAACAAATCCAAAATTTAAAGTTATTATTTTACAGGATCTATCAGATGGAATTCAACAAAACCATTTAAATGAATAATTAACACTCCTCTATAAATAAATAATTATTTTTATTTTATTTAATTATAAGTTTAATATTTATTATGATTAGCCATTGTAGTTTTAATATTTTGTAATTAGTGGAAAACCAACAACTGTATACTTTTACATTTTTTGCAAATTTATTTTAATACTTAGATTTTAAAAAATATTCTTTGATTGACCCAATGGCAGTAAGCAATTGCCTCAACTGCATATTGAGTAAATTCATGGGAAGGTTGATCTATCATATAAATTAATCCAGAACTTCTTTGAATTGAAGCTATTAAAATCAAAGGAAATAAAATAAAAAGGAATCTGAAATCACTTCCAAAATTTACAAATATTTCACTACACTTTCAAATGAATGCTGTATTAATTTATACTTTGCTTTTTAATACGAATGTTATGAGTGTTACATCTGAATTTCAAATTAAACATTTATCTTAAATATAATATAATGCTTATAAATCTGATTTAAAAAATGCAAAAAAAAAAGTTAATATAAATAATAGACTCCTGTTTAGAGTTGATTTCCAATCCCTTTATGTCTTTACTAGAAATTAAACCAGAAATTTGAATCTTTATAACCCTTTTAATTATGCATGCCTAATGCTTACAAGAAAGCAAAAATGTGTCCCATGGGTCCAAATATTCCAGGTCGAATTGCTCTCGCCGTTCGATTTCTTGTATAATAATGGTCTTCTGCAGGTAAAATGACATCATCACATACAGCTCGTTCAACATCTGCCACTGGGCCAAAAACGGTTTTGTAAAGGGTTGCAACATTTTTTCCACAGTTGTCTATTATGGATTGAAGCTGACACTCCTTTGTTTCTTCAAAATGTCTGGAAAGAAAATGGTAAAATTAGGAGAAGATAGGAGTAATTTTTTGCACAATTTTTGGAAGATTTGCTGGGTGGATATAGGTAAGTTGCATATCCTAAGCTTGCAGATAGATAATCCTACATACTTTCAAGTTCGCATGTGAATGAGATGTAGTTTATGGTTATTCGTCATTTTCATTTTTTCGTATATGAAGTATACAAAGAGAAAATATTGTAATCAATATTTTCTTTTTAGCAGAAATATTGTAATCAATATTTATTCTCAATATCCAGAAATTGCTCCATTTCACTACTATCTCTATACATTTTTTCAATTCCCCCGTGGTTGCATGCAAAAAAGGAAAAAAAAAAAGACGTTAAAAGAGAAAACGATACATCCTGATGAAAAGAAAGTACAATAGACAGTAATTTCAAATTACTTAAATAGGCATATATGATTTCGAACGCACATACTTGATTGTGAACATGCTTCACAGTATCTGACGTGAAATAGCTTAAATGTGCATCCCTGTGCAAACTACCATAGAGGTATCGTCCATGTAACCTAGGGAAATAGCCGAGAAGTTACTACTTAAATAAAGAAGATTTTAAACTACCTTCTGTATTTTATACGAACTTTTCCTTCTTGCCGTAGTTTGCAAGTGTTACGGTCACTGGGTTAGATTGTAGTGGGTGTATGGTGTGAAAACACAATCAGCAGGCTTCAGTAGGAAATAACTAACACAATAGGAAACACATTCAATAGGAAGACACTAACACAAAGACGACAAATATGTTCAACCGAGATTAACATACAGCAGTACACTACAACAGTCAGTAACTCACAAGCAGTATTTGACCACAACATACAAAGCTGCCAGACAGAATGCAGCAGGAGATGGGATCCTCGGAGCTTCGCTCTACGATTTCTCCAAACGGCTGAAATTCCCCACTGTCTTCTCGCTTTAGATGTATGCAACTGCCGACTCACTACCAAATGACACACGACACGACGCCATAATAGACAACAGAACTCGGTATACAGCTCAGTTCAGCAATAGCTTGGGCTCCACATAACGCTGGCAATCCTCTCGAAGTCTCGTTACTTGCCCACGACTCCGATTACGATTCAATTCACGACACACACAAGCTTGAGACTGCCGCCCTTTTATAATTCCCGGGAGGCGGGCCGAGAACCTTCTGGCCCAATCAGGCGTATCTCAGTTCCTATTGGATAAATCGTTAAAATTCTCGGAGTTTCAAGCGTTATCCATTTTGGCGCTAAATTCGTCGCCAAGCTCTGGGATCACTGGCGCGGCACCCGAGCAGCATCCAATACAGGTGATTGTAAATCAGTCTTTCCGGTAATAGAACTAACCGTGCTGGAAGCAACTTTACAGGCTTTTAACGCAAGGAAATTACAGCCATTTGTATGCAGTGCCTTACTGAATAGCCTTGCAATTCAAGAATTTGTTAGTGTTATGAATTTGTATATCGCTTTCCCACGAAATTATTTTAGTGGATGCCAAATAAATGACATTAATGGCACTGGCAACAAAAATACAGGTATTCGAATATCCGCGAATCTTGGTCCTATCTCCATTAGGATTCAAATTTCGTAGTTTATTCTAGAATAGTCGACATCCTGTTGGTTTCTTCAAGCGCTATTATATGCAAAATGTCTGTGTTTTATTACTTGTGTTTCAAATACAGTAAAGTGCCGTTATGCATTACTGAGCCTTTTAGACTTTTAATGTACATTTATCGATTAGATTTTCCGTGCCCATAATTTCCTTTCTATCCTCCATCTGGAAATATTAGTTAGGGTTTGAAGTTTTTATCTTCATCTTACCTGCAAGCTTCCTTTTGAAGGTCATTCATGTCATCGTATTTATCCTCTTTCATTAGATTTGCAACTGATTTGGTACATTTTGGTTCTGCAACTCCTTTCATGAAACACTCAACATTCGCATCCAGTTCTAAAGAGAAAAATATACATAAACGTGCCAGAATTTGTATCGTGTAGAATAGAGTAATAAGATGTACGAACACTTTAAACATCATTCTACGGGATGGAGGGCAATGGTCACAAGAACGTCACATTTTAATAATAGACATTTCAGAACATATATAATCGAGAAATGTTAATAATAATAAATTCCCTAAAAAAGAATATTAGGGGAGAATTAGGCTAGGAGCAGCTAGTTTAATAATTCATAATCATGATGCATGTTAAATACAAGTTGTTGTTGCTAATCTGCATGGCCTGACTTAGTTAGACCAAATCCAAAAATCCGTTGACAAGAAGAAAGTCAAAAACGAGGAAGGGAGAAGAATAAATTTCTCCCCAAAGAAGTCCTAAAACAGACTAGAATATGTTCAGCAGAGGCCTGATATTGGCAGCATTTCGGGCAAAGAAGGTAAAATTTTTCACCCTGAGAAAAGGAAAGACATTTAAGGTGGCCACTGGCAAGGCGCGATATGCAAGTGTTGGTTTTTCTATCACAAGGAAGAATTAAGGACTGGCCCGGCTTATTGGCTCTATACCAATCATGAGTAGGGGGAACCATCCAATTCTTCTTATTTAGGAATTTCACCTGAGAGAACAGTTCTAAGTATGTGAGTTGTAGTTGTATAGGTATATTAAAAATGCATAAATACAAAAAAAAAAAACTTTTATTTCATTAATTTCGAATCTTCGTAAGAAATTCTAAAATTAAGTTTCTGCTTTTTTTTTTTTTTTTTTTTTTTTGTACTTTTAAGTGTCATTCACCTTTTTTTCTCTTTGTTCTAAAATGAATACTTTCGAGTTTTGTCATTTTTATAACTATATGCTTTTTTTTACCTTCATCTATAAGAAGTAAGTAAAGATAAAAGGTCGTAATCTTAAGAAGAAGAAAAATTGATTTTGAAATTTTAATGATTACTACGTTTAAGACTTCCCGATTTCAATAGAATTAGGAAAAAAATGTGTTCTGTTTGTATGCGAACAAAAAAAAATGCATAAAAGGTTGGCATTGGACGGGTGGGATGTAGGATTTATTATATGATCTTTACACGAGATTTGATAGATTTTTCTTAAATTTTGGAGGAAATATGTCAAAGGAAGGTCTTTTTGGCTGTATGTTTTTGTGCGTTTTAACAGGATAATGCAGAAAAATAATAAAACAGATACATTAAATTCGGCATATAGCTTTATAACAATCTGTATAAAAATTTGAACAAAATCCATACACATATTTTTCGTCTGTTGATTTGTATTTGGTACAGTCAATTATTAACGAGGCAGAGACCATTAAACCAAACCAAAGGTATTTAAAAAAATGAAGACGAAGCCGAAATATTGTCTGCATAAATATAGTCTGTTTCGTCTGTCGATTTGTGTTTGGTACAGTCAATAATTAAACAGGCAGAGGCCATTAAACCAAAACAAAGGTATTTAAATAAATGAAGACGAAGCTGAAATATAGTTCTGGTATGAGGAAAAGATTCGCGCACTTTTCACCCGCTTGACGGTGGTACCTATCATAGAAGCAATGATAATCGAACAATTGTTCCATGATTACCTACACTATGGTGGCAAGATAACGCTTTTGATCGCGAGGAACATATTCTTTTAATTTTCTTGGAACATAGAGCTAGAGTCATTGCTCGGCGATATTTGGAAATGTTAACAAAATTGAAGAAGGCAATTAAACCTAAACATCCTAATTAATTCTCACGTAATATCTTTCAGTCACACGATAATGCTAGACCACACACAGACAAAGGAATATCTGCAGAAGTTCAAATGAGAGGCCTTGTTCCACACAACTTAGAGTCTGGATGTGTCCCCATATGACTTACAGATCTTTAGTCAACTCAAAAACTTACTGCAAGGATAATGGTTTCTAATAGACGATGACATTAAGCAGGGCCGGCCATCTGGGGGGGGGGCGGATGCAATGCACCTGACTCCCGCGATTGAGGGGCCCCAACATGATCACGAACTAAAATAAAGTTCTGAACGATAATAGCGGAATGAAAAGAAGAGAGGAAGAAATTTAACTTGGAACAACGATGGGTTTTCAAATATACGGAGTTTGCAGATATATTACAGTTTAGAACAAGTGTGCAACATATTATAAACATAAAGTACGGTCATTTACCTCACCTACTAGGTTCAATTGCATGTATTACTTTATAATTCAGACTATAAAGTGTTTAATATTGTTAGATCTAACCATGTCCATGCCAAGGAAATATCCCTTTGGGTGTCAAGACTCGATTTCAAATAAAGAAAATTAGCGGAAAAGAAAAAAGAAGAAAAGCTATATTTCAAAAAGTTATGAGTAGATTTGTTTTCTTTTCTATGAAGTAATTCTGGCATTGAAATTGCTTCGACTTCAGAAATTGCAATTCTTCAACTGGCAAATAAAGTTTCGCATAAACTAAACAATCCTGCAATGAAAGTGCAGAAACTGTGAAGATCTTTGAAGAATCATATATTTATACAAATATGATTGAATCAGAAAATAACGACAATAATAAATTTGATCAAATGCATAAAAGTGACTCAGGTTTATGACCATGCATTATGATTGATAAGTTTAAAATATTTTGTGTTAAAAACAGATCTGTCAACACAAAGGAGTTTTTGCTAAGAATGTTGAAAGCAGATCATTTTCCACCACTTACTACTTTTGTAAAAAAAATGCCAATTAGTGAAATGCAAACTCGCAGCTTGTTGATTTATTGAAAAACAGAGAAAATGAAAAATCTACATGATTTATAGATATCTATAATAACTGGAGAACTTTATCAACTGTAATTCAAAATTTATGAGCGTTCTATCAGTCACTTAATTCATTAATTGCTTGGAAAGAGTTACTAAAACGACTCAATTTATGTTCGACTATTGATAAAACAAATCAAGTTAATATAAATAAGGAAATGGAATGACTTAAATTACTATTTCAAAGAATTGTAGATGTGATTCTGTTCTTAGCATGTAATAATCTTCCACTTGCAGGAAACCCTGAAATAATATGAACGCCTAATAACGGAAATTGTTTAAGTATATCGAATTATTAAGTAAATACGAATCTGTGCTTGTGGTTCATATAAATAGAATAAAAAATTCCAAAAATAGGATTATACATGATTTAGCACATACACCGGAAGAAAAAATTGAAATTAATTTAATTATTGAAATTGTCGTTCTAGATAAAGTTTTGGTTCCAACCGATCTGCAAAAGGGATCGGAAATGTCTATTCGATTTTCTTCATTACACTACGAAGCACAAAATGCTTGTGTATGGAACTCTGAAAATAAAAATCTCGGCACTCGTGAACGTTTATAATTTCGTTCAATGTCAACATTTTTTTTTTATGTGAGACAAAAGTTGATAGAATAGAATCTATGGGGATCGACGGATTCAAATTTCGATGATTATCCACCTGCATGCCATATATTAGCTGTAAACGTATATCTTAGCTGTAACGTTAATTTGTATTTGTGCTTTAGGGGATTGAGATGTACGAGCATATGCTTTTGTATAATGGTTATGTTACTGAACTGCTAACCACAAGGTCCCAGGTTCTATCCTCGCGCATCTCAATCACCTAAATTTATGTGGTGAATAGCATATAAGCCAGTTAACAACTACGCTATACGAGCATATGCTTTTGAATCTTGGTTATGTTACTGGACTGCGAACCACAAGGTCCCAGATTCTATCCTCTCTCTCATACCAAACCGCTACAATGGTGACCTCGGACAATGAACCTTCAACCTTCGTACAGCTGTTGTGGCGCCATCTACCCGCAACCAAAGTCGTCAGACTCACTTGACACAGCAACCCAAACACGCTCGCCATAACGCTTGCCGCTACTCAACTGGGTACAAGCCCATTAGACAACAGCTAAAATACATCACCACTCAACAGCCATATCGTTCGTCTCACCTCCGACTCACTAGAGGGAGAGTCTGTGGTGAATAGCATATAAGCCAGTTAACAACTACGCTACACGAGCATACGCTTTTGTATCCTGGTTATGTTACTGGACTGCGAACCACAAGGTCCATGCTCGTGTAGCGTAGTTGTTAACTGGCTTATATGCTATTCACCACAGTGTGTATATAAAGGCCAATATTGGCAATAACTTTTAGCAAGATGAAGTTTTGAGAAAACTACTTGAGCTCGTTCTTTTAGCTACTCACCTTTATGGATGTGCGTGTTTTTTTCACAGATCCTTTCCCAGATTTGCTTTAGGTATTCAGCTTTATCCTTGAAACTCATATCGCATTCAATTGCCGGATTGGCAATGCAGTACATCTCCTGCTTGTGACGACCACCTGCCGAGATATTTTGAAATACCCTCACAAATTAAACAAAAAAAATAATTGTTCTTTTAAAATAAACATTTTTATACATACATATTATTTTTTACTTTCTCGTATACGAGTATACAAAAAATATTGCAATCGTCAAAAATTCGAACTCGAGATTTTGATGAATCACCACGTTTTAGAACCTCACTTTTTGAAAACGTCCGTCTGTCTATCTGTCTATGACAAAGATAACTCAAAAACATTTTACGGAAATTTGGTATACGATTTTAACTCCAAATTTGCAGATTTCTATCAACTTTTGAATAAAATCTGTTTTGAGGATGTCCGTCTGCCTGGCTGTTCGAATATGAGTAAACACGATACTAACGAAAAGAGCTACATGGATGAAATTCGATATACAGAATTAACATCTATAGTTTAGACACCTCTCAAATTGTGAGCCAAATCCAACAAGGCGTTGATCGTCTGTCGGTCTGTACTTTTAGAAACAAGTAAAGTTGCCGGGATAGCCTGGTTGGTAGAGCGTCGGATTCGCGTCCCTTAGGTTGCGAGTTCAAACCCCGCCGGCCGAAGTCCTCAATGTCGAGAGTAATACCACTGGGGGTACTGGATCAGGGGTGATCATTCTCTGATTCAGGTCTAAATTACGATCTGTGGTTGAGTGAATGAAATGCGTGAATGAAGTCCGCCCTGTAAAAAGGGTTGTGACGTTTGTGTAGCTAAGTCGTTCTTTTGGCCCTAGATGGCGCTACTATAGAAACAAGAGGCGCTCCCCCTCAGGCTTAAACCGGCTGTCTTCGAACAGCGGGCTTGTCAATGGCAAGTGCCATTAGAAACAACAACAGAAACAAGTAAAAAATATAACACAAAAACGCAGTAATTTTCATATATATCAAATTTGATATGGGATTTTGTGACTACAACTGTGTCGTTTTGTTTCAAATTTCCGTTTCAATCGGTTGTGAAAACGCGCCTAAAACTAAAATAGGATTTTCGTTTAGACCCCAGAACGAATGCCAGTGTTAAAATCGCCAAGGATGGCACGATAGATTCAATAAATGCTTAATTCACGCCAAAGATTAGTATTTCATTAACTATTGTACGCCAATGCAATGCAAGACGTTCTCTGGGATAAGATCTTTATTAGAGAGCACGCAAGAAAGTTTTGGGAAGACTACTCTAGCCGGTTAAGATAAATATTGTTATGAAATTTCCTCGGGTTCGTTTGGATAGTGGGAGTTGTATGGTGTAACGAACGCACAATCAGCAGGCGGTAGTAGAAAATAAAACAACGACGTTTATTTACACGAAGACACACAGGACAGCACAAAGACGACAACTATGTACAGCACAGAAGACTATTATCTTCAGCCGAGACGTGCAGCAACAACAGCATACACAGCAGCTCTACTCCGTCGCTGCTCCCCTAGTCCCTGGAAGACGAGTTCTTCACCGTCGCTTCCGACTACTCTTTGACTCCACTGGTCCACGACTCTGGTTCACCACTCTGCTCTGCCGCTTCCGACTTCTTCTCAATTCACCGCTGGTTCACCACTCGACTCACCACTGCTCGGCAGCTGCGGGTGCTTCCTTTTATAGGTCTCAGGAGGCGGGACTAGAAGCCTCTCAACCAAGCAGGAACATTCGAGGTGTATCTCCGTTCCTACTGGACGGTTCGGGAAAATTCTCGATGTTTCGGGTATAATCTATTTTGGCGCCAAAGTCGCCAAATTCGTCGTCAAGTTGCCAAATAATCGCCAAGTTTGTCGCCAAGCTCTGGGACTTCCTATGGAACCAGCTATGCTGGGAAGCCGCATCACAGATTCGTAACAATTTATTTCTGTAAATTGTGACATGCGCGTGCAAATCTGTCTACAAACCAGATCTCTGATTCTAGGACTAATTTTTAAAAAAAATTCTGTGCAAAGAATCTGTTTAGAAGGTTTTTTTTTTAAAAAAAACTAAGCATTTCAATTTTGTAGTTCGATCATGCATCGTTCAGCGATATTCAGATACAATACAGCTTAATGTTTTGTATAAAAATCTGCAAAATGCAGCTATGCACAAAATTATACTTTTAAACTTTTTTTTAATATTAAGTATACAGAGAGAAAATACAGTAACAGTCAAAAAAAAAAAAATTCGAACTCGAGATCATGATTAATCTTCACATTTCAGGAATCCTTGAATCCGAAAAAATAATTTTGAAATTGTGTCTTTAACTCTGTAAACATTCGCACAAATAAAGCACTTTGAGCTAAACGGATAAAATTTGGCAAACACAGCAAATCTGAAGAATTCTTAACAGTAAATTTGTAAAATTCTCTAAATTATTAAGCAAAATCTATTCAGATACAATCCGTTTGTCTAAAAGCGAATTAACATTATAATTGGAGCACATTAAAAAAAAACACCTTCATAGATCAAATTTGCTACACAGCTAAAGATTCCAAAATGTACATTTACAACAAAATTTGGATCAAATCCGTCAATGGTTTGATTGTATGTCAGGCTGTATTTTCGCATACACGTAAACTAAACTCAAAAAACGTAATTACTTTAATACATGAAAATTGATATGGGATCATATGCCCCTTGTTGATTTTCTGTATCTGATTTTGATTTCAATCATTCAGGGAAAAAATGTATCCAGAATTCATATTCGGTTTTCTTTACTATGCTACAAAGAACAAAACACTTATGTACGAGAGCCTGAAAATAAAAATCTGAGTTCTTGTAATGCTCAAAACTTCAACTCAAGATCCGCAGTTTTAAGCGAGCGGACTATAATACTTTAATTAGAGAGTATGCCAGAAAGTATGACCAGAAATAGAGTGATTACTGGAATAACAAGTATAAAAATATATTTAAAAATATAAAATATGTTTCTCTATAAAAGCACATTGATTTCTCGTAATTAAGTGAAAGGATGCCCACAGAAATTCGTTATTGTTGTTGTTGTGACTTATGGCACTTTAAAAGCCTGCTGACAGTTATCTGTCAACGACTTAAGCCGAGTAAGCGTCTCTTGTTTTTACAGTAGCGCCAACTAGGGCCAAGAGTATGAGTTACGGTACGGCCAAGAGTACGGCTACTCACGCATCACAACCCTTTTTACGGGGCGGACTTCATTCATGCAATTCGAAGTTCGTTAAACCCTAGAATATATTATGAGTATATTTAAAATAGAATACTTTTCCTGATTGTGCCTATAACATAAATGTAAAATATCTAATGCATACATCATAACCCCAATAAAAAAAATCTTCTACTTATTTATAATAATGGAAAAAACTTCAAGTTTATGTTCAGGGAGGGGAGTGGGGTGGGGAAGTTCAAGATTATTTGTCATATTCTATTCGTGAAATTAAGTTAGCCAAATTTCGCGTTTATTGTGCTACTAACTGGTCATTCAAGGAATTTGACATAAATTATATTAAGGGTTATTTAATGAAACAAATATATAGATATTGGAATAATTATTAAAATTTTTGAATAATATTGGGGGAAAAAAGAAGAAAAAAGCGTATACTTACAAAAAGAATCATCTTGATATGTACCAATAAGATCAAAAGTGCATTCAATAGATTTGAATCTCCAGCAGTCCCCTTTGCTGAGAGAGTTCGCAACTCCGAACAGTACTGTTGATGAGAACATATGTTATCGTTAAAGTATGAAATACGTTATTTCATATAATATGATCAAGTATTTTGTGAAATAACTAGATATTCTATTAGCGTGTCCCAAAAGATTCCTTCTATGAATGGCTCTTATATGGCTCTGTTTGTGAAAACATGCAGGCTTATCTATTAGCCGTCTATGTCATCGGTTTCAGTCGTACCAGAGCTCTTTTACAGTTAGAGATGCATAATCCACGATTTTTTAAATAACAAATAATTTTGCTATTGTTATTTTTTAATATTTGTTCCAAATATCTGTTATTTCAATCATATTATTAATTAAAAATTATTACTTAGTATTAAATATAAAATTTATTAATTGCAATTTACTAATTTAAGTAACGTGTGATTGAATTAATTTATCTATTTTAGCTTACTTCTTAAATTTTTTACAAAACTATTTATTTAATTTCTTTATTGGAGTAAACCATTTTCTGAAAAATTTGAATTAAATATATATGTCATTTCTTTAAAATGTTTGCTTTAGTTCTATATTCTACCAATAGATGGCGCCAGCAGTAAACAGAATATATGCAAAGTCACGTCATATGCAATTAAAAATTATTTATATGGAATAGTGCATCATCAAATGCGAATATCGGAAAGTCAAGGTAAATTTCCGCTCCGATAAATTTCTGTGATATGTAATTCAATGATACGATAATTCCAAGAATAACCGGTCCGTTCACTTTTCAACCCATTCACAGATTTCTCCTTTTCTGTGTTGTTCGAGAGTTTCCATTGGACTTATCGATTGTTACTTTCTATCGTGATCCAAAACCTGTAATCGAAATATCATCAGTAAGATCGTATCAAGGATTTGAATCACATCTCTCTTTGAAAAGTATTGATCACTGGTATTTGTGACTTTATGATATTGGTTACGTAATAACCGCTCGTAAAATATTCGCCATCCCTATTTACAGTACGTTTCGTTTGTGACACAGTCTACACTCCAAAAAGGTTCCTTTGTCCATTTGGTGGGATTGGAAAGGCGTAGTTTTCTAAGGGCTCCTCCCTCAAGGGAAAACAATGAATTCTATGAAGTACTGTCATCAACTAGATCAATTGAAAGCTGCCATAGAAAAAAAAAAAAAAAAAGGGCTAGAATTATTAAATCGACGAGGTGTTGTTTTTCATCATGACAACACGAGACCACATATTGCATTAGTCGTAAGAGAGAAGCTCTTACAGTTTGATTGGGATGTTTTACGCATACTGCATACTCTCCATAATTTCGTTCCACCTGATTATTACTTCTTTCTGTCCTTAAAAAGTTCTCTTCGCGATAAGTGCTTTAAATCCGTCAGCGAAATAAAAGCGTACCTCGAGGATTATTTCTTGTCCAGAACACAATAATTTTGGAAAGAAGGCATATTAGGCTTTCTCAAAGATGGAAGAAGGTAATAGAGCAAAAGGGTTCTTATGTAACAAAATAAACAATATCTTGAACAGTAAATATTGTGTATTCATTTCATATTAGAAATAGGAAAGAAACTTATTGGACATCCAAAAATAAAATAACCTATAAATTATGATTATTTAGTTCATGAAATAATTAAAAATTCTGATTTACCAACACTAAGTTTGCTAAAAATTTGATTTCAGTATAAACGCGTATAGAAAAATGCATGGCTGAAATTTAAAAAAATAATTTAAATTAAAATTATGAAAAAGAATAATAGGACTTTTCTTAGCCCAATCAAAATAATATTTAATAAAAGATTTAGACATTTTTTTAAAAATTATTAAACATTGCATTTTTTTTTCTAGAATTATGGAATAACGTAGTATTAAACTTGCAATGGTAATTAATTACTAATGTTACTAGAATAATATTTCAAAACAAATTTAAGCAATATTTTATTTTAATTTGAATAAATTCGATTGCATGGGCGTCTTAACTAATAATAAATATGAAAGTGTGGATGCTGGAGTCAGTGTTTTACAAGCCAGCATTTGAACCATATCTACCGAATTCGGCATATGGAAGGTAAGAATGTGCACCTCGGTGCATTCTTTTTTTCTTTTCTTTTTGAAATTTTAATTAATATTTTAATCGTTGAAAAATTAAGCTGAATTTTCAAGGTGTTTCTTTAGCTACGATTTTCGTAAAAAGTGCATTGCTGAAAAATAAACTTTACATCGTCTCAAAATTTAAAAAGTTGTCTCAATAACGACTCCAATTTAGTAATGTGGATTTTTCCTAAATTTTGGCAATTAAAAAAATAATTCTTAATTTCTAACAATATATCACATTGTAGCCCAGAAATTAAAAAAAGTTTGCATTATTTTATTAAATATTTAACAGTGCGATTTTCTTTCATTTTTGAAAATTAGGGAAGTAAAAATTCTGTTTCATACCTGTGTAGTTTGCAAGACAAATTAAAAAAAAAAAAAAAAAAACTGAAGTTATGGTACCGCGAAATTTAGAAAAAAGATTAAATGGACTTCTATGTTTTTAACAGCATTATGATATCATGGAATTAGACTCCATTAGAAAGGTTCATAGAACTTAAGTTAAGATAACTAACACAGCTTTTTTGTCCGACTTTTTGACGGAATCATGGACAAAATTACATCTAAACGATTTATCTGAAATAAAATATAACCTATATTCCCGGCGAACCAACTGGTAAGGCGATTTCTTGTAATCAAAGTTAAATAACTTTCAAAATATTTAAAAAAAAAAAAAATGAAAGTTCGAAAATCTTTTGACACTGTGTTGGGCCCTTATTGCCTACATCACCTATCTGGCCATGGCTGTTATTGTTATTTACTAATATATATAGATAGATAGATATTAGGTCGGATAATCAATCATATTTAAACACTGATGTTCGTTTGTTATCAAAAATAGCTATAATCAATTTTATTATAAATAAAAATCATCGTGGCTATGACTGTATACGTGTTCCACACCTTTTAGACAGCTCAGCCTAATTCAATCAAATTTTTCACACTTTTTATATAAGACATAGTAAAAAAATATTGTCAATTTTTCAAAGTACAGTATTTAATTAGCCATTTATTTAATTAGAAATTAACAAAAAAAAACCCTTTTTTCTCTTTAAACTATTATAATGCTAATTTTTTTTTAACTTTAACTTTCGACAAATTTTTTATTGGCTTAAAAACTAAACCTAAATCTGTCACTCAAATGAAAACCATCATTCTTTTACTTCAGCATTTATGAAAAAATTTGCAACATTGATGTAATAAATAATAATTTCTGGTGAAAATAGCTATAAATAGGTTTTTAAAAATCGTCTGCGTCAATTGATATTCAAATTTTAATTAAAAACCGACGATAAAGATTTCAGACGGCAGAAAAATTTTATGTTTTATCATATAAAAAAACTTTTACATTAAAAATATCATATATACAAGAATTAACAAGCAACAACTGATAATCAACTGTGTTACGATAGCTTATCCGGCTACTAAACTGTATCTAATTTTAATTCAATGCTACATCAAATTGAAATTCATGAAATTACCTGTCACACCAAATAAAACCAAGAATTTCATTTTGCTGACTAAATCTGGAATCCTTCGGACGCAAATGATCGACCTTTTAAGATGCGTACTTTTCTCCTTTTATAAGAAATACGTCTAAGAAAATTAAAAAGAAAAAGTATTAAAAATCAATCACAAAGATTATCAGCGTGGGCGCTGCAACATGTGTTCTTCACCTGGCTGCGATTGATCGAAATTTTTTCTTTAAATTTGAAAGCAAGAAAGAGGTTATAGGTTTATTAAATGCTATTGAAAATACATTTTAATTTTTTTGCTACTTAAAGAGAAACAAATTTGCTTTTAAACAGAAATTGTGTAGCGAAATACATTACATCACATTTATATGATTATTGATGGGATTTAGGTTTATGAGTGTTTATAACACAAAGGCTATTGGGGGGGGGGGACATTACAGCAAAAGTTTTTAAAAATTGCTATAAAGCACCATCTATGTTGGATAAATTATCTTTAGGTAATGCAAATGTCATCTCCTACATAACCACTTACTCTTCCCTAACTTCCAAAATTGAATATTTTTTACTTGATTTTAATTTTAATCATTATAAAAATAATATTAAGTAACAAAATTTGACCAATTACAATTATAAAGCATTTAATTTCGGGTCACTTCTAAGACGACTTTAGTATATCATTTATAAAAAATGTCAAAAATTAAATTGAAACGTAACTTTAAAGAAAATAGTAAAAAAACAATAAAACGTTTTAACGCGTCCTGATTTAGTTATAAAATCAGAGCTTTTCTTAAAATTATAAAGCTACATATCCTTTATATATATATATATATATATATATATATATATATATATTCTTATATATATAAGAATTATCTTTGTGTTGCAGAATCGGAAATTGCAATCAACTTTCAGTGGAACATTTTTAATTGCATTTGGACAAAAGAAAATCCAAACAAGAGGAGATTTTAATTTAGTTATATTGACGTCCCGTTTTAAAGCAACAGTAGGGCTATTTTAGGACGGGCCTCGTAATTTTGAACCACGGTCAAATGACGACACCTCCCTCTTCAAGCTTCCGCACCACACGGGAGGATGTTTGGCCTCGGCGGACTTAACGTGCGCTAGGCCCACTTACACGACGGTTTTTCGGTAGAATCGGGTCTCGAACCTGAAACCCTCCGGTTTTGAAGCCAAGACCTTGCCACCAGGCCACCGCGGCTCAATAAAAGGAGAGGAGTTGTTTAAAGATCTGCAAATGATATGACTTTTGCATGAAGCACTGATTAAATATCATTTGCATAAACTCCCAAAGCTGAAGTGAGTGTGCAATTTATGAGGTTATGTAAATATCGTTGAAAGTATCACGTTTAAATACCAAAAGAACTTTTGTTGTGAAGTAAGCATTTTTGCTGAATCTATCGTATGACCCTTGGCGAGTTTTTTGGAAAATTGAATTTATGCTTTAGACACGTTTTTCTCAATCGACTGAAATAAAGATTTGACACAAAACTACACTTGTAGTCACAAAATCCTAATTGGATATACTTAAGTCATAGCGTTTTTAAATTATAGTGTTTACATATTTCTGAAAGTACAGACCGAGAGGCAGTCACCTCAGTCGAATTTGGTTCAAAATTGAAAGATGTCTATACTATAGGTGCTACATCTGTGTACCAAATTTCATCTTCCTAGCTCTCTTCATTTTGTAATTATTGTCTTAACTTATATTCGAAAAGCCGGACTTCTTCTGAACAGATTTTACTCAAAATTGGATAGAAATCTGCAAATTCGGTGTAAAGACCGTATACAGAATTTCAATCGTCTAGCTCAAAGCAATTTTGAGATATTTTTGTCACAGTCAGCAGAGGCGGCGGTAGCAGGGGGGCAATTGCCCCCTGTCGGCAGCCTCTTGCCCCCCCCCCCCATCGGCGAGAGATTGAGAGTTTTGCCGGCAAAAATGTTTACCATTTTAGGACAGTTGTAGAGAGTAGCGCATTATCGAATATGATTATTTAAAATCCACCTTAGTTACTATATTGTAAACAGTCGAAGTATCCCAAGTAACGGTTAAAGTAATTTGACAAATTTCGGCAAAATAATCAATAGGGCGGTAGGCCAATAATATACCATATTTTGCGGATAATTTTTGATAGACCGAACTAAGAACTGAATGCAATGGATGTTGAAGATGTTAAGTTCGCAGATTTTCAGACATCTGATTCAAATGTCTTTCATTAAGCTTATAATTTGTACTACTTTTGGTAATATAACCGATAAGGTAACAAGTGAATAAGATATCGACAAAGAGATATTCTCATTTTGCTGGCAATTTTTGGTCGGCCGACTTTGAACTAAATGCGGTGAATGCCGAAGACATTAAATTTGCAGATTTTCAGACATTTGATTGAAATGTCGTTCAGTTAGCTTATAATTTACAGTAGATTTGGCAATATATCAGACAAGTGAATAAGATACCGCATTCTGCCGGCAACTTCTAGGCGACCGACTATGAACTAAATATGATGAATGTCGAAGACTCTATCCACAGATTCTCAGACATTTGATTCAAATGTCGTTCAGCAAGCTTTTAATTTGCACTACATTTGGCAATATAACCGACAAGACGACATGTCAATAAGACATAAGATATGTTCCATTTTGTCAAAAAATTTTAACCGGTCGACTAAGAATTCAGTGTGAATGGTTGTCGATGAGTCCAAATTCTCAGTCATTTTATTTAAATGTCATTCAGCATTTAATTTATACTAAATTTAATAGAATAATCAATAAACTGTCCAATGAATAAGACGTCACATTTTTCCTGACTAATATTTGTCCTTCGGATAAGATTTTATCATAGATTATGGAAAAAAAAATTGTTTTCATCACTTCGATTACCTCCAGTGGAATTATTAGAGAAATTGATGCTTTTATATTGTTCATGAATAAGACGATAGAGTTGTTTTCCATAATTCATCATTCAAATTCAAGTTCTAAAACTTATCGTTATCTTATATATATAATTATTACTTCCACTGTTACGAATTGATAAATTTATTTTATTCATTTCACTATGAGAATAGTCTAACTAAAATCTAGTTAACGGTTAAACTAAATTTAATAAAACACTCTTTTCTTTTGACACTCTTGTGAATATGCATGCTAAAAAGAGTTATTTTGCTGTAGCCACATTATGTGAATTCATTATAAATCACTGAAGTAAGTAAATTGTATAATTGTAAATTAAATTTATTTAACAGTGAAATATCTGTTTTCTTTTGCAATCTAATTTATCAGACTACAATTATTACACTAAATAAATATTGCTGCCTGCATATGACGACAAAAATAAATAAATATTTGTGGTTTGATAGCTTTTTAGCTACACTAAAAGAGTTTACCCAAATATCAATTTGTTAAATAAATAAATTGCAACCTATCTTCAGAATCTCCATTGAATATTATGACTATGTAATCCGGAACGTATCGTTTATATATTATTTTTTTCTTTCGCGGCAAAAACTAAATAATTTCAGATGCTTCTAAATTTTTAATAGATTTTGAATAAAGATGTCTTGATAAAAAGATGATAAAAATATTTATTTTTAGAATATTCATAAATAACACATTAACCCCTTGACATACGAACTTACTTAATTTCCTAATAAGACGGCAAATCTTATTACGGACAACTACTGTTATTTTAATCCCTAGAATAATATAAGGGCATTTGAGGTAATGATGCATTTTCAAGGGATTTTTGCATTTTAAATTACTTAATGCTTTCACTTAATTTCAGATTTAAAATTCAATAATTCCATAATGGAGTCAGATTCGCTGTTGTATATGAAAGGTTAAGAAAACCCAATGCATGCAACTGAGGGGATAAAACTCACGTTTTTGGGTGGAATGTTAGTTTGCAATAACTTCGAATTAAAAATGTACTTAACCATAGAACGCGTGCCTTAAAATGAAGATAGAGGAATTCATATTCAAGATCTAATTGTTTTTTAATAAAATGCATTGGTTTTTAAGCCTAAATATATATTAAAAAATAATACATGGGGGATCTAACGTTTAAGCAGTCCATTTTTCATATCTTACATAAAATAGTAAGTTTATGCATAAATTTAGAAAAGATTTTCTTCAGACTTCTTAAGAAACAACAACGTTGTATCTTTTCAGCATTCTATATTGTTCGTGTTCGATCTATAGTAAATTTTTGTTGAGCACGCGCACTTATCCTCCTCGGATTCGAAATACCTCTGCTCGATGTTGCCATCCTTACTTAACAACTATTTTAGGTAGGGAACTACGCAAAAAAATCTATGTTTTGAGAAAACATGGAATATTTTTTTTTATTTATTATTCTAGATTTCTAAAAAAATTTCTTTTATAAAACTTTTTCTTTCAACATTCATTTTATATAGATTCCATGATAAGAAGATGCATTTGTTCATTTAGAATCACATGCCATTCTTAATTTATGTTCCTATATAAAATAGAATAAAATATAATCATATTTTTTTCTAAAATTAGATCTCAATGCAGCTAAATCTCAAGAGTCTCATAAAAATATAAATAAATTTTATATACTCAAATATTAGCGATATTTTGACAGTCAATAAAAGAAACTGAGAACAATATTTTTTTTACAAATATCTTTGCAAATTTTTAACAATGAAAGAAAGGGTCAGTATCTGAATAAAAAAGAAGCTAACTAATTCTTTATTTTCTTTAATTAAATGTAAAATTAATTATTATGAGTTATTTTGAAGCCAAATTAGAGATATTGTGCTTGCCCCCTTGTCGGAATTGTCTTGCCTCCCCGTCGGCAAATCTCTGCCGCCGTCTCTGATAGTCAGTAAGAAATTTTCCAAAAATGTGTTTTTCGAACTCAGGGAGGTCTAAAACTTGGAAATTCTTCAAACTCTTGAATTCCATTTTTTATGATTATATTTCTCTATATTACGCATACGAGAAAGTAAAAAAAAATTATCACTCTTCGTTTATCAAAATCATAAAATAGCATTTTGAATACGTTTTTGCATTACTAATTTTGAAGTTTTATTGCATAACTTGTACATTCAAGATATTGCATAGTGTTTCTTTAATAAATTATTTTATTTACTGCAATTATTATTAAAAATTACTGCATTTTAATTTTAATTATATCTTATTATTTAAAAAATTACCAATTGTTTATTCTTTAATTACTTACAATTTATCAAACCTGTAAAATATTAAAAATCTGTTGTGCTGTTTTCAATTTAAAAATTATCTTTTTATCCACTTATATACCTTTTTGAATCCAATTTTACTTAATTCAAATTATTGATAAGTTGAATTTTGGTTGCGCTTCCACCATTTTTGAGTTACGTGAACTGGCCAGGTTGCTTGCTTTCCCGGTAGCAAGCAGTACCGAAAATAAAAGACAGCGTGGACTCCCTAACTGAGTGTGAAAAGAAAGAAAAACAAAAGCATAATTAATCAAGTTTCCTGTACTTTTTTTTTTTTCAATCAAATTTTCAAGTTTTATTTTGCAAACGCATAACTACTATGTAAGATAGGAAATGTTGCAAACTTTCAGATTTTTTTTTTATTGCTTATTTAACCTCTTGAGCCTTGATTGATAGAGTGAAAGGAGAGAGAGAAAAAAAGAAAAAACATCGCACAATTTGTTATGCGCTGCCATCAACAGTTCAAACGTCACCAAATTCAATGCGAGAAATATTTCATCTTCGCCTTCTGTTATGTTATGAGGTTGAGAAAGAATTTTGATATTTTCTGGCCCTGGTATCCCAACATCTACAGTTTATTTATTTCCTGCTTATTTATTCCTTTCTAGTCTTCTTTTTTGCTTTTATTTATTTTCGTTGTCCATCGAACTCTCAACGTGGTAAAGTGGCCAAGCAGGATTATAAACGGAAAAAAAAAAAAAAGTACTTTTAGGGAATGAAGCAATTTTGCTGTTTTTATGAACAAGCTTTTACTGTTATCAAGAATTAAAAATCTTAGTTTCGCATTCTTTTTATCAGGATTGTAAGCAATGATTTTAAAAATTTCGCAATTTTTGGATGTATTCTTTCATTGATAAATTATACGTCTTCGATTAATAACTCATAAACATTTCTTTATTCCTGTTAAAATATCCCTTCTTATTTAATTAGAATTCAACAGACTTAATTAGATTTGAAGGTTTCCATGTATTAGCCGACTGCTATTGTTTTTGCCTTTTCACTATGAATTTTCATTCTTTCTATTTCGACAAACAATACTAATAAGAGATGCATCGATTGAGAATACTAAAATAAAAATAAAAACTTTGTTTACAAAGAGTCTGGTATCCCTTTTTAAGATATAATCATGGACCAGTAAAGATATTAAATAACCAACAAAAAAAAAAAAAATTATGCATTGGATCACTTTCTAAATCAATGATTCATTCTCATTGTATTTTTTCCACTTGTTGATGGTTTATATATTATATAATGCTGTGACGTTGTTCAGCTATTTCTGCTTTAATTGCCTCAATAGAAAATGCTTTGTATGCAATGCACTTCATTCATGGTAATTTTCAATGGTTAATTTCGGTAAATAAGAACTTTTCTTTAAAAGTATTTAAAGAACCAAGATAATCAGTGCTTTATTTTCAGTTTAATTAGAAATTCTTAAATAATATACTACACGTTCAACAAAACTTGATTAAGATGCAATAACAAAAACTGTACTTACGTTTGATAATTCTTACTTGCAAATAATATGTGTAGTAGGTGTACTGCAGTAATTAGTAATATGCATAATATTATAAACATAATTTTGCAGATGCGTAGCTTAAAAGAAAAAACTGTTAAATTCTATTTATTTCATCATGGGAGACATAATTTGTACATGGGGAAGATTGATGATAAAGAAAAGAATCTGTTTATATTGCGACGGAAGAGCAAAGTGAGAGAAATTTTTCCCACGGCGATTTTACTTAGATTCTGATAGGGATTTCTTTAACATATGTAAACTTAGGAAAGAGAGCATTAGGTGTCTTTGAAAAAAATACATAGATATTAGGGATTTTCATCTCTTCACTCTGAGTGAGGGAAATCGAATAGTCATCATTTTTTTACAGCTAGTGTTAGAATTAATTCAAAAAGTGGGAAAAAAATACAGAAACATGGATCAATTTAAGATAAAAACCAGGAAATTATAGTTTAAATCAAATTAAGAAATATCATTACATATTATATATATATGTAATGATATTTTAATATCTAATTTAATCCAAATTAATTTCCTAAATTTTTGCCTAATTCAGCCCATGTCGGGGTCATTCTAAAGTGATCTGTTGTTTCCTGATCCCATTCCAGTCTCGAAGCTTTGTGAAAATGATGCGTCATCAGTTCCACGTGTCAAGTGAAACTGATCCCTTCGGGTGCTCTTATCCAAGGTCAACACAAGTATTGAAATGACATGTGGCTGGAAATCCCATGTTATACAAGACTAGTGATCATTTGTTTCATCCCTTCCTTACCTCTGCTTTTGTTCCGCATTGTTGTGGACGTGTTCTGTCCGCGCCTGCTTGTAAATAAATTGCCTTCCCAGGATGGATTAAAATGAATTTAAAAATGCAAAATGTTATCTTCAAATCTGCCTTCTGCTAATAATAATTATATACTTACATGTATATATATATAACAGATTTTTAGATAAAGAATCAACATTTTTAAAATAATTTTCAAATAAGAAGTATAGTCTCTCAGCCTCAATCACTGGTCCTACTTTGTCAATTTTTATTTTATATGAAATCTTTGGCCCTAAGATATGTTATCAATAGAGTCGAATTTCATTTTGAGAAAGAACTGCATTAAATTCATTAATAATGTATATCATCCAATTATTTTTTCTTTTTTACAAAAATAGGGCCAAGGCACAATAAGAAAGTTTCATTTTAAATGCAAGAAGAGTGGTGGCGGAGGCAATCAAGTTATTAGGTATCATTGGTCTATTTTCTTCTACTAGTAGCAAGTTTTTTTTTCTTAAATACCGGATAAAAATTAGAGGATGGGAATTACCTTAATTTTAATAGCTTCTTAAATGTTAATCCCCCAATATTTTATTTTCATATTGAATTCTTATTACTTTCATACTTTGGATATTCCAATTTCAGAGAGTAGAATATCAGAACTTTAATTTCATATGAATATTTAGATTGGTAGAATTATAAAGATACAATGTACTCATCATTTCATCTTCACATAAAATTTTCACATTTTTATTATGTTGAAAAAAAAAGCAAGTTTAAAAAAGGATGCAATTGCTTGAGTCAATTATCTCACACAGACCAACATTCATTTTAATCTAGGATATACAAAGAATTATTTATGAAATTCAATGGTAGCTAACATATCTAGAAATCTCCATGAATGTAAAATATATAATTCAAGTTCAAATAAAGAAAGATAGATATTATGGATAAGTTTTTCTTCTTTGAAGAACACTTGAATATATGCAGTTGCTGTAGAAGAAATTTTCTTCCCAGCAACTGTATGAAGAACTGTATTGAAAATAGCTTGAATATAAGAGATGAAAGGCAGTTGGACAAAATTCTATTTTTTTCTTTGTTCCATCCCCCTTATCTCTTTTTTTTAAAACTAAAATTTCACTATTTTTTTATGCACATTGAATGGAATAAATTTATCAATGTAATTTCAAAACAATATTTCAATGCAAGTGGCATGTATAACTATACTGCTTTAAACTAATGATCAAATTTGCACTTTTAATGATGCAAAATTTACAAGATTTTAAATAGTTTCAGTCAGATTAGTATAAAATTCATTTTCATAAATTTCTAATCAGATAAGTATTATTTTGGTAAAGTTTGTATTTCTTTTTAATTTTGCACATCAACATATGACAGCATACTATTATAATTAGAATGAAAAATGTACTACTACAGTGAAGCAAAGAATGATTCACACTAAATCAACTACCAAAAAAAATGAATTAAAAATAACATTCATTTTCATAATTATTTTAATAAAGGCATTTTCAAAAGACAAAACAACAAGCCGAAACATACACACATAATTTATTACAATTCATATACCTATACATTTAATTGTTAAAACTACACAATAACAATTTAAGACTGTTTTTCACTGTGTGCTTCCTTCTGTTTTAGCTGGAAAGGAAACAAAATATATAAAGTTAATAACAAGCTCAGTTTAGCATTCAATTTAATTCTTTAAAAAAATGTATAAGATAAATTGCAAAATGAAAGAATATTAGCATTATGAAGTCATTTTAATTTTTTAATTGCAAGATGAAGCAGAGTATTAATACATGACAACACAACAGCATATCTGAAAAAAAGTCTTAAAACAATTTTATCAATATTAAACTGATAGTAAAATTCATAAATAAAACATTGCATTGGCATAAAAAAATTCTACTTCATTGTCAGCAATAGATTTCCAATAATGCAGACTAGAACTATCAAAGGGCCATTTACCTAATTGAGTGCCCCAAGGAGGTGCCTTCATTTCAAAGATTCAGATCAGAGTATCGTGTAACTTAATCTATCACTTTAACATCCATATCAATAAATAAAGCCTGTAAGATATCTACTGTGCAGATGACAACTCATTAATCTTCTATCACAGAATCATACCATTGTTTCATTCTGATATAATTTGGCTTGATTTTTTTGCACATTGATAATTATGTGCAATATCTATTTGATACTACTCATATTTAAACTATCCATCTGATTTTCACAGAATGTATCAATATTCATTATTTTAAAGGACATTTTTGCTTTGTTTAAGACTTCAGTTTTGAATTATAATATTTAAAATGTATTTTGAAATTGTGCATAGTATGTAACCAGATAGTTGAGAAAACCTTAATCCTTCAGTTTTAGACAGTTAAATTTTGGACACATTTAAGCAATAGGTAAAAAAATGCATGACAGCAATATATTTAAAGAAATATAAAATCATAATATTGTAAAATATTTTGGAAGTATGAAAATTAATTGAATTTTTGTAGGTTACTTTTCATAAATTAATCTGAAATGATTTAAAAAATAATATTACTTTAAGCAAGTATGTTCTTCCATGGGTGTTTTTTCTTTAGTCATCTCTATAATATCACACATTCTTTTTTCTTTAATATATTTTTTGGTAATTTTTTTTTTTAAATATGATGAGAAAATTATTTTTTATAACTACTAGAGAAGTTTTGGAATACATATTTGCAGCCCTTATCCAGAAAAACAGATTGAGCATACTTCATTTATAATACAAAATTGAAGATTACTAGCAAAAAAATTCTTTTTTCAAATGTGCTGTGAAGAATATTTTTAAGTTACTTAAAAATTCTTGGAATATGTATTAGTACATTTTTTTTTATGAAACTCTTTCCACAAAAGTAAGTTTATTATACTTTCTATACTAATAACGATGAGTGCATGTGAAGAGAAGGATGCACTACAGACCAGACGGTTTGATTTGTGACTACCAAATTTGGGACATATATACATTTGGAGGGCAGAGATAAGCACCTCAAAATGATTTTAATTTTAATTAATTAAAAACTAAGCTAAATTTTGATGTTTTTTCACATTAACTTCAGAAAATACTATTGCAAAAAAATTTTTATGCTGTTTAAAAATTGTCCTTTTAATGATATCAATTTAATAATCACGTAAATTTTGCAATTTTTTTTTTTTTTAAAAATACTTTTTAGCTTAATTTCAAACAACATTGTTACCTTGAAGTTCACACCATTTTCATTGTTTCATCAAATATCAGATTACATGATTTTTTACTGTAGTTGAAAGTTAAGGAAGGTTTTTGTTTCATATTTGTGTAGTTAACAATATGAATAGAAAAGTGAAGCTACAATATCATGAAATTTTGAAGAAAGATGAACAGGATATTTAATAGTGCTTTGTTGTTAGACTGTCTCCATTAGACAGCTGCATGAACACAAAGAAATCTTAAGTAAAGCAAGACAGTTAATGTTAAACAATTTGATGAAATCCATGAGATTATATCTAAATTATTTGTCTGAATATAAATGTAACCAATATTCCTGGCAAACTATCTGATAGCTGAGGTACTAGTTTATAATACATTCAGATACAAAATTACAGAATACTATCAGAAAGGAAGAGAAAAAAAAAATTGATAAAATATTCTAGAGACAAATTTTATTTAATATCATTATTTCATTTAATGTAAAATAAATAAATATTTTGTCAACTTGAACTAAAAAATGTATAGCAATTTTTCAAAATCTTGAATAATTAAATAAAAAAACCCACTTCACAATAAATTAACTTTTACTATTTACACTATTTAAAAATTGGAAAGCAAATCTTCAGTAAGTAATTATTATAATATTAGGTAGTTATAATCAAACTGATACAACATTTTAAAATTATATCATGTAATTTATAAACAGCCACATTATTCAATAAAATTATTTTTTTTTTTTAAAAAAATGTGCAATAATGTACTACAGTTACCTGAAAAATGAAAGATTCTGTAATATCAAATACATAACAACTCTTTGTTTTTTTTTTTTTATGTCAGCAGTTAGATTTTTTATAATAAAATAAGTTACAATTATTTAATATGAAAATCAACATTTTCAAGTAAAAACCAAACAATACTTTGTTTGCTCACTGATATTTCTATTTCTCATCAAGCTGACAAATCATGGTTTATAATTGGTTGTCTAACATTAAATGTCATTAACATTTTTAAAGGAATCAAATATTTTATTTTAAAATCAAATTCTTTCGATATATTTGCAGGGATGCAGATACTGCAAACATGGGTAACTCAATATTTTTTTTCACATACATTAAAATTATATATATGAACTAAACATGAGTAACAATACCACTTTTTGTAGCCATGAGAACTTTGATAAAAAGATTACATGAAAAAAATGAGTAAAAACTGACTTTAAAAAATCTTAGTTCAAACGTTTAACTTTAAAATGTGCTTTATCATTTTTGAAATGTGTTACAAAGCATGTTCAACGTAGCGTCCACCTTTGCTTGAAAGCAAATTTAATCGCATTACTCCATTCTCAGCATTAGCTCTTAGCACAATCAGGAAGAATGTTACACACATGTTGATGTATCGCATCTTTCAGTTCCGCTAAATTGTTTAGATTATCACCATAAACAGTGCTTTTGAGATATACACATTGAACTTGCTTTGTAACAAATTTCAGAAACTAAGTACATTTTAAACTGGCATCTTCCTGTCCTATTTTGCTTAACAATATTGATTCAGCACCATTTCACCCCTGGTGGTGAGTTTTTGAACTTCTTTTGGGGAGGTGGAAAAAAATTCCTATGACCTCCTTCTTTAAACTATTACCAAGTTTGATAACATTTGGTCCAGTAGTTTTCCTTATATGATCATTTCGAAGAGGAACTTTAATAATAACCACCCTGTATTTTGAGCTTCATAACTTTTAAACTTTGATAAAATGTAACACACACACACACACACACACACACACACACACACACACACACACACACACACACACACACACACACACACACACACACACACACACACACACACACACACACACACACACACACAGCATTTATGGGCTAAACTTTAAGGGTAGGTAAAATACATATAAAAAAGCATTTTTTGGTATACAAGTGCAAGGTTGAGGATGAAAAATGTAGGAAGAAATTTTTAGATCTGACAATATACAAGTTTAAAGGTGTAGCTTGTATAAAAATAAACTTTTAGAAAAAAAAAATATAGAATAGTTATGGAGATTTATTCAGTATGCATTATCAAACTGTCTACAAAACAATTTTATTGAGTTTGGATGGCATTACATAAGCTTTAAGCAATGGCGAATTTTTTGCTTAATGAAGTGATTTATGCTCTTTAAGAAAGCAGGTATGCATTTCATATTTGGGACTGCAAATTGTAATAGAAAAGAGGCAGTAAGGCTCTACTGTAATAACTGCTTCTCTAATAGGACAAAACTGGATCACAAAACTTTTCTATATTTGAAATGTCAATGTTACAAGAATGATTCATTTCGTGGCAAGAAATGAGGGCGATCAGACCACAGCATTTCTTGTTTTTTCTGACTTGTACTAATATATGTATCTTATTTACCCTTCAAATTTAGGAAGAGAAACAGAGAGAATTAGTAATAAAAACCAAGTTAATAAAAAAAAAAAGGATCAAAATTAAACCAAATAACATAAGAAACCGGCCAAGTTCCGATAGTTTCGATTCTGAAATAATTTTAATTTTAGATTGTTTTAATAATAGATTTTTATTACATAATGCTTATATTTTTGTGTATATATATATATTAGGCTTAAAACATAACTAATGAACTTAAATTAAGAATTTTTAAAAATGTATTCATATTTACCTTATAACTTTGCATCTTCATTAAATGAGGGTCACGAAATGCATGCTGACAATTTGCTAATCCCATTCCAAAACCTGCACCAGCTCCAAATATGATAGGCCATTTCTTTCCTATAGGGGGAAAAAAAAAACACTTAGCAAAATTTATTCAAATTATTAATAATTTCTATCCTAGAAAATTAATGTGACAATTATTATAAAACACTTATGGTGCAAATAAATAAATACAATTAAAGAAATAAATTCTGAAATAAAAAAATATTATTTATTAAAAATAAATAATTAATTATAAATAAATAATTAATAATTCAAACAATTCAGTGACAGAACAGATATGGGAATGGAAAAATTATTATTTTCTGTGCCATAGAAATAACAGTAATAGTACTCTGCAGATTTAAACACATAATATGATTATCATTCCAAATTTAATGTAATCTTAGTTGATTTAGTTATATTTTTAATTAAGATAAGATGTTAAGATGCTGACAGTTTTGAGAAAGGTCGCCTTCATGATGATGCATTTAACATATAGTAAACAGAATAATTTTTAAAAAGTTCAATTAATTTTTTTTTATTGAAAATCTTTGCTTAAAAAGAGAAAAAATAAGAGATGTTGAGGCATCATAATATTAATAAAAAAAAAAAAAATGAAATTTTATAAATTTCAAGACAGAACCTTTAATTCAACATTTTCCATTTTTTTTTAGAATTGATTTCTATTGTTTAATAATGTGATATAATATTTTTAAATATGAAAATTAATAAATTTTACAATTCAACTTTTAATCAAACAATTTTCTTTCTTCCTTTTTTATTTAAAAAAAAAAAAGAAATGATTTCTATGGTTTATTTGTTTATCTAATGATTATCATGATCTATCATCTAGTATGACTTTTTCCGCAAAATGATATTGTTATAAACCAAAACATCTTATTTTATGCAATGTTAGAATAAAAATTAGATGCACTTTGTAAATTTCAATTCTAATAAATGTATACAGAATTAAATATTGAAAAGCAGATGCTTTATAATATTGATTAAGAATACAACAACACAAACAAGAGTATTAATGTTCCAGTTATGTGTCTTGGGAGATATATAAAAGAAAGAAATGCTCATCTTTTTTGTGTTTAATTCGTAAATGTGACAAGCAAAAGTGTTTAATTGATAAGCAATATCCCATGTTTCAATTACTCAAACTATACCATTGCTCTATATTAAATCACAACATTAGAATTTATCATAGATTATAAATAAGAAAAATATACAGAAATCATAAAAAAATATTTCAGTTGATAAATCACAAATATAATAGAAAATGCTGCTATTTCATATAAATGATGATGGATTTCAAATTTCAGAAAAAATGTCTCTATAAATTCAGAATACTCATGATAAATCTTAAGAAACCTTAGAAATTTCATCATCCATTCTTAGGATAATTTTATGTACATCCCAATTAACAAAATCTTTACTCTTGGAAATTTACCAGAAAAATTATTCAATGAGGGTGATATTTTAGATTAAAAATAGGTTGCATACTTAATAATAGTGTGAATCATAATTTGGGTATCTAAGAAAAAGAGATGCTGTATCTTTAATTTCAAAGAACTTACTTTTAAACATTACTAATGACAAAACAGAGCCTACAGCTAGCCCAGAACCTGAAAAAAAGTAAAAATAAAATAAATCGTTGAATAATTAAAGCGATTTTTGATAACTGTTTGTCAGATCAAGAAATTCTGGTCGTATATTTTCAATAAAAAAAATAAAACATTCATACCAAATTTGATGAGAGAATCTGCCAGGCAGTAATCCCATGTTTCGCCGACTATATCTTCTGATTTTGAAGGCATTTTAAAGTTTCCAACTAACGACATGAAAAAGAAAAGAAATTAAAAAAGATTTCAGATTCGGTTCAGACTGTGCAGACGGTTCGGTTTTCTACATCCCTTCACGGTCAAAAGAATTAATCGAGTTACTTCACTTCATTTATCTCTATGTTGAAAATCTCGACCTATTATCTAATGAAATAAACAATAAATTGCTCGAAAATGTTTGAATTTGTTGTTCTTGTATGCTTTTCATTTGTAAAACCATTATTTGTTTTGCTTAATTATTTTACAAAATATGTTGAATTGCTTATTGGATTTGCTACACTTCAACTCCTTCAAACCGCATTTTTTGGTAGTAAACAAAAATTTCCAAAACACCACGAGGTTGAGAACGAATTACGGTGGTGATGTTTATTTGTTGAGTTTTAAAAGTACGAAAATATTAAATAGTAAAAATGAAAAGCCGCAAAGTGTGAGTATATTCTATTGAATTAAAATATTAAATAAACAAGTGAACTTAAAAATATTTTATAAGCGAGCAAAACTGATAATTCTTTTTATCTAGAAAAATATTAAATTCTGTAAGACTTTTGGTGAAATTTTCAATAAAATATTCGTTATAGACTTTAAATTTCCATAAAGCCATTTGCATCCTAATTTTCCTTTTCATTTCAAATTTAAATTTCTAAAAATTAAAGGATTAATGAATATATTCTCTTATTATATTTTTGCTTATTTGTGTATCTTGTGAAGTTGATTTAGATTACTTTTTCTATAAATCTTGATACTTATAAATTGATTATACTTCTGATCTTGCACGTTACTTATTGGAATAAAATATACTTAAAAAGAGTTTAAAGTAAAATTACTTAAGTTTTCATTCAAAAAGCTATTCAGTAATTATTTTGCTAATTTATTGAGACATTTTAAAATGTTTTCGAGAATTCTGTTTAAAATATTTACATATCTTGCTTTGTCTGGTTGCATTTGAAATTTCCATATTTTGCACTATTTAAGTATTTTTGAAAAAGGAATTTGAAGGTTTTTAAAAATATTAAATTCCACGTACTGCAAAATGTGCTTTTCATCTACATATTTAGTATTATTAACAAAACATATCTATCATTTTTGCTTTTCAAGAAGAAATCCATTAATTCAATACACAAATATCCCATTGTAGTATACCTTACTCTGTTTTTCCATAATTGAGATAATTTCTGCAAGAAATAAAAAAATAAAAACTTATTTATTTATAAAGTTAAATGAATTTATGCATCCATGTTTTTAATTGAAAATATTTTTGATATTTGTCTGTAATGAACTATAAAATAGTTTAATATCGAATTTTGCACAAATTTAAAAATGTTTTTATCATGTATACATACTTTAATAACTTTTCAATTTAAATTTCAAAACCTAAATAAAAGGGATGTGTTGGAATTGCTTTTGATTGTAAATTCTCAATAGTATGTATTATAATAATTTCTTAAAATATTTTGTTATATCTTTTTACTGTAAAAACAGTCAATATTGTTATTATTATATCGAATTTGATTGTAAAAATCAACATTTTAATTTAAAAATAATTTTATTTATTTTAAAATTTTAATTAGATTAAATAAAATTAGTTTTAATTATTAGAAATTAATATGCAGATAATACTGTAATTTTGAATGGCTGTTGCAACTTATAAAACATGTATTTATGCCTTGCTTTTTTTTTTTTTTTTTTTTTTTTTGTATAGTTTGAAATGTTAAGAATAGTATTAAAATGTGCCATTATGACATGAAAATTTTGTTTTGATTCTATCTATTTATTAAATAAATTCATTTAAAGAAATAAAATATGAAGTTATGTTAAATGCAAAATATTAAACATAAGACCTGATTAAAATTGTATGATCAAAATATAAGATGAGAATTGTTTGTATTAGTTAAATTTTAAAATGGTGGAAATCTAATAAGTTTTTTTTTTTTTTTTTTTTTTTTTTTTACATTTACAGGAAAGCAGTTGCAAAAAGCAAAGCTTTTATGTCCAAAAAGCAAAAGAAAGGCAATATTCCTCTTGATGATTACAATGAGAGTGATGCAGATGTTGATGAAAATGATTTATTGTATAATGAGCGTGATCATGAAGATGATGATGTAAAGGCTTTAATTATGTCTTATTTTTGCTTTGCTTTAAAAAATTTTGCTTTCATTGCCTGCAAAAATTAACAAATCATGCAAATTATTAAAAATTCTCAAAAGTTCTTTTTTTTTAAAATATGTATTTTATATCAAATCTTGAAATAAAAATTCCATCTTCCTATCTCTCATTTTTTGAGAGTATGGCATTCTTTTTGGAAAAGATGGAGGAACTGAAATTCTTTTCACCATAAAGAGTTTTTAGTTAAAATTAATACATGAATGCTTCTTTTAAGTTTCATATTACTGATGGATTAGAATTCATAAATGAATTTAATTATTATTATCTTTAATTTAAAGTTTGAATATAAAATAACTTGCTAATTAGTGTAAAAGTGTCTTTCACATTAATTATAGGAATGGTCTTAGAAAAAGTTTCATTTCTTTCTTTAGAAATCATTTATTCATGACTAAGAAAACAAGTTAATATCAATTCATCCTATTGCATGATACTGACTTTATTCAAATTTATCAAAACAAGGTCCTTGGAAAGTCGTTTATTATACATTATTGTTATATGATTTCATGTTATATTCATGCAATTTTATAATATTTTTCAATAAATGCTGCCCACATATGCTTGGGATATGAGACCACCGAATATATGTTTTATTTTCTTAAATTCACTTTGTTTATTCATAATAATTCCTTTACAAGACCAAGAATTATACATAATTTTATGTAACCCATTTATGGTATAAAGATTCTTTCTTTTATGACTGACAATGCAGACAAGTTATTCAAGATAATGATTAATGGGATATAAATTTAAATTTATATCCCATCGATCAAAAGGATTCTACTTTTGTTTGATAGTTCAAGCATTATTAAAAGATAACAATTTATATTATTTATGCTTTGTCTAATTGTTATAATTTAAATACCTATAAGCATAAGCATATATTGCATGTTTAACAATGTTAACTGTATAACTGTTAACCATTTAATTTTTCATTTAAGAAACTGAAAATAATATAAAAATTGGTTTGAAATATGAAATCAATTATTATTTTATCAATGTTATTTTGTATCTCAAAGAATTTGTAATTAATATTTGCTATTTTTTAAATCTGCATTTTTTTTTCAGCTATCAACTGATGATGAATTAATAAGACATGATGCCAGTAGTTCTGAAGAGGTATACTATTTATAATTATGTGAAATATTTACAATATTGTATCTATTGCACTTTCCACAAAATCCAAATCATTGCAGTGAATCATTTGTGATTATTTATTTAAAGAAATATTTGAAAAGATTTAATAAATAATGCTCTTTGGAGTATTAGCAAATTTAAAAACCAAGATATTTGAAAGTGACTTTTGTACTTTTATATTGATCGGTAAAAGTTTATTCATTTCAGTAATTTATAGCACATTTATTTGCCACTTTTTGAGAATTTTATGCAATTATTCATGTTCCATATATAATAAATGATAATTAAAATGTTATTTTTTATTACTGTTGAAATGAAGGGATTTTTAAGAGAGATTAACCTCAATTATTGTGTTAATCAGTAAATTTATTTATACCTTAGTTTAATTATGATTCTTGAGGGGAAAAGCATTATTGTTAATCTGGGAACTAAATTAAATAATTATTAACTTTATCCTTCATTTTACTTTGTTTGCAGGAAGAAGTTCTTCCTATTACAGATGATGAAAAAGAAGATTCTGATGAAGCAGATGAAGAAGAAGGTTATTAAAATATTTTATTTGCTACTTAAATATATAATATTAAGGTTTTAAAGTAATTAAATATTTTTATCAATTGAATATAGAGATCTCAAAAATGTTTGATTTTTTAAATTGGTAACTGTCAAGAAGCACTATTTATCTTCATTATCGTTAGTTATGTTGAATTTTGAATTCAAATCATGAATATATATATATATATATATATATATATATATATATATATATATATGTTTATTATGTTACTTATGTTGCATGATTCACTTGATAATATTTATTAATTATATCAATTTAATTTTGTAAAATTGAATAATTTCTTATTATATGTTAATAGGTTTTATTTTTTAAATGCAAATATTTAATTTTTCTTCGTAGATTTACCCAGTCGAGATTACTGGGGCAAGAAAAAATCAGCTTATTATGATGCTGACTTTGTTGATGAAGATCGTGGAAAAAGTAAGATTTTCATTATTATTTGTTGTTTTAATATCATAACTGAAGCATTTTATTTATTCAAGGAGCCATTCATAAATATGGCTAAAACCTTTATTATGATGAGTTACTGTTTTTCAAAATTTTTAACTATATGAATAATATCTTATTCAATGAAGTTTTCTTGAGTTTTTTTTTTATATATATATAAGCATTAAAATGTAATGAGATTTAATGAATACTCATTTTGTTTCATATGAAAACTGTACTTTTTACTATAAAAAAAAACAAATATTTATGAGATAAATTTCATGTCTAAGAACATTCTTCATTAGTCTTTCAAATTCAATATTTTCCCCCCACTATGTTCTTTTTTTTTTTTTTTTTTTTTTTTTTTTTACAATATGCATATTTAATGTTTAGGGAATGATATATATATAATGCAATTTTCAAATATTTTGGGAAAAGGAATATGTATAATATAGTTAAATGATAATAATGAAATTTATTAAACTCGAGGAAACTAATAACTTCAGAGTAATAATTAGAAAAATAAGATTATTGTATGTTCCTAATGGAAAGTGAGATATATTTGTAACAAAAATATTTAGTTTGATTTTTAAAGTTCATGTATTTTAATTCAATTAATTATTTTTTTAAATGCAGCTCTTTTTCATTTGGCATATAAATTACACAAGTGTTAAAACGTAACTTTCTTCCATAACTTTCAACAATGAGAGAAAATTATGTGATTAAATGTTTGGTGAAATATTTTAAATGGTTTGAATCTTGGGACTTTTGTTGAAAATCATAGAGAAAATGTCTTTTTTTTTTTTTTTAATTCTCAAAATTGCAAAAAATTTTTCATGAATGTTAAATTAGTATTATTGGTTATTGAGATGCTACCATTTTGATTTTTAAGATGACAAAAATTATTTTCGTGTTGTAATATTTTTGGAAATTGTGTTGGAAAAATATCAAGATTTAGCTTAATTTTTATTCAAAATTGTAAAGAAATTTAAAAAAAAAAAAAATGCAGAAAGGCACAAATTTCCACTTTCCAAACAACATATGTCAAGTTGGGTAGCTCTACTCAAAGTCAGGCTTGCTGAATGGCAATACATATATTCATCTTTATTATTAGAAGAGATTATCCTTAGTAGAAAATCTTATATTTTTATTTTTCAAAAAATGTGTAATGTTAATATCTTGCTCTGTAATGACATGTCTGAAATATAGTTGTTGAATATTTAGTATTTAAATTTGAAATTGAAGAAAAAAGTATTATATCATTTAAAAAGCAAAAGTCATTTGTTAAAGCCGCAGTATTTCAAGTGTCCTTTATACTGTTATGGGGATTGGAATAACAGTAAATGTCTCAAATAGGATGTGGCATTTAATTAGGAGGTTAAATAAATTTGAAAGTGAAGAGATTAATCTAAGAAGAAAATCATATGCAAGTTTCATAATTGAAAATTTTTATTTACTTATTTTTGTTTATTTCCAGCTTATAGAGAAGAAGATGCAGAAAAGGCAGCCTTAGAAGCCGAAGAAGCTTTGGCTATTCAAAAGAGTGTTTATAATTGTATTAAGACTGATAATTTTGTTGAGGCTTTTGTAAGTATTTAGGAATTATATTTGTTTATTGTTAATGAAATGAATTGCAAAATCAGATGTGTCTTAATCTTGAAAGTTTTGCTTTTAGCTATATAGTTGCAACTGATTATAGATTTACTTTAATCAGTGTATAATGATCTTTTTTTTGTCACCTTTGCTACCTTTTTTATTTTTTTAACTAAACTGGTATTTAATGGATCTAATTAGCAATGTCAACATTTTAAAAGTAAAAATAACAGTTTGATTATTTAAATTTTATTTGGGTTATTTTAGAGCTATTATTTTGCATACTTGTCTTCCGTATAACTAAACAAGATAAAGCTTTTAGCATTATTATAAAATTAATATGTTTAATTAGCAACTTTGCAAATACAAATATTTAATTTCAATTTAAAAAAATTAACTAATGTTTGTAGGTTTATGAATGATTTGAATTGTTTTATGTTTGAAGCAGAATAATTTAAAATTTATCAGAGAACAACTGTCATATCAAAAATAAATTTTATTTAAAAGCTTTTAAAACATGTAAACAGTCCTTAAAAAGTATCCAGATAGTGCTTTTTATTCTGAAATTAATTATCACAAAAAAAAAACTATAAATGTCTATTGTAGAAATACATTATCACTATAAGCATATCGAATAGTTCTGCATATTTAAATTTACTGAACTGGTCCCCCCCCCTCTCAAATAGCAAAACCCAATATTAGCTTGTGCTTTAGAATCTAATTCATGTTTTGAATAATATATATATATGCTCAGTGAAGGTATTTAAATGTTTAAATTAAATTGGTTCTTTACTGTCAAGCCAAGAAGAAATTTTACAATCATGATTTATCTTGTGATTAATTGCCAACATCTTGGTCTTAGAAAATGTATTGTTTTCAGTAAAATTGTTTCAAAATTGTAAATTAATTTAAAGTTTCAGATTGCCACTTAATGCTTAATTTTTTATTGTGATTTTCAAGTATATATAAAATTTTCAATTTTAGTTCAAATCAGCAGAAGATAAGTCATCTGAAGAAAAGCCTGAAGATACTTTAGATAAAGAAGACAACATAAAAGTAAATTTTTACATTTATACTTTCATTAGCTTTCTAATTTTAATCTTTACCAGCAAGTGGACATTATAAAAAAACGTGGCTTTCAATTAACAATTGTAAATTCATCTTCTTAATTACTTAAGTTTTTTTCTTGCATTTCAAATTTTATTTGTTAGATAAATTTATTCTAAGGAAGCATGGAACTCTTAAACCTCTCAATTGAAAGATTTTGTATTGATAAGAATTTATCATTGGTTGTTTTAACTAAAAATTCAAAATCAGCTTCTGTCATTTCAAAAATAATTATGTGTCTTATATGTAAAAATAAATCATTTATTAATTTGGCTTTTAAAAGTTTGCTAATTTTTGATTTATTTTGCTCTAATTTTCTAAAAATTCTAATGATTAATTGCATTAATTTTCTATTGCAAATGCATTCGGACATTTCCTTATATTTTCTTTCAGTTTCTCTTGATTCTCTTATTTAAAGAATTTTTTTTTTAATTTAATCTTTATATGTAAATAAACACAAATAAAACTTGCCTTTTATTTGATAATATTTGATCATAAGTATCTGTTTTGATTGAAATTAAACTATTAAATGAGGGAAAATATTTTCTTCCAAAATGATCAAAATTGTATTATTGGTTTTTTTAAAGACCAAAATTTAAATCTATTTTTGGTATAGATTGATGAAATATCTATTGAAAATTAATTTTTTTGTACCTAATGTCTATTATTTAGGATATTTCATTTAATAATTTGCTCATAATAAACCAATTTAATTATTTTTTATTAATTAATTTAATTTTTAACAAAAAGAAATCTGAGTTTTCAAATAAAAATGTTTTTACCCCCTTGATTTGAAATCATAATAGTACCCTCCCCAACCTTACCCTCTTTCATTCGGCATGCATACATTTCTCTTAAATACAATAATTTTAATATACATGTAATTCAAATGATCTACAAGGAGAAAAGGGGAATGATCTAACAAAGACGGATTTGTTTAATTGCTTTTAAATTTTATTTTTAAAATATTAGAATGCTAGAAACTGGAGGCATTATGGAATAGTAAATATACTTTTTTGGAGGTATGTACATCTCAATAAAATTCACTTATATGATTAGCATTATCAAAAAAAAAAGATTTTTAAAGCAATATTACATTTATCTAAAAAAGTTATTTAATCATCAAACAGTTATAACTTTATTTTCATTAGAATTTCTATCATTATAAGTAGATTCAAACTGAATACACAGTTCACTAAAACTTACTCAGTTAACACTAAATATTGTACAATATATCCATGACACCATATAATATTCTGTGTGCATGTTCATGAAGATATCATAACAGTGTAGTTGGGTATTTTGTGCTAATAGATTATATTTATAATTAGATTCCAATAATGGATTTAACATAATAATAACAGCAGAAATAAAGTTACATATGTTTGATAATAGAGACTTTTCATTATTCAAGAGAAAATACATAGCACTACTTTAACAACAATAACAACAACAAAAAATGTGGATAATATTGTTTGTCATCAAATCAACAAAATGGTGCTTATGATTCATTATATTTTGTTTAAATACATTAAAAATGCAGATAAGAAAGTTTGAAATAAAACTATTTCAAAATTTATCTTATTTTGGTTATTCTTTTTTCCCTTTACAAATAAAAATAATCCTGCCCTTCCTCCTAAACTTGATTTCAGCTTTCAAAATGGATGATTTATTTTTTCTTTCAAAATAAATGATGTTACTCCCTCTATTCACTGACATTTCTAATCTTGTTTATTTAATTTTTTATATACATGAAAACCAGGAATCATATATATATATATATAACTCCAATGATTCTCAGATTTTTTGAAAGTCTTTTAAATTCATGACTCAAAATATTGCATTTTTGAATTTAATAGTTTCACTCATGAATTTATTTGTTTCTCATGGAAAAATTAAAACATTTATTAAATTGTATTAGTATATTTAATTTTTTTTTATTTTGTGACATATTAATTGTTATTCTTTTTATTTATTTAGCTTTTAAAAAAAAGTTCACCTGAATTATTTGTATTTATTGATGAATTAAAAGAAAAAGTAAGTCCTATTTTGTTATTATACATTTTGCATTTTTGAAATGATTACATCCTGTGAACAGAAATTATATATATTTTTCTTTCACAATCTCTGGTATAATGGTAGTCAGTTCTTTAATTTCTTTTGGGAGTGAAAATATATTTAGGTCAAATAATTTAATATGTTTAATTTTTGATAACTATTGAAATTATTATTATTATTTTTTTTTTTTTTATGTAGACCTACTTTTTTTTCCAGTGTAAATTTTGAATTTGCTTGACATTTCAGCCCAGTTGCTTTTTTGATATTCTATTTTAAGAAAGGGAATGTATTTTTTTATTGTTATTCTACTAATAAAAGTATAGAAGAAAATTTTTTTGCTGCAATATCAAACATCTATTAAAAAACCAATTATCAGAAAGAATTTGATGAAACTCTAATATGCTATGCTGTCTATAATAAATATTGATCTTATCCATATTATAATTTATTCAAATTTTTATGGTGGGTTTATAACTTAAAATTTCTGTTTTATTTATTACCTTTTGTGCCTAATAAAAACAAAAGAAATTGCCATTTATATAAAAAAGGTATTTCTCATAATACTGATTGTAAATATTTTTAACTAAATTCAAATATATTAATTTCTTTAATTACATTTGAATCATTCTTGGAACTATTTGATTGAGTATGAAGATATTATGTGCAATTTGGTTATAGTGATCTGCTATATGAGAGAAAAAAGACATCATCAATCATATTCTTTGAGTTTTATCTATAGTTTATTAGCTCTACACAGTAATGTTCCATATTTTCATTGTTGCTGTATTATCTTTTTTTTAATTGGCTTTGAATCACATAATAATTGATTCATAAATTTATATAATTTATCATTTTTTATATGAAAAAGAAAAGTCTTTAGTAAATAAATTTTGTCTCAGCAGTTAGTGTTTTTAGTCAATTATTTGTAATTCTAAAAGTGAATAAATGAAAAGAATTGTGCCAATTCAAAATTCTTTATTTAAAGAACTCAAGTTTTAAGTTTGGATATGTGTTTCTATTCTCATTTAATTTTAAAACATACCTGGAACTAATGATAGGAAATTTGGTATATTACTATTCTTACATATTGTTTAAATCTGTGTTTGTAGAAAGAAAAAAAAAACTAATAAAAGTTTTTCTTTATTCTTTATACTTATTTATAAGCATTTATAGAATTTTTATTAAAAAATAATATATTTAAAAAAATACATTTTGATGATTAAGCATGTTTTTTATTTAAATATTTTATAATTTGCATGCTTGAATGTTTGATTTTTTAAATGTTCTAATTATTTCATCCGAATTTTAATTACAGTCAGCTGAACTTAAAGAAAAAATTTCACCATTATATGCTGCTGTGCAAGATGGAAAAATATCCGATTCAAAGTTATCATCTTTTATAAATAATTATTATCTTATTTTAATGCAGTAAGTCATTTCTCTATTTCATGTTTTAAGTTGTATTTCAGATATGACGGGAATTAATGGGTTAAAAATTATTTACTTTGTTCTTTCTTTATCTGCTTGTTATTAATTAACTTTAAAAATATATTTTATTGTCACTGCCAATTTTTATAATGGATTTGTGGCATAAACTTAACTAAGCTATTTTTGGAAAATGTGTGTAAAAAATGGCACTTCATTTTTAAAGTAGTTTGACAACTTGTTTTTGTGCTAACATTTATTAATTCAAATATGATTGAATGCAAAATGTGATTTAGAAAATTTGAAATACAAAATACTTCAATTTCATTTGTGTATATTAATAGATTATTCCTTTTTGTGTATGTGTCTGGGATTATTACTGCTTTAGTGCTAATTACCATAATACAAGGATCCCCCCCCTTATTTATCATCTAAAAGTATTTCAAAATCGCCTAAATAGAGTCCAATCAAATATGCAAATCTGTAATCAGCTCCTTGTATTTCAATTATTTTCATGTTATGTCAGCTACATTTACTTACTTAAGCTTACATTTACATACTTGCAATAAAACTTGAAAACATATTAAAGAATATTATAACAGAAATTGAAATTGAAGTCTCAATTTTGCAAAAAGATTTTGGTTTTGTTTATTTGCATTTTTATGACTATGTTGATATGAAATCCTAATACTAAACAACAATTCGAAGTTTATTTTATTTCATTTGAATGTGATATACATTTATTTTAAATTCATTGAAATATAACAGTGTTTTTCATTGATTTAGTTTAGTCTTAGTTCAATTTTAGTGATTAGTGTATTTTTTCACCTCTGCTAAGTCTCAACAATTGAGTTTAAACATTCCAATGAACTTAAAATTGTTCAAGATACAAACTTAGCAATAATTATCTAAAATAATGTTTATTCCATTGTTTTACTCCTAGTAAATTTTAGCTGCTCTTTCAATTTCTTTCATTTTTCTGATAAATTATACCGTCAAATTCAAAACAATAAACATACTGAGCACTTTACTAAATGTTGATTTTATGCACTCTATCTGGTCTTCTGATTATTCATTGATGGGACTTGTCAAGAATAAAATATACTTTGTTTTATTATTATTATTTTTTTTTTTTTTTATCAAAAAGTGATTTCTGTGTTGTAACATTTCTACAATTGATCCATTCTGTATTTGTGTTTTACTTACTTTCCTAACTCTTTTTGGTTGTTTACATTTCCTTTACAAAAATTGGTTATTTTTTTATTGATTTTTTAAATTCTAATTTATATGAATGTTTACCCAAAGATATACAGAGTATATTATTAAAATATTTATTTTGCTATTTCCAGTTATTGTATGAATCTAAGCTTCTATATGGCCATCAGATCTAAAGGACCTGTGATGTCGTCTCATCCAGTCATAAAAAGCATAAATACTTTTAAGAATGTGAGTCTAAACTTCATTTTAATTTTAGAATTATAATTTTGTTTTAATTTAATTGTTTGTTTAAGGAATATTGAATATGAATACTAATAATATAATTTATATTATAGATGGTGGACAAGTTAAAAGACTTGAAAATAAGTCATTCTAAAACATTAGAATGTATTTTGAATAAATTAAAAAATAATGAAGAAATAACTTTAGCCAAAAAGAAACCTGAAATTAAGGAGAAGCTACCTGATCAAAATGGGTAAATGCTACAAAATTTTGCATTTATAATATTATGTTTGTATGTAAATAAATATATTTTCTATTGTGTTAAATATACATTGCAGTATAAATTTGAGAAATATGATTTAATGCATTTTGTTTCCAATACTCCTCAACAGAGAAATATACCATTATTAATAATATCACTTTTCTTTCTAATTGAATTTTAGGGCTTTTACTTCAAATAACTAAAATTTAAATGAAAACTGCTTACTGAAACATATAAGCAATTTTTGTTAGCTATTTTTAACATGAAATGAAAATTTTGAAGACTAAAGTAAAATTTATGTTAGTGCCTATTGTACTGTTGTAATGAAATAATAAATGAAATTATATCTCTTGATCTATTAACCAAATTAATATTTTTTAATTCATTAAGCTTACTGATAGACAGCTTTACTGAAAGTTTTAAATTCTTTTTGTATAAGAAAGTGGGGAAATTAATGATTTTAAGAAAGAAACATGCAATCAGTATTATAGGCTAATTATCAAATGTCATTATTTTTATATACTATTTTGAACTAAGACATGTCTTTATAAATTTTTGAATTTCTACTTTTCTTATCAGAATACTGATATTACCATGAGAACTTTTGCACTGAAAATTGTCTTTATTTTAATGATGTGCTAATACTGTTATTGGTTTTTTTAAAGTTTTAACTTACAATAAATTTTTCTTCTATTTAATATTGTTGGTACATTCTCCATATTGGTTAAAGCATGTTTCCAAGTTATCTTACCTTATCTTAGTTTTAAATGTTAGACAAATTTTAATAGCCTCAAACTATGTCATTTATGCTTTCAACATTGCATTAATTACTTTATTGTTTCTCTGTAAAGCTGTGGATATTTTTTAAATGTTGAGTTTCCATATTTTTATCTTGTCTATTTAATATTAACATTTTATCTTTTCTTTTATTAGCATTAGGAAGAAATTCCTTGAAATTTCACAGATTGAAACAGCGAAAAGCAATTTAAAAAATAAAAAAGTAAGTAAATTTTAAAACTGAACCTTATTTTTTTTAATACTTAAACAAATAATTACCATGTTCTCCCTTCCCCTTTTACTTTCTTATTTGTAATTATTTGTTTTCCATGGGAAATTAGATACAAATTTATATCTGGCATAAAATTTCACTGTAATTATTCTATACTGAAATTACTAAACACTGTTGAAAGTACTATTCATTGATATTTAAAATGCCACTTCCAGTTTAGTTGGAAACTATAATTTTTTCTTTTAGTTTCTAAAGAGTGATAAATTAAAGAAAATTAGACATGCACAGACATATTCATTAGGAATAGAATGGCATAATCAGATTTTTGAACTGTTGTTGTGTATTCAAATTATTATTGATGTTTATTTCTATTGCCTTGAATATTTTCATAATTAAGGTCTTAAATATTTCTATTCTCACACCTTCCTTCATAAAAGAATGTTTGTAATCATATTAATTTTTTTACTATTTTATTGATTGATTGCTTTCAAAGTTTAAAAAAAAATAATTTAAGACATTTCCTAACTTAACATCTTAATTTTTTAATTTTCTTTTTTAGAAAACCAAGGAAATCAAGAGGAAGGATATTATATCTGAAGAACCTTCAGATTCAGAGGCTGAAGAGATGTAAGACAATTTATATTTGAAATCTGATATAAATCCATCAACTAAGTACATAACATAAGTACCCATAATTACTTCTAAAATATTACAACTAACTTTTAGTGAACCTTTTATTTAAGGAATTATAACAACTAACTATTTATAACTTTTCTTATTATCTTGAATAAATTGACTCTTTTGATTGATATTATTAATAAATTATTTGGCATTAATTTTAAAATTTAGGATCAGCCATACAATTTCCTTGACATATATATATACAGTAGAAACTCGCACCATTCATTAACCGACATAATTTTTTTTCTATAGGAATAGGACAATGCATTTCACTCCAAAAAGAAATATTCAAACTAATTTATGATAATGTTATTTGTTATTTATAATGAATGCTTTTTTAATGAGAAAATTGTCTATAGACATTTATCTTTGGCTGTGCTTCAAAATGTGGCACAGTGTAATTGTTAAATGTATTGGTAGCATGCATAAATACTGCCTTATCAGGGTGGTGCTTTTCAGTATATGATGAAATAATTTCTCCTGATTTCAGCATCTGTCCTATTTTGCTTGAAGGTTATGGCTTCTGCTATTTTTTTCCTTTCTGGACCAATTCTGCTTCATAGCTTTTTGCTGTGATACAAAATGCACTTCCATGAGTTTTCCAGTAATTCTGCCTATGTTCTTCTACCAGCACCTCAATGTCATTTCTCTACCTCAGAATTTTGCTGTTTAAAATCTCCACTAACATGCTGAAACCCCCTCGAAGTCACATTCAATAGTAATATCATGCCAAAACTTCTTCTATGTATATATAAAATTTATCTGTAATTAAGTATTCGATATAGACTGATACAAACCTATCCAGAATGTGATGTCATGTAATCTTTTTATGACTCATTCTGCAAAACATCACTCGTTAATAGAATCACTTTTTACATTTTATTTTGGTCATTAAGTTTTGACTTATGTAAATAAAATATTCTTTTGCAATTTTTTTTAATAAAGAATCAACTGTATTTTGCATGATACACATTGCGAATATACTAACAGAAAAATGGTCATACATTGTTCACTTTGACACAGCATCGTTTTCCAATTCAAAAATATTAATTCAATTTGGTGTGGTTATTTTACATCATGTATGAGATTGAGTATAACCTATGTACCATACCCTCGTTTAAGAGCATAATAATCTCTAATTTTTTGTGATTAAATGTATAAAATATATTTATTTTTGTGCATCTTATTTCAAATTATGCTAGAAGCTATTGTGAAATTGGGGGGGGGGGAGGAATGCTAGCATTAATGCCATGCTTTCAAGCAATTTCAAATTTGTATTGAAAATTTACTCATAATGCTAATTTTGTAATAGTTACTATCATATGCAATTAAAAATCTATATAAAAAATTCTGATAGTGCAGTGATCTGAGAAATTAAGACTTTGGGGTTTGACCTTTAAAGCCAAAATGTATTGTTCTTCAAAGGCATATGCAGAAATCTAAAATGGTGTAATGTTATTGCTACCTGATTTCAAATTGAGATGCAAAATCTTTTCTTGAAGTCAGAGAAATTACCCATGCTAATGGAGGTTTTGCACTAAAAGTATACTAATGATTTTGTCTTTAGTTAAGTAAAATTTTTTTTATAGATTTGATTCTTCTCAGGAAATGGATTCATATATCTCTATGCTATAAAAGAATGGGTTCTCTCTCCCCTCCCCCTTCTTTCTTTCATTATGAGCAACAGTAGATTATCAAAGTATTTCAGAAGTTGCATGAATCAATCCATTTAATTAATTATTATTTAATCTATATTCTCATATATATGCTTAAGGTTGAAGAATTTTTCTGTCTATAAGGATATATTAAGCAGGACAAAAATATGAGGGACTTATTTTAAAAGGCTATGCTGCTGGATAATCATTACAGTAAAAATTTCTGTTGGATTTTTTTTTTTTTTTTTGATATAGAAAAGAAATATAGCTCCATTGCTCCGGAGCCAGAAAAATTTCTAAAAAGTTAGATTACATTGCTAGATTAATTTTCTATTTTGAAGCTGCATTTTAGATATATTTAACTAAAAACTTCTTTACTTTGAATTAAGATCAAATGATCAGCACAGAATCTGGTACTCCAAATATTCTCATTGTGCTTATATGTTGATTTAACTTCAGATTTAAATATAATTTAATGTACATATGACTTGGGATCTGCTTGCATTTTTTATTTGCAAAAGATCTAAACAGCCAAGCATATTTTAACTGAGTGAAAAATCAGATTTTATATTATCTTCATAAGGATTATATTTAAATTGTTCACTAAAATAGCATTCTTTAATTGTTTATTAATAAACAACATTAAACAAATAAAGAATCTTAGTATACATGTTTTGATACTAAGATTAATATGGTTTTAAATGAGATTTGTATTTTGCATTTGTTATAGTAATTTGTAAATGATTATTTCATGAAAATAGGGATGTTGATGAGAATACTATGGAAGAAATGCAACCAAATGACCCCGAAGAAATAGTCACAGATGGTAAAAGAAAAATTACATATCAGGTATTGTCAATAACTTTTACCAAATTATTATTTAAAGTTGTTAAATGCTCATTTATTCAACTTTCTCTGGTCAAACAATTAAAATGAAATATAATGTCGGGATGATTTAACTTTTTCTTATATATTGCATGAAATTTCAAAAGATTCTCAATGATAGGATTATTTTGAACTGTAATCTTGATTGGTAGTTTAAAGCTGAAAGTTTTATTATATATTTTTATGATATTAATATTTGTTTCATTTCTAGATTGCTAAAAATAAAGGTCTTACAGCAAAACGCAAGAAGGAATCTAGAAATCCACGTGTTCATAATAGAATGAAATTCAGAAAAGCTAAAATTAGGAGGAAAGGACAAGTATGTGCTTCAAATTATATTAGCTTCTGTAAATTCAGCTTAAATTGAAATTGTAAAATCTTGGTCTAATGGTGTATGCATATAATTTGAAAGTATTGATTAAATTAGTGTAGTTCTTTACAAACAAATACTTTATTTATAACGTTTTCCTTTCCATTTTAGGTTCGTGAAGTTATTAGGGAAACAAAACGATATGAAGGTGAACCTACTGGTATATCTACTCATGTTGTAAGAAGTATCAAGTTGAAATAAAATGTATTTATTGTACATTCTGTAATTAATTAAAAGTTTTTAATTTTTCCATTTCATTTGCTTTTATTTCATTATTTTAATAATAAAATCATATCACCATCATTATATATAAATATGTGTGGTAACATTTGAATTTCAGAGATTGTATAGCTTAAGCATAGTTATTGTTGCAAAGAAGAAGAAAAAGTGCATGCAGTATAAAGGAAAAGTTTAGCTTATCAGTAGAATAACCATTTTTTTTTTTTTTTTTTTTTTTTAGTTGCAAAATCTTACTGACATTTCTTTCTGACAATTATGAATATTTGCTTCCTTTTTAAAACTAAAAAAATAACCCTATAAATGGCCTTCTGTTATTCATTGATAAAATAACACCAATATTTAAATATATATATATATATAAAAAGAAAAAATTGTTTCTTTGACATTTAGTACATATTAATGTCAAAAGAATCATTAAGCATGCATTCAAATTCAGTGTAACTTCATGTTTTTATATTTACATATACACTTTCATTAAGTTTTTTTTTTTTTTTATTTGCTGTGAAAAAGTAATTTATCAAAATAATTACTATTGAAGTTTTCTGTACATAGTATATTATAAAAATTTTTAGGTAAAAAAAAAATGCTTTGATGTTGAAATCATTTTTTCATAAAAAGTTCATTTAAAATTTATATAAAATTAAGATTCTTGTTAAATTTCGTTTTAGCAAGGCCATTCTTTAAAGTCTAGTTCATATATGCTATTTCTGTTAAACAAATGATTACTGATTTGAAGTGCATTGATAGTACACATGGTTCCAGTTTTTTTCCCCCAACTTCTGGGAAAATTGTTTGAACAAATATTGTCATTAATAATTACTTCAATACCTATATTCTGTTGAGGTATAAGTACTCTAAAGAATTTTTAAAGCAGGTTCTCTGGCATTTTGCTATTCATGATTTGTTAAATGCAAATTGCATAGGTTTATTTTGACAGTAATAAAATGTAATTGTGATTATGCAATTATTAGATAAAAGAGATGTATAGTTATTTTAAATCAGAATGATTGTCTTCATTATTTTTTTCTTACAAAAGTTAGAGAATTATTTGCACCATTTACAATTTTCCACACAGCCCAATATTTATGAAATTGTGATTGAAAATCAAAAGGCAAACATCACTGAAAATTTTTTAGTAAAGGAACAAAACTATAATATTGAAGAAATCTTTATATACTATATTACAATACAAATATAGCAACCTTTTTCATATGTTAAAACATATTAGTTTTTATTTTGCTCCCACAAACATCAAAATAAAAAATATAACACAAATTATAATAAATTTCTTAAGTAGTAATAATTTGTTAGATAAAACACAAATTTGTGTGTTTTTTTAATACAAAAACATTGCCATATTTTCAATACAAGATTGTTTTTATATGTATTAAGTTTTTTCCTTATACAATGGAAAATATACCAAAAAGTTTCCGTTACAAATTTTTGAAATTGTGCAAATTTATTTAAAAAAATCTTTTAAGAAAATTTTAAAATTGTATCTGAATAATATTAAACTCAATTATTGAAATCCCATGATACATAGAATTTAAAAGTAAGTTTTATACATAATTTTTGGAAGATATGAAAATAGCACTTTTTAAAATTAAACAACAACTAAAATATAAATATTTCTCTTCTATACAAGTATTCTATAAATTTAAAATCTTTGGTCTCCTAAACACTATACACTGTATAATGATAATTAGAGATTAACAAAAAAAAATCAGTAATTAAACTATCACATAGAGCTTATTAATCAGTCTTTTTAACTATTTAATCTTTATCTTCATCAAATTCATCATCAGCAACAACCATGTAAGTTCTTTCTTCATGAAGACTTTTTGCATAATTAATTTGCATGGCAACCTGAAAAAAAAAAAAAAATAGAAAAAGTTGAATCATAATGTTTACAATAAAATCATGCCTGTTAAATTAGTTTTTTAAAACATATATGTGAATAATAAATTAATTTATTATTTCAGATGTACATACATGTTTTTCCAATAATAAAGTATTAAATATTGACATTTTAGAATTTTTCTCATAAAATGCCAAAATTGAATACTTTATTACTGGAAAAACATGTACATGCAAATTAATAATGTTTTAAAAATATCCACTCAACTTTTAAAGAATAATAAAAATTTAATAAATCATCAATTTAAAAACCATTAATTCATTCGTTTATTTCTTCCAAGTCATAAATCAGCTTATTTCTTATTAATAGTATTATTAATATTTATATTAAATGAATAAATTAAATTAAAATAATTTTTTAGTTAATAAAAAAGTAACAATTTTTAAGATTATTAAAGGAGCATGACTTTCTAGCTACATATTTCAAAGAGTTTAAAACTGAGTTTTTGTATGTACAAGAACAAACAAATCTATTCGAATGTTACTGTATATATGAGTTAATTTTTATAAATTGTCTTATGTTACTAGCTCAAAAAACATATTGTTAGAAATCTGTGATGTTGCTTCACAGCACGGTTAGTTCAATCACTGGAAAGACCGTTTTACGACCAGCTCTACTGGATGCTGGTCGAATGCCGAATCAGTGATCTTAGAACTTGGCGACAAAATAAATAATATTGGAATGTTCCAGAATTTTGGTGACAGAACCAATAGGAACCGAGATATGCTTCATTGTTCTAGAACCTTCTCTGACAGCCTCCGGGAACTACAAAAGGCCGGCAGTCTCAAGCCGAAAACAGTCGTATATCGGATCGTGGAAAGAGTTAATGGCGAATAGTTGGAACAGTCCAGCAAAGAGCAAGCGTTGTTGTGGAGCTCAAGCGATTGCTGAATTGAGCTGTGTGTCGAATTCTGGTAATTATTATAGAAATCGCATTGAGTCGTGTGAGGAGTAGCATGGTGTAATAGTGAATCGACAATTGGATACAACTAAAGCGAGGTGACAATGGAGAATTGCAAACGTTTGGAGAAAGTAGTTACTAAGATTCAGTCCTCCTGTTGAATTCAGTCTGGCCGCTTTGTGTGCTGTGGTTGTTATCACTACCGGTTACTACTTGTGGACTACTCTTTGTTGCAGTGTGTTGCCAGTGTTCGTCTCGGCTGTATATTTGTTGTCTGCGTATTCTTGTCTTCGTATTTAATGAAAATCGTCGTCTTTTGTTACTGAGGCCTGTTGACTGTGTTCTTTCATCGACCAACAAATCCAAAGAATCCCCGGAATCCGTAACAATATGCTTCACCCATTCCTTGATTCTACTTAAGGGTACAGTTAAATTAGCAATATATATATATATATAATATAAAAGTGAATTTCATATTTTATCTCCAGTCTACTTTCTTAAAAATGGTTTTAACCTCCTTTTTTCAAAAAGAGACTGAATGTGTACCAAACAAAAGGGATTACTGTTTTTCATTGAAATAAAATTTTCAGTGAATGATTCTCCGATTTTGGAAAACAACTGTATATAAAACATTCTACTTCACATTTCACAAGTATTGAATTGCGTTTGAAACAGTAGGAATGAATTAACAAGAATTTTTATGATTACATTACCCATCCAGAATTCCCATTAATTTCTGATGTATATCTGTGAATTTTTTGATGTTACAGACGGGCATATTTGTCAATATGTTGGAATAGTCATATCACTGACTCTACGACCCGCCCGAATGCACACGGATAAATAAATATTGAATGACCGAACCGCCACAACAGAAGTACTGGCGGGAATTGTGGTTGAGTCCTAAGGGCCATTACCGGCCAAGGAACAACCGTTCCCTAAGGAAGTGCATCTGGTCATCGAGGGAGGAGCCAGACCCCACCCACCCACTCTTTTGTGTATCCTCCAGGGTGACGAGATCCAACCACCATACCGGAAGCATCTCATTTTCATTTCGAGTTGCCTTCGTCCGTGTGAAATATCTTGGAATAAGAAGCCCTTTTAGCTATGAATTGGTAATTGTTTTACTTTAGTGATTTTCCTTTGCAAAAGAAAGAAAAACATAAAATTATTTTGAACAATATTTTATGGGGAAAGATAACTGCATCAAAACTCTGCATTTTAAATTTTATTTAACTATACATGGACTTTTTTCCTTTGTGGTAAAATGCTGTTTATCCCAAATTCCTACCCAATTACTTTTTCAGGAGAGCTCGATTCTCATACAGCTAATACTTATATATTTTACTCGCCATATGCAATTAATTAATTGAAAGTCCTAATTTCTTATTTTCCTGTATTCCCACATTGGGATGACTCAATTTATTGTTGATGAATGAATATTAGAAAAAAAAGCAAAATCTTACAACAATTGAAAAAGCAGCGATGGAAATCATTTTTTTACAAAAAATCATTTTTAATTGAAGGTCCCCCACATCGAGTCATAATTTAAAGGTTAAATGGAAGATGTCATTCCAATCCAATAATTAAAATTTGTATTTGATTCTAAAACATTCTTTTCTGCTGTTGTTATTAATACTGAATTTAATTATAATTTTAAATAATAATATGTTTTAATAAAGCTGAAATCAATCATAAAATATTATTCAATAATCTAGATTATTTTCATTCAATGGTAATGGCTTTCAGATTACATCATGCATTTGCATGATGTAATTTTGAGGCATGATGTATTTGTATGATAGATTTTTGAGGCAGTTTTGCACACTTTTCTAACCCATAGCTGGAGTATCTTAGCTGATTCCTTCAAACAGTACTATGCATACTGCAATGTCTTATTACAAGTTAATAGTACCTTAGTTTATTGAAAAATATACTATACTATATAGCATAACAATTATTCAGCTGAATGAAAATTATGTGCAAAGTATGTATTCCATTACACAGCCCCTCCCCCATTTTCAATTTCGTTCATTTGATTAAATATGTATTCAATTAACTAGAATGACGTTACAAACTATTTTACATACTTTTTGGGCAATTTCTGCAGAATCACAGCGCACTTGTGGTTTTTTACAAAGAGGTTCAATGGATGTACTTCTGGAATGTCTTCTACTTCCTGAGTCACTGGGAACCGTGATAGAACCAGTAGCATTATCAGCTTTCATTATGAGTTGTAAATAATGTCTAACTTCTCCAATCACACCAGCATCTGAATATACATATGAACACTTAAACAAATCAGTGAAAGGAACTTTTAGCACCACATTACTCGATGACGGCATGCCACTACTGAGGAAATATACATGTTCATTTGATATTAGTGCATGCAGATCTTCAGACCCAGATTGTATTTGTTCTTTAGCAATAAACCTAAAAAAGAAAATGCATTTATAAATGCATGCTTATATGGATATATTTTTATGTCAAATTAACATAATGGATTGATTCAAAAAAAAAAAAGTAAGAAAACACATGACACACATATATAAAATAACTGGCCCTGATCTCCAACTACTGGCATTTTTTTTATTTTATACCTATTATTCCTTTGGCAGAACTCTAGCCTCTACAACTGATCTGATTTCGGAAATTTATTTTTACTTTGCAAATCAGTCCACGTTTTATCACAGAAGTATTTTAAGTCTGCATGTGCTTCAGTTAACGAAGTATTTTAAGAACACTGTAAAATACCTGTTGCAGATGATAATAGGAGTAGTGCGGAAACAGAAGGTACTAGTTTCTCTGAATATTAAGGACAACGTCTCGTGAAATTAAAATATATCATTATAAAAATATTTATACAAGAATTCTAATTAATTAATTTGGAATTAGTTACTTGGTGATAGCACGATTGGAAAGTTTAGTTCGTGGTGAGATTTAGTACAACGGTAGTATGTTTTTAGCATATTAATTAATTGAAATTTTAAAACGCAATAGCAGATTTCGAGAAAATAATTCTCAAACTTTCAACATAGTTTATATAATAATAATGTATCACTGTCACTGAGTGTCCGGACAGCGCACTCGATAAGGCACTGGCTAAGCATTCACGAGATCCAAGTTCGGTCTTGCGCTACTATTTTTTTAAATTTACTTTTAATTAATATACTTTTCATTTTTAATGCAAAAATAAATGTTTCTTATTCTAATTCTTGAATTATAATTCTATTTTTAGAAAATAATAATAAATTTATATCCACTTTAAAAATTATTTAAATTGACAATTTAGTGAAGATTTTAATTAATATGTTACTCATTTTTTGTACGCAAATCTTTTTGTTCCAGCAAACCCTGTTTAAGTTTAAAATATTCAGTTATTTGAGAAATTGAGCCTGGTCCGGGAATAGAAGACATAAAAAAGCTACTTACAGCTCATTGTAATTTCTGTCATTTAAATTGTAAAGAAATTCTTGACCCAGAGCTTGTTGGAATGAATATCGTGGAAGTAAGCCTCCAGAGCCGACACATATTCGTGGTGGTCGAGTGCGTACAAGGACAGAATGTGAGCTTCCTTTACTGGTGTCTCTCATAGCACTTGCAGCACCAGATGCAAAATCAAGGAAGCCAACAGCTGGCTTTGCTACAGTACCAACAATACCTTTACCAAGACCAGAAAAGAAGCCCTAAAAAATAAATTATAAAAACTTAATATTACTAGCAAATTCATATACATACAGTCCTAAACTAGTAATTTAATTTATAGAAATGTAAAAATTTTACAATAAGAATTGTTTGATTTTAATTTTGTCTAGCGTCTGAAAATCTTCCATTCAGTGTAATATTTTCCATTATATATAAATATGTATGTGTGTGTGTAATGATATCTTTGAATTAAATCCTAATTAATTTTCTAATTTTTATCTTAATTTAGCCCACATTAACTTCATTCTAAAATGTCCTCTTATTTCCTGATCCAATTCCACCTTTTTTATTTAATTAATGCTACAGAAGCTCAGTAAAAAATACTTAAAACAGCGGTTCTCAGGCTCCGAGTGAAGGGATGAAAATCGGTCAAGCAAATCTTTTAAACAAATTCTTTTAAAAGATACCTATTTTCCCCTTACCGAAATCGACAAGTGTAAAGAAATACATATCAGAATCTCATGGTATATAATCATCGGGGAAAACATCAATGAAATTCCTTTAAGTATATTAATGCATAAGCTTTTCTTGCCTTTAACATATCTTCTCTTCTCTATCGATTTTATACTTTCAGACTATTGGTTTTATATTTAAAAAAAAAAAAAAATTATATCCACACTAAAGCTCCTAGTATTTTTTTAAAAGAAAACTTTTTTTTCCCTGCATTATTTTAACGTATAAACTATTCAAAATATCGAATTATAATTGCGACTGCAAAGTAGAACATTAGATTAAATATCGCAAAACTTGTATGCAAAATACGTCTTTTAACATTTAGTAACACAATATCTTTTTTTAATTATTACTTTGTGCTTTTTTTTTAAGTCGCAATAAAAAGCTCTTTGCTAATAAAGCCGGCGTTGGTAATTTGCATATTTCTGGCCTATGTTCATTGTTCTGCAAAATATTTGATTTTAGGATAATCCTGAGGATCCATGCAATCCCAAGAATAATCCCTGGCGACCTTCAAGGTCTTACACCCTTTCGGGTAGGCGGATCGTCGTGGAGCAGACCAATCCCAAGAATACACGATCAGAGTTTGTGCCAAGTGAAAGATTAACTGCTAATTTTAGAATTATGGAGAAATAAAATAATTGAAAATAAGGAATGTACCTGTACTCCTTCTTGAACAGCTCCTTCATAAGTCTGAGTGAAAACGCTGGTCACACCACCAATAAGGCCAAAACCTAATCCTTTAAGACCAGCCATCAGATGATCATTACCTCTTGCTGCACTCTGTTGTCGAATTTGTTTTCGGATCCTTTGATGTTTGTCATCCATAGTCACAACTCCAAGGCCATCTGACATGCTACCTGTCAATTTAGCTGCAGAATCGGAAATGCCATGTGTGACATTTTTTATTAAGCCACCGACACTACCTTCATGTATGAGCTTTGAAATTCCATCAGAAACATCATTCATTAGTCCTAAAGGATTTCCCAAGAAATCAACAGCTCCAAGAATTTTAACAGCTTCACTTTTTAGTTCTTCTTTATAATGCTCAATGATACTATCAATAAGAAATCCTGCAGTCTCAAAGGGATGAACCCTAACAAATGCATCAAGTTCGATTGTAGCATCTTCAAACTTTATTAGAGTCAGTCTCATTTTCTTTTTAACTTGGAGAAGATCCAAGGAAAGATTACTACTTGTTAGTACACTCAATTTTATTTGTTGCAAAACCAATTTCAAAGTACTAAAATAGTATCGCTTCTCATAAGCCATAGATTTAGTGATGCTTCTCTGAGATTGATTGCCATCCCTTTCATCAGTTCTTTCTCCTTCATTTTCAGACTGATCATATCCAAAAAATTGGAACAATTTTAAAAGATGTTTCTCTTCCAACTGTATTGTTAAGTTTTTCATTGTCACAATTAAGTGCTTAAATATTTCAGCATTGATAACAGGGGTACATATCCTTTGAACTGTGAAATGTAAAGCTGGAAGATGTCTCTGTTCATCAGACATACTTTGTTCCGTAACGTACAGCATGACTGGCTTTTCAGCGTCTCGGAGCTGATTATCAACTTGGATATCTTTTATACTTCCATCTAATGAATGATATGAAGATGCTTTGTTATATTCCACCATAATATTATGAAGCCAAATATATATAAGTTCTTCACACGAGTAATTGACTAAGGAGATTCCAAGGCCTTTTGGCAACTGTAAACTAATCTGCATTTCAATATCCTCAAATCCATTATTGGATTGTTGACTGCTGCTGCCATCAGGGGAATGGTCAGATGACTCAATGTCATTAGGTTTATTGTGGAGATTTTCTTCAACTACTACCCAATCAGATGAAGGTGATGATCGGGTCATTATTTGTTTCCTCTTAATATCAGTTATTTGGAGAACTCTTGTAGGTCCATCAGGTATAACTTTAACTGTAAGCACACCAGATCCTCCTCTAAGCTTTTTACGAGATATAGCTTGCTCTATTGGAATACCACTATCTAAAGTCACAAAACTTACTGGCATTGTTGGTCCAAGAACAACATCTGTTCCACGCCTCAAACCTTTAAAACCATCTCTTGACTGAACATACATATTTGGGTAGCCACAGCACAGACGACCGTCAGATGTGAATTTCCAAGTTTGAGTATGCTTTCTACGTGGATCTGGTTTTCTAAGGATAAGATTGGTATATTCACCAGGTTGTGGTCCAAGATCTGCAATATCTAGTACCATTGTTTTAGCATTATTAGCAGAATTTGGTTTATGAGGATCTCTAGGAGGACTAGAACCTTCATGCTGCAGCATACCTGTGCTGGTCATTCGCCACAATTGTGATCGCTTTCCAGCTTCTCTTTTGTTTATTACTATTTTATTACCATATGGTACATCAAGGACGTATTCTTTATTAGCTAGATTTGAGGGTACAGAAGATATGCTGTCTTCTGAGAATGTACCAGTAAAAATAATATATATGAAATTTTCATAAAATAACTGACTACCTTCTCTGAAAATATTCATGTTATATGTAGCAGCAGATCCTCCAGGAGCACAGAGAGTTATATAAGGAGGGAGAGTAGGCTCATCAAAAGCATATGATACAGATGTGTGTGCTCTGATTGAAGTCTTCAATCTCTCTTGTTCAACATTAGTTTGATAATAAGTAATGGAAACTTCAGAATGATTATCAATGCGAAAAGGGGGTGGCAATCTGTCAGCATCAGTAAAAACAATGAAAAACGTAGCTCCTTGCAATATTATTTCAACACGCAGAAAATTTGATTTGCCTTGACCATCCCTCATGTTTATATGAAATGATTTAATGTTATCAATAGGAAAACCACCTGACCAATGGCAGTCCTCAATATCAGGTTGGCGAACACAAAGCAAATTATCCAAATCAATGCGAGGCCAATGGAAAGGTAGACTAGAATTTGACATTGCAGAGAGAACAAAATTTCTATTATCTTTTGTAGCAAACAATTGACAAAATTCCAGTTTGTGGCTGGAACTATTGTCTAGATAATATCGAGGCGACAAAGTTACAATATGAGTATCCCCATATTTTCCTTTTCCTGCACGAACATCGATACCTATGTTATAGACTAGATCTGGTCTGGAGTCTTTTCTCATTACATGTAATCTGCGAACTCTAACGCCTTTCTCAAGAGAAAATCTCATACACCATTGTGGGATTCCATCAACATGAAGAGATCGACCAATTCTCATATTACACATAGTACTAGAATCATGATCAGGAAATGAAAACAAAAGAGGAGCCATACATCGTGCAAGTTCATGCTCTTCAAATTGGCCAGCAGCTTCTATCTGTGTCCCTTCTTGTTTAAACACAAGCGGAAGACCTGTTCTGTTGACAAGCCAGAAGGGAGCACTTACAAATAATTTCAAACCACCACCAGGCAAATATTGAACTTTTAATTGTAGCATAAGCATTCTATCTTGATTGTCACGTAGTTCAATTCTAGATGGAAAATGACGAGAAGAAGATGATAAAGGTAAGTCTTTGCATCGCTTGAAGTTTTCCAAAAAGAATTTGATATAGAATTGCTCAGAAATATCTATGCTGTGGACAGACTTTCTTTTTCCTGGCTTTACAAAACCTGACAAGTTAGTATCTTTCAAGTAAAAATGGAGTTCATAAGGTAGAAGATTCACAACTTCTAAACAAGGTACGAAATAAATTCTATGAGCAGGAGGAGTTCTGTTGTGCATACTATCAATAGCACTAGGAAAAAAATTAATCTCTTTTTCCGACGGAAATCTCCGTCTTTTTGTTAGAACTAAAAATTTGTAAAATTCTGAAGTTTTTTGAATGGAATTACACTTTCTTAAACCGCCTTGAACCTCACCTGGTTTTTTGACATCATTCCAATGAATAACATGATTGCAGAAAGCTACAAACTTGTCTACAGGTCGTGCCCATAACTGAGCATATACAAAATGTAATGGCACAGGTAAAGTTTGTTGTGGTACTAAATACATGGACATGCTTTTCAGTCCGAATTGCAAAGTAGAGTTCTCCAGTTTTAATTCAATAGCGTCTTCCAGTTTATTAGAAACTAACAGAGAGGACTGTACAGTGATGAGTTTCCGAGCACTACCTTCTAGGGCAACGACAAAAACTATTCTTGCTGGTAATCTCTCAGTATATGCAGATGCTACATGACTTTGTGGAGAAGCATGTCGAAAATAAGTACCAACCCTATCAACAGACACAGGAGCAGCTGGATGCCATCCTTCGGCTTTTACTATAATCTGATGGAGTTTCATTGAATGAGAATCTTTGTGACGAATTTTGGAACGACTTTCAAATGGGACTGGTACTAGATTCCCAGCTGGTACTTCTGTCCACGACAGAGAGAATTTACTATTTTGGGCTGGCAAGTTATCATTCTCTAAATCAAGAGATTGCTGCTTGACTGATGTTATTTGTGTAGCAAACCATATTTTACCTCCTGTGTCGTTTTTCAACGCAAATGGCATAAATGGGAGTCTCCTTCTATAACAGCCAGGGCTGTTCATATCTGTAGGTACTGATTCTTTATTCCTATTATTTATGTTCAAATATTCTTCAGTCCAATTCTTTTTCACTGTCTTGAAAAGTTCGATCAGAGAAGTGGTGACATTGAAATTTATAGAATCAGGTGATGAAATATTAAATGTAAATTTCTTCCCATCTTTAGACTGCATTGGTTGGATCTTCCATTTCACCAAGCATTTCCATGGTTCAATGGCAGGTTCCCAGCCTGACAATGCACGATTATAATATTCAGCACTGAAGCTGAAATTGCCATATCCCTCTGGAGAATTAAAAAACTTTTGAACAAACTGCACTTCTGAAAGACTCAATTCCACAACCGGTACATCAGCATCTCTACAGTCATCAATAATGCATAAGCTAAAAGATGTTAGCCTGATTTCTGCTGAGATTACATTGATTATTCTTCTCTTTATTGAAGAAGAGTCATCGTATTTCACAGGACTGGTTGAAGCATCAAGAGGCGTTGCATGCTGAGTTAGCCATAAGGCAGCATCGTTAATATTTCCTTTGCAAATTTCTAAAGCGTTTTGGCAATCCGGTGCTGAAAATCCTAGTGCTATTAAACAATCGATACTAGGAGAGCTGGTCATACCAGGTAACGAAGACACAAGGGCAGCAGGCTTACTATAAAAGGCAATTTGGCGTTTAATGGAATCAAAAATCTTTAAAAACATAGTGATATCATAATAAGATAAGCGAAGGTTTAGATTTACAGCAGAGATTTCAAGAACATGTTGTATTTCAGAAGATTCAAGCTGAATGATAGGCGAATTTGTTTTACTAAGAATTTCTATGCTTACACTTAGAGGATCTATGATCGAAAGAGCAGTATCATCTTCTACTCCTAATATGCAAGAAAACACTTCAAGATTCTGTAAGCTGCAAGACAGAGGCTTTTCTTGGTAATCTGGTTTCCAAGTAAAAACAGCAGTTGCTTTTAAAATTACAGCATTACTATCCCACATCGAGGTATCTTCTACAACAACAAATTCTGAGTCAGTTACATTGATTTTCATTTCAAAATTTCCTTGAGTCTTATTTAAATTTTTGTTAATATTAGATTCCTTTTGTTGATCAGCAATTTCTTTTTGGGGCGTAGCATTACTGGGTACAGTAAGGAAATCTAGCACTGATCCCAAAAATTCAAAAACACCCATCATTCTCATATTATTCAGTAAAACAGTAAATCTGGTAAAATCATTAGTAATTCGATAATGAACTTCAGCTTGTAAGGTGGATCCATTATTATCATTTGTATTTGTAGGTTGTAATACTTTTGTGAAAACATTTGGGCGATTATTTACAGGGGCATCTTTATATCTTATATCTAGAACTTGTATTTTGTTGGATACCAAATCAATGTCACGACTATTGTCAGAGTATGCCTCATATGATAAACGAGATTTAATAAAGTCAAATTTTGCTAATGAACACTCACTAGGTTTATTTACAATGCCATCATTTCTAATAAGTTCCAAAGAAACATTTACTAAATCCATGTGGATTGCCATAGTTGTCCAGGCCTTCTCATCAGTGTCCATTAAAAGGAATTGCTCACTTTCAGTGTTGGGATCAAAAGAAAATTCTTCCAGAGGTTCACCCAAATTTTGATTAAGTACACCAAAAATGAGCTTATACTGTTTTCTATCCAATGTTACATACACAGATGAAACAACACCTTCTACAGTCCAATCAGGTGCTAAATGACTAGTAGCAGAATCCAAATTCCTTTCCACTTGTACCTGAAGCATAAATTTTTGCTGAAGCAAATCATTCCCTTGTTTCCTAATAATGAATGAAGGAAAAATCAGATCTCTGGAATCTGGCGATGAAATATTGCTACCTCTTTTTTTGCTCTTTTTACAAGGTATATAAACAGCTGAATACAAATCCATGTCTGCCAGTTCAACATTGATCACATCTAAAAGACATTCATTTTGCTGCAATAACGATTTTAGAATGTCTGCAGAATCCCTATTTTTTGTTCGTTTGAGCTTCTTATGAGCTGGAGGTTTGGAATCATCATTCTTTTCATTATAAAATATGGTGCCTTTACTCCCATAGGGCAAAAAAGTGTTGCAAACAGTAATCTGGCCCAAGTCGGCAACAAGCACATCCGTCATTGATGCACTTTGTGGTATTGCTATCACAGGAGATCCAGCTGAAATATCCAATTTTATTCGAGATCCTCTTGTATTTTCTGGATTTACATCTGCACCAGAAGCAGCCAGACGAATTCTTCTGATAAGTTCTTGCATTTCATTAAAATGCCGGAAAAAGGTGGTGACCTCAGTTAAAAACCGTTGAGTATGAATATACTGAACTGAGCTCATCTGACATTTAACACTCATATCAAAATCATTCTGCTCAGTAGGAGAGGTGTTACAATACTTAAAAACGTCAAAATGTAATGCCTCACTTCCAGTTGTAATAAATTTTTCAGGATACAAATAACCATGTGGTGATAAATCACTTACAGATATTCTACCAAGTGTACCTTTAATTGTATAATTTGATTCTTGAAAAGACATTTCTGATATGTAATTGGATATATTGGCACTAGCAAGCTTATATTCCGGTTTATTAAGAACAACAGTTAAACTTCTTACTTTTAATCTGATTTCAGAATTTGAAACTTCTTTAGGTAATTCATTTTCAATTTTTCGTTCACTCTTCATAACTGAATTATTCCTATCTAAAACCATTTTTTCGATTTCATCACCTCCAGAACTAAAGAAATCGATAACCATAACCCAAGTTTGCAAATTAAGGATTATGTCTAAACTATTAAAATCTATATCGATAAATTGACTAACTTTATTGTATTTTGTGGCAAAATGAGGTGACTTTTTGTCAATAAGGCTAACATTAATAGATACCAAAGCATCTGAAGTAGGACTTCTTATATCATTTGAAGCAGTAGGTGAAGGTGGAGGAGTTGATGGATAATTTTCTTCAGTTTTCGATCGTGATCTTTGAATTGTGCGAGTGCCAGATAGTTTTCTTCCAGAATTAAGAGAAAACATATTCTGTGTACACAGTCTATCTGGCAGTGATACAGATGAAATATTAGGAAATACTAAAGTTGCTTCAGTTAGACTTGGGCATGATGTTGAAATGAAATTTGATTTTGGTGGTACTGGGTAAGTAAAGCTTTTAGTCTTCGTTTGATTCACAGAACTCATCAAATAGCAATGGTTTGAAACCTCATTATTTCGCAAATCTTCCATTAGAAGTGAATGAAGTGTAACCTGAAGTGTGGCTTCATGCATCTTGTCCATTTGATACTCAAGCAAAAACTCTTGAAATGTAATGCTCACAATGCCTTCTTCTCTATCTGTCAGATCATCTCGTAATTCTGTTATTAGATCAGGCAACTCAAATGATACCTTGACAGAATTTTGCAGTTTAGTAGCTATCTGAGAAGCATCAGGTTTGATTTTTAACAGAGATAGCTCATCACATGTTTCCAAAGTACTGACAAAAGTTGACTGCTTTACATCACTTGCAAGATTTGTATCTGCAGTGTATGTTAAATTATCTAGAACCTTCATCATCTGACGAAATTGATGTTTAGTTAAAACTACTCGTAAAGGATTGACAACCTTACCTCTTATTTCAACTTGGTTTGGATCAGAATTCTGTTCATAATGAATGCTACTGTTAGCATCAAGAATGGAAGGTACCATTTCAGAAGCAATATCAGATTTATGTGAACTAAAAATGATTTCTAGAACAGTATCATGGATTATGAGTTGATTTTTATCGTCACAAGCATAAAGATCTTTACTGGAGAGACTAGGCAAAATTACAGTTTCTGATGAACTTTTAAGACTTGTTGACACTTGGGCTTTCTGTTCCACATTTACAAAATGCATATTCATGTCCCTAACTTCAATAAATACAGTATTGTCTTTGTTCAATTCAGTAAGGTCAATAGAAAACTGTTGGCTGCTTAATAGTCCAGTTACACCTTTTTGAATGGCAATGCGCCCCAGGTGAGCCACAAGAACCTGAGGACTTTGAGGTGATGAGGGAAATGCCACAACAGGAGTTTGCAACAAGACATCGAGTTTCAAATCAACTGTAACATCTTCGGCATCTGTGTTTAAGAAAACTAAGTCATCAGCGATATCATCTGTACTTTCAAAGCGAGATCTCATCATAACTTCAGGATTATTCCCATGCAGTGAAGCACTGATTGATCCTGTTCTTTTGGAAACGATTCCTTTTGCCACTTCAGTTGCAGCACTTTTAATAGAGCTTGCCAACGAGCTCATGTATGCTTTAAACTCGGTTGCACAAGAGGAGAGCTCATATAATAGACGAGGTGAATGTGTGTAACACAGAGATGCCATTCTCAAATTAACATTAAGATATCCTTGCTGCTTATCTTTGGCAAATTTTGGAAGATCTTGAGGACTGCCCATTTCACCTTGAGATTCAGCTTTATCTCCTCTAGTGATTGCAAATGTCAAAGCATAGTGAGGTTCTGATGGAGTAGAGTGATTAAGAGGCTTATACATTCCTTCTTCTAATATATTTAACAAATCAACAGGTTGAACAGTTAGTGGATCATAACCAATGCTGATAATTTTTTGATGCTTTGTATTTTCAGTGATCAGATCAAGAACCTGAAGACCTCCAAGGGAACCTTGAATTTCAATAACAGATCCTGTAATAAAAATCAGTGTATTTTAAATCAGAAATACTTATGAATGTATATTATAATAAATAAATTAACAAAAAGAAAACATTCTAAAAAAATAAAAACAATATTTTTAGAGACAAAGAATTACAACTTTAAAATTTTGGCTTTCATATACATTACTACAGTAGAAGTAATTTATTTTCAAATTAAAAACATAATTTCCTATCTGAAAAAAATATTTATATATTCATTAATAAAAAGGGAGAATGTGTGTCTCTTAATTTCCAACAAGTCAGATGGTTTGATCTCAAGCTACTAAATATGTCTCTAATATATACTGGAGGGTAGAAATGTATATTTAAAAGTAATTTTTAAAAATCTAAAATAGAATTTTATTTGATTAAAAAACTAAATGTGATTTTAATTAGTAATGTACAATAGTTTTAGAAAATCTTACTGTACAAAAAGGGTTTTTATGCAATTTTAAAATTGAATTTTTTCCCAAAGGCACACAATTAGTTTACAGTTTTTTCCCCCTGAGTTTTGATAAAAATTCACTGTAAGTAAAGTATTCACAATTTCAACAATAATTTTTTATTATTATTGAAATTTGCAATGTTTTCGTTTTTTCTTCAAATATTTAATTGCATAATATTTTTCCATTACTGATAGTTAAAAAGTTTGCTTATCATTTACAAAGTTTACTTTAGATAACAGAAAACAGAATTACATAATGTTAACATATAATTTGAAAGAGATTATCCATTTTCCAGACAATTAGATTTTTAATGACACTATGACATCAACTCAACTTTACTAGGAAAGTTCAAGTACATAAGAAACAAAACAGGTGAAACACTATTAAAATAACACAATTTTATCTGGAGCTTCAATTCAATCAATCACAATCTGAAGCTTAAAAATATTTTATTGGCAGAATCATAAATATCATATTATGTATAAGATATTTAAATGAATTTAAACCCAGCCAATATTCCTGGTAACAAGCTGATAACCAAAGAAGACTACTGCAGTAAGAAACAGAAGTCTCCTCTTGAGTTTCCCAAATCAAAAGATAGATTAATAGGACAATTATATTTCTAATGGCGCTATAATATTATGGGATTTATATCCATTAGGACGATTCATGTGCTCCATAAATACAGTAGGTGTAAGACTTTTAAAATATCATGGCTTTAAAATCTATCATAAAACATTAATGCAATTAAACTAAGTGCCGCAATATTGTTATCTGTGTGGTATTAATGAGATTCAGGGGTCACTGAAGGAGAAAATGGAAAGGATAAATAAGAATTGCTTCACACTAATAAAATATTTTTTTTTCATATTTATTATTAAATTATTCATTATTTAATTTTGATATTGAAATCATGAATAAAAAACAATGTAACAACCCTATTTTATAACTTTAACTTTATTTTTCACCAAATATTAAAATAATATATATTGTAACTTAAAACATCAATGTTAAAGAATATTTTTTAACTATGCTAAAATTAAATAATATATAAATATTGTGTGACACTAATGAGCTAGTACAGAGTTAGTAGACAATTAAGAATGAAAAATTTTAAATATAAAATGGGTAGCAGAGAATATTATAGTTGTAATAAAAATAATTGTGCTGAACACACTTAATGCACTTTTCTAAACTTAATTTATGATTTAATCACAATTTTATAATTTTTTTACAATTCTTGCAACATTTTATTGTCTCTTTTTAGTTAAAAAAATTATATAAAAAGCACTAGAATAGCACTATTGCATCTCTGCTGCAGGGAAAATCAAACTAAGATAAGAGATTGAATTATTGAAATTATACACAACCAATATTCTCAGTGAAGCAACTAGTCACTGAAAAGAGGAAGTATTTTAATAAATGAAGAATGAAATATTAAATGAATTTAAAAAATTACCAATGGTAGCTTGAATTCTAGCCCCAGAAATAGTGGCAGTAGCAACTTTTTGTCCTAAAGTGCTATGTTTTTGACTTACAGCTCTTAGCAGAAGTATATTAAGACGATGGAAATCAAATGTTATTTCAGTTCTAGATATGTATTTCTTTGATGAACCCTAAAAATAAAAACAATTAAATTTATTAATATTTATATAATTAGATTTTCGTGATAATATTATTATCAAAAAATCTATGAGAAGCTTATAAATAGAAATAAAATTTTAATAAGATAAAAGTTTTATTTACTTCTTTTTCACTAATCAATTTGTTCAATTCCTCAACAGGGGATAATTTTCCATTAACAGATTTTCGAGTTCGCTCCAAAGCTATACGCTTAACAAAATCTACAAGTTCAACAATAGTTTCTTGATTTGCTACAAAATAAAGAAAAATGAACCAACATTAAACATTTCAATTTTTATATAATATATAGAAGAAGAACTACATAGTTTGATATATTTATATGATAAAAAACTATTTTCCATTCAGATTTTTTGATATAAACATATAGCATAAATATAAAGAGAATGAAACTATTCTGTACTTTATTTTATCAATGTGAAGATTGCCTTCAAATGACACAGCTTCTGCTGTTCTCAAGTCAAAAGTGATCTAACCTCACTAATAAGATTTAGAGCTATGAATTGGCTATTAGGAATATTAATATATTTATATACTAATCAATAAAGATATTGCTTTGAGCCAAACAATTACTGGAAAGGAAAATGGTCTGACCTTGGAATTGCTTTATGTGCAATTTAAAACGGTTTGAAACTGGGACTTTAATATCTTGCAAATTTTGAGAACTATTTATTATAATTATGACCCAGTATAAAAGGTCAAATATCAACAATGGCCCCTAAAATTACATGTTTAGAAAATACAAAATTAAAGAAAATGAAGTATTAATGAAGCAGAAGCACAGGTAAAAAAAAATTAAATTTTCTATTACAATATTGATATATCACAGAGAAAGAAAGGAAAAATAATTAAGGAAAGAAACAAAAGAAATTTCATAAATCAGAATAACACTTACCTATAACATCCAAATTATTAAACTGCACCGTTCCAATCTGAAGAACTTCTGTAACATCAGCCTCTGTTGCTGGAGACTCTATCCAGCTGAACTCCATAGTAATCAGTGCATCAGAAACATACTGTTCGGTTTTTGGGACACTCAATGAAGAAAACCATTTTCTAGAAGGCTCGGCTTTTTAAAATAATGATTATAATTATTATCAGAATAACTACATTTCAACAAATAAAATAAGTCTCTATAAGAAAACAAATAAAATAAATATACCAGTTTTTGATGAACTTTTTAAAGTACTAAGAGCTGCAGATAGGGCTGCTGGAGGTGTTGGTGCAGACTTCCCTATTTGAGGGGAACTAATAGGATCTGGACTTGCAGGAGATGCAGGCGAATTTGGTTCACTGTCTCTCAAACTACCACTTGTGCTATCCATACTAAAGTAATCAAATAATTAAGATCCATAGCCATTAAAATTTATCAGTCAAAAAATAATATAATACATTAAAAATAAATTTTTTGAACCAATTCCCCCCCCCCTTCTTTTTCCTAGTAGTACGCTGTCTACCAAGAAATATTTGGACACGCATGCAAATAAGGATATCTGTGTTATACATCATGCCTTCTGTACTTAAATATCGTGTAGGGAACAGCAACGGCATTACTGCTGTTCAAAGAAATTCAGAAAAACCATAACAAACCGATGGCACGCATAACCGCAACCCAGCATAACAAGCATTTGAGACTATTGTTTCAATAAATACCATCCACAAGCATATATTTGCTTGATTTCCATGGTCATACTGCCACCCATAAGCCTTTGATTACAAAATCCAACCTTACTGCTAGGTGGATGTGGTGCAAGGCACATCAAAATTCGACTGTAGATGAGTGGAAACAGGTTCTCTGGAGTGATATATCAAGGTTCAATCTTTATCAGCCATGTGGCAGAGTCTAGATTTGACATATGCATGGAGAACCACCTTTTGCCAGAATGCATTGTGCCTACAGTAAATTTTGGCGGAAGTGGAATTATGGTCGGAAGATGTTTCTCGTACTATGGTCTGGGACCTTTGATCTTAATTCATGGTATGCCAACGCCGACTCCGACTCTTAAGCCGAGTGAAAGAAAATACAACTGTTCATCATCCAAACACTTGAGGAAAACATGCCCCAGTGGGTTAAGGATGTAATTGTCTCAACTGGAAGCCCTACTAACAATTGAATATGAATAAATTGTGTTTATCTCTTTTATCCCAAGTGCCCAATTACTTATTGGTAGATGGTGTATAATGGCAATATTAAATATCACTAACTGGAACCCACTGCAATTAAACCACAAAAACCTTACATCTCAATTTTCTTAAAAAGATTCGTAACATCAGTAAAATATTCAACACATAAAATGAGGAAAAATCATATTTTCAGCAAAAGAAAAAGAAAGAAATCACAACCCAAACGCCTATAAAACTAATCAAGATGGACAAATTTTCAGCATTACTAACAGCACTGAAATAATTTTTTTAAAAAAAAAGCCTGAAATAACACTTATTAAAACATTTTGGCAATATATTTTCTTAACAATTTCATGAAATGAAGAACAATTATATGTTCAGCAAAGAAAAACATTATGAAAATCCTAACCCAAAAGCCTATAAAACTATTTGAAAATGGATAAATTTTTAGTATTAGTAACAGCTCCGAAAAAAATAAAAAATAAAAGAGGGAACTAACATTTATTAAAATATTTTGGTAATATATTTTCTTAAAGCTTTCTTTCCAAAATAGTTTTTATAATTTAAGGAATACCCTAATTTATCAGTTTAATAGAGTTCATGCTATTTCAGTCAAAGAAACATTTCCCAGGAAAGAATATAAAGAACTTATAGAGTCTAAGAGCTCTAGTAAAATTCAGCCATCAACTTGAACAGAATGATATAAAAGTAAGGACAAATGAATTGCTATATCTATTTTTTTAATCTGTAAAAAATATATCATTTTTCTATAAAACCATATCTGACTTTAAATCTTAAAGCCCCAGTACCAGAAATGTTGGAGATAAACTAATTTCAAATAAGATAAATACATACGAAATGTTTCTGATCAACACTTAATCTTCTCATTCCTAAGATCATTTTAGTTCAGGTACTTCAGAATACTGAAGCACTTTTTTCTTTCAAAAATAATAAAATTCCAGCACTCCCCATTCAAAAACTGCAATGACAACCTTTTCTTAAAAAGCTGAAATAAACAAAAGAGGTCCCCATTAACTGAATGCTATTAAGCAAATGGACATTCTTGCCCCCCCCCTCACAAATCCATCTTGGGAAGCTTCTCTAAGGAACAAAGCATACCTTATGGGTATTCATTCAATCATATTAACAAAAAGAGGAGGATATTCAAGTGGTTCGGATGGCTTCCATCACCTCATTCAAAGAGCGTTTGCAGCCTTTCTGTACTGACAGAGTTGAAGTATTCATAAAAGCACTGCATTTAAATACTTAAAAAAATGTATCTTCAATGATACTACTAATACACTTTTAGATATACATATTGATACTATATTTTGAGAAACTGCAAAGAAATCAAAGGTAAAAAAATAATTACCAATCTCCCCCCCCCCCCTATTTTATAATAGCAACTTACTTCGATTCTACCTCAATGCTTTATATTGATCTTCTGAACCGTTACATTTTCTTATCTTCTCTTTAGCAATTCATTTACAAGTAAAATTCAATTTTTTAAAGTATTTATAATTATAGATACTTATGCACTACTATTTCTAGAATAAGCTTTTATTCTTTGATAATTACAGTCCTATGAAGCCTATCACATGATTTTGTGCATTGTATAAATATGATAGCAAAAATTAAACCATTTTTATAGTCACTAGTTTTTATAGTCAGTTTTAATTAAAAATTCCTTGAATGAAACAATTAGTGAAGGTTTTGATAGAAATTAAAGATAGATAATTCAGTTTTTTTGCAAGGTGATCTAAAATCTTGCGTGATTACAGATGCATGTTTCAGCACCTTAAAACTCCATTGTAGCTTTATGAAAATAGCTTCAATAAATTTCTAAATTCCATGATAACATACTAAAGTTGAATGCAACAGTACTGAATAACCTCCTTTCATATTACCTCAAATGTTTATGTGAAGCAAGCAATAGTTCAAAATCTTGTCCATATGTCTGTAAAGCATCAACAAGAAGCAGGCTGTGTACACAAAGAGATAAAGAAACATCATGAGGATGTTTTGATAAGGTTGTCTTCACACCAGTTACCTGCAGTTCTGCAACACTATGACCTGATGAAATATGTACAAAAATCAACAAAATATTAAATTTTCTCAAAAATTGTAACATGTTTTAATTCAACAAATATTAATAAAACTAATGAATATAAGAATGAATAAAAAAATTACAAATTATATTAAAAAGATATGATTATACTAAATTATATTAAAAAGATTATTATTTAAATTATATTAAAAAGCAGTAATCTTACCAAAGCACAGATAATTTAAATCTATAGTTTAAACATTGCTTTGTACAATACAAAAAAAGAAATAAAAAGGAATTATTTGATAACAAATAATTGCATTCACCTTACAAATGTCATTCCTATACATCTATCTCCATGTGCTTTGGTAAGAATACTGAGCATTTAAGAATTAAGAAGGAATTCTAGAAAAGCCACTCAAAATTACTAGATAAGGTTAGTTATAATAAAGAATTAAATTTTATAAAATTAATCTTTTAATTATAGGTTATCTTGAAAATTTTAGAAACTCAATTTAAATCGAGTGTATTCTTACAATACTGTATATAATATCCTCTGATAGTTTGGCTAAGGTATTTAAATTAAAAGTTTACAATGATAAGTAAGCAACCATAATTATAAATCAAAATGTAATATAATAAAATTACAATGGTTTTGTTGTCTTACTGTATGGTATTCTTGTAAGATGTTTACAAGAATTATTAATAATTTATACACATATAAAACAAATAAAAATTACCTCGACTCTGGACATCAAAAGACATCTGGTCAATACAGAATTCCATGAGAAATATCAAAGAGTTTTCATTCAGATCTGTATGGCTTTCAGAAATTTCTTTTGATATTCTATAAGAATATAAATGCTTACCATATTAAAGTACAAAACATTTTTAATTTCAATAATAAATATTTCCCAATAAGAATGAATTGAAATTAGATATTAACACCCATTTTGCACTAAACATAGACAGTTTAGCTTTTAGTGACAGTGACATTAAAAAATAATTTGTATTATATTTATTTTACATGATTTGGAACAAACAAAATATGGTCACATATAAAAGTTCTGAAATTTTTTAAAACCATTTTTAAAGCTACTAAGCCTCTCTTTGCATTTCAATATACTGAAGGGATATAAAAAATCTACATGAACTTTTATAGCTGTTATATAACTTCCTATTCTATTTTTTGCAATGATTTATTTAGCATCTTGAATGAAGAGTGAATGCATCAATTAATATAATTTCAAAAAAGTTCCACATAATCCAATTTATGTATTCTTCTTCTTCTCCCCCTCCTATTTTCCCAAAAAGTAAAAAAATATCAATAATAGCTGCCAGGAGTATTCACATTTTAAAGACTTCAATCAATATAAAAAAAGATAGTTATCAATATGGAGCTATGATCCACTAGCAGTATGCACTGCTTAATTAGACATTAAAGTACAAAACTACAGAAAGTCTATTTGGGAAAAGATATAATTTTTAAACTTTGATCAGATAACCAAAAACAGAACTAAGCTATTACCTCCTATTCAAAATCCAGTATCATACTAGCATGGGTATATTTGGTCCAAAACAGATTTAATATACATGAAGTTCATATTTATGGTCAATTTTTAGTGAAATTGAATATTTGACTGATCCATTGATTTTCAAACTCTGTCAACATTGACTTGTATCAGCATCTTACGAGAATCACACAAAAATTATATAATGGTATTCACAATGTTTGCATTATATTTTTATGAATCTGTGTATATAAATAATTGATTCGCGATTTTAATAGATAGTTTATTTTAACAATGAAAGAAGGAATCGATATTTTATATTTTGTTTTAGTACAAAAAAGTTGACTTATGCTTGGTAGTAAATAAATTGATTTACTTATTTGCGAAGTGATTATATTAAATTATACACACATAAATTTAAAAGAAAAATACTCACAAACGTTTCTTCTCTTTAAAGCTCTTTTCATTAAAATGCTCCACGAAATCATATGAATTCACCCCTGTATAATATGATGCTGCTTTTCTCACAGATTTATATCTTATGGGTGAATTAATAACATCAACACATGTCTGCAGTGCATTTACCTGAATTTGAAAGATGAAAATAATTTCAGAACACTATGAAAGACTCATAAAATATAAAAATAAATAAAATAACACTTAAAACAAAAGCAATCATTAAAAGAAACAAAATAATTTAACAAATTTACCTTTTGTTCACTGATATGTACTGTCAGCTTTGGCAAATTTCCTGTAACTGCAATAGAGGGCCATTCAGGATCCTGGGTGTACACCATTCGTCTAAAATAAATAAGCAATACATGCACATATATTTCATAAAATTTATTATAGGATCTTTATGTAATATGAAAACGTCCTATGCAAGGTAAATACTTTTTACATACCAAACATTACTATAGACAATAACGAATATAATCTTTAAAGAAGAAAATACAGAAATTTAAAAAAAAAAAATGAATTTTTAAAACTAACAAGTTCAGGTACCAAAATAGTAAACGCTGATTTAAAACTCAAGAAAAGATGATAAACAGATAAAAATATAACAAATTAGAAGGGAAAATATGCATCAGAGAAACAAATTTGTTTTTTTCATATGCTGATTTTTGAAACACTATAGATTTTTTAAATATTGAAATGAGACTGTAAAAATTTTACTGAATGTACTGAAATATATGTTTCATGGAAAAGTGTATGGAATTAGAATATAATAATTTTTACACTAAATTTCAAAATAGATGCATTTTTTAATGAATTCTAAAATAAAAATATATCAAAATCCGCAGCTTTAGAAATTTTAATTTTACAAGCATTTATAGTAACTGTAGTTATCAATTAAACAAATGTTTAAATAGCACCATATCACCTTAAGTACTCAAATAAATTTAACTTTTCAGAAAAAATAACACTATATACACAGTCAATTTTTAGCAGAAAAAATTAATCAGTAAGAGCTTAAGAAGTTATTAATAAATATTAAAAGTAAGATGCATAAAAAGCCCATGTCTTATAATACATCAGGGAATACATTATTTTTCTATTTTCTATGCTTAATTAGGTATATAAATGGGAAAAGTATTTTTTACAAACAAATAATTATAAACTATAAGATTTCAAAGCAACTGTAATGTCAGCAAGGATCTTTTTGTCTTCCCAGATTTTTTATGTCTCTAGAAGTTGCCCAGAATGCTGCATATACAGCAAAAATTTGTAAAAATAGCACATTTGTAAAAATAATATTCATCAAGAATTCTAATTCATTTTTTTAATATTAAAATGCATTGGCAGAAACATGAACTATTTTACTTTACTATTACTATTTTTAGTAACTATTTAAAATCAAGACATTTTGGTTAAAGTATGATTGTCAGTCAGTATAATATATTCCTTGTAAAAAAAAATTGCACCATTATTAAAAATATAATATTTTGATATCTCATTAGTGATCACTAATTAGAGACAATTAATTCAGTATAAACAGAAGTGAATATAATCTTTTCTTAAGAGTTACCAAAGAAATAAATCTTATCTGTAAAAGCAAATTTTCACTGAGATGAACAAATCACTACTCAATACCCTTGTGTCAAGAATCTAAATATCTTATAACTAAACAAGCACAAAGTAGAAGTAAAAGGAAAAATGAGTAGAATTAAAAAGATGCATAAAAGACCAAAAGATATGCAAACTGAATTTACTAACAGGATAGGATATATCAGTGCAAAGAAAATTGACAGTATAAAATACACACACATGCAAAATACAAAACAAAATACAAAACACAAAGAGAATAATACATGACATATTAAAATATAAAAATATCTACCTTTAACCAGAAGAGGGTTTTAAAAGAAATATCATACCAAAGCAAGGGTGATATGACTATACTGGGCGATTCAAAACTTAACGTTCAAATCTGCAAACATTATCTGCATGGACAAGGGAAGTGTGCTGCACACAAGGAGTGTAACCTGCACACAAGTGCAGGTTGTTAAGAATTCAGTTAACCACGTGATTTTCCTGAGCGGAGCTAGCTGCCAATCATGTATCACGTGGTTTCCCTGTTGTTGTTTAGTATATATTTTTTCCAGTAAAAGCAAACTTGACTCACTCTCCCGAGAAATTTTATGTGTAGTTCTCTAGGCCTACTACACTATGGCATCATGTGCCTTTTGTTGTTGATGTTACGGATAAACCACATAAAAGACAACATGTGTCTTCAAGTCATTTCACCCAGACCACAATCTTCACTATCAAATAAATTATTGAATAATCAAGAAACACAACTATAATTTATTTATACTGGTAAATGGTAACAAATGCGATTTTTAATCCAATAAGGTAAAGTACAAGTTCACAGGTGCTCAAAATTTCGATCATTTACATGAACACAAGATTTACAACATTTGATGCTGTGGTATTCTTCTGTTGGAATATCGGTCTTCGTAAACTGGTCTAGCTTGGCGTCCGCTTTCACCTGCTGTCCCATATGCGAGATGCATATTTGCTAGCTCTCGATGCGTAAAACAATTAATCTTATCACTAGTAAGTCAGCTCGTATGCTGATGACAGCGGGAGTGGTCAGACGAGTTGTAAACTGGTTGGGTACACACAGTGCCCTCTACATATTCATGTGTACATTTCCCGACATACTTTCCTATGTGAAATTGCTTTCCTGACGAATTTCCTACATCCTCACGGAATTTTAATAGTAAGTTTTGAATCATCTTGTATAAAGGTGATACTGGACAATGTTTAATTACAGGAACTTGACAAGTAAAAATAATTAAAATAATGACAAATTTGTATGTATTTTTAATTATTCTTAAGATTTCATTATAAATTTATTGTATTTGATGACCAGCTGGTTTGCTGGAACAATGGTTGCATTCAGTTAAATTTCTTAAGCATAACTTAAAACTCACAATTCCTTCAGAAAATATTTTAAATATCAAATTGGACTGATATTTAAGCCATATTATATAAGTAATCTTATACCTTTCCTATATACTGAGTACATGAATAACAATATGGAGTGAACTCACACAATACTGTAAGATGTAATTGCCAAGATTATCTAATATCTAATATCAATACTTTATGTGGTGTTATAACTTCATCGTTTTATTCCTCATGCAAAATTTATTTTGAAATTAAAATAAGTGCAGTGCTTTTTATTTCCATTATAACAGCACATTTAATAGAATGCTAGATGGATTGAAACCTGCAGTTAAAAACAGAGTAATACATGCCATTTTTCAGTCTACTGAGTACACAGTTGAATATTTCTGGTGCCATCAATAAAAAATTTCACAAAAATTCATATCAAGCAACAAAATAAAGTTCATTATGATGTTGCCACTGAATATAAGACTGCCTTACTAATACCAATTCCCGATGAAAGTAGTGTATTCTATACCTACCCTCAATTAAGAAAAACAAGAATAGACACTTTTGAAGAAACATTCGATTCATAAGGATCTAGATGCGTTACAAACATGAAAACTCTTCTTTTTGGAATAATAATCCCCATCTGTCTGATTTTAGATGGATATTGTATCGGTGTAATATTTCAAAGAAATAATAGACACTAGCTTCATTAATAAATATTCATACCCCAAAAATTATTGAATAATTGAATATCTAGTATTAATTAGATGAATTTTTTTAATTGAGTCTAGGTGAATGATAAAAAATAAATTTCTCAAGATTCTATTTATTTTAAAGCAAAAGCAAAACATATGATAAAATATTTATTAAAACTATACAAAGGATCTTAATTTAATTAAAGCAATTGCAAATTATGCATTAAAATATTTTTCAAAAATTATTTTCTTACAATAATATTACTATATGCTACAAAACAAAACAATTAGTAACAAAATCCTTAATTTTTAATTCATTAAAATTCTAATGATTTCTAAAGTACAACTGTGCCAAATTTAGAAATTAAAAATTAGTGGAACATTGAAATAAATAATAATTAAACTAATTAATAATTATAAATTAATATTGAATAAACAAATAATGTTAAGTTAAATCAAAATAATTCTCTCTCCATAAATATCTACAATTCAATTTAGACAAAGTTTTAGAAAATATGAAAGAATTAAAAAAAAAAAAAAAACATATTACAAGACTTACCTTTCAGTCTGAACTGTGATAGAAAAACGATCCAAGATATGCATAGTACTTGTTCCACGAAGTTGAGCAAATCTCCAGTTATCTTTCAGTCTGCTCACTAATATTTGGATATTGCTCAGCTCTAACGTATATCTTCAAAAAATAAATAAATATCACATTTATTTCAAAAAATTGCTTATGACAAAATATACAGACAATTTTCCATCATTTTACACATAAAGTTTGAGAACAATTTAAAGCAGCTGTAATTTATAAATATAATTACACATAAAAAGAATTGTAAAGTTACTTTTTTCCCACTTCCTTTTGAAATTTGGTTTCAGAAAATAAACTAAAAAAATTATCACTAATCCTTGGTTCCACGAGACAAGAAAGTAAACTGTGCTCTTTTGTTGATAAAACTAAACAAGTAGGTACAATTGAAAAAAAATTTAGAAACCCAGTAAAAAATATTTCAATTTTCCGAATAAAAATCAACAACAATAATAAAAAAATACCAGAGTTCTTTTTTTCCCCTAGTCCTTTTTTATGTTTTCTCTAACATATCAAACATCTATTAAAACATTTTGAGAAACACAGAAAAAAATTAAAAGTGATGTTAAATAAACACAAGTGAATTTATTTTTTTAAAAAAACTTATGCATATCAAATACAGTAGGATAATATATACTACAATATTAACAAGATAATATCAATTATTACTTTTATATATTCTCCCATTTAAATAAAATTGTTTCAAAAAAGAAATAAACATCTTTTCAAATGCTTTTTGTGATTCACAAAGAAAAACCATGAAAGAAATTGAATTTCAAAATAATGTAATTCCTGTTATAAAAAAAATATGAATATCTGACATACTTTTCATAAATATGTTCTTTCAAAACTTGCGCATCCTTTTGATTTGACATCATTTCCATTAATTCATTGGCCTTTTTAGCTCTCTCAATAAGCTCTTGGGGAGTAGAACAAGGTGTAATAAAATCCTCTAGAACAAGAGTAAATATTAGTCAAAATGAGTAATCAATACAGAAACAATGTATCTCAACTTCATTCTGAAGACGAGTAATTTATAATTTTTTAACAATAAAATTTGAATATATTTGAAAATATATTTGTAAAAGTAAATTATCTCACAATTAAAAAATTTTCTATCTATGCAATAAAAAATTCAAGGAAACAAAACAGGTTTAATCAATAATTTCAGATAGCCTTAAAATAAAATTTAAAAACAATTTCCATTGATTGTTTATCAAATTTATTACTTCAGAAAATAATCATTGTGGCACATTATATCCAAAAGACAACATAGAAACCCTTACCATCATCATCAAGGTCATCAGATGAAGGAGTTGTTTTATCAATTTCTTCAGTGCGAGCATTGTAAAAGTGTAATTTTCCCAAATCAAATACCACCTACAAAATGACAGTTTTATGATATCATTCAGATTTATCACAGATTATAATAGGACATTAAACAGAAAAAAATATTCTCAACTTACTACAGTAGAATTCTTATCACATATGTCTTCTGGAATTATAATTTGGGGAGCTGATATGTTTAGTTCTATATTCCACCCTCTTGAATAAACCTAAAGTGATGGGATGTAATATTGATCAAATGAATAAGTGGATTATAAATTAGCTGAAATAGATTAACTTATAAGTTTAAATCTGTAAAACTAACCTATACATGAAAGAATTATCTAGATAATCCTTAATGCTTTATGTAATTTCTTTTGAGATTCATACTGACACTATTAAAAAGGATATCATAAGTAGTTAATACAGACAAAATGCACAATATCAATAAGTTAATTCATAATCAAATGCAAACTGCTAATACAGCAATAGAGCTTACTGAAATAATAGCAAGACTGAAATTTAGCTAATTCAAAACAACAACAAAACAATTTCAATTATTGAAAAAAAAACTATTTTCTTTAACACTACATAAATGATACATGCTATTTTGAATAATGTATTTTATTCAATCAATAAGATGAAGTAAGAAAATCCTTCAAGGATTTAAATTTTCCACTAATTTTTTATTTCTAAGAAAAGATACAGAAAATAGATTTTAAATGGTGGTGGGACGGGGGCAAAACAAAAAAGGACAGTGAGTGAATGGAAGCAGAGAAGGGAATATGAATAATGACATATAACTGCTTCTTTAATATTTGTATTGAAAGGTTTTAATTTTGAAGGAAAATTGACTTACTTCCTTAAGATTATGCAATCATACAACATAATTTCAATCGATAACTTAAACAAAATTCTCAACTTTAAAAAACCTGAGAATTATAAAATATTCTAAAGTGTTCAATTTTAGAAACTGCTCAAAATGCAGCATGAATATGAAATAAAAAATAAGTACTATTAACATGAAGCAGATAACTGCATTTAAACATAAAACAATCGCAAGCAAGACTTACAGTTTTGTCTTCTCCGTCCAAAATTTCATCCCATTTTTGCTGTAATTCTGCTTTTGTTTGTTGTTTTAGAGTTTCATATCTAGCCTTGGCAGCAGCAGTTAATTTTAATTCACTAAGAGAAAAATCAGTTGAAGTTTTTCCATGATGTAATGAAAAGAAATCTGCAATGTATCTTAACACTTGAGGATTGTAAACAACATCCAAGGCTCTTGTAGTAATATTTAGTCTATAAAAAAAAAGCAAATTAACAACATAAAAAAAATCAAAATTGTGCACAAGACTTACAAAACTGTATACAAAATTTATCTTCACAAAAACATTTAAAATTTTAAATTGAAGTTTAAAAGACGATAATATAATGTTAAAAAAAGAAATTATAGCATCAAATTTTCTTATCAAACAGAAGACCAATGTATTTTAAAGTAATATAATAACAATAAAAGAATTTCGAAATGAGGAGTAGCTCATCATCACAACAGGATAACAGGGGAAGTTCACTATATATTGTGTTAATAAAAGGGTTTTTTTTGTTAATTATTTTAAAACATTGTGTAGCTACATTATTTTAATGATGAGTAAGTATATAAGAAATTCTCAAAATCCTATATTTAGGAAATAAAATAACTTCAAGTAAACATTCCTTTTAATTAAACATTATTTCATTGATTAGATCAGCTTTTCCAAAGTTTTTCTTCTACTAAATTCAACAATTTCCACAACTTTTTTTTAACATAATTTAGTTTGGTATAATATAGTCAAAATTTTTCATGCAAAATTGAAATGAAATATACAATAATCCTTAATTTAAAATTGGCATCTGTCCAATTACATATTCAATAAATCTAAATTCAATTTCTATGAAAAAGACAAAATAATCAGCATTCTGAAGACTTTTGTTAATGATTTAATTTCTAATTTATGTTACTCAAAAACATTTTTGAAAATTTTATTCTATTCTTAATGCTGTTTCCCCTTGCTTGCAATTATAATCCGAAAATTCTTTTTATAAAGGTGCATTGATTTATTTTTTTATTATTATTATTATTATTATTTTTTTTTTTTTTTTTTTTTGAGAAATGCAAAGAATTGACAATTATACTATAACATTACAGAAAGATTTTCCAAATACTTTAAATATTTTCAAACCAATATATAATAGCAATTGCATAAATGATAAAGATCATTATTAACAAAACTACAGACAATAAAATTTTAGAAAAAGACTATTTTTATAATTCCTGAATTACTATGCAAATAAGCATTTGCAATTAATGTTGTTAAATCATATTATTAAAAATATTTTCACAGAAAATTTGACAATAATAGAACAATAATTTGATAGCAAAATATCTAGAAGATCAAAGTAGTATAATTATAATTTTAACTGAAGAAGTACCTGTGATCTGCATGGATTGTAAATGGTTTCTTTTCATAACTCAGTTCAAATAAGTAACTGCCTGTATCACTTTCTTCGGATTTCTGATTAAGAAATGATGGCAGTGGGAAAACAGTAATATTGGATGATTTGGTGTATAAGAAACTGACATCCTAGAAATAAAAATGATATATATAAATCAAAAAATGAAATATTATAAAATTCTCAATATATAACGGTAGATTTAAAAACAAATTAATATAAAATGAAAACATATGCAATGTCTATTTCTATGAATTTGAAACAGAATCAAATTATGCTTCCACAAAATAAGAAAAAATACACTGATATAAGCATATTTAAAAATGAAAATGCATATGTTCCTGTTAATAAGCAACAGCAAAAAGTCTTGACGTTTTAGACACATAGGCAGTCACTTACTTTGCTTATTTAATAATCTAGCTTTAATCATGACTAAACATTTGTCAATTCTATATACAATATTTCCATAGTTGAATAAATACTGTTATTTTCAAAATGCAATGCAAATTTATTAAATTCCCCAGAAATATAAAAAAAATTGTACAAAATTTGCAATATAATATCATATAAAATAAAAGCATGCTTATAAGATATGCTATTATGAAAATAAGATTAATTTAATTGGCTTTTCAATAAAAAAATTAGTCAAAGCATGTTTTTAGCTTTGAACTAAAAATAAATACTTTTTTTGACATGAAAATTAATAAATTTTGAGTATGTATCTGTGCCTAATAGTGTACAGAAATAAATAGTGATAAAAATTTAAAATAATATTTAGAGTGACTTCAAAGGTAAAGTTTTTACTTTCTAATGTCAAACAGATTCTCAAAAACTCTTTAGGTTAAAAAAATCTCAAAGAAGTAAAAGTATGTAAAATGCTGCAACTGCAAATTTGTTAAGTAATAAAAAGTGAGAAAAAAAATTCTTTGACTTAATTCAAATCATACTTTTTTAACCATAATTTTTTAATAGTAGATATAATGATACTTCAAAACAGCATATATTTTTCATAGGTGACTAGTTCAGATTATGGACATAATAAAATAAGGAAAATTCAATGTAACCAACTTTGGGATAATTTTACAAAAATATAATATTAGTCTTACAAAGAAAGACATTAAATTATAGTATAAGTTCTTACCCGATTTTGTGGCGCTACAATATGAGGAAAATGTGAGTCAGAATATATTCTGTCATGTAAATATAAAGCCCCAAGTTTGATTTCAAATAGAAAAGAACTATTTCTTGGCCTGGTTTCCAGTTTTGTCGACACATCCGAAAACTCAAGATCTATTATTGATTTCATCTGTCTTGAAGGACTTTTACTTGTCGGTGATGTAACTGAAGATTCACTTTGCAAAAGAGAGAAAGTACCTTGAGACAGAGAAAAATTCAGCTGAGCAAATACTGTGTCTCTTTTTAAGAGAGAATCATCATCAGCACTATCTAACACATCTAAAATTTCTTCCTCTGAAAAAAAAAAATTATTTACTGAAAAAAGGCATTTTAAAATATCGACTTTTACTGCTTTAGACTCATGAAATTTTGAAGAAAAAAAATTACATATTTTAATCTCAAAAAAGATGAACTGCTTTAAGGTCTATTAGTAAGGTTAATAATTTCCCTTAATTTAAAAAGTTTTTTTTTTTCTAATTCTTAAAAATGACAAATATTTTTCAAGGAATTTTAAAGATGTTAAAAAAATTAATAAATTAAAATTAGAAGAATGGTATTAATAAGCAAATTCGAACCTAAATGACTTTTCAATTCTTCAACTTCCGATTGATCAGATTTTACACTATCGACTACATCTGCGCCAGAATTGTCAGAATACCATCCACCCCAGGATGGAAACATCCACTGAAGGAAGCCTTTACCTTTTGACTGTTCATCCTTTACCTGAAAATAATAATAATAATAAAAACATTACCATTAGAAATTTTGCTACTTTATATGCTACATAATAAGAGTTATAAAATTATAAATCCTTAAATCAGATCATACAATATCAGAGCATGTGCAATCTAAGATAGTACAATTAAGCAGAATGCTATCTCAGCTAGCATGATATTTAAGTTATGTGATTTCTTAATTTCCTCTCCTATTTTGAATATTTTCCATTGCAGAAAATGACACAAATAGACAATTCAAAAATAAAATCAAGTGGAACTTTTTTAAAAAATTGTTTCATTATTTTTTGAAAGGAAAAGTGCTTAAAACAATGTTAAAAAATAATTTAAAACTGTCACTATTTGTCAAGTAGTTCCCCCCCCCTTAAAAAATGTGGCAGCAATTTTCATTTCAATGATAATAATTTTGATAGATTAAGATTTTCCAAGCTGCTTAAGCAGTAGAAGCAAAAAAAAAAAAAAAACTGTTGTTAGTGTTTATGTTAAAAGTTGATATCAACAATGTCTACAAGCTGCTGGGTTGCATAACAAATATCTGACAGTTAATGATCTGATAGAAATATTTAAATAAATTATTATAACAGAAATAGGCACCGAAAATTTAGATCTACTAGCAAAACAAATAACAACTGCAACTCGACAGTAATGCAACTATATAATGAAGAATATAAAGGAAAATAATGTGAAATCCACCAAGGTAATGACAATACAATATCCCCCCCCCAAAAAAAAACCCAAACCTGGCAATGAAGAAATTTTGTTTGAGAAAAGTGAGTTTTTGTGCCATCAGATGAGTCTGTTCAATTTTCTAAGCCATCAAGAGCAAAATAACTTTGTTTCATATAACACATTCATTTCAATATGCACAAAAACAGTGCTTGTTTATTCTATAAATAGCCAAAAAAAAAAAAAAAAAAAAAAATGCAAACTGCCCACAATCATCTTGGTATAGAAGTATAATGATCTGCGATTTTGGCAATATCTGAAAATTTCTAAATAAAGCCAGGAGCCATTAAATAATTATCACAAAACCTATTTACTTTACAATATAATTTTCTTCAAAACAGCTAGTTTCATAGTCTTTGCTGATAATTAACATTGGTATATATTTATACGCAAATGCAAAGATACTGATTTATGAAATTTTTGTCAGTAAAGCATATCATATTACTATAAATTTACTAATTTTTTTCCGCAAGCATATAATATATTTCAGTAAAACATTAAGGAAGAATATGACAATTAAGGAAGTATGTTCTTAATTAAAAATAAATAATGAATTCAATGATATAATTATAATTTATTAGATTAATGACTATTTTCATGTTTTGAAGTTACATGAAGGCTAATTTACGATTGATCTAAATTTGAGGTTTTGTATTAGGAAGATCTAAGAAGACAATCCAATTTTCAAAAAAATATATTACACCATCTAATGACAGAATTAATATACATCAAGTGCAAGAAATAAACAGCAGAACTGCAACTCGAATATAATTTTTTGATTTATAAGTTGAAATTCTTATCCACTCCTTCCCAAAAAAATGAGAAAACATTGAAATTTTAAAAGTGACAAATAATAAAAAATTAAAAGTTTTCTAACAAATTACATCTTGTAAATTATAATGGGATGCAGAACTAATTTATGTTAGTATTTCAAAATTCTTATAATAAAAGCATATGTTTATCAGCTTGAATAGAAACACTAACAAACAAAAATTACATCTTCATCAATAGCATATTATACAAAATTGTATAAAACTCCTATCATACAAACATAGTATAGAGAAATAAATTATTTATGACTTTTAAATACTATATTCAATTATCAAAATATGGTTATCAATTTTGATCACGTTTTAATGCACTTATTTAATATTATAAATTAATTCAAAAATAGTAGGTCAAATTGAATTATTGCATATATATATATATAATACTTACATCAGAACTATTACTTCTTTCAATTTTTTTGGCAACCAATTCCCTTAACAGACACAACAATTCAAAACTTAATTTCTTTTCCAAATCTTCCTTCCAAGCCTAAAAATTCAATGAAATTATAAAACCTAATATAAAAAATAATTCTATTAATTATATAAATAAAAATCAAATACTATAATAAAGAAACTTTATGCAATATTTAGTGTAAGACTGCATAAAAAAAATAAATTGGAAATTGTACCTATAAAAATAATCTTTCATATATAATTTCTTTCATGTTTTAAAACACGTTAAGAATTATTTAATAAATAATTTAATTAAGACAGTAAATTATAATAATTACGTTTACTCTTATCTGATATGGCACCATTTAGCTTATATCAGTATTATTAGTTAATTCTGGTTTAATTAGATTAATTTGAACTTCTCTAATATAAAATTGAAAAAAAAAAACATTGAATCTCATTAAAATTTGAAAATTAGAATCTTGGAATTATATCAGGTACTAGACATTAACTTGATATGAAAATTAATATTTTAAATAAAAATAATAATAAATAGACAAATACAATTATTTTATGCATTCAATAATTTAAAAGTAATACATATTTTAACTTTAATACTAATGATAAAACTTTAAAAAGACAACACATATTATTAAGATTTTCAACATTTATATTAAAAGGAAATTAGAAATGGTAGTAATTAACTTGGAAGTGCAATGCTTGTTTGTATGTGAAATATGGTTTATGAAAACAAAGCATTTCAGTTTATGCCAGTAGTTTAGCAACAAACGAAAAAATATACAATTAAGAATAAAAATATTGGTTTTATGATCAATATCTTCATTTTTAATTGTATAATAACAGTGAAACACAAGATGAAAAATATGTAAAAAATTCTAGATGGTATACAATGCAATCATTGCAGAATCTAAAATTAGATTTGATTTCTTTAAAAGAGATTTGTTTAATTTTAAAAAATAGCCAGATTACATATTTTATTTAAATAACAAAATAATTACACATTTTGTAACTGCAATACTTATTTAGTGATTGCTGTAACATTCAAAATAAGTTTTATTAAATATATAAATGCATAATTATAAATAATATTTTCAAATAAAGAAACCTTAGAATCAGGTGATAATTCAGACTTGTTGAGATATTCTTGATAAACTCGGCTGTATTCAGTTATGTCATGGGCTCTTTCTAGAGCAAATGTCCATGTACAAGCTCTATTTTGCTTTCTCAGAGGCTCCAGGTGTGCGGTTATAGCATAAGACCACCATTTTCTGGCACTACAATAAAATAAAAACTTGTTTATCAGTATATCAATTAATTTTTATTAAAAGACAAATAAATTTCCATCATAAAATAGAGAAATTTGCTGTTTTGCTTATCAATAGTTCCACATAGTAACTAATTTATCCAGTTGTAAAATCTATTTGGCTTACACTTCAAGAGCCAAGTTCATTCAATTGTATCTTCTATATAAAAATAAAATTAAAAAAAATTATTAATTTTTTTATTTGCACATTTTTTTAATCAGCTAATTAAAAAAAAACTCTCATATCAACCTAATCCTGTAAACATTAAAAGTTGTTTTGTAATGCTGATTAAAGGTAGCAAAGTAATTGAGGCAACCATTCTGTAAAACAAGGCATGTATTTCTCATTAATATCAAAGCTGCAGAAATAAAAACTTCGACTTTAAAAATACCAAATTATTTTCAAGCACTAATATTTGAAAAAAAAAAAAAAAAGAATTTAAAAGAACATCAACATTTTAAAAGAGAGTGCTAAAATTCTGTAGTGGATTTAAAAACCATCAAGCTAAAGGTCAAACACAGATCATAGTAGTTCTATATATTCAAAGTCAACAATAAAAAAATTCACAAATATTTTTTTAAAAGATAATTATGTTAAGTAATATTTATATATGGTGTTTACACAGTGTATTTGTAAAACTTACATTCAAATATTTTAATTTATATAACAAATAAATGAACTTTAAACTTTTTTTTAAGAATTTAAAAATTGATAACTTCCAACAACTTTTAAAAGTACCAACAAAATCAAACACTTTTAATAAAATTTTTATAGTTTAGAATAATGCATACTTATTTTTTACAGGAACATTAGGTCGCCATTTGCGATATTTCCATCGAACATCAAGAACTTCCAAAGATTTTACACATTCCATCATTTGTCTGTATTGTATCTGTTACAATAAAAGAGGATTTTTATGAAATTATACACAAAAGAAAATTATTCCAAGTAAGTGCCTTCAAAACTTTCAGAAAATATTTAAACATTTTTTATGTATATCATAAAAGAGTAAACAGAATAGTATAATTGCAGAGTACAATTTCATACTTTTCAAGAGCAATGTTATCAAATTACTTTATCTAATATATTTTTAAAGTAAATTAAAAATTGCATAATTTTATCTTAAAAGACCTTGTTAAGATTAGCACATCTTTTAGGGCAATTTCTTTCTTAGATTTTAAAAGTATCAATACCTTTAATTAATATATATATACTTTCTTTTATTTGTTAAAAAAAAAAAAACTGTTTGAAAACAAAGTTACAACATAAAATCAAAACAAAAAGATAAAAGCCTACAGATTTTAATATTTTAAATTAAGAAATAATAAGAAATACCTACTTCACTAAGTGATAAAGGAATTTTTTCCAGATTTATGTCACATATTATCCTAGGTATGAACCTTGATCTTAATGGTTTGGAAGAACAATTTCTGGTTAAATGGGCATCAGCATTTACAGGTGCAAGAATATATTCATGAGCAGTACTTGATGGTGATTCAAAGTGCTTTCCCATCGTAGCCTGAAAAAAAAGTTGATAAAGCATAAAAATAATGGAAACACGGTTTAGAAAAGTAATTCAATAATAAAAAAAAAGATAAAACAATTCTATCAAATTAATTTTCTAACATGCTGATAGATTCAGGGATCAAATATTTTATATATATATATATTGCTTTGAAGCATAATTATTTATATATATTTTGTGAATCCAACTGAGCATCACAAGTCAATCATTATAATTTACATTTTTAAAATTAATAATCAAATAAATTTATATCTAATTATACTTTCAAATATGTCATCTAGTGACTGAAAAAAAAATCCTATTGGTATTGCAGCTTTTAGAAAAAGTTTATACTTAAAACAGTTTACAGTTTAAATAAAGTCATAAACATTAATATAAAAACTATGCATAAAAATATTAAAATATTCTCAGATATGGGTCTTTGAAATTTATTACTAAATGTTAATGACTTAGTATGAAAATATTGTCATGTCTTTTAGAATAAAATATTAACTATTTAATTAACTGTCACAAAAATGTTTCTTATGCTTCAGTATTTGCATGCAAAATTTGAAGTATTTAAATAATAACTACCACATACAAGATTGGTTATTTGTGGCTATATGGTATAAGCATCATATGCAAGGAAATAAAAATGTAGTAAATATGGCCTTCATGGAATTCCAATGCACAGCTAAAAAAATATTTTTTCTTTAAACTTAAGAAGTGTTGCAGCGATTTTGATAAATTTTTTTATCAAATTTGGGAAGTGTGAAATCTCAAAGTTTGGTTCTCAAAATATGGGAACATTTCCAAAATGTTCAATCCCTCATTTTACTAGTCCATAAAAGGCAAACAATTATTCTGGAGTTTGTTTTAGAGTTGATCAAGCAGTTTGATGAAATTAAATTTAATGAACTTTACAAATTCCTTGTTTTATAGTTTTTTGTTTTATTGAAACTGGGTTATAAGAGTATACTTTTTAAAAATTTGCATTTGTGATTTTTTTTAACCATCAGTGAGTTAAATTACCTTATTCTAAGCAACTTATATCATCAATCATTCCCTTTTCTTGAGAGAAACAGGGTACAAGAGGCAACAATATAATATGTTTAATCAAAACATTCATTTATATAAAATATTATAATACAGAAATATTCTAAAATCCCCAATACTTTTTAATTAAAAAAAGAACATCAGTTGCTCTAGACAATTTTTAAATTCATAATTTCTCAAAAAATTAGTTCCTGTACAAAACACATTTTAAAAACAATCAAAAGCTAATATTTTGTATAATAGAAATTCATTTATTACAAGACAACAAAAAAAATCAACAAATTTATATTATTGGTAATATCATATACCATTGTAAAATGTCAACAGTAAAGTTTAGTTAATTCAGGTATATTGATGGCGATCTGAAAGAAACATTAGGGTGACACATGAGTTGGCACTCCCTTTTACACATACAATTATCACACAATAGGGTTATGTAAAACATTGATAAATGTGATTTCTGAATTAATATCTCCATCTAAATTTTTATACTACTGACATTATCTTAAAATTTTTAGAGAAATTATGTCTCAAAATTATGACATCATAAATTTAAAATTCTAGCCATTATGGACCTACAGTGCGATAGGAGATAAGTAAATTTTGCTTTCAAAAAGCATACTTACCATCATTTCCTTTTGATCTAAGTTACTCAAAATGTCACTATTTGTATCCCAATATAGAGAAAGGCCTTGTAGTTCCAAGAGTTTCCACATAAATTCACTATCATCCCTTCTAACAAATTTTGGCACCTAAAAATTAGATTTTTCATTTAACAAAAAAGTCTAAATTATAACAAAACTTTAAAAATAAGTAGAAGTAAAATTTACCCAGTTTTGGTCAGTACTTTGAGCTGACAAACTATGAATTAAAATACCACAGGCAAAATTTTGATTAAGACAGCTTTCACCATCTTCATAACGAATGTGCACATTTTTTATCTTGAGCTATAAGGAAATATAAAACACATAATTAATTTTAAAATAAATGATAAGAATGATTATTTAATGTACACATACACATAATGAACTTGACCTAATCTGCTAATTGAAAGAGAATGATAAAAATTATAATTGTATGAATCAAAAAATATTATGGCAACCCTGTCCAATTTCTTATTGTTTGCAAGTTATGGAGAATAAAATGAATAGGCTATAAATCAAAAGAAAATTCTAATTTAAAAAATTCCGACAGTATAAAATGGAGAATAACTAAATAATTTGAAAGAGCAGGAAAAATCCTATAATATGATATCATTTTCATCAAGATAGATGGATTTAAAACTGAACTACAAGCACCGAAACCTTGGCAAAACCCACAATCAAAAAGTCGCCAAAGTCTTTATTGCTGAATACCAAAAAAAGACTGTTCTAACTATAATCTTCTAATTTACCAAAAAGTTTATTTTATCAGCTTGAGAATGAGCCCACAATAATAAATATCAGTCTTCTAGATGATGTTAGATTTAGTTTTCACTTACAATGCATCATTGAAACTGGCATTTTTTGAAACAGACATTCATAAATAATAATAATAATAATAAATAAACAAAAGAAATGATGATAGATAAACTCTCTCTCTCTCTCACACACACACACATATTGCCAACTTTACTTAAAAAAACTGCAGATTATTCCTTTGAGGCATTCATGTTTAGATTCAATTTTTCTCAACTTGAATTTTTGAATTGCTTTCTATGACTTTTCCTTTATTCAAGTTCTATTGGATTTAGAAAGTTTGGAAATTACATTTTGAATTAATATATTTTAATATTTCATTTCTCAACCTTATTGTACAAACATACTTTGTACAACATACCCTTATTGTGCAAACATACTTTGTATGGCATAAAAAACATACTAGTTACAGAAGTATTTCAAATCAAGAGGCGGCAATAAAATTAGTCGTTATATGTCAGAGTGATAATGACATTTTCTAGTATAAATATTTTAACAAAAAATCATTGGTGCTACCTTTTATTTCAGTTTAAGATCAAAGGGGATAATTAATAAGCATATGTATTTTGATCTTACTTTAACAAATGTTAAATAATTTAATTCATCTGTTAACAGATTCTTAGAAAGAATGGAATATGGTAGGAAACAATACAGGCTTATGAAATGGATAGATAAAAAAAAGATTAATAAAAATATTTGAAACATGCTGATTAAATTCACTATTTATATTTAGTGGAGGGAAAATGTAAAAATTAACAAATAATACTTACTGCATGTAGGAAATCAGTAAAGCTTACCTGAACATTTTCAATAATGTTTGCCATTAAAGAAGTTCCATAACTCATCCAATTTGTATAGTATGATTCATTTTGTTTAGAATCCTGCACACCCTGAAAAGTTTAGTATATTAAATGTGTTAAGATTAAACTTCAATAAAGATGCATTAATTTTTTTCTCTCTCTTTAAATATGTGTATAACTAACTACAAGCCAAAATTCATCATATTGTTAAAAAGGACATCATATCTGATGGATTGCAAATTTTACATTGCTGCATTTGATATAATTGTTTTGCTTAGTTTCTTGAACTTGAATGTAATTCTATTGAGATTTTAAAATATCATTGCATTTTACAATGTTTTACATTACAACTGCAATACAATGTTTTTATATTAGAAATTACCTGGAGTGGATCAACTACTGAAGGCAAATCTTACAGAACTATATATAAAAATTATTTATGCTACAGAAAAACATTATCCAGTTTTGAAATAACTAACCATTCTTCTTATTATAGAGCTTTGAATAAATTGATCATTTACATGAAAATATTTTCAAAACAATCTAAAAATCCTTTTATCATAGAAATTTTTTAGAAAATGAAAATTATTTTAAAATGTCTATTTTAAAATATATATTCTCTCGAATTGAATTTAATCTTTAAATCTATAAATTATATATCATATAAATTTTTCAAGGGAAAGAAACAGAAGAGAGAAAAAACTTTTATATGATCTGCATTTTAACACAAGCACTTTTACATTTTTGATTTGATGATTGATCTTTCATTGGAAATTTTGAATCACAGTCAAATGATGAAGCTTATGTCATGTACACTGAATTTTCAAATAATATAAATCAAGCAATATTTGATCTGCAAGCACATCTTTAGTGGGATTAGATGTTGAATTACACTTCTCTAATGCTGAAGTTCTGAACCATAGTAAATTCTGTGCATATTTAAGTTCTCCAATGTTCATTCTCAGCATCAGAATAATTGAAAAAAGAAATGAAACTAGCAAAGCATGGACTATGACAAAAATACTTTTTTAGAACAGGATATGCTATTATATAGAAGCTTAGAAGTGAAACCTGTTGTAAGCAATATTTTTGATAAAAATCAAATTCTACTAATAAGATTACTTTCAAAAGAATGTTAATCTTTCAAGGGCGGAAACAAGTTATGTTTATTCACGAAAATGATGTTAAAGGATATATAAATTCATTAAAAAAATAAATGTTATCATTCTACTTGATAAGATTGCTAATATTTAAACTGAGGTTCCTTTAATAGAAAAGTATATTTGATTATTTATTTATTTATTTGTCTTACAGTTGTTTAATTCTAATTAAGTTAGTTTTTCATTCATATCTCTCTTATCTATATAAAAGAAATGGGACTAATATTGGTTGTATATTAATGATTTTTAATTTATTTTTTGGTGCTGATCTGAGACAAATGTTAATTTTTCATATTATATATAAGATAGATAGATAGATAGATAAATAGATAGATTCTCTTTTCTACATTATGAGAGAATTTTTAACATATAATATGCACACACAGGGCTTGAACAAAAACATGGAAACACCTAAAAACAAAAATAAACATGTTTCCTTGTCTAATATGGTGTAGAAAAATCGTTAGCATTCAAAACAAATTGCAGTTTTCTCGGAATAGATAAATACAGTTTCTGCATTGCTGCCAAAGGAATCTTTGGCAGATTCTTCCTGCAAAATGGTGGCAAGTTCAGGTAACAATGATGGTGGTGTATAGTGACCATGCACTTTCTTCTCCAATGTAGACCTTAATGGTTCAATAATATTGAGGTAAACTTAGCCAAAAGAGGAAAAAGAGTGTGAAATAACACTAATCTGAAAATATTACTTTTCATGACTCCACATTTCATACTTTAAGAATTAAATACCACATTTTCCTGTTATGATCATTAGCATTACTGATGAATGGTTTTTGAATTGTAGAAATATCCTGCTTATGAAGATTCCTTCTTGTTGCTATGGTTTGCTATAGTACTGACAAGATTTGCGAGTATGATATTCATTTCAGGAGTGACTTTAGTAGCTGTGGTCTACTTCTCTCGTCACAATCCACCTTAATGATCATTTATCAAGATTATTCAGCACACATTTTCATCCAAGCTGTGATTTAGCAGATGATATTTTTCCACATTTCAAATATATGGAATAAATTTTCAATAGTATCTCTTGAGACACTAAACATCTCAGTTACCTTGCTTACAGAAGCATTCACCATACGTGCTCCAACATTCGAAGTTTGTTAGCTTTGACATGATGCAATTGCAACTTCACAGAACAGTGTACCAACAATGAATGACCTGTGCATTGCATTCATGTCATTGTATAAATAGGGTCAGTAATAAAAAACACCAATACCCTCTACACATTTCACTAAAATAAGCATTTCTTTTTAAACATACATTTTTCAAGGTGTTTCTATATTTTTGTCCATTCTTTGTTTATATTAGATAAAGAAAATAAGCTTTAAATCAAAATATTTTCAGCACAGCTTTTCATTAAAATTAACATACTTTTGATTTAGCTTCTAAAGCTTCCAGTTGAGCCAATTTTCTTGACAAAGCTGCTTCTTCATCAGCTTTTTCATCATACTAATAAAAAATAAAATTTGTTACAAATGAAAACAAATATTATAGCTGTAAATTTCTGGAATTTTAACTAAATATATAGAAAGATATTCAAAGAAGTATTATAAAATTGAGTCCTATTTCATGGCAGAGTTAATGATAAATAAAAATCAATTAAAAGCTCTTGTATCTATTTTTTTATTGTTAAATTAAATATGAAGAATGAAAAAATTAAGAGAACTGAAGAAATACTTTTATCATATTTAAAGATTTTTGCATACTAAGTAAGAGACTAGCTCACAAAAAAATATAATTAATTTTTTAAATGTTAACAAAAAATTATAAAAATGTGAAAACTTGCACAAATAAACTCATTAAATTAACAATGAAAACAATTGATTCCTCCAAAGCATTAAATGAAAAGAACTTAATGATTCAAATTCTCTTAACAAATCTCTACTAACAATGACGGAGAATGAGTAGGTATTGGTAATTTATAGATCAGATCTTTTGACCAGGAGCTACCAAAATAGTCACTTATATATTTTAGAAAGTCAGGAATGATTTAAAAAAAAATTTAATTGATTAAAATTTAAATCAAATTTTGATATTTTCCCATCATAACTTCCAAAAATATTACAGTACAAAAATGATTTTTAGATTATCTTAAAATCGAAACAATTATCCTTTAAATAATATCAATGTTTTAACCATATTTTTTAAATTTTAATTAAGATTTTAAAAATATTTAGGCTTAATTTACAATATATTTCATTAGTGAAGTGAAATTCTGAACTCTTCTCATCGTTGCTATAAATGTTTTATTTTCAGCTTTTTTTCTTCTGTTGATGATGAACTGATAAATAAAGAAATTGGATACATAAAAATATATTAACCCTTTTATTGCTTGAAAACTGTTTTCTTACTTTAGTGCACTGATTTTTGTTTTTGTTTTGTTGAAACAGAGAAGCAGTATATATTCTGCAGTACATATAAAATTTCAAAGCCAAGTGATTCTGTTGTCAGTTCTTATGATTTATGTAAAAATCTTTAGTTTCATCAAAAAAGTTATGAAATAACTTGAACTTTAAACATTTCCATTTTTTAGAATCTTTCAAGGCTCTTAAAGAATAGATGTTACAAAGCTATTAAATGTAAAAATAGTTTAATGAAGAAATAAATATGTAATTAAAAACCTGGGCAATCATTAATCTTTGTGAACTAGCTAATCATCAAAGGCAGCTAGTTAATAATGATATTAATTAACTCTTTGCACTCGGATGGTGCTTCTTGCTCACCACTAAAGATAATGCATAATTTTGATGTCTTATTTATTTATTTTCAAATTTTGATTAATAAATACTTACAGAATGGTAAAAAGATGTAGATTAATTTTTCAAAGAAAAAAACAATTATGTATATTTATTTTTCAGAGCAATAAACAAATATCTGTAATAAGTGAATAATTATAAATTAAAGTACTTTTCCGAGTGCAAAGGTTTAAAAAGTAACTGAAGCATATACTATAAAAATTAATTAATAATTTTTAAAATATAAATTCGATATATAGAAAAAAATTTGAAAACTAGTTCAAACTAACCTCTGAAGATAAAATTGGGCCAGCTATTAGAAACAACTGCTCGATAAATATAACCCAAGGTTCACTTCTCAATCTACTAACAGGTATTTGAAGTTTTATTTTTCCAACAAAACCTAAAAATTATTAAAGTAAATAAAGAATTTTGATAAATGGTTTAGACTTAGTCTTAATTTTAAAGAATTTTAGATGCAATTACCAGAATGTATTTGTACAGGAAGTTCTAAGAATTTTAAGGCATCTTTTCTAAGAGGCAGATTTTCAAGTTCCACTTCCCCTAAAAAATTGCATGTATTATCAAAATTTTAATAAATCAAATTTAGTAAAAACATACATACATAATGAATATGAATATATATATATATATGTATTACCTTGCAATAATCCAATTGATAACTGATCGGTGTTTAGATTTTCTAAATATTCTCCAACGTAAGTATTTAGAATCCATGCTGCAAGCCCTTCTAACATTACACGTGACTCAAACTAGTGATATAAAGGAGGAAAAGCATGAGAACATCACATATGATAAACAGAAAAATAAATCTTTAGAACATTTTTTAAATGCTAAACCAACATGATTATTTAAATGTATACCATTAATTCTTTGGCAAATACCTTTTAAAACTATGTAATGCAATAATAAAATATAAAAAAATATATAAAATCTTTTATTTTAACTTCAGCAAGAATTGTAACATACAATTAGCTATATAAATGAAATAATCTTAAAGAATTACATTTGCAGATAAAAGTGAAAGAAAAAAAAAGCAACTTTCACATCAATGTTTTGTTTTTGAGAAATGTTTATGAGAATTAACAATAATATTAGTCAGGCTTCAGTCTGAAGCTCCCTGCTAACAAAATTGTAACAATTAACTACTTTCTATTTAAAATCAACGCTTCCAGAAATACATACATATTCTAGTGATGAAGCTATTGATACAAAGAAAACATGAATAATAGAAAATTAGCATGGCAGGAAGTTTCTAAGAATGACATAAGCAAAATTATAAAAGAGCACATAGAAGAATTAAAATTTAAAAAAAAAAAAAAAAAAAAACTGAGGGCATTATTTAAAAAAAAATATTCTGCATTATTATTTAAAATACGTTTTAGGAGAAAAGCAGCATAAAGACGTGATACTTTATAAGATTAAACCTAAGCTACCGTTGTTGAAAAGCTTAGTTATATATAAAAACTTTCGGAGAAATTAACTGAACAATTCTATAATCAAATCAAAATTTTATTAATCAGTGTTATCTTATCCTCAAAAAAAAAAGCTACGAAATACAGTTTGAAAAAGTCTATTTGACTGAACTTCTAATACACTTGACAAAATACTTTCAAGCATGTAAAGAAAAAAAGAAAAAAATTGCATATTCCTATGTACACTAATGTACTCAGCATTCTATGCAACCTTGTAGGAAGCTGTCAATAAAATATTCAAAACCCATTAAGTAATAAAAAGATTCCATTATTTTAGATAGGAAATAAAGTATGAAATGGAAAATTTCGACATATATTCAACACTAATAAAAAGATGTTTTTCCCAGTCAATGACAATGCAATCTTTCTTTCTGATTACAAAATTTTCAAAGGACATAATTTAATCGATTTTTTTTAATAATTAAAATCTTAAATAGGATTATATACTTATGACATGAAAATAACATGATTATAGTTTTATTTTATTAGTTTACATTATTTCCATTTTCTTTACAGGGGAAAACAATATGATAACATATTTATAAACTTCAAAAAAATATAAATACGCATTAAAAATATAATATTGAACGATATATTAATGTAAATCTCACCGAAACAGAGATAAACAATCAATTGATAATAATAACGGAATTAAATTTTGAAACGAATCAGATCTAACATATCTGAAGACAAACAATCATAAGGTTTCGTTTAGTTTATGCAAATTGCATGTTTCACATTGAAATGAAAATACATCACTGATAGAAGTGAAGAATAAAAACATTGCACTAAGATGTTTGCCTCCTGCTGCTGATCTTTGAAAATATGAAATACACTTCCCAGGCTCATGCACATGTATACACTTATAAAAGAAAGAGTTTTCTAGCAAAAATAAGACATTCCGTTTTTTATAAAATATTATACTTAATTTGATATAGAAAAAGAGGAAAAAGAAGCCCCTTTTAAAATTTGTTTAATGTCAATTAGTGCTTCAACTGTCGCAACCGTAACTTACGAAAAAGCGGGTTTTTAAAATTGTTCAGTAAAGAGTGTTCTTTATTATTTATTTCAATTTATTCTATCCATTTCAATTATCCATTATTTTTTTAACTGTTATTTGGTTAAAGTATTTTAAAGTTTGAGAGAAATATGGATTTTGATACAGTGATGGCATTGGATTACGAGACCCAACATTTGGGTTTCCATCCACGAACATTTTTAGATAGAGGTAGATAGACTGAATTTAAAACTTTATAAACTGCTATGTAATGAAATAAAAAAAACTAATACTGTTAGGAATACATGTTTAATTAAAATTAATATAAAAATTAAAAGTAGCTATTCATGACTCATTTATTATTTTTTAATCTTCTTTGTCGATTAGATTGCCCGCTGTTGTGTTAGGTTTCATTCACTCTTATGCTTAGTTTGATATTCAAATTCCCATCAGTTAAATAATTTGTGCATTTCAAACTGATAGACAATTAAGTATTGTTCTTTTAAAGCACTGCCTCCTCTTTTCATTTAATTCATGAATAATCTGACAGAAGTTGAAGTGCAGTCATGAAAAATTAAATTATTCCCATCATCTTGCATCTAATTGCATTTATATTTAACCAATTTTCTTTCTTAAACGCTTAACAATGGTGGGAAATATGAAATTGAATATTTCTGGATAAGTTGAAACGATTTAAATTTCATTGCAGCTATTATTAATATTGAGGAGAAAATTGTGCATCTAAATTGATGTAATCAAAGGAATGATTTTAAAATTTTATTCCTAAAACCTTTTGCTGTAATATTACAAAATTTCTGATCATTTTTAGTTAATTAGGTTACGGATTATTTTTTAATAAAAGAATTACTTTGAGATGTACATTTCCATCCTCCAAAGTATATTTGTGACAAATTTGGTGGCTCCTTGATTTGCACTGAAGAGCATCAAATGGCAGATGTACTTACATACATACACTTTTATTAGTAGTAAAGAAAAACTGATTTTGATGTATAAATTAATTTTATAATCAAATTTTCAAATGATGACTAGGAATGTATTTGGGTTTGTTATTATTACTAAAGTTTTTATTTTGATTTTGAAGCATGTTTGGTTTGTTTTTAAGTTTCATTTTCTCTTTCTAAAAACATTTTCCAGTATATAATTCATTTTATGAAAGCCTGTTTGAAGCTTTAAATGAACTGAAAAAACACTTATGTACTGAGGTATGTATTTTTGTTATTTACATAAATTATAAATTTAAAAATTCTAAGTGCTTTAAAAAATTCCATTAAATTTCTTTACTTGTTTTTCTAAATTGATTGTTCAGTTTTATTTTATTTTCTTTATTGTGGAATTTAAATTTACGATCTTGTACTTAAGAAAGAAAGGAAGAAAAAGACTAATAAATATTTGCATCTTTTTTATTTTTGATTCATTTCAAGCATTTTAATGAAATTTGTCACTGAACTGCAAATTCTTTTCTTTTTTTCCTCTAAAATTTTTAGTATTTATCTTTATATGTTAAAAGTTGATGTAATTTGCATTAATTATTATATATACAATGATAAGTTTTATTAAATTTGTTACTTTACAGTCTTAAATTTGATTTTCAAATTCATTTATTTAAATTTCATTAATTTATTTCAAATTAATTTTCATTAATTTATTTAATTTTAAAACTAAAATTAACTTTAAAGCTGTTTCATAAAAAATATTTCCTGAAATATTTTTATCATGTTTTAATTATACAAATAAATTATGATTTTAGGTTCTAACTAATGAATCAGATCATTTAAAATTACTTAAACACCATTTTTTTAAAAACATATTATTATTAGAAATTTTCACTTTGTAGTGCAAGAATAATGACAATTAATACACATCATCATCAAAGATAGCAGTTAGAAATTTCATCACATTTTCTAACTGCTATCTTTGAATTAATTGAATATATATATAGGTTACTAGCTACCTTGACAACCAAATTATTCCAACCAGGCTTTTAGGCTGTTAAATCATTAATTTTAAATGCATTTTTTTAAAAATGTAATCTTTTTATATGATATAATTGAGAAACATAAAATCAATTAAATCAGTTTACGTTAAACAAAAAAAATATGTATTGCAAAATGAAAACGGATGTGAAAATTCTACTAATGAATTAAAAAATGTTTGAATAAAATTGAATTAAAAAATTACTAATTGAATTAAAAAATATTAAGGGAAAAATTGAGTTTTTTAATTCCTTAGGTAATAACGATGACCAATTGTATTGAATAATTATTTTGGAAGGTATGAATGGAACAAATTTCCATAGGCAAGTCATAAATAATTACCCATCAATGATGTTTAAACTTATTTTTGTGCTTAATTGAACTTTCTGTTTGTAGCCTATTTCTTTTAAACCTTTTTCTCTCTGACTGAATACTTTTTGGTGATACAGCAAACACTTCAAAACATTTTACAGCTCCATTACTTAGTTAAGCAAAGTTCAATACTGCATTAAAAACTTTCAATGAAGCAATTTGAAATTTTTATGAAAGTTTTACATTTGACAGCTGTTATTTGGCAGAAGTAATAAGAATAATTTCTGTACCACATGTATTGGTTTTTTATACATACATATAGAAAATTTAGTTCTGTGATAATGTTTGTATTTATATTAAGAATTATTTAATTTCAGTATCATTTGAATTGCTTCTATGATTAATTTTTTCATCCATTTACATCTACATATGGGTCATTGGAATAATTATGAATAGTAGTTATAATTTTAGCTTAATAATAATAAATTTATATTCAATTTTTAATTTTAATAAATTTATATTCAATTTTTAATTTAGATCAATAATTTGATTTTGATTTTGCTCTAACAATTTATAAACAATTCCCCAATTATAAATGTTTCCACTCTGTTGAGCAAAAAAAAAAAAAAAAAAAACACTTTTTATTGTTGTTGTTGTTATTATTACACTTATAATAAAAATCTGTGCTAATGTAAAAAATGATTTAACAATTTAATTTTTGATGTTATCTCTGTATTGCAATGTTTTACTGTTGTGAACAAAAATTGTAATATTACAATTATTTCATATAGTTATGTGAATTTAAATAAATGATAGAAACTTAGTTTGAAATATATTTTCAATCATTTGCATTTAAATAATGGGTTTCTTTCCAAATGCCATTATAAAGGAACTATATTTATATTGTCTCTAATTTTTACATTTGTATTGCTGGATCCTTACACAGTGGTTAACCTTACATTTTCTTTAATATTTCCTTTTATTATTATTATTATTAAAATCAAGAAGCCAGTGGCATATATTAAACAAGAATTCATGATCTCTAAAAATTAAGGTTTTTCTTAAATTGTGAACAGCTTCAAAGTATTTTCTTTTGCAATTATTCCACATTTTTTACAGATATGTTTGGATAAATCTGGATATGCTATATAATTTAAATTATTTTTTTTTTTTTAGAATTTAAAGAAAATCTTAGATGCTCTTTGAAATATTTAGTGTTTTGACAGTGTAATTTCAATTGTGATATCTTAAATTTGTTTTAGTTGAACTATTCAACCCTAGTTGAAATATTATTAAGCATAGAATCATGATTTGCAGCATCATAGATTTTTCAGTATGTACTATGATAATTTATTACTGTAGTTTTTTAGGTTGAGATGGTGTAAGCTTCAGAAGCATACTTATTGCTAAAAGGAAAATGACACTACTATTAATATGCTTAATTCTTTTAGGATTGTTTCAAAAAAGTAATTACTTTTAAGGTCATATTGTTACACATTGCTTTCTGAAAGTTAGTAAAAGAATGTTGATGTCTAATAATTTTTACTTCATAATCGTGTAATGAGATAACAGAACTTATCTATTCATCTAATAGCAAAAAGTATCAATTAGAATTAACAGAAAAGAAAAGCAAGTCAAGTATCTTTTAGATTGTGGGACCAGTGCTGAATGGTTTTTATCACCACACTATTGTATGTGTCAACAAATCTGTTATAAAGTGTAAAATCTGACAAGTGTAGAAGTTCAGAGATCTTTTTTGTTCTTATTCCTCAACAATCATAATTTTCGGTAGATCTGCATAACTACTATATTTCCTAGAACTTTTGCCTTAAATTGATCAGTGGAACATTTAAGGCCCACATTTGTGAAATGTAGTTTATTAATAATTGCAACATATTTGTATGCTAAGAGTTTATTTATCTGCTAGAATAGAATAGAATTTTATTTCTTTTACCAAAAGTAGTGTTTTATTTTAGCTTCTAAGTAGGTTGAATTATACCCCATCCCCCTTTAGTGTATTTTTTTTTATGAAGTAATTGTCTAATTTATTTTACCAATTTTATAGATCTTATTTTTAATGCATTTATTTCTCTTGCAGTATAGTCATATTGTCTCTGTTAATTCCATTCATTCAAGTACAGATGAATTGTTCCAAGAACTAATAAGGATATTAGATAAGGCTATTGATAAACTTGAAGTAAGAAAGTATAGATTTGAAACTTTTTGTTTCATTTTAGAATTACATAAATGTGCTGAATATGATTAATTTTATTTTTTTAAATCCCATACTTTATATTAAAGTCAGAAATAGTAAAATAATTATTTGTTAATCAATAATTGTCTCTTTTTTATAGTACTAAAATGTTGCAACTAATAAATTTTCTATTTAAAGTTTGTATTTAAATCATGATTATCCAAGCAAAACATTTTCTGTTCACTTGAATCGAATCATTATGTCTACAATATGTTAATTTGTAACCAACTTTTCTAGGCAAGTTGTTTTTGTCAATCTTATTTGCAATTCAAGAGATTCTACTAATAAATATAGAATGGCATTTTTTACTAGTATTTATACTTAGCAATATTTGTTTAAACAATAGAAAAATGCTTGTCTTTGTTTGAAGAGAATGAAATTATGCTTTTTTTTTTTTGCATTGAATTATAATATGCAAATTTTTAATTCAATAGCAAATTCTTAATTTAGCTAGTATTTTCTGCTTCTAATTAAATGAAATATCTGTGCTAAAAATTTTTAAAAATTTAATCATTGATATATCCATGTTTATAAATATTAAGATTTATGTAACTTTGCACTCAGTCACTGTAATTAATTTTCTTTTCTTAGATTTATATTGATAAGAACATCTTCATGATACCAAGCCATGTCATATTACCTGAAGATGAAATACATCTTACAAATCCCACTACAAAGGAAGAAAATGAAGAACTAGACAAAGAAATAGAGCATTTAAAACAAAGAATACTGAAGGCAAATAATCTCTTTTGAAAGTTTTATTAAAAATATCATTTAATTTTTGAATGAAATTTCTTCCTTATACATGAATTAATTCATTAGAGGAAAATGTTTTAAACTAAGTGGTCAAGCCTTGATTTAGTTTTACTATATTTATGTATGTAATTCTTTCAAATTGTTTTTTGAAAAAGAATAAATCATATGCTATTCTCATTAATAGAAAAATTTAATCATGAAACATTATTTAAACTTGACACTTGCTTAATCAGACATGATACATTTTCATGGAAACACAGATTTCAATTGTTTTGGAATGAAATTATATCATTCTTAAGATCGGTTAATTTTCTTTTATGTAATGATTCTGCAAAACTTTTAATATCTTAGACACTCTTTGTATTGTTTATTCATTTTATTATTCAATTAATCATATTTACTTTATTTCTTTATATTTAGCACAGCTCATTATTTTTTTAAGTTCAGCATTTTGATCTCAGGCCTGTGCCATATCTGATAATTCTCATTGCTTTCAATAATTAGAAACATTTATGGTAGTAATATATAGATCTTAAAGGTAATTCTTCCTGAAACAAATGTATCATTTTAACATTAAAGACATATTATAACGAAATAAACAAATATAACAGAAATATACATAAACTAACTGATTACATGCTGCATTTATTTAAGTTAATTTTGACTATGTTCAGAATTTCGAGAATTAATTTTCCTCATAATTTAATTTTTATTGAATTCATTAGAATAAAAAATTTTATTAAATTTATATGAAATTTAGGAAAGGTCATTTTATTAAGAAAAGAAATGCATCTCCAAAGAAATATATATTAAATATACAGATTTCATGCTGAAAAAGTTACTTCTGATAGTAAATATTTATCAAGTTTAACAGTTTGAATCTTTCTCTACATTTTGAAGCAACAATTTTCTGTTGCTTTGATAAAATTGATCTCTAAATTGTTGATTAAAATTTAAATTGGTGAAAAGTTGCAAGACCCAGAAATCAGTAATTATCAGTTAACTGTTAGTTGTCTCAAATAGTAACTGAAAATACTGCTGTTAACTTTTAGGAAAGCTAAAAAAAGATGCAAGAGTATATTAACTAATCTTGACAAAGTTAATTATATCTGTTTTGCATTTTTTCAAGGACTTTTTTGCATACCCATTTAATTATTTGGGTAATATGATAAATGACAAGTATTTTTGGAAATGCACAATCTGTATGGTGTGAAGACTAAAATATTATTTATTGTTTTTAAACAAAAATGCATTTGAAAGTCGGAAATTTCTACGGAATTCAATAGATGAAGATTTTGTGAAAAATCAATACCATTCCAATTATTCAATCTCCCATCTATGACATTTTATAATCATTCCTTACTTCTATTTATCTGGTTTCAGTTCTTAACCCATGTCTATTAATATGGATACTTTAAAATTCTAATAGAATTAAGTTAAAAAAATACTTTGTCTTAGTTAAATTGAACTTCTATTTATTAACCGAGAAAAATGTAACAATACTTTCAGAACTGCTGCTCTCTCCAAAAGTAGCCAGAATTTAGCATTTTAAAAAAATGTCGAGGAAATAAAATACTGAATAATATAGTGAATCTTTATTTTCAAAATTGCATTTGAAGAAAATTTGTTATAAAATTTGACATTTTTTTATAAATTGGTTATTTGTATGGAACATGATAATTCACAGGTATTATTTTATAAGTAGAATGAAACATCATTGGCAACTAATGAAAATCAAACTTTTGCCAATAGTGTAAAAGAGACTATGGAATAGAAAGATTAAGCACCATATCTAATTTATTGCACATATGTATAAATATATAATATTTTCGCCAAAACTTTTTGTTTGCTTTTTTTTTTAGAATGACAAGTTATTGGCACAATTAGCAAAAATGGTTCTTTATACTATGGGAAAAGGCAGCCAAATTAAAGCCCAACTCCTGTTACAGTTATAATTTTAGCTTTAATGGGTCTCTTTTATTTAAAAAGATATATATAGAATTATTCCCCCCTTCCCTTTATTTCTTTTGAATGTCCAAACGATTATACTACACATTACGAGAGCGAAAATATGAAATGTGGGTATTAATATACAAAATTGGTTGTAAAATATTGACCCATTGCAAATCAATTTATTTTAATTAAATAAATATTTTACAACAATTTTTTTTTTACCTCATTCCATTACCATTCTGAATTATTCAATCTTATGTAATATTTTTACTTCATGGTAGTTTTCATCACCGTTCAGTATTTGTGAGCAAAATTTGAAATAATAATTAATTTGATAGAAAAATAAATTATACCATATATTCACTCAGCTATGTAAATAATAAGTATTGTTAAAGTATTGTAATAAGTATTGTTAAAGATACTTTTACATTAATTATAAATCATTCTATTGTCTAGAAATTTCTTTTAATTAATTAAAAGAATCTGCTACCTCTAAAAATTTTAAAGTCTGCCAGCTCCTAAAAAAATTACAGACTATCCCAAACTGTTTTTAAAGATTTTTACTATGTGCTTTTGTGAAAACCGATTTAAATTATGTGTTTAGAGCAAGGAATATAAAGATATCTTTTTTTAAACTGCAAATTAAAATCTCTTAACAGGCATCTTTTTTTTAGTAATAACTGTTTCCTAATAATTTTTAAGCTGAAGGGGATAAAGTATTTAAATATAGTTATTTCCATGTTTTGGCTATTTTAAATTCAATTCACTAAATTCTTTGAGGCCACAAATTTTTTGTATACTTTATAGTATTTTTAAGGCATTTTAAATCCATTCAGCTGATTGAATTTTGCATTAAAAAATTAGGCATTTCATTTTTATTTACATTAACCTTTATGTTTATTTTGTATAGTATACCATACATACAACTTTATAAAAATATACTAATATAATATATAATATAATAATAATAAAATATTTTTTAAAAAATTCTTCAAAAAAGCCATTTTGCCACGATAAGGGCTAATGTATTAGTGGTTTTATAACAGTATAATATTTTCATATATTTCACATTACTAATATTTATCTTTGAAATGAGGAAATTGATGCCTTCCTCCTCACCATTTGGTTGTGTGTGTGTGTGTGTATGTATGTATGTATATATATATATATATATATATATATATATATATATATATATATATATATATATATATATATATATATATATAAATTCCGAAAAGTTGCAATTAGAAATTCGTTATATAAATTAGATTCTTTTTTCCTCTTAAAATTATTTAATTGGCCAACTTTTTCTTGGTTACTATATATATTACTATTACTAACTTGTTATTATTATAATAAATTAATGTTATTTTATCTACATTTTATTTTAGGAGAGAATCCACAAAAACATATTGAAAACAAAATTAAGTGAGCAGCGACATGTTCAAGAAGAATTAGTTATCTTCATAAACAAATTGAGAGATATTAAAGCTATTGTGAGTCAAGTGAAGGGTAAATAATTCATAATTTCAATTTAAGTAATTCTGAATCAAAAATTAAATCATACTTTTTAATTATGTTCTAATTATTTTATAAGAAAAAGATGAAATGTGATTGTATAAATTTATTTTCAGGAGCACAAGATGATCTCAAGTTTACCTTGGAAAAATGTTGGGAAATATGGAATGCTTTGAAACAGCCACCACAAATAAAATAATTGAGTCATAATTTTAAAAATACATCTGGATTGTGTAAGGGAAAAAATATCTAGAAACATTGTAATTGTATTACCTATTAATGCATAATGTACTCTGTTCAGAAACTTATATTGTTTTGTTTGATTTTTAATATCAACTTACATTTGATACAATTTAATTTTGAGTTACAGTAACTTATCTATAATGGGATTTCATATTTTTGTATTTGCATGTAGTTAAAACAATGACCAGTGAAGATAGAATAGATATTTTATAATTTTTATTGGTGTAAATAAAGAAGATGGCAGTTCATATGATAATAGTTCTGGTTTTTTATAAAATTCGTGAATTTTCAAAGCTTGATATTTTTGTGTATATGTATATTATTTTTCCTTAAAACTTAAGATGTATTATATCCTTATATAACCATATTCTTTATTATGCATTGTGCATGTTTTAAATGATAATAAACACTATATGTACATATTTTTGATAGTCTGGTTATATTTATTATATAAAACGTTTTTTATATGTAATCTCATAATAAAAAGGCTTTTTTTTACCAGCAAAACAGTGTTTATTTGTTTGCAAATGGATTGCTACCAATAATCACAAACAATGGCTGCAATAAATCTTCGATTCTTTTGATAGCCTGTAGAGAATGAAATGAAAAGTATAGGATATAAACAGTGTTTTAAAGATGAATAATTTTCAGAAATAGAAATTCTCTTTTCTTACCTCAGGCACAGATATAGCTGCAAATTTTACAATGCAACCAAAAAATTTCCTACCATTGCTCAGATTCAACGAACTTCCTGAGAATAATATATCTGGGTTTGGCTTTTCACCTAAAACATCAAATTTTATACATGTTATAGTTTCAATAAAACTGTATGATGAAAGGAAATATATTTGATTTTATTCATAAATCATTAATAAATTGAAACATGATGCATATATACAAAATTATGAGATTCTTAAGCCATATTTGCATTTTGTCACTTTAAAATAATCAAAATCATACAATAACTAATCACTACTTTATATAAAAGATTTCCTTGAACTATAAAGTTATTGTATCTCCTTTTAAACAAACATTGATTTCAAATTTTTCTCTGAACTAAAGAGATGAATATCAAACATGAAAAATTAAAAATATACTAATCATTAAAAAGAAAGAATATATAATTGATATTTTAAAAATATTTATTTAGATTCGGTTAAAAAGCTATTAATTAAGAATTAATATAAAAATTTACTACCATTGCGTCGCAAAATTACTAAATTTTTTTCAATGCATAAATATTGATGTATAGAAAATTTCTTGAAGAAATTCTTGTTGACAAGATGTTGTTTTTGGAAGCATAATCAAGATATCTTGAATTTTTAGGCATTGAAATATTATCATTTTCTTTTGTTTTAAATTTTCAGGAAAAAAAATCAACAATGAAATGCATTTTCTACTTGAATTTCCTCAATACTTTTAATTCTAAGCCAATATAGTTCTTACTGTACAGTTTTAATTAAATAATAGAAAAGTATCAAATTATAATTTAAAAGGATTAAGATTTTCTAAAATTATCATGCTTACAAAAAACTTTATTTAAAAAAAAATTATTTTTCTTTTGTCAAGATAGTCTGAAAGTACCAATCTTTGGTTATTCATTCCCCTCCGCATTTTAAGCTTTCTCTTCTGATTTTTAATAATATCCCTGCCTGCTTCTAAAAGCAGTGACATATCTATAAATTCTTGCTATGACATTACATAGAAACCACGTCTGATTTTGTCATAAAATTTTCTAGGCGAAGCTGTTCTTAAATACTGACAAGGTCTTTATTTTCAAAGTAAGTGTTTAATAAAGGATTTTTAATTGGTAAAAATTATGCAAATACATACCATAAGCTCTACATTTTTCCAACTGTGAGAGAATAGATGAAGATAAAAATTTGAGATGAGGACCCATAATCATACAGGTTCCAGTAATATTGTAGGCTTTCATTGCCTTTTCAATGGAAAGAAATGTGGAATTATGAATATTTTGAGATTCTCTGAATTCAAGCTTGCCATCTATGAAAACTGATGATACATTTTTTAATCTAGAAGAGATAATGATTAATCTGTTTATCTAGGAAATATATATTCTTTTAAATAATTATTTACATTAAATATTTACTAATTTGTTTCCTGAGAAATGGCAGATAAAATTCTCTGGATTCAGAAATTATTTGTGAATGCAAGCATTTAAACTTTGAAAATAAACTTTAAACCCAGGATTCATTTAAAATGTAGAGCACAGTATCAGATAAGTATCTTGCTAATTAGTATTTTTTTAATGTAATATATTACTAAGTATTGTTATTCCATTCTTCAATAAGTTCAATGATAAGTGATTATGATTGCAATATGCATATTGAAACGTCTAAATTATTCTTATGAGAGGTTTATTTCAAAAAACATTCTTTCAGAAACTGCTATAATTCTAATTATTATCATTATTGAAATATGGGTAAAACATCATGTTTATGAGTCAGCAATGATATTTTTCTCTATTAAAACCTCAGCACTGAATAAAGAATATTCCACTCCTTCAGCTTTCATATGCACAAATTTTTTTGTGAAATCAAATTTTGAGCCCATAATGCTCGGGTTCAAAAACCTAGACTGTCATTGTGGTTTCAATTTTTGTATGGAGTTATAATTTTAGATACAATTTATAATATCTATAAATCTATTCAATAAAACAAAAAAATTAATGATTAAAACATTCATTAAGACAATATTAAAAATTAATTACTTTGAAAAAGCCCAGCGTTCACCTTTCATATATCTTCCTGAAGTAAACCAGTCAATCAATACTAAATTTGCATTGGGTGCAAGATTAAATGTTTGAGACTGATAGTAAGATGCTTTCCTGAAACATATCAAGGGATCAGGTAATATGCACAAGAGAGCTTCAGAAGCTATAAAATATTTTCCATGTAGTTGACTCACTTTTCCATTGTCACAACAATAAACCTAATAGAGGGACAGTAGATAAAGACCTTTTTTTATTAAATACCTTAAAAGATACATAAATAAATTACAGTGAAATTTATATTGATTCATTGACTATTATGCCTACTTTTATAACCATAAAAAAAAATGTGTGTGTGTGTGTGTTTTCAATTTATTGATACATAATTTATCATTTAAAAGAAATTGCATATTCTTTTTCTTCTCCTTTTTTTTTATTCTTAAACCTACTAAAGAAAATTGAAACTGAAATTCTGCCTGTCCTTGATTTTTATACTAATGTGCATCGCATTTATAAGTTATATTATCTGCTACAGACAAATTATCTTCGTTTTTCATTTTTAAGGTATCTGTTGACGCCAATAAGTCAGCAGAACGCTCCGTCTACTAAATTTGTAGCGCCACCAAGTGGTGAAATCATATAACCGTGAGAGTGTGTGTGTAAACCCAAGAGAGAGGGTGTGTCAGGAGTGTTGAGAATAAACAAAGAGAGATACAGTCCACGAGTTTGTGTTTCATTTATATGTGATTGAGTTTTCTAAAAACTGAGCTATCGAAGGCCAAAACAGTATCTAACTAAGTTCAATTCAATTTTCAGTATTAAGAAAAACAATATAAATAGAAAAAATATGTTAAAATGTAAATTTAATAAAATACTTCTCGTATATTTATTTTATTTTATAAATATATGTAAAGTATTTTAAATATTTAATTAAATACTACTCAACATATCTAGAATGTAATAGACTACAAGATAAAATGATTTTATTAAATAAATATTTTGTGAAATTTTAAGTTAGCGTTTATGATTTTTTGTCAAAATTTTTTCTAAACTATAAACTGAAATTGTGGGTAAAACATTACTAAATGAAACTGTCTTAAAATCTGTGGTTTATTTCGTCCTTAACTTTCATTAAGTTTTACTTATTTTTTTAATTTTATTTATTATTATTTTGCAGTATCATGTTCTTCATGAACCAATCATGATAAAATATTTTTTTAATGCACTTGTTCATAAAAATACATTACAAAAAAAATGTTGAAAGCTGCTTGAAATAAGCAAATTGTGACTGGGTAGGTAAAGAGTTAATATAAACATTTTGAATAAAATTTCAGAAAATTTTCAGTAAAAATAAACTCTTTCGCTTCTGATTGGAAATATCACTATTTCTGTTTATTGTTTTGTTTGTTGATTATTAAAACTGCAACATCTAGAGATATTTTCAGTTTATCAATTATTATTTATTTCTATCATCTTACAGAGAAAACAATTGGATTTATAGTATTGTTTTGAATTAATTTCTCAGCAAATAATCAAATTCATACTTGAATATGTAAAAACAAATAAAATAAAGTTAGTCTATAATTTTCTTTCAATAATAACTGCAAAAATTATATTATATGAAAAAAAAAACTGATTATATTGTTTACTCGAATGTTTTTCTTACTTTTGTATTACTAGAATTCGGATATCTGTAATATTCAGCATTATTTAATGAACAGCATTTTCAAAATAATTATGACTCCCACTTCCTGTTTATTAATTTCATCTCTAATGTTCCACTTAATACATTATAGTATATTATATTTAGCATTTTATTGGTTGTGTAAAAATGTTTAAACCAAAAAAAAAAAAAAAATTAGTTGCGACTGTTTATTAAACTTCAAAAATATTTTCAGTTTTGCAGTTATTTTAAAATTCTACACACACACACACACACACACACTTTCAATTTAAAATCATCATACAATTAAGAATCTATTCTGTTCAGTTTATAATTCATTAGTAAGGCATATAATTAATAAAAAAAACTTTTGCCAGCTTGAAAATCATTTTTAATGCTCCAGAAAGAAATTAAACTGAGAATTAAATTCTATATATATTATTCATATAAAAGAAATTGCATTGAAAATATTAATTTGGGTATTGATTATTAGCAAGTTTAAAATTGATTTGCAATAGTGCTAAATTTTTTAAGAAATCAAACATTTTTTTTTTTTTTTTTTTTTTTTTTAAATCCTTGGTTTGCATGAAAGATATATATTTTTGTAAAGTTTTTATATTTTATTTTAAATTTCGATAGTTAACAATTACTTTGAAATGCATGAAAGATATATATTTTTGTAAAGATTTTATATTTTATTTTAAATTTAGATAGTTAACAATTACTTTGAAATGAATTTTAAACTTCCAGCTTTCATAAATATTTTTTTTAAAAACCTTTTCAAGATTATAATTGTTTGTAGATATATTTTTAGTTTATAAATAACTTATTTCATTGAAAATTTCTTTGTGTAAAGTGATAGTAAATGATTTTATGTTCAGGTACCTTAGGGAAAGACATAGTTGCTAATGCAACACAGCATCTATGTCCAACTTTAAGGGAAATATTTACATTGTCTCCTTCGACTAAACCTCCACCATAAGTAATAGGAAAAATCCATTGGCAACAAGATTCTGAGATGGATGATGGGCACATAATTTTCAGCTGAAATGTAAAAGGAAAAAAGAATAGTTATAGAAGCATGCAAAAGTTAATTTGATACTTTTCTCTTACCTTAAAAGCAAATGTTGCAACATATTATTTCCTAGCAGCATGACTGTTTCTAAAATATGCACCAAGTACAACAAAAGCTAATTTAAAAAATTGCAGCTTTTACTGGCATAAAATGCAATATTCAGTAAATTTTGTATACATTTTCTGACTGCTATTCAGCAAATGGGAAATTTCTATTAATATATTTTCTGCAAAACTGATATTTTATAGTTTAATTGGATAATGAGATGAAAATTCTAATAATAATATACTCTGAAGCCTGAAAGTTCTATAGCATTAAAGGATTAATAGATATGCATGTAACAAATTATTTCAAAACTTAATGTAGTTATTCAGCATTATTTTTGATTCATTCCTGTGTAGCACTTTAAATCTTGTCTGTTAAAAAATAGAATTATGCAATTTCAATTATTTTTTTTAAAAAATCTCATTTCAAAATTCATGAATTACAGTTATACTTCAAGTAAATACTCCTATCAAGGAGATTTTCTCTTATAAACGTCTTGCATATTAAGAGCATGAATTCATGATCATACAATCTGGATGTGCACTTTTGAATTTAGATTTTTTGAGGTATGGATGAATATAAAAATAACTTAAAACACAAATTTTGTATCAATTTCACTTTTTTATACACTATTTAAAGAAGAATATTTATTTATTGATGCAAAATATTTTATGTTAGCATCTTATTAAACAGTGTAACTTCATTCATAAAAATTATATGTAATATACTGATAAGCATTTTTTCCCTACTTTAAAACTATTTAATAAACTAAATGCATTTTTATTAGCATGGAAAACCTAAATTTCATGAATAATTAATAATCCAATGAAATCTGATAAGTAAATGAATTTGTTTTTATTCATTTAACATACATTTCATTGTGATTGCAACAATTCATATAGTTGATATTGAATAGGAAAGAAAAGAATCATAATCAACTACTACAACCTGTCTTGAGACACAAACAAAAATCTGAATCCTTGATAGAATATAACCAATCCCATACCGTTTCTGTATCCACCAGGGTAGCAAGAACCAATCACCATGCTAATAACTTCTCATTCCCAAATCTAAACTGCCCCCAGAGTGTGGGTTTGGTTGAAAAGAGAGTGTGGATGTCAGTTTAGAAGGGCATTGCAAATCATTTTTTCCCCTTTTCAAAGCAATTGTTAAAAGGTAAATGAAGAGGTTAATGCCATTTATCTGAAATTATCTTTTGATTTTTATATTCATGTAAAATAAAGAGAAATGAGACCAGTTAGAGGAAAATATTATCTAAAAATATATTCAAATTTAATCTTATGAATTCATTATTAAATATCAATCAAAATAATCAAATATTCACAAATATTTATCATTAATTTTAATATTTATTTTCATAATAATACCATCTTGTAATATTTGGGCACAATTATGCAATGCAGTAATAACTACTATTTTATATATTTTGAGATTACTTTTATAAAGTGTACCAAAATATTAGACAAACTTAACCCCATCCCACCTATTAACATAATAATTAAATTTTAGAATAATAAAGCATTTTTTTTTTTTTTTTTTTTGTGAGTAGCTCTGAAAAATTAATTACATCTCAAAATATGAACCATGCAATTCAACAACCCAATATGAACTGTAAATGAAAAAAAAAAAAAAAAAAAATATGGACTGTCCAACCCAATTATTATATTCGATTTAAAAATTTTTATACCAAACTGTTTAAATCCATTTTTATGAAATTCAGCAATTCAGTTATTAATGAAGAAGAATTGTATTATTGTGTTCAACAATTCAAAATATAATTGAAAAATAACTAATAAAATAATTTTACTACCTTTAATACATATATTTCTTTGAAAGGCATGCTTAAAAATTCTGTTCAAATTTAAAAGAATCCTTCAGAATAAAATTTTTAATAAAGTTTATTATTATATATATATATATATCTTTACTATGGTCAGTGCTATTAAATAATTTGATTAATTAAAACATCCATTGCTTCATAGTACTTTTTTACCTCTTTTTTAACATATTTTAATTCAGCTGTGAATCACAGCTATAAGGGAATAATCAGTCTTTTTAACTTCTTTATACCAGAATAGGTAGAAAAATATAAACTATTTAATGAGGTTATTTCAACCTTCCCCTTACCAGTGATTGATATCACAGAAACTTTTCTATGTTCATGATCTTAAATACATAATGTAACACTAAAATTTGAATCTGTTCATGAAGCTAATCTGCTACAACTTTCAGTTGCCCTACAAGTAATTTGATCAATGATTATATTATTTCACAACATTTTTTTTCAGTTATGTTCTTTATATCAATTATTTACTATTGAAAAGACACTATTGAAATCAGTCACCAGGACAGTCTGAAAAAAAATCAAATATGTGTTTATAATTATTTTTTAATTAAAATATGCTGATGGGAAAAAAAAAAAAAAAAAAAAAAACACTACTATGCCCTATGCATCATTTATATGTGCTAACTTACAAATGCAAATTAAGAATGAAAAAATTACATTATTCTCAAGTTGCTACTTCCCATCATTATATCACTGATTCCATATGCACCTAAAAAGGGAAAGTATATATTTTTTCTACAATATTTGATAATTGTCAGTTTCATTATTTTTTACCCTGATGACAAATTTGTTTTTTAAGAAGATAATTGAAAATTTGTGTGAGTCATATTTTAAAACTAACATAATCTCTGAAAGAATGTTAATTACAATAAATGTTTAATTTAGGGCCCATCTGGAAGATTTATGTTAGTAATGGTTTTGATTTTAAATTGCAAGAATTTTGATGAATAAATGTAATTAATTATTTCAAAATATTTTCAGTCTTATCTAGTAATTGACTTCCTGTTATAACCATTATATTCAAATAATATAGCAGGAATTTCTATATATCATTTATCACATTTTAGCAATAATTGCTTTAAAAGGAACTTTCAAAAAAATTTAACAGAGAAAAAAAAATCAATTCTTGGAAATAGTTTCTTTTGCAGTTTTTCTGACTACATTCTTTCTTATCATATTTGATAAGCTGTTATTTGATAGTCCTCATCAGCATTTTAATTTAAAAATATAATCATAGATTTTCATTGTTATTTAATGGCATCTGAAATGTCAATATAATTTTCTAAAATATAAAGTTAATATCAATCTTAATTTTAAGAAAATAAAAATTATGATTAATCAATGAAAATTTTTGGATTATTTTTTTAAATTTTCTTTTTTATTCAAGAGGTAGAAACTTTTGTGAACATTCAAATTTAAATTTTAATAAGCATCGAAACATCCCTTTGTATTATCTGCTAATATTTATATCTGCTTCTACCAAAACATCAACTCCATTCCATTTATTACCATATACTATTCAATACTCACTGGATATTCATAATAGCAATGGATAATATCCGATGGGCCGAATTTACACCTATTATTTTGTTCCTTAAGACAATTATTCTGACAGTTTTTACTTTCATTGATTTGAAAATGCACTTCTGCAGCTATTTTTCTTTCCATTTTAAAAATTCAATTAAAAAGAAACTGTTAAATATATAAAAGCAAATAATTCCTTTAATTTTTTGTTAATCATCAACAAGTGCTACGAAGTTTATCATTATCATAAGGTTATCATTTTTAAAATAAAGAAGTTTTTTTAAATGTTTTGAGAAAAATTCTCATTATATGCGCATTTAAATTCAGTAATATAATCATGAGTATTCTTATCACAAGAGTATGGACTTTAAACGACCTACGACCCTAGAGAAAGAAAAAAAAAACCATCAAACTTAATTAATCGTCTGTTCAGTTTTAGCGAAATCGAAACAAACCTTTTTTTTCTTTAAATTTTAGTATTAAAATTCATTTTCTTGAACTTTAAGCAATAGAAGTGCTTTCATATCCACTCATAATTCATTTAATAGAAAAAAAAAAGCATTAACAAATTATTTTTCCTTTTGAAAAGTTTGCAAATTAGCGAACTCCATTGCGAACACATCGCATCACTCTTACTGGAAATTAATTTCGAAGTTTATTATAGAGGTTTGGCAACAAACTTATCAGACGAAACGTGCTTCAACATAAACAAAGTGTTAAATCGTTCCGTTCTTATATTTTAGAAGTCTATTATTGTTGAATTATTTAACAAAGAATAATTTATCACAGATTCAGAATGCCTAGAGATAAGTCTGGATTAGGAAATGCTTTGATAAATGCTCATAAAAGAAAAGGAAAAATTAGGCAGAGTGGTTTTGTATGAATTTGATTGCATTCTTAAAGAAATTTTCCAAATTAAAAATATACAGCAATATGCATTATTTTTTTAAATATAATAATTACTGAAATTGTTTAGTATTTTTTATTTGATATGTAGTGTTTTGCATATATGTAAAATCTATTATATTTTAAAAGAGAATTACCTGATTACTGGTGATGAGAGAGATATTTCTCCAGCAGATAGCTTGAATTATTTTTATATTATACAAATGAATACGTAATAATTTGGTTAGACTTAAGGATATGATACGTTTACAACATCAATTTTGTTATACTTATTAGAGAAACTTGTTGTCATCTTAATTTGGATAACAGGACATAAAAAATAAAAAAAAAGCCAAGGAAGTTCTAGAATAAAAAAAAAAAAAATTGTTTCATACACATATTACTAAATTATGATGACTTACATAATAGAAAATTTATATTAGAGACTGAAAGCTTTATTTGGGAGAACAATTCTAAAGGAAAATACCTAATGAATTATGGTAACTCTGCACCTTTAGGAGTTGCCTTTGCTGATATTTGGCTAATGATTCATCAAGAAATCCGTTGCTAAATTGTCTGTTCTTGTTAGAAAGAAATATAGCAAGATTTTGAGGCTGTACTTTAGCGTAATACTTATGTAAAAGATTTTTAGATATTCAATTTTAATGAGAATATTTTTTTTTATATATTTTTACTCTTTTACTAGGAATCAAAAATATTTTGTGCTTAGTGCCCATTAAACTGTTAGGGATTAAAGGGATTCTCCTGTTATTTAGTTTTTAAGTTTAGAAAGAGGAATGCTGACTCCAGTATTTTCTTCATTATTTGGAATTACAAGGTCTGCCCTAAAATGGAAATTGTATTATTTCTTAACCGGGTATTATTATAAATATAAAAAAAAAACTAAAAATCTACTGTCAGAAAAAATATTCTATTATGACTGTTCTAAAAAAAATTAAATAATTGATTGTAAGCTCCTCTTTTCTCATTTTCTTTCAACAATTTTCTCAGAGACATACAAGTGAGCTTCCTGATGGCCGAAATTTTGGACGTTTAAATTTAAAAAGTGTCACAGAACAGACATCTTTGAATGAATTACTTGATACAGCTACATTAGCTGAAAAAGATTATGTTGCAGGTAATAAACAATTATGCATATTTTATATATGTTGTTAAATGGAATGAAGATCTTCATTTATGAATAATTTCTTTATGATGCATAATTTAATATAGTTTACTATTTGATTATTCTTATTATATATATATATATGAATTTTCACTAAGTTTAAAACTGATTAGGTATTATTCAGTGTTTTATTATGTATTATTATTAGCCTTTATAATATCATCAGATCATCTTAGAATGTCATATTGTAATGTAATTTTATTACCATATCAGCAGCAGATTTTGTGTCATTATAAAATTAAGTTTCCTATTATCTTCATAAAAATTCTGATACATGTATTTTATCTAGCATTTCATTTTATAAAATTCTTTAGTATTAAAAATTATTAATTTGTGTTAGATTGTGTGTGTTTTTTTCTGTGAATATGATTTATGACTAGCTCATGTACCTGGTGTTGCAGATATTTTCACTTTGATATGAAAGTATTTTCATGTCATGTTCATTAAAAGAAAATTAACTTGTGATTGTCAAGAATAAGGATATAGTAGAGTGAAAATTAAGTGTTAGGTATTTAATTTATTTTTAATTCACTGATTCCTTTTTACTAGAAATAAATAACAAGAAGTTGTAAAATATCACCTTAAAAAAGCATAATTACCTTCTTTTCCTTACCCTTTAAAATATTATTGATATATTTTAAATTAACAAAAGTCGCTGATAAACAGTAGTGGGAATGGGTTAAAAATATTCAATTAGAAACATTTAAATGTATTATATATTTTGATTTTTTTTAAAAATCTATTGTTACAGAAATTTTCAAAAATTTGTGTGGGGGTTGTATAATGAAAAATCCAATAAGCTCAATAACAAATAATAAAGCATTATTCTATATGATAACATGTATATACAGACAACAAAACACAGCTGAAACATATCAATGAATAGCATTTGCAGGACACAAGCAGCAAATCGTTAATAAGGAGCCATAACAACAGAAAGTGATCAAAGAGACTTTGAGAAGTATGCAATTATTTTTTACTTGTCTACTACTCTCACTGACTCATTATTTAACTGACTATGCAACTTTGCCTTTCTTTTCTTTTTCTTTCCTTTTTTAAAAAAATAATTTCTAAGTGGCAAAAAATTACCATAACTTAAGTCTTAATGGGGTCATTACCAACATTCTTATAATTTCTGATATCTTCTATTGTTTAACCAAGTCTGAGGTCATCGACTTAGCAGTCATCAGAACTATCTAAAAAATTATCTTTCTTACCAAGAAACTTGTGCTGGAAAGTAGCATTACAAATTCATAACTATAATATTTTCCATATCCTAGCCAATTTGCTTGGATATCCATTCTGATTGACTCAGATTAATTGGCAGACATGATGCAAAAGTTTCATGATATCAGTTTCATTTATTTTATTAAATTAAGATATATGGAAATAAAATGTTGTCAGTCTAACTGTATTTCATTTCTTCACAATATCAGCTTCATCACAAGTGCTTCATAGAGAAGTGTGAGATGGGGAAATGCTCTGAGTTAAGTACGATTGTATGTATTGTAACAATATTATTTCACTGCTATCCTCACTTTGTTTTGTACTTTTCTCAAGAAATGCACTCATCTATCTGAGGTAAAAGCTCAGCCGCAAATTTATCAGCTGGGCCATCACTATACTTGCTTATCTATCATTTAGGGAGGAGATCTGTTGTTTTATTATATCTCATTTATTTTTGGTTTTCATATTTTATTGGTGTTTAACTTTTTAGTTTAGAAAACATTATTTGTGTACACAGTAATAATATATTACATAGGAAAAAATTCATGTGTAAATTTGTTACTGCCATCTTCCCTCCCATTTTCTCAGATATCAACATGTGAAATTTAAGATAAGCTTATGGTTTGCACAATAACTTATTACTTCAAAAAAATTGAAAAATAAATGATAAAAACTGGAATGCTGATTTCAGTTGTTTTATTTTCAAATTATTTTGTGAAAATTGATTGTAGTTAATAGGTTTCTCCAAGTACTGTAAATTTAGACAAATATCTGTTTTATCCTATTGTGCATTGATTTAAAAAGAATTCTGATCGTCATACTACAACCATGCTACTATACATGTTAAAATATCACTTAAAACTTCACAAAATATTAAATAAAAATTTTCTGCATTTTATTTTAAAATATGAGCTTCTAAATGCATTGAAACACCATTATTCACCTTCATGCCAAATCTCATGGCTGTTAATGCTGATTTGTCTGGAAAAAAACACCCACACAAAAAACACTTAATTTTATTATTATGTATTATATTATTTCAAATGAATAAATAATTGATGATGTTATTTTTTAATAAATTTTTCTTTGTAGAAATGTCCAATTTAAAAATTATTGATCCCACAAAAGAGGGCTTACCAACTGAAGAAGAACTAGCTGCGATATCATCAATTCAAGAGGAAAATAAAGAAATTTTATGTATACCTCGAAGGTTTGTCTCTTTTAAAATATAAATTTACCATAGCTGTTTAAGTTAGACTGTCATTCCTTAATATGGAAATCAAATATTTATTTCAAACTTGCAAATAGATTGTAATTAAATGAAAGAATAAAATAAGCAAATTGTAGATCATTGATTTTTATTGATTTTGTAAATTAAAATATTTTTTAATTTATTTAATTTGTATTTTTTTCAGCTGTTTTCTGAAATGATTCTAAAACAATTTATTACTGTAAAAATATTTTCTATTATGTATTTAAAAAGGTACAATAAAAATGCATTTTTATCTTAAAACTTTTATTTGCCAAAAAATGATTTTTTAAAATATTTTTAATTTTTTTCTAGGCCTTATTTCAATTGGATTTATTCTAAATATATATTTATATACAATTTTTACTATATAATTTTAATTAAATTTTATGCATTATTTTTTATAATTTATATAATAATTTTAACCATAATATTTATATAATTTTTCAGACCTTACTGGGATATAAATCGCATGACAAAAGAAGAAATTGATGATAATGAAAAAATAGCATTTCAATCATGGAGAAAAAAAATAGCACTGTAGGTGTCTCGATATAAGTTTGTCATTGGAAAGATGTTATATAAATTAATTTCATCAGATCGTTTGGATTTAAATTTTTAATATTCATTAAAAACATTTTTTTTAGGTTCCAGGAATCTAAAAATATTACTATGACTCCATTTGAAAAAAACATTGAAGTTTGGAGGCAGCTATGGAGAGTAGTAGAACGAAGGTGATTTATAATTTTAATTTAATACGCTATTTTTAATTGAAATTCAGTAATGATTATAATTGGACAAATATGACTAATTTTTTTTACAGATTATGCATGTAGTGTTTATTTTAATTATTATTTATTTTAAATGAATATTAAGTTCATTTAGTCATTTTAAGTTCATAAATTTATTTTGTGTGATTTTATAAACTGATATTCAATGAAATTGTAAGTAAAATTCAATATGTAATTCATTTTCAAATTATTGAATTAAAAATTAATTTCACAGTAAGTAATTTTTGATACAAAAATGCACCAATGTTTTGGAACATATCTGCATGAATATTTAATCCGAGGTTTATGTTAGACAGTATTAAATTTTTTTTTCAATTGATCCTTATACTTGGGAGTATTGTTTATTATTAAGTACTTGTTTCGTTTCCTACATTGTCTGCTGTTGTCAAAGTTTACTTTAAAAGCTTTAGAAATATTTTAATAAAATTTTATGCATGAAGTATGTATGCAAAGAAATTATTATAATTATGTTTTAAATGTAAAATATTAAATTGAATTTTAAAAATATGAAAGTTAATACTAGTAAAAAAAAATTAAAAAAAAAAGAAAATAATGATTATTAAGGACATAGAAATGAGGTGAACAAGTATTCATCAATTTTAAGATAAGCAAATGTATTATATTCTAGAAAAAAATGTGCATACATCTGTTATATATATATTAAACTAATTTTTGTTAAATTATTATTTTTACTATAGATTTTTTTTATTAATTATGCATTTTCCATTTTAAAGTGATCTGGTGGTTCAAATTATTGATGCAAGAAACCCTCTTTTATTTCAATGTCCTGATCTTGAAAGTTATGTGAAAGAAATAAATGAGAACAAAATGAATATGTTATTGTTAAATAAAGCTGATCTTCTGACAGAATCACAGAGGTAAGGAAATTTTAAAAATTACTATTATTAGAAAAGAAAATTTAGCAGATATCTGTAACAGATTGAGAGAATTAAAACAAAATGACTTTTTTTTTTCCCTTCAGGAAACTTTGGTGTGATTATTTCGATGAGATTGGAATAAAAGTAGTCTTTTTTTCTGCACTAGAAGAGGGGCAGCGGCCAACAGAGGTAATAAACATCGAATCCTTTTTATCATTAATTCTCTGGTCTGAAATTGATGAGAGCTGAAGAAATTAGACTAGTTTGAATTTTAATTTTAATTGTACTTTAATTTATTGTACTTTATTTTATTAATTGTATTTTAATTGTAATTTTAATCGATTTAAAATTGTACTTCTAGAACTCTGATACTCTGCAACCTGAAAATTTTCTGGAAGGCCAAGATTCTATAAATGCAAAAAATAGTCCTACTGTTCTATCCAGAGAAGAACTTCTGCAGTTTTTTAAGCAGTTTGTTAATAAAAGTGATGACTCCCAACACAAGCCCTCAGTTGGTTTGGTATGTGTGTTCTTTTCTTTATTTATTTACTTAATTATTATTTCGTAATAAGAGACATTTGCTTATGTAAATTGTAAGTTTTTCTATTATAAATAAAATCAAAAGCATTTAAAAGTATTATTTAAATTTTTTTGTTTTTATGTATGGTAAAGTTGTGTACGAAACATTCTAGGATGCTTTGGCTCTTTTAATATGAAGCAAATATTGATCTACTTTTCTATCATATAAAAATGATTTTTATTGACATTTGAGTCAAATAAAATATTTTTATGAAAATTAATTAAATTATTCATTTTAAGAATTGTTTTTTATATTTTATCTCTTGAAAATATCAGAGGTTAATTTTTGAAATTTCTTTTGCTTAAAACATGACAGTAATTGTATTTTATAGTTAAAATTAAAGTGCAAGGCTCTAATATTAAGAATGAAACTGTAAATAAAAAAAAAAATTTTTTTTTATTTTTTTTTATTTTTTTGATCAAACATTTTTGTAAGAATTCAGTGACAGTTATGTTATAATTATATTTACATTCTTCCTTTTTTAGAAATCATGGAGTAATTTTCTTTTATAATTATTTTAAAACATTTTTTATATAAATTGTGTAATAGTATCTGCTCATTTCCATACAATATAAAATAAAATATTATTAAACAATTAATAACTTGTTTTGGAGTACATATTCTGCAATCATATTGCTGAGTTTTCCTTGTTGTCATTATTTGTGATTTGTTTGTTGATACGAATATTTTGTGAACTGTTCTTTTTTTATATATAAATCTCAGTCTCAATTGCTGCTCAAATTTCAACAATCTATTCAACATATAATTGTTCTTTATATATTTGTCCTTAGGTTGGTTATCCTAATGTAGGAAAGAGCAGTACTTTAAATGCTCTTCTAATGACTCAGAGCTTTTCTAAGAAAGCAGGTGCTTCTGCTACTCCTGGAAAAACAAAACATTTTCAGGTAATAACGCATTTGAAAAAACTTGTTACTCTGGAATGTATAATTGTTGTGAAACAAATTTTTTCTAAATATGATTAAAAATTGCTCCTACAGAATAATTAAAAGTTTAATTAAATACTAAAAAGTTTGTATTTTGTTAATCTTAATCAAATCAGTAAAGTAGTAATATAAACATGTATATATTACTAAGTGCTAATTTATAATAAGTAAAGTAATATATATATATATATATATATATATATATATATATATATAATAATTTCTAATTATTTACACTCTAAAAATATTTTTTCTAATTACTAGAACTTTGACTTTATTGTAACTTGAATTTTTGAGTTGCTCAGACTATAATCTTTCCTACTGCTGAGTCAACCAACTCCTTTCTAAAACTATATAAGTGCAGAATATTTGCCCACAGTTTTTCTTTCCACCTTTTTACTTGGTTTTTTTGTGTTGTACTTATTACTATTTTGACAAAGTCATCTCATTGTAACTAAAAATGAGACTATTTCCTTGAAGTTATGAAGAATAAAAATCATTAAGGTACAATGTAATTGTTCCTGCATAATTTGTTTTTTGTTTGTTTGTGTGTGTGTGTGTGTGTGTGTGTGTGTGTGTGTGTGTGTGTTTACATCTATGTAAATTTTAAGGTTATTAAGAATTTTATTTATAATTTTCAAAACTTCCTTTTTTTATGCTGTATCTGAACTTTTTTCTAAAAATGTTTTTTTAATTAATTTTATATGTTTACATAATCACTGCTTCTTTGTTGAATATTGTATCTAAAATAGATTCTAGTTTAATGAATGAGTACACATGAATATAAATCAAAAGGAAAATTTTCAACCTTTCAAAATTCTGACCCAGACTAGGATTTATTAATTACACAACAATATTTTACTTAATTTTGCAAAATTTTTGTATTTAATATGGTTACCTATCAATATTACAAATTAAACCTGCAGCATTGTTTTTTGTAAAAAGAGAACAATTATAATGCACATAGATTTTAGATATTGATGTTTTAAATACAAATTTTTTATATAATTTGTATACCATATCAGTCTTGTTATAAACTAAGAACTGCTTTTTTCGTCTGGATTATTAGTTGTTAAAAACTTTTAACAATTAATTATCCATTTTGTGTAATTATGTCGAAATAGATTCTTTAGAAAAAATATTTTTAAACTTCACAGAATTATAATTTATACTATTTTAGAAGTTATTGTGATTTACATTTCTCTAATTTTTTCTATATATTTATAAGCATTCAATTATGTCATTGGAAAGAGTAGCAGTATATAAAAATTGGCTCATTTGAAAAAAAATTTCACCATTGTTTGATTCTGATATTAAACTTTAATTGTAAAAGCAACAAAATTTCAAAAATTTTATTAAGACCACACTTTTTATTGAAATGTATTCAGTATAGAAAAGTAAGCCATATCTTCATATCCTGATTATCAACAATAGGGAAAATGGCCTTAATAAAAGGTCAGTTGCGGCAGCGGAAACAATTTGAGTTTCACTTCAATAATGAAATTTGTTACTGTATAATATCCTTAAAAGATTTTTTAAAAAGTGTTTAAGAATAGAAAAGATATATATGTCACAAATTATTTATAGTTGTAAAGATAATTTTTTGAATTTTAAGATGATGTAAAGATAATTTTTGTGCTATTATATTTTTAGTACTATCTTAGGAAAAATGTTTACATTTTTCTTAATTTTTAATTAGTCAAAATACTAATTTGTTTTTAAGATCACTTTAAGCTGCACTTTTCTAACCTCCAGAGTATATGTGTATTAAGGTTGGTTAGCTCTGGATTAAATGGTTTGGCCTGTAGATTGTCAACACATGGACATATCTTTTTACTTTATTCTTATTTTTAGTAGAGATATAAATGGACATTTGCTTGAATATAGTCTCAGATGCCAAATTTAATCCATGGTAAATTTGATGTTTTTTATGATGCCACTCATGAAGTTATATAACATGTCCAAAAAACAGACATTTAATTTGCAAACCTGATTAAATTAAATTCATGCTGAAGCTTTGGCACTCTGTTAACTCATTTGATTCATTATGGTTGTTAGGTTGTGCATTAGAATCATAATGATGATAATCTCTAATAAAAGTGATAACTAGTGAATATTCTCGTACAGTAAAAGTTACCAAATTTTATTTATATCTTAATTACCAAGAACCAAACTGCAACTGAAGAAATATAACCTAATGACCAAAATGAATTTCTGAAATTTTGTTATTTAATGCACCCATAAGGCAAATTAAATATAGTATTAATGATTAATAATGCATTGCGCTTATAAATTTTATTTCCATGTTCAGATCTGCTTGGATAATTATATTAAATTTGGATAATAATCACTAATCTATATCATAAAATGAATTTCTGTAAATATATGAAGATATGCTTTAAAAAGTAAAATATCTGATTAAAGAAATCTTTAATAAGTTTGATCTAAGATGAGATTGTATCTGAAGAAAAGTTTATTTCTATAGAAAAGTTTCCTTATTTGGTGATGATAACAAGATGATATTTATTTTTAAAAAGGTTATATATATATATTAATACACAATACTTGGAGAATATTTGTAAAATTAGTGATCAAGTCAAGAGAATTGTTATGATTTTGGCTTGAACTGTATAAGATTAAATTTCAAATAGTTTATTTTGATCTATTAATGCCTAGAGTCCTCTTCATAAGACAGTTACATTTTGCTATTTTGATTAAATTTGAATGCATTTCATTGTTTATTTAGTTTGCTTTGGTTAAGATATCCATTGTATTCTAAACTCTTAAATAAATTTCCACTTGTTTATTTATCCCTTAAAAATACAAAAAACGATATGATATTACTCAGATATCAATTCCATTCAAATTGATCATAAGTTTTCAAATTGGGGCATATTTTATAAATGCTCTAACATATATTTGTAGAAGAGTTTCTTTATATTGTTTTCTACCTTTTTTGCTAATACCCCCCCCCCCTAATAAAAAGCCCTTCTTTCATTTTTCTCCAAAATGGGGTGGGAGATAATTTTAATCCACAGTTATTTTAATCTTCATGTTTTTAAAGTAATTGAAAAATTGTTTGAAATCTATGTTTTAAATTAATTTAGATATTAAATGATTAGCCATATTTTTAGCAAATTTTGTGTTATCTTACTGCAAAAATTAGCTTTTACTGATGGAAACTTCTGTATTTAAAATTGATTTCTTTAGAAATATCAGTAAAAGGATTTCTTCAAAAAAATTTTTGTCAAAAATTGTAAATAAGTTTTTATTTTTATGAAATGTATATTATTAAATCATAGAATTTATTTTAATATTTGCTGTGAAGGCTTGTGCTATTAATTTCTTAATGTTTCATTCTTTACAGACATTTAATCTTGATAATGGCATGGTTCTCTGTGATTGCCCCGGTCTTGTTTTTCCCAATTTTGTTTCAACAAAAGCTGAAATGGTTGTCAATGGCATTCTACCTATTGATCAACTTACAGGATGGAAACATCCCATGACTCTCATATCCTTTCTTATTAATCTTTGGGGTTTTTAAATTATATGATTTTCAAAATATGGATTGCTATCTTACATCAGTACAATTTTCTAATATAGTAGTGGCCATCTTATTGCACAGTTATTCTAAATATGTTATGGTATGTTAGTCTATATGTTACAAAATAAAGAACTGACATTAAAAAAAAATTAGGCATCAAAATTTTTTAACATACATATTTTTATATTAATATTGAATCATATTGTAATATTTAAAAATCTTTGATATATTTGAACGTCTTTATGTTAAAGAAGTAGATAAACTTTATTAATCCTTTAATTGATGAAAAATTCTTCACATTGTTTTAATAATATTTCTGTAATACTGCTTTTCAAAGTGTAGATTTTATTAATTTTTTTTTTCCTCTGAAATGATGAAAAAGATTGTATGTTTGTAAGATTGTCTTTTTTATATATTATAAAATTGTAAAAAATTACTGAAGCCACATTATTCTTATTTTCGTTTTCTTTTCAAAATGAGTAATATTTTTCTATGTATTTTCCTTAATAGTGTTTAAATAGTAAATATGATCCCTTGTGAAATCCTGAAAGATAAGTATTCTTTATCTCTTCTTGCTCCACGTGATGGAAAGAATTTAACTGCTGAAGAATTACTAGATGCTTATGGATGTAAGTAAAATTTTGCCTCGTTAAAGGTAATTTGTTGACTTCATTATTGCATTAAATTTTATTAGATAGGCATATTAATATGCATCACTACAATAATTTTTAAAATAATGTTTTTTACTTGTTTTTTTTTTCTTTAATTTTTGAAAAAAATTTTTAATTCTATCTAATAAATTTTAAGATATTGTAAATGATTTTGTTTGTTTGTGAATTAATGCACCACCACTAATAAAGAAGAATATTGTTAACTCTATGAGCCCTAACTCGCCCAATATTGCCTTGTCCAACTGCAGCCTGACTTAGGTGCTTTGAGGCGGTTGGGTGAATTTAAGGGGTGGTAGTTATTTCACGACGAGTGCACCATATATTCGCTATGGGGGAGGGGTGTCTGCTAATCTTGGCAGTGAGTGAGGAGCTCTTTTTCAAATCATGTCATGCCTCTAAAGGAAAAGGACAAGTCAGATAGTAACCAAGGGGATGAGACATTATTTGTCAGTTAAGAAAATCTAAATTCCATGACTGGATTTTTTTAAACATGTTATTACGATTGTCATGAGTTTTTCAGTTTTTTTTTATGCATAAGATATCCAAATTTTTAATTTCAATAAATTAATTTAAAAATCTATTTCCTTAATCTTTACTTATTTTTATTAACACTGATTATTCATTTTTTTAATCTGTTTTCACATGTTTTTTTTCTGATATTTAAGTACAAGTTGATTTTTTGAAATTTATTGCATTACCAAAATACCCAATTAGATATAAAATAAAAATTTTGATAATTTCTACTTCTTTTCTCAGCTTTTTACAATTAGTATATTTTAGAAAAATATGGTGACTGCTAATTAAAATCAATTGCAGTAAAAAATTTAGAAATGAAGTAAAATTTGGTGCATTCTGTTTCAATTTTAAAGGATCTTCTGTGAAAATAATTGAAAAATGATGAACCTATTGATAAATGTCTACAAGCATGCAAAAAGTACAAATAATCTTAACATATTTATTACCTTGTTCATCAAAATCTCAGTTTTATACAAATACAAAAATCTTGCTGTTTGGAATAAAATTTATTATGTTTTAATTATGAAATTAAATAAAGAATATTAATTTTAATTCAGAGAATAATTTGAATTGCTCTAAAAGTTTTACAAGATTCTGTAATAGAATTTTTTTTTTATGAGAATATAAAAGTAATATATTCTATGAATATAAACAAATCCAGCTAGGGCCATAAGGTAAAATTTTATTTAAAAAAAAAGCATAGAAATGGGAATGCTACATAAAGGTATTTTATTCCTATTACCTTCTAATTTCTTATTACCTTACCTTAAGAATTATTCCTAAATTGAACTGGTATAATTTAAAAATAAATTATGAATTTAAATTGTCAATTAGTCAGCATATCTGTGACTGAAGTACTCATACTGGAATACTCATTCTTATTATTCAGTGTGTTTTCAAAAGTAACACACTGAAGTAAGTAAAAGTAAAGTTTGCAACGTGTATAATTTTATGGGGAAAAAAATTTCTAATGTTTAATTCAGTGTAAAGACCTTTTAGTGCAATATTTTCTTCTTAATGATAGATTAATATCTTGATGTTATTTAAAATTTAAATTAATTTTTCATTTAAATTATTTAAAGCAATTTATTTATTTTTTGATAGTAAGCAGAGGTTTTATGACACAAAAAGGAGGGTTGCCTGATCATGCAAGATCAGCTAGATACATATTGAAAGATTTTGTTAATGGAAAATTGCTTTATTGTCATGCCCCTCCTGGTGTAAAGCAAGAAGACTTTCATAAATTTCCAGAAGTCAAACAAAGAAAACCTGTCAAAGAAACAGCTGAGGGTAGTGAAAAAAATAGTCAAGTAAGTAAAATATTTGCTTGGTTTAATTTCAATTAAAGACTGTTAGACTTTTGTTCTTTTAAATATTGATATGTATTATTATTTTTTAAGTGCTACTATAGAATAAATTTAATGTTCTTGTTAGATATCTGTTAATCAATAAGTCTTCTTAGAACATAAATGTCAAGGCTGGGTGTGGGCTTACCTTTTTTGGTATGCCAGCTTATTTGACTGAAATGCTTATTAAAAACATAATATTGAAATGTCACATTGTTTTTCATCATGACAATGCAAATCTGCATGTAATATCTAAACTGTCAATAATTAGAGCATGGAAAAATTGAATGCAATTGCTACATGCGAATATTTATTTCAAAGTTTCATTTATTTAAATTAAGGGTTGTATTAATACAAAAAGAAAGTGTTGATAAATAATTAACCTTATTTGAATAGAAACTTATTTTTGGATAATATAATAAACATAGATTTGCTTCTCAAATAAAAGATGCTTATATTTTGTCAGAATAGATAAAAAGTATAAAATATACTAGTTACTCTATTTTTTATACATAAATACTAATTTTTTTTGATAGAACATTTTGTCTGCTTATTCAATTAATTTTTTGTACTAGTTAAGAATAATTATAAATTATTTGTTTTACAGAGCAAAGTTGTATTAACTGCTGCAGATAGAGAATTTTTCTCCCAGGTAAGTTTATTATTATTTACCTTAGCTTGTTATTATGTTTAATACTTTTTGTGTCAATATTTTTGCTGGCATATAACAAACTGTTTATTAATACCTATATTGTGTTGTTTTAATAATTACATTTTTGGAAAAAAAAACTTGCTTCCATAAATTTATTTGGATTATATTCAGGTGCACATTTGACTTCTAGTTCATTGATTGCAATCTAAAATTTCATTTGCAGTTTAAAGTTTTCATATTTTTGGAAAGCAATTAATATGGATTTCTTAATCTGTATATATTTAAAACTTATATACAATTCCATATTTTTCGAAATAATTTAATAATATACAGCTGCATATTTTAACTTTTTGCAATTTTCTGAAATAGGGCAATTTGAAAATTTGTGCATATATATATATATATATATATATATATATATATATATATATGAGAAAATGTTTACTAATGATAATAAAAGTAAAATAATGAAAGCTACATTCTTATTAATAATATATATCATTTAAAATTTCTTGTAAAATATTGTTTGTGATATTGTAATAATACATAAAAAAGTATCTACTGTAAATGTTTTGGATGAAGGAAATACACTGTACTAGAAAACTTAAAGTATCAGACAAGGTATTTTATATGAATTTAGATTGTGAAACAAAATAAAACTATAAGAAGAGGAAAAGAAATGAGCTACAAAAGTATTTCCTAGATTATTGAAGATTTTCAAGTTAAGGACTTTTCAAATATTTAGATACTAATTTCAGTCACAACTCAAGATTGACAAGGTTATAAAAGGCTGTCTGATATAAAATTTAATTAATTTAATCATGTATATGTTAGCAATTGATAAATTTAAATTGAATTGATTTTTAAACATCAATATTCAATATAAGTTGGAATAAACTGCATTGGAAGTGCCATTATATGTAGTAAATTAATTTAAACTCTTTAAATGGGTGCTTTATTTCTGACATATCAATATCCATTGTTTTGAACCATTTCCATGATTGATTCACTATGGAATTCTAAATTGGATTTTCTTTTTAATCACTAAACACACAGCTTCTTTTTCATATTTAACTTCTTTATAGCCATTGTTTTTAGTATCAGTATTCATATCAAGTAGAAATATTATTTCTCTTTGTCCTCACGAAAATAACAATCCCAATAATGGAAATGTTATATTTCATGAGTCTGTGCATGTACAATTTTAAGCTTGAATTATTTATTATTTAGTAAAGTTCTTATAAAAGGTATTTAAATTAAATAAACTATTGAAAATAAACGTTCTACATCCTTTTTCTGTTTCTCATCTGATTTATGTTTTTTACCTCTTTTATCAGATGCATTCCAAAGGAAATCCAAAACCAGAGGTAACAGCAAATGGCACTCATAAGCCTTGGAAGAAGCACAACAATCGGAATAAGAAAGAAAAACTTAGAAGGGTTTATAATCCTTACACAAGTTAGAATTTGTACAGATTGCGTCATTTTTACTGGATATACACAAGAGATTCAGTGTAAATATATGTGCTTATCTTTGTTAATAAAACTTTTTAATGACTATATTTTGGTGAACTTTTGTTAAAGAAATTCTAAATATTTTGATTTTAAATGAAAAAAAATTGAGTGCTTTAATTCATTGCAGGAAACTGATAGCAACATTTCTTTATGAACACTGCAAATTTTATAGTTCATAAAATTTTGATTTTTTTTCACAAGATTGACATTTTAAATCACCCAGAGGTTGATTAGTTGTATATACCTCGGACTGGGGAATGCAGAATTCGTGATGAAATGCTTAAAATAATCTAGATCTTTCAGATGGGCTTGATAATTAGAAACCTTTCATGTACAAAAGAATTACAGTTATACTGTATCAAATTTCATCGAATTTGCAAGAACACTGAAGATCTGAGGTGGATTGATAAATTCATAGATAGATAATGTTTTATAATGCACTCCTAACTTTTATAATTTATGCAATTTTTTATTGGAAAAAATGAAATTAATTTCTTTAATTTTAATGCATACTATTTTATTTCTTCTTTGAATTTAGAATCGATACTAAATGAAATTTTTGATAAATTTTACCACAAATATCAAATTGCATATTAAAAGATTCGTTAAAATCAAGTTCACTTGATGTGATTAATATTATATTTATGATTGAGCTAATTTAAAATGTCAAAAGAAGAATGGAAAAAGGCTTTACCGATTTAAGCCTTCAAATGATTTTCTTTTCACTTTACTCAGTAGAAAATGACTAATTTGGACGTTTTTCACTTCGAATTCGTTGGATGTTTGAATTTTTCTCTGCAGTTTTGAATAAATTAATTGAAGGAAATATATTAAAGTTTTTAAAAATTGGAACATTTTTAGAGATAAAATTTGTGAATTAATTTAAAAAGAAAATTAAGATATAGGTAAGAAAAAAAAATGTAAAGATTATTTTTAATGAAGTGTAATATTTTTTGTAAACCTAATTGCAGTATCAAGATTGCAACAAACAATTTTAATAAAAATATATTCCTAATTTTTGTTTCTTGGATGTCCACAGAATCTATCGTTTCTAACTTTAAGTAGTAGAATAATAATTTTATCAAATGATTTTTATTTTTAACCAATAACAAAATATAACAATAACCAATAACAAAATTATGAAAACAAGCACAACAGATGATTCAGGATTCTTGCACAGTTTGAGCATTTATGTATGTATCTTCATGTATCATCATATCTATCTATATATGATCGTAACTTTAATACTAACTTAAGTAAAAGTTCTATGCATCTAAGAGAGTAAGTGCACTAAATTATAAAACTCTTGATGATTGGTCTCAGATAGAAACTATATTTTAAAACGGAAGGTGATTTTTATTTATGCAGTGTGATGTGATGATGAACATTATTTCTTATAAGAAAACTGAAAGCAGAATTCTTGAAACTGGTTATCATATTGTGATTAATTTTTATCTTAGACACCACAAGCTGTATTCTGCCTTTCATTAATAAATAGGTTGTAATTAATAATAAATAATAATTGTTGTAATTAATAGATAATTAAATCGAGTCATCTTTTTAGAAGAAATTATTCTTTAAATTAATTTATTATAGAATTTGATGTGCTTCTAGTGAAGAAAAAAATGTTTAATCGCTCCACTCGGAGTAATTCGGGAGAGGCATTACGGATATTTTTAATTCAATTGTTTAATTTTTAAAATAATCTATTCTTTAATTTCCCCACAAATATATCCGTAATGCCTCACCCGAATTTTTAATTCAATTGTTTAATTTTTAAAATCATCTATTCTTTAATTTCCCCACAAATATATCCGTAATGCCTCACCCGAATTTTTAATTCAATTGTTTAATTTTTAAAATCATCTATTCTTTAATTTCCCCACAAATATATCCGTAATGCCTCTCCCGAATTACTCCGAGTGGAGCGATTAAACATTTTTTTCTTCACTAGAAGCACATCAAATTCTATAATAAATTAATTTAAAGAATAATTTCTTCTAAAAAGTTGACTCGAAATATAAAATGTGGTAAAACTCCCGATAAAGTTGTAACAAGAAAAATTCCTATACTCATATTTTCCGACTGCTGCGCCAGCGGAATCTACACCTGATCTCTTGAATATTAATTATTAGAGTTCAAAAAGATTGTTCCTGGGTGAATCACCTTCTTTGGCGGGAGCTTCTTATATTGGATATCACGTTTATAAAAGGTGGCCATAAAATAACTTTCTCTGTTTAGCGGCATTTACAGCTAAAACGAATGAACAAAATGAAACCGCATTTCATATACCGACTGTGGAAGGCATGAAAAAATGAATTCCGCAGAAAAAATAGTACTAAAAGTTGCCGATAGGGGAAATATTGTCGCTGTTGTCACGTATGAATGGGAAACGCGCCTCACTTTCACTTGAATGTTTCTTTCCCGAATAGAGATCGACATTGACTGGCCTTGGAAAATATTGTGAGGAAATGAGGCTCATTTTTATTTTAATGGGTCTGTTAATACTCAGAACTGCCGTACTTGGACACGTGTGCGTCCCACAAATATCCCAAGAAATGCCATTGCATTCTCCAAATGTGACCGCAACTTTTTGGAGAATCTCACTCAAACAGGGATAATTTTTTGGCCAATATAATTATTTTTTGTCCATTCTGTATAAAAAAGATAAAACTATTTTAATTAATTGTATTGTTTACAAGAAATTCCAGTTTTGAAATCGATGTTTCACATCGGGTTATTAATAGATATCTCTGGATTTTGGCTATGAAATATGTTTGCGTTTCTGATTTAAGATTTCGTTCTAGATTAGAAAGAGAGAACTCTATTTACTCGAGAAGAAAAACTGTATAGTAGAAATGATCCAGATTAGCATATCTAAACCATGCTACTTTTCGTACTCAGATATGCAACTGAGTAAATCAATGGACGGAATTTTTCTGGTTACTTCTGTTTGTTGCTTGTTTTGATAAAAATAGTGTGGTTTTTATCATTTTAAGATAAAAAGTTCGTTGTATCCGAACCGTAGCAAGAATTATTTTCGAAAAAGTGGTTGTCTTTCTTAAGTCTATGGATTTACGATAAGTTCATTATCCGATATGAAAGGAATGGCATATCTACTCCTTACTTAAAAATAAGCTCAATCGAACTTTTGAAAACAACATGTTGATTTTACAATCTCTGAAAATAGGAAATTGCTCAAAAATCAATTGATAAGATGACTGAAAGCTAAAATGTTATCTGTAATTTGTTTCCTTTTATGAGAAAAATTTATAGCACAGTAGAAGTTGAAATAGAATAAGTTTGAATTTAAGCTGTGACTTGATAAGATTAAGATGTTCTATTAATAGATTTTAGTTTCAATAAGGATCGTCTCTTATATTACAAGAAAACAGCTTTTTATTGCTTTTCTGCACTTTTCTTAGAAAATCATTATTTTATTTCGATTCATCTAATCAAAATTTAAAATTTGAAAGCATGGATTTGTTAAGTTATATAGAAGTCATATATTCAAATGAAACTTTAGCTCATAAAGAATGCATTTTTAAATTTTTTTTGAATTTCAAATCTCTTTTTATTAAGCACTTATCATCCGCAAGATCATTTTAAAATCTGAAATAATTATAGAAATCTAATTATATGTAGTATACGGTATATTTCGAAATATGAAACAAAATATTAAATCTACATTACTTAATTATGGCAGGGATAAGAAAACGTCTCATTAATTTGAATCTACTTGCTTGGACATAAATTTGTGTATTTCAATATATATATATATATATATATATATATATATGTGTGTGTGTGTGTGTGTGTGTGTGTAATTATATTTTAAACTCTTAATTTCAATTTAATTAATTTCCAAGATTTTATCTTAATTTAGCTCATAGTAACTTCATTCTAAAAATATTCTCTTATTTCGTGATCCAATTCCACTTTCTCTTCTTAATTAATTCAAGAGGAGCTTCATAAAATTGCTTAGTCAGTTAAACTCCGATATTTTCACACGCTCGGCGTGAAGGGGTAAAAATGTCCAGTAAGCACATTCTTTCTTAAAAGATCCCTGTGTTTCCCTTACATGTGATTGACATGCATCAGAAATCCCTATGAGAATCTTATTAATATATTGGCACTGTGGAGAAATATTTTCCCTATCAAAATCTAAGGTTATATAAGGCTAGGGATAATTTATTTCGGCCCATCTTCCCCACTTCGGCTTTCGTACTGCGCTGTGACGGACGTCTTGTCCGCGTCTCTGCTTGTAAATAATTATGCTTTCCCAATGGATATTAAAAAGAATTTAAAAATGTTAAAAGTATCTTCAAGGTCTTCAAACTACATCATGCTTCACAACAAATAATATTACATATATATATATGTCATGAAATCTTTGCTAAATTCTTTCAAATGTGAACTTAAGTAAAAAATTAAAAAAAAAAAAAAAAAAAAAAAAACTTTTTTGCATATAAACAGAAAATAATATAATTATCCCCCCCCCCACAAAAAAAAATGTACATTAAGATTTTAGCAATCTTCACGTTTAAGATTTTACAAAGCACACAAAACAATTTTTGAAATCATGTTTATCTATATGTGAACAGAAAATTCAAGAACGGAATGAACTAGAGGAATGAAATGTGGTATCAAATGAAGATAATACGAAAAAAATCGAGAGAAAAAAATCATTATCCAGCAAATATATTAATGCACATGTTAGGATTGGTTATTTATCCATTCGAACATTTAAATTTATAATCTATGTGCATTAATTTAATTATAACAAGATATTTCCATCAATTGTCATAAACATATTTAAAGAAAATATGTAATTAGTTTTTGACTTTTGCAGGAAAAACAAGTTAGTTCATAACAAAAATAGCTATTATTTAATAAACAACTATTCATAAAAAAAGAGCAATTTTAAAATAAATTAAAATGAATGATTGAAAGGTATTCTATTTTTCAAAATAGAGATTAGTGTCAGAATTTAATTTCATTACTTTTCTCATAATAATAGATTTAGTTTTTATCTATTTTTCAAACTATTTTGGTGCGATAATTTCTATGATAAATATATTCTTAATAGTTAAGTTAGTTAAACTTACTTGCTTAGGTAATTTAATCACACATTTTTTTTTTTTTTTTTGTTAAAAACATTTTGAAATTTTATGTTACTACGTTGGAGCTAAGGAGTAATAAAACTCATTTTATATCTCTTCTTTTTCAGAATACAACTTGTTTCAAAAAAAGGAAATAAAATAGTGTTAACTTTTGTGTTCCACGTTTTTCAATATTCTACAATTGCATGGTATTCAGCATTGCGATAATGGTAATCTGAGAAGTTTCGCGAACATTTTTCATACAATTGATTTCATGCTCATATTTCATAACAGAAGGACTGACTTTTTGCGTAGTAAAATCACGCTACTGAAGTACTGAAATCATTACCCAGTCTGTGTAAATAAGTCTAGTGATAACAGCTTTTTTATGTTATCAGCCGACAAAACAGTATGATTCAAGAACGATAAAAGGGAATCATTTGATTCTTTATCTGTATGCAGGTAACTTTTTTAAAAACCAAAATATAAAAATACTGTAAATGTCAAAATTTTGACGAATTTTCCTTTTTTTAAATTATTTTCCTGAATTAGAAAAAAATATTTTTCAAATATTTTTTTTATCTTTGAGCATAGTAGATCAAAAACAGAACAAGCCGCCAAAATTTAGTGTGCTCTTTTCACCAAAATTGTAGATTTCTCTCAAGTTCTACACAAAATTTGTCAATCAAAAGTATTTCTGAAAATTTTTGAACACACGATAATTTGAAACCCAGCTAATTAGATGAGAAAAAAAAAATGTTATGTACTTTTATCATCAGAATTTTTTATCAGAACTTTTATCATCAGAATTTTTTTCAATGGCGGCAATGCACATAAAGACTTTTTTCTCTTAATAAGCTGGTCAAATTTGTTTCACATTTCCATAACTTAAATTAATCAAAATGCTAATCGTTTATTTAGATTAATTTGTATTTTAGAAGGTCCACTTTCAAATAAAGAAAAGTAGTAATAACAACAATTGAAAAATCTTCTTTATAATTGAAGACAAAAAGGTTTTTTTTTTTTTTTTTTTTTTTTTTTTTGTATAGTATACACAGGGAGATTCAAAATTCAGCGTATAAATGTTAAAAAAAAGCAAAACGACAAAAAAAAAAAAAAAAAAACGATTTGTATGGAAATGTATGTCTAGAAACGTATCTTTGCTAAGCTAGATGATAATATAAGAATAGAAAACTAACAGCGGTTGAAAACTCTTATATATATATATATATATATATATATATATATATATATATATATATATATATATATATATATATATATATATATATATATATATATATATATATGACATTTTAAAATCCTATTTAAACCTAATTAATTTCCAAAGTTCTGTCTTAAATTAGCCCATATTAATTTCATTTTAAAATATTCTCTTATTTCCTGATCTCATTCCACTTTTTCTATTTAATTAATGCAACAAAAGTTCTTTGAAAATGCTTTAGTCAACGGTTCTTACACTCCGAGTGAAGGGATAAAATACTGTCCAGCTAAGCACATTCTTTTAAAAGATTCCTATGATTCCCTTACTTGACACGTGTTAGAAATCTCACAGTATATATTCACAGGAATAAAATTTTCATCAGCTTTTCCTCATTTCGTGTTGTGTCGTTCTGTGTTGTGCTCGTCGCTTCTGCTTCTACAAAAAATCATCTTCTGGGGTGGAAATAAAACAAATTTAAAAAATCGAGTCTCTTCACCGTCTTCGAAACTGCCTTCTGCTTCAAAAATTATATATATATATATATATATATATATATATATATATATATATATATATATATATATATATATATATATATATATATATAATTTAAATTCCAATTAATTTCTAATTTTTATCTTGATTTAGCCCATATTAATTTCATTCTAAAATGGTCTCTTATTTTCTGACCCAATTCCACTTTTTATTTAATTCCTTTTAACAAGCGATCTAGAAAACTGCTAAAGCAGCGGGTTCTCAAGCTCCGAGTAAAGGGTTAAAAATCCTTAATGTTTGTAAAATTCTGTTAAAGATACCTAAATTTCCCTATCCTAAAACTACACGTGTCAAAGAAATCCCTATTAAAATCTCACAGAAAAACCATGAAGGGAAAAAGTTTGGTCTTTTTTACTCTTAGGTCGCGATGTAGACTGACATATTTTTTATCACTTTTTCTTGTACATAAATTATACTTCCTGTGGTGGAATAAACCGAAGTCAAAAATTCAAAAGTGTCTTCGCTTCGGCTACGCAACTGCTGAAATATGTTTTACACACACGCACGCACGCAAGCACACACACACATATTATACTTGAACATGTCTAGTTTCACAACAACTGCTCAAAATTTTTATTACTCACAGTGTCGCATGAATTTGCGAATCCTAAAACACCCAGCAATTCGTAAATATTTAGCAGCATTTGTAAACTACTGCAAGTTTTCGTTCCGAAATCGAAACATCTACTATTTGTATTTTGTTGTAAAAATCGGTAATTTGTTCTTAAGCACTTTGTTTGGTTTGTGGTGAAAGCTTATAAGCCAGTTAACACCTTCAACCTTCGAACAGCTGTTGTGGCGCCATCTACCCACAGCAAACCAAAGTCGTCAGACTCACTTGGCGCAACAGCAACCACTCACCCACACACGCTCGCCATAACGCTTGGCGCTACTCAAATGGGTACAGACGCATTAGAATCAACAGCTAATAAATATTACATCACCACTCAACAGCCATATCGTTCGTCTCACCTCCGACTCACTGGAGGGAGAGTCTGTGGTGAAAGCTTATAAGCCAGTTAACAACTACGCTACCCGGGCAATTGCGTTTGTATTGTGGTCATGTTACTGGGCTGGGAACCACAAGGTCCCAAATTCTATCCTCGCTCAATTCAATCCGCTACATTGGATCTACGCTCAATCCAATCCGTTACAGGCTTTTGAGTTAATCCAGGACCTTTTGTGCTATTTTTACATTCTGTGTAATTCAGTACTGGTGTAATGTTTTATTTACATTTGTTTGTTTTTTTGCCCTCAAATTCTGTACCATCTGTGTCAGAGCCTTGCACTCTGCGCGTAAGTTGAGTTGATGAGAGCAAATAAATAAATAAATGGCATGAATTGAAATTCAAGTTCACCGTTGACAACTGTAAATTTAGGATGTTTGAATTAGAAATGGCCTTGTCTCAATCCCACGATACAGCTGCCGGGCCAGATGGAATCACATATAACATGCTTCGCCATTTGAATAAAACTTCACTTTCCAATCTGTTGTTTCTGTTTAACAGAATTTGGAGAGAGCAAAAGTACCCAACACATGGGCGTGAAGCTTTTGTGATTTCAATCTTAAAACCTGGCAAAGAATCCTCAAATCCTCTGAACTACAGGTCAAATGCTCTGATGAGTTGCTTTTGTAAGACCTTTGAACGCATGGTCAATGTTCGTCTAATATATGAATTGGAGATATAAGGATGCATCCCCCCATTGCAGAGTGGTTTTCGTAGAGGTTGCTCTACCTTTAACAATTTCATTTTATTGGAAACGCAGATCCGCAACGCTTTTGTTAAGAGGATCCCACTTGTCTCCATATTCTCCGATATAGGAAAAGCATATGATGGTGCTTGGCGCTTTGGCATACTTTGAACGCTTTTTAACTTTGGATTTAGGCGAAACCAGCTCATATTATTACAGAATTTATCACATCGGAACTTCAGAGTTCGTTTCAGGAACTTTCATTCGAATCCTTTTATTCAAGCTGATAAAGTTCCACAAGGAAGTGTCCTCAGTGTCACACTTTTTATCGTCCATCTTAGTCAGGTTTTAACAATTTTACCTTCATCTGTACATGCCAGTCATTATGTTGACGATCTGCAGGCCTCATGCCAAGGAAATAGTATTAATCTGATTGAACAGCAGTTGCAAATCGCCATAAATAAACTGGTATCTTGGTGCGATAACAATGAGCACTCTATCTTTCCGAAGAAGAGTCGATGTGCCCATTTCTGTGGGAAAAGAAAGCTTCACCTCGATCCGAATATATATATTCGGGATAATCCAATTTCTGTGGTGAACGAAATACGGTTTTTGGGAGTGATTCTCTATCGGAAGCTCACCTTCCGTCCACACATCTTTTATCTGCGGAAGAAGTGTAAGAAGTCCTTCAACAATTTGAAGGTGCTTTCCAGTACATCCTGGGATGCAGATCGAACCTCCTTACTCTATATTTATCAAGGAGTAATTCTTTCCCAAATCGATTTTGGTGTATGGTTCCGCCTGCCCATCAATTCTGCGGCGACTGGATACCATTCACCACTCTGCGTTGCGTATCTGTTCTGGAGCATTTCTTACTTCTCCGGTTGAAAGCCCGTATTTAATTTGCCATCAGCTACCCTTTGTTTAAGGCGTAAGAAACTATCTGCACTATTTTATTTTCGAACTAAATCTGTTTTGAACCATCCTTTGAGTCAAATGTCATTGCCAATTAGTTTTCGTCGACTTTATAATGACCGCCCCTTTCACATTCTTCCATTTTGTGAAAGAACCAAATTGCTTCTGAATGACTCGGACCTTAACGCTGTTCATGTTAAAGCTGTTGACACTTTTAATTTCCCACCCTGGGATTTACCGCAGTTCTCGTTTTTGAACCCTTTCACTGCATTCGATAATTCAGTAACTGCTCCTATTGTTTTCCAACAGCTCTTTTTATATCATCGCTATTGGTATTCTTCCTTTGTGCTAATTTTCACGGATGGCTCGAAATCAGATGGTTATGCTGGTTGCGGAATCATACTTCCATCTGATACACTTAGCCACCGTCTACATAATTGCTGCGCAGTTTTTACTGCTGAGTTGGTGGCAATTCTCTGCGCTCTTTAGAAAATTTCACCCTCTACTCAGCGTTAATTTATTATTTACACCGATAGCATAAATGCTTTGGAGACACTTTCGTATCACCACAATCGGATACGTCCGATTGCGTTAAAATTTCGTTCACTTTGCGACTGTTTCAGAATTATTTTCTGTTGGGCACCGAGTCATATCTGCATCTTGGGAAATGAGAAGGCGGACTTGGGTGCAAAATCTGCATCGACTTCTTTGAGCATAGGCCTTTTCTTTTATGATGTTAAAAGGCCCATCTCTTCTCTTCTACCTGGCAAAAGTCATGGGATCTGCAGATCGAAAATAAATTATATTTTATTAAAGTGGACATTGTTTCTCTGCCTGTTCATCCTATACGTGAGATGGATGTTAAATTGACACGTCTCCATATAGGACATGCGCGCTTCACCTACAGACATCTCATATTTGGGGAAAATGCGTCAAGTTAATTTTACTGTTCACCATATCTTAATTGAATGTCTTCTTTTTAATTCGCATCGTGCTTTTTTTTTTTTTTTTTTTTAATCTCGTCTTCAACATTACAAGACTTGGTGGGTGAAAAATACCATCCAAATATTTTTAAATTCTTAGGAGCTATTGGCTTTTTTTATTTGTATATAGACTTTTTTTTATTATTCTGTTTGTGTTGAACATTCCTTTTTTGTATTCCTGTACATTTCATCATTGTTTCAAATTTTCATAAATCATAGTTTTAAATTTTAAGATGTTAAAAAATCATTTTTTACTTTATACTTTTGGAATTTTCTACTTTCCATATCTGTGTTAATTTAATAAATGAGTGTTTTTTTTAATGTCTTTTATACTCTCACCATTTGATTGGCGCAATATAGCTAAATATGGCTCTTGCGCCAATAAATTACACAAAAACAAACCAGCACCATTGACAAATGACTTCTATGGCTCAACCAGCTGACAATTTCTGAAGGTCTTTTCTGTAAATTTTTTTGCTATTTTTTGTCTTTACTTCAATTTGTACGTTGAATTTTGAATGAGGTAGTAGTTTAAATTTTGGGAAGATTTTTTGCTTAAAAAATTATAAAAGCTTCAAAAAAGAAAGCAAAAAAGAAAAGAAAGAAAACAAAAGCGTCGCAAACAAAATACAGATTTCTTCATACATGCTTTGTTGTTGTTTTTAATTGTGTTGTTTCAGATATTTTTTTGCGGTTCTTTTTTTGTATTAAAATTTATAAAATAAATTTTAAGCACTAAATAGTCTAAATTTTTTTTTCATTTTAAGTCGAATTCCTTAAACCATTATATCAACTATATTTTCTTTACCGAAATTTAAAGAAAACTTCTATTTCGTTTTATTACTAAAGCTAGCATTTTTTAATTCGCAATAATAACCTTAAAATGAATACTGGGAATTTTGAAGTGGATTTTGTCGATAGATAAGAAAGAGAGTTAAAAGAGATAAGGATATAAAAATACGTTTCTGTTTGTGTAAGTTGGACTTTCCTAAGATATAATGTAAAATATTATGATAATAATAACAAACCAGTTATGCATATGCCTATCAAAAGTTTGTTTTAGTTTCGATTGTTATTTATCTTCTCTTCTATCTTCTTTTAAAGTTTTGAGCTCGTCCGTTGCTATCGTTTCCATCTTTTTATTAACTGACTTTGAATGCCAAGTGCTTGATAGAGTTTTTGCAATGTAACAAAGAATTTCAAACCTGAGTCAAAAATTGAAAAATTATGTGTTATTTTCGCTGATTAAGGCTTACTAATGTCGTGTAAAAATAAATACTCAATTATATAATAATTGTATGGCATGGGCTCCGAATTATGAGCTCAATTCATTCAAAAATTGGAACCAATTCACTTAAAAGAAAAATTAGCTTAACGTTCATGTCATTTAATACCTACTAGTATGTTGCCTTATGAAGTATTATCATCTTTTTTATCCATTTGCAAAATGCTCTACGGATTCTAAAACTAAATTGGCATGCCATATCGCGAATATGGAGATGTAGTAACTTTATTCGAAGATGTATTTGTTCCGTAATTAATTCTTAGATAAATTATTTATAAGTCAAAAGGAATGTAATTTAAGTTACAGAGGATCTTCCCAGCCGGCTGATCTAATTGCGACATTGCTTATAAATTCGATGCACGAGTCAAATACGTCATTGTGTGCGAAGCAGTTAAGCATTTTTTTTTAAAGGCTATGCTTAAAAAAAAAAAAAAAAAAAAAAAAAAAAAAAGCCCAATCTTAAAAGAGATGGAGGACAACGGCCATTTCTGTGGTTACCTTTGACGTCATTTTTTCTAAAAGCATCGTCTTCAAGCAAATGAAGTATTCAAATGTATGCGTCGCATTACTTATTCGCATGGGTACAGAAATTTCCAGCTATTCATTTTTTTTTTTTTTTCATTTCGGGAAAATGCATGAGACGTAGAAAAAGTTGAAGGTCACTCTATGACAAATTATCTTAAATTTAAATAAAATGAAGTCGTCATTTTTTTCTGGAATGCATTGGTAATTTAGTCAGCAAAAGTTTCAACAGTTACAAAAAAAGATATAATAATTTACTGAACTCTAAATTTCTTTCTTTAAAAAAAATAAATAAATAAAACCTTAATTTGATGCTCTAGCTCTCAAAAACTTCATATTTGCGAATAAAATATTTCCTTAAAGTATTGTTATAATCTTATATATGTTACCGTTAAAGTATGAAATTCGTTATTTTATAGAATACCTAGTTATTCTATGAAATAACTGATCGTGTCCGTTCAAGTGTAAAACTCTCTTGTATTTCATGGTTTAACTAGTTATTTCATAGAATAACGATCTGCCGCCCGTTAAAGTGTAAAATAATCTATATCATATATCTCGCACGACAAATACATTTACCTTCCACCCCTGCTGCATTTATGTTTTTGTTTGTTTGTTTTAGAAATAAAAAATGTTTTTGTTTTAGAAATAATGTTCTTTGTAATTCCAAGTGTCATTTTAGTAATCCATTGTTGTAACAAATGATTTTATGGTATGTTTCCATAAATACCATTTATACGCTGCATAAATTAGATAAATTGCTTCTTTTTCATTTTAATTGTCTATCATTAGTTTAATTTCATTTGAGATAAATTGTTTATTTTACACTTTAACTGTCTCTCATTAGTTAATTTATAGAATGCCTAGTTATTTCATAGAATAACTAGTTAAAGTGTCAAATTAATAACATATTACACACTTTAACGGACACGATCAGTTATTTCATGGAATAACTAGGTATTCTATGAAATAACTGCATTATATACTTTAACGGTAACATATACACTAAATGTGATGACATTAAAAAATTATCTAAAAAATATTGGATAATATGAACTCAAAAAATTTATTTTTGGAAAATATCTATCTGTCTATGACAAAGATAACGGGCAAACACTTTAAAATTCGGCACACATGTTTAACATCTATAATGTAGACAGTTGCCACATTTTGAGTAAAATCCAACTACGCGTTGTTTGTTTGCCTGTCGGTCTATACTTTCAAACATATGAAAGTTCAGTCAGTCAAAGTAATTGTAAGTCATTGTAATTCAAAATTGCAATGACTTAAATATATCAAATTTGGTATGAGAATTTGTGACTACAAGTGCAGTTTTGTGTCAATTTTTTTAATCGATTAAGAAAAACGCATGTAATATGCAATTTGATTTTTGGATACTATTAACGGCATGCCAGGGATGGCACGAAAAATTCACGCCAAATAACTCGCCAAGGATGACACGATAAATTCAGTAAAAATGCTAATTTCATGCTAAAAGTTAATATTTCGTAAACGCCAATGCCTTGTAAGGCACCTTTATTAACCCTTTCGCTGCCACGACTCACACCCAATATTCGGGTTCTCTGTCTAGTTAGATGACCCCTTCTTTGCTATCTCCTGACTGTAGTAGAGAAAGGTTCATCTAATAACATAAATGGTTTGGTACAATTACATATTGTTACAAACCTAAAATATTGCTACCCGGCACGAATAGAGTCATCGTAAGAAAAACCATTGTACGATCTGTCCTGTGCATGTTGAGTGAATGCCGCGTCAATAACCTCGGAGCTTGGCGACAAATTTGGCGAGCATTTGGCGGTTTGGCGATGAATTTGGCGAGTTTGGCGACTAAATGGATACTACTGGAAAGTTCGAGAACTTTCACGATCCATCCACTAAGACCCAAGATACAGCCAGGTACGCCCTGATTGGTCCGAAGATTCCAGCCCCGCCTCCCGGAACTATAAAAGATGGGCAATCTGAATCTGAAAAAAAAAAGAGAAGTTGTGTGGATCGTAAAAAAGTTGTGTGTGTGAGAGAGGAGTCGGAGTCGCCGACAAATAAGAGAAATTAGAGGATGAGACAGCAAACAAACTGCTGAACTATAGCAATTAAATGCGCTGAGTAATTACAATTAAGTGGCGGTATTTGTTGTAGAAGAAAAAATTTTGTAACAATATTATCTGTAACGCACTGGCGCGTCATGCGGCAGTCAGTGTGTTAAATAGTATGCGAGGAAGGTTTGTGGAGATCACTGCTGTTGGTTAGCCTATTAATAATTTATTTTAGGCAGATAAATTTTTATTTTATTACTCTTGTGAAAATGTATTTCTTCTTTATTTACTATGACTCCAGACCACCCAGCGTCTAAGCCAGTACACAGTATTATAACAACTTAAGTTCCGTATTTATAAATATTCTAATAACTGCGAGTAAATAATGAAAAAAATATAAGAAGCAGATTAATTATATTTAATAAAGTATTAATAGTATTCTAATATTTTATCATTTATAATATTTGTATTTTGTACGCCTTTATTCATTCGGCAATTGAGAAAATAAAGTTTTTTTTAATCGATCTATTTGCTGTTTCTTTTATATAACGACTCTAGGAGTTGACTCACTAGCTTAATTAGAAATCCGCCACTGCAATTATTTCACTTGATTTGATCCATGCTTGTTAACATGGAATTTTGCAATCTATTTTACACTTTCTGATGTGTTGCAATTTCGAGATTTTACACATACTTGCTTCTCTATAACATTACTCTACTTTAATACTCTTAAAACTTAATTGCTAGGCAATCGGTAATTATAATTCAATTTTGATTTTGTACAATTTAAGCCACGGAGTAGAATATAAGAGAGAAACTAATTTCAAGACTTTATTCTACTTATAATAATAAAATATAAATCAAAGTTTTAAATAATTTTTTAAAAATTCAGATTTTTAATACACTAATAAAATTCTGTTTTTTTTTTACCTTTGACTTGATTTATTTAAAAAATTTATATAGATATGAGTAAAAATGTTGAAGAAAGATATTAATCTTCATTTTTACTATAATATTTAAAAACATATAAATAGGCATGTGAAAGCACATTAGCTGTTAATCAGTTAAGCGAAGTATTTAGATTTTTCATATTAAAATCCTTTAAAAATTGACATCTATTATTTATTTATTCTAAATTTCAAATATTATGAATCTGTTTTTTTAAAGCGAAAAATGAAAATAGCAAGACTATTATTTGTTTATAACTCCAGAAAATATGGCGGGTGTCTTTTTTTTTAAATATATTATCAAAATGAATTTAAGAATATCTACCTATTTCAGAAATGCTACTGAATCTAAAATAAGTCTAGCTATGCCAACACACAGAGAAACTTGGGCTTAATCTCTCCTCAAGCTCCTCACATATTGCTATAGAAAGCCGCGCATTAGATTTAGATTCGTCACTGCAGGGGTAAATCAATCAGTTAGTTTGAAAAAAATATCTCTCTACAGCAACGTGTAATACCCCAAATTCGAAATCGATCCACAATTTTGGCCCAAAAACTACAAACCAAATTTCATCCATCTAAATCATTTCTGTTTTTGAATAACCAGATTCAGAAAGGGCAAAGCATAAATACTCGTCAAAGTCTCAAGACCGAATTTACAGAGAATTGCAACACTTTTTCTTTGTGTAATTCGATGCGTGAAAGTAAAAAATAGGATAATGCAAAACAAGTCTACTGTTATCAGTTTTCTTTCTGAAAGCTATCTTTTTCTTTTTCTTTTAGAGACCCAAAGAACTAAATGTAGAGATAAAATAAATGCGCAAGAACAGTGGATGTTATTGTTTTCAAAATTTTTGAGCTGTATTATAATTTAATTGGATAAAGAAATTTCTCTTTTCGAATTAAAATTCTAGTTTTTCTGTCAACCGAATTTTAGTTGACTTGGTTGTCAAGAATTATATAAAAATTTAATCTTTATTTCATTACATTTCCATAAATCAAAATATATATATATATATATGAGGGAATCCTGGAGTTCTTGCGAATGATTTAACTTCAAAATAACAAATTTAAAAAAATCCATTCTTCTAGTGTTATTTACTAATATTTTAAAAGAAAATATATCCCACTTATATCTTTTTTTCTTTTCGAAATTTATCCTTTTCTTTTTATCGTTTGGAAAACAAATAGCTATGTTTAAATATCGTAACAGCTTCGTTGAAAAGAAGAAAGAACGCTACTAAATTTATTGCCTGTTCAGCGCAATCGCAATTTGACTGAAAGTAAAAGAAATTCCTCAACTCGATTAATATTCTGGATTCTCCTAGCGGACGCTTAATTCGAAAGCACGTGAAAAGAATTTGCTTGCTCTCTTCAGTGCACATAACTATATTTGGTAATGTAAATATTTTCGATGAAATGAGTTCTTCATATTTAAGTCAAATTTGACACTTCTATCTGATGTTTTATTATGTTAGCAAGCATAATTCCTTTGAAGATAAATAGTTTTTAACAGAGTGTACAAAATTCATTGGATTGTAAACTTTGAATTTATCTCTACAGTTACCAAATAAAGTCATTCCGAGAGAAAATATTTCCAAATGTGATACTAATAATTATTAAGGTATTCCAAGACTTTTGGAGAATTTTATATAAAAAATGCAATATAGGAATACCATAATGTGTTTTTTAAATTCGGAATTAGTATCAAAAATAATGGAATATGATTTTTTGAATATAATTTGTGAAGACTATTTCAAATAATAATAATAATAATTTAGGTTATTTCCTTCGAAAATTTTCAAAAACTTTATATATGATAGAAGTCAAACTTTCATAATGAATTAAATAAAATTAATATTGAAATAAACTCCACATTATAGACTCGTGAATATATTATAATCTTAACATTCTGTGAATAAATAAAGACTTTAGAGCTAACCGAACAATTATTATAAAAATTTTCAGCAATTTTTTATATTGTTTTTTCAAACAAAAGATCATGATTTGAAAGATACTTTCACAATATACATTAATGCATTCCCTAGAAAAATGTATAAAGAAAGTGTTCACTAAATTTCATAATAATCTATTAATAATATCTTGAGTTATTACCTTTGTAATGTGAAAACTATGCATAAAATATCTAGTTTTGAAAAAAATAGAAATTTAATTTTCATTTAATTTAGTTTATTTTAAACTATTTACTAAAAGCCTTAAGATATACCCCATTAAAAACTAATACATTCGTATTGCTTTATTTCAGGAATTTTTTGGGGGGGCTTTTAATTTTTTTCGGATATCTTATTTATTAAAAAATTACATATTAAAAATTCTTAACATTTTCTGAAATTAAAAGCAGAAATAACGTAAAAATTGAGCACCAAAAAGATGTGCCCGAGGTAAAAATATATGCATTTAAACATTATGATATGAACTATCCATTACAGTTCATATACCCCTTTTTTAAAGATACCCTTTTATTCTTTTTTCTAAGATGACAGTGGCCCAAAAATGTTGTACAGATTTCCATATTAATGAAGCTATAAAAAGAGCCCCAATGAATTCAATTATATCTACAGCCATCCTCCTTGAATCTAATAAAATATGTCTACAATGACATCTGTTGGCAGAATAAAAACTGTAAGATGAGGGGCAAAGAAATACTGCTGTTAGCATATAAATATTAAGCAAATTTGTAACAAAACCATAAAAAAAAATACTGGTTATAATCCAATAGATATCATAAGCGAATTTATTAAGAAACCAAATAATCTCGCTGATTGTAATGCCAAAAATCAAACTTAATAAATTGAATTGTTATTCCTAGCGTATTGAAGCGCTTTTTAGTAACTTTTCCTAGAAGTCATGCCTAAATAATTATATATATATATATATATATATATATATATATATATATATATATATATATATATATATAATAAACTGGATTGTTATTCCTAGAGTATTGAAGCTTTTTAGTAACTTTTCCTAGAAGTCATGCCTAAATATATATAACATATTTTGGTTGAAGCAGAATGCAGATTTGAAGACATAGACGAGACGTATTTTTAATTTCGTTTTATTCTATTCCGAGTGGCAGGCATGGCTTTTTACAAGACACAGCGCGACACAAAAGTAGAAGTATGAAAGAAGATAAAAAGGGCCGAACAAATGATCACTAGTATTATATAACATAGGATTTCTGGCGAGACGCCAATTCAATACATGTGGTGACTTTGACACCTTTTCAAGGGCAACCGAAGATATCACTTTCTCTTGATAAGTAGTACTGATAGCGCATTATTTTTACAGAGGAATTAATTAAACCAAAAGTGGAATTGGATCACGAAATAAGAGAATATTTTAGAATGAAGTTACGATGGTCTAAATTCAGATAAAATCTTGGAAATTAATTAAATTGAAATTAGAATTAGAATATCATTACATAAAAAATGGTCTAAATTCAGATAAAATTATGGAAATTAATTAAATTGAAATTACATTAAAATATCATTATAAAATTAAGATAACAAAGCTGTTTTAGAATAGTGTAGAATAATTTAGAACTCAAAATTAATTTTGCTGCACTTTATGCTATTTCTTATATCGTACAGAAATTTTTCTTTGCCCACTTCTGTATAAAATAAATCTTACTTTTTTTTTTAAATTGAGCAATATTACTCTTGAACAAAATTTCTAAAAATTAAATATTCTTCAAACTTGGATTTTTTAAAAAAAATTTAGTAATTATTTTACAATTTTTTATTATTGATACTATAATATTTAAGGTATTATTGAAGCATACTTTATGGGATTATACAAGTTAGAACAGCAGTTTTTCTAATATCTAAAACTAATATAAATGATTCAAATTATTCAATCTATTATCTGATTTTTGCTATTTGAAATAAAGGAATTGTTTTTGTAAATTCAACAAAAAATTAATGATGAATCTTACTACCTATGAATGGATTTAAAATATTGCACCATTTATTGAGTTAATTTTACATATGCTTTCTAGGTAAGATCACCTTGACATTTGAATCACATTTTCTTCAAAACATCATTGATCGGGAGACAACCCCTTCCTCTCACAAAAACATATCGGCAAGTAAATAAAACTCAGCGAGCAAAGACCATGCGACAATGATTATTGTCCTTTGACTTAGTAGTTAATAGATATGTCGCCATATCTCAGTCTGCTTGTTGCTTTACCAGCCTGCATCGATTTACCAGCCTGCTTGGTCTGCTTGTTGGTTTACCAGCCACTTAGATTGCAGTGACTAATCAGAGAGCAGAAGTCATCCCCCCTATCTCCTATTCGTGTCAAGCATTTTCATGAAAATTTGCCATCTACTCCGACTTTAATCAGAATTATGAATTTAGGAATATTATTTTCAGAACAAAAAAAAAAAAGTTGGTGTGATGTCGAGCCCTATTAATTGTGGATACTCTTAAAAATAGAACCCCCCCACCTGTTTTTCCCATATTGTCCCCTCGCCCGTTCTGCCTTTTCAATTAGCGAGATTGAATAGGCAGAAATTCTATAATTAATTATTCACCAACAATAATGCTTGCAATGCTACATTCATTTGATCGTCTAATAATAAAATTTGGGGAAAAAAAAGGAAGAAAGCCTTTTAGTACTGAGAAATTAAATGTAATGTATTTTTACAAATGTTTACAGACGTTAGAATGCTGCATTCATTCGATCTTCCTGTAATAAAATTAGAAAAAGAAAAAGATTTTTATTATTGACAAATTCAGTGCAATATATTTTTATAAATGTTACAATGCTGTATTCATTCAATCTTCCTGTAATAAAATTAAAGAAAAAAAAGCATTTTATTATCGACAAATTAAGTGCAATGCATTTTTACAAATGTTTATAATGCTGCATTCATTTGATATTCTGTAATAAGATTAGGAAATGAAAAGAAAAAGCATTTTAGTACAATATAAGTGTAATATATTTTTACAAATGTTATAATGCTGCATTCATTCAATCTTCCTGTAATAAAATTAGGAAAAGGAAAGAAAAAGCATTTTAGTACAAATTAAGTGTATTTTTACAAATGTTTAGTCAGTGCATTTTAATTTAAATATGTAAATTAAAATATTTTAATGTATAATGTAAATGCAAAATTAAATATAAATGTATCATACATTTAAAATACTACTGCAGAAAAAGTATATGTTATTTTAAGAGAATATTCATATTAGAAAGATGTGAAAATTGTATAGCAGTTCCTCATTATTTGTAGTTCAAAATTGATATGTTCTACAAAATTATCAATGGTGCCATATTAAAGCGAATTATTAAGAAACTAATAAATCAAAATGTTCATAATTTCTTCAAAATTACCAATAGTGTGATTTTAAAGCCAGCTATTAAAGAATTAATAAATCAAAATATTCATAATTTAAATACAAATCTTACCCACATTTAAAATAGTATTTATTTACTGGCACAATTCTAAAGAAAACATATTCATAATACTAGTTCCTTTATTTTTCCATTCAGCCAACCGCTCCTCTTTTAATGACTTGAAGATTAGATAACCGCGTTGTTGCAGATAAAGTAATCACGATCTTTCAGATAAAGCTCTAGCATGTCTTTTTATGGACTGATATACCTGGGCTTGTTCATAAGTTTTGAAAAATGATTTGCAATATAAATAAAAAATTTCAATGAAAATCAGTTAAGACGCTTATAATATAAGTCAAAGAAAAAAAAAAATTGCGGTGATAAATAAATTGAAAAATGAGAGCAAACATTCATGATATAAAAAGAAAATATATGTAGACTATTTTTTCCCCTTCCATACATTGAAATTTTCAACAAATTGAATCACTGAAAAAAATAACTTAAATAAAATTATTCGGGTATCAGAATTTGTAATTCTTTTAAACCATTCTTTTAACTTTTTTAAACGAAAGTATCACTAATAATTTGTAATAACACTATTGCTATGGTTCACCATTTCAAATAAACAGGAACTCCAAAAGAAGAAAAAAAATTGAACTTTGACAAATGCTTAAGTTACTATCATATTGCGAAAATATTGTTTGCTAGAAAGTTCCAAGATTTATAAACAAGACGATATGGCCCTCTCTTTATTTATCAATATCGTTGAAAAAGATGCGATATTTAAACTTTACCAAGCCTTACCCAGCAGAGAGAAATATTTCTTAACTTTTCACAGCCTCTTCATTTCCTGTGATACGAGATTTCTTGCGAGACACGTGATCTTTAGAATCCCAGCCCTTCCCTCCCCCTTTTACGAGAAAATGTTTCGTCATCAGTACTTGGGGCCGCGACTGCCAAAACAGTGACCTCATATGTTCCCGAAATCGGTGCAGCTTGCCAGCATTCACCGAGAGACTAGCAGACAGTACTGACAGAACAGGAGAAAATGGGCACCTGCGTCGAAGCTTCCTATGGCGATCATCACTACCTCAAGTATGTAAAGAAAATAATACCTTTTTGCAATTCTTTTTCAGAATGAGATTTCGTTAATTGTGTTCTTTCATGAATTCTGATTGTTTCTCAGAACTTTACTTTTCGGAATTTAATTTAGAATTATTCTAGAGAAGCTTTTAGAATTCATCTTTTTACCCAATTTTGAGTTTTTTTCTGGAATATCGAGCGACAAAAAAATTGTTGGACGAGTGTTTTCTAATTTTACTTTCACTTAAAGTATTAAGAATGTCTTACTATTGAATAAAAATCAACGCAGACGATTTTTAATGTACGCTTCGACAAGAGTCGCGAGAACTAGAATTTCGGAATGATCGAAGCACATTTTCTTCCCACAGCTGCTCTTATCGTACGTGTACTGACGATCGATGAACTTAACCGGCGAGAATGGAAAATTTAACCTTATCTTTCTGTTCGTCGTCTGTCTGTTTCGAATAGTAGTTTTTTTTTCCCACATGAGTTGGAATAATGCTCTAATATTTGACATAACTTGTATTTTGTTTTTTTTTTATAAATAAATAGCTATGATTAAGACAAGTAAATACTCTAATACTGCGAATTTAAATATATATATTTTTTATTATGTTATGAATTAGAAAACCTTTTAATTGCACACAACAATTATACAAAATTGCATTTAATTGTGTTACAATTATTTTATATGTGTAAAGCGAAGCATATTCATTCGTATTATTTTGCAATATGTTTAAATTTTGATGTTGTAGAAAGTAGTTGCTTTTTTTAAAAATATATTTTAAAAACTGTTTTGATTTAAATAAATATTTGCATGTGTAAGTCTTTTCTTTGCATTGCCAGCACATTATAATTACCTGAAATTTTAATCACAAATCTACTTAACGTGATACAAATTATTTTAATTTAGTAAAGACTTTAAATGCTTATTTATTGGTGTTTTGTTACAAAGTTTTTGTTTTTCTTAGGTTAAAAAAAAGTAGCTAATTATTGAAAAAAGTTAATTTTTTTCCGAATCCGAATGATAGCTAAAGATCCATGGAATAGTTATGAATTTAATAAAGATATATCGATGTAGAAGTCAAAATTTTAATGTCAAAGAAATTGTTCTTAAAAATCTTGGGATTCGTCTGAAAATTTAAAATTTCCTCTTTGTGATGAAAAATAATTTTCTCTGAATTTCAAAGCACAACAGCAGAAGGTTCTTTCCTTTTATTTTCTTTATTATTATTAGATTTAAGAATAAGGTAGTATTAGATTGAATAACATTTTGCTGTAGTAGTTACAATAGCAGCACATTAGATTTTGATATTAATGATCCATAATTATTTGCTCAAAAGAGAAAAACGTTTAAAAATCCTTTTTGTTGAAAATAGATTTCATCTTATATTTATTGTATTAGCTATTATATATTTAAACAAAATTCTTTAACAGTTATTTAAAAGAAATTATTCATCAGTTGTATACATTCAGATGATGTTTTACTTGCTACTAAAGAAATAAATCTAAGTTAACTATTCCACAGTAAATTGTAGAATATAAAAATAATATTATTATAAAAGCTTGTGTAGAATTTTTTGCTACAAACGATTTTAAAAATTATTAATGTTATCAGTTTTGCCCTACAGTTCTGGAAGATCAAAATTATTTATATTCACATAGTGTACACGTTGTTCGTATTTTAATTATCCTGTTAATTTTATTTTATGACAACGTTTTTCATTACAATTAGTTGAAAAAGTGTGCTATTAAATTTCCACGATTGCGTTTATGTTTGATATCAATAAAGAAATCGATAAAATTATTAAAATCATCCATTAAAAGTGCATTCATAGAAATAAAACACTACTTTTTGATGTATATTAAAATTATCCTTTAAGGAAATCTTTTCAGGAGGTTCTAAAAATTAATTTTTTTTAACAGTCATTAATTTTAATAAAAATAATTGCATTTCTGATAAGAGTTATAATCTATAAAAATGAATGATTTATAAAAAAAATATGAAATTATGTTGCGATATAAAAATTCTTATCTAATTTTTGCAAAATATTAAATCTATAATTTAATAACTTTCTATGCATTTGACATTCAGTTTTTTTTTTAACTCTATGTACTATTCTAATTTAGAGATTCAAAATAAAACAAATTGAAAAAAAAAATCAGCTTAAAAAAAGCATAATCTGAAAACGTTTTAAAGCAATAGTCATGAATTAAGAAAATGGCTCATTTGGGATTTTTAGATTGCTTTGTACTTTTATAGAATCTGATTCGTCGCTGTTTCGCCAAAGATTTATAAACTGTCTTTTTCAAAGTAAAGCCAAGTGGTTAATTTGTTACAGAAATTCACGTAGCAAAAATAAAACCTGAAACATTAAGGTTTTTTCAAGACCAACGCTTCTAGAAATTTACGATTCTGTCAGGGCATTTATTTACAATTCAAATGTTTATATTTTGAATAAAGGAGGCCAGACCCAATCGAGTGAATAAATCTTTATATTTGAAACAAAAATTTTTTCAATAAATTTCATTTAGTATTAAATTTTTAAATTCTATTCAATAGTAAGAATATTATTTGTAATGCTTAGTTAATTTTACATGTGCTTTTTTACATTTTTTTAAAGATTTTACATTTAGTTTAAATTTACAGCGATAAAAGTGGATTTCTGATTTGAAGTGGGGCACACGAGTTCTTGGTTGGTAAAAGTACATTCATATAATGAGTACGGGAAAAAAGCAGCAATAAAATATATAATGAACAGTTATATAAATAATATTATGCACTTCCGAGTCAGCTAGGATTTATATCATTTTTTAAGTCTGATTGCACAAGAGGATGAATATTTAAAATAAGAAATATGATTGATAGCAGTTTACATACAGGATGATGTAAACTGCTTGAACCACTGGAAGTAGTATAATGATAGTTCTCTAAAAAAATAAATTAAAATTAAAAAATATCCTGTGCATAAATGCTAAAAATTATTGAACATTTTCCTTTCAAGTCACATAATTTTTTATTCAAGTATAATGGTGCTTATTTTTAATATTCTTTTTTTACAATTAATTGCACTTTATTCTCTAATATATTACAATTGTCATCTTATTTATTCGCATTTCTAAGAAACATGAAAAATTAGAAGAGAACATGAAATTTATCTGCCTTTTAATATAATGAAAAAATTTTCACGGATCGTGTAAAAATCTTATCAATCGTTTTTTTCCCCTATTTAAAACCATTTTTGTCCTTCGTATCCACGTAAGCTTCCAATTCGTTAAGCTTTCTGATTGAAAGTAGATTATCTGAAGTGCTTGACAATACGCATTTCGTTGATAAATACAATATTTATCTTCTTAATAAGCTTTTCGTCATCTGTTTGATTGCTAAATTACTGCAATCAGAAAAATAATCTTTATCCTTCAGATTTTCAGTTTGTAAACTATGCTATCGTACTGATATTCCTGTATGGCATTGACCATAACGGCATTTCGTTAATTATAGACAAATTTTTTTCCCAGACTGGACACCAAAGGACAGTTGGTAATCTAATCGTTTGACTTTGAAAGTCATTCTATTATGAAGGGTCAGAGGCGATATTAAAATTTACCTGTAAAAGCTCCTTAATGAAATATTGCTCTTGCAGCATTCCTCAATTAAGTTATTTCCAATGTTATTCGATTGCTACTTTAATATGGTTACGTCATAAGAAAATTAAATTCTTTACCATTGATTACAATCAAATATTCTCATTATTATAATTCTGGTAATAATCAATAATTCTCATTGATAATAATCATATAATTATTTTCATCATTCCCACCATTTTGTTCACTGATGTGGTATTCCTGTATGGCACTATGACCACATTGAAATTTTTTTTAATCATAGATAAAAAATAATCATTAGTACAACTGGCTATCTAACCTTTTGACTTTGGAAGTTGTTCAGTCAGTGCATGACAATTCCATAAATGACGAAGCAGGAGTTGAACTTTCATAGGTTTATTTTCACACATATATGGACACGGACATTTCTAAGCTACCGCACAAACACATCACAACACAAAAGACGGGAGAGAGAGTATGTACATGTCGCCGGGTCGGCGTCTCGAGTACATCTGGTTAGGGGAACAGAATTTCCCCTTTTTTCCACCGGAGGGAGTCAAAACTCTAACATCCACCCCCCGGATGAAGACCTTCATAAAACTGCATACAATAGTTACAATAAAACAATAAATTCACAAAAATACAAATTATACAATCAGTATAAATACAAATACAATTCTGATGCTTAAATTCCATTATATATACATTATAAACTAAAACAAATAACAATAACATTAATACACTTCATTTCCAGAGGGTAAAATAGCTACATCACGAACATTTCGTTTTATTATATTGCCATTTGGTAATTTAATATTGACTACTCTAATTTGGTTGTCATTCCCGGGGAAAACTTCAGTAATTCTTCCTAACAACCACTTTGTTCCAGGTAAATTTTCATTTTTTATCAGAACAAGTGTTCCGAGTTTTACATCATTCTTATTGAATTTCCATTTGTAACGTTGTTGTAAACTGCAAAGATAATCACGTTTCCATATTTTCAATATGCTTTGAGAAAATTTTGTAATTTTTTGCCATTTTCCTTTAAGTTAATTAGCAATGGTTCGGCAATTCCATTAATTGGTCTGCCAATCAAAAAATGACCAGGTGACAAAGTTTCAAAATTGTCGAATTCTGGAGATAGTGGAGTAAGAGGTCTAGAATTTAGGACGCCTTCAATTTCAGCCAAAATTGTTAGGAATTCTTCCAGAGTTAGTTTTTGATTTCCTAGTACGCGTTTTAAATGAAATTTAAAGGATTTTACTCCGGCTTCCCAAATACCTCCGAAATTCGGGGATTTAGGTGGAATGAACTTCCATTCAGTAGATTCTGAAATTAAAAATTCACTTAAACATTGATCAGGAGAGTTGACAAGATTATACAGCTTTTTAAGTTCTTTGTTTGCACCGACAAATGTTTTGGAATTGTCGGTAAGAATTTTTGCACATTTACCTCTCCTTCCAAAGAAACGCTTTAAACTTGCAATAAAACAGTCAGATGTTTGATCTGTTACGAAATCAAGATGCAAGGCTTTAGTACATAAGCACACATAAATTACAACATAAACTTTGTTCAATATACCTTTTCTCTGATTTTTGAATTTTAAGAAGAATGGGCCAGCAAAGTCAATACCAGTAATGTTGAATACATGATTAGGGGTTACGCGATCAGCTGGTAAATCACCCATTAATTGGGATGTTAAAACAGGTTTGTTTTTCACACAAGTAATGCAATTAAATATCACCCTTTTACAATTATGTTTACCATTGATTGGCCAAAATTTCTAACGTACTTGATACAACAAAGCCTGTGCTCCCAAATGTAAATATTTTTTATGATAATGCACTAAAATATTGTAAGTTAAAATATGATTCGATGGTAACACAATAGGATATTTTGAATAAACATTTAATTTGGAATTTTTTAACCTGCCTCCCACTCTTAGAATATCATTTTCGTCCAAAAATACATTTAAAGTTGACAGTTTACTTTTCCTTGAAACATTCTTACCTCTTTTCAAATCTTTAATTTCCTCCTTAAACTTACCACGTTGAACCATTCGGATTAATTGGTTTTCTGCCTGAATTCTTTCATCAGCCGTAATGGGCCCTGCAGTCCTTGACTGAGGGTACCTGCAATTAGCTGAAAATCTAAAAATATATGAAATAATACAAATCAGTTTCACATAGTCATTTGTGACTTTGAGAAGTTTGTCGAGAAAATTATCACAATTAGTTCCGGTTACAGTCATTACTAGGTTGCTCGCTGGAACATAGTCCTTCTTTAGTTCGTTTGCTACTTCAACTTCGTTGAATTCACTGTTCACTGTGTTGTCAAGGCATAGATCTGGGTTAAACAACCAGTCTGGACCATACCACCAAACATCATCTTGCGCTAACACTCGGATAGACACTCCTCGGGTTAACTTGTCTGCGGGGTTCGTCTTTCCTCTGCAGTAATTCCACTGGTCTCGATTGGTTTTCTCCTGGATCTCCCGTACGCGATTTCTCACAAACTCCTTCCATCGTAGAGGGTCTCCTTTTATCCAATGAAGGCTGATTTGCGAATCCGACCAGAAGAAGATGTGGTCAGATGTAATCCAGGGAAATGCTCGTTTTAAGTATTCTGCTAATCTGGCAGAAACAAGGGCTCCCATGAGTTCGAGTCTGGGAAGACTCAATTTTTTCAATGGAGCTAGGCGGCATTTCGCCACTATGAAACTAGAGTTCACCTTCCAGTTGGTCACTTTCCTGAAGTAGGCCACACAGCCATAAGCCTTTGGGCTTGCATCGGAGAAAATGTGAATCTCAGCCATTGGAGTCTCTGCATCAAGTAAGTAAGGACGAGGCAAAGAAATCTGAGGGATAGTTTTTACCTCATCCAGGCATGACAGAAATGTCTCTTGAATGTCCGGTGGTAGTGGTTCATCCCATTTCAGCTCCCGTTCCCAGGTGTTCTGCAGTAACAATTTCATTCTGACAGTAAAAGGGGTTATCATCCCCAATGGATCAAACAGCATCCCACAGATGCTCAGAATCAAACGCTTCGAAAGATTACTGTCCTTCATCTTAGAAATTTGATGAATGTCTATGTTAAATTTATCGTTGATATTGTCCCAAATGAGTCCAAGAATTTTTAATGGCACACCTAATTCTTCGGATGTTTCACGACGGTCAACATTAGCTTGTTTCCAAGCTTCATTTAGAATTGGGGAGTTCGTAGCCCATCTTCGAAGATTCATGCTGGCCTGACTTAGAATGCAAATCATTTCTTTGCTCAATTTTATAGCTTCGGAAATGCTTGACGTGCCAGCTGCTAGGTCATCCACGTACAAATAGCTCAACATTTTACATGCTTCTTCATATTCACTTTCGAATTTTTCTAAATACAGTTTAATAACTGCGGCAAGTAAGAATGGGCTGCATTTCACTCCAAAGGTGACTCTTTTATATTGGAATGTTTCAATATTGTGAGGGCTGAAACCGGGATTAGGACAATCCTCTTTTATCCATAAGAATTTTAAAAACTGCCTATCTTCCTCGGCTATCCCTACTTCTAAAAAAGCGCGCTGAATATCTGCACTAAATGCAATTTTGTTTAACCTAAACCGTAACAAGATTTCAAGTAAATCTGGATTTAAGTTCGGTCCGCTCTCTAAACAATCGTTTAATGATAACGCGCCTTTTCCCTTTGATGATGCGTCAAAGACAATCCTAACCTTTTTACTATCCTTCCGTTCTCGCACTACAGCATGATGTGGAAGAAAATAACCTTTGTTTATATTTTGGTCTAAATTCAAATCTACTCGTTCTATAATACCTTTTCTTAAGTGTTCTTTAATGATGCCATCGTATTTAACAAATAATTCTTTGTTTTTATTTAATGTTTTGCTTAAACCGAATAAATGACGTTTTGCAATTTCATAATTACTGCGTAATGCCTTATTATCCTCCTTCCATAACAAACGAGTTTCGTATCTTTTGTCTATTCATTACAAATTTCTTTGCTTAAGGAATTTTTTTATTTTAGTTAAATGTTTCGTGAAAATAGTACGTAATCCTTTCCTTTTTTCCTTTAATCTATTAATATCCATTTTAAACTAAATAATTCAAAAAGCTTAGAACAAATAATAAATGTGCCCACCTCTGGTTTCAGCTCCTCACTGTGCTTCCTCCAAATTGTCACGCTTTCCAAAAAAATTTCAATTTCCAAATTTCAACGTATCACGTCCGGGTCACCACGATGTTCAGTCAGTGCATGACAATTCCATAAATGACGAAGCAGGAGTTGAACTTTCATAGGTTTATTTTCACACATATATGGACACGGACATTTCTAAGCTACCGCACAAACACATCACAACACAAAAGACGGGAGAGAGAGTATGTACATGTCGCTGGGTCGGCGTCTCGAGTACATCTGGTTAGGGGAACAGAATTTCCCCTTTTCTCCACCGGAGGGAGTCAAAACTCTAACAGAAGTCTTTCGGTTGTCAGAGGTCAGAGGCGATATTACATTTGTAACATTTCTCATTTTAATTGTTTTTCATGTCATTCGATGGTTAGTTTTGCTTGGTTATACTATAAGAGAATCAAAAAAAAAAAAAAAATCAATCTTTGAGTGTCCCCATCATTATCACCATTTTGCCTTTGATGAATGTTTGCAAAAACATCTGTTCCTACTAAGTGAAACTAAGAAAAATTAATATTTAAGAATCCTGAAATGAAATATATTTTTTTAACTAGTTTTCCAAATCTACATTCAACAAATTTAATTTCAGTGAATATTTTAGGAATTTTTCATATCAGATTATTGGGTATATTTTATATATATTCTTGGAACATTTTGAAAATTAAAATGTACTTTTTATTTTAATTTTTAGATAAAAATAAACTTTACTTACTAATAAATTGTAATTGATGTAATAACACAGATAATATACACTCTAATAAATTCATTGTATCAGACAAAGGAAAAAAAAATGAAATTAATTTTGAGTGGTTATCCTTAGATATTAAGCCCGAAGATTTTTTTAAAAAAATATTTAAACATCAACTGCCAATTTTTGGAAAATATTCTTGATTTTATAGTACGAAGATTTTTTTAGAGCTTTTCCAAGTAAAATCTTGTATTATTTTATCAATAAATTGCATCGAAAAACATATTCTCTCTCATTAAATGCCCAGTGAACTATTTAATCTTTCTGACCAAAACCGAGTTAAGAAACTATATTATGAAAAGAAATAAATAAAATTTTGCTCTAGATAAACTTCATTCATTAGAACACTAATTTGCCGCTTTTTCCTTCATCGATGCATTACTTTTATTTCTTTTTTCTGTCTCGTAAAGATTATATTACGTCAAACAGATGGAATACAGGGAGCAGTTACGTCAACAAACTTTTAAGATATTAAGTTACAACCTGCTGGTATAGCAAAATTGTTAAAAACTGGAGGGAGAACAGACGAACGTTGGCATTGCTAGTCACGTGGACACATGCATGGTGTACTGCAGGTAGCTCGCTCCTGCATGCAGCTTCGAACGGCTACATCAACTGTACTCTATATAGTTGACGGGCATTAGGACAAAGTTTTTAGTGTATATTTAGCACCATTTTTATAAAACTAGGACGTTAGATTAAACGTTTAAATAATAATTTTGAGACGGGGAATGCCTTTATTGCGAACAGCAATAGATAAGAAATAGTTAGTTCAACATTTGGAAAAAAGCTCGTAAAATTCACCAATATGTGCTGGCAGATTGGACGATGGAAGTTGTAATTTTACTCCTAAAAGCGCGATTAATAATGAATATAAAAAGTTAAAAAAAAAGGATTTTTTTTAATTAAATATTTGTTGGTGAAAACAAAAATAATAAAAACGAGGGAGACAGATAGAAAAACTTTAAGTATTTTAAAATCACAATCGAATTTACGTAGTGTTTTAATTTTAATATAATGAATGCTTCAAATCTTTTATTTCTTCTGATAATCATTGTGGGCTTTATTTTATACCCTTTTCTTATTGTTTTCTGTCATTTTTATCATTTTCGTTCATCTAGATCACTGTGTGTTTGCGTTATCGTGTTTACTTACGAGAATAAACAGCTACAAAAACAAAGCCACAAAAACAATTCAGAAACAACCATTTTGAAATTTGTGACTCATGAAAGATGGGAATTCATCACAATTTTGGACGATTGCAAAATTTAATGTACACTTCGTATGTGAGAAAATAATACCATGCTCTGCGCATTAACAGCTCGCCAACGTTGCAAACAACAACAGAAAAAAATCTAGAAATTGTATTTTAAAAAATTCTATACGTATCCTAAATATTTGAATTTCAAAACTAGAAAAAAAAAAAAAAGACTAATTGTTACCATGTATCACCATACGTATTACAGTCCTTCAATGTTTTTCAGAATTTTCGTGCCTTTGAAATATTTCGTGAATATGATTTAAGTTATTAACATTGTCAACAGCTCATGAATATTTCCACCAAAAAGTAAACATGAGAAACGAAATAATGCTTCCTTTACATTACGGCTATATAACATAACATATTTAGAATAAATTTGGCAGTGAGATTTTTGAAAATACAGGAATTTTTTACTAAAAGACTTTTAAACAAGGGTTAAATCCAGCTTGGACTGACCTGCATTTTTTTGTATTCAATTTTTTGTTGTTTAGTGAAAACTGACAAAATACATTTTTTTTTTTTTGAAGATCTGCAACTATCATCGTTTTCTACATCCAATAATTAATAACAATTTATCACTTAAAAAAATTCACCGGAATAACATTTAAAAAAATGTATGTATAAAATGTTGCTTTAAAAAAAAAAATCTCTAACAAAAGAAAATAAATATTCAACAAACCAAATTTTCGTCTTCTTGAATTAGTCTAGACTTTTTTTCTATGCCATTTTTCTAGTCACTATTCCTTTGGTTTCATTGAGCAATGCAATGTCATTTGTGAGACTGGTTTTGTGATCCGGAACCGGTACCTTGCAAATAGCATTCTTAGAATAGGTCGATAAAGAATAAATACAGACAGGTTCAAGACAGGATTCTCAGAAATTTTCGCCAATTAAGCGGGTACACTTTTTTCAGAACTCGTCAAAAAAGGCCATTCCATGAAGTTTCAAAATGTTAAATAATAATAATAATAATAAAAAATTGAAAAGTATGTGTGTCATGGTAAGTATCAATCATACTTGTGGAATCATTTAATAAATGAAAGTAATTGCCAATTGTTCATTTATTTTTGAGGAGTCGATGGCGATTAGGTGTGAATTTCAGCATTGAATTTTGGTTTCAATCTTTTCTGCCTTCTGTTTAAAAATTAAAACACTATATTATCCTATTTAGAATTAAAAACATTTCGTTTTTCAATAGTAAATTTAAAAATTACAGTTTAAGAACAGTTAAAAATTACAGTTTAAGTTCAGTGTTTGAACTTCATCCAGTAGTAATTTTGATTATTAAAATTGCTTCCGTTACTTTCGAAAATTAATTCATTATTTTGATAGATTTTATGGAACCGGATTGCTGATCTAAACGTCTGTTTTAGGACTATTTTGAATAAAGTATGTAGATATATTATCAGGATTATGATTATTCTACGGTAATTATATGATTAATAAAAAGTATATAGTTGTTTTTATGGTACTTGAAAGATTTTACATACTTTATAGTTTTAGAAAATTCTCTACAATTTTTGAGTGTAACTGGCTTGAAAAAATTATTCTTTCTGCTCGATTATATTTTAAATTAAATTCAAAATCCATGTTTTTTATTTCACCGATTTTTTTAACCATAATTTTAAAAGTGTAAAATACGATAGTTAGAATTTTTTTTTTCATCTTTAACTAAAAACAATATTTATAACAAATTATAAAATAAAGACTAAAAATCAGAAAATAATTAAAAATAATTTCCCTTTTTAATACACTAATAAAAGTAAATTTTTATTAGATTTTTTTAAAATTTTTAATTTTGACTCAAATTTTGTGAAAATCTGTAAAAATTTTATCGCTTTTTTTGCATAAATTCATTCTTTATTTATCTGTTACTGCCGATTTAAAATGATTTCCCATTTAATTTTAATTTATGTATTCTCTTATATACTTTGTGCTAATAAAAAAACAATCGTTATTAAAAATTTTACTAATGCTATAATTTATAAGTTTATTTTCTAAGGAATTTAAATTTGGCGTAGCAGCTAATCAATATCGAAAAATAATATTTGAAATCTCATTACTTTTTTTCCCAGTTTTTATTTTGTCTTTTTAATAATTTACCTTTTATTTTGTCCGATAGTAAAGTAATATATAATTTAACAATTTGTGTCAAAGGGTGTCAATAATAATAATAAAAATATTTAACATACAAGCGATAACTAATGAACAGAATAATATTTCTTATGTTCGAATATTTATCTTCGTTTTTTTTAAAGCTTTGGAGACACAAATATTAAATCGTTCAGAAGGTCAGTTATAAACAATTGATTACGCTTTATCTATAGAGGTCGATATCTACGATCTTATTATCTATTTTTCATTCGCTTTGTTTTTCGAAACAAGGAAGTAATAAAAAGAAAAGAAAAACTGGAGTTCTTTCGTTGACAGGAAGATCTTCATTCACGAAATAAGGGTGTCAAATAAATGTCCGCCAAAATACTGTTATCTGTTACAAATCATTTTTCATGCAAGATTATATGTAATTACAACATGTGATTACATAACATACGTTGCGTTTACGAATCGAGTTACGTTTTGGTATCGGTAACTTTGTAGCATATCAGATGTTTATCAAGATTAATTTCTATGATATTTTTTTTTCTTCCGGTGTTTCCCTTAGAACGCCTGATATTGTTATCCTATCTCAAGACCTTGATATTCAATTAATGGGTTACATCATATTTCTTGCAGAAGCGACCTTATTATGTCACTTTTAAATTGTGAAATAAGGCAACTTCGTAGAACAGAATTTTTTTTATATCAAAATAAAGATGTGCGCAGGATGTAATCAAGGATTTATAAACATAACGTTGACTGAAATTGTAAACCAAAGAATTTATCTATGCTGCAATATACTAGGGAATCACTTTTGTAATAACTAAAAGAGTTAACACATTTCATATTGCCATTAAAACTTATCGCAATCTTAAGCAATACCACCTATTAAGTGAATAAACTTTAGATAACTTTTTCCTTAACGACCGACACCACTTTTAAGTATATTTATTAATAACAGTATGAAGTTCATTTCTAATCAGGATTTGAACAGATTTGCAGACGGATGTTTTATCGAATTCACCTATGTGAGAGATCCTTCCAATTAGTTGCTAGTCTAAACTTATTTATTCTTTGCGCGCCTTTGACCAGTTTCAGTATCATGGTTTGCTGTTACGACGTCATTCGACTCCAAATTACATGAAACTGTGAAATATCATAATGTTTATAAATAAAATGTTTAAGTTATCTTTCAATTTTTCCTGATTTTAATTTCCTGATTAAATTTCTTCACATAAGAATAATTTGTTTTTATTTCATTAAAATAAGTTTCATTATAACCATAGAATCTTTGTTAAAAAAAATAAGAATGTTTCTGGCTTATCGATAATTTTGCTCTTTATTGTAGTATCGTTATTATATTTTGCACCACAGACTAGTATGTTTTGCTGAGCTACCAAATGAGTCAAAAGATACCGATATCACAATATGTTAATGAATATTTCTGATATATTTATTTCGGCATTAAGTTTTATTAATGTTACGAAAAAGAATTTTTCATATTTATTAGTTTTTGACTTAACATAACATCTGTTTATGATTGATAGAAATAACAGTCTGTATGTGGTTAGAGAACTTTTACATTTGGGATTTGAGCTCTAATTAGATACATATTTTGTTATTATTTCAGCAGCATGCTGTAAAAAGGCACTAATTCTGTGTCAAAATGTTCTGGGTTGTATAAAAGCTAAGTTTTCTCCCAAATAAAATTACAAAGAAATCAATACGTGAATAAATTCTTCGTATTCCCCCCCCCCCCCCCCCCAAGCACACAGTCTTCACAGCCATTTTCCTTTAACAAACTATAAATTGTTAAAAATGGACGGTTATAAGACATTATTTTTTTCTTTTCATCATTGTCTAACCTTTCAATTTATTTAATTTTATTAAAAATATGAATTTGAAATTTTGGGGTTTGTCTTTTGACGAAATTCAAAACTTCGTTTAAGAAATAATTACAATTTACAAAAAAAAAAAAAACTTTTTTAGATATTGTTTGAATGACTGCCTTAGATTGAGTACTGGATTCCGAAAATGGAATAAAAAGAAATTTTAAATCAGCTTGAAAATTAAATTGATATTTTTATACAATAAGCACATACCTAAAAGGCAAAAGAAGAAATAAAATTCAACATGAAATTGAGAATTAAACCGCCAAAGTAGTATTATAATGACCATATATTTTTTATGTAAAAATTAAAATTGTGGTAAGCAGAAAAATTTCTTAAATTTATAAAATAGATCACTAAAATTCTCAGTACATCTTCAAAAAGGGAGGTTTTTAATACATTTTATAATCGTCTAGGAATCAGTGGTGATTTTAAAGACTAAGTTTAAATTTGGACATGTTAGTGTTTTTTTTCGTTAATTCACAAATCCAAAAGTAATTTGGATTTAGCTAAATAGAACAACCTTTAAAAGCAAAAAATGCTACAGAAATTGAAGGCCAAATTTCTCAAATGCCTTTAAATTTCCAAAATTGGCAAATTTATAAACTTTTAATCTATGCTGCATATAAAATAACTATAAAGGCGGGAAACTTTAGAGAAATATATGTACAGATTATGAAATCCCGATTTATTCTGACAATAATTAATTTATTTAAAATCACAAGAATAATTTTTTTGCAATTATGTTTTATTATTAAAAAGAAAAAAATCTTTATTTTACTAATTTCAAAGATAGCTTCTTGTGTTTCCGATTTTTGGTTATAATAAAAATTACAGAGACGAAATTAATGCATAATTGTTTTTTAAAGATGATAACAAATTTTCCTATAAAGTGGAATTTAAACTCAGATGCAATTTATTAATGCATTAGATATTTTACTAATATGCCCAAACGCATTTTGAATCATAATTGAATGTGGCGATATTTTTTTCTCTTATAATCATCTTGCATAAATAGTTCGTGTTATTTCCAATCGAAACTTTATAATTACAAGTAACATTGCATGTATATTAATCTTTCAGGTATAAGGCTGAGATGGAGGGTATGCAAACCAAAGGCCAAGTTGGAGACAATTTACCGGCCGTAACGTTTGCCATCTTTGGACTGGGACGAATTGGGACTATTCACTTGGATAACCTTAGCAGGAACCCAAGGGCAAAAATCATCTTTTGCGTAGAAGAGTCGGATGAAAGAATCAACTACGTCAGAAACAAATGGAAATTGATGGAACCAGAAACCACATTCCTGAAGCCGTCCGAACAAGAACAGATATTTGACGACGAGAGGTATAAACCAGACGCATTTTTTTTCCTTCAGTTTTGCTTTCAAAAATTTTTTCTGTATGATAATGATGATCAATTAAAAGATATCTCGTTTAAGATGATTTCTAATATCAAATAATTAACAACAGTGGACTATTTCCATTATAGCATGCTATTTTTAATTTTTATTTACAGTATGATATAAATTTTGATAATTGAATTAAAACAAATTATTTTTTTCTTTCCAGGGTTGATGCTGTTTTGGTTTGCACTCCGACTTTCACGCATGAAGAGATTGTATTGAAGTCATTGAGGAAAGGTAAATTTTTTAAGATTCCAATAAATGCGTAAAATAGTAATTTAAAGGTTGTGGGGTCGTTAAGAAGCTCAGTAAAAAGTCCCAAATAGTGTAATTTACAGGTTTCGTTACACGCAGACAATTTACATACAGAATTTTAAAATAATTTTAAGATATATAAGAGCATGGATCAAAGTATGTAGCACATGCCGTCGCCTAACTTGAACTGAATCATTGCGCTACTTGGCATTAGTAGGCGCTTTCTCTGATGTCATCAGTCAGTTGTAGTTAGTATTACAAGATCGGTTACTTGGGTATTTTCGAAATGGTTAATTGCATTTGGCTGCATATAATCCAAGGTTTCTTCTTTTTTTTTATTAAAAATTCTTTGTGTAAACCAATAGACTGAAGTAATTTGAAGGCTTAAATAGAGATAAGGTTATTTTTATTTTTATTGAGGTGTGAGCCTGCTTCTAGCATGTATGCATGACTTGTACAAATCAAGCCCTTCAAATTATTTTATTTTAAGTTGTACTACACAGTGATAAACAAAAATTAAAAAGAAATGAATATATTTGAACAAATAATTTTCAAATTCTGGATTTCCCGTCCAAATTTCATATTGTTTGTATTGAAACACTATGCTTTAGATATTTATTATTATGTGACGTACATATTATATAGCCATGATAAATTTATATTAAAAAATGATTCAAATATGAGAAATATATAAATATTGGTAATTTTTATGCTACTTTTGTTTCAGGTAAAGCTGTATTTTGTGAGAAGCCTTTAGCTTTAGATGATGAAGGTATTGAGCGATGCTTAGATGCAGCTAAGAAATATAACAAACCTCTACTATGCGCTTTTAATAGGTAGCCTTTTCTTTTTTCTTTTTTATTTAGTGTAATATAAAAGGATTTTTAAATCAAATTAATTAAAAACAATAGATCTTTTTCCATTTACGAAGGCGAATATTTTTTATTCCTTTTCGCGTATCAGATCTAATATTACTTACAGTGGCTCCCAAAAGTGTTCGTACACCAACAAGAATCAATTAAAAACCTCATTATTTACCATTATATATTCTTATTTTTACATGAAAATTTTTTCATAGCATATTTTTACAGTTCGTAATAAAGCAGTGAAGAATAAATTTTAATTACGATGCAAATTATTTTTTTAAAAATGACAATAAATAAAATTGCACAAAAATAGGACACAAAAGTGATCATACACTTTAAAAAAAACCATCACTTAATATGAAATTTTCTAAATTTTTATAAATGTTTAGTATTTAGTAGGATATTCTTTATAACAGCTTTTAAACGTTTGGGCATAGATTTAACTAAACGGTCGGTTACTTCTGCACCGATCTTGTTCCATTCTTCGATCATTACTGCTTTCAGTTGAATTTTTGATTTAATGTCGTGACTTCTTATTCGCACCTCTAATTCTTTCCAAATATGTTCTATAGGGTTTATATCCGGTGATTGAGCTGGTGTTTTAAGGGTTTGAGGGCAATGATAGAGGTAAAAAAGACGAGCATTCATGGCCGTGTGCTTAGGATCGTTGTCTTGGTAATACACAAAGTTGTTTAAAATGCCTAATTTTTGTGCTGACACTTTTAAATTATTATTGAGAATATTTATATAAACTCTATGATCCATTATACCATCAATGAATACTAAATTGCCTACTCCCGCCGCTGACATAAACCCCCAAACCATGACACCTTCACCGCCATGTTTTACTGTTCCAACTAAATTCTTGGGATTAAGTTCTTCATTTTTTTTTTCTCCATACAATGATTCTCCCATCCGACCCAAAGATGTTAAACTTACTTTCATCTGCAAATAAGACACGATTCCAATAGCTCTCTGGCTGGTTTATCATAGATTTGGCAAATTTAAGCCTAGCAATTCTGTTCTGACTTACAAAGAATTTTCTTCGTGCAGATCGGCCATGTATACCAGCATTCCGAAGAATTCTACGAATAGTTTCACAGGAAATAGAAGTTCCATTTGATTCATTATATTGTGAAGTAAGCTTTATTGCACTCAGACGTGGATTTTTTAGAAATTTATTCACAATATTTCTTTGACTTCTAGCTGACAGAATTTGAGGGCGACCATTACGAGTCTTGTTTACAATCCTTTTTCCCTCTCTGTAACGTTTTATTATGCTTTGCACCGTTGAATGAGGTATATTATGGTAGCAATGCCTCTAATTGATTTTCCAGCTTTAAAATGAAATATAATTAATTTTCGTACGTCTAAACTCGTTTCTTTACGAATGCGCGTCATATCAAAGAATAAAGTAAATAGAATAAATAATTGTGATATTAAATACTGAAATCAAACGATTTTAGCGTATTTTTCAATTAGAAGAAAAATAAGCCGCAAAAGATATTTTTATGATGAATTTAAATAAATAATGTTTGGATGTACGAAGACTTTTGTGTTCTAATTTTGTGACATTTTTTATTTATTAATTTTTTAAAACAATAGTACTTGATTTTTTATAAAAATATTTGTTCAGTTTTATTAAGAACTATTTAAAGATGCTAATTAAAAAAAAACCAACTAATAAAATGCCTTATTAAGAAGTATAGAACACAATTGCTGCAAATTTCTTTAGTGTACGAACACTTTTGGGAGCCACTGTATAAATTTTCATCAATGGTATTAATATTATACATTATACTAATAGTTAAAATAATATTATACATTATAATAATTATACTAATAATAACTTCAATAGTATTATACATTTTCACTTCTATCCTTTTGCTTACTTATGTTCTTCAGAAAAACAGTAATAACTGGTATCTCTTTTGGAAATGAAAAGTGAGGAAACGAAACAAACATATTTAGAAGTGAATTAAAATTTATTAATTTAACTGTTATTCTCTATGTTTTACATAGAATTATGAATTTAAATTAAAAAAAAAAGAAACCTTTCCTTCAATGAACAATTCGCAAGAGCTGAATTTTGCTTCGAAAAATAATAAACAAGGCACATAAAGATATAGACATCTTAACTAGTTGTCGCTGCTTTCATTGCCAAAAGAAATAAGATATCATACTTTTGCACAATTATTCCTTGAAAATTAATCAAGACTTAAACCCCTCAATCATGCATTATTTCGAAATTACTGGTTTCAAAATGTAATTTATAACATTAAGGAATTTTATAACTACATCACTTATACGTGTTCTTTTTATTACAATCAACGAGGATTCATTGGACATTCTTTTTAATGTTTCAGACGTTTTGATCCTGGTCTAAAAACTGTTAAAAATAGGCTGGATTCTGGAGAAATCGGAAAAGTGCAAATTGTGAAAACTTGCAGTCGAGATTCTCCTAAGCCAAGCTTTGAATATTTGAAGATCTCAGGTATGGTTTTATTTAACTTATTTTTATACATTTTTCAGCTGAATATTTGTGTTTATCCGCTCACTTTATATCATCATGTTATTTTTGACATAATTTTAAAAATATTTTCTTTTTACATAAAAAAAACTTCTATTCTACTAACTGAAATTTATTTATTATTATTTGTATAACACTTTAGTAAAGTAAATGTCCTTACTTTTTTAATGTCTCTATCAAATGATCTTTGATAAAATCCTAGTTTAGTGTGTCCCTTGTTTCGCCAAAGATGCCAACAATAAAAAGTCGCCAATCAAGATGGCTGACAATATAAACAATACTGTGAAACAATTAATTACCTACTATTTATATTAAAATTATGAGATTTATTAATCACGATCTTCTTTTTGTAACTTTATGGCTCACGTCAGCTGAATCTTTTTTGAATTCTGAAATAAAGAACTTTTGCAAACCGGCTATGCTGATTCGTACTTTAGACAATAAAATTCGGACACCCGATGCCTTCGGTATCTGAAAAAGATTTCGAGCAAAACTGTTTGCTTTAAAAAAAAAGGAAGAGAGGGGAAACACACACACACACACACACACACACACACACACACACACACACACACACACACACACAAAAAAAAAAAAAAACCAATGGTTTCGCTAGCAGCGTTAGCGGAAACCTAGTAGCTTCGCTATCTCATTCAAGTTAAGGATTCTGGGAATAACAAAAACAGTACAAGGAAAAGCGAAAGCATCCTAATAGCTTCAATACTAGAGAGTGGAGCTTTCTTTAAGAAGAAATTTGAAGGAATAAATACTTACTCGGTTCAATTGATTCTTCATTTAAGCAGGGAACAATTTCCATCCATATAATATCATCAGAACTTTTCAATGATGCAAACGTCATTCTGTCAGCGTCATATACAGTGGCTCAAACAATTGAGAGTACACCTTACTTTTACTTGATAAATCCGACTTTCAATATAAATAACACACTACCGAGAAGTGCAAACATGATTTTATTTTTACACTTAAGAAATGGTTTAATTTAAAGTAAAAATAAAGAGAAATTAACGAAAAACCTCTAAACTGAAAAATTTCAGAAGCATTTTAAATAAACATACGCAGATTTTTGCCTCAAAAAATTGAGAATACACCAGTGAAATTTTTGTAATATCTCGCAAAGAATAAAAGTGTCAATATTTAATTGCATGTCATTTGGCTTTTATAATGGCCTTTAAACATCCTGGTACCGATTCGACAAATTTTTGGTAGTATCTGATGATATTTTACCCCATTCTTCTTGCAAACTTGTTTAAAATAGTTTTGTTTCTAATTTTGTGTTTTTGAACCACTATTTCGAGTGTGGCCCACAGATATTCAATGGCATTGGTGTCGGGGTACTGTGGTGTGGTGTGTATATGCTGTTTACAATGAAAAAGACACCACATTTTGACGTTACGTGCATTCTGTTTGGAGCCGTTGTTCTGCTCCAAATGTGTAAAAATAAAATCATGTTTGCACTTCTTGGTAATGTATTATTTATATTGAAAGTCAGATTTATCAAGTAAAAGTAAGGTGTACTCTGAATTGTTTGAGCCACTGTATATTTCGAAATGTAGACATCGAATTCACAAATACAATATTCCTCATATTTGTGAACTTAATATTTCGGATTATTCTAATCATCAGATATCGGATTTTGGAACACACATAAATTATCGAATAATCACGGGAAATTCACGAAAAGAACAACAAATCTCAAATAATTATATTAGAATGTTAAGATGAATTACTGTGAAATAAAAACAAACGGTTCAAAAAGTTCGAGCAGATGTTTTTAGTTTCTGTTCTAACAAAATTTGTAAACAGACGATTTTAATTAGAATTAAATAATTTGGTAAGAATTGCCGAAAATTAAATATTATCTGCTAACAGTTCACTCTAAAAATAGCATTGAAAGTCTTATTAGCAGTAATAATACTTACGATTATAAAACGTAATTTATTTTTTATGAATGTTTATTTATTGATTATTTTTAATTTTCATTTCTTACATTATAGCTGTAGTAGACGTACAACTCAACAAGCGAACAAAAATTGTAAACTAATCAATATTAGGGTTACTAGGAAAATTATTCCGCTTGCTTTTTTTGTGTTACCACATTGGTGTTGTGGGCACACTAAACTAGGATTAAACATATTCTTTAGCATATTTTACCATTCTGTATTGGGTTCAAGATTAACAAATTATTTGATGACTTTTCTGATGTTCCATGATGGTAAATTCACATATATTCATTTCACACAATTCATAATAATTCAGGTAAATTAAAGAGCACAAATTAAGCTATCGGTAAAATCTATGTGTTCTGAGAATTACTGAGCCATAATAAAAGCCGAGAAAAAATAAGTGCTCTCATTAAATAAATATAGCTTGTCCCAGAAACAGGACAATGTATTGGTATGTCATTTTCATGTATTTCCAACAAATGATCAAAATTAATAGTTTGATAATAAAAATAAAAAAAGAATACAGCATAACTGGAAGCAAAATCAATAACAAATCATAAAATTTGTCGGCTGTCATTGTAATAATTAATGGCGTACTATTTTTATTGTTCATATTAGAAGTAGGCATTTAATGTTCTTTTTTACGATTGCTTAAGTTTTATAGCTTTAAATATTTAAGAACAATACATTTTTATTACCACGTTTATCAACTTAATCTTCTGCAATTCAAAAAGGATATTAAATTGATATATTTAACTTGGAATAATTCAACTTCACAATAATGCAATTAAACGAAAATAAATCATTTCAAGCTATTAGTATTGTTATTTAGATTGGAGAAAAATTAAAAAAAATAGTAAATAGCTTTCATGTTTGATTTTAGCTATTGAGTCATTTATGGTACTCTGACACTATTAAAATCTGTGGCGTGAATCGTTTCTGTTGTCGTATCTCTGTTTTCCTGTTTCATTTATCATTATTTTCTTGCATACGAAATATACAAAGAAAAGAAATATCGAATTTCGAAAAATAAAAAATACGAAATTGATGAATTTTCACATTTTAGAGGCCCCTGAGTTCTGAGACTTTTTTTAAAAAATTATGTCTATCTGTCTGTGAACAACAGGAATAAAAGACGACTTGAGTCAAATGGATGAAATTTGTTTTCTCGATTTTATACAAAATTTGTAGATTTTTTTTATTGGATTTCGGATAAAATCCGTATTTAAGGAATTGTCTGTGAACGCAAATTCAAGAGAACCTGACGGCTTAAATTAATTATGAAATTAAATGGATAAAGAACTAGATGGATAAAATTTGGTACACTGTTTTATCACCTAAAGAATATATTTCTATCAAATTTCGAACTAAATCCAGCTAAGTGTTAACCATCTCTCGATCTGTATTTTCGATTGAATTTAATCGCAGTAACTCACAAACACAACTACTTAGTTAAAGGAAATGTTATATATAATCTTACTTTCATAATTGTTTATGTATTAATTTTGGCTTCAATAATTAAAAGAAAAAGAAGTTCAAAATGCATACTCAATTTCCTTCAATTATCATGTTGTACTAAATGTTAAGTTAATGAAGTACTTACGAAGTAAAAATCCGAACTCTCATGGAGTTCGGGGCCCTACCCTAAGTTCACAATTTTTATGCGAAGGATTGCAACGTAGCGGGAATTTTTATTTATGGAGGAGGAATTCTCCCTTTTTAATTTATATCTCAAACCTTATATCAAATTTCATTCTTTATTTTCGAGGTGAAAGCATGTTTATATGAGGTACAGGATTTCGAATTTTTATTTTTCATGTAATAGGAGTAACAGAAGTTGAAAGTATTTTTTTTACAGAAATTAATGTATAAAAATTTATATCTTAATACAAAATATTGTTTTTGCTCTTACAAATTAATTACCAAGCATCTTTTCACTTAGTTTATGAAGATTTATTAAAAAAAAATATCTTCGCATCAGCAGAAATATCACGATACAAATGTAACATAAAAAGCGTACTCATTCAGTCTTGGCTTCTTTTGTTTCTTATTAGTATTGAAAAGTAGAAAAATCTCACTCATTCAAAGCGGTAGATGTAAGAAGGACTATTAAGAATTTAAAAGTTTTCTTATTATTGGAAATTGTTCGGCATTATACATATGCAAAGCTTCCATTCTTGGCGATATTTACATAATTTTTGTGCTCTTTTTTTCTATTTCCGTGTTGTTTTAAAACTTAGATATTTTTAACAATGCAAATCTATGTATTGCAAAAGTAAAAATATATTTCATTTAAATAAAAATTTAATTTATTTGAAGTTATTTGTTTAAAATTCTAGTAAACAACAATCCTTATGGGAGGGTTACCATCCCCATTCCCCTCTTCACAATGGTATACTCGTGCAAGGAAGGTAGTATTACGCCTTTATCAAGGAATATACGGGAAAGTTTCGCGAAGACTACTCTCAATAGCTTTTCATCTCTTTTTAACTACATTAGCAATTTTATAAAATACATTCAGTAATGAAGAACAGCATTAAAATATTACTGCCTCCCCCAATCACATTCTTAAATTTTTAAATTTTACGATTTTTGAGATTTTAAAGGATCCACTATTGTTTTTGGACTTTTTAGAGATCTTTGGTTTCATGGAGTTGGTATAGCGCAGCTATAATACCAGGGATTAAAACAACAACAACAAAATATTATTTCTTAATGTGTGACATATATATGATCCTTTTATTTTTTAGGTGGAATTTATCACGACTGTGCAGTTCATGATATCGACTACATTTGTTGGATTTTGGGTGAGTATCCAGTGAGCGTATCCTCTTTCGCACACACTCATTTTGAGGATATCAAGCAGCTGGACGATATGGACACCGTTTGCATTATCATGAAGTTCCCGAGTGGAATATTGGCTACCATTGATCTCAGTAGATGCGCTGTTTACGGATACGACCAAAGAGTGGAAGTAAGTGTCCATAGTATCAAAGATCATAATCTAAATATATAAAACGCTAGCGTACGTAGCACAGAAATCGAGCTTATTATTGATTGTTGAATGGCCACAGTCAAATATAAACAAATTTTCATACGAATTTCAGACTGCTTTATTCATTAAACATGTTTATAGCTGTATTGAATCAGAAGCTTCGCTTAAGCTGATAAATGGAGTTGCAAAATATTATTAGAAATGTTCCGCAGATAGTTCGCCATGTCACCAAAGAGGACATTTAGTCAGAGGAAAGAAGCTATAAAAGAAATCAAGAAATAGGCTTGAAACAAAAAATTCAATCAAGCGCAAATATAAGCTTAACCGTTGCTAGATAAATAATCGTGGTAAGACTTAACATCAATGAACGATTTCTCGCCAAGCACGTCAAAGGTGTGCCAAGTCGTCCAAAAACTCTCTAAAAGTCTGCATTCCTGAGTGTATATCAGAAATGCTAACAAATGGCTTTTAAAATTTCAATAAAAAATTGTCAAATTATATTTGGCGAGCAATCGCTCTAAAATGTTTTAATTTTGACGCCCGCATATTAATCTTAAGTTTAGCCGTAATCATTATGACTTGCCTACGGAATTTGATACTCATATCTTTTAAAACAATTATCTTCTAAAAATGCTTTTATATTATCTAGAGACAAAAAAAAACCCTTTTTAATTATCTAAATTTTATTTTTACGAAAATGAAATTTGAATTTTCAAGTTAATTTTTCAATAATATTTTAATAATTTTTTTCAGTAATATTTTTCAAGTTAATTTTTCAATTAACTTTAATAATATTTTTAATTCAATACACTACATGAAACAATGTTTTTAAATGCTACAATGAAATTCAAACTCTCCATCAAAACATTCAAGCATATTATTTTCCAATTACTAAATCAGTAGGAGGATTTTCACTTCCGTTATTATTTCGTAATATATACATTTTTTAATTTGTAGTAAACTACTTTAATTGAATCATATGTTTTAATCGTATTAAAATTCAAGGGAAAAGGTTTTTTTTAAAGAAATGTATCCCATATTAATAATTAGCAGCTTAAAAATCCTATATAGTCTAGGAGAGAAAATTGGTCACCAAAGGCGGCTAATTTGTATATAAGGCGCTTATGCTTTAATTTCATTAAGATGTTTTATGTTAATATTGTTGGAATATTTCTAAAGATGTTACATTTAAATTCTGATTTGCACACGTGCATCGAACCATTTTTATTCAACGAATAAACTATAAGAATCGAATCATTTTTGTTCAGTGCGCTATGGAATTAAAAAATATTTTTACAAACAAGTGCAAGTAATCTTATCAAACGTTTATCAAGAAATTATGATATATATATATATAATATTTACATAAAATAATATATAAGAAAATTTGAATAGGGCAGTTTTTTCAAAAGTCTCTACAGGGCAAATGGCAAAATTCTAATTTTGTCATATGTTGAATTAAACTAACCAAATATAAATACATGGATATATTTGAACCATCTTACCGGATTTATGCTGGGAGAAGCTTTAACTGATAATTTCTTTTAAATTAATATTATACAAGGCATCGAACCTAGATTCAAACGTTTGGTGCAGCATTGGAGACAAATGATTCCTCATTTGCAGATACCATGTTTCTGCTACACTACATGGGGAACATTTCATCCAGTTAAACTTAATTCAACATTTGACGGTTTAAGCAGATCAGTTGATGACAGAAGACGTTGTAGTTGTTTTTTCCGGTATGGTTGTATTATGTACTCATCTGTGTAGCCATAAGTCCATACAAACAAATAGCTTACTATGAATGTTTTAAACTTTTTTTTTAAATCTTGGAAATAAAAGGTCGAGAATTTTTCGGACATTTTTTTCGACAAAAACGAGTCGGACATTTTTTCATCGTATTAAAGATTAATAGTTGAAGTTCCGCCACGTGGTGTTACTAATGGCTATCTAACATCCAATGTTTGAAGGTGTTTGTAGCATCGAGTAGCTCCGGTTTAATCTGTATAGAATTGATGGGCATCAATATTTCTCGGCAAATATCAAGAACATGTTATTTTTTTAAACAAATAAGGAAAAAGTAGATAAAAATAAAAAAATAGTTAAAAATACTAACTGGAACAGGAGGTCGGAACGTTATGAGGGGCCTTTAAGAATGAATGTAAAATCCAAACTGCCATTTTTTTTGACAGATTTTCTAATACTTGGAAGCAAATTTATTAAGAAAGGCAGGAAATCCATTTTTTGCTTCAACACATTTCATTAAAATTTGCTGAATATCTAACGCAGCTTGAGTTTCTGATGTTTTTTCTTATTAAATACTTTTTATTTTGTGATTTATTTTCTAATGGTAGAGTCTTATCAAATATTTTTGATTTGAAATGAGACATGACGGATTTTTTTGCTAGAAAAAGGGAGAATATTATATCAAAAAGGATTTTATAATTAAATTATGAAGTCTTTTCTAGTATTTTTTACATACGATTGATAAGAAAAAGAAAATAAAGAAACTATCATGTCTTGTTGATATTAGCTTAACAATCTTTTATACATTTTTAAAAATTTATTTCACAGACATAAAACATTTCCGCGGAAAAGCAGATTTTAGCAGAGTTTTTGAATCGAATTTTATCATTCTTGAGATGGATTAATTTATTTTTTTATATAATAATTTTACAATATTTTTAAAATCTCAAATAATGTTGCATAAATTTATTAATGTTTTATTGTTCAATTAAATCATCCTTATTTTACTCCTTGGTTTTAATGTTTGTCAAAAAATTTTTTTTTTATCAAGGCTTTTTTTTTTTTAAATTTCTGTCATGTCTGATTATGGATTCTTTTATGAAACTTGCTTATTCTTCGCTAGCCGCGCGCTGAGAATGAAAAATCGTTTGCCAAGCTGGCAGTAGACTGAGGAAGGGAGAAACAAACGATAATGGAAGTTACTTGAAAATCGAATTTTGAATGTAATAAATTTTAAAGATCAGCAAAATAGTTTACTATTTGTAAAAACAAACAAATATGAGAGTAAAAGAATTTTGACTTTTCTTTTGCTTCTAAATTCTTTTTTTTTTATTCCTGACTTTTCTAAATTCTTTTGTTTTTCTAAAAAGCTTTTTTAAAAAAATTGTTACAAGGTTTCATTTTTCTTTTACACGCTCCCCTCAATTAAAAAAATAAATAATTGATTCTATATTTTAAAGTTAAATTATCTTTACAGGTGTTTGGAGAAGGTGGAATGTTGACTTGTGGCGAGCAGAGACCTGTTGGAGTGAGGGCTCACAATGCTAAGGGTACGACGGCAGTACCCATCTTCTTTTCTTTCGCTTCTCGGTACCAAGAATCGTATGAAAATGAAATAGAACATTTCTTGAATATCTGTCAAGGTGAGTGTTTTTTACAGTACGTTAGTTGTAAAGTAATTTATCTAACCTAGCTAGATAAATTACTTATTAACTAAATACTTAAACTTAAAAGATTGATTTTAAGTATTTTCGCTTATATTTCAACTACTTTTTTTGAGAAAATGTTGCTAAAACGGGTAGAATGTTATATAGAATTGAAAAAACAAACAAACAAACAGATGTAATATTTTAACAAGACTTTTCGCTTGCATTAAATATGTCAGATTACGTTTATGATGATTAGGAGCTACTATGTATTTCTGTATTACTTTCACGTGTATATAACGTGAATATGTCTAACGAGTCGGAAAATTTGCGATTAGCTGTCAGACAGTGCAAATGACAATTCTTAATTATGCCGAAGGTAAATTTAATATTTTTACATATTTTTCGTTTAAAAAAGCATATGTTTACATTTGCGTACTGTATATGAAGTGCGAAATTAACTATTAAAAAAAGTAATATCTCATTAGTTTACATAAGCAACATAGCATTACACTATTTTTTATTCTTTTTGCCTCTAAAAACAAGTGTCTGTGCTTACTTGTTGTATTTATATGAATAATAAACTGACTATATATAAAAAATTAGCATTAATAATAGACGTATTTTCAGCTGAAAAAATATCTGAATCTCTTCCGATAAAACATGTTCTTGATAATGCGATTTTTTATTACACGGAACGTATCCTCTTCGTTGTAAGAGAGTCCATTGTATTGAGCTATTATCATGCAAAAATATCTTTAATAGAGCATATATAGTTACAGCCATGAACTGAGTACAACTTTAGAATAAAATTTAGTTCAATTTTTCTTGATATTTCTTAAATTATTCAAGTTAATTTTTTTTCATAGAAAACTAAATTAAAAAAATATTTTTCAGAAAAACAAGCATTTTATGACGTTATTTTGAACTAAACATAAAAGATATTGCGTAAATCATTATTTGTCTAACAATGCATATTTATTGTGTGTAATATGTGCATATTGTATATGTTGTGCAAAATATATAACAACTGCCGTACTGTGAAAAAGGGTTATATTCTATATGTTATTACTCACTTGATTGAAATCATTTTAATTTATATATTGAAGAATAACAGTTTAAAAAACTGTTAAAGTACTTTTTCCCTAAAAGCAACTAATTGATTCCTCGTTTTTGCTGTCTTTGAGAATGACTTCATGGCACTAGGGTGCCTTGTTTCTCACCCTAGTTATGCTGATTATGCATAAAATTCATTACGTATATTATGTAATAATAAAAGTGCTTAAAATCAGTTTTAAAAATGATGCCATATGGAAGAAATAATTTAACACAAATGGAAATAATTCTAAAACATAAATGATATTTACTGTAGATATTCTATCTTGTCTATCGATATTCTTATAGAAATTGTTTTCTGATAGTTTTAGAAATTAACTTAGAAAAGATAACATAGGTTCATAGGAAGTTACGGGTGCTTCTTTAAAAATCGATAGCGAATAAAAAAAACGGCGTTTTACATTATGTAAGAAAATATTTAATAGAACATTAATATAGAACTGATAAGTCCGCAGGTTTGCTCTTGAAATTTTAAGCTTTTATTGATTTAACTCTTATCTATATCAAATTTCTGGTACTTATCTTATTTTTCAAACTATATCCATTATTCTGCTGATGTATGAGTGCAGTCTTAAAAGCTTTATATAATTGTCGTTAAACGGCTGACTTTCCCCTTAATTTTTTTTTAAAATCCTTTAATTGGAAATTTTGAAAAATATAGTAAAAATATTTTAGGCGCACATACCAAGTTAGTAGGGTTTGTATAATATATTTACATGTTCTTAGAAATTTAATTAATTTATTTTCATTATTACCCCAGCAAGAAAGCATGCTCACAAATCTCTTTCAAAGCATTTGAAGTTGTGAATCTTCCATACACGAGCAAATTAAAACACACTGCTCCCGGGCAGATCTGCCAAGTAAAAAGTTTTGTTCCTAAAGTTTATTTAAGTTGCTTATACAAACTGAAATTTTATATTTATCTAAGTAAAGTAATTTTTGTCATTTATTTTTATCAATTAAGCTGTTCAACGCACCAAAAATTATTTTCGTAAAACATTTGTTATTGTTAATAACAGTGAAAAAAAAGATTATACAGGTCTTAATTTATGGATACCTAAATAATCACTGTAGATGAAAAGTTTCTACCGAAGAATATAGAAATAATGTTGAAAATTTTAGTATCGAATTGTATAACATCAACTTAAAGATTTTTTTTTATGTAATAGTTTACAACAGGGATGATGTTTACGCACTTTATAGTAATTACTAGTATTTAGTATTATTACTCAGTTATTACTCATATTACTATTAATTAGTAATAATACATTTGTAATGGTTCACAAGATTTGTTTTACACTAGTCTGTAAATTTCCCTATAAAAGAAAGAAATAAGGGAATTTCTACTGTCCCATATATAAAATAAAAACTTTCAAGCTAAAGAATCTTTCGATATAAATAGTTTCCTCATAATTTCGGAAATTATATATTTATGATTTTTTTTATCTGATGAATAATTTATGTATATCTATCAACAAAGAGGGGATTTATGCTCACACGAAAGTTAATTTTGTTAATATGATAATATTGTTTGCTTCATAAACTTCTTTCTTTAAAGATCTCCTGAGAAAGAAAGCAATGAAAGTCACGAGGTCGCTAATTTTAAAAATTAGAAATTAAATCGCTTCGCTAATTTGTTAAATACTTTGAATTAAATGCTACAAAAAATTTGAATGATTTTTGAACATCGAATATTTTAGTTTATATCAGCTTAATATTCCAAAAATTTATTTTCTGATAAATAGCTAAATTTTAAGTTGTTTTCTTTTCATTTTTTTTTCAGAATCTAAATCAGCGTTTATTGACTTCAATTAAATTAGCAAATTGTTCATAAACGAAACGTTCGAATATATATAAACAATCTATCGTCCTTCTTTTTTTCTTTCACAGGCTCTGAGGAGTGCAGTGTTGATGGAAGCTGCATTTTAGCCGTTTCTAAAATAGCCGCGGCTTGTGAAGAGTCAGCTCGCAAAGGAAAAACTATTTATCTCGACTGGGGAAAGGATCAAAATGGAGTGAATGGATCTTAACAGTGCCAACTATGCATAAAAGACTTTAGACATATTTAAGCTTGCAACGACATTTTAAAATGGGATGTAAGGCTGCATCAGCCATTCAAATGTCACTAGAAAGCACAAGCTTTCCGCTAGAAAGCGTAACTTAATTTTGCTGCATGTACGTATGCGGAAAAAAAAATTCTTATTTATTTTCGATGTATTATTTAATAAACCGTGGACATTTTATTTTGTTATTGTATCTGATGGAATATTTATTTAGTCTCAAAGAGTCATTTGAAAATAGATTCGTTAGAAATACAACTTAGTTGCTAGAATGCATATCATATCATCAGTAAATTTTCGTATTTTTAATCATTCATTCTATTTCGAAACGTTAATTTGTAACAATCATTTCTATTTCGCAAGGAACATAGCTTTCTAGCGGAACATCATGAAATATAATTTTATTTAATTATCAAAAATGAGTTATTTTGTGTTGTTTTTTCGCCTAAACTAATTAAACTATGTATTGTTTTAGGTGCTTGCATGTATTTTGATCATTTTTTCTCTTTATAAAGGCATTTATTAAGAAAATTAGTACAATATATATCAATAAAAATATTTTTCCATCATTTTCTACAACCTTTTCTCACTTTCCTCCAATAATCAATGGATTGTCTTCAAATATTTTTGGTACCCCTGGCCATTCTTTGCAATTAACATCGAAATCACCACTCTTAAATCGTTGAAACCAAAACCGCCGATTTGGATAAGACGGAGCAGTATCACCATAAGTTTCTAAAAGTGTCTGATGCGCTTCGGAGCAGATTTCTTCAAATCAAACAAACAACAACAAAAAAAAAGCAGTGAATGTCGACTCTTGCAATTTGGAGCGTTCCATGATTGGGGTCCTTATACACTAATAACTCAATAATACTAAATGGAAAACTTTCAAAATGATAATAATAAAATAATAGTTGGTAAAACCCAAAACTATTGTCGTTTATATAGATACTCCGCATGTTTCCCAATAAATGTCACTGATTGAAATACATACAAGCACCTAATATTTTTATCCAACAAATTAGAACTACTCTAGAACTATTTTTTATTCAACAACTGTCCATAAAATTAGAATAGAAAACCACATATTTATTCGAGAGAACTATTTTTTTATCTGCTATTATAGTATCAGAAGATGAAATGTACTGCATTTAAATTTATAGCAATGTAATAAAAATGGCGATAGGAAAAATTTCTAATGAGAAAAGCGCAATACTCAAATTAATTTTTACTTAAGAAACATTTTTTTCTTTGTACTTGCTTTGCTATTTATTGGATGTTCACGAATTTATTGTTCACACATAAACCGTTAAAATATTTTAAAAGATAAAAATTTCTTGGCCTTCAGGTAAAAACATTTTCTTCAAGCTGAATTGTAAGGAAAATGAGAAAAAAAAATTGATGTTGTTTAAAATTTTTTTTCGCAAAAAATACTTTGGAAAAGAAATGGGAAAATCTCAAATCCTAGGAAAACGCTAAAAAATTGCTAGAATGCTCGCTGGTATATAATTCAGCAACATGAATTATATTATAATGTCTGGAACAAACTTGCAATGAAAATGCATTTTTTGATTAATGCAGATATGATCTTTACAAAATATATACAAAACGATTAATCAATTCCACCAAATGTTTTATTTTATTACATCTTAAAGAGAAAGGTACAAATTAAGGGGATAAAAAGTTCGCAAACAAGATAATTTTTACATGGCCAATGCATTTACTTAAAAACAAATTAAGGGGATAAAAAGTTCGCAAACAAGATAATTTTTACATGGCCAATGCATTTACTTAAAAATCTGAATTAAACTGTCATATATGTATGTTTGACATCTATACTACTATTATAAATGTGAAAGTTTGTATGGATGGATGGATGGATGAATGTTAGTCAATCACGCCAGAACGGCTGAACATAATTGGATGAAATTTAGCTGAGAGATAGATTATAGTCTGGAATAGGACATAAACTACTATTTATTCCGTTTAATTGAATTGTTAACTGTTTATTAATTAAAAACTAACTTTCCCGCCAAAAATCGCCAAATGAGTAAAGCTTCAGAGTTTTCCCCCCCACACCAATGAGATTAGGCTTAACATGATTTTGACTATTATTTCAAACGATTCTGTTTATTTTCTTAGTGTTCGATACATTTAAAATCAAACATTGATAATTAATCGATCTTTCGGATTCATTTTGAAGTACTTTTGAATTAAAATAAAACAGAATAAAGGAAATTAAAAATTTATAATCTATATTGCGTTACCCCAACTGGCGTAGAAAATTCATGCATTTGTGTTGCCCCAATTGGCATTGAAAATTCACGCATGCGCAGGAGTAACAAAAGATAAAGCCATTGATGCTATAAATTCTAATCTATTTCCACACGTACGAAGTCGTGGGTAAAAGCTAGTATATTATAAAATTGCTAATACATTGGATTTTTACAAAAAATTTCACATTATATTAAATTTGAAATGTTGTAATTGATAATGATATTTTGAACAAGGAGTCAAAAATTAGAGTTTGAAAGCGCATGTGGTTTTAAAACAAGATTGATCTCCAAAATAAAAATGTTTTCAGCTGGATGTTTCTTATTTTGCTGAAACATAATTAATATTTTGATAATTTTATTATTACTTTATTTACTTTTTTTCATGAGGAATTATATAAAGAAAAATTACTGTCATAATTAAAAAATTCGATCGCAGGATTTTGATGAATTTCCACATTTTCAATCCCATCGAGTCCCGTATATCCATTTTTCGAACTATATTCCCTATCTACAAAATAACTTAAAAAAGTAACTAACACTATGATATTAATGCTGTCTTGAGCATCTTTTTTCATTTGAAAATTGAACCAATTTTAAGGATTCGCTTTTTAAAAAATATGTATATTCTGAATAATTTATATAACTGAAAAAAAAATGGATTTTATGATAAAACATTTTCTTTTTCTATCTTTTTTTATGCACCTAAACTCAAAAAATTACCCAGAATTTATTTCGGAACTAGAAAGAATAAATGAGTGGGTGTAGTTCTATTAAGTTTGGTATTTAGAAAAAATTCCTTTGATCATTTACTCTTGCATTAGCGCAAATTTTGCACCAGCATTATTCAATTCAGAATTTTTTTTAAAAAGAAACATTTTTTTTGAGAAATATGCGTTAACTTGAAGGTACATGTAGACAACATTTTCATAATGATTTGCCAAGTTTTGATCTGATATTATCCAATGATAAGAAATGAATGTAACAATGCATTTCTCGTTTTAATGAGCGATATTCTTGGTGTACCATTTATCCAAAGTATCACAATAGGAAGACTATGCTTTGAAAATAATGTTTAAAATACAGCCTGTGATTTTTCATACAAATGAATGACTAAGCACATTACGGATGTTAAGTTACAATTCAATGATTTATGAATAACTCAATTTTGATTGAGTGTTTGAATGAAGTCAATTGATACTTATGTGCTATATGCCAAACGCGCTGTACCAATTTAATTTTAGAAACCTTTATGTATCGTACAGGAGGAAAAGTAAACTTGCTTTCTAATTAAGACAACGTGTTGCAAAATTTTTCTGCATATGCGTCATAGAGTTTGACGATAAGTAAATTCATTCCATGTGGTTTCAGAATTATTTTTCAGTATAATAAACGTTTTTCCGCAAACGAAATAATTATTAGCTTTTCTCTCTCTCTAAAGATTTCATAGAAATATTAAAAATGAGGAGGGTATTCTATTAACTAAGTTGCTAAAGACATAAATGCAAATAAAGTGTAAGCCAGCATGAAATGAAGGATGTTATGTTTCTCTAAGTCCTTTTTCACTTGGCCGAGTCTTGGTTTATTTGAAATTGCTCGAAAATGTAGTTAGGAATTTATGCTCGTACGGAATCTGGTTATTCTTGTCAGCTATAAAGAGCTTTTATAATCTCGAAAGCCTTTGGTCAAATAATAATAATGAATTTAATAAGATAATAATAGTAACAACGAAAATCAATTTCAGTTTCACTTCACTAAAATATATTGCTGCAAAATATTCTTAAAATATTTTTTAAATAATTATTACAAATAAATAGAAAAAATTATACATTAAAAACATTGATATCATTTAACAGAAAATTTTCTTTAATTTATAGATTAATAACAGTTAAAGTTTTGAATTTCAATCTGCTTTATATTTTGAAGTTACCACGAGAAAACGTAGAAAATTCTCTTGATTAATTAACATTTTAAAAAAATAGTTTCGAGGTACACGTTCCCATTTCAAAAATATGTTTGTGTCAAATTTTGTAGCCAAATGTTAAATGGTCAGTACCGTAGAATCCATTTTACTCTCTATTTGTCATTTTGCTTTTATTATTCAAGTGCAGGCAACAGAGGTTTATGGCTGCTTAAACAGATTTCAACCTAGATCTGGCAGTGTAACTTTTTGTTAAAATCAATCTAGATCGCTTTAATCCAGACAAAAGAATATGGGTATCCCATATGTTTCGTTACAAGTGGAGCAAAAGAAATACCATGAACATCAATCGTTAACGGTGGCTGAAAATGAGAGATGGGTCAACTATGAAGCCGATAACATTAAACTATGTAGATATGACACTAAACGAATATTTTTGAGTACATATGAATACATCAGTTCTGGACCAAGAAATATTAATAATATAACATTAGCCGCGATCGCACTAAACGGTGTCCACTGTATTAGAAGAACTGGGTAGTACAAATAAGATCGTTTCAAGAAAATTTTATAAAGGAATTTTATAGGAGAATTTTATTTGTGTTAAATATATGTCTTTTCCGTATATTTAACAAAAGTATATTTGAAAGCAGTTAAAGGTTTTTATTTAATAAAAACTTGGTGTGCTTTAACGTGTTAAATGTGTTTTTCCATCTTAGTTCGTCTAGAAAAAAGTCATTCATCTTTCAGCTTGAATTGGATTTTTTTATGTTAATAGATTTTTTATAAAAATTATTACATCATCATTAGAAAATGAATAGATTCAGACGTAATCTGCTTCATCTTTGCTTCATCTATTCAGTCCTTTAATGTACCGACTTGTTGAGATAATCTTATAATTCTTGAAATACCATATTTTAAAGTACCTGTTTTTTTTTATTATTTTATCTGTCATCATATTTTTCAACTCATATTTTATCAGATTTGTGACGTAATTAAGAATAATCTTTCAAAGGGTGGATCGGTAAGCACTGTCGATAACTTTTCTGTGATCACAGCGAAAGTTGGGACTAACTAAAACATTGCAGTACCTAGTAAGTAATTTAAAAAAAATCTCTTATTGTTTCAATAGGAAAATGTTATATAATTATAACATAAAAATTACAATTAAATTATGAAAAATTACAATTATTTAATTAATTATTTATTATACATTCTGACTGTAAAATATAACAATGTTAAAAGTATTGAGGCCCGATGGTTTCTGTGTCATGTAGTTTTTTTTTTTTTTTCATGTAGAGAGATTCTTATTTTTACAATAAATAATCATAAAATATTATCTTATTTACCTTCCTCATATCGAGAATATTATTAATAAAAATGATTTATGTTACCCTACTTAATTAGAAATGAGATTTTTACTTGGCATTTGGTTACATATATATAATATTTTTCTTGTATAAAATAAATAATAAATTTAACGGGAAACATTTTTTTCTCGAAAATTTAAAATATTTCTTGACTGTGGCAACTTCAATATATTTTATGTGTATTTAAAAATTAGAATTTTCAGAAAAAGAATTGAAATACTAAATTGGATGCGAGTAACAAATATTTCTTCAGATTTATTAAGGTTTGAAATTTAAAAAAATGCTAATTAATCAAAAAAATTAAACTTATATTTCTTATCTTAAATATTAAAATTTCAGTTAAAATACCATTCCACGTGCAATAATTTTTCTTTGACATAGCTTTGTAAAACTCAAAAGAAGTAGCATTTTTTAAATAAAATATACAACATTTACTCTTTTAATAAGTTTTGAATTAAGACGACATTTGCGTATTAAAATTCTGTTATAACCATTCTTAAACTAACAATACAAAAAAAAAAAAAACCGTATGTGTGATGAAAAATACAGCGGCCATCAGTGTGAAAGAGTCTGTTTCATCTTAATTTAATAAACAAACTCACAATCAATCGAGCTGTCAATAACTGTAACTGTTATCGAATTTTTAATCTTTAAATCAAAGATGGTATAAAAATTTTAGTTACAAAAATAAGATTTTTATCTTTTATAAGATGCTGCTTGCAGAACTGAGCATCATTTTTAAAACATTTTATTTTTCTAAATCATAATTTTCTTGGCGCTTTTTAATAATATTAATGATAAAGTTCCCTTGCCTTTCTTAGCTTAAGTCTGAGATGGCTAGATCTCAAGTTGGAGACAGCTTACCTGAAGTAAGATTTGCCATCTTTGGTCTTGGAAGGATAGGAACCATTCACTTAAATAATCTCAGAAATAATTCTAGAGCTAGAATTCTTTACTGCGTAGAAGAATCAGAGGAAGCAACAAATTTTGTAAAAAACAAATGGAGATTGGGAGAAACCGGCACATCTTTCATAAAATCTTCTGAGAAAAATAAGGTATTCCAAGATGAAAGGTAAGATTTTTTTTTTTTTTTTTTAGTTCAGCAGTGAAGTTTATATATATTCCTTTGTGAACATGAAGTAATCAGTAAAGTAATATTATGAAAACAAAAAGTTCTAGTGTAGATTTGGGTGCCCCTTCGATTGGTGACAAATTTTAGCGATGAAGCACTACTTCTGGTTTCCATAATGTTTTGCTTTCATTGATGTTACTGTTGGGTTACCGACCGAAAATCCCCTTGGCGCCGATCTTGGCGTAAAAAAATATCGCCAAAAAATCAAGAGGCACCCAATTGTAAACTTTTACCAAACAAGGATAGTTGTATCTGTTTTTCTCGCGTAGTTTTGAGTGCTCTGTCTGACACTTTCTGTCATCATGTCAAAGATTGCGGTACGTGTCGGTTTTAAAGCGCCAATTAAAAATTTCGCCAAATTATAGAAATATACTCAAGTACATCTTAAAAACGCTATTTAAATTTGGACAATTGAAATCGCTAAATTGGCGAATTTTTTTCCTAGCGCTTTTTGGTCACCATTCCAACTGACAAGGCCAAATTTCAGAAATAATTCTGGAGTTAGAATTCTTTACTGTGTAGAAGAATCAGAAGAATTCGGTTTTAATGGTAACCAAAAAGCGCCAAGAAAATATTTTGCCAAATTATAAAAGTATATCCAAGTACGCTATAAAAACGCCATATGCATTTTGATGATTAAAATCGCTAAATTGGCGGAATTTTTTCTTGGCGCTTTTTGGTCGTCATTACAACTGACAAGTACTTTGATTTATGTTAAGTATTATTTATAATCTATAACCTTTCATAGAGTTATATCTTTAATTCTTGCTTCAAATAAATTTCTGCCACATTGCTAAGCCCCTACTTGGCCAAGATACGCTATACAATTTTTTCGCCAACACCATTACATACGCAATAAACAATTATTTCATTCCTATGCTTAGCAAATACATCAATAACGCTTATAGAATGGTTACAAAAGGTTTATATTATACAATTATTTTATTAATTTATAGCAATTTGAGGTTATTATCAATTTATAAGATTTTCTAAAATTTTTATAAGGAAAAAATAATAATAGTTACACTCTGAATTTCGAGTCTTTGTCATGGCAATCATTAGATAATTTTCGGGTTAGATTTAAAAACACAAAAGGATTGACAAATCTGAATTTTTTTTAAAGATATAGCTCGTCAATTTTTATCGCCAAGCAAAATCGTTAGTTTCGAACAATGACGCTTCAGTATATCGATTAATAACAACAGAGAAATGGTGTTTATTTATGTGTATCTGCTGCCTACCTACAGACTAGACCATTTGATTTAAAACTACCTAATTTGTCCAAAATATACTTTGGAATTTGAGAGTATTCATTTCGAAACGATTTTTTGAAAATTGGATTAATTAAGATTATTATGACATTCTTTTTCGATAGCCGTTGCATAAATTATAATTCAAAATTATTTGTACACAATTTTATAGTTTTATAAAATGTCATTTTTCTGATACCAGTTTAGTTGCAACTTAATTTTTTAAAAATTTTGATAAATTTAACTTATCACTAATTACAACCAGCGATTAAATACTTGATCACCCGAATATTTACGTTTTTTTGGTACTATGAGTGTCATGGGTTTTAAAAAATGCAAGTGCTTTGTTGGTTTGCCATAGTTTGCTACTTTTAAATATTTCCTTTATAGAATCAAAGATGTCAAATTATGCTTAAGAGATTGATTTGAAATTAAATAAAGCGAATATTCCAAGTGAATCCGCTAGTTGCAAAGACAACTAATAGCATTATATATTACAAATGATTATTGATTTTAGTTTCTACTAATAATAAAGATGAAAACATATGCTTCTTTGTGTATATGCTAGCGCTCCACAATCCAAACCGTGTGACTTAGAGCTTTTAATCTAGGTAAATGTATACATTGGGGGGGGGGGAATGCATCTCAAAGCGATTTAAAATTTTTTAATTAATTAAAAAATAAGCGAAATTTGTAACATTTTTTCAAGATAACTCGAAAATATTAGAATAGAAAAATGATTTCTGCAGCATTTTAGCCTTCAAAAATTATTTTTCCAATTATACCAGAATTTTTTGTGATATAAGATTTTTTTTCTATTTTTAATTATTTTTTATATACTATATTATACGAATTTATATTGCATTGCTGAAGTGAAACTCAGCAAGCGAAGTTGCTGCTAACATTTCATTCTGTTTATGTTTTTTTGTTTTTCCCTCCATTTTTATCAAGATACGAAGATACGATTTATTTTTTAATATGTTGAGTAGGTTTCAATAGTAGGCATGCTTTTAATACATTTTTTTGATATTTTATCATATTTAAAATTAAAGTTTAAATTCAAAACCGAACAGTGTGGGAGAAATTTAAAAATATGATTGCTTTTTCCTGGGATATAATTTGTCCGATGCATAGGTACGATACTTATCTATCGAATTTCAAAGTTAATTTTTTTTTTACTGTAAAAGACATTAAGACCAAGTTACACAAAAGATTTAATTGAAACTTTTAGCAGCCATTAATCTCGGCAAACCAATAAGTCCCAAAAGTGGCTAACGTAAAGTATAAATTTGCCTGAAATTCTATATTATTTTCACAAAAAAAAAAACGTAGCAAATTACAACATTAAGAAAACGAATTGTGCAATGAAAATGAATTAAAACAGCTAATTTAGCTTTTGTAATACAAAAGTCAATTTATATTTGGTAATATTATAATTGCGAACTGATACATAATTTGCATATTTTAACATATTTTTTTTATTTAAAAGATGACATATTTTTAATACTCTATATAATATTAATTTTTAAATAGAAGTTATCTAGAATAAGGGAATTGAAATCTGAATAATTTAAAACACAATTATTGAAAGTTGTCACATGCGAATGACTAAAAAATAATATTTACCCATTCGAATGACAGCTCTTTCATACTTGACAGCTGATGCTTACTTTCACAAATATATTGTTCGAATAAAATATTTCCAACTATATTTTCATTTCACTAATTTAAATAAATCATTAATCTTTGTAAAGTAAACCAGAACGAATAGGAAAAAAAATCTAGTTACTGAAGCACTACAAATTTAAAATAATTCTAATTTCCATCAATGTTTTTCGAAGCAAACGATATCAAAGCTGATGAGTGCTGCCAGGTGCAAACAAAAAGTTAAGCAACTAAAAATTCTTCTAAATGTAGCAGATGTAGAAAAAAAAACAATTTATCAAAAATGGTGAATTTAAATATTCACGATTATTATTAAAAAATGATGTTGAAAGTAATTATCGAATAAACTGTTTTATTAATAAATGCAATATTTACATTTTAAAGGATATTTATAAAAATAATATCAAGGCAAAAATTCAAAGCGAATTCTTATTACTTAAAAATTATTAAGGAACAAAAAAAAGTATATTTTTTCTTAATATTTTCATTCGATATATTTTTAATAAGAAATATTTGCCGTTCTGACTTTTATTTTTAGTAAATTTATATTCTTAAGAAAGTATCAATATTTTTATCGCATTATGATTTAGAACCCAAGTCATTTAAATATTTTACAAGAAGGATGACCAAATGATTTGAATAAATTGAAGAATAATGCCAAAATTAAACGATCCATATATAAAATCGTATACTTGCAAAAGAATTGAAAGTTATAAAAATTACTTTTGTGTATTGATGTTACACAAACAAGGACAAATTATAATTTCAGAAAAATTTAGAGGGAGTCAATTTGTGTTAAATTGAAGTTGCATAACAGAAAAAAAAGCAGCCTATTTTAAACAAGGTCAAATTGTTACAACATATGAAACATAGTCTATCATATTGTTTGTATATTGTGTAATATTTTTGAATAAAAAAAAACAGGATTCATTATTCGATTTTGAGCACTTTTTAGTGCAAATGATAATTACAATTGTTATACAAAAATGTTCTTTAAGGTCCCACTTTAAATTATTAAAAGATAAATTATTAAAAGATTAATTATTAAAAGATTGGATTGCGAAAATTCTAAGAGAAGTTTTAGGTTTTTTTTTTTATTATAGATCGAAAGGTTCCTCAACATATTTGTAATTATATTTATGTACTAAACTAATGAAAAACTAAATGTTACTAACTAATGTTAAATGTTAAACTAATGTACTAAACTTATTAAAAAATTTAAGCAAAATTGGCTAAATATATTATAAATTTAAAACAGCTAAATGCGATTTAAATAGTGTTTTCTTATGTTGCTAGAAAAACAAGATAGTAAAAATAAAAATTGTAAACAATATGAAATATATAAGACGGAATATGCATGTGTATTATATTAAGTATCCAATGTATGCACTTCGATTTTTTTTTTGGCGCAGTATAGCCAAGGTTGGATCTTGCGCCAAAAAATCCTAAAATAAATCAAATCAATTGGATTATTCTATGATTGAAAAGAAGAAGCAAAAAGCAAATAATTATTTCAAACAGTGGGAATTGTATTTATTCTTACGAGAAGCAGTTGCAAATCTGAATCGATGCAGGTCATGTTATTTGTATTACACAAGTAAAAATTGAATAAATTTTTCTGTATTATATATATGTATATATACTTGTTTTTATTAATAATCCAAATGCTTTGCGGGCTATGATTTTTAGGGTTGATGCTGTTTTAGTTTGTACTCCAACTTTCGCTCATGAAGAATTAGTAATGAAATCTCTAGAATCAGGTAAATATTTATGAATTCAAACTTTATTAACAGTTGTGAATATTCAATTCACAGACTCCTCATTATATGAGAAATGAAATTGTGTCTCTCATTTGCCATTTTCATTGCCTCATGTTGTGCTATGATGCCGCCTTCTTTTTTTTCCTTCCATAAAATAATCAGTGGATTCCAAAATTAAATTGGCGTTATTCGTTTGACGTCCATTAGAAGAGCGTAGATTGTCACTTTTAATTTGTCTGTATTTGTTTTCTTTACTTTCGATACAATTTGAAATTACTTTCAATGAATTTATTAAATTTTCAAATAATTAAATAAATATTCAATGAATTTACTTTAATGATTTTGGCTAAATTTTCAATTGATTTAACTCAACTAATTTATTTAATTTTCTATGTATCTAAAAAGAAGATTCTATTAATGTTTATAAAGAATTTTCAATGAATCCATCTTCATTCATGAGTGGTTTTCAATTTTCAATCAATAGCTGAATTCTAACTTCAATGAATAAATGAATTTCTACCTTCAACGAATAAAGGAATTTAATGAATAAATGAATTTCTACATTCAATGAATAAATGAATTTCTACCTTCAATGAATGAATGAATTTCAATAAAAATTTTCTCATTTCTCAATGAATGAATTTACTCGATTCTCAATGAATGAATTTACTCAATTCTCAATGAATGAAATTGTTCCATTACTACCAAAAGCTGGATAAATAAAATAAAAGCTCGTGCTACATCTCAATCAGAAGTGGATTTGAAATTTCAAGAGTTATCTATCTATCCGCGATCTTAGAATATATTTCAACCAGTGGAGTTGTATTTATAATTAATATTTCGCAAATTATTTAATTACAAATCTTCCCAATTAATTGATATCCACCTCATTCATTGCATAACGAGATATTTTACAATGCAGAAAAATAATAAAGGGTATCCCAAAATTAACGTAAGATTTGAATTTGCCACCATTTGTACAGTAAAGTGTTGGCAACAAAATTAAAAATATTGAAAAGCTTATAGTTTAGGGCTAGCAAAAAAGGAGCGTTACACAATAGAACAACATATTAACGCAAGATTCGAATGAAATAAATTACAGTTTTTTTTTCTTTAAATTCTTATATTTTCATTGAATCGTAAAGTACACAGGATAGGGTTATTTTAAAATAACACATAGGGAAAATGGCTTCCACGGCTTTGCTGGCACATAACTCTTTTATCAAAATTTTCCATGACCATTTTGCATAAATGTGGCCGAATTTCGTTGATGCAGCGTTGAATTTCCTCTTTCAATGCACGCATGCTTTTGGGCTTATTGGCATAGACTTTTGACTTCTAATAACCCCATGAAAAGAATTCCGGTGGTATTTAATCACCCTATCTAGGGGACCAATTTTCAAATTTTCGAACTGTTGCTGCCACTTTCATTATTTTTGGAATATTGTTAAACAATGAAAACACGTTGTTCTATCGTATAATGCTTCCTTTTTACTAATCCTAAACTATCAGCTGTCAAATAATATTTTAAAATAGGGTTGCCAACACTTTACTGCCCGAAGGGTGGCAAGTTTAAATCTTGAATTAATTTTGGATCACCCTTTATTTAAAGAAATTCGCGAATTTTTACTTAAATTTTTTTATGTGCATTTTATAACTATGCTGTCATTTTATTATTTTTTTTCAGGGAAAGCAGTCTTCTGCGAGAAGCCCTTAGCTTTAAGTTACGAAGGAATCGAAAAATGCGTAAATGCGGCGGAAAAATATCAAAGACCACTGATGTGTGCTTTTAACAGGTAGACGCAGATTTCCTATTTTTTTCAATCAGGTTATTAATAAAAATTTTAAGATGTTAATTTTTTACATTAATATATTAACATTACGAAGACACATTTATTTTGATTATATATATATACAGTGAATATTTCATAGTTGTAATCAGAACTGTTTGTCATTAAACATGTTAAATATAAGTTAACACGATAACCACAAAATGAAGAGAGCAAGATAAATGAAATTTGGTACACAGAGTTAAGATCGATAGTGTGAGCAGCTATTAAAGTTTGAGCCAAATTCAAACAGGGGTTTACCGTCTGTCAGTCTGTACTTTCAGAAACGTGTTGTAATTCAAAATTGCAATAACTTAAACAAATAAAATGTGGAATGTGATTTTTTAACTGCATGTGTCAAATTTTTGTTTCAATCGTATGAGAAATCATGTCTAAAACACAACTCCGATTTTCGGCTATCATTAATTGCCTGCCAGGGATTAACCAGTAAGAAAAACTGTCCAAGGATCAAACGATAGATTCAGTGAAAATGCTAAATTCAGGTCAAAGTTTCACATATTTTGTAATTATTGCACACCATGGCAACGGAAGGTGTATATGCGAGAATATATAAGAAACTTTTGTGGTGACTACTCTTGTTGGTTCTTAGTTACGATGCGACAATGCTGATATGCGGGACTTTGAAAAAAAAAATGTGAACACTCATAGCATTTGCGATCTGGTTTAGGGGTTTCTTTCTCATGTAGGTAAGAGGCGAAGTAACACCTTTTTTAAAGATTATGAAAGAAAATTTCGGTGAAGTTAATCCCGTTGGTTCATATTATGAGCTTGATAGGAATTTTTTTTTATTAGTATAAAATAGTAACTCACAATAACTTCATTATACTTTATACTCACAAAGGATTCTTCGGCCGGCGTCCTAGTATAAGGGTAGCACGTCTTCCCCGTGATCTGGGTCATCCAAGGCAGTTACTCTCCTTCCACCGCAGAGTCAAGACCCATCACAGTTATCATGGCAATATATCAAAAGTCATGTTTTCCACCAGTAATGTCATTAAGGGGATAGTCCTTTTCCAAGGACGGGTGCCCCGATAAGCTACCATCGAGATCGAGATCGTGATCTGGGTGTCCTGGGTTCGAGTTCCGGTTTGGGCATGGTTGTTCTCCTACTTCTGTGTTCTGTCTGTGAGGTGTGTAAATGTGCCGTCCTGGAAAAAGGGGTTGTGCAAGCGAATGCGTGAGTAGTCAAGTCGTACTCTTGGCCCTAGTTGGCTCTACGATAAAAACAAGATGCGCTCCCCCTTAGGCTTAAATCGGCTGTCTTTGAACGGCGGGCTTGTCCGTGGCAAGTGCTATAAGAAACAACAAGGATTCTTCATTTTTCTCCAAACTATTTGAAAATCAAATCATGAAATATTTCAGTTCATATTTTCAAAAAGCGTTGCTTACAAACATTTTTTTGTTTGTTATTTTTTTTGTATAGTTCTGAAAAATGATTACCTTGAACATGTTTGATGCCTTCGAATCTTAAACGTTTTCGCAGTCTTTATACCTTTGTGAAAATACTCATTGCATTTTAAAATTGAATTCCGACAGACGTTTCGATCCTGGTTTGAGGAGTTTGAAAGAGATAGTTGATTCAGGAGAGATCGGCAAATTGCAAGTGGTGAAAACATGCAGCAGAGACCATCCCAAACCTCCAGTGGAATATTTGAAAATATCAGGTATAGTATATATGTATATATTCATTATTTTATTCATAAAATCACTATACTAACTTACGCCAGCTCAATAAATCCAAAACTATTTTATGTGTATGCTTGTATGTAAATCGCAACAAAATTCCTATCCATTTCAGTTGTTTGTTTCTTGTCTTGTTTCTAATTAATAAACTGTGTCCCAAAATTAACATATTATTTGAATTTGCCACCATTCGTGCAGTAAAGTGTTGTCAACCCTATTTAAAAAAACCATTTGACAGCTGATAGTTTAGGGTTGGTAAAAATGGAGCATTACACGCTAGAATAAGGTGTTAATGCAAAATTCAAATTCAATAAAAAACACAGTTTCTTAAAAAAAATTGTTATATTTTTATTGAATCTTTAAGTACACAGGATAGAGTTGCATATGAAATAACACTTAGGGCAAACAGCTTCTGCAGTACTCTTTCGTAGAAATTTTCCCATGACCATTTTGCATAAATGTAGCTGAATTTTCGTTGATGCAGCGTTAGATTTCCTTCTTCAATTCACACGTGCTTGTGAGGTTGTTATTATAAACCTTTGATTTCAAATAACCCCATAAAAAGAAATCCAATGGTGTTAAATCACACGATCTATTGGGCCAATTTTCAAATTTTCGAACTTTGACCACCAGATTTTCATTAATTTTGAAATATTGTTCAACAATGAAAATACGCTGTTCTATCATGTAACACTCCATTTTTATTAACCCTAAACTATCAGCTATCAAATAGTTTTTTTAATTGGGTTGCCAACACTTTACTTCACGAATGGTGGCAAATTCAATTCTTGTGTTCATTTTGGGAACCCTTTACTAAGTTTTTCATATTTATATCCAATATTGTGGCCATGTTAAAAACTTTAAGCGAAAACAAGGGCATATAATTTTGTTTAAACTGACAAGGTAGGAATGCAAGAAGTTCAAAAATCCTTTTTCCCTTTGACTGTGCGTTTTAATTTTTTTTTAAAGAGCTTAAAATATCTTTATGTGTAATTTGAAAAAAGGTAATTTCTTCGCTCATTTCTTTACATTCATAGAAATTAAAATTTTGCAAATAAAAAAAAAAATAAAATCAGACATAAATTTAAAAAAAAATTCGGTAGAACGTTTAATGCATTAAAAATTATATAAGAAAAATCAAATTCTGATATCCCATGAAATTCTTATCGCCCCATTTAATGCCATTCTTGTTTAAATAGACTTTGTTTTTTTTTTATTTTTAGGATAGACATATATGACAGGATTTTGGAAATATCATTGTAGCTGACTTAACACACATACACGTTTGGTTTGGTTATATTAACGTCCCGTTTGAAGCAACACTAGGGCTATTTTGGGACGGACCTTGTAATTTTGAACTGCGGTCAGATACCAAGGACGACACCTGAGCTAGCACCCCCCTCTCCACACTACACCAGCGGGAGGACATTTGGGCATGACGGATTTAACGTGCAACAGACCCCCTTACACGACGGTAATTCGGTGGAATCGGGTCACGAACCTGAAACCCTCCGGTTCCGAAGCCGAGACCTTACCACCAGGCCACCGCGGCCTACACACACATGCGCGAATGATGCGCATAACACATAAGACATATATACAAACGTAGCAAGATGAATATTCGCCTATAAAACATATAAATCTGTTTGTATATATACTTTAAAAGGACACATGACTTTAAAACCTCGAGAAAATTGTAAGAAATTTGTTTAGTTTAATGTATTATATCTTTAAAACAATACACATTAGAAACTCATATTTTCCTCTAGAAAATATTTATATTTTTTCTTGTAGCGCTCATTAGAAGCTCCCATTTTTCCCTAGAAAATATTTATATTTTTTCTTATTGCATATCTATTTTCAAACACTAACATTGGTATCCATTTATTAAAGCGAGTGATAAATATGAGTAAAATTTTCAGAGAAAAATTAAGTTGGTCATCTTCTGCAGAGGATTAATAATAAAATACTTGTCTAAACACAATATTTTAGGTTTCTAAGAGCCTAAATAATCAGTTTAAGAAGCTGAACTACAAATTACTTATATTTAAATGAAACTTTTATTTTATATACCAACTTAAAACAAAATGTTAAAATGAATTAAATTAAAAAAAAAAAATTGAAACACCCAGAAATTTTTTTCAAGAGAAAATGTACAAGAAATCGAGATTTAGTATCTAGAGCATATCATAATGTATATTCAGTACAAATTTCATGCGAAAATATTTAATAGTTGTTGAAATATTTCACGTGCAATACCAAAAAAAAAAAAAAAAAAAAAAAAAAAAAATCACATTTTGAAATAAACAGCATTAAAGTTATTTTTTACTATAAACTAAAGCATTTTAAATTCTAACTGTTTTAAAAGGCTTCAGTTTAGATATAATGAAATAGTACATATTTCATAATTAATTCTCGCACATACAGTTAAGAAATTTGTAGTAATTGAAAGAAAGTGGTAGATATTTTCACAATGAGAAAAAAAAAATATTGTCGTAAAGCACTTCTTAACAGATTATGCTTTTATTAAAAAAAATTTTTTGACTTAAAATATTTAAGTTATTAATTTTTTTTGCCATGTGACTATTTTAAGCCAAATTTTTGCACAGTTGCTTCTGAGGGTAAAGACCCCTGAAAACCCGAGGGCAGAAGTCTGACTTCTAGCTCAAATGAAGATAGCACACACACACACTCGCTTGCACAACCCCTTTTTATAGGGGGGGCTCATTCACGCATCTCACAGAGAGAACAGAAGGAAGAGAACAACCATGCCCGAACCAGGACTCGAACCCGGAACGTCTAGATCATGGGGACGAAGCGTTACCCCTAGGCCAGGACGCTGGCAATTATTAACTTACTAAGTGGTTAAAATCCTTCTTATATGCTGTGCTTTCCATTTTAGATTTTTTTTAAAAATCTCAGAGGGCAATTTGGCTCTCTTCCAGACTTTAATTTTTTTTTTTTAATGCAAGTGAAGACAAAATATCTGCTGTATATGTATGGATAATATTCTGTATATGTACGGATAAAGTAAAACTGTGTTTTTTGATGTAACAATATAGTAAATTTTTTTGCCCTTTCCTAAGTATTTTTTAATTTTTTAATATTGAGGTATTAAATTGAAAATTCCTAATTGTTTAATGTCCTGCAGGTGGAATCTTCCATGACTGTGCTGTGCACGATATTGACTATGTTTGCTGGATACTCGGTGAATATCCAGTGAGTGTATCCTCGTTCGCCCAAAACAGTTTTGACGACATCAAGGCCATAGGGGACTTCGACACTGTCTCCATCATGATGAAATTCCCTTCCGGTGCATTGGCTGTCATTGATCTCTGTAGGCATGCCGTCTACGGTTACGATCAACGAGTAGAAGTAAGTAACATACATTCTCGTGAAGATTATCTCTAATTAAAAATATGAGTTTCACTGTTTTATATTAAACTTTCAACTTGCCCCCCCCCCCAAAAAAAAGGAAAAGAAAGATAAGGAAATTTTTTGCATTTAAAAATTTTGACTTTTGCATTCAAATACACAAAAGAGACTTTAATAATAAACTTTTTTTTAAAAAAAGAAAAGATCGAATATGAATCCTATCAAGAAGTTAAGTTGAATGGTAGTTCTATCAAGTATACTGTATCCAAAAAGTCATGCCAGTTCTTCTTAAATAGGTACATAAAAAATAAAATTGTGATAACATGCATGCAAACAAACAATTTTCGTCATAGAATGCTTGGTCTTGAAGGAATCGCAAGTACACCAGAAAATATATTTTAATGAAACCAAGAAAATGAGATAAAAACTCAACAATAGCATTTTTTCTCATTTCATTAACACGACAAGTAAAAGAAAATGTAATAAAATGAAGTAAAACATGAGAAATTTATTCTGTTTTACTTTATTTTGTTTTTTATTTGGTAATTTGAAATAATTGCATTTTTATTTTTAATACCATTTAGTCAGACTGTTTAGATTCATAGCGAGTCATTTATAACACCGTAAAACAAGCTGCAAGACAAAGGTTGGCCAAGTTTGACCGGTTTGCATTTTTTGATGATTTGTCACAGTAAAATAAACAGGCACCACGTACACATTTGATTTTCTCCACTGTTCTAAATATACCAAGCACTCTTGTTGTGTGAATATATGAGAAAGTTGAATTTAGAACGTTCCCACTGATAAGTTATTAAATTTTGATGTATGCTATTAATTCTTCATTTAACAATTAATCAGTGTATGCAATTCTTAAAATATTCTAGACTTTTTCTGGCTGGACAAATTGCTTCAACTGCTTATATTTTCAATGAAACAGTCACTTCAAACTAAGTAAAAATCTCTGTCTTTTTACAGGTGTTTGGAAGTAACGGAATGTTGACGAATGGGGAACAGAGACCTACCGAGGTGAAAGCTCACACCGCAAAAGGAACAACGTCGGTCCCCATCTTTGGTGCCTTTCCCGCTCGATACCGTGAATCATATCAAAATGAAATGGAACATTTCATAAACGTTGTGCAAGGTAAATAGGATTTCTGCTTTTACATTATCATATTCTATCACATTTGTTATATCTCTATTCTCAAAATATCCAAAATTGGATAAACCTTTTTTTCTGATTTTTTTCATAATAAAAAGTATTCAAGGATGATACGTAAATTTTATAGGATTAATACACAATTTTTAAAGGAATATGTTTCTTTTTTAAACAACTTTTGGAAACTGAGCTCAAAAATTGCTCTCCCACCCATTGCTTTAGATATCTGCAATTTTTGCGTTAACCTTTGAAATGTGCGAAACAAATTTAATTTTTGCAATTTAAAACACTATTGAAAATGAGCTTTTCAAAAAACTTTTTTTTTTTTTAATTTCTTATCTCACCTTTGACTCTTACATATATTTCATAATTTATTTACAAGTATCCATAAATATCATGGATACTTGTAATCAAGTATTCTCAAATTCATTATCATACTTTCTTTTATTAAATCAAAATTAAATGATTAATTGAAAAGTAAGTTCTGAAAATGTTAAATTACTATTGTTACGAAATTTCCGGGTTCGTTTGGATAGTGGAAGTTATATGGTGTGGAAAACGCTCAATCAGCAGTAGAAAATAAAACAACGACGTTTATTTACACGAAGACACACAGGACAGCACAAAGACGACAACTATATACAGCATAGAAGACGATTATCTTCAGCCGAGACGTGCAAACAGCAACATCATACAACAAGACTCTACTGCAGACAGTAGCGCACAGCTTAGTTCAGCACTAGCTTGACTCCGTCGCTGCTCCGCTTATCTCTGGAAGGCCAGTTCTTTACCGTCGATTCCGACTACTCTCCACCGTCGATTTTGACCACTCTCCACCGTCGATCCCGACTACTCTTCTCTATCGCTTTCGACTACTCCACTCTGGCAGCTGCGGCTGTCTCCTTTTATAGGTCTCAGGAGGCGGGGCTAGAAGCCTCTCAACCAATCAGGAACGTTCGAGGCGTATCTCGGTTCCTAATGGACGGATCGGGAAAATTCTCGATGTTTCGGATATAATCTATTTTGGCGCCAAATTCATCGCCAAGTCGCCAAATGGTCGCCAAGTTTGGCGTCAAGTTCATGGACCTCCGACGCGACACCCGGACTCCATCCAACACAGATGACTGTAAAACAATCTTTCTGATGATGGAACCAACTATGCTGGGAAGCCGCATCACAGATTAGTAACACTACTATTTGTAAGGATAACACAAATTGTGCGGAATTTTACAATTCTAAGTCATTAAAAATTGTGTGAATGATCAATTACAAAATTCTACTTCCACAAATATGAAATTTACTAGATTGAAGGAAATTAAACTAAATAAAATTGTGCAAAAGAGGAAAAATTATCCTCTCCTTTGCCTCCTTAGTAATGAAGATTTAGCAAACCAAAGTCCTGGTCAGCTCGATTTGTAATGGCAATTTCCTTACTGAACACTCAACATAGAAGATGATAGTTTTCAAGTTATGGTTTAACAACTTTATTCACGATTCTTTGAGACGAAAGTTACACAGAAGCGCATCTTAAAAAGAAATCGTGCAAAAGAAAAAGAAAAAAAAATCTTTTGGTTTATGCCACGTAGATTCCTAAATAAAACGGTCCCTTTGAAGAAGATTTTAAAAAATTTCATCGAGATACATGTAAATCACGAATCTGGCACGCAGAATCCCAAAACATCTGTGAATAAAACCCGATATTTCTGGGCAAAACTGTATAAATTTCTGAAGAATTTAGTAATACTCTGTCCATAATGGCTAGAAAGAATGCATCTGTATCTCAAAAATATAAGTTGGACTATTCAAGAGAAACAGGAATGCAAGGAATTTACTTAAGTAAATATAAATATAAATTGCGGCATTCTTTTAATGACTCATATTCCTTTTTTATCACGTTACCCATTTTTTCTCATAGACAGCTCTATCGTTAACTAATGAAAGGAACTAAATATTTATTATGTGATCAGATCACAAGATATACGAGTGCCACTAATAATAGTTTAGGCCCAGTTTATTTGAATAAAAATATATTATTTAGATAAAGTGGATGGGAAAGAGCAGCTAAGAGATAGCTAACTACATTCACATTCTTTGAGAATAATCTGTCTTGAGAAAAAGAAGTGAAATACCTTGAACTGATCCTAGAAAATAAACTCACTTTTCAAAGCCATATTAACAATAGCAGAGAGAAGTTCTGGGCTAAAGTTCGTTTCATTGACCCACGTTTTCCCCTTTTCACTAAAGAATAAATTGTTGTTATACAAACAAGTTGTAAGACCTGTCCTCAATTATTCTGCCCAAATTTTGTAAATCGCAGCTAAAACCAATTTTAAAAAAATCAAGTTTTACAAAAGAAAATATTTTGCATCATTATCAATGCTCCCTGGTTTATCCGGAATGATATTGTTACGAACCTGTGATGCTGCTTCCCAGCATAGTTGGTTCCATAGGAGGTCCCAGAGCTTGGCAACAAACTAGGCGACCATTTGGCGACTTTGGCGCCAAAATAAATTATACCCGAAATATCGAGAATTTTCCCGATCCGTCCAGTAGGAACCGAGTTACGCCTCGAACGTTCCTGTTTGGTTGAGAGGCTTCTAGCCCCGCCTCTTGAGACCTATAAAAGGAAGCACCCGCAGCTGCCGGACAGTGGTGAATTGAGTCTTGGACCAGTGGAGTCGAGTCGTAGTCGGGACCGACGGTAAAGAACAGACCTTCCAGAGATGAGCGGAGCAGCGACGAAGTGAAGCTAGTGCTGAATTAACTAAGCTGTGCGCTACTGTCTGCAGTAGAGACTGTTGTATGCTGCTGTTTATGCTGTTTTGTATGCTGCTGTTTATGCTGTTTTGTATGCTGCTGTTTATGCTGTTTTTTATGCTGCACGTCTCGGCTGAAGATAATCGCCTTTTGTGCTGTATATAGTTGTCGTCTTTGTGCTGTTCTGTGTGTCTCGTGTAAATAAACGTCGTTGTTTTATTTTCTACTGCCGCCTGCTGATTCAGCGTTCTCCACACCATATAACTCCCACTATCCAAACGAACCCCGGAAATTTTCGTAACAATATTTCATACAGAAATCTTAAAACTCTAAAGCTCGAGGATTTCATCAAAGACCTTTCAAGGAAATTTTTTAATCATCTCAAAACTCATGAAAATACCATAATCGAGGAACAAATTAACTATGCTCACTACAATGGAAAATAAACTTTTTCTCACTCTACTACTAAATGGACTTTGCCACTTAAACCACCGCAGTTTCTTCCGAAATTTAAATTGCATCTAAAGAACTGCTTCAAATTTTACCTTAAGCGCTTTTAAGCAACATTTTTTCTATTCAAATGAAACACCAATGGTATATTTCTTATGCTTTTTCCTCTGCCACTAACTTCTTCAAACTGAGTACAAGTGCTCAAGCACTAAGGCTCTACGCATATCTAATTCAAGATAGATTACGTGGATAGCAATACAATATCTTTTCAAATTCTGCACTTTCTTTCATTATCTATCTATCTGTCTATACTTATGTAAAGCTCAATGTGTGTGTGTGTGTGTGTGTTGGCGCTCTACAGGCCAGACCGTTTGACCTACAGCTACCAAATTTGGTACATGTATACTTGGAAGTCCGGAATGTGCACCTGGGGTCCCTTTTTCTGAATTTTTAATTAGAATTCTTATTATTAATTAAAAACTAACTTTCCCGCCAAAAAATCTTTTCATTTTCCTCACTGCCAAATGAGTAAGGCTTCAGTTTTTCTCCTCATGCTAATGAGGCTAGGTTTAATATTTTTCGGACGATTATTTCAAACGATTCTGTTTATTTTCTTAATGTTTGATGCATTTAAAATTAAACATTGTTAATGAATCAATCTTTCAGATTCATTCTGAAGTACTTTTGAATTAAAATAAAACAGAATAAAGGAAATCAAAAATTTTAAATCTGCATATCGTTACCCCAACTGGCGAAGAAAAATTCACGCATTTGCGTTACCGTAAATGGCCTTGAAAATTCAAGTACGCGCATTGTGTTCTGATTGTTGACAACCATTATCAACGGATGTGGACTTGATTTAAATTATTTTTAGGTTAGTTGTATGCTTTTGTAATTAAATTGTATTTATGTAAGTTTTTTTTTTTTTTTTTTTGTATATGCTTATAGTTTTAAGCATATCGTTTTTAAGTAGTTTTTTTAAAACCTGTTTTCGACCGATTATTTTAAACTATTCGTTTTATTTTCTTAGTGTTTGATGCATTTAAAATTAAGCATTGTTAATTAATCGATCTGGTCATGATGAATGTGAGAAAATTTTGTTGACAAATTCTTGAAATATTAGATAACTTAAGAAAGATATTCTTTAGTGCCCATAAAGTTTAAACGCTCATTGACTGCTTTCAGTAATCATATTACAAAAAAATACTTTGTTTCAGTAAAAAATATTATTAAATTAATCGAAGATTTATCCTTTCCACTTTAATTTAAAGTATAAATTCTACGAGAGCTAACAAAAAATGAGAGAGATACATATTACGTTATGACTGAAGGCCTTTATAATATTATGAGTGAATTATATGACTATCAAAATTTGAAGTTTTAAAATATTTTGATGAAAAAGCTATTAAAGTAGGAATTGCATAAAATATTTAATTACAAAAATTTTAACGAACATTAAGATTGGTGAACCGGCTGCTCGCCAGAGGCGGCTAGTCATCAGAATAAACCAGAAAACACCATTAGATATTTTACAAAACATTATCGCTCCGACTTTTCTTGTGTAAGGTTAATACCTACATACCTATTTTAATTCAATTCCTGTATGATTTTTTCAAATTAGTGCAATTTTCGGAAACCCCTTTTAGAATACTTAAATCGAATAAATATTATCAAAGTATTCGGAATTCTGCGAATGGATGCCATTACCTCTTCAATATTATTATTTACATTAATGCTTTGATCAGAGTGAATTTTTAAAAATTATTATTGGTCTCAAGAGCCCTTTTCAAACCCTTTTAAATCAGAAATTATTCCATTAAAAATTCTCTATTTTTATCCCTTACCGTATTAATTTTCTCTTGCGCTATAACAATACACTCATGCTTGCTGTAATCTTTCTGATTTCTCCAATTCTTCTAGGCATTGAAAAGTGCGCTATTGCTGGAAGTTCCATTTTAGCTGTCTCTAAAATAGCTTCAGCCTTGGAAGAGTCCGCTCGCCAGGGAAAAACTGTCACCCTCAATTGGGAAACCAATGTGCCAAATGGACTTTAGGAACGACATTAGCCACCTCAGTTAGATTGGTTCTGACTGCTTGAGCCTGCTGTTATTGGACACTTTTTTTTTTTCATATTTATTTTTTTTGCAGCCAATAAACCGTGATGTTTCGAAGTTTATTTGTTTTTTATTTAAAACGTCAACAGAACAAACAAGGTTTCATTGTAGTGTTTTCGAATAACTATTCTCTACATGTTAAAAAGCATTTTTAAGCAATAGTTGCAGATTATTCAAATTTAAGTCACCAGATTTTTTTTTTTTTTTTTTTTCGAATACAACGAAGATTATACAAACTCAATGGAGTTCAAACCGAAATGATAGGGAGGTAATTTTATTTATCATATAAAAGTTATTAAATTTATTATACTTTTTTATGCGTTATATTCAATAATTCAAATTAAATCAATGAATGAACACAGTTAAATTTATAGCAATTGGAATAGAACCTTGTTTATACTTTTGTGCCAGTTTTTGTTTATAACACAATTACTTTATTTAAAAATTCAAGCATTAAGAAAGTTTATAAAAAAAAAGCGGAAATTTTTAAAGAAAATAATGGATTTTTACTTCAGTTTTTTTTTTTGCCCTTCGTATGGAAAATATTCCATAAACTGTGGCGCCATCTATCTGCAGCATATGAAGATATATTTACAAAAGAAATATATCAAATTTGGAAATATATGAGCCAAGAAATGAAAATAAGAAAAATAATGAGTCGTATAAAGTTTTAATAAACCTTTGATTAACAGGTATTTACTATAAATATGAGTATGAATTTCTTAAAAGCTTTGTTCAAATTTAATCAATTTCTCCTTAATTTAGTATTAAATGAGATTTACTTTAATGCTATTTCGTTCGTTTGGTAAACTTCTTTAAATACAAGTTCCTTTTTTAATGAACTATGATCCAAATTGATTTTGAACCTTAAAGCTTCGATTTGATTTAAAACACAAAATATAAAATCAATTACAGAGTGATTCAAATTTGTTAAATGAAACTAAATTTAGATGTACTGTTGCAAAATTGATTTTAACGAAGTGATAAAAACACAAGTCTTTTCAACATAACCAATAGATTTTTCGTTAATCAATAATTGTAGTTTAGAGGAATAAAAATAAAAAAGCTAATTTTTTACATATTAGGAGTCGCCTTTGAATATTATTTGTTACTAATTGGCTTGCTTATCATATTAATTATCAATTTAAATATGTAAATTAATTTTAAAATGTTTAGTTTATTTAAGTTTTAATAAGTATTAAATACTATAAAAGGCTGTAAAACGAAATGGAATATGAAAGAAAAAATCAGAAATGTTTTGTCGTTTGATACAAATTTTTATTTATACACATAATGAAAATAAATAAATAAATAAAGTGTATATTACACATCTAAAAAGGTTAAACTTATTTTACTAAAAAAAATGTTTGGAAAAATTACTATAATACATGATTATTAATAACGTTTATTCTCTTTATTGATGATTCTTAATTCTAATTTAAATCGGTATTTGCACAGCATTTAGCTAATAATGAACTTTTTATTTACCGTAATTAAAATCAATCTATAAATAGAATAATTTCAAGAGCAGATTGTCTGGTGGTAAATGAAATTATTTAAAATCGCTGTTAAAATGGGAATATAAATAATATTCGAATCTAAAAGAAATAAAAAAGTAATTTTAAAAACCGCTTTTTGTCCCTCTTCCCCCCCCCCAAAGTTAACGAACAATAGTTTTTTGTTTAAAGCAACTTGTTTAAGCAACAACTGAAAAAAATCCTTTGACCTAAAAATATCTTACGATGGAATAAAATGGCCACGATGTTTAAAATGGTTTGCATTGTATTACAATAAAATAAAGCTATATATTTAATATATTATATGTATATAAAAGTTATAAGGAGAAAAAGTGAGCCAGTCGAACAGCCTCAACTACTGATCCAATTTCAAAAAATTTTGGCTCACATGAAAGATTTTGACCTCGAAGGATTAACTATGCTTCCTTCGCTCTGAGAGAAACTGGAAAACAAAACTTCACTGTACTTTCTCTATTAAAAAATATCTTGTGATAGATCAATATGAAAGTTTATGACCTTAAAGGTCATCAAAATAAAAGTTATGTCATTAAAGGTCATTTTCCCTTTATTTTAGTTTGAAATTGAAATAATTATTTCATTTATATATTTATATTCTCTTTGGGAGTATTTTGTGACACACACACACACACACACACACACACACACACACACACACACACACACACACACACACACACACACACACACACACACACACACACACACACACACACACACACATACACACACACACACACACACACATACACACATATATGCAATGAATTTCGAATTCTGTCGACTAAATAATATGTAACATATTTTTGGTTTAAGTAGAATGTAGGTTTGAAGCAGTGAAGAGACTTGGTACTTTTAATTCCGTTTTATTCTCTCTCGGGATGCAAGCATGATTATTTACAAGAAGGCGCATCGTGGCACAAAAGCAGAAGGCAAAAAGGGGCGAAACAAACGATCACTAGTCTTATATAACATTGGATTTCTGACTATGCGCCAATGCAATACATGTATTGAACTTGAGAAGAGAAACGGAAGTATCACTTTCATTTGATACGGAGTTCTGATGGCGCATTAGTTTTAGAGGAATTAATTAAACCGAAAGTCGAATTGGATCACGAAATGAGAGAATATTTTTAGAATGAAGTTACTAAGGCTAAATTAAGATAAAGTTTTGGAAATTAATTGATTTAAAATATAATTACACACACACGCATGCACACGCACACACACACATATATATATTGCATGATTGCAATGCATTGTTTTATATATATATATATATATATATATATATATATATATATATATAACAATGCATCTGTTCCAACATTAGAACTGGAGACATGCAAAAAGCCATGAAACACTATGCTGCTGTATTATTAAGACCTTACATTACATAAACATAAGCTTCTAAGAACGATTAACAATTCCTTGTTTGAAACATGATTCACTTCGGATATAAAAACACAATGTTTCGAATAGGAGCGATTTCCTTGCATGTGCAAGATCTTGATATCTAAAAATGTGAAGAATTCTGTAGTTATTTTGTAACTTCGAGTCGTTGGCAAATGGCGGGGCGACGCTTGGGTTGGCACCGCTCTCTCCAGTTTTCCGCTCCGCATAGGCGGGGAATGTTTGACCACAGCGAATTTGTGCGATTAATAGATGGAAATGCTTGTTGAGGCTTGATCCCTCCGTGTCCCAAGCTGAAATTTTACCACTAAGTTATCGCGACCCATGTAGCTCATTCTGACTCGCTATTTAGATAACAACGTGAAATATCGAAAAACATTTAATGTATTTTGATATCTGCATATGCTTAATCACTTGTTTTTAATATTACAGTTTTTAAACATTAAATATTATCGTTTTTAATATAAAGGGTGACTCAAAATTAACGCTGGATTTGAATTTGCCACCACTTGTGCAGTAAAGTGTTTGCAACCTTATTAAAAATACCATTGGACAGCTGATAATTTAGGGTAAATAAAAGTGGAGCGTTACACGATAGGAAAACGTGTTTTATTTGTTGAATAATATTTCAAAAATAATGATAGTCTGGCGGTCACAGTTCAAAAAATTTTAGAATTAGCCACCTAGATCGTGTGGTTTAACACCGTTGGATTTCTTTTTTATGCGGTTATTTGAAGTCAAAGGTCTGTGCCAACAAACCCACAGGCACGTGTGCATTGAAGAAGGAAATTCAAAGTTGTATCGGCGAAATTCAGCCACATTTATGCAAAATGGTCATGGAAAATTTCGACTAAAGAGCGCGTATGTGCCAGCAAAGCCGTGGAGGCTATTTGCCCTATGTGTTATTCCATGCATAGCCCTATCATGTGTACTTTACGATTACGAAATATAGTAATTTACAGGAAAAAAACTGCGTTTTATATAGAATTCAAATCTTGCGTTAACACGTCGTTCTATCGTGTAACGCTCCATTTTTACTAACAATAAATAAAAAAGCTGTCGAATGTTTTTTTAATAGGGTTGCCAGCACCTTATTGTACGAATGGTGGCAATTGAAGTCTTGCGTTAATTATGGAACACTCTTTATAAATATAAAAACCGAATAAATGTTTTGAGCTGTAAAAAAAAAAATGCCTTTCGTAGACCAAATTAGCGATAATATAATCTCATTTTCTTCTTATTATGTTGCTATAGTTTACGAATATTTTCTCGTGAAATCATCACTTTGAACATCTCAAATCAGCTTAACGCAAACAATCAATGAAAATAAATCAACTTGCTTAATGCAACTATTTGCTTGATTTGTATGATTTCCAGGAATAAAGCTAATCTATTCGGAGCAGCTTCGGACTTCTGCGAAGTGCAACAGCTTGCTTTGACAGTTCGCTATCCGTCTCTTGAGTGGTTGATGGCGAAATGCTCATTAACGTGTGATGTCCAATGGGAGCACTCGATATTCTGGATGGTTATCTGTCTTCGGCCAATAAATGATGCTTTCATAGCAATGGTTTGTCCTCTCTATAGCTGATTATAATGGAATCTAATGTTCTATAACCGATAATTCGTTCAAAGATTTTGTTACAAATCTTTGATTATAGCAACAAAATGATTCTCACTAACAAAGCACGAGTAACGATATCTTTTTCTGCCAAAAGAGTTTAAAGTTTAATATTAATTATTTATCAAAAATTTTAATTTAAAATCCCATTATTGTTCATCATATAAAAATTATTAAATAAATAATTTTTTTTTCTGAAATTTAGAAATTGAATTAATCTTATTCCAAATTCTGAAATGGAAATGCTTTTGAAAACTTTTCATACTCTGGAAGTTCGCAAAATAAATGTCATTGTTGTAATAGAATACAAGTTTTATCTAATAGGAAAGTTCGTGAAAAGTCAAAATGAATAATCTTTAAATTATTCAAACTGCACAAGTTACTAAGGAATTATTTCTTCATAAAGTTATAAACAGATATCTTGTGACATGAACAGAGTAGAAACTCCACTTATATCACTTGTTTATGTTAAATTTTGTTTTGACAATTTAACTAGATACGGAATAAAAATAATGTCAATATCGGGGAAAATAATACTAAGTGTCTTTGAAAGTATCTTTTAAAAATAATAATAAGTGAAATAGACTTATGTATCATTTCTATTCGAGATTTGTTTCCGTCAATTTATTATTAGGAGCAAATCACACTAATTTATTGCAAAATACTATTAGGAAACTATTAATATTTTGGCAAGTATAAATGATTAGATGCATATATTTTTAATCGTTCATTAAATTATTTCAGTATTTATAAATACCAAGCGTCTGCCGAAAGAACATTACGTACAAACGCAGATGCTTCCAGGCATTAGTCATAATAAATAATAAGATATTTTTCTCACAAAATTAATAATAAGATAATGAATAATAAGATATTTTTTCAAAAAAAAAAAAAAAACCTTAAATCATCAAAATATTGATTTAGTTAAAAACACGGTAAACTGTCAGATTTTAGTTTAGTTATATTAGCGTCCAGTTTTAAAGCAACACTAGGGCTTTTTTTAGGACGGACCTTGTAATTTTGAACTGCGGACAGATGGCGAGGACGACACCTGAGCTGGCCCCTCCTCTCCAAACTTCCACATCACACCAATGGAAGGACTTTTGGCTCCGACGGATTTAGCGTTCACCAGCCTCGCTTATACGACGGTTCTTCGGTGGAATCGGGCCTCGAATAGGAAACCCTCCGGCTCTGGAGCTGTAACTTTACCACCAGACCACCGCGACCCTCAGTCTGGCACAGCTCTACTTCTTCTTGTGTACAGCTGACCACCTCGCCACCACCGAACGAAGCAGTATCGACAGGATTTCTGTTAAGGGGACACTTTTTCTCATGTATAAACGACCACGATCTATTAAGCCACCGATCTGTTAAGGGGCTAAAAGACCTTTAAACTTTTAATTTTTTGAAATTTTTTAATGATTTCATTCGATAGCCGAAACCTTTCAGAACATTTTTTTGTACATGTGTACGTTAATTAGTTAAAAAGATATAGTCAAAAATGTGAAGGTCACTGTTGACATTTTACTCAGAAGCGTTTACTTTAAAATAATCTTTCTTAACGCTACATTTTCCGACCTTGCTCGCATCAAAAATGATTCATCGTATAAACAGGAAACTTTCTAAGTATGCTTATATACACATAATGAAGAAAATCATGAAAAATCAAAGCATTACTATGTATAATTTTTTCACTGCTTGCTAATATGCTAAAATAGTTTAAATAGCTTAAAGAGTCATGCTTTAATAATATAAAAAGGAAACTAACTCCAGTAAATCTATTAAAATATTTATTACTTTGCAGGACTATCAAATTATGTTCTATGGGAGTAAATTAGCGCAACATTTGTCAATATAAGTTCCTTATTTTCTGAAGTGATTTGCGCTCAACCAAATTCCATCTTCGACGATTTATAATGAACATTTTTTTTTTCACATATATTGTAATTAATGAAGTTGAATGTTTTATGAAACTGTGGTATAAAATCTATTAAGTTTAAGAATTTTTTTCTTACGTTAGTGAGAGTAGCATTTGACCAATCTTCGATGACTATTTTAGCTGTTAAAGGTCCTATAGTCCCTTAAATTAAATGGACCAGTTTATTAAAAGAGGTTCTCTTAATGTGTACTGCTTAGAGCCGCAAAATTTCTAAATCCACCGATGCCAAGTTTTTTTGGTCAATGTTCGGCTTCTCAACTGATTTGATTTTCCTTGAATTTGTTGGTGCAATCAAAGAAATTCTCAAAAACTTCGAAATTAAATGTAAAACTCAAGTCTATGATAATAAAATCAAATTAAATCCTTCCCTTTAATTTAGATCTAGAACCAATTGCTCATCTTTTATGATGATGAAAAAAGACATGATAGCTGAACATAACGGTATAAGGAGAGTTATAATTAAATTTTGAATGATACTTACGTTTTTTAATACAGCCATGCCATGACGTGAATTACTTCTATATCATATCAAAAAATTTTGTATTATTTAATTTAAAGATAAGATTTCAGGTCAAAAATCCCCAGAAATGACATAATTGGAAAGATATTACGTTGCTAACTTTTGCCTTGTCTGTCTTTCTTTTCCTGAGGATTATGGGTCTTTGATTTGCAGCAACTGCCAGGTGTGATCTTCTCAAAATTTTATTATTTATACCCTATAACAAAGGTGTTATATCAGACAATGGCGCAGAATATTTATGAAATATTAACTTTTAACCTGCTGGTCCGTGGATTTAGCACTTTTATTGAATCTAATGTGGCATCCTTGGCGAGTGTTTTGGCGATTCATTCCCAACATGTGGTTAATAGTATCCAAGAATCGAATTTTTGTTTTAGACATATTTTTCCCATTCGAATGAAACCAAAATCTTACAATGAAATGAAATTTTTGTCACAAATTGGATATATTTAAGTCATTTCTTTTTTGAACTATCGCGTGTACATGTTTCTGAAAGTACAGACGAACATAGACCAATTCCTTGTTGGATTCGGCTCAAAATTTAGTATCTGTCTATACTAAATATGTTAAATCTATGTGCCGAGTTTTATCTGTCTAGGTCTCTCCATTTTGCCGTCATCATGTTAACTTTTATTCAAACAATCGGACAGACAGACTCCCTCTGAACGGAGTTCGCTCAAAATTTGATAAAAATCTACGAATTTGATTTTAAGCTTGTATACTAAATTTGGGTGGATCCTAGCACAGCCCACCTCTTGGCGTCTTTTTGAATTCTCGCCAAACGAGTGGCGATAACGTCGCCAATGGGGCAACTTAGACGGATTATGGAGGCGAACTGTCTAGTATCTTATAGAATCTTAAATTTTTTAATTTTTTAATTTATTATTATTAATTATATATTATTGTATTATATTATTATATATTATGTATATGTATATATATATAGTTATTATTTATTATTATTATTATTATAAATTTTGTTAATTTTTGATGTTTTTAAATTTATTATTATTAATTACTTAAAAAAATTTAAATTAAAAAAATATTATTATTATAATATTTGGGCTTTAAGTATCACTTTTCAATTGAAAATTAATAATAATAACAAATATTCAATTAGTAGTCAACTTGGAGAGATTTCAAATAAGTCGCCAGGAGGTGGGCCTATCTAGGATTTTACCCCAAATTTAATTCGTTTATTTCAAAACGTTTATGAGGTAAGCATTTTTATGACAGACAGACAGATATTTTTCAAAAATATCTTTTCCTAACACAGGAAGATCTAAGACGTAGAGATTTATCAAAATCTCGGGTTCGTTTTGGCGATGACTATACTTTTTCTATACTTCGTATACGAGAAAGTTAAAAAGAGGGTTTATAACGAAAAATAATCTGCATGTTTTTGCACGCAAATTAGTAATCTAAATGGAAATAAGTACCAATATAAATAACGATATAAAAATCACCTTAAAAATAAATTTCGCTGGGTTGTTTTTAATTTTTGTTGAATACGAAATATGACCAACCATCCATTTCAAATAGGAAAATTAATGTTTTCTTTCTCCTCAGTTTTAAAATATCGTAATAAACGGCTCACGAGTATTTAACTACGTTAGGGATTCTTTAAGAACATCGCCATCACGAAATATTCATAAATAAACTGCCAAAATATTAAGAAAAATGCGCTATAAACATGGATGAAGTGATTTTACCAAGCTAATGGTTCTTCTACTTTCTCTGAGAGAGAGTGGCTACGGATGGATAGTACGTTCCATTAAAGCATTCACCACCCCACAACAAATGCTGGTGATATTAAGCACTTCTAGTAGCTCCCGCCAAAACTGCCATTTGTAGGGTTTCTGTTGATCGTTAGTGGAATTTTCCTGCTAGATCTTTATTAGAACACAAGTTTATGGAGAAAGAAAAGGGAATGCTGTAATTTCGTTGTTGTGGGATCGACAAAATGAGATGGATCTAATGCGAGAAGAGCTGGGTGAAAAATGACGTCGTTAAGGAAGTTAAAGTGGGAGTATTTATACTAGAAAGAAACGATAAAAAGATAACGATTCAGTTGTTTCTCATTTGCTGGTAGTGGGAGGAAATAACATAAACTTTTCGTATTTTTGGAGGGAAAAGCAGGTATGGTAATATTTTTGAATCACAGGACGTGATTTCCTCTCCACTTCTCAAAATTTTCGCACCAACTTCTTATTCAAACTGTTATTCCTTTCCTCGCGCACCGCATTTTAAACCTTGAGTTAAGTTGCGAACGACATGAATTCTCACATTTTTTATTATTTCAATCCACTTATCAGACATCCTTTTTCTACCTCAAATAATGTTTCAGTTATCATATTAATGAATACAGAGGGCGATAAATAGACAGACATAAATTAATACACACACACACACGTTTTTGGTACTTCGAGAGATTTGAAACTTGGTGAAACATCAATATTTCGAGGCTCAAATTTTTTACCATTACATTATTTTTTTCTTCATATTTGTGAAAATAAAAAAAAAATAACCCATGTGATTGTTATATTGTGATAAGAAATTAAGAAGGGGAACAAATAGAATTAAAAGCATACTAAATTATTTTTGGGCATACAAATGTGATGCAGTTTTAAGAACAAAATAGAACTTATTTGACTTGACTTTTGAAGCTATTGACTTATGGAAATTCAGCAAACAAGACATTTTTATAAAAATGTGATTAAGTAATAAAAGCATAAAAAAATTGAAATCTGGTATCACAAATTTTAAGTTATCATGTGAGAACATTATTATTTCTTAAGTCTCATGATATCAGTCCGACAGAATAAAAGGCGCGAAGGTTGGAGTAGGAGCTCATTTTACAATAGTCATAAAAGCGATGGTTTTGGGCCATCTCAAAATCAAACAAGTTCCGAATTTTTTTTCAAAGCTAGATTTTTTTTTCGAAAATTTGACCTAAACTGGGGGTTTGAAACAATCATGTGACTATAAAGATTACACATGCGACGATCCTTAAAAAAAATAATGTTTCATTCCGCATCTCAAGACCGTTTGAGCTCCAAAATTTTTCTCGAGGTTTTAAAATCGGATTTAAACTGGTTTGGAATGATCACGTGACTACTGTATTGTGCAGTAGTCAACTTTTTAAAAAGCCTTTTTTTTTCTTCCCCCCTACCCCATTTTAAAATCGTTTGAACTTTTTAAAAAATCGAAAATAAAAATTTAACACACCTTTCGAAACCTGCTCTCTTTATTTCGCATTGATTCCCGTTTTCTTCTTTGTTCTTTTATGGGTGATAATATCTTACGCCTCATTCTCTTTATTTTCTGCCAAAAAAAACACATCATAACCAAAACTTTTTACATGATAACGGATATATTTGACGCGGGAAAGCTGTTTTGAAATAAAGCTTATATTTTGGAGAAAGAGAAACAAATATATATATCTATCTATATATACACACACAAACACATCATGCAAAAAAAAAAAAAAAAAAACAATATGACGAAATTATTGCAAATTGTATTCATATTCTTTTTTAGAGAAATATTATAACGAAGCTTTGCTTCTCTGCTTTCTCCAGATTTGTCCAAGTGAATATCGTCAGTTTTATGTAGCAGAATTATTTTCTTATACAATTTTGGAGTCATAACAAATTTAATAAAATGAACAAATTGATCTTTTTTCCAGATATATGAATAAGTATGTAAACATTATTTACATTTTTTAATGTAAAATTCTTTAAATATTTCTTCATAAATAAAAAAAGAACTGGTGAAATGAAAAATAATTATATAATATGACTGTCGAATGTAGGGGATATCTCCCTATCAAAGTATTTCTGCATTGTTTGTGAGCCCTGTACATGAGGAGCACATACCCTGTACACCTGTTTACAAAAAATAGAAAATTCTACGCAAGAAAAATCAGGAAACAATTTTCTTCACTATTCATCCATTTATCCACATCCAGATACCTCACATTTTTATACAATTTCCGATAAGCAATAAAATATCTCGGTTACGTATTTTTCTTCAAGACAATAAAATTATCTTCTTAAAGTATTGATTTTACAAGAAACTCGCTTTGTTTCCGAGTGAACGTCAAAATAAATTTGCTCTGCCTTTCCTCGAGAGCTCCTCATTGCTCACACTACCTCATGAACGTCTCATTTCTGACTGCCAGGCAAAACTTTTCTGCATAACTTTCAAGACAAACTTGAATGCACTGCCATCTGGTGTTAGAAAGGAGAAATAATCCCGATATTGACAATGATAAAAATATTTTTTTTTTTTTTTTTTTTGTAGCTAACTAGCAAAAATATCTTTAAAGTATTGCTTTTTAATTAAATATTACTTAAACTTCCAAACTTTGAGTAACATTCACATTTTATGAAAACGGTATTAAATTAATTCACAGTAATTAATTTAATAACTGGACTAATTTTTAATCACAAATTACATTAGAAAATAAGAAAAGGAAAAATAAATTATTTAAAGTAATTTTTAATTTAAATGAAAACAATATATTTTGCACATGACCATAATGGTTATACTATTATAAAGCGATCATATAATGGAATACTTATTAAAAACAGAACTAGTTTTGCATGCTTTCTAGAAAACTACCCGTTTTATTAAGCTTCAAACTATAGCTTGCAGAGCATCTTAAATTCTTAAAACTAAAATAATACTCCAAGCAATTTAGAATTCCATCGGCTTGTTTATTATTTCAACATAACAGCGTATCTTACAAACATTGCCAGATTCCAGAAGGTTTACAATTGATCATCAGCTATTATACAAAAAGTAAACGAAATAAAGTTAACAAAATATGTTTACAAAAAAAATCGTTTGCTTTTACTTTTTAATAATATTTTAACAGAAATAAAAATAGTAGCAGTTATAAAATGTCTGAAAAGGAATCGTCTGCTAAATATCTATTAACAGATTTAGATTATGATATTTACCAACAACTAATATTTAGATTAAGGTGTTTTCCCTGCTTATCCACGGATAAAACATATTGCTGGATTACAATAAAATATTAAAAACATGGTAACAGAACTGATAGCGAACATTTTTCAAACATTATTCACAGTTATTATAACTTTTTTACTAAGAGACATTTTTTGGGGCTTTTTAACCAACAAAATAACATAACGCGTGGAAAAAGAGATAATTAGACGGTGTGCTTGACATCTGTCACGAGCCAGCAGTCTTTGATAATATCACAAGAATGCTCGACAAGTATTTCCAATTATCTTTTCAGTACCTTTACGGATGATGATGATGATAAAGCTATTTTTGGTGTTATATTGGGAGAAAAAGAACAACTTGTCACCAAGAAAACATATTAGGGAAAGTAATGAAGAATTCTAGCAGAAGTAGAAGTAGAAGTAGAAAGAAGATTTATGAAAAGGAAACGTAATAATTAAGAAGAATTTTCGTTTATATTTTCCACCATCGTTTCACGTCCTCTTGGCATTTGATATTCTGCTTTCTGTATCAGTTTTTATCACACTGAATTATGAAATTTTAAGTCATTAACTAAGTCATTAAGACATATTTTGTTATCTCCTAGTATCTACTGGTCTTGAAAGCGACAATTAATTAATTTTTTTCACGACTTTGTTATAAATTTTGAAATAAACTATATGAAACAATTATTACATAGAATTATTACTTTATTACTTTTTGTGGTGAAGAGCTTATAAGCCAGTTAACAGCTACGAAACATGAGCAATTGCTTTTGTCTTGTGGTCTTGTTACTCAGTTGCGAGCCACAAGGTCCCAGGTTCTATCTTCGCTCATAACAACCCTCTACATTGGTGACGTCGGACGATGAACCTTCATACAGCTGTTGTGGCGCCATCTACCGATAGCAATCCAAAAATCGTCAGACTCACTTGACGCAGCAACACAAAATCGTCAGACACACTTGGCACAACAGCAACCACTCATCCATACACGCTCGCCATAACGCTTGGCGATACTCAAATGGGTACAGGCGCATTAGACTTAACAGCTAATACATCACCACTCAACAGCCATATCGTTCGTCTCACCTCTGACTCACTGGAGAGAGAGTACTGTGGTGAACTTTATAAGCCAGTTAACAGCTGCGCTGCCCGAGCAATTGCTTTTGTATCGTGGTCATGTTACTGGGCTGCGAACCACAAGGTCCCAGGTTCTATCCTCGATCAATTCAATCCGCTGCCCTTTCTCGTATACGTAGTATAGTGAAATTATAGTAATCATCAAAAATTACGAATTCGAGAATTTGGCGGATATCCACGTTTGGGACCCCCCCCCCTGAGTACGAAAAACACATTTTTAGAAAGTGTCCGTCCGTCTGTCTGTGAAGAATAACTCTTTTAGATAGATGGTTGAAATTTGACATGAGATCTTTACACCAAATTTGAAGTTTTCTATCAAATTTTGAGTAAAATCTGTACAGAGGAAATCCGTCTGTTCGAATATACGTAAACACGTAATTACAAAACAAAGAGAGCTACACAAATAAAATTCGATATTCAGATTTCACATGTATAATGTAAACACCTTTCAAAGTTTGAATCAAATCCAACAAGGGGTTAACCGTTTGTCGTTCTGTACTTTCAGAAACATGTAAACACGATAACTCAAAAACACAATGGCTTAAATATATCAAATTTGTTATGGGATTTTTGTGACTACAAGTGCAAATTTTTGTTTCAATCGGTTGAAAAAAAAACGCGTCTAAAATACAAGTTCGATTTTGGTATGCTATTAATGCACGCCAGGGATTAATGGCCAAATTACTCGCCAAAGATGACACGATGCTTTCAGTAAAAACTCTAAATTCGCGCCAAATTTTATACTGTTTTCAAATTTTTGAACGCCAATGCCTTGCTAGGTGTTCTCTGCTATGACAAGTTTATTAGAGAGTATGCGAGAAAGTTTTGTGGAGACCTCTCCCACTGGTATTTTTCTTGTGACTGATTTAAATAATAATTCGTTTGACTGCAGGGGAGTTAGGATATATTGTTCTAGATTTATATAAGTAAATGGATTTTAATGGTTAAATGGACTTAAATGGATTTTAAAAGCTCTGTTTATAGAAATATATTAAAAATGTAATCAAATTACAGAGTTAAATTTTTTTTCCTATAAATCATTAACTGTTTTGGTTTCTCTAAATTCTTATGAAATAGCTATTTTAGGAATGTTTTATCGTGTTGGTTCTATACAATTAAAAGATTAAAGATAAATATAACGGTAGAAGCTAGCATTCTATTATATTCCTAATTTCAAAATAAGAGCAATTAAAGAACATGCTATCTACAAATAAAACGATATTATAAAACTAGATCAACTATTAAACTAAAAATAAATGCATTCAAATTCATAAATATAAAAGTGAATTCTATGTTCAAAATATTTCTTCCTTTCTAGAAATAAAATATTCTTTTCGCTATTTCAATCTTATCTTTTACTTTATTTCCTGGAATACATCTTGACTCCTCGTTTATTTATTTTTGCATTACTAGTTTAGAGCTTCAACAGTTTTATCGAAAGCATAGTTTATCGTGTTGGTTCACTACAGTTAAAAGATTAAACACGTGGAATATAAATATAACGGTAGAAGCTAGCATTCTATTATATTCCTAATTTCAAAATAAGAGCAATTAAAGAACATGCTATCTACAAATAAAACGATATTATAAAACTAAATTAACTATTAAAATAAAAATAAATGCATTCAAATTCATAAATATAAAAGTGAATTCTATGTTCAAAATATTTCTACCTTTATAGGAATAAAATATTCTTTTCGCTATTTCAATCTTATCTTTTACTTTATTTACTTCCTGGAATACATCTTGGCTCCTCGTTTATTTATTTTTGCATTACTAGTTTAGAGCTTCAACAGTTTTAGCCATAAACAAAAGTATTTTGATCAAATAAAAAAAGTAAATTTCTCATTTCCCTTTTGTCCCTGATTTGCAATCTCACGAAAGCATTAGAGACCGGAAAAAGAAGGCTATTATGCAGGCAGCGAAAATGAGACTAAAATACTATTGCCAATCTGAAAAGAATAATGGCACAAAATCCCAGGCAACAGTGCTGTTCGTTTTGCCATTTCTTTCCACTGAATCCAATTTATCGGCTGAGGAATCAAAGCCCTCCCAGTTGTAATTTAAAAAGATGGTATTCGGAAGACGAGGTATTCCAGCTTCTCATCGCTTTGATCCGAGCGAAGGAAACGATTCCTTGAAAAGTAGAACTAGAAAGTAAAGACAAAGCACTCGAAGTCAAAGAAATCTTTTCCCGCCGTTTATCTCTAATGCATCTTTTCCGAGATTTCAGCTCCTGGTTTATTGACAGGCAGAAACGAGGTTTCGGCACTTGAACAAGGTTCCAAATAATGTGCTTCATTTATTCGTTCGTTGGTGGATTTAGGTCACATGGTGCAGGTAACTTGGAGTAGGATTTATGTGGAATCGTCTGCGTTATGGCAGAAAGAAGAATGGGCAGCCATCAGTTTTATGTTTTTCTAAATGGTTCGTTTCCACAATTGCATTGGAAAACAATAAATTATTTGCTTAGGTTTTATTTATGCTTCTTATTTCCGATATATTGATTAGGAAATAAGGGAACTATAAAGTGCAAATTCTCTTTAAAAAAGAAGAATAGTTTTTCGATTTAGAACTTTTATGACAAAGAATAGTCTTTCAAACGCAGGTTAAACAAGCTCTTTTTTTAAATTTTTTTTATATATATATTTTTTTTTTATGAATTTCAGATATATACTCAAATAGTAATTAACGAAAATATGCTACAAGAGGTGAAAGATAATATATATATATATATATATATATATATATATATATATATATATATATATATATATATATATATATATATATATATAATATTATTTGTTGTGAAGCATGATGCAGTTTGAAGATAGTGAAGATACTTTAATTTTTGTGACGTCGTTTTATTTCATTTTGAAGAAGCAAGCATATGTACAAGCGCTGAGCACACAGAGCGACACAGAAAAGGAATGAGGAAAAAGCTCTTGGACATTTTATCCCTGGTCTTATATAACCTATGATTTTGATAGGGAAAATATTTCTTTACTGTGCTAATGTATTATGAGATTTCAATAGGGATTTTTGTTATACGCGTGGACAAGGTAGGCGAAACACAGGGAGATTTTAAAAAAGAATTTGCCTGATCAGCGGTATTTTATCTCTTCACGCACGATGTGGGAAAGTTAGATTTTAGCTGATTCAGCAATTTAACAAAGCTTCTCTTGAATTAATTAAGTAGAGACAGTGGAATTGGATCATGAAATAAGAGAATATTTTAGAATGAAGTTACTATGGGCTAAATTAAGATAAAATCTTGAAAATTAATTAAATTGAAATTAGAACTAAAATATCATTACATATATATATATATATATATATATATAGAACTGTATTTTAAATAATGGAGTTTGTAATTATCACGTTGCAAATGTTTAAATGTTTCAAGAGAATTTAATATTCGTAGTTATTTCATTGCCCTTATAATTAAATGAACAATATAATTGGAACAAATGACCTTACGTAATATGCAGTTAAATGTCAGATTACCAGTGGAGATTCATGAGGTTGACTGATTGAAATTGGCGGAGATTACACTTTGCCGATTTGTGGAGAATTGGGACGGAGTGCTTGGATTCAAGGTTCTTAACTTCCAGGCATGAGAGTTGAATGGGAGGAAAGGGATTTAGCAGTGAAATAGCATAGGAAGAGGATTATGCTTCGTTAACTTTATTAATGCATCATAAATATACATGTCAGATGACATATGCATTTATGTTGGCCAAACAAACGAAAGCAATTCCATGTGAGTTATATTACTTCACATAGAGTGACTTTAACTCAGGCCATTGATTTACAGTTCAGGTTTTCAGCTCTAATTAAAAATTGTTCCCAGAACTTTTACACAAAAAGATTTATTTCTAAATGTTATGAAAGGTGCATGCATATCCTAAAAATTGAAGTTTTTTGTAAGACTGGTATATATTACACTAGTGACCAGCATGGTAAAATCACTCTTCATTTGTACTAAATGTGTATTTGTTTGATCATGTTGGTTGCCGCTGATGGAATTTGATTTACCATCCAATTAAATGAATCCTTCTCTATCATAGAAAAATCATAATAAAAGAGTTAATCTAGTTCTATAGAAGATTAGATAGAAAAAAATTACAAGCCTTCTAAAATTATATTTTTGGGGTAATCTTTCATACATAATTATGTTTGATTAAAATTATTTAAACTAAATTGTACGGACTATATCAATAATTCACACACTTTCTTATGGATATCACAAATATAATATTTTGTTTATATATCAAGAATCAAGGCAACATTTCTTTGATATAAAACTGAAAATTATAAAAACTTTATTGTCTTGTAATGGCCAGGAAACAGCAGATAAATAAAAAAGAAAACTAATGGAATCTATTCCTAAACCTGTTTTAGATTCCTTCCAACTTTAGGTTAGGTTTAGGTTTGTATTTCACTTGTAATCAAATATTCATATAGATTTCGATGAAGGGATTTCGTTTCAAATTTAATAGAAATCTAGTTTTGGTTAATATACCAAATTTCATACGCCTAGTTCTTTTTTGAGTTACCGCGTTCACAAGATTAAATATGTGTTTTAAGAACTCAGGAGAACACATAGATTGTCACTGAAATACGGAAATTGTCCAAATCTTAAGCGCTTTTTTTAGATTATAGTAGTTTCCTTCGTACACGAGTAATTAAAAATGTGAATTTTCCTTCCACAATTTTGGAGACACTTTTTTCCAATTCAAATATCGTCAAACTGAAGACATGATAAAGTTTAGTACAAAGACAAAAACAAATAGTAACATTTTTTTTATTTAAAACTTACTTAAAAACAAAGCCAAAATAAACAAAATATTAATTCTTTTATTAAAGAACTTACTTTTATTTCGAATAATGCTGAGATAACGCTTATTTCATAAAAAGGAATCTTACTTCACTGGAAAATATATTAAAAGCATTCTGCGTAATAAAATTTAAAACTCCTTCATAAAGAGTCTTAAAATGAAACTCAGTTCTCGCCAATTCTAAAGGAAAGTAATATGAACTGTAGCGGTTACATATTTCTACTACTTTCTCTTTTGATACAATAGATGGCGTTAACTTATTAAACTCAATATATATTTCTCATGGTCCTTCTGGGGGATTATTAGTATTGTATTCTAAGGGAGTGTCGTGTATTTTTGTGTTCGTGTTTGTTTCGCTTTGTGAAATGTACAGCTTTGAAAACTACTAAAAAACTGTTCCGAAACTATTATTTTCACCTATCTCACAATGAAGCTCTAAAGAACAAAATATCTGAATTCATGCGTTAACAAAAATGTTTACAAGTACTGTACTAATTTTGATTATAAGAATGTAAGAGAGAATAGGAGAGAGAGAGAGAGAGAGAGAGAGAGAGAGATTAATTAAAATCTTTTCAACTTTTTTTAATGCTTTCAATACCTTCTCTTTCATATAAGAAAAAGTATAAATATACAGAAAAGACAATTTAATTACTTATCTTTCAAACACAGCAATCCACACCTTTCCTATATTTAGCGGATACGATATTTTTTACGATATTTGTTTGAACAATGAATTAGTTATTGAAATTTTACATAATTTTTCGAATTTATATCGAATTACGGATTAATAAAGCCTCTTATTATGTTACATTTAAACGAAAAATTAATTTATTAAATAGATAGAAATCAGGAAACACTTTCACTATTATATCTAATGAATGCATCAGTTTTTCGTTTTCGACATTTTCCAAAAATATGCGCTGATGCATTCAGAAATTCAATTTAGATCTTATTAACAAAAGGAGTGCCTTGTTTTAATTAAATTGTCCAATATTTCAGTCATGATACTTTAATTTTTTCTTCCTTTGCCATCCATCTTTCTGTGTGCCACAGCCAGGTGTTTTAAGTTCCACTTTCATGGTGATGTAGCGTCATTTATTTATTAATTTTTTAAAAAAATTGCCCAGATTAAGGAAAGAATAGTTAATTAATTTTCATCGATTTTTCGTATGGACTTGTATATACAGTGATTATTTAAATTAAGGGAAGCGTTTTGAAATTTCTTTGTTTTGCATTTGGAGTGATGATTATTTATAAAATTTTATTGTGCAGTAAGTTCAAGCCAGAAAATTAAAGTAATAATTGTCTTCCATCAGATTTATTTATTACATAAAAAACAAAAATATTAGTTATTTGTACCTAAATAGTTAGATGCCAAAGCGAAATTATTAAAAAAAAAACATTTTAGCTAATGTTTTCAATTAAAAGGTTTTATTTATTTAACATTAAAACATTTTAGCTAGCCGGCGTCCTTGCAAAGGGGTAGCGCATCTTTTCCGTGATCTGGGCTTCCGGGTCGAATCCCGGTTCGGGCATGGCTTCATTTGTGCTCTATCTGTGAGGTGTGTGAATGTGCCCCCCCCCCCCTGTAAAAAGGGGTTGTGTAAGCGAATGTGTGAGTTTCATTTTCATATGAGCTAGAAGTCAGACTTCTGCCTTCGGGTGCTCAGGGGTCTTTATCCTCAGAAGCTACTGCACCCCCATTCGGTGGTAACGCGGACACGAAATCATCACATTTTAGCTAATATTTTGAATATTAAAATGACCTAAAAATAGCTTTTAATGGGATAATATGACCAGAAACAACTGAAAGAAAAAAGTAATCAAAATAAATTTTTAGGAAACTTTTCGTTAGTGAGGATCCGTTATTCAAGAAATAATTATTTGTCAAATTTGGGAGCTCCAGATTCAACAATCAACTGTCTAAAGGACTTTTGCATCACGTAATTTACAGATCAAATCTGGACAATAAATATTTTCTTATTGAAATAAAGCGTAAATATCACTAGATGAAATGCTCTAAGCTGTGAATATTTCGGGCCGCGGTGGCCTGGTGGTAAGGTCTCGGCTTCGGAACCGGAGGGTTCCAGGTTCATGACCCGATTCCACCGAAGAACTGTCGTGTAAGGGGGTCTGTTGCACATTAAATCCGTCATGACCAAACGTCCTCCCGCTGGTGTGGTGTGGAGAGGGGGGTGCCAGCTCAGGTGTCGTCCTCGTCATCTGACTGTGGTTCAAAATTACGAGGTCCGTCCCAAAATAGCCCTAGTGTTGCTTCAAACGGGACGTTAATATAACCAAACCAAACTGTGAATATTTCTTAGGAAGATAAAGAATTTTCTGAAAAGGTGAGGGAGATGCAACTATCCTCTATCATATCGCTGATACTGTACGTTTCAGTGTCTTGAGACGACCACTATCCGACGATTCTATCTCACTAAGGGGTGAGATGCGGTAAGATGAGGGCATTTCTGGAATACTTCATCATTCCTTAACCTTAATTTTCGCCCTATTAGATACTTTTTCGTTCAATTTTTTTTCACATGCCCGTGCGTATCATGTCGTTTATGACCTTGTTATTTTATTTTAATTCAATCCGCGAGTAATCTGAGTTTACTTTATTGCTAAATGTAAACATCTCGACCTTTCATATTTCCTTTCACCCCTATTTTTGCGAATAAGCCATTTAACTATTTCGAACTCTACGGAAAATGTATATCTAAATTGTCATAAACATACATATATATGTATTTTGGTTGAAGCAGAATGCAGGTTTGAAGACATAGACGAGACGTTGTATTTTTAATTCTCTTTAATATCCATCTCGGGAGAGCAATTTATTTACAAGCAGACGCAGCGCGACGCAAAAGCAGAAGTAAAGAAAAAAGCGCCAAACAAATGATCACTAGTCTTATATAGCATAGGATTTTCGGTTACGCGCCAATTCAACACACGTGGTGAACTTTGACGACACCTTTTCAAGGGCACCGAAGATATCACTTTCATTTGATACGTAGTACAGATGGCGCATTATTTTTACAAAGGGATTAATTAAACCGAAAGTGGAATTGGATCACGAAATAAGAGAATATTTTAGAATGAAGTTACGATGGGCTAAATTAAGATAAAGTTTTGGAAATTAATTTGGATTAAATCAAGAGTTTACATATATGTTATATAAACATAATTAATAATTAATTATAAATATAATAATTAAACAATTATTATATAAATATAATAATTATCGAATAAACTCGTCATAGCTCAAAATGTTGCACCTTTTCCATGACGAGTATACTCGTCCAAAACAGTTAACTGGTTAAACTCATCCTAACGCATGCGCAAAAGAGCGGACGCTTTTAGAATCCGTTGGCAAATAATATTACCTAATGTTTATGTTGCCTAAACCGAACAGCAAAGCTTTTGAATTAAATTCTCATATACCTACCTAAACTCACCATAATTTTCAAAAAGTAACTAAGCAAAGGCATGTTCATTGAAACTTTATTTATTACAGATTTTAGTGGCGCATCGTATCTAAATTATCTTTTTAAAATTCAGTTGAACATTACATGCTATTTTTGGAGCTCTTTCCATACTGTCCCACTTTTCTTGCTATTTCTAATATTACAATTTTATGCTTTTCCAATCCATTTGTGGATTTAAATAAAATGTTCCGGCATTATTAGAATGACTACAACAGCATACTTACACTGAGCGGGCCATTAACTCTCGACGGCACTTTTCTTTCGTACGCTCGACTTCTGCTACCCAAGCTGTACAATATTAAATGGCTCTCGGTTGCAGCAAAATTTATGTTTTCGATATAAGGTAGGATATTTATGTTTTCGATTTTAAAACGGGATGACTGTGGGTGTCTCTTTTTATAAATTAAGAAGAATTGAGCTCTTTAAAAAAGGAATTAAAAAAAATAAGAATTTCATTATTTATTATTCTCTTTTAACCCTTTACAAGGCAATTTTTCTTCCATTCATGGTGTTTTAAAACATTTTTTAGGATAGAAATTTGAATAAAAAAAGTAATTTATTTAGTTTATTAGAAAATTTAATTTGATTAATTAATTAATGTTAAATGCTAAATAAATTGTGTGAAATAAGAAACCACGGCATCTTTCTGTCTTACTGAAAAATTTGTCAGAAGTTATGTCAATCCATATAACTTCATATGAAGAATGGGTAATTTAATGGGAAGCATATATCTATGGCCGTAGAAAAGGTTAAATTTCGACATTCGTTATAATCTTTCATTTAAGTTGTTTTATTAAATACTTTTCACTAATTTAAAAAGCAGAGAATATTTCATTAATTTCTTTTATATTCTAATGAATAATTGTCAAGACAAAAGAAAAGTATTTTTAATTCGTAAGACGAAGTTAAATTATTTGTAAATAGCAAAACCAACGGATTCCTTTGGAAAGATATATCGAAATTCAGATTTAGCCAGTTGAAACGTTTTCTTTTCCACCTTTACGAATATTTGCAAAATAATCGTCTTATATGAGTCTGAATTTACCGAGAAGTAGCTTAGGATGGAAGGTGTCATAAAGTCCCATGTCGACAGAACGCAGCAAATGCATAGTAGTATCTAATATAATTACAAGTTCATTTCTTCTTTCGATTCTTGATAGACGTATAAAATATGGCGTGTTTTGCTCTTTCCAAAGACTGCGACTATATCTTTATGGCTGTGATTAAACGGTTAATACATTATTTTCTTATATTTTAATGAATTTATAAAATTGAATACATATTTTTAGTGTCTACCAACTGTTGCTTTCGTAGTCAAGTAAGGAAATAAAATCGTTTGGTTTCTTAAATACTTTGCCATAGAAATATTCTCCTTGGAAAATGAAAAAAAAAATGATCTATGAAAACCATGCATATAGAAAGAGAGTAATCTCAAAAACCCTCATAAAAGTTGCAGAATGGCGTCTTCTGTTGCGCATAAATTATAGGGCTTAGAGCAATAAAAATGAATTATAAACCATCCTTCCTTCTTATTCTAGACAGGAGAAAAATTGGATCATAAAATCTCAATTCCTTCTTACGATATTGCCTCTCCTGTCCATAGAGTTATTTGAAACAAAAAAAAGCTTCCAATAAAATTGTCTCTTCAATGTTTTGGAGGCCTCAAGTGAAATAAAAGATTTAATGGCTCTGAGGATGATACTCAGGCACGTGACATATTTTCGATATGCGAAAGTCCACGAAACTTATACTCTTCAGTATTTGAAATTCTACCAGTTTTTCCAATAAAATAGTCAATTATATATATCTCAGTCTTATTCTTTCAGGTTCTTTATCGATTTATTAGCAAAATCTGTTGAAAATAACTCCTCTTATCTTCAAAAGTATATATTAACTGTTAATAAATAATTATATTACTTCTTAATTGTTCTAAATTAATTTGTTTATTTTATATTTTCTATCATTTGGATTACGACATTTTTTTAATGGTGTGCAAAAAATATAATATAATAAGAAAAATATGGAGGGAAATTTTAATGGAAAAAAAATAATATTTTTCTGATGGAAATTATGAAAACTTTTACGGATGGAAAATCTTAGAAAGATTTAAGAGATATGCATAACTTCCAGATCTTAAAGATGTGCACTAAATTTTATTTATCCAGGCCACTGCGCTGTCACCTTTATATGCAGAAAAAGTGCAGAACAACGAATGGTCAGCCCCCATGGCGAACTTGGTCCAAATTCTGATTCAGAGTGGCGCATTAGTTGCCAAATCTGGAAGCAAATTTTATTTATATGACCTTTCGAGTTTTTAAGTCATTGAGCTTATTTGCATTCTGAAAGCCAGGCAAACAACTTCCATAGAAATCTATGGCCTGGTGGTAAGGTTTCAGGCTCGAGACTCGATAACCCTGAAAAATCGTTGTATAAGCTGGTTTGGCGCACGTTAAATCCATCGGGACCAAACACCATCCCACGGAAGTTTGGAGAGGGGATGCCAACTCAAGTGTCGTCCTCGTCATCTGATACGACCACGATTCAAAATTAGGAGGTCCGTACCAAAATATCCTTAGAGTTACTTTGAAATGGGACGTTAACTGAACTCCATAGAAATATGCACATTTGATATAAAGACTGCATACCAAATTTCATTCTTCTAGCACAAAGCGTTTATGAATATTCAGATATAATTCAAAAAGAATGTTTTTGGAATCAAGGAAGGTTGAAATATGGTAATTTTTCAAAATATAGACTTTATTATTATTTTTTTTTTACCTTTTTTTTACCTTTTTTTTTACCTTACTTTCTTCAGTAAGGTTTAAAAAAAAAGTAACCCCTAAAATAATTTAGTTTAAAGATAATCGAAAACTTGTATCATCAAAAAAAACAAAAAAAACAATGGTAACAGTTTTCATTGTACGTATATGGGTGCTAATCATGCACATATCCTTAGTAAAGGATAAATGCTATTCACTCATGGGGACAGCTTTTCTAATTAAAATTCCATATAATAATAAACTAGTTCTCTACCAGAATTAGCTTCAAGGATGCAAACGGATTACACTCGAAAATTAACGAGATTCATGATTTTGCCATAAACAGAATCTTGATAGCTAGAATCGATAATTATCTTTCATATCGGAAAGATAGGGTTGAGTTGAATTTGTGCTTTAAAAGGGATATTGACATTTATGCACATGGTATTTAATCCTACTTTGATCACAGCTGTATCCAATGCCCAAAGGGAGGAAAGGAAGGTAATTTCCATGAAATTAAGAATTGATTTTGCTTATACTCTATCAGAAATTAAGAGCAGTTTTTCCTTTGAATATTTCTGTTATTTAAATTCTAGCACTAATCTCATCATTACTGGCCATTTCAATACCACTCGCATTGGAATAATTATAATGCTATATCAAATGGTTATGGATTAGTTGATTCTAATTAAAATATTGAAAAATCATTCCGAAATATACATTTTGTTATTGCTCATCCCCCTTGGATTGAACACCAATTCAAACCAAGTCCAAGAGAGCGGGTAAAGAGGGGTACAGTAGCTTCTGAGGGTAAGGACCCCCCTGAGCCCCCGAGGGCAGAAGTCTGACTTCTAGCTCATATGAAGATGACACTCGCACAATCGTTTGCACAACCCTTTTTACAGAGGGGCTCTTTCACATACCTCACAAATAGAACACAGGATGAAGAACAACCATGCCCTAACCAGAACTCAAACCCAGGACTCCCAGATGAAATATACAATTTCACCCCTCTCCAAATATATATGTGCCAAATTTGGTGTTGCAGGTCAAGCAGGCCATTTCAATACCACTCGCATTAGAATAATTATAATGCTAGATTGAATGGCTATAAATTAGTTGATTTTAATAAAAATTTTGAAAAATCATTCCGAAATGTACATTTTGTTGTTTTTGCTTATCCTCCTTGGATTGAACACCAGTTCAAACCAAGTCCAAGAGAACGGGTAAAAAGGGGTACAGTATCTTCTGAGGGTAAGGACCCCTGAGCCCCCGAGGGCAGAAGTTTGACTTCTAGCTCATATGAAGATGACACTCACGCAATCGTTTGCATAACCCCTTTTTAACGGGGGGGGGGCTCTTTCACATACCTCACAGATAGAACACAGGGTGAAGAACAACCATGCCCTAACCAGGACTCGAACCCTGGACGCCCAGATGAAATATACATTTTCACCCCGTTCCAAATATATATGTGACACATTTGGTGTTGCTGGTAAGCGGTCAAGCCAGTTGTAGAGCACGAGCACTGTCTCTCACACACATACATGTTCATTTCCGTTTCAAGAAACGTGGTGTTGGCGACTGTTACACAAAATAGTTATAATTTTTTGTTGCATTTTTACGGCCCTCCGAAATGGAAAAGTACACGCACAATAGGCCTTTATTATTGGTAAACATAAATATTAAGGTTTGCGTTATCTTACAGAATTGGCAAGGTTCAAACCAGGTATCATGCATATCTCACTGCATGCACGTGTAATCATTCTAGTTTAGGATGAAAGAAAGAGTGAAGGATGTATTCTATCTGTTTTTTAAAAAAATTTAAGATTTCTAAGGTAAACTTGACATTGTGACATTGCTAATAGTGCGAAACAGGTAAAGAAAAATTCCAATTAATTTCATTAAATTAAATCTATTGCAAATTTAAATGTAATCAATGAATTATTCAATTCTAGTGACGTCATTATTACGAGATAGCTGTCTATATCATCTTATGTCATGCTGTGAAGTAATAAGATAAATCCGAATTCAAAATGCACAATGGCATGTGCGATTGGCGACGACCATTTGACGTGTCTTATGTGAGCATAAATAGTCTCTAACACCGGTACTAGGATAAAGAAAACGAAATCACGGAAAAAGAAATATCTGAAAGCTGAATGAGCAGTCTTGATAAAATCAAAGTAATAAAGAACTTATTGAAAAGCCCAATTTAATTAATTTTCTGTTAAACAGAGCAAACAGCAAATCCGATTCTGTACTTAGTACATACAAGATTTATTACAATATTTGATTAAGAAAGCTAATAATTTCTGAAATTTTTCACAATTTGCTATATTTACTCTGAATTGTTTAATGATAAACTCTCTTATTATATCATATTTAAAAGAAAAATAATTTATTAAATAGAAGCACTTTGACTCGTATATTTAATTAATCCATCGATTTTCCGTTTCTTGGCTTTTCCGAAAGTATTAAACCTTCGAAAATGCTGATACAATTCAATTTGGGTCTTCTTAATAAAAGGAGTGCCTTATTTTAATTAAATTGTCCAATACTTCAGTCATGATACTCTAATTTCCTTTTTTTTTCTTCAACCGCCATCTTGCTCTGTCTATGTTGAATCCACATGTTTTTATTAAAATTCGATGTCAATGTTAAAAAAATCGTTTTTTCTTTTTACTTTGTTTGAAGATGAAATATTTAATGAATTGGCATCGGATTTTCCGCACGGGTAAAAGCATATAGTGATGAATATATAAAATGGATTTAATCAAAGGGGACATTTTGAAGTTTTTCTGTTTCGCCCTTGAAATGTTTATTTGTTAATAAATTTTTATTTTACGAATTAGAACATCTTAAATTAAAATTTAAAGAAAAAATCAACTTCCATTAGATTTATTTATTGCGTATAAAATAAAAAATTCTTGATTCTTTTGAAAAAAAATAATTAGATGCTAAAATAAAAATAATCCCACCCTTCCCTAAAAATCATTTTTTTTAAAAATTAAAGGAAAAGCTTAGTGGAAATAAAGTTGGTATAACTGAAATGCTAATGCTTTGAAATCAAAATTAGTTTTCTGATGTAAATGACCTGAAGATACATAGGATAATGCTAAAAGTTTGGTTAATTTTTAATTAGGAATCAAATTAAAGTTTTGGGAACTTTTCCTTATGGGAACCCGTTATCCAAGAAATAATTACGTGTCAAATTTCAGAGCTCCAGATTCAACGATCAAATCTATAAAAAGTTGAGTTATACGCTTTTGCATCATTCATGTGGCATCACGCAATTTAAAGATATAAATCAGAAAGTAAACATAATCTTGTTAAAATGCAGTTAGACAAGATTCACTAGTTCAGATTTTTCAAAACTATTTATATTTTATTATATGAAAAAGAAATTCTTGGAAGAGGCGCGGGGGGAGGGGAGATGAAATTTCTGTGCGTCAAATCCCAGTTTTTCGTTTAATTTTTGATTTGCAAATAATTGCAATTTCGACTTAAGAGATATTTAGAAGATATTATTGCTTATGTTGCCGAAACCAAAGAACAAACTTTTCAAATTAAAAGTATATACAGCATTTGTACTGCCTACATTCAAAGTAATTTTCAAAAAGTAGTGAAACAAAGACAATTGCTTATTAGTTAATGCTTTAATTGTTACTGAATTTAGGCGCGGGTGGAAAATATATTCATATCGAAACTATCTTTTTAAAGTTAAATTAAGATAGCACTGCATGTTGTATTTCTCCTTCCATACACTCTCACTTTTCTTGCTATTTCTAATACCGAAATTTTTTGTTCTTTATAGCCATATAGTGAATTTAAATAAAGCCTTCTAATCAGCCTTAGATTGACTACAAAATATTTACAATGAAATTTAATTATTACAATTAATTTTTAAAGGTAATTTTTCTTTAAACATTCAACTTCTGCTATGTATGCTGTACTATTTTAAATCTTTCTTAGAAATAACAAAATATAAATATATAAATAACTTAGATGTAATATAAGGTTAATCAGATTTTATGAAGGGGAAACTGCACGTGACTCTTTATTGCTTTCTCGTATTTGTAATATAGAGAAAGTATATTAATAGTCAAAAAATTCAAACTGGATATTTCGAAGAATCTCCACGTTTTAGATCTTCCTGAGTTCGAAAAACACATATTTGGAAAATGTCTATCCGTCTGTGTGTGTGACAAAGATAACTCAAAAACTTTTTGAGCTAGACAGATAGAATTTGATACAGTCTTTACACCAAATTTGCAGATTTCTGCCAAATTTTGAGTAAAATCTGATCAGAAGAATTCCGATTGTAAAGCTGTTTGAATATGATTGTTACAAAATGAAGAGAGCTAGATAGATAAAATTCGGTACATGTATTTAGTATCTATAGTATAGACACCTGTCAAATTTTGTGTCAAATCCAGCAGTGGATTAATTGCTTGTCGATCTATACTTTCAGAAACAAGTAAACGCGATACAAAAACACAATGATTTAAATACATCAAATTTGGTATGGGATTGTGTGAGTACAAAGTGCAATTTTGTATCCGATTTTTGTTTCAATCGGTTGGGAAAAAAGAGTTTAATACACAAATTCAGTTTTTGGGTATTATTAATAACGCATGTCAGGGATCAATTGCCAAATTATTGGCCAAGGATGTCACGATTCAATAAAAATGCTAAATTCCCTCCGAAAGTTAATAGTTCGTAACTATTGTACGCCAGTGCCATGTTAAGCGTTCTCTGGGGGGGGGGAGGTATATTAGAGAATACGAAGAACGTTTTGGAGAGACCACCCCGCCTAGTTTTTATAAATTATAGAAGAAATCATCTAATTAAAGGATGATATATGCGACTCAGAAATTTGTTGTTTGTTCCGCTCTGTAGGTTATAAAATTCCCCACAATCTCTTTTTATTGCATTATTGTTGTTGTTGTTTCTAATGGCGCTTGTCATAGATAAGCCCTCTGACTTTAGAAGTCGGCGATTTTAAGCCAAGGGTGCGTCTCTTGTTTTTTCAGTAGCGCCATTTAAGGCAAAGAGTACGAATTAGCTACTCGGGCGTCACAACCCTTTTTACGGGCCGGACTTCAATCATGCCTTTCATTCACTCATCCACAGATCGTAATATAGACCTGAATCAGACAACGATCACTTCGGATCCAGTACCCCCTAATGATATTACTCTAGACATGGACGCCCTACCAACCAGGCTATCCCGGCCCTTATTGCATTATTAACATCCATCATTAATTTAAAATGCAGAAGTTAATAAATATCGCTCGACGAAAAAGAAAAGCATTTCTAATGAGCAAGTCGACATTCATTGTAAATATCAAAACAAAGTGATTTGCTTTGAAAGGTAAATCAAAAGTCAGATTTAACCTGCGTTAATGCTCTCATTTCGAATTTCTAGTATGTTTGCACAATATACCATCTAATAGTAGAGTCGGAATTCCCGGCAACTTTTCTGTCCATCGATTTGACACAGTTATACATTTAAGAATGTAAGGCTACAGATTGAAATGCATTTATCTAAACAGTTGCTTTTTGAGATTTCACGTACAAAAAGAATCAAATATATGAAATCACACGCAATTGTTTGAAGCCGCGGTGGCCTGGTGGTAAGGCCTCGGCTTCGGAACCAGAAGGTTTCAGGTTCGAGACGCGATTCTAGAAAAGAGCCGTCGTGTAAGCGGGTCTGGTGCACTTTAAACCGTCCGGGCCGAACGTCCTCCCACTGGTGTGGTGTGGTGTGAAGAGGGGGATGCCAGCTCAGATTTCGTTCTGAGGTTCAAAATTACGAGGTCTGTCCCAAAATAACCCTAATGTTTCTTTAAAAAGGATGTTAATGTAACTAAATGCACACGATTAAGCTTTGGAATAATTCAGTTCCAAATTTCATACAAATCAACTATTTTAATGATAAATATGTATACTAAGCATCATCTATCTATTTTACGAGTTCCAAGACGTAGAGATACTGACATCCTGCAAACAGAGTCTTCCAAAAATTCATAGACATTTACAAATTTCAAATGTATACCACATACCAAATTTTATTTCTATAACCGATTCTATGCTTATATTAATTATGTCCCCCGATAGAAATAAATAAGCGCAATTCCAAATATATGTCCCAAAACTCAGAGAAACATAAAATGTTAACATTTGTTAAATTCTTTAGGTCAAATATTTTGACAGTTGAAATTCTATTTTTTTCATTTACAACAAAGTAGAAAAAGGATATTTTAAGATTTCCTCCTATCGCAATCTGGAATTTAAATTTTATTTTCTTAAAATATGTAACTATGATGTTATTTAAGCTGTTTATTACCTTTTCCTATTTCACTGGTATCTATAATATTTGCTGTTGAACCCCCTCCCCCCCACAAAAAAAATAGAACTATATCAAGTCTTTGAAATCATGCACCCTGAAGAAGTGCAATATTAACATTGGATAATCAATACGATCCTGTCTTGAGAGGCCCAGACAAATAAGGATGGGATGAGGTAAATTTGATAAAATATAACTTTAATAATAAGTCAACCATTTAAAGCCACGAGGGCACACGGATTTAAACCATAAAACTGATTGACCGGACAGCCGCAACAGCAACATTGGCGGGAACTGTGGTTGAGTCCGAAGGGCCGTCACCGGCCACGGTACAACAATCCCCAAAGGAAGTACGTCCCGTCACCGATGGGAGGAGTCAGATCCCCCACCTATTAGTGTACCCTCCAGAGTGGCGAGATCCAACCACCATGCCGGAAGCATCTCATCCTCATTTTGAGGTGCCCCCTGGGGGTCTAACTTTAATAATAAATAAAATATTATATAATTGGGTAAAAAATACAATGTGATTATACTATATTTCTAATACACATCCAACCGTTATCTTTACAGTCATATCAAAACTAAAATTGTTTAGTTTCTGCAACATATCATTACAAAGAAAAAACGGGTTGAAAAAAGATCGATATCGACTTTGCATAGAGAAAGAAAATGATCTCAAAAACCCTCATAAAAGTTGCAGTGTTGTGTCTTCTGTTGCGCGTAACGTATAGGGTTTAGAGCAATAAAAATCAGCAATAAACCTCCTTTCTACTTACTGCTAGAAAGGAAAAAAATTGGGTCGTAAAATCATTATTTCTTCTTATCGATACTGCCGCTCCTGTCCGTGGCGCTATGTTTTTATTTCGGATAAAGTCGTACCAATAAAATTCTCCCTGACGCTTTGGAGCTCTTAGATGAAACAGAAGAAATCTTCTATAGTTCAGGGGATGATGATCAGGTAAGGACGTTGCATAGGCCGTCAGAATTTTTGTTTTTCAATATTTGAGAATTTCTCAGTTTTTTTTTCTATTAAAATAGGCAAATGCCTCAAATTAAAGTTTCTTAAATTGTGGGCACAATTTCAAAATTGGTCAAAAATCTGTATCGGATTGATTATTTCAGGATTTTCTGCCATTTGTTTACAAAAAGTTTTAAGGAAAAGCTCTTAACTTTAAAAGAATCCATAGACTATTTGAAAAATAGTATTTACACTGTGACTTATTTGTAAAGCCTATTTATTAAACAAAAGGCAGAGAGCAAAAAAGAGGCTATATGTTTGATATCATTAATAAAAATTACGTTTTTTACTCCCTGGAGCAAATTAAAAAAACCTATTTACAAAAACTGATATTCCATCGTTGGTATGATGGTTAATGCATAGCATGTCTCCCAGACGATGCAATACAGTCCGTATAACGCCTAGGCATGCTGAGTATCTAAATTATCGATCTGATCTTGGGGAATATTACACCACTCATCAAGCAATTCTCTCCGAAGTTTCGGTAGACATGTAGGAGGTGATTGACGGGCTGCAACTCATCGGCCAAGCATGTCCCACACATGTTCTACTGGATTCAAGCCTGATGAGAATGCTAGCCAGTCCATACGGGTGATATCTTCCGATCGAAGGCATGGTGAGGACGGACGTTGTCATCCAAAAACACGAATTCTGCGTCCATGGCGCCCCGAAAAATCTTGGGTCGCGGTCAGATGGCAAGAACGACACCAGAGCTGGAGCGTCCGATAGCACACCAGAGAAAAGATATTTAACCCCCAAGGATTTAATGTGCACGAGGCCCTCTTACACAAGCTCTCTTCCGTGGAATCGGGTATCGAACTTGCAACCCTCCACTCCCAATGACGTGACCTTATCACTAAGCCACAACAGCTTGCTTTCGTCTAAACGCTGTCAAATAAAATGCATGAGAGACAGCAGCAAAAAAAAGTTTTATATTTATTGTTAGATTCATGATTACATATACTTTGGTTTTTGTTGTCTGATTAGCTCAGAAACAAAGTTTAATAAAGGATTTTTTTTCCCGAAAGAATTACTTACCATTTTTAATTAAAACTATTGAATGGAATGCTACAGTAAGAAAAGGAGACGGATATAGAACTTTTTTCGTGATTTATGTGGAGTATAGGGCAAATATCTACAATTGTTAAAAGAAAAAAAAATGTTTATGTGTGTTGCATTCTACAAGTAAATGGTTTCAGCTACACACATTTGCACAAATAAATATTGAAGAAGAATATGTATATTGAGATTTTCAAAACGTTATTGTCAAGAAATTATTTTTTATAAATTTATACAATTCACACCCTTTCCCCAAAAGATCGATTTTTTAATGATAATCCCCCAAAACGTTCTTTTAATGATATCTATTTATATTATTTATCTAAATATGAGGAAGCGATTAAGATACAAAAATATTTAAATAGAATTTTTCGTAATCAGCTGGTAGTCAAAGGCTAGTAATAAAAATACCGTTACAAATTTGTAATTTTGCTACCCGGTGCGAATAGTGTCATCCTGGAAAAAAACCGTAAAAACCCTTTGTAAGATCTGTCCTATGCGTCAATGACCTCAGAGCTTGTCTACAAACTTGGCGAGCGTTTGGCGGCTTGGCGATGAATTTGGTGACTTTGGCGACAAAATGAATCATAATTGGAAAGTTCGAGAAGTTTCACGATCTATCCAGTAGGAACCAAGATACACTCTGGTAGGCTCTGATTGGTCTGAATATTCTGTCCCGCCTCCCGGAACTATAAAAGACGGATACTCTGATGCTGCAGTGAAGTTTAGTTTTTCTTCCTAACTTTTATTTTTTCAAACTCAAATTAAACAGTATCTCAATAGCCAATTCTAGCTCACAAGCAGTAAAAACTTACTAAGCCCAACGGCAGCGTACCCCCCCACCCTCACCCTAATATCAGACAATCACAATGAGTCCTGACACTCGTCATCTCCAAATTTCGTCGGAGACGGCCACGGCAAAGTAGAGACAGCAAAGCACTGTGAAGTCTCTCCTTACCGGGGATAAGCCCCTGCCGGGGCTAGGTGCCCCGTCAACCCAACCATCAAGCTGCAGTGAAGTTGTGTGGATCGTCAGAAGTTGTGTGTGAGAGGAGTCGGAGTCGAACTGGAGGATTAGACAGCAAGCAAGCTGCTGAACTATAGCAATTAAATGCGCTGTGTCATTACGTTTAATTGACGGTATTTGCAGAAAATTTTTTTGTAACAATACGTAGACGGAAAATATTTATCTTTTTATATTAATGAATGAATGATCATTATTTTTTAATATGAACAATCAATAATATTTATAAAGCTTATTGTATGGCATTGTTATGAACTTAAGAGTAGTTTTAAATTTCAAGTTGAGATAAATTTCAAAATCATTTGGTTCTATATGAAATCTTGGTTGAAAATGCAACAAAATTCTAGTAAGAAAGAATATGTGTTGTTTTTTTAGTATAGAAACTGCACAGTTTTAGATCGGTTTTTCAAAGAAGTTCAAGTAAAAATGATTCCAACATTTTTATCATGAATGGGTTTTTTTGAAAACCAGAAAAAAAAGAGAAAGAAAATCTACTGGCGAAAACTACTTTGGAAACTTTAATCCTACCAACAGAAAAAAGAGCTTGCGTGTAATAATTTTCAGAATCAATAATAAAAAAAAAAAAGTGAATCTTTCAAAAACGTGAAATATTTTCTTGAAAATTTGGTGAAAAGAACTCCAGAATGAAAGGAAAAACATTTTTTTCGTATATTCTTTACATAGGTTGTTCTGAAAACTCAAGAACCATAAACAAACTTCGTTATTCCTTATTTGTAAATTCTTCCAAAAGAAAATCGTTTTGAGCTAGGGTAGATTATTAGTTGACGATATATTAGAAAAGGGGAATTTCACCAACGCAAGAGAAACTTTTCAAACTTTTAAGTTAGAAATTTATAAAAAGTATAATGTTTCTAGTAGTAATGATAATATAAAATAATCAGAATATTTGCGGATGAAATTTCATTAAAAAAAACAGTGTAAATTTTTATCATTAATTATTTTTAAAATTGCTTAGCTTTGATGATATAGGATAAAATATTATTATAAATTTCATAAAATTAAATAGTAAGGAAATTTCGCATTTTTTTAAGACTGAAGCTTTATTAGATTTAGAATAAGATATTGCTCGTTATATATTAAATATTAAGGACATTTCGCATTTTTTTAAGACTGAAGCTTTATTAGATTTAGAATAAGATCTTGCTCGTTATATATTAAATATTAAGGAAATTTCGCATTTTTTTTTTAAACTGAAGCTTTATTAGATTTAGAATAAGATCTTGCTCGTTTGCATTAGACCTGCCCGAAATAATTTAGTAAAAGAAACTCATATTTAATAAATTATTTCACCAAAATATCATAAACTTGTCATGTTATGATATTTTGATATAGATATTAGATTCTCCTTACTATTTTATTTTCTAGAAGGGACTTCGGAATATGAAATTCAAATGACTAAAGCTATAAAATTCGAATCTTGTGTTTTTCACAAATTTTTGCTGTTCAATTTTAATAGAATTTGATCCAACAAAATAAGTTTTCCTTTTAAAATATTAGAAAAGCAAATATTACTCCTAACATCATGGAACCATTGCACGAGATTAAAAACTTGTCGAAATATAGAAATATTATTTCTGTGAAATGGTAGATATTTTTTCTAAACTTCAAAAAAAAAAAAAATCAATCTATTGAGTTTCAATAAGTTTTCATTTTCTTCAAAAAATATTCCAAAACAGAAAAAACTCAAAACTTAGACGATCTGTGTTATAAAAAAATTGCTGTTTGTTTGCATCGGTGATACACAAACTCAGAAAAATGTCAAAACTGACAAAAAGAAAAAGGATGTTTTGAATTTCCAGTTCAATGCTGGTCTTCTGCGAGGGCAAATCATTTGTTACGGACGGAAATGTGAGCCTCAAATCCAATTTTTTATCTCCCAAACTGTTGTTTTTGCGTTGAATCTTGGCTTTAAGGAATAAATAAAAAATATAATAATAATGATAAAAAAACGTGTCACGAGCGCTGTGTAAATAGAAAGAAAAACAAAATTTTGGCTGGAAAATCATGATAGAAATTCTTGGTTCTGACGTTAGGGGAAACAAAGTTTTCCGTAGATGTATTTGCAACTTTTTACAGTAGGAAAACAAACTTCGCTGGCACGAAAAGAGTAGGCATTTCTCGCACGTAACGTTATATGATTGAAACGCGCGTTATTTTCACAGAAATCGAGTGCTTCCCTTTCAAACACGGAACTTCAAGCCCTTTTCTGTAACAGGAAAATAAATTTCTATTTGGAAATTTTGCTACGATGATTGCTTTTTCGTGAAACTGAAGACATATTTGTTAGTATTGTTGCTTGAATATAGACGGGATTCCGGATTCTTTTCAAATCCATATATTTATAAAATATATGGATTCATTTTCCCTTATATATTTTCTTTCTGGGCAATATCAATCAAAGGCTAGTTATTTGAGTGATAATTACAGTTAGTTATTTGAATGGTCTACATTACAAAATGTAGACCATTCTTGAAAATCGTCATTAAGAAATTAAAGCTAATCCTTTTGATAAAATGTCTATTTCAAAATCCTTTTAAGAAAGATTTCAGAAGAATGACCTGGTTCTTTGCCGAAATAATATTTTTATATTACGGCATATATTTTAAATATAAAATATATTTTATTTAGTATACATAATATTTTTAGAGTAAGTTCTCTTGTGGGGGTACTGTGAAAAAAGTTCGAAACGCTGGATAGTGAAATACCCTATATTCCGCATGAAATAAACTCTGGTATAAAAACACTGATGAAATAGGCACGAAGGACAACAAATAATAGCGCAATAAATAATAACAAACAGCTCAGCGTCACAGGCTACCTTAAAAGTTAGAATTACCGGATTGATAGAATTAATGCTTGCGTGTGCGCCTCACTATTTGTAATCTCTCTACAAGGTGTGAAATCATATAGAATTTCCCAGAAGAATCTTTACTAATTCAAACTGGGGCATAATTCCTGCATTATTGTAGCCAAAGTCGCCAAGTCTATCGCCAACACTGGGGGGGGGTAGTTCATTAATATGGCATACCTTCAGTAACTATTAAGAATCCTATATATATCTTACCAGAAGACTAACATAGTAGGAAAGAAGCATTAAAGTAATAATGCGTTACTTAAGATTCTGATATGATATTTGGAAATTTAATTCTTCTGTCTATATCTAAATGTCTTTCCATGCATTATCAACTTTCAAATGTGTTGAACCCTCAACTGAAAAATATGAACTCAAACATTCCTATGATATAATTCCAGCCCTCTTAAAAAATTTAATTAAACCAAGTGGCAATGTTTTAAAATGTTCAGAAATTTAAAATGCAATTTTAAAAAACGATGTAGAGAAACTATAAATAGATATTTAGCAAATAATTTTAAAAACTAGTTTTTTGTCTAATAAAAATTTTTTTGGAAATATATGTACAAGCATGTTTTTATTTGCATCACATATAGAGCAAGAATTAAGTTACCCATTTCAGAGGGCTCTAAAATGCATTCTATGAGTCCAAATAAGATAAAATTTGAACTACAGATTATTCAGATGATGCGCTTCACATTTATTAATTAAAAACATTTAGTAAAAAAATTCACCGATAGATGGCGCTGTAACACAAATGGCATTTATTTACATATATTGAAAATGTGAAACATAATTTGAGCTACAGCGCATTTCTATTATCATTTTTCTTTTGATAAAAAGAAAGCGGATTCTGCATGAACATTAGTTTCTTCTCTGTTCGTCATGCCTACGTTGCAAGAAAAAGCGCGACTGCTGAAACTGTTCTACCAAAACCAAAAAAGCTTTGTTGCAGCTCTAAAGTAATTTTGTCGTATGAAGCAGATACGAAGAGGTCCAATGTCTCCAGGCGCCCTACGCAAGATGATGCAGAAATTTGAAAACATTGGGCCCCTTGGCATTCTTCCAGGTACAAAACAAAAAAAAAAATCCCGTCTTCCAGCCTCGAAAATGTTGCAAGTTCGCTCGTTGAAGTCAGCAGACAGTCGTCGCATAACAATGTGAGTTTGCCATGTTTTGTTATGCCGTATTCAAGTGTACTAAAAATCGTACGGCAGAATTTGCATTTTTATCCATACAAAATCAGTCTGTGCACCTGTCGCCGGACGGGGACTTAGAGGTCCGTAAAACTTTAGCATTTCAATTCCTTGCTCGAATTATGATTGGCATAACTTGGCCAGGGAACATTCTGTGGAGTGATGAGGCCCACTTTTGCTTCAATGCACAAGTTAACACTCATAACTGTCGAAGATGGGCAGAGGAAAACCCTCACACTATCCAGGAATAACCTTTGCATCCTGAAAAAATTGGCAGTATGGTGTGTTTTTATAGCTGCCTTTATCATTGGACCGTATTTCTTTGAAGAGATAACTTCAAATGGAATCCAAATCTGTTCCGTCACAGGAATAACGGTACTATGATATGCTGAGGGATTTTGTAATCCCAAACTTCTACAGAGTGAATGCCTTCAAGACATCATTTTTATGTGGGATGGTGCACAACCTCATATTGATCGTTGTGTAAAGAGATTGTTAATACAGAATTTCATCGAATCACGAGTTATCAGCTGTCATTTCTCAATAGCATGGCCTCCTAGCTCGGCAGACATCACCCCTTGCCTCTTCTGGTTGTGGAGTTATTTGAAGGGCAATATATATCATCAAAGGCCATCATATGTACCAGATCTGAAGGACAACATTCGGTGCCATATTCTTAATATTCCGGAAGACTCACTCCGGCCATTTATAGAAAATGTGGTTCTCCGATTAGAGCGTATTGTTGAAAATTAAGGAGGACATATGGAGCCATTTAAATTTTACCTTATTTAACAATTATAAACCATATTAAATGGTTTTATGTGTATTACAATGCCACGCCACCTAACGGTGAATTTTTGTACATTTTTTTATTTAATAAATGTATAGATCATCATCTCAATAATCTGTAGTTCAAATTTTGTCTCATTTGGATCAATAGAACGCATTTTAGAGTCCTCTGAAGAGGGTAACTTATTTCTTGTTAACCCTATATTATTTGAAATTAAATAGGATTTATTTTCTCCGTGACTACTTTCAGGAATTTTGAGATGGGGTCAAAATTAACAGAAAGGGATTCACTAAGTTAAAATGCATATTCATATTCTTGTTTAGACATTGCAGTTTATCCAAACTCATTTTAATAATTTTATCAAAAAAAAATTTTTTTTTTTGTCTTTAACATGGAGTTCTCACTTTTTGATTGCTGAAGTTGAGAATGAAAATTAAATTTTAAAGCATACGTCAAGGTTTTTTCGGAAAAAATTTTGAGCCCAGATAAAAATGGCATCCCCATCTCAAAATTATTATGCCATTCTCATTTGTAAAGACGTATGCATAACATTATTTCTTTATGCTATGTTTATATTTGTTGATATTTCTTTAGAATTTGAATATAATTTATACTGATCAATGGAAATAAAAACTAAATTTTTAAGATAAATTTCACCCAATACTTCTTAATTAAGAATACTTTTCTCTTTTCGGAAATGAATAAGTAAATGAATGTATAGAATATCTTCATTTCATAATCACAAAATTTTCCAACCATTTTGTTGTGACCGTAATTAATACTAGCTACAGATCTTACGGAACAAAGCCTTTACTAAATAAGCAAAGAAGTGCCAGCTCATTTATCAAAAGCATTGATAAGACACTATACTTTACACCGTAATAGTGTCTTATAATAAGAACAGATATCTATTACATTTACCATCTATGGAATGTCCTTGATAACATTACAGACTTCTTATGGCTTCCTCTAGAAAGCAGGAATTCATTTATGCGACACACTCTTTCATTTTCGAAGGAAGTGACCAGGACCACTTCTTTTGATGGAAACAGCGCATTGAATCACATTTAGGGAAGAAAAATAATATCCTAAGTAGATAGAGATAAGAACACCTAACGACACTGCCTTGAGAATTCTGTACATAGTTCAGCAATAATCTGTCATTTAATGATTTAATGTCAGGTGAGGTTGCTTGCCCTGCTTTACACATGAAAAATTGACACTCAGAGGTTAGTTGTTTATTTAAGAGGTTGAGAGTGAATGTCTTCGTTAACTTTTCTTCAAGTGTCTATCTCTTTGTAAAAGATTTTCCCGTCTAGGTGACCAAATAATTTTTTTCAGATTACATCAAAGGCTGTCCAACAGTCATTTCGTCATTTTACTTGTTAATACGATGACGAGTGAAATTTTTAAGCTCAACAACAGTTTCTAAATTTCCATGGAATCCAGTTTATGCATATTCAATTCCTTAATGGACATAAAGAGCACCAGCCTGTGGGCATGGAAGAAGTTTATTTGTATGGGTTCTCGAAACTGAGATTCGATCGCGAGGCCACCGTGGAATTGAGAGAAACAGGATAAATTGTCATTTTTTAAATCTTTGTTTTCTTTTTATATATGCCACGGGGGGCACCTCGCAATTGAAAATGAGAAGCTTCTGGCATGGTGGTTGGTTCTCTCCACCTCTGTGGGTACATGAAAAGGTGGGGTGTCAGGCTCCTCCCATCGATGAGGAGACGTACATCCTTAGGGAAGGGTTGTACAGTAGCCGGTGATGGCCCTCAGAACTCAACTACAGTTCCCGCCAGAGGTCCGGTCATTCAGGTTTATCCGTGAGCCTTCTGGCGGATCGGAGAGTCAGTGTATGATTTTTCTTTTTATACAAACGTGATGAAAATTGTTCTCATTTTCACTCGAGTGATTTTCACTTAAAAACGTTGCTTCAAAATGAGGTTATGACGTTAAAAATAACCCTCCTAATACAATTTTAGTATAGAAATGAATTGGACAGATTCCGGAATTACTTAACATCCCATTAATCTTGTTTTTTTTTTCCTCTAACTATTCCTCTTCTCCTTTAAATACTTTACATTTAAGGGTGGCCTGTGGTAAGGTTTCGTCTTCGAGATCTGAGAGTTCCAGGTTCTAGAATCTATTCCACAGAAGAACTGTTGCGTAAGGAGACTGGTACAGATTAAATGTATCAGGGCCTAAATGTCTTCCCACCCGAATGGTGCGGAAATTTGGAGAATGGGTGTCACTCTCGTCGCATGAAAGTGGTTCATGATTATAAGGGTTATAATCACGAAATTGACAAGATCTCAATTAAAAGACACTGTCTGTTTCAAAATATCATAACAATCATTTTAAACATTCATTTTTTAACAAAAAAATATATGTAAACATAATCAATCCTCTAATATAAATCCCGAATCAAAATGAATAGTTAAGTTTGGTTGTTATTTAACAAAATCGTTGAAAAGTAAAAAAAGTAAGAAATAAATTAAATAAAGAGACATAAATGCATTGTTAGTAATTTTTTGTGACTCTTTCTAATATTCTAATGAAATAGTTATAAATATATACAGTTTTGTAAGCTGAAATATATCTCAGAAATATATTTATACTGTTATATTTATTTAATTTATGTTTAATTTCATTTAATTCCTTAATGCATAGCTTGGTGCTCTTGATTCATTCAACAAAATTTCTTTAAGCAAGAATCAAATAATAAGATCGTGATGATTTAATAATATTATACCTGTTTTATTTATTATGCACATTACATTTCTAATGGTGGGGAATCCCATGACATCATAGTGTCTTTAAAAACATAAATATTGGGATAATTTGTATTCAAATTGCATGTTTTCATGCAAGATACTGTAATTTCATTTTCTGGTTCTTTATGTAAACAGATGAGATAATATGAGAATCTATCTTCTTTAGCCGTTAATCTTAGAAGAAATCAAGCTTAAGTATTTGGTGAAACAACTAAAACTTTGAATCTTTGTGCAACAATAAAATAAGTATTGTAAAAAGATAGCCGAAATTCAGAGATGAAAACTTACTTAAATTAATTCGTACCATTAAAAGTTTTAAATCATTTTAAATTTGAAAACCTTTTGATAACAAATTTGGTGAACTAATATTTTCGAATGTTACGGCGGAGTATCCTCAAAATCCATCTCTCTAAACTGTATTTGTAGCACTTTTATTTGCTCTAGGCAAACGGTTAGGTATATTCAGCGCTAAATCTCACACGCTTTCATTTAATGTTTGTAGATACTCATATAATATGACTACCATATTAAATATATTTGGTTAGAAATTATTTCGAATATTTATTCTACGGTGCTACTCTACAGTTTAAATGTGGTTGCAATCAATTTTAGCAGCTAATACTTGCAATTGATATATGGTCATTTTTCATTCATTTCATAGCTGCATTTACAACTTTTATAATTCTAAAAGAAAAATGAACATCGTTATGATTCACATGGCCCAATGCCCAAAAAAGTATAGGTTGATATGAAGAACAACATTTAGAAGTTTCAAATATAACTGTATTTGTATCATTTCTAAGAAATTCTTCTTAGAAATTTCAAATATATGCCAACGCAAAAAATAAGAGTGTAATGGAATTTAGAATCGAAAAGATGAATTCCCTGAACTTTTTAATGCAAAAATGCAGAAGTAGACATTGCATTAAAACCGACCGAAACATTTTCTTTATCTATCGCCTGCTCCCGTCAAATATTCGACCTTTCATTATTTTCAGAAACTTTCGATGAAAACTTTTCTTAAGCTACCACAAAAGTCTTTCCTTTAGGAATGTGGAAGTAAAAAGCATATTTTTCTCCCTTCGCTTAAAACTTCTGACACCTGTCATTTAAATACCAAGACAAAACTCTTTCCTTGAAACTTCATCCAGTATAACGGAGTTGAAAGTAAGTTAAAAGATTTCTTCTGCGTTATATCCAGACTGACTTACATTTCTTCAGTATGTAGTAGCGCTTTACTTCTGTAGAAATAAACACTCCGCAGATAAATTCTAAAAAAAATCCAAAACATGAGATGCTCTTCTATATTTAGATCTTTCTCTCAAAAATTCTGGAGTCTGAATGTTAACCCATGAAATAGAAATATGAAGCAGAATATTTCTCGTACTGAAATATATTGGTAAGACTTTCTTCTTCCATTTTGTTTTTTTATGATTTCTGAAAAAGTGTGCAGCAAAAACTTGTTCTCTTTCTTTCATACAAAATATATCAAAGGGGGGAAGTTACATTTCGTTTTATACCCTTTCCCAAAAGCAAATGTTTTTTTGACCGCGGCAAAGAACAATTCATATATATATATAAAATAAAATAATATAAAGCCAAGTTCAGTTACTAGATAGCCTCTTGGCGTGTGTAGATTTTCTGAAGTTGATTTGAAAAAAAAAAAAAACTGTTTTGATTCCATTTATTCATGTTATAATGCAGATTCTTCATATGCTGTTGTTTCATCACTATCTCAAAAATATTAATTATTAAAATTTGCCTTTCATTTTATATTTTATAGAGTACTGGCAAAGATAATCTTTATTCTGACGGGGATTTTTCTATGTACAGTGTGATCAAAAAATAGCAGGAGCCCTGTAGTGTGTTTTGTACTGAATGAAATATAACAAAATTTGGCCACCATACACATTAAGGTATGCGGTATAGATTTATAAAAAAAAAAAAAATTAGTACCAAAAAATGCCGATTGGGGAAATTTTGGCGCTGCGATCGAAAAATATATTATATAATGTGCTTATACGGGTACTTTGTGACATGGCATAGAAGATAACAGGAAGGGTTGTAGGAATTTAAAGCCATTCTGCTTTGTCACTACGTGGACGTGCCTTATTATCCAAGCTGTTTTATCAGCGAGATGAAAATACAAGTGCTGCTCTTCGTGAATACCGGCGGTTAAAATAGTTACGTAGAGGACAAATGATCATAACTAACTTACGAAGAATAGTTGAAAGATTTGTAACAACAGGTATTCTTGCTGTGCGAGAATTCAAGACCGAGGACGTAAAGGCATCAAGCAGGGACGAGTTGAAGAAGTTGCAACTGCCGTTATGGAACAGGCGATAGCTAGTAAGCAGGATACCAATAGTGAACGTTCAATATCACGATAAACAGATATCCCGTTCTCGACGGTGAGATGGTATTGCGCGAGATCCTGAAATTTTATCCGTGTAAGATAACACCCATTAACTGATGACACTGATCTGAATCTTGGCAATTTCTGGTTGTGGGGATTAAGGTATGAAAGGCGTTGTGTATCAAGGACATGTTCCTGACATTCCTACTTTAAAAGATCAAATAACGTTACATGCCAGACGAATAAATACCGATATGATGCGAGTCACCGTCGAAAACCTCGTGTTTCGCATACATTATTGGAACATCGTGGTCAACTTGAACCAAACTTGTAAGTTACTATAATAAACGTTTTTCATTGGTATTTGGTGTGTTGCTATTTACTGTTTCCATTGGCAGTTATGTATTCTTTTTCCACACATTATGCGCTTGCAGCGCCAGGATTTCCCGTGCTGGCGTTTTTTGGTACTAATTTCTTTTTTCTTGATAAATCGAAACCGCATACTTTAATGTGTATGGTGGCCAAATTTTGTTTTATTTCGTCCAGTACATAACACGCTACAAGACTACGAACACCTCCTGTTATTTCGTGATCACCCTGGTACATAATATATCTTATACTAAGTCCATTCTTCTTTTGATAATTCCATTAAAGTGTCAAATTACTGTTGAATATTACTGTTTTTTCCATATATTGCAAACATATTAGTTGAATCTTTGGAACATACGGACATTTTTTTTGTTGAAATTTTCTTACTTCTTAAAAGGCATGAAATTATACATAATGTTTTTACATTTCTTAAAATTTTAAAATATCTAAAAATATGATTATACTTGTAAAATAATTTTAAAATTGATGTAAAATAGGTTTGGCTTTTACGTCAAAATTTTTCAGTCTTTTTATTTTACATATTTATAAAATTAGCATAGAGAACTAGTAATATGTAAAAAAAGAAAAAAAAGTCAGTTCTTACTTAGGTTAACAAAAAAATTATCCTACTTACTTTTTATGAAATAATTACAATTAATATAAATATGTATATACATATGACAGAATTATAATTTTAAATGGCAAATTTTTTAAAATTGAATTCCTACTTATTTTCTTATATTATTTATATATATATTATATTATTTATTATCTTGTAATCTCAGAGCCTAGCGACCATTTGGTGACATGGCAATGGATTTGGCGACTTTTGCGACCAAATAGAAATTATTGGACAAAATTAATTAATTAATTAATTAATATTTGATAAAAACTGTATTGACATCAAGTGTCATCCAGTATAATTTTAAAAAAATGTATTTGAACTTGAGTGGATGAATAAACTATAACACCAGAATTAATTAGTTTAAATCTTACATTGCCTGTATAATTACTAGAATATCATAATTAACTTCCTTCTTGAAATTTTAGAATAAAGGAAATTTAGCTTATATTTTTAGATATTTTGTTATTTACGTACCATCACAACCATATTGGCGATATTGAATTTTATTCAATGTCGCCAATATTAAAATTCCAAATTCAGCGTCTTAAACACGTGCGGAATCGGGGTTGCAAATTTAGTGAGTTATCCTGAAAGTTGGCATGGTTGCAATAGGACGCAAGTACCGATATTTTATTTAATTTTGCTTTTAAACTGATACATTTGGTTTATCACAGAAAAATCGTTAAATATTTGGAAATTTTATATGAAATAACACATGTGCGTTTTTTTTTTTTTTTTTTTCAAAAATACTGTAATAAATTTATGGTTTGAGTTTGCTGAGGAAATTGTGTCAATAATTTCCAACAAATTAGTTTATGATATGCTATATTTCACAAAATATTTCCTTCAAATTCCACATAACTATCTCCTTCAACAAGTAAGGATCATGAGCTAATTATTCGAAAGCCCATTCCAAACTTCAGAAGCAAAAAGATAATTAATAATCGCCTGTAATAAACCATTACATGCTGTTAAAGATCTACAGCATATCGTTTATATTGTTACAAAATTTTTCTTCTACAAATACCGCTAATCAATCGCAACACATTTAATTGCTAATCATTAGTTCAGCAACTTGCTTGCTTGTTGTCTAATCCTCTCCAAAATCCCTACTTGTCGGTGACTCCGACTCTCACACACGATTTCTGACGATACACACCACTTCTGCTTCTTCGCAGCTTCAGAGTGGCCGTCTTTTATAGTTCCGAGAGGCGGGGCTTGAATCTTCAGACCAATCAGGGACTACCTGGGTGTATCTCGGTTATTACTGGATGGATCGTGAAAGTTATCGAACTTTCCAGTAGTATCCATTTAGTCGCCAAACTCGCCAAATTCGTCGCCAAATGGTCGCTAAGCTTTCAGGTCATTTACGCGGCAGCTGCTCAGCACAGATCTTACAACGGTCTTTCTCACGATGACACTATTCATGCCGGTAGCAAAATTACAGATTTGTAACAATATTCTATATTCTATTATTTTTCTATATTCTATAGTATATCATTTATTATTCTATATTCTATATTCTATTGTTTGTGGAGAAAATCAGAAGAACGATAAGATGTTTTACCTTGAAATGTTAAATTTTTGTCATTATCAATCTTGATATTTAAAAAAAATTACAAACTTCGCGGTTCTAATGGAGCATATTAAAGAAACAATTATTCTTAGTTGAAATATGGCGAATCTTCTCAATACCGAAAAGTGATTTGTTAAATGAATAATCAGCCAAAAATCAAAGCAAATAAAGTGGGAAATATTATTGGAATAACTGTTACAAATTGCTCTTTTTGAAACAATGTACACTTTATTTTATGAAAGTGTTTCAATAAAGAAACCATTTTCATTGTTACTAAAATCGTTTTCACGAATTCCTTTGTGTTAAACGCTTAAATCATTAACATGCTCTTTTAGTCTTTATTCCTAACGATTGCAAATAGTCGTTTATCAAAAGTTAGAAAAAGAATCTCAGAATTCCGTCAATTAGCAGAACCGTTCTTCGAAGAATCCTCGAAGAGATCAGAAAACAATAAAAATAAGAAGAAGAAAAAAGAAGCAGATCCACAACACTGATTCCAAACACGATTTTTATATCCAAAGATTCGGAACTTTCCTTAATTTCAACCGTAGCTTTGCTTTGTTGAATGAGAAACAGTTAACCGATACGTTCGACAAGAATGGGTTGAAGAAGAATGCGGCGAGGAAACATTAAAGTAAGAAAAAAGCCATTGGAATTCTTCTTTGTTGCTGGGAGTTAGTCGAAATTGAAACAATTTGTGATCGCCACAGATGCAGTTCTGAATGGGAAATGTTATCTTTTGGAACATTCTTGTGGTGACGAGTGTAAATTACACTTTGATTTCGAGGAATTGAGCGGATTGCAAACAGCTGAAAATTTATTTTGACTGGTTCTTTACAAATGTTTCGAAAGTTTTTAGGTCTAGAATTCGAAACTGTTTCTTTAAATAGAAAAGAAAATAATTTTCCAATTATACAATACAGAAAAAAAGTTTGTATTGAAAAATCGTGCTTTAGAATTTATTTAATGTCAATGGAATCATTTCATCTGATGCTACAATCATGTGACAAAAGTAGATGGGCAATTGCCTAAATATGCAACTATTACACTGTATGACACTGTATATACACTGTATATTACACGTATGTATGTTATCTTATATCTTATTCTGTGTCAATTCTTAAATATGTTTATAAACTGTGCAATTCTGTTTTTATTAATAGAAGAAAATGTGCATCGTTCTGTTTTTTGATATTGAATTTATATAAAGGTAGACGTCTGTCGTAAAAAAAATACGTTTTGAAAGCTTTGGTTTAGTAATCAAGAGTTATTCAGAAGTATAAATTGTAAAAATATGATGGGAAGCTTCTTATGTCTACGCAAAACAGTGCATTTTTTCTTTAAGTATAAATACCATGCTAAATGAAATACCGCTGAATATATTTATTAACTGACGAATGAATAGTTAAATAGTGAACGTCCATATAAAAATAATTAAATATAATAATCTTTCGAAATTCCTTAAAAAGTTTGGTTAAATCCTCTCCAATAATGCTAACGATGAAAGGACAGAGCCGAGGGCAAATTTAATGTGCACAGACTGCGATACTAAATAAAAATATTAAAATATAAGAGCTAATGAAAAAAAGAACCGAAAATATTGTAAAAATATTAAGATAAAAGTATTATAAAAATATTAATATTATTATTTCCCTGAAATAAGGTTAGTGATTAAAATCACAAAGAAAGCGTTTGAAAGTCTGTGAAGGAAGAAGAAAGGGAAATCTTGTGTTCTATTTAAAAAAAAGCAAAGCAAAAATTTAAACAAATATTCTAAAAAAATGGTTCTTCGGCTTATTTTTCAGAATACGATTTATATAGAAATATTTAGAACTTGAATAATAAAAGTTTGGCATTTAGTGTGTTTTTATTTTCTATAAATTGAAAAAATATCTAGAAATATTGCATGAAATGGTTCAAAGAAATGGCGTTCAATGAAATTCATAAATATTATTATACGCACGCACGCACACACGCACGCACACACACACACACACACACACACACACACACACACACACACACACACACACACACACAATAAATATTATGCTCTTGAGGAATAATTCTTTGCAGAATTAAAATAATTTTCAATTAACTAAAAAAAATTTTAGTTTATAAATTATGTTAAAAATTTAAATAACGTAGTAATTTATAACTAACTGCAATAAACAGTTAATCCAATTAAACATTTTTTGCAATAATCTAAAAATAATCTTATTAATAAAATTAATTTATGTACACTATTTAGCCTTTTTTTTTTAGATTTTGCCATTCTCAATTAGCATATGAAAGATATATTTGAATGCTTATGTTGTCTAAAGTGAAAAACAAACCTTTCTAATTAATTAATCATAGATCTGACCATTTTAGCCAATCTTCCTTAATTTCTAAAAGAAATTTAACGACTTTAACTTCTCATTTGCTTCAGTTTTAAGTTTTGTAGATTGTAGGGGCGCGTGGGAAGTGATTTCAAATCTAAATTATCCTTTCAAAATTCAATTGAGCAAAACGTATTGTTTTCTTGTACACTCTCTCGCCTTTCTTGATGCTGCTAATATACCAATTTTATGCTCTTCAAACCCATTTAGGGATTTAAGTAAGGCCATTTAAGATTATTAAACGACCTACAACATAGTTACACTGAACGTCCCATTAACTTCCGATGGCAATTTTCCTTCGTACACTGGACCTCTGCTATGCACGCTGCAGTGTTTTTAATGATTTTCCGCAGTAACAAAATTTAATAGAGCGAATATCTTAGATATAAGGCGCTACAGATCCTCGGATGAGATAATTACGGACGACTCTATGCTTTGTAAATTAAGGAAGCATTCACACAACAAAGAAGGATTAGCTTGACTCTGAAGTTTGATGTTTAAGGCTCTATGTGGGTAATGAATTTTATTAGCCTTTCTTTTATGTTATATCATTCATTTTGCTTTAATTTAGAGTGCATAAATTATTTTTTTTCTCAATGATTTTTGAGATATACAATAAGGCTCCAAACAAAAGAAAGGTATTTCTAATGCGCGAGCTGACATTAATATCACAACACAGTGATTTCCCGGGAAAGGTAATTTGAAACTTCGTTTTAATCCATAGAGTGTTTTCCTTCAGACATTCGCGCGTATTTATACAATGTATCATCTAATAACGGTATGATTTGAACTGTAAGGGGGACATTTTGGAAGGGCATCAGGTAACCGATGTGAATATATCTGGGAATAGATGCAAGTACCCCCTTCCTTTTTCAACATTTTCTTAGCGCATACTAACATTATTTGGTGCGTTTTCTTTGAAAGGTATTGAAGAAATCAGAGTTTACATTTGGGACACTTTTCTTCCAACCGATTTGATACAAATATACGGTTTGGATCAGAAGACCACATATCAAATTTCATCAAACTTCGCGTTTCTTACACGGATTAGGTTTCGTTTAGTTTAATTTAGTTATATTAACGTTCCGTTGTAAAGCAACACTAGAGTTATTTTGGGACGGACCTCGTAATTTTGAACCGCGGTCAGATGATGAGGACAACACCTGAGCTGGCACCCCCTCTCCACACCATACCAGCGGGAGAACGTTTGGCATGACGGATTTAACGTGCAATAGACCCTCCTACACGACGGTTCTTTGGTGGAATCGGGTCTCGAACCTGAAACCCTACGGCTCACAAGCCGAGACCTTACCACCAGGCCCCCATGGCATTAGGTTTTGTGCACACATACGATCTAATATCGAAAAGCCAAACAATCAACCCTTTGATTGTTTTCGTTTAAAATTTGAAATATATACATAATTTCTCTTACGAAGGTATACCCATTTTATCCTTTTTAATAAAGTTTCAGCTAACGCATTCAATTGCATATGGAAATACCTAAGACCATAATTTCATAGAAATCTACACATTTCAAGAATATATCACACACCAAATTTTTTCTTCTGATTGAGTCATTGCGTTTTTCAGTTATCTTGCTCACGGAGTGAGAGGCTAACAGAAATAGGCAAACATAATTTTAAAAAAAAAATTGTTTTCCAACTCACAGATGCTTTAAATGCTTTGTCAAATTCTTGACGCGCATTAATAAAATACTTTTTTTTCATCTATACTTATATAAAGCTCAATGTCTGTGTGTGTGTGTTGGCGCTCTAGAGGCTATACCGTTTGACCTACAGCTACCAAATTTGGTACATGTATACCTTGGAGGTTGGGAATGTGCACCTAGGGTTCCTTTTTTGAATTTTTAATTAGAATTTTAATTATTAATTAAATACTAACTCGCCAAAAAATCTTTTCATTTTCCCCACCGCCAAATGCGTAAGGCTTCAGTTTTTTTCCCCAACACTAATGATGCTAGGGTTAACATTTCTCGGCTGATTATTTCAAACGATTCTGTTTATTTTCTTAATGTTTAGTAAATTTAAAATTAAACATTGTTAATTAATCGATCTGCTCATGATGAATCAGAGAAAATTTTTTTGACAAATTCTTGAGATATTACATAAATTATGAAAGATATTCTTTAGTGCCCATAAAGTTTAAACGCTCAGTGACTCTGTTTTCAGTACTCATATTATAAAATAATGCTTTGTTTCAGTAAAAAATATTATTATATTAATTGCAGATTCATCCTTTCCACTTTAAAGCATAAATTCTACGGGAGCTAACAGAAAATTAGAGAGATACCTATTACGTTATGACTGAAGGCCTTTATAATATTATGAGTGAATTATATGACTATCAAAAGTTGAAGTTTTAAAATATTTTGATGATGAAGTTATTAAACTAGGAATTGCATAAAATATTTAATTATTAAAATTTTAAAGAACATTAAGATTGGCGAACCGGCTGGTCGCCAAAGGCGGCTAGTTTACAATAAAATAAAAAAAAATTATTTTGAGAGTTCATCCTACCACAATCTGAAATTTAAATTTATATTCAAGCTGCTGTTTACAGGATATTCTCTTATATTTTAATGGTATTTATAAAATTGAATGACATGTTTCTAATATAAACGAACTGTTATCTTTACAATGAAGGAAGAAAATTAAATCGTTTGATTTCTTCCATATTTTGCCGCAGAGATACTTACAGCGAAAAAAAAAATGATCGATGAGAACCCAGTATAAAGAAAGAGAGTAATCTCAAAAACTCTCATAAAAGTTGCAGAGTTGTGTCTTCTGTTGCGCGTAACGTATAGGCTTTAGAGCAATAAAAATGAACAATAAGCCATCTTTCCTACTTACTGCTAGAAAGGGAAAAAATTGGGTCGTAAAATCATAATTTCTTCTTGCCGATATTACCACTCCTGCCCAAAGAGCTATGTTTTTATTTCGAGCCAAATTCTTCCAATAAAATTCACTCCCAACGCTTTGGAGGCCTCAGGTGAAATAAAAGATTTAATGGCTCAGGGGATGATGTTCAGGTAGGTGACGTATTTTTGATACGCAAGAGACCGCAGAACATTTATTCTTCAATATTTTAAATTCTATCAGCATCTCCACTAAAATAGCCGAACAAATAAAAAGGGCCGTTTCTTAAATTCCGGCCGCAATTTCAAAATTGGTTGTTAAAACATTGTTTCAAATGTATTCTCTCTTCTACCGTTTCTTAACAAAAACTTTTAAAGGAATTCTCTATTTTTCAAAGTATTCATTAACTATAAATAAAATATTTACTTTTAGTTAATTTTTGTCGCAGCTATTCTTTATTAATTTGTTTATTCCCTTGGTTATTTTCTTTTTATTCTTATTGATAAGGGCATTCTTTTTTTCTGATGGAAATAAAAAACAATTGGTGATTATAAAAAAAAATAAAAAGCTTGAAAATAATGCTCAACTATTAAAATGTAAATAAGTAGGGAAAACAAGATTTTGTCATATTAATGATCAAATTTTGTGACCATTATTTTCGTTAAGTCGATATTGTGACTACATGAGTCTGAAACTAAATAGAATGCATGTGAGACAAATTAAAATGTGAGTTTTCTGTTTAGAGCTAGACTCCTGAATGCATATACTTATTTCTCTAATACAATTCACATTAAAGCAGTTGGCAAAACTCTCAAAAAACAGCAGGAATGATCTCTCTAAAACTTTCTCGCATACTCTCTAATAAAAGTGTTGACCTCAGAGAACGCCCTGCATGGTATTGGCGTACAATAGTTACGCAATATTAACCTTTAGCGTGAATTTACCATTCTTATTGAATTTATTGTGTTATTCTTGGCTAGGGTTTTGGCGATTATCCATTGTCAAGCATTAAAAGTATCGATTTGTATTTTAGACACCTTTTCTCCACCTGATTGAAACAAATATTTGTCACAAAGCTACTCTTGTAGTGATGAAATTACATACCAAATTTGATATATTAAATTCAATTTTTTTGAGATATCGTGTTTACATGTTTCTGAAAGTACAGAACGACAGACGCTCAAACCTTTGTTGTTTTGGCTTAAAATTTGGCAAATTATTATCGATGTTAAATCTGTGTACCATATTTTATTTATCTAGCTTTCTCCGCTTTGTAGTTATCGTGCTATCTTATATGCGAACAACCAGACAGACAGACAAACTTCCTCTGGATGGAGTTTGCTCAAATTTTGATAGAAATCTGCACATTTGATGTAACGACCATGTAACAAATTTCACCCATTTAGGTCAAATTCATTCAATTCAGTTTCATCCATTAAGTATTCGAGTTCCTTTGTCACAGACAGACAAATGGTTGTTTTTCAAAAATGTGTTTTTCGAACTCAAAGAGATCTGAAGCGTGAAAATTCCTCAAAATCTCGAGTTTGAATTTTTTGACGATTATAATACTTTCTCTATACAACATGTACGAGAAAGTAACAAATAGATTTACAAAAGCTGCCTAAGAAAGAACTATTTACCTTTTTTAATAACTATTACTGAACGGAATGTCACAGTAACAAAAAAAATATTGTGATATTCTGTAGATAACTTTTTCTGCATTTTATATGGAATAGAGGACAAAAAATTGATAAATATATGTTAATAATATAAGAGAAATAGATATTACTTGATGATATAAGGCAAATTTTTTAATTTGGAGCAGCCAAATTTGGCATAAATATACCTTGAAGTAAAACGTTTTGAGTATCTTGAGAATGTTTAGGATTGCGCCCCATGAAAATATTTTTTTAAACTTTTAATCAGAATATAAATTATATTAAAACATGTGAGAGACCTTGATGGTTTTTCATAACTTTCAAAATATAATAACGTTCACATTATTTTATATATATTAAAAAATTTTTTAAAAAAATTACTGATATTATTTTTAGCAGCCATGTAATTCCCCCCCCCCCTTAATTGGTTGGTTTGAGGTTTTATGGTACAAGAACCAATTTGATGGTTATACTGCACCAAACAAGTTTATTTCTAATTCAAAGTTTAATAAAAACAGTTTCTATAAAAGTGATACAAAAAAAAAACATTAGTAAAAAAGATAATAAATTACAAAAAGTCATAACGAAGCCACAATAGTGAGTTCAAATTAAGGAATAAAAAACCTATAGATTTTAAAAAGACAAAAAGGTTCTCATGTGGATCTCTGCCAAGCAACAATGGCAAAGTCACTTCTGTTGTTTTGAAATAAAAAAAGCGGTGAGCATTAAAATATGGGCATTCAGTAAGGATATGATAAACTGTTATTCCATAGTCACAATGTGGGCATATCGGCAATTAATCATTTAATAACAGATGTCTATGTGTGAATTTAGTGCGACCGATTTTCAGACGAGTTAAAACTGCATCATGTTTTTGATTATTTGAAGAAAGCCAATTTTCTATGGTAGGCTTGCAAGTATGAAGTTTATTTAGAGTTTCCGATTCTCATTGAGTTTGCCAGTTTTTGTAAAGACAGATTTTTGCCTGTTTCTTCAAATCGTATGCAGGGATAGGTGTTTCTAAAATACGTGTAGTGGATTTGGCACTCTTATGAGCCTGCTCATTAACATATATTTCCACATGAGATGGTATTCAGAAGAATAAACTGTAAAGCCTCGAGAGATAATCTTATAAAATAAGTCTAAAATCTTTAAAATATTTGGATGAGCATGATTTTGAAGTGATTTTAAAGACTGTAAAACACTCCCCCCATCCCCAAATTTAAAAATTTTTTCCCTGAATTTTGACAACTTTTTTGAGTAATTTTGAACAATAATCTTTATTATTGCTGTGGAATTCAAATAATTTTCAATTTTTTTATCGAATATTTGTTTGTTTCTTATGGCACTTGCCACCGACAAGCCCGCCGTCACGAAGACAGCGATTTAAGCCAGAAGGGGACGTCTCTTATTTTTTATAGCAGCGCCAACTAGGGCCAAGAGTACGACTTTGCCACTCACGCATCACTCATTCGCTTGCACAACCCCTTTTTACATGAGGGCACATTCACACATCTCACAGATAGTACAACAGAAGAACAACCATGCCCAAACCGGGACTCGAACCCGGGACGCCCAGATCACGGGGAAGACGCGCTACCCCTATGCCAGGACGCCGGCATCGAATATTTAATAGCGTTATTTCGCTTCGGTGATGTAAGCTATAACTATTATTTTCACAAATTACAAAAGGAGCTGGAATATTAAATTGCATTAAAGAGAAAGACAACCGCAATTATGAAAAATGTTACCCAGCAACTATATTTTTACTGGACTCAATTTTGACGAATAAGGCATAGATATCAAACTACGCATAAGAGGTTTTATTGAATATGAACACGATTCCAGAAAAACAGATAGTCACCAAGTGTGGCTAAAGAAAAAGGATTTATATGACATAGCAATAAATTTCAATAGATATATATATACTGATGCTAACCTTGCATATATCCTTTTCACGACATATTTGCAACTCACTAATGAGGAAGGTACTTTTAATCAATAATATTTAATAGAATTAATAAACTGCTATCTCACAAAATTGATTGTCAAGATGCAAATGGACAGCGCCCGAAAATTTATGAGCTTCGTAATTTCATCATAGAATCGAATCGTAAAAGCCTGAATAGCTAATTATCTTTTGTCTTGAAATAATACGGTTAGGATATGGCCATTTACGCTGGATTTCAAAGGACACGCTGCCATTTACACAAAATCCCATTTCGATCACCATTGCATTTCATCATCAGAATTGAAAGAAATGCACGCAACTATTGCGTAGTTTAAAATCGGAAATTAAAATTATTTCCACTTTTGCTCCACTCGAAAACATGAGTGGGGAAACTTTAATACCGGCCAGAATGCTATCACTATGGATGAGTAAATACTGCTGAAAATGGGATAATAATGCTTGAACGAATAGTCACAAATTATTTGAATTTCATCAGGGCCGGATTATGAGAGGGGCAAATAATAACTAAACAACCGCCTTTGTCCTTGGAAAAGTCAAGAGCCTCGAAAGTTCGATATAATTTTTTACAATATTTTCTTATATTAATTTTATGCGAATAATAATTTTATTATTATTTAATTTCTTAAATTAAATTTTCGAGGTTCGCCTAGTTAAATTGATTTAAATTAAAATCAAGTATAGATTACACAGTAGAAAATTATTCTAATATTCCAAATCAATGCCGGATTCTGTAATTAAATACTGAAACCAACCGTCCAATTTCAATTTAGATTGCATTAAAAAATCTTTTTAAAATAATTTTCTAATTTGAAACTTCAATTCTTTTCATATGGAAAATATTGAAACCAACAATTTAGAATGAAACTTGCAGTTAAATGTCTTGTTACTGTACAAGAATTTGCTCCATGGAGAGTTTATCTAACGATTTAAAATTAATAAAGTAATATCTGGCGAAAGAAAGAGTGGTGCAATAAAATGACCTCGATACGTCTTTTGACTAAAGATTCCTTGAAGATCATCTGACTCTGGATTTGTAATGGTACAGCTAAATACAGTTTAACAATCAAATTATCCTTTAACATTTGGCAGATGGCGTTTTTTCTTATTTTCTGGTATACTTAGTGTAGAGAAAGTATAACAATAGTCAAAATTTTCGAACACGATAGTTTGATGTATCTTCATGTTTTAAACCTCTCTGAGTTCTACAAACACATTTTTGGAAAATGTCTATCTGTCTGTGACAAGGATAACTCAAGACTCTTTCAGCTAAATAGATGAAATTTGCCATTCGGTAGTAGATTTCTATTAAATTTTGACCAAAGTGCATTCAAATGAAGTCTGTCTATTCAGCTGCTCAAATATAAGTTAACAGGGCAACTACAGCGAGTGAGATGGATTAATTTCTGTAAACGTAGAGACCTGTCAAATCCAGTGAGTGGTTGACCATCTGTCGGTCTGTACTTACAGGAACAATTAAACTTGATAACTCAAAAACGCAATATGTTAAATATATAAAATTTCGTATGCCATATTATGATTACAAGTGTAGTTTTGTGTCAATTTTTTTGTTTCAATCGGTTGGGAAAACACATTTAAAACACAAATTCGATTTCAAATTCTATTAATCTCCAAACCTAGCCAAGAATAACATGACAGATACAGTAAAATTTCCAAATTCTCGCCAAAGCTTAATATTTTATTACTATTGTACGCCAATTCCATATAATGCGTTATCTTTGATAAAGCCATTATTAGTAAGTATGCGATAAAGTTTTGGGGGGATAACTTCCTCTAGTTTCGAGTAGGTTTCAGGTAGGTAGGTTGGCATGCTCTTATTAAAATTTTTCAGATTTTGTTATGTTTGCAATCAATATTAAGCTTGAGAAGTAATCAACGGTGATAAAATGTTCAAGACTGCTTATTTTTAAATACTGCTTCTCTTTCCTGTGATAGCATTGGATATATAAATATATTTACATAAAAATAGAAGAAAGCAAATCACAATTAGCAGAAAAATATAAAAATTCTAAATTAGTATAAGTTGTATATGAATCAAAATTTGAAAATATTTTGCCGAGGAAGTCATTTAGACAGAGTTATACAAAATATTTAATTGAAATTTTTAGAATCCATTAATCCCGGTGAACAAACTGGTCAAGAACGGGGGCTAACAGCAAAAATATGCCTATAATGATTTTACATTTATAGCAAACTAACAAAATGAAAGGAACTGAATAACTAACTGCTGAACAAGCACTCATCTTGCTCTTAGGGATTTTTAAATATCTTTTAACGTTTGAAAATTTATAAAAATTTTTAAAAGATTTTTTTTTCCATCTTTAGCTGGATATGCATCTCATTGAAGATTCTGTCCAGATACCATTATTTGATCCTTCATTTGGTGTAAACGGAATGTTGAATCTCCTGTTAGATCATCTTTCAAACAGAACAATGGAGGAATGGAATTCAAAGTAGGAGAGCGATCTTTTCATTTTGGGTATGTCCTTATCACTTTTCTTGAGCTTTGAAAATGGCTCTTTATTTTGCATTTGACTTGATAGAGAAAGGTGGATCATTTGTTTATCTCGAGCCTATTTGCATTGGAATTCATAAGGATTTAAATATCTCTCCTTTTGAATAACTTTGACGGACAGGATTAAAAATATTAAGGAGTTTAAGGCAGCTAAAAATCATAAAATTTTAAAGTTCATTCTAAAATGTAAATGTATTCTAAACCAGCGGGAGTAGTCTACGCAAAACTTTCTCGCATACACGAATAAAGCATACATCACAGAGAATGCTTTGCATATCAGTGGCGTGGAATAATTACGAAATATGACAATAATTTGACAATAAATAAAACCTTTGACAATAATATAGCGCTTTTACTGACTCTAGCATCTTATCCTTGGCGAGTTATTTGGCGATTAATCCCTGGCACGCGGTTAATAGTATCCGAAAATAGAATTTGTGTTTTAGACGCGTTTTTCCCAACTGATTGAAACAAAAATTTGACGCAAACCTACATTTGTAGTTACAAACTCACATACCAAATTTGATATATTTAAATCATTTTATTTTTGAATTATAGCATGTTTCTAAAAGTACAGACCAACAGACGGTCAATCCAATGTTGAATTTAGCATAAAATTTGAAAGTTGTCTAGACTATCGAAGTTAATTCCATATACCGAATTTTATCTATCTTCGTTTTGTAGTTATCGTGTTAAATTATAATCGGACAGCCGGATAGACAGACTTCCTCTGAGCGCATTTTGCTCAAAATTTGATAGAAATCTACATATTTGGTATAAAAAACATATGCTTAATTTCACCCCTCTATTTCAAAATCTTTTTGAGGTACCTTTGTCACAGACAGACAGATGGACATTTTCCAAAAATGTGTTTTACGAAGTCAGGGAGATTTAAAAATGTGGAGAATCGTATTCTAATTTTTAACAATTACTATATTTTCTCCGTACTACGTTTACCAGAAAGTAAAAATTTATTGTTACCTTAAAAAAAATCCCAGACAGGTAACAAAAAACGTTTTTATCCACATTATAAACGGATTGTAAAAGACATAAAAGAATAAACGTTATGTGTGTCGAAATAAGATCAGGAATGGCAAAAATATTTAATTGAATTTAAAATGTATCTTAAAATCTTTAGTAACGTTGATAATAAACATATTCTAATCAACTAAACTAAAATGGTTTCAAAATTTTAGAAAAGACTTCTGGTGGGGTGTGGAAGTTTGGAAAGATATGACTCTTGTTATCTTACTGCATTTAAAAATGACGAGGTTCTTCCCAAAATCGTTGAATAGACTTGGAATCATTATAAATATGAAAGTAGCTTTATATTCCAGAAATGAAAGCGAGATAAATTCTGATAGCATGAAGCATCGGTTGAATTACGATCTAGGTGAAAGCTCCGTTGGAAATGCATACAAAATTTAATGAAAATTAATGTTATTTTGGCAGTAAAACACTTTATGCTTGTAATATGATTTTTTAAAAGAAATCCGTATAAAAAGACCAATAAAATTTTCAAGCTCTGGATTTATTTAAAAATCATTAAAAAAAGAAGAAAATATATTTTAGAAAACTATTTTGAAAACTTTAATTGTACTTAAAGTAAAAAAAAGTTTAAGAACAATAATTTTCAGAACTTAGGAAAAACTTATACGTAACTAAGAAACTAGAAATTCTGTAGTAATTTTTAGAAACTTTTTGAAAACAACCTCTGAATGACAGGAAACAAGCTTCTCCAATATTTATTAAAGAAGTTATTTCGAAATTTAATGGAAAAGTTCAAGAAAACTTCGTTATTCCTCATTTAAATTCTGCTATGAAAAGATTGTTTTGAACCAACAAATATTTATTAACTTGCAATATATTGGAAAAGAAGTTCCTAGAATAATTTATCCAGGGCAGGAAAAACCTTTACATCCGAAAAGTTTATAAAAAATATTAAACTTTTTTTAAATAAAAAATGCTAATATAAAATATTTCTAAATTTTAAGGAAAAGATTTCAAACACAGAAAAACACTTCGAATAAATATGGAAATCAAAGCATTATTATGAATTTCATTAGAAAAGTTATTAAGAAATTCTTTAGCTTTATTTTTTCCAGGACTAAAACTTTCTTATATTAAGAAGAAGACTTCATATCATTGAGACAGGTGGATTTGAAATCATACTAATTAGATATTAAATGAAATTGAATTTTCTTTGTACTCAAATTTTGACAGAAGTCTTATTTAGTAAGTGTACATGTTTCAAAAAACGGTCTAAAGAAATTTGTTTAAATAGTGATTAAATATATTTCTGAATTGAATTTATTTAAAGTATCAATTTTATTATCAAACTAAAATTACAAAAAAGATTTTAAAAAATTGAAGAAAATCTGGCAATTTATTCAATCTATCGTCTCATCCTTGGCGAGTTATTTGGCGATTAATCCTTAACGTGGTATTAATATTATTTGAAAATCGAATTTATGGTTTAGACGCGTTTTTCTCAACCGAATGAAACAAAAATTTTACCCAGAACTACATTTGCAGTCACAAAATCCGTCACATACCAAATTTAATGTATTTAAGTTGTAGTGAAAGCTTATAAGCCAGTTAACAGCTTCGCTACACAAACAATTGCTTTTGTATTGTGGTCATGTTACTGGGCTGCGAACCACAAGGCCTCAGGTTCTATCCTCGCTTATACCAATTCGCAACAAAGTTATCACGTTTACATGTTAAAGTACAGATCGACAGACATTCAATCAGTTGTTGGATTTGGCTCAACATTTCAAAGGTGTCTGCACTATAGATGTTAAAATTAAAAATCCATTATCTTATCTATTAGCCATTATGTTATCTAAATCCATTATCTTTTCTATTTAGCTTTCTTAGTTTTGTAGCTATCTTGCTATATTAGGAAAACTAGGAAGACAGACTTTCTCAGAAGGAATTTGCTTAAAATGTGATAGAAATTTTGGAAGTTAGGTTTAAAAGCATTATGCCAAATTTCAGCCGTCTAGCTCAAAGCATTTTTAAGTTATCTTTGTTACAGATAAAACAGATATAATGACAAAAATGTGTTTTTTGAACTTTTTAAGTCCAAAGCATAGATTCGACAAATATCGATTTCGAATTTTTTGAAAGTTACAGTACTTTCTCTGTACTTTGTATACAAGAAATTAAAAATGAAAGTTTATAGGTGTGCATGAGTGCTTTACAGACAAGAAGTGTGACTATCAGCTACCAAATTTGGCACATATATACTTTGGAGAGTGAGAATATGCGTCAAAGGTGTGATTTTTAAAATTTTTTAATTAATTAAAAATGAAACGAAATTTTGGCATTTTTCTTCAATAATTTCTGAAAATATTATTGCGTCAAAATAAATTTAAAACCATGTCAAAAATGGTCTTTTTAACTATGCCAATTTAATAGTCGTGTAATGCTTTGGTGGAATTTAATAACTTTTTTTTGCCTAATTTCGAAAAATAGATTTCATTGTTGCCCTGAAGTCCAAGCAGTTTTCATTGTTTCATCAAATATTTAATAGCGTAATTTTCCTTCAGTGTTGGAAGCTTAAGAATAAGGATTCAGTTAAATATCTGCGTAGATCGCAACACAAATAAAACTGTGAAGTTACAGTACTGCGAAATTTAAAAGATAATTGAGTTACACGTTTACGTTTTTACCAGGTCTATGACATCATAGGACTGATCTCTATTAGAAAGGTTTATGCACACAAAGAAGAGGGCTTATATAAGATGACTCAAATTACACGATTTTAGTGTCAGGCAATTTGGCGTTCATAAAGTTATAAAGATTTAAATCTAATCGCTGAAGAAACTAGTCGCCTGAAGCGACCAGTTAATGTTTATCTTGATATAAAACGTTGTAAAATTATTTGATAGGAACCACATAGATATATAAAAATTAAATTATGTAATATTCGGAAACTTAAAGAATTGACGTTCGTAAAAGCAAATGAATATGAGCAGATGAAAGGCACTAAGAATGAAAGTGGAGTTACTAATATATGCCCGTTGACAGAAAAATCACACAGTTCTTTGCATAAGAATATCATTACATTAAAATATACAAACAAAAAATCATTTAGTTTTAAAAATAACGAATGATACCTTCATAAATCTTACAGCATGGTCCCAGTTAAAATATCCTGATATTGCTTGTTTTAGAATAACTTGATTAATAGCTTAATAATATTTTTATATATCAAAGCTGAAATTGAGATAAAGTTTTAGATCATGAAGCATTGGTTGAAATAAATTCTGAAAGCTTGATTGAAAGCAAATTTGTCTGAACAAAAATGAATATTAATTTTATGGTAAAAACATTTTATACTTGCTGTCTGCTTTTTCAAAAAGTCAGCGGAAATTCTTTCTATGAGCTGCCTTATTATATGCAAAGTTCGCGATATTTAAAGCAATTTCATACCTTTATTTACTCGGAATAAAATTTTCGTACTTTTCGAAAAAAAGATCATATTCCAATGCATCCAGTTTGCGAAAAATAATTAAAGCTAATAATTAACAGAAATATAGCTTCCTCTGCACTCAAATAATGTCTAAGAATCTTCTATTATGTAGTACTAATTAAAAAATGATGAACCGTATTTCTGCAGCAATTTATTTAAAGTATTTTGGTAATGAAAGGGAAAATATGAAAATAATGACGAAAAAATATAAAATTCTGAATATTCGCAAGCTGATTTAAATCAGCTGCTGAAGGAATAATTTGAAGAATCGATACTTAGCTAAAACTAATTTGGAAAATCAATATTTCATGAAATAGAATCAATAGCTTTGAATTGTCAATCATCATAAAAAATCTAAATATTTCCAAAATAATATTTTTCCATAACTATAGACCAAATTTTAACGTTCACATTCATTTACTTTTAAAGAATAATCTTAGCAGTGGTTTAATCGATAAAGCACGGAAGTAGAGATTCTCTTATCGAAAACAGATTTTGAAAAGGGATAAACGCCGCTAACAGATTATAATAACGATAATTCTGTATTGAAATCTTTTTATTTGATATCTTAATTCCGTGGCTGTATACACATGAAATGAAATAATCTTTCATATATAGAATTTTTATAGATAACTAGTCGTCTTTAGCGATCTGACTGTCTTTGATTCTCAGGGAAAGTTCGTTGTGTTTATTTTCTATTAAATTTCTAATTCCTAAATTGCTGTTTATGATTTCCTCAAAAAAATATTTTTAAATATTATATAGGGATATATATTAAAACCGAGCTAAATGTCTTTCCTAACAGAGTCAAATAGTCGCCTGACATCAATTTACCAATAAAAAAGTAATTTCCCAAGGAACCTAGTTTTTTAATTGCACGTTGTCTTTCGAGGTGCTCCAATTTCACTTTCTTATTCTTCATGGAAATTGATATCGATAATAAACATGATCTTTTATCTTCAGCTTTCAGCAATAAAAAAATCAAGTGATCAAATATTTGATGGAAGAATGAAAATATTATGTTATTCATTGCAACAATAAAAAAAAATGTTAGAAATTAGGCAAAATATATTTTTAAAAATGTCAAAACTTAAAACAAACAAGTCAATTAAATTGGCATCATGAACTTTTTTGAATTTTAAAAGGGGATAAAAAATATTTTTATTAAATTCGTATTTTCGGAGGTTACACGAAGAAAACGCCGAAATCTCGCTTAATTTTTGATAAATTAAATTTCAACTCAACTGCTATAAGGTGTACATTTTCTTCCGCTAATGCATATATAAACGTATTGTGTACCATATTAAAAACATATTATGTACCATAGAAAAAATTATTTTCTAAATGGGTAAATTCTCTTGTTTCTTTCAGGCCTATGGTGGCTTCATTGTCAAGCCTTCCTTCCACGATTCTATAATACTAAACATCTATCATGGATTGCCGGCGTCCTAGCTTAGGGTAAGCGCGTCTTCCCCGTGATCTGGACGTCCTGGGTTCGAGTCCCGGTTCGGGCATGGTTTTTCTTCATCTGTGTTCTATCTGTGAGGTGTGTGAATGTGCTCCCATGTAAAAAGGGGTTGTGCAAGCGCATGTGCGAGTTTCAACTTCATATGAGCTAGAAGTCCGACTTCTGCCCTCGGGTGCTCAGGAGTCTTTACCCTCAGAAGCTACTGCACCCCCTTTCCGTGGTAACGCGGATACGACATCATCATTATCATCTATCATGGATTCTCTCTTGAAAACTATTGATGAGTTGATTGTACAAAATGCTAAATTTTAGAGAAATTTGGAGACTGGGTGAAAGAGAATAACTCTAGGATGCACTTATCTACATTTTAGAGAAGTGCATGATGGGAATGGTGTCCTTCTGCACATCTTAGTAATGTTTAAATTTGCGAAAATAGTTCCCAGATAACTCTAGGACACCCTGTTATTGAATTTCATAGAAATGGATTTAAGATTATAAGATAACATAAACTAAAAAGACAGCTCATACTCGAAAAAACAAGGAAGAGGGTCATTCGCACCCCTCTGAGCCTTCAGCTAACCCAAAGTCATCAATTTCCCCTGTGTGCAGAGCAAGACACACAACCTTCATCTGACATTAAACGATAGATTATTGCTCTGCAGTGTACAGAGTTCTCAAGGTAGGATCGTTAGGTGTCCCACCAAAGCTATCTTCTTTCTTATCTTTATCTACTTAGGATATTATTTTTCCTCTCCTAAATGCGATCCAATCACTGTTTTCATCAAAAGAAGTGATCCCGGTCGCTTCCTTGGAGATGAAAGAGGGTGTCGCGTAAATGAATTCCTGCGTTCGCGAAGAGGCCATAAGGAAGCTTGAAGTGTTATGAAGGACATTTCGTTGGTGGTAACCGTAATAGATATCCGTTCTCACCATAAAACATGATTACTGTATAAAGTAGAGAAGTTCAGTGTTGCTGATAGATGAGGTGGTACCTCTTGATTAGTTCCATAATGGCTTTGTTTTTTGACACCTATAAATTGTCTTAACTGTAGTTGCATCCATAATAGTTAAAAAAAATTGTGTTATGAAATGAAATACTTCTATAGTGATATCTATTACAGTAATATTTTGTATTATGAAATGAAATACTTTTATAACGACTATTTATTTCTAAAAATGAGAAATATTTTGGGTTATGAAATGAAATACTTCTACAACGACTATTCATTTCTAGAAATGAGAACTGCTATCTTAATAACAGAGTATTAGGGGAAACACTCATCTTAAATATTAATTTTTAATTTTAATTTATCAGTATAATATTTATGATAAGAAGGTAGGTTCATCTTATTCTAATACACATACACATCTAAAGTGTGAAATTTCGAATGGAAAATGCATTGTTCATTTGACTGCTAATAAGCATAGTAATCTTCGAGCATGCCGGCGTCCTGGCATAGGGGTAGCGCGTCTTACCCATGATCTGGGCGTCCTAGGTTCGAGTTCCGGTTTGGGCGTGGTTGTTCTTCCTGTTCTGTCTGTGAGATGCGTGAATGTGCCCTCCTGTAAAAAGGGGTTATGCAAGCGAATGAGTGACGCGTGAGTAGTCAAGTCGTACTCTTGGCCCTAGTTGGCTCTACGATAAAAAACAAGAGGCGCTCCCCTTTAGGCTTAAATCGGCTCTCTTCGAACAGCGGGCTTGTCCGTGGCAAGTTCCATAAGAAACATCATTGAATATGTTCCAAATTGAATTTTGAATCTGACTTTACTGATCCTAAAGGTGAAAGCTTCATGTAAAATACTTAAAAAAGCGCCTTTTATTTAAATTATAAAACTAAATTGAATATAATTAAATTATAAATTAAATTGAAATTTTTGCCATTTAAAATACGAATATAGATATGCATTAAAATGTGTAGAATATACGTTTGTTATTGAGATCTTATTCAAAAGTTCTAAAAGTTAGCATTGAATAATTATCCAACTTAATAATAGATAGCATTAACGTAGCGCAGATAAATACATGCACGTGCATATATTTCTAATAATTGTGTCAGAAAAAATCTTATATATATATATATATATATATAATTGCTAAAACTCTATTTATAGTTTCTCCCCATCTTTTTCTAAAATTAAATTTTAAGTGTCTGATAATTAAAAATATTACTGTTAAATATTTACTTTCAATAGAAATAACACAAAACAAATAAGTAACAATAGTAATAGAATAAAAAAAAAATCGTACTCGAGATTGTGACAAATATTTACGTTTTAGATTTCCCTGAATTCGAAAAACATCTTTTTGGAAAGATAACTCAAAAACTAGAGCTTGACGGATGAAATTTGATATACGGTCTTCATACTAAATTTGTAGATTTCCATCAAATTTTGACCTGATTCGGTTGTGAAATCTGTCTGTCCAGCTGTTTAAATATTAGTTAATATGATAACTGCAAAACGAAAGAAGTTAGGTGAATTAAATTCTGTGCGCTTATTTAAAATCTATAGCGTAGATAACTGTGAAATTTTGAGCCAAATCTACCAAGCGATTGAGCATCTGTCGGTCTGTATTTTCAGAAACATATAAACGAGATGATTCAAAAATGCAATGAATTAAGTATATAAAATCTGGCTGTTTTTTATAAGTGTAGTTCTGTGTTAAACTTTTATTTCAATCGGTAGGGAAACACGCATCTAAAATATAAATTTGATTTTCGATACTATTAATCGCATGCCAGATTTTAATCGCCAAATAACTTACCAAAGATGACACGATAGATTCAGTAAAAATGCTAAATTCACGCCAAAAGTAAATATTTCGTAGCTATTATACGCCAATACCAAGCAAGGCGTTCTCTTGGATAACATCCTTAATAGAGAATATGTTAGAAAGTATTGAGGAGATCTCTCTAGTTTTCTAGAAAGATGGGACCATCTTGCGTGAATATATACATTTATATTTTTCATTACTACAGACTGAAAGCTGTACAGACGGGGGTCAGCAAATTATTTAAAGATTATTCATTTTACCATTCAAACAGCAAATGAGATTCTGAAGTAATGATATTAATAATTGTTGAAGATGGGGAATCGATGCTTAGATATGAGCTTACAGAATATAAATAATTTCGGCAAAGTCATTGAAGTTTTTTTATTAAAAGAATTTCTAAGTGGATATTTTACTCGAAAACTTTACGGGCCGCGGTGGCCTGGTGGTAAGGTCTCGGTTTCGTAACCGGAAGGTTTCAGGTTCGAGACCCGATTCCACCGAAGAACCGTCCTGTAAGGGGGTCAGTTGCACGTTAAATCCGTCATGACCAAAAGTCCTACCGCTGGTGTGATGTGGAGAGGGAGGTGCCAGCGCAGGTATCGTCCTCGTCATCTGACCGCAGTTCAAAATCACGAAGTCCGTCCCAAAATAGCCCTAGTGTTGCTTCAAACGGGACGTTAATATAACTAAATTAAACTACTCGAAAACTTTATGTTAATTTTTAATTAATGAAAATTGATAACAATTCATTGTCAAAATTATTAACTTTCATGAATGGTCTACATTTTTAACATAATCACTTGTGTAGCTAATTTCCAATGGATATTGCCCAGAAAGAAAATGTATCAGAGAGTATAAGGTAACATATTTTGCAAATCCAGATTCCCTTATTTCAAAAGTAAATAATTCGGAATCTTACCTTGGCATATCATACTTTCCAACAAATAACTAAATTTTTTTTATCTATAAAGTAGAAGGCTTAAAATTTCGTGTTTGAAAGAAAAACAATCCATTTCTATGGAAATAATGTGCGTTTCAGTTTGTGCAGCATACTTGAAAGAAATCCCTAGTGTTTAACTGCCAGAGAAGTTTGTTTTCGTATTGTGAGAGGTTCCAAAAATATCTACCAAAAACTTTGTTTTTCTCTAACGTCAGAACCGAGAATTTCTATCATGATTTTCCATCCAAAATTCTTTTTATTACATGTTACTCGAGACATATTTCTGTTGCCAAAAGCCAAGATTCAACCGAAAAAGCCATTGTTTGGGCCATAAAAAATTGGATTTTGGCCACAAAGTGTCGGCTGTAACAAATGATTTGCCCTCGCAAAAGTCCAGCAGTGAACTGGGAATTCAAACCATCTTTTTTTCTTTTTTATCAGTTTTGACATTTTTTTGTGTTTGTGCATTATCGAAGTAAATAAAAAGATTTTTTTTTCTATAATACACTTTGATGAAATTTCGATCTTTTTTGATTTTGAAGAAATTGAAACTCAACATAAATTAATGAAAAAAAAAAAAAAAAAAGGGAAATCTGATCGCAAATTTCAAGTTATCACGTGAGAACATTTTTTTAAAGTCACGTGGTATCAATACGACAGAAAACATCATGTTCTCACATGACTCGTATTTCGCAATAATTAAAATTTAGAAAAGCGTGGATTTTTGACTAGCTCAAAATCAATCGAGTTCTAAAATTTTATTTTGGTTGCCAGATTTTTTTGTATGAAAAACAAGTTGAAACCGGTTTTAAACAATCACGTGCCTATCAGATTACGCATGCTTCGATATTTACAAAACACTTTTTTTTTTTTGCGAAAATTATGTTTAAACTGGTTTACGTAAGTCTTGTATTGCACCTCCGCCAATTTTTAAAAAAGTGAACAAGTTTGTTTTTTTTATCTCAAAGTCTCAAATTTTTTATTTCTTAAATTTTTGAAGAATTCAGAAGTAAAAATAATACAACCAAATTGATTACGTAAAAATTATTTTTAGAACTGAAAATAATGTAAAAATTAATTTTGTACTATAGTATTCTAGGAAGTTATTACAGAAAAAAAAATTCAATATCTCATTTTTAAGTTAATCAATTTTTTTTAAAAAATACCAGGTGGCGCACATTCTCACCTTCCTAAGTTTATTTGTGTCAAACCATCTGCTCTGTAGATCTTTAACACGCGTGCTCTGTCTCTCTCTCTCTCTCACACACACACACTGTCCCACACACACACACTGTCTCACACACTCTCTCTCTCTCTCACACACACACACTGTCTCACACACTCTCTCTCTCTCACACACACACTCTCTCTCACACACACACTCTCTCTCACACACTCTCTCTCTCTCTCTCTCTCTCACACACACACACACACACACACTCTCTCTCTCTCTCTCACACACACACACACACACACACTCTCTCTCTCTCTCTCACACACACACACACACACACACTCTCTCTCTCTCTCTCACACACACACACACACTCTCTCTCTCTCTCTCTCACACACACACATACACACTTTCCTGTATTACTGTTAGATCCATGTATATATAGGTATTATATTAACATCATGTCTTGCTCAGAATAATCTCAAATTTCTAGTATGCAGTTGGTTTTCCTATTTCTTCAATGCGAATGCAATCATTTTATCACTTTAAATAAGCGTAGAATCAACAACCAACAAATAATTACTATTTACATTTTGTTTACATCTCATCAATCACATTGAATACTACATTTAGCGTTTTATAGTTAGATAAGAAATATGAACAGTGGTTCTTTCTGATAAAATGTTCCAAGAAGTATAATTTGATAAGAATGATGTAGAGAGATTGATACGAAGATATAAATTGAATCTAATATTGATAGAAGATATAGATTGATAAGATTTCTAAAATTCAAAGCTCTTCCAATAAAAAAAATGCTTACAACATAATTGAATTTAGATTCGAAGAGATGGACTCCCTGAAGACGCACTTATATATTTAATGGAAAAGGACAGACACTAAGATACAACTTTATAGTCTACAGAAACATTTTCTCTATCTTATTGTCTGCTACCGTCAAATATTCAACCTTTCACTACTTCCCTGAACCTTTCGATAAAATATTTCTTAAGCTTCCATAAAGCCTCTCCATTTCCAATATTTAAATAAAAAGCATTTTTCCCTTCTTCCCTTAAAACTTACTGACATCTGTCATTTAAATACAAAGACAAAGTGATTTTCCTGAAACAACATCCGAGTAACTTTATTGGAAATAAAATAAAAGAACTTTTCTGTATTCTTTTTGTTACTAACCTGCATTTCTTCTGCTTCCAGTGACGCTTTATTTCTTTAGAATATTTTGTAGCAGAAAATGTTTCTGACATAAATGCTAAAAAATCATAAACATGTTTGATGCTGTTTATTTAGGTCTTCCTCTTAGGAATTATGGTATTCAACATAGTAGCAGAAATAAAAAGCAAAATTTTTGTCATGACGAAATATATCGGCAAGATTTCTTTCTGTTATTATTTTTTACTTTTAGGAAAAGAAAAAGTAATAAAGAAAATAGAAAACGATTTATTTTTCTTTGATAAAAATATATATCAAGTGATAGAAAATTAAATTTGGTTTTACAATTCACCCCAATTGTTTTTTAATTTTTAAATACAAAATGCATTTCATGATCATTTTAATGAGCAATTCATTTTTTCTATAAGAAATAAAATTATTTAAAAACATAGTACCGCTATTTGTTGTCCGTGTTAGCCCTGACACTTTGAAATAAAACTAAAAATTAAAAGAAACATCGCTCTCGATTTCGTTTATGAAACTTTTAAATCAAATTCTTCACATATTGTTGTTTTATCATTATTTCAATACTTTTAATCACTAGGGTCTACTTTACTAATTGTATTTTAGCAATTACCAGCAAAACATAATTTTTTACAAGAAATTTTATACGTGAACAATCATTTCTGGCACGAATTTCATTCATTTTTTGTTTGTTCTTTTAAAAAAATCCTATTCTTGGCCCCAAATATTCCAAATTTCTTATTTTATCTTAATTATTTACAGACTTTCACATTTATTGACTTATCTGACTTTACTGATCCTACTGACTTATTTTTCAATATATTTTCCATAAATTTACTTACGTCTTTCAAATAATTTTAAAATTGTTGCAAAATAGGTTTGGCTAATCCATTTTAAAGTTTTGCCAACTTTTGATCTAGAGTATTTAAAATTTAAAATTTTAGCTAATATATTGCTAACATTAATTATTATTTTAAATCATACCCACAATGAATAATTTGAATAGAATAATTAACCTGATTAAAATAAAGAGTGCTTAGAAAGTTATATTTAATTCAAGATAAAAAATTACGTATACTACATTTAATTTGGTTTTATCAAATGAATAATCTTTTGAAAATTTTAAAGATATCTTATATCATCAAAAATTGTATGGTTATTATTCGAAAATACATTGCGAACTTCAATAACTACAAAAAATGATAAATAAATTATTTTATAATGATTATTTACTAGGTAGTAGAGTACCATAGCAAATCGTAGACTATTTTAACATTTTGCAATTTGTTTGTGAGGAAATGTGCAGACAGTTATATTATTTTACCTTGAAATGTAGAATTTCTGGCATCTTCGTTTTTGATATTTAAAAAATGACATATTGCTGGTTTTTTTAATGATATATTGATGAAACAAATTTTTCTCAGTTCAAGTACTACGAATTTTTCATCACCTGGGAAAGGAAGCTTTGAAAGACGAACTTTTGGAATTAACCAAAATTTGGAATGGACGCAGTCGAAAGTATTATTGCTAAAGCAATTGTAAAATTCACTCTTTCTAACAATATACCTTTTGTTTTAACAATGCGCCTCCATAAAGAAACCATTTTCATTGTTCCTGAAATCGTTCTTCCGAACTCCTTTGTGTTAAACGGTTAAATAATTAACATACTTTTAGTCTTTATTCTAAACGAATGTAATTACTCATTTGCCGAAAGTTAGGAAAAGAATCTCGAAATTCCGTCAGTTAGCAGAGCTGTTGTTCTTCGACGAATTCACGAAAGAGATCAGATGACAATAATAATAATACAAAACAAAGAAAAGCAGAACCACAACACTGATTCCAAACTCGATTTTTATTTCCTAAACTTCTTTTTCTTTAACTGCAACCGAAACTTTGCTTTGTTGAATGAGAAAGTTAACCGATAGCTTCGACAAGAATGGGATGTAGGAGAAAGTGGCGGGGAAAGATAAAAAAGCAATCGGGATTCTTCTTTGCTGCCGGGAGTTATCGGAAACAATCTGTAATTGCAAATGCAGATGCAGTTCGGAATGGTAAACATATCTTTTGAAACTTTCTGGGCGATGAATTTTTCTACTTGTGGGTAAGATTGTGGTGACGCTTGTAAATTAGTTTGGTTTCGAGAAAATGTGTAGAATGTAAATGGTTAAAAAAATAATTCGATTAGTCCTCATTTAGTAAATTCTTTAAAAGTGACACGACAGTTTTCAGTTTTGAATTTGGAACTTTTTCTTTAAAATAAAAATGAAATTATTTTCCAACTACACAATTTAAGAATAAAATCATTTGCATTTAAAAATGTAGCTTAGAAGATAGTTTAATGTCAATGGAATCAATTCATGCAGCATTATAAATGTAGCTGGAAAAATTACCCAACTACGCTACTAATTATCACACTGTTGAAAAATAAAATTATTTTCCAACCACACAATTTAAGAATAAAATCGTTTGCATTTAAAAACGTAGCTTAGAAAACAGTTTAATGTCAATGGAATCAATTCATGCAGCATTATAAATGTAGCTGGGAAAATTACCCAACTATGCAACTAATTATTACACTGTGTAATGTACTATTTTACTACATTTTATGCTGTATTACAACGCTATATTTACATATTGTGCCATTATTTTTTCTAAAGAGGAATGAGTCTTTCTTGTTTGTAGTAAATACTATACAAGAGAAAAAATGTTTGTAGCTGTTTAAAACGCTTTTCAAATTTTAATTCAATAATTGATAACTATTTAGAAGCAGAAACTGACAAAATACTAATTGAAGTCCTAATGACTATATACATCATAAGGCATAAACATTTTTACGAAACACTGATGAATATATTTATTAAAAATAAATTTTAAAAAATAAAAAGGCAAATCATCTACATAAAAATGACTAAATATATTTCTTTTAAAATCACCAAAACAAATTTATTGAACTTCTTTTGTTAATGCTTATGAAAAAGAAGAAATTAACTGTAAATAGAAACAATATTAAATTAAACTGATCAAGTATATGGACTAATGGATGTCCATCTTCTGGGGGTTCTGGCATATTCTTTAAAAAAATGCTGTCCCTCCACTGGCATAACAATAATGGTATTGTATAAAACTGTGGATACAAGGAGTGCTCCAACATGAAATTTCATTTATTTACATGAGTAGGAAAGCCAGCCATCTAACTCTCCGACCCGCCACGAAGGCACACGGATTTAAACCATAAATACCGAATGACCTGACCGCGGCAACAGCAACATTGGCGGGAACTGTGGTTGAGTCCTAAGGGCCGTCACCGGCCATGGTACAACCCTCCCCGAAGGAAGTACGTCCCGTCATCGATGGGAGGAGTCAGATCCCCCACCTATTAGTGTACCCTCCAGGGTGGCGAGATCCAACCACCATGCTGGAAGCATCTCATCCTCATTATGAGGTGCCCCTCATCAGTAGGGTAATACATGGGTAGGAAAGTAAAAACCAACAGACGGTCAACTTTTTGACAGATTAGATTCAAGATTTGATGAGGATTTTCGCTTTAGAAGCTCAATTTGTACATCAAAATTTATTTACCAAAGTTATTATGCTTTTAAATTACATCTTTTACATATGTGCGAAAGTACAGATGGACAGACGAATAAATATTCGAAGAATTTGGTTCCAAATTTGAATACAAATTCGGGATTTTAGCTGCCAATCAATTTAGCTGTTGTATATCAAATTTTAACTATCTACCTCATTACGTTTTGTAGTTAACTTATTCATCTGTAATCGGACAGCAAGATTTCCTTTGAGTATATGTCGCACAAAATGTGAAAGAAATCTTCTAATATAATGTAAAAATCAATTATAGATTTTCATCTTCCTAGCTCATAGCGTTTTTGAATTATAGTGTTTACATAAAAATAGACGTAATTTCATAAATGTGGATTCATAAATGAGATTTGAGGTGTAGAAATATATTCAAAATGTGGAGTACACAGTGCTTGACGCTTACAATACTTCCCTTCATCTATCTTATATAAAGCTCAATGTGTGTGTGTAAAAATTTCTAATCTGCATAGCGTTACCCCAACTGACGTAGAAAAATTCACCCATTTGCGTTACCGTAACTGGCCTTGAAAATTCAAGCACGCGCATTGTGTTCTGATTGTTGACAAATATTATCAACGGATGCGGATTTGATTTGAATTATTTTTATTTTAGTTGCATGCTTTTGTAATTAAATTGTATTTATGTTAGTTATATATTTTTTGTATATGCTTATAGTTTTAAGTACATCGTTTTTTAAGTAGTTTTTTTAACCTGTTTTCAACCGATTATTTTAAACGATTCGTTTTATTTTCGCGTTTGATGCATTCGTTTTCTTATTTTATGCATTTAAAATTAAACATTGTTAATTAATCGATCTGCTCATGATGAATCTGAGAAAATTTTGTTGAAAAATTCCTTAGATATTACATAAATTAATAAAGATATTCTTTAGTGCCCATAAAGTTTAAACGCTCAGTGACTCTGTTTTCTGTAATCATATTACAAAAAAATACTTTGTTTCATTAAAAAATATTGTTATATTAATTGCAGATTAATCCTTTCCACTTTAAAGTATAAATTCTACGGGAGCTAGCAGAAAATTAGAGAGATACATATCACATTATGACTGAAGGCCTTTATAATATTATGAGTGAATTATATGACTATCAAAATTTGAAGTTTTAAAATATTTTGATGAAGAAACTATTAAAGTAGGAATTGCATAAAATATTTAATTATTAAAATGTTAACGAACATTAAAATTGGCGAACCGACTGGTCGCCAAAGGCGGCTAGTATACAAGAAAATTAAAATCATTCACTTTCATTTTTATATGTTTTCAGTGGTATTAAATGGCATATAAAAATAGTGATCTTTAACTCAACGTTGGGATGAAATATTACATGTTTCAAACCTCAAAATGATATCTGAAATTAAAATGACCCATTGGAACCGTTTGGCCTACATTTATGTATTTTGCGCCAAGTGTCCATTCCATTGCTAAAAGCCAGTGAAAATCGATACCACTCTCGGCTTTTAAGGTTCACGCTCAGCTTTGTTATTTTTGGCCAAAAGCCCTCCATTATTCTTAACGGATATTTCGTAACATTACTTTTAAGGTTCTCCGGAATTCAACGGATACTTTATTTTATTTATACGGCTATCCCCCCTACCGACTGGCGAAAGTATTCATTTCACCGAAACTATCCCTTTTTCTGATACATTTCTTTACCTTCCGGTGCAGAGAAGGTCAGTATGTTTTTTTGGGTATGAAAAAAGAAAAATGTTCGGTTTGCTTTCTTTTGTGGAATAGGATCAGATAACATCGGTTAACAACATTTCGATTCGATTTTTTTTTCTATTTCGCTTTTTTTTTAATCTTTTCTCTCCCGTATAAAGGGTGTAAGATTTTTCATTCGATAGTTTTTGATCATTGACGTATCGGCATTTTTATATCAGTGAACAAATGCTGGTAGCATTAATAAAGAAGATATAAAAACTTATCTTTGGTAAAAGATCTGTGCGGAATGAGACGCGTTAGGATAGAACCTGGGATCTTTGGGTTAGCAGTCCAGTAACAAACCGATTTTGCTAAAACAGCTGTTCGGGCAGAAGCGCTGTTACTGGCTTATATGCGATTCACCACAGATCTGTAACGAATTTTATTCTTCTTAAAATCATTACTGACATTTGAATGGTTTGTTTGTTTTCTTGTATATGAAGTAACCAAAGAGAAAGTATTGTAATAGTAAAAAAATATTCAAATTTGAGATTTTATCGAATATTAATGTTTCAGATTTTCCTGAATTCGAATTTCATTTCTAGAACAACATCTGTCTGTCCGACTATTTATCTGACTGTGAACGCAATAATTCAAAAAAACTTTGAACTAAATCGATGATTTTTGGTATATGGTCTTTGCATCAAATATATATAGATTTTGATCCATTTTTGAACGAAATCCATTCAGAAAAAGTCAGTCTGTCTGTCTATTTAAGTACAAGTGAAATAGTTACAAAACAAACAGTTGCGTAAATAAATTTAAGATCTGAAGTGCAGGATTGCTCAAATTTATTATTGTTGTTGTTGTTGTTTATAATGGCACTTGCATGCACAAGCTCGCTGACGAAGTCAGCGATTTTAAGCCAAGAGAGCGTCTCTTGTTTTTAGTAGCACCAACTAGGGCCAAGAGTACGTCTTAGCTACTCACACGTCTCATTCGCTTGCACAACCCTTTTTTACAGGGGGACACATTCACACATCTCACAGATAGAACGGAGGAAGAACAACCATACCCGCACCGGGACTCGAACCCAGGACGCCCAGAACACGGGGAAGACGCGCTACCCCTATGCCAGGACAACCGTATCTATCAAAGGGGTGACTATTTATCAAGAGCGCAATGATTTAAATATATATAAAATTTAATATGTAATTTGGTGAATACAGTTGCAGTTCTGAATCAAATTTTTGTTTCAAACGGTCGGAAAGAAGGCATCCCAAATGCACATTCCATTTTCTGTTGCTTCTGTATTAACCACATCCCAGCGATTAATCGTGAAGATTGCAAAATTGTGTCTTTTATAACTACTTTTTTACCATTGGCATATGATTGGCAATAAAATACATTTATTCGAGAGTTATGAAAAAATTTCGAAAAAACACTCTTAGTTTTACTATTTTGTATGCACTTCACTGTAAAGTACTGTAATCAGAAAAAAAAAATGCCCACGAATCTTTCAAGAATTTCTATGTTTTAGATTGTACTGAATTGGAACGTATCTTTTTGGGTCAGGATATCCTGGTTGGTAGGGGGTTGGATTCGCATCCCTTGGGTTACGAGTTCGAACCCCTCCGTCCGAAGACTCTCCGTGTGTGTGTGGTGGCTGGCGTACATATACATCTGTCGTGGTCACGAAGTCCTCCATAGCGAGAGTTATACCACTGGGGGTGCTGATTCAGAGGTGATCTTTCTCTGATTTAGCTCTAAATTACTATCTGTGAATGAAATGCATGAATGAAGTCCGTCTCGTAAAAAGGGTTGTGACGTGTGAGAAGCTGAGTCGTACTCCTGATTGTAGTTGGCGGTACTGAAAAAACACGAGACCCTCACTCGGCTTAAATTGCTGACATATAACTGTCAGCGAACTTGTAAAGTGCCGTAAGTCACAACAGCACAAGCCGTTTTTGGAATTTTGTCTATAAATCAGTCTTTCCGTTTGGGATCGAAATGAGGATGAGATGCTTCTGGCATGGTGGTTGGATCTATTTATTTGAGAATAATATAAACTCTTTAATTCGAATGTGCTACCAAGTAGTTAAATGTTAAAAATATTTTGTGTAAGATCTTAACTTCAAAACTGTAGAGGTTATTTTTGTCTAATTTTATACTATAGTGGATTGATTATTTGTTCGTTTATGTGTAAAACTGATTATGTTGACTCGAAATTAGAATAAACAAGATAAATGAAATGTTATGTGTTGCTTCTTGATCCAGATTCTATTTCCATATCGAATTTTGGACCCAGTTGGTCAATACAAAGTTATCCAAGAGACACATGCAATTTTATTTATTGCACTACAAAACTAAACACAAAAGTACCCAATTAACTATGCAATTGAAGGGAAATACTCCAACAGACTACTATAACAATGAATTCATGATGTCACCGTCACATCAAAATGTGCTTATCTTCTGTCATCTCTGTTATGTTGATTAATTAGAATGAAAAGTTAATGATATATATTTCAAAATAAAATTGAGAGGGTCATCTTCTATGTCACGAGAGAAAGAAAATATTTTATTTCAATTTTAAATAGTTAGAAATTTTTAAATGCAATTATTATTCTCCGCTTTATTCTTGTTGCTTGTATCAGAAGGTTTTAGCATACTTTTTCAATTTTCGCTTTACAAATTTTTCTATTTAACGAATTGTCTCTAATCAGTACTTTAAAGAAAATATGTAGCAATAGTTTTTTCATATTTCAAAAACAAAAAGTGTTACTTGTTTTTAAACGATTTGGAAGAACAATTGTTCCTGTGTATTAATAAAACTGTTTTAATTTCATCTACTTTATTAGCATAAATGGCCGTTATGAATTTTATAATATGTGTTATATATATATTTGAGACAGGAATTTTTAAGAGCGTAATTTTATTGAGAATTTATTTTTAATTTTTTATTTGTTGGTAAATAAAATAAATTATGAGTTATATTTATTCTCAAAGTTATTGTTAATTATTACACAAAATAGTACAACTATTTTCATGCAAATATAAAACTCATTCGAAGAGTTTACTTGCATTACATAACAAATAAAACGAATTGCAAATATTTGAAAAAATTTTTACTTTTTGACATTTTTGGATGTTGATAAATAAAGGTATCAATACTTATTTCGTTCAAAATTTATATAAATAAATGTAACATTAAAATTATATATATAGTTTTAATGTTATATTTATTTATATCTTAATATAATATTTATTATTTAATTTTATATGTATTATTATTATTAATAGTTTTTATCTTTAAGGCACAAAATACATCTTGTCAACATTAGAATGAATTCTTATCCGAATTTACATTAGTTAATTCTTGATTTATCTTTAATTTTTGCAGCATTTAATTCCGAATGCCGGTATCACGTAATAAGTTTATTTTTAAATTTTTTTAATGTATCAGAAACAATATATTACAAGAAATCACCGTAAATTTTGCTATAGATATTTTTCAGATACAACTTTTCAAGAAAATGTTAAGTAATTTTTTTTTTTTTTTTTTAGCAAAACAACACTTTATAAATAATATTTTATTTTGTGGAACGATGATGAATTTTGTAAAAAATCAACGATTTAAAACATTAAACAAGAATGTTCATTTATTTTTTAAATATTTTTTTTTTTAATTTTTCTAAATGGTAGCATTAACTTTAAATTACAAAATGTGTCCAGATGATTTTTGTAAATACTCTATTATGGAAATCCTACCAAACATAAAAATCTTTTCCCAAGTTTATTATCTCCTTCCTCTGAAAATATTGGCACCAATATTTTTTGTATTTTTCTTCCACAAGATCTCCCAGTTCGAAGTTCTTAAATTGATTTGCGCTTTCGCCAAAGCTCCAAAACTCTCAAGAAAATATATTTTATTACTTCCGATTGTCTAAACCTCTTGAGAAAAGGGCAATTTCTTGAAATCTTCCCCAACGAATTATTTCCTGCGAGTTCACTTTTTAACGTGACAAAAAAGTAAGAAAGGTATCTAACTGTGATTTTCCCCTTTTCTCTTTATTTCAGATGAAAAAGTTAATTTTTCTATTATCATTTCTATTTCTACTAATAATAAAGATAAATGTATATGTGTGTGGGATTACCGTCAACAATCAAGACTGTTTGGCCAGAGCTTTTCAGTACATATATACTTTGAAAGGTGAAAATGTGTTACTAGAAACAATATTCAAAAAAATTAATTATTTAAATATTAAGCTTAATTTTGGAGTTTTTCAGCAATAATTTTCGGAACATTTACAGTATAAAAATACTTTTTACTTCATTTTAAAATGAATGTATGTATATATATATATATATATATATATATATATATATATATATCTGTTACAAGATACAATTTTCAGCTTATTTTTAATTTATTTTTAAAGATATTCTTAAATTTCTTACAATAATATATTTTATTATTGATAATAATTTCAGTTTCACTTCAACAATAAAATATTATCATAGAATAAAGTTAAAATATTTTTGAATTCTTTTTTAAAAATAGAGCAAAAAATTATAGGGCAAGGAAATAATTCAAAATAATTTTTTTGAGTTATTAGATGAAATAGCAATAATTTTTTTACTTTAAAATTTTCTTAAGTTATTATGCAGAGCTTTAAAATATTTCTTAATTTATAATTAATTAAAATCTTAGGTAAGATCGGTAGAAAAAAAATCTCTTCGAAAATCAAATTTCTACACTCCAAAATATATGTGTTAAGTTCGGTAGAACATATGTTAAATCCAAACGATCCGGCCTGTAGAATGTCAATGCACACAAGCACGTTCTCTCTCTCTCTCACGTATACACACACATATCGTTGTTATTAGCAGAGATAATGATGGTACAACATTTCCAGAAGCAAAGCAATTGGAAAATACATAGCACAATTTCATATTTACAGAATTAAAATAAAATGCCTCAAACTATTCTCATATTGCCATATTTATTCAAAATGTTCTCTCCTCTATACGTCATAGTCTGATAATCAAATAAATGGTTCGGCATGAAAAGAGCACTTATTGAGAAAACCGTATGAAGCTAACATCATTTGTCTCTTAAGCCAACAAAACCAATAAATATCCTTAATATTACTCTCAAATGTACAATAAAGCAAATGTTTAAGTTCACGTAACGAGTGTAAAGAGAAATCAAGATACATCCTCTTCAATCTATTACTTACTTCCCTGTATTATATTTACTCTATCGACAAGTAGCGTTACTTACCCAGGAAGAGTCGAATAAAGAGCTCAAACAAACCTTTCACTTCCTTCGTTTAATCCTCAGCAGGACATTTATCCTGAGGGACAAACTTCCCGACTTTCTCCATCCCGTGTTTGTCCGTCCATCAAAGGAAGAGAGTCCCATGTGTACCTGTAGAAAGAAAGGAAAGAAATCTGATAAAAGCTCTTCCACTTTATTTGGGGAAAAAAAATTTTGACACCATGAAATAAATTAGATAAAGTTAGATCAAATAATTTGAAGGAGGTGGTCGATTCCCAAAATAAAATAAAAAGATAGAGTAAATGATTTTTTTATGAAAAAAATTAGACACTTTTAGAGACCTGCTGATTTATATTAATATTGGTTCCTTTTATGTATAAATTGATATTGATGATTTCTCTAGCTATATTTAACCGTCGAATTATGATAGATATTACATTTGGGTTCTTTCAGTAGCCTTACACTGGATCTATTTATTTTATACATGAACTTTCTAATGAATATTTCTATGGCATCGTAGTGCTATTAAAAGGGTAACTTTTCATGCAATCTATCTCCAAATACCACGTGATCATTCCTAACACTGCGATTTCGCTTCCATATTCTGCATTAACCGCCTTTAACGACCAGTTGGTCAAACAGAGAGTATGGTTGCATTTAATTTCAATTAAATCTCTCTCGCTTACTTAATTTTCAAGATTTCTTCAGAAGAATATTTTTAATTAGTAAATTATGATGGACATTTAAACTGAATTAATTTTATAGTTTTGTATTTGTTATATTCATTGTGTATATGAATCATCCTAATAAAATAAACTTCATAACATCATTGTACTATTAAAAAATAGTTGCACAATTCATCTACCTTCTAAGTTCAAATATTTCGTCAAATTATAGCACTAGCTAAATACAAGCACTAAGCGAGATTATAGCACTGCGGGAGAAGTGCTATAATTTCACTTTCTTATTCCTCGTGTAAACTATACAAATATTAATCAATATATTTTCTTTCATATCGGAAGATAATTGCAGGACCAAATATTTGATGAAACAATGAAAGCGGCTTAATTTCAATTACAACAATGAAATCGATTTTTGAAAAGTATGCAAACAAATATATTTGAAAAATGGTCTGAATTATGAAGAAATTTGCACACTTAAGTTAGCATTATCAGAAAGACAATTTTATAAATAATTTTCTAAAACAATAATGTTTTGGGAAGTTATCTCAGAAAGAAGTCGAAATCTCCCTTAATTTTTAATTAATAAAAATTCCAAATACAAATTTCAAAAATATTGCTCCGAATCGCATATTTCTAGCCCCCAAAATACATCTGTGTCTAGTTTGGTAGCTATGTGTCAAACGAATAGTCCGGTGTAGGCATGCATGTTCCCTGACACAAACACATAGTCATTAATAGAAGGTGTAAACTTCGAAGCTAATACACAGAACATTTCTTTTTTAGCTTTTAACAATATAATATAATATAACATAATATATATTTTATGTTATTATATATATATATATATATATATATATATATAATTCATTCAATCATTTCAATCAGTAAAAAGAAATGATAGAATCTCACTCATCAATTCCCTCCTCTTAGCACCAACCGAAGTGGTCTTCAAAAATCTTTCTAGTATACTCTCTAATAAAGATATTATTTCAGATGATGCTTTCACGACAGTGGCGAACAATAGTTACGAAATATTAAACTTTGACGTGTATTTAACAATTTTATTGAATCTATCGTGTCATCCTTCGCGCGTTTTTTGGTGATTTTTTTAATTTGGCTGTTATGCGATTAATAGTATCAGAAAATCGAATTTGAGTTTAAAGAGCGTGCCTTCCAACTGATTGAAACAAAAATTTGACATAAAACTACAATTGTAGTCACGAAATCCCTTACCAAATTTGATACATTTAAGTCACTGCGTTTTTGAATGATCGCGTTTAAAGGTTTCTATCAGTAAATGGTCGAACCTTCATTGGATTTGCTCAAAATTTGATAGGTCTATACATTATATATGATAAAGTGCACTGAATTTTATTAATATAGCTCTCTTCATTTTATGTTTGTCAAGTTAACTTACATTCGAACAGTCGGAGAGACAGACTTCCTTCGAACTGATTTTGTTCAAAATTTAATAGAAATCTATAAATTTGGTGTAAAGACCGTATACCAAATTTCATCCGTCTATCTCCAAAAGTTTTCGAGTTATCTTTATCACAGACAGATAGACGGACATTTCCTAAAAATGTGTTTTTTTTTTAACTGAACTAAGTCTAAAACGTGGAGATTCGTCAAAATCTTGAGTTCTAATTTTTCGACGATTACAATACACTCTCTATACTCCGTACACAAAGAAGTAGAAAGGAGCGATGCTCGTCCCATTTTCGTCAGCTTATTACTAAATAATAATAAATATCTTCAATAATTTTCCTTTTTAAAATTCCACGACTTGCTTTCACCTTCAGCAGAAACTTAAAGCGTAAAAATTTCCCTAGAATTGATTTTATAATTTACAAGTGATGCCAACCTCCCGAGAAGAAAAAGAGACAACTATTGATAAACGCCACCGCTTTAATCGAAATATATCTCACGCAGCGAAAGCTTCAGCTGGAACTAGTGAGAAAAGCAAGGGGAAGTTTTAAGTGCAGAGTCATGTCTCTTGCCAGATACCCACTTCCTATGTTAACTGGTTTGATCCAAAATCTGCCTCCTCCCTTTGTTGTGGAAAATTCTCAATACTTCGCAGAAAGCAATTTTTCCCCCTAAATGTTTTGGTGAAAGATCAAGCCGTTCTGTGTTTAGGAAATAAATTGAATTTTTGTAGATGCCTCTCTGAATACTGATTACACAGTTTTTCGCATTTCTTAGTTTTTACTCTGAGAATTTTATACAGAAACTAAGTTATTTATGTAAAAGGACATTATTTGATTTCTGATACATACTTTTAAAAAATGAAATTTTGGACCAGAAAGTGTTTTAGATCGTACAATTTTGATTTATATTAAATTTTAAAGTTTTCTATATTTAACGATTTGAAAAAGTTATTTCGCTTATTTCTTGAAATATTCGCGAAAGTAACTCAAAATTATGAAATGGCAAAAATCTTTAAACAATATTAATTAAAAATACACATTTCATTTTTATTTTTTAAGAAGATTTTATTTAGCTAATGCATATTTAGGCATGAATTCTATAATTGTAGAATTAAAAATTTAATGTTTATAAGTATGTAATTCATAAAAAAATATTCATATAAAAACTTGGAAATATTCCTGAAATATAATAAATATTTATTATCCCTTCACAAAAAAGGGATTTATCATTAAAATTCATTCAACTGTTTAACAATTCATTAATAAAACAACAGACCCATTGCATTTTCTTTAAATTTTAAGTGATAAACATTATTTTAAAAACAGAAATTATGATTAAATTATTGTAATTATTTTAATTAAAAAGTCTTAATTTGAAGTTTAAACTAAAAAATAATTTTAACCTTTTTTAATACACTCTGTTAACTAACTTCTCATGCACTTAGCTATTTAATTAAATTATTCATAAAGCATTTCTCCTTTAAATAGGGACAAAACTAAGCATTTAAAAACATAAATGCTTAGCTCGCAACTAAATGGACATATCGTAACCTGCATTATACATTATTATTATTTTTTGGTTCTTTCGTTTGAATATCTGGCTGTTGCCATTCTACTATCTACATTCTCTCTCTAATAACAATAAATATAAAACTGACCTGCTTTTGTCAGTTAAAAATAAAATATAATCACACCTCACGCTCAGTTATATTGAAATGCGCAATGAAGATAAAAAGATGAACAAATTGTTCTATGTATTATTACACTGATCAAACATTTAAAGAGTAAATGGACAGAGTTAGGATTTCCCCCTTACTTTTTATAAAATTGTTATTTTTATTATTATCATTATTCACATAATGTTGTTGCCAAACATGATCATGAAATTTATTTCGTTCTAATTATAGACAATAATTAAATTATCTAATAAAATGTTCACGTTAAGATTAATTAAAAAATTTTCCTTAGATAAAATACCCAAATATAAAATATTTAAGCCAACTAATATAGAATATCATTATTTAGTTCTGAAAAGAAATGCAAAAAAAAAAAATAAAAAAAATAAATAAAGACTTAAATGTATCATACAAATGGGAAGAAAAACTTTTAAATCTAGCATAATCTAAATAATTAAAAGATTGTCTACAAATTGTGTTGTTGCTTGTCTTCCAATGTGTAACCGTGTGAAACAGTTATTCTTTGATGTGATATTTTTAAAATATCTTAGAAATATCGCAGAAATTCTGGCCTTCAGAAATATTTTGCTATCACAAACAGCTGCTGCACTCCCGCTGTTCTTAATTACTCATGACAGAATACAATCAATTAGTAGATTACCAATTTTTCAACAATATCCTTTAAATTGAAAATGAATTTTCAATTTATTTTATTCATATTATTTTTTATATGAAAATATTAGCTTAGTTGCAGAGTAATAGTGTATTTATATAAAAATATTAATTTAATTGCGGAATACTTTGATAAGAAAAAGATAGAGTAAAGTGTGTTGATAAGGAAAATAAATACAAAACTGTTACCTTTAAGAATGTTTACTGCTAAAATTCTTAATTTTTATTGTTAAAATTCTAATTAAATGTTGCACAAACTAACACTATTGCAATTTTCTTTTTTACACAATATAATGCAATTTTTATCTTTCATTTTCAGGACCATTTTTCTATCCTACACTGCATCGTATAACCATTTGGCTATACGTTTCTATTTACATTTATAAACTTCACATGACTGTTCCAAAGGGTCATTATGAATGTTGGAAATCCATTTCTTAAATGCTTTTTGAAAAAAAATCTGTAGAAAAGATCGATAAGAGCGGTGCTGAAATAAGATTCAAACTGGAAACTTGGGAAAATACCAAGATGACTTTCGTATAAATAGTTCTACAATTAAAAATACAATTAATATTTTTTTCTTTGTAAAAAATACATTGGTAAAAAGGGATTTTTATTTTTATAACAAAATTGTTATAATGTGATTTGTACCACTGAGATATTGCTTAGATCATAATGTAACAATATGGCACATTTAATTTTTTTTTTAATTTCACGTGGAAAAATACTTAAGATTTTTTTAATAATTATCCGAAATTATATGCAATTATTCTAAATACATATATTTTTTGTAATTTTTTTTAAGTTGTGCATTTTATTGTTAAGTCTTTATCTTACCGGCGTCCTGTCATGGGTTCGAGTCCCGGTTCGGGCATGGTTGTTCTTCATCTGTTCTATTGTGAGATGTGCGAAAGTGCCCCCCTGTAAAAAGGACTTGTGCAAGCGAATGTAATGCGTGAGTAGCTAAGACGTACTCTTGGCCCTAGTTGGCGCTACTAAAAACAAGAGACTCTCCATTGGCTTAAAATCGCCGACTTCGTCAGCGGGCTTGCCCGTGGCAAGTGCCATTATAAACAACAACAGTCTTTGTCTTAAGAGTTGAAATTGCAGATAAAAGTTTCATGCTTATTTGCCCATTTGTGCACTAAATTTTAATAACTTAACCCCATTTAACAAAATCGGGCCATAAGATTATGAATAATACTGATAGTTGATGTCATGTATGTGCTCATGCGCAGGAACAAGTCTAGCTTTATTTCTGCTTTCAAACATTGTTTCTAAACAAAGTAAGTAATCAAACCAATAAAAGTTTTCCTTTCATGAAATTTTTATACAATTACATCCATGAATATCCTGTTTTGTATTTAACTCTATTGTATAATAAACAGAATCAGATACATATTCGGGAAAATTGCATTAAAAATTTGATATAGATGTACTTTTTTTTACTTAAGACTACATACCAAATGCCATTTATATATTTTCTTGTGTTCCTGAATTCCAATGTACATATTTACATGGACAGACCTAAAATATCCATATATCTATAATTTATTTTTGTTTAAACTGAATACTAAAATTCAGCAGCATATCTCTTGATATCTTTGCGTCGTTATTTTCACAAAAATATAAATAAATAGATTTTTAGAAAGTCAGCCTGTTGTCGGATTTGTTCAAGAGTTTGATACTGATGAATAAGATCTGTTGATGAAACCTCATAAAAAAATCCATCCAACTCAAGATTTTTTGTAGTGTCCTATTTATTTGCATTTGGATGAACAAAAGGATAAATTTTCATCAAAAATTTGACACAAAATTAGAATGTTATTTTAAAGAATTCGTACCAAATTTCATTCGTCGATTTATCTAGTTTCAGAATTATTTTGTTCACAAACAGGAAATCTCAACGCCAATTGATTTGACGATTTCTATGCTCTCCATTTATATATGTCGTACATGGAAAAGCAAAAACTGGCACAAAAGAAGTCCTTTGGAATGTCAATCCATCTTTCAAATACTCTGTAATAAAGTGACTTCCACAAAAGGATCGCTGCGACTTGTTTACATAGGTCAGTATCATATGCATGAGCTGTTTATAAGTAAATAGTGATGCTCAGAATATAGCTTCCGAATTCCATTAAATTCGACCCAGGGGTATTCCTTTCGGGGGATACAGTTTAAAAGGATGCACTCTTCCGGAATCGAAAACAAATTTAGAGATATTCCCGGCAGCTCCAAACTGACGGAAATAGAATCCCAGAGAAAATCCTGAATAAACAGGAAAAAAATATTTGAAATGTGACCAGAAACTGCATTACTGCTCTCAGTCAAGGATTCCTACTTTTGGAAGGTTTTCCTCTAACTTTCGAGATTTGAAAAAAGCAAAAAAAAAAAAAAAAAAAAAAAAAAATTATTTTTTTAATCTCCAAGCTATTTACATGCCTTTCTATCTGTCTAAAAGTTTACAAATAGATCCACTCTGAAATAAAAGTTAATCTTAGTTGTGTTTACTGAAATGAACTTAGCAGAATTAGTTTGAATTAAAACAGAATTTTAACAATGTGTTTTTTTCGATTTACAAAATAATTTAAAGCGGAGTTTAGATAAGAAATATGAACTCATTCAAAGACTGTACTCTTTGATAATTTTCTTACTTAAAATGATTAATAGTTCTTCATAGAATCATTTGATATATGATAATTTAGTGATGTAGTCACAAAATTATCATAGAAAATAACTCGAGCATTTTTATTTTAGAAAGCCTAATCTCTTCTAATAACAAAGATGAAGGTGTGAATATTTGTGTTGACTCAATATGGACCAGGCTGTTTGATTTAGAGTCAATTTTAGCAAATATACATTTTCAAGAATATAAATATGGATCTCGAAGCGATTTTTTAAAAATTTAAATTAATCAAAAATTAAGCGGAATTTTGATTTTCTCCGTGTTAAGTTCCGAAAATTTTCCAGCACAAAAATAAATTTTCACCATTTAAAAATTCAGAAAATTGTTAAAAAATTAATGATATGAATTTTATGTTAATAGAGCTCTTTTTAGTAGCTATGATATCATAAGAATGGCCCCCATTAGAAAGAATCATGTGTATAATAAACGGGGCATTTAAGTCAATTAAAATAACACTTTTAATGTTTGCGAATTTCATGTTATCAGAGACATGAAGTTACGTCTAAGCGATTTAACTACAATTAAATATAGCTAATATTCCTGCCGAACCAGCTGGAACTTTTCTATTACTAGCTGGTTGTCAAAAGCAGCTAGTAATTGAAAAAGTATGGCATTTTTTTTTTTATTAAGTCAATTTACATATAAGAGAGGTACTGAAAAATGGCTTGTTCTTGCTTGGCTTCTGTATTAAGTATAATTTTTAAGCACTTTTTTGGACCATTATATTAATTATTATTTTATATTATATATAAATTATGCCATTATATAATAATACATAATTAATATTAGTTACAATTATACTGCATTACGTTTTCATCTATGTCGGTATATGAGAGTACTGTTTCAATCAAGTGCAGATATTTGTAATATGGTAGTACGGTACTCACAATAAAATGTACTCATAATTGCACAAGGAGTATTGTTCCGACAGCAAATAGTAAATAGCAGCGATAATAATTGAACGCAATTATTTTACTATGGATTAAATTAATATTTTTTTAAATTAATTAAATCCTTTTCCTGGGATTACTCTTAACGAAAGCCTATTTAATGAAGTAAACTTATGTTTCTTTTAAAATAAGCTAAGATATAAATAAAATTTGAGACATCATATAGAGAAATGGTAACCGAACTTTAGAAGATATTTAAGCAGCTTATAAGCATGTTAAGTGCGCAGTTACTAGTATCTCGTTCATCGATACTGAAAAGTTTTCATTTCTCTTCTTCGATTTCGTTTTGATATTTACTCTCATCCATTCATCTGACGAGTGTTTTTGATAGTTCGGGCTGTCATTTGATATCCTATTTTTGTTTGTACGTCTCTTCTGCTGTAGTACCATCTCATGAAATTCTGTAAATCCAACCGAATTAATCGCTTTTATTTTCTTTTGCTCTGGGGGATGTTCGTAATGTATTCGTTGTCCAATCATAACAATCTTTCTTTAAAAGTTTTCGTAGTTTTATTTGCTTTAAGTCTGAATTATATATTAATCAATCATTCCTTGCATTTGAACTTCAGAGGAGTATTTGACAGAAAGATTTCTCCAAAAACATAATCGAACTAAAACATTGTAATTTTTTATGTACTAAAATAATTTTTTTTAATATTGCTATAGAAAATTCAAATTCCGGTGGAGGGGAGGGGAGTTGTACGGATAAGTAAAATCCATTGGCTGAATAATGGATAAAGACGTTCTATTCTATAAAAATATGAACGCACATTGGCTATGGTTATTTAAGTATGCTATAATGTACTGATTACTCATATGAGCTGAACTCAACTGCTAACTCATTACTGATTCAGTCTCTCGGCCTTTCATAGTTTCCGTTACAAGGCAAAGAAGTTTTTTGAAAGATTTCGTGAATTCACACCTAATAAATATACTGTCAAAATTTCACCAATTTCTAGAACTTCCGTTTTTGTCGCCAAATTCACTAACAGATGGTCCCCAAGTTTGTCACTAAGCCTCAGAGATCATTGGTTCGGCATTCCTTAAAGCTATCTATAAAACTATTTTCTTTACCACGAAACTTATTGCGCTAAGAAGCAATATCATAAACTCAAGGGGACTCAGTGCCCTGATAATTTCGGAAAATCGATAAAAGTATCGATTTTCCAATTTTGTGTGAAAGATGATCCTTGATCTTTTGACTTATTAATCTGACAATTTCAAAATAATCAGACAAATATTTAGTGAGGTATGGAATTATTTTGTTTAATGCAATATCAGGTACCACGCCCACTTCCAGTGTTTACATCAAACATATTTCATGTGCAAGTAGATAAGAAGCTTAATTTTTTTCCATGAAATAAAAAGCAGAACAGTTGTTTGATACCGTAACGGTTAAATCTTTGTTTTTTATAGTTTTAACTCTTTTGCTTGCCGGCGTCTAGCATAGGGGTAGCGCATCTTCCCCATGATCTGGGCGTACCGGGTTCGAATCCCGGTTTGGCATGGTTGTTCTTCATCTGTGTTCTATGTGTGAATGTGCTCTTCTGTAAAAAGGGGTTGTACAAGCGAATGTGTGAGTTTCATCTTCATATGAGCTAGAAGTCAGACTTCTGACCTCGGGTGCTCAGGGGTCTTTACCCTCAGAAGCTACTGCACTCTTTTCCGTGGTAACGTGGGCATCATCATCAATTCTTTTGATTTTCTTTTCGATCAAATTTCTCACTGGCTATTATAATCATCTTCAAATGACTAATTTCATTTGAATTTCAATCAAATATCTAGAATTTTTGCTAGGTATTAATAGATATTTGAAAAACAAAACTGCATATTATTTAATAACTATTTTGATGGAAAAATTTTATCGAATTAAAAATTGAAATTGATTTAATTTTTTCTAATAATTCCTATTTATTAATAAATATTATATATTAATAAAATTGGCATCATAGGACTTACAAATGCCACATCATTGATCTGTAAAAAAAAAACCCGAACTTGATACGAGTTGTTTTTATTACTATTACTTAAAACTTTAAAGCTGTTTATCTCAGTTTGCTTTTTTCCAAAATTCTGTCTGCTACTAAATGTTCAAATTCAATCACACTTTATTGTAATTGCATGGAATTTTTCTACTCACACTTAAATGCATGCTTAATAGAATTAGGGATGGATTTGTAAGTTTGATTAGAATTTATTCTAAAAATATTTAAAGTGAAAAAAATCTCATATTTTCCAAAAAAAAAAAAAAAAAAAATTCACAAATTTTGAGCAACATTTTTTTTTTCAGAAACAAATATAGATATCAGAGATCCGATCTTTAATTCTGTTAAATACATCGTGAAGTCGTTTAAAAAATTTGGGGGGAAAATATTCAAAATTGTACGAGAAGAGGTATTTAAAAAAAGGCTTAATATTTTTTTAAAAATTTAAAATATTTAAATGTGTAGGTTTCGAATATAAAAAATATAAACATAAAAATAGAGAATTTTATCAATAAATTTGCAAGTATAAGAAATTTCAAAACTCCAACACAAAAAGAATTTAGGGGGAAATCAGATACAAAATTCTATCTTTACTAACACTAACAAGTCAAGTTAAATAAAATAGTAAATTAATTCGAAGAATGGATGCATTTAAGCATATATTCCTCTTTAGGTAAATTCGTTATTGACGCATTGTTTCATTCAAAACCTGTTTGTAATATGTTTTTAAAAAATTTATTTAGCTAAGAAACTAAAGAGTTTGTTTTTTCCACTCTCTCCTACTTTGTGATAAATTCTCACCTAATACCCGTTGTAATTTTTGATTTAAATAATAAAATAACACAATTCAACTTATTTTTCCCACGGAAAAATGATTATTTTTAATAATAACTGGAAAACTCCTAAAGACAATAGATATATAAAGTTTATTAATATTTGTTCATAATTCTTCCTATATCAAATAATTACTGCTTACAAAAAAACTGCACATGAACTTTATATATGCATTGAATTGTAATTGAAATAAAAAGCAAAGGAATTGTAATAAGTTTTCTTTTCATGTATCATTTGACTTCAATTACTTTCAAGTTAAATCTCGTTTCATATAAGAGAACGAAAATTTACTTTTAATAAAATTTAATCATATTTCAATTTATTCCTTTCATAAATTACCTCAGGATCTTTAACTCAGAAAACATTGCATCCATTCTAAAAAGAAAAATACTTATTTATTATTTATTTATAATTCAGAACAAAGTTGAAGAGCAGATCTACTACCAAGTATTTTAGAAAAAAAATGAAAGGAAAGATTAGTTTCCTTTTCTTAATTAGTACAATGTATGTTTCAAAATTGTAATCAGTGCTTCACAATCTCGTCAGCTAATTTAAATTTACTCACTCTGATTTGTATACAAATGCATTTCAATAATTATCACAAAAGAATAAATTAATTTCACTTGATGTCATAGTCATGTGATGAAAGTGACTTCAGTGTTGTCTTATACCTTTATTTTTTTTTAATGTACAATGAATTCTAAATTTTCAGTCCATTAAATATTTTCTGGTGGAATATTCAACTACCTAGTTTAAAAATCATTTTTAAATTTGAAGATTACTACTTTATCATTTTTATATTCCTTGAAATTCTTTTCTATATTTAAGTAAATCATTGAATATAAAAAGGAAAATGTTTGTATTTAAAAGCAATTATTTAGCCAAAATGTATCGTTAAAAGCGCTATCAGTATCGTTGAAATCGTGAACGATTTCAACCTAAAAACAGCATTCAAAATCAAAGTCATCCATTTCTGTATTTTAACATTTGCCGTATATTAAGATATATTCATTTTTTCAAACATCTCAAAGAGGTTTCAGTTTTATGTTTTACTTGTACTTACATGCTATTTTAATCCCGAAAGCTTCTCTTACATTTTATTCTAAAAAGGAAAAAAATAATATCTCCTTATATGCTAAATTCCATCAACTTAGTAGCAAAGTAATATCAACAAAATGGAAATCTTTCTCACAGAATAAATTTAAAACTCTGAAAGAGGAAACAGATCTTGCTTTCAAAAATTTGAGTACAATGAATTTTCAGAAAGAAACTGCATATTGATCCAAGAGATTTGATGGAAGTTGATATTCGAGGAAATTCTATTCTTCAATATTATTCTATCTTAAGATAACCGGGATGGAAAAAAAAGTCATTTTTAGTATTATATGGCAAAAAAAAAAATGATACTATGTTTTTTGAAACATTCTTATTTCGCAGATTACGTTTTATGATAATGGATGTTATTCTATTACTTTTATGCCTATTTTTTATGGATGGCGGATTCTGAAAACAATTTTAAAATAATGTATTTTGCTCACAATAATAAGTGATTTAAATGAATTTGAATAAAATTAATATGAATTTCATGCATTTTCACTTGCCATTTTATGACCAAAGCGCCAATTTGCTAAAGATGTAATAATATGTATGTTGTCTTTTTTGAGACAAGAAATTACGGCCATTCGTACAGAATGTCGTTTTTCATGCCTTATAACTTTAAACGATCAATGTATATATATATATATATAATGTAAACATTTTTTGAAGCAGTAGTAGTGGCCGAAGTCAGAGAAGACACTTTGAATCTTTAAGTTCGATTTATTCTCTCCCGGGAGGTTTATGTACAAGAGGCACGTCCGCTCACAGAGCGATACAAGAGCAGATTAGCGTAAAAGAGAGGGGGAAATTCATTATTGATAGGGATTTTTTTACACGCGCCGATTTAGACAAAGGAAACGCAGGGATCTCTTAGAAGAATTTGTTTAAGTCAGCAATATTTTATCCCTTCACTCGGAGGGTTGGAATAGCTGTTGTTGTTGTTTCTAATGGCACTTGCCATGGACAAGCTCGCTGACAAAGTCGGCGATTTTAAGCCAAGGGAGCGTCTCTTGTTTTAGTAGCGCCAACCAGGGCCAAGAAAACGTTTCAGCTACTCACGCATCACATTCGCTTGCACAATCCCTTTTTACAGGGGGACACATTCACACACAGAACAGATGAAGAACAACCATGCCCGAACCGAGACTCGAGTACAGGATGCCCAGATCACGGAGAAGACGCACTGCCCCTATACCAGGACGCCTATGTGGGAATCGCTAGAGGTATTTTACAAAGCTTCTCTTGAATTAATTAAATAGAAAAAGTGGAATGGGATCAGGAAGATTTAAGAATGAAGTTACTATGGTCTAAATTAAGATAAAACTTTAGAAATTAATTAGAAATGAAATTAGAGTTTAAAATATCATTACATATGTATAAAGAGCCATATAATAGGATCTTACAAAACAAATACCTGTCCAGCGAAGCTTGGTCTCCTATTATTTCACATTTTATCCAAATAATTTCAGTTTTCTTATTTGAGTTTCTCAGAGGAAATGACCATCCTTTCGTCTTCTACTCTTTCATTTCGAAATATACAAAGTGAAAATAATATGGAAGCCCCATAAATTCGATCTTGAAACTATAAGAAATCGTCAATTCTCAGGTCTCTTTTTATTTAAAAAAAAACCCGTTATTTTGAATGATAACTACAAAAAACAAAAACAAAACCCGAGCTATACCAATTCTCTTTGCAACATATTTCAAGAGGGCTCTCAAATGTTGTCTGAAATCCGACAACAGAAAATCCATCTATATGTAAATATACCACATATGAATACAACGTTCTACTGAAAAGAGTAAAAATTGATTGATTGAACGGAGTTGGGTAATTTTAGCTGCACAGAATGTCGTCCCTTTATGCACAACAGCTCAATAAAATAAATTGCAGATTTTGAAGGAAAATATGGCGACGCTTTTTTATTTTCAAAGATTTCGAATCGGATGGTTCGAACTCTGTTTGTTCTAGAGAATACATCTAATTTCCTGAGCATTGAAGAGAAATATGGTCCAAATTATTAATTTGTTATAGATTACACAAGAAATATGACATTACACATCCAAGTCTTTCAAAAAATTAATTTTTTTAAAGGCCTGGTAAAGCGTAAATAAAATTAAGAATGAAATTTAACAAAGATTTTATAAACAAAATTTAAAATCTGTGACAAATTTTGTTTTTTTGTTTGTTCTTCTTTATATAAGCATGATAATTTTCTCCAACAAAAAGCTAAACTAATGGGTTTAAATATTATTCTGCAAGTGATTCGTCTGCTGATAAGAAATCGGCATCTGCAAATTTCGGATTCAATTGGTCAAAAAAGAAAGACCCCGAATGCGTATTCGTTAGATTTCACTATTCGATAAACACAAAAGGCATGTAATATAGAAATATGTAAGAAAATTAAAAAGAGAACACTCTAATTAGTGTTAATACAATTTTAGTTCTGCTTTCTGACCCTCCATAGGGTGAGCGCACGTGAAAGATACACTAGAGAATTTCTAAAGAATACGTCAATGATCAGTAAATTATATTTAGTAAAACTGTGAAATTCACGTCAAAGATCTATGTCTCGTAGATGTTTTTTTTTTTTTTTTTTTTTTTTTTTTGCCAATGCATTGCAAAGTATTTGAGGCTTTAGCCGAGATGGCAAATGTGCGGGGAGAAAGGAGAATGTATTACTTTTATTCTGGACCGTACCATAAAGTTTTTGGATACAACTCCCGCTGTTTGCTTGTATAGTTCATTTTTTTTTTAATTTCCATATTATTTCTACGATTCTGTATTACATAAGGAAATACCTCAATTGGAATATTAATAATTTTACTATTGTTATTTCTAATGACACTTGCCATGGACAAGCTAGGTGCCGCAGCCAGCGATTTTAAGCTGAGGGTGCATCTGTTGTTTTTTAGTAGCTCCAACTATGGCCAAGGGCACGGCTTAGCTACTCACGCATCACATTCGTTTGAACAGCCCCTTTTTACAGGGGGGCACATTCACAGATAAAACAGATGAAGAACAACCATGCCCGAACCGGGATTCGAACCCATGACGCACAGATAACGGGGAAAACGCTCTACCCCAATGCCAGGACGCCGGCAGTAATTTTACTTCGATTGGAATATTAGTAATTTTACTTCGATTGGAATATTAGTAATTTTACTTCGATTGGTTAATATTAGTAATTTTTTTACAATTGGAATATTAGTAATTTTGTTTCGATTGGAAAATTAATAATTTTATTACGATTGGAATATTAGTAATTTTATTTATCAGTCACACATTTTTATTAATTCGCTTTCTTTGTCCGTTTTGATGCAAATTTTGGAATTTGAATTTGATAGACATTTAATGGTTTAATTTAGATTATGTGATAGAGACTGGAAATTTTAAACGTAGATCAGAACTGAAAAACAATGTAATTTTAACTCACTTTCTTGTCTGCCTTTTGTTGTTGTTCGGTACAAATTTTGTAATCTATTTTAAATTAATATAAGATTGGGATGAATAAAAATTTCATTACCGCAGATGGCGTCATGAGAGACCATAGTAGTATTTGTGTTTTTTTTATTAATTTTAACACGCTTTTATTAATTCGCCTTCTTGTTTTTTCAGCGAAAACTTTTCATTAGGTGCAGCGCATTAAAAAGTTGGCGTAAAATCAATCGGAAAAATTCACGCACAAGACTGAAAAGCAGAAAATAATTATTTAAATAAAATGTTAAAAATTTACATTCACAAATTTTCAGGGCAATATCCTTGAGGATATAAATTTGCATGGGACTATTAGAAAACTTTTTGTGCTTTTTAATCCATTTTATAAATAAGGTATATTAAAAATTATATTTAAATAATTATTTTATTTGCACACAATTTATCTAATTCCTTTATCACTTTAAATTGTTTTAAACAGTTTTCCTTTCGTTTTTTAAAAATTAAAAGCATTTTAAATCATTGTACTTATTAACCTTTACTCAATTCCGACATAATCTTTATAATTAAAATTTTCAAACTGTATATTTTATAATAATGTATCTAAGAAGTTCACGCTACATTTACTATTGGTATAGAGGGTTTTAGAGTTGTTTAAACCCCCAGTTTTTCACTTAGATATTTTAGAAAACACAAAACCACGAAGCTAAAGTTACTAATGATAATTTTCATTGAGTAATAGCAATTTGTAATGTGGTGTATATACTGAAATTCCAAGTTTATCTATAAGATTTGATGCTAAGAAATATTCCATGAAAACTCAGTCTTATTCTAGATAAATATAAAGTTTCAGAGTAAAATTTTTTGTGTGTAGGTTTTTTTTCGACACGTTTTATTGATCGAACCAAAATTTGAATATGTCAAAGCTGTGCTTGACATGCCAGAAAATATGCAAATTTATAACTCACTCGTTCACATTTTTCTTTCTTAAAAACAAAAGAATGTTTACATTGCCGATATTTGCCGATTTTTATTACTACATTTCTTATAAAAAATTCCTAAAAATAACATTCGAGCATTTGTATTCGAGTATATATATATATACAGGTAAATATATAAAAATATTATTTCAGAAAGTGTTAACAAATTAATTACTAATATTATTTATGGAATTCTCAAGCCTAAAGATTTTTATTGGAGTCTGTTTTTGTCATTTAAGAAGTCATAAATGAGCCGTTTATTTTGAAAATGGGGCAAGTCCATTTTTTGTTATTGCGAGATATTTAAAGTTTTGCATTTCAATAAATTTAAAAATATTGGTAAGTATTAATAGATATATTTTTTATATTTTGTGGTACCAGGTAATGTAAGTTTATAATCCAATAGTGTTTACAGTGCTGACTAAAAAGATAAGAGTTTTATTATAACTAAATGGACTTGCCTCACTTTCAAAATTAATGAATTATTGCAAACGTTCATTTAATTGCGAAATATTACAGTTGCATCAACCTTTTTTTAATAATAAAAACAAAATACTATTCAAAAATTTATAATTATTTATTCATTTGATAAAAAGTGAAGCAAATCAAAGAATAGTTTTGTAGAAAATATAACGTAGCAAAAAACAATTCAGTTTTATTAAGAATTTCAATGAAATTATACATTTTCATCTTATACGTAGGTATAATTAAATTGAATTTAATTCAGGATTTTACAATTTAAAATGTTTATGATGAACTGGAGGTATATAGGTAATAAATCCATCATGTCCTTGCATTTTTCAGATGTAATAAATCAACTTTTTTTTTTCATACTTAAAAGATTATTTACATTTTTGAAATTACTTGGTCTTCCTTGCTGTGGTGATAAATCGATAATTTAAATTCAGCATCTCGTTCTATCGAAGTTTTGTGGAACATTTTATATGGTGCATCCCTTGCAAATCTGATCCAGCATATAGTTAAACAATTCACGGTTTCTCCATCGGTATTTTTATTTCTTTTTAAAACCGCTTTCTCCAGAAGTTGGGATGAAAATAAATTTCCGCGTTTCATTTCATGTATTAAACATTTAATATGTTTTCGACAATTTCTTATTACTTTATAGTAATCCTGGGGAATATACAAGGAATTGGTTTACCGGATTGCCAGTTCTACCACTCCAAAATCACGATCGTTCGGTAAAACTGAATGTCCTGACAACGAAAATTTGTGATCAATGATATTTATTTCATTGTCACTGGACTGAACAATCGGTGTTGGAAGGAAACATATAATTATCGAAACACAAAATTAAGATATACTTTTTATTATTTGTGAAATACTGTACAACCACCAATTTTCATTAACAAAGACAGATAGATAGAAACACCCTAGATTTCAGACATCATTTCAAATGGTCACATTTACTTCACCATACAGAAACAACCGGAGCTAAATTTTGTCGTAATATATTCGGTCAAAAATAATTTCAATCTAAGATCTTGCACCACTTTCAAAATAAACAGATTTTCAATACTGTTAAGAGCTAAAACTTATATCTCCAAAATACTAGAATCTGATTTCTTTTTTACTTCAAATTGCCTACGCATAAAAAAATCATAACAAGTCTTATCTATAACTACCATTATCTCCATTTTTTTCAAAAATGGACTTGCCCCACTTTCAAAATAAACGGCGCAAATGTTATTATTAATGTTTTGTTATTTAATAAGTTTCAGAATAAATTTTTTATACTCAGATTGGGCAGATAAAGACTGTATGGCCAATTATTATGCTCTTTTGAAATTTTCATCATCGAAGTAATTGTCACTACATATCTGGCACACACTGTGATTATTTTCTTTTTCTGCTTATTAAATGGTTGCATACAAACTTTGAAGCACCTAATTTATTTCAAAATTTTCGTTATGTATTAGAAGTAAACTTTATTTTTAAAACCTCATATTTCAGAAAGTAATCATATTTTTTATCTAAATTGTATATGTGAAACCTTAAATTAAAATGGGTATTTTGAATTTATTTATTTTGAAACTTGGAAAATCTTTATTTTTCTCTAACTCCATAATAGAGGAAAACAACAAAAATATTACTTGAATTAAAATCATTTTCTTTTCATAAAATTGTACCGGTTTACAATTAAGTATATGAAATAAGACAAATTTTATAATGATAAATTTGAAAATATATTTATTTAAGTTCAAAATGTAAATTTTCTCTAAAATTATTGACTTATAAAATAGTATTAAAATGATTGAATCTTAAGATTCAATAACTGGGAAAAAAAAATGCTGCTCAAATTAAAAATAATTCCTTTCTATAAAACTGCACAGTTTTTATCATGTATGGAATAAAGTATACTTTAGACAGATTTCAAATTAAGTTTATATAAGTTCAGATTTTAAGATTAGATAAGAATTTGATCTAAATAAAATGAACTATTTTGAAGAAAACTAACTATACACTATAAAATATTTTTCAAAATTATACACACAAAAACCCTATAAAAATGAAGAAAATTTGTACTATAAGATATAAATTTTCTATAAGATAAAAACTAACGGTTTTTAATCAGCTGGAATTGAAAACATTTAAAAACATTTTGTAGCCAATGTACTGTTAAGAATAAAATTCTCTAAGAGAAAATTGCTGAGTGAAAAAAAAAAAAACAGGGTGGGAAAAATCTGGTGAAAATTAGATAATATCATATAAACTTTTCAATTGATTACAAGAAATAGGAAAAGGATAATTAAAATTCTTTACTGCGGCATTTTCTAATAATATATACCTGTATGCAGGCTTCATTAAGTTATAGTTTGATCTCTTAATGGATCCAAGCGATTTAATTTCATTTGTCCCAGTACCACAAATATGAATAATAATAAATGAAATGAATTTCTCAAAAGATTTCATTTTTCTTAAATCATTCAATCAATCAAAGTTCATTTAATCTCCGCCATTCACATATTCATCCTTGGTTTTTTTTCCAAATTATTGCAAAAAGGGTTTTTCTCATTTCAAAAGGGCAAATATATAATTCATGCAAAAAAAAAGTAATAATACATTTTATCTCTTTTTTTCAGAAGGCGTTAAGATGATCCCTGCAGCATTTCACCGGAAATGAAAATGAGAATAAAGGATTAACTTAACAGAAATCCCCCCCCAAGGAGGAAGTTTCTTTTGAAAATTCGTGGCAACACAGTTTGGAAAACTGTTTAACAACTTGGATTCCCCTATGTGCAATTTCCACACAGAAATGAAATTGAAGTAAACGCCTTTTCATTGTTATTTTCCTTTCTTGATTAAAAAGAAACAAGAGCTTTCGATTCCACGAGATATTTTGGCCGTCTTAAATGACTTTTTACAAAAGCCCTTCGTTTTGAACTGTATTTGTTTCGTTCTCGTTGTTATTGTAACGATATTTGTCAACACAGAGCCAATGAATGTAATTGAGTTTACATCTAAGCCCAGCTGCTTCGACTTAAGCATTTTAGGGAAGATGTACAAATCGCGAAATTGTTTCAAACGTAAAATTTTTGTCGGAAACTTGGTAAGAAATAAGATTGATATAGAATAAGCATATAAAAATTGATATGAAAGCAATTTTCTAAAACATAAAGGGAACTTACATAAATTGCTCTATTCTTCAAACGCCATTTGTTTAAAAAATATTCTTATCGGAATAACATCTGACTATTGCCACAATCTTGAAACTAAAATAACATAGCTAAAAGCAATAAAAAACAAAACTTAGTTTTATCCGAAAGGAAATAGGAACCAAACAAATCATTTCCCCAATAAAACCGTTTGCAACTATTTATATTTTTCAGCAGCTGTTTTATTTTATGTCAAATAAAACAATAGAATCAAAGTTTACGTATTATTTATTGCAAACGATTTTTTTTATTTATTCTTATTATAATATTTCATCGCTTCGAAGCAAACGATTTATATCACTGATTTATTCCAAGAAAGTTTTCAAAGCTGTAAATGAATTAGCAGAAATGTAAAAATATTTTTGAATATTAATAGAGAGGTTTTTTACTACTCGAGAAATTAAATGTAGCAATTCTTTATCAGCAGTTACAATTATTATGGGAGATAAAATATAAGGAAATTAAATTTCTTTTTTACTTTTTTACACCGGTAGTTCATTGATTGAACTGTGGAATAACGTTCTACAATTTAAAGTAAGTGGTCTAACCAAATTATTAATTGCAAACTTTTAAAAGCTCGAGTTTTATTTAAAATAAATGCATTTCTCTAGTATTAATAATTGAAACATTTTATTTGGAACATCTAAATGAATTTAAAATATTAATTTATAATAACGCTTTTATGTGTGTATTTTTATATCATATTAAACTACCAATAAATTTTCTAAATATATTTTTTTGCTTCTTTGTTATTAAAATAAAGGCTAATTAATGAATGTATTGCAAATTTTCTGAAATAAAAAAATGTTTTACTTCTTTTGAAAATTATTTCATTATAATTCAGAACTTTTCTATTGTAATTAAATTTTACAACCTTCCGTAACTCACTTGTCTGATTATAATTCCAGGCCCCAGTAAAAATTGAACATAACAGTGAACTTTATCAGCAACAAGTGCAATGATACAATAAATATTTCCAATATTTGTTACATCATTACACCGCTTTTATCAAAAGCTCTTGTTAATAAAACATACTCTTCATTGAAGTCATCAAGAATTTTGAGAGTTATTAATTGCAAACTTTTGACATCTAGAGGTTAGTAACCTTTGTTTTCATTAAGCCTTTTTTCACCATTTAAGTTCAGTTAATAACTCATAATTTACAAATTTTAGTTTTTAGCATCTAAAAATTAAGGATTCTTGGCTACATCATTATTTCTTTTTAAAATAATAGAACTATCTAGCATCATTTAAGACTGTTGTTTAGCAAATGATTATAAAATATTAAAGTATTTATAGATTAAAATACAAAATAAAATACTTTTACAAATCTTTGTTGTTTTCAGTGAAGTTGAAACAAGATAGAAAAATCGCCAGTCACCTCTTCCGTGATTACAAAATTCTTGTTTAGAGCTATATTTAAATCAAATTCTCAAATCAATTCAAATTGAAATTTCTCATTTCAAATTCACAGTTCGAATTCTCATAAAGGAGATATTTGTAATTAAAAATAAACTATCTTGAGTACTTTGTGTTTCTATTTATATTATGAAAGAAATTTGTACACAGTTTTAAAATTATCTGTATTGGATTGTAAATGATACATGGCCCACCTGGAGAAAGAAAAAGATATCTTTAACTTGATCCAATTTAAATGACACTTCCAAATAACATCTGGATCTAAGCACAAATCTGTCACGCTTATTACCATTTAATTATGATCGAAGACGTGAAACATTCCATGCTATTTATTAAATTCGAAATTATCGTACTGGAAGATTGATGAAGTTAATTGGCATTTTAATTCATTAGAAAGTCCCTTGCTTAACAGTCAAATGTAGCTGATGTGATTGGGTAATTTTGATTTGCAGATTTAAACTTATATGATTAAGGATGGATGCTGAAGACACTTTTTAGTATGTTATATCCTTTGCAGTAATTCATTATTTTTGCCCTTGTGCTCTATTTCTATTGAATCATTTCTAGTAATAACGCACCTAATCGCGAAATTATGGAATTAACTGGCATATATTTGTAAAATCTCTTACACTATGTTTAATGAAACACTCGAGACCGCGGTGGTCTGTGGTTTCGGTCTTGGCTCTGAGACCGTAAGATTCCCAGCGCAGGACTTGATTCCACCACTGAATCATCGTGTATAAGGGTCTGGTACCTATTAAGTCCGGCCATACTAAATCTCTCCTGTTAGTATGGTGGGGAAGCTGGGAGAAGGTGGCTGCCGGCATAGATGTAGAGTCGTCTGGCTCGAAATTATGCACGGAAATGGCTCTAGTGTTGATTTAAAACGGACGTTAATAAAGCTAAACTTAACTAATTAAAATTGGATAGCCACTCTTTTTTCTAATGCAAAAGATTTAGCATATTCCATAATGAGACTGCAGCACGTGAGTTTGAAATTATTATTCTTACTGGATTTCTCTTTATGTGAATTTTGCTAAGCAGAGAGATAAAACTCCTTTTTATTTATTTATTTTTTTTTTCAAATTTACAAAAAAATTTAGCTCCATATAAGGGTTTATATTATAGCAGAATGTAGATAATCTTTAATTTTTAACATTATATTTGATTTTTAATAATATAAATGACCTTCAGACATTGAATTATTATTTATTTTCACTGAGAAAAAATACATGTGAATTTTGAAACAAGAAAATATTAAATATGTATCACTGGCTTATCAAAATTCTATATATTTCAATAATAATTTTTTCCCCTTTTCTGTCCGTAATTTTTTTGTTTATTTTGAACTCAAGTTACAGCCCAGATTTTGCATTCTAATACATATAAGGTTATGTGAAAATCAATTGTCTAAATCGAAATTTCAGTCGAATCAGAACATACCTATATTCATTTGTTAGTGAAGAAAAACGCAAAAGCAGTAATTTTCAAAACATAATAATTCCCTCCCCTGCAAGAATTAATGTAAGCTTAGTAAATTTTTTTTTAATATCGAAAAGAAAAAAAAAGAAGTAATCTTTTAAAATGGTGGAAGATATTAATTTTTTAAAAAAAAGAAGAGTACATTTAGTTCACTAGCTAAATATGTGTGCATGTATTCATAATTTTCCTAATTGCTTCACGTAATATTGGATTTTAATCCAAGGTAATCTTTAGGATTTTCTAAGCGAGTTCGTTGTCGCTTTCCATATCATTTCACCCGAATAAACTTTAAATGAAAAAAAAAAAAAGCAATTTCTCTCCTCTCAGACTCCTCGGCGAACGTTTTAGAAAAACTTCCTTTAATAAACTGACAGAAACGCAGAGAATTAAACCTGGCATTGCGATCAATATAAACTTCTTGACACGCTTTCAAGTCATCTTTCTCCTAACTGTGCGACTTACCCCCTTTAGAGCTTTACCTCTTGTGTTGGTGAGTACATTCCGACGACTTGCCTGCTCACTCCCCCAAGCCTGCGGTCGTCTCAGGTACGCATGTGCTGGAGGTGAATTCACCCCCACCCCTTAAACAACCCCGACCCGACTTCCGAAACAAAACTAGAACGCGCAATAACTCTCTGGGTCAGTGGTCACACAGAAAGAAGGCTCCAGTCAGATTTGCGGGAAAAGGAGATAAAGAATTTTAAAAAATCGTTTGCTCGTATTTTAATGCATTTGATTTTATCGTTTGGTATTGTAATTGTAGAATGTAATATTTCTAATATTGAGTTGACTTAATTTAAAAAAACTATTCTGAAGAATTGTTTTTTTGTGAGCAGCAAAAGCATGGTGAGCATATTTTTTCTTTCATTTTCTCTTTTATTTATTTTGCTGAATTAGCTGAAATGCTAAATAGAAAATATACACACGCATATTTATTTTGTATACAATATTATTTGACTTATCAATGTTACTGCTTATTAAGTAATATTTAATAATGTTCAAATTTAGAAACATTGTATAAAAACAATCATAAAAAGGTCATATGCTTCTTAAATTTTTGGTTGTTTTTTATTGGAACTATCCAACTCTGATTCAATGACTAATAAAATGATAAACTAAAAAATTTTTAAAGTTTCTTTAAATATAAACATAAGAATTTCTAATTATTTGGAATTCTATTATTAACATTTCCAATTTATCTAACTTTGGAATTAGGAATCTATTTGTGTTGGATTTGATAAAATATTTCAACTGATTGCTATATGTATTTATTGTAAACTTTATATTTTTAGAGCATTATCTTTCAAATACTCCTGGTTCACAGATAATTTTATTTTCTGTACAAAATTCTGAAATAATTTTGTTCGCTGATTTTTCTCTTTGATATTTTTAAGAAATTATTCTGTGAAACTTAACAAACAATAATGAAATAGCTTTGCAGAAATTCTTTTATCACAAACATATATTGTCTATTTGTGTAAATATATAGATGGTCAACTTTAGATCAAGATTGCATAGCGAATATATGCTATTTTATTTACGTGCAAGGTAGTAAAACATGCGTGGGGATCATTGGAAAAAAGTGAAAATGACTTTTAAGAGAAATGCTAGGTATGTGTATAATGGATATTGTCAGGGAGTCTTTGATTTGAAGGAATAGAATAAATTTTCTACCTCTTCATATAAATTTGTCATATGTTCGTGCTTCATTTTAGGAGGTGGACAAGGATATTTTAGATTATGGAAAATTGTTGCAAAATATGCTTAAAAGCTTTGAAAATTTTCTACTTAATCACTCGTGATCATAGTCAGAGTAATCAATTAGAGTAATTTTAATTAAAAACGAAAAGAGTGGTTCAACCAGGATATTACAGAAATGAAATAAAAAATGTAATGCCAGGTGCTACAAACATATACTGAAAAAATATGGAAAACTGGAATCTTCAATATTAATTTTCCAAAACACAGGAAAAAAATCATATAAGAAGAATTTTTCTATGAATTAAGTAAGCAATTTAATTTTTATTTTATTGGACTTAATGCCGATTATTACATAATTTCAGTATGCAATTACTATTGTTTTATTTTGGTTTACTGGAAAATATCTCCTTATTTCATTGATTAATATTATTTTAAATTTTAATCTGTAATTATTTCTCTATTGTTTCATCTTTTGATTTATATATTGATTACTATTTAGAATTAGATAGATTGATTGCCTTGATTGAGTTTCCTTGATGCTATTCAGTGGAGATAATTTAAATGTAATAAGAATGCCACATATTTATTATCATTACATTATTGAAATTATTATTAAACTATGTTAATATTATATTATTGAAATTTATTTTTATTTCTAACACAAAAACTAAAGCCAATCTGACAAAAAATGCTATATTCGAAATCAGCACCACGATATTATCTTAAAATCTCTGGAATTTCATTGGGAATAAATGTTAAACTGTGTGATAGGTATCATAAATACAGAAAAATCCCCACGAAATTCCTATTAAAAAAAACTAGGATAATTTGTATTTTAAAAATATTTCTTATTAGAATAATTTCTAATAATAAGTAAATAAAAATTTCTTTACATTCTCAATAAACTGCAATGATACGTTTCATAATCTCCATTACTTATTTGAAAATCACTTTTAAATGATCTAGAAGATATTTTATCAATCAGAGAAAAATATTCTGAAAATTGAATTGTATCAATAATATATAATGCAATCATTTATCTTTATGCCACAGTCTCAAATTCAGACACATAAAAGGGTGCAAAATGGTTTGGAAGTTTTTGAGGTAACCTAAAAAAAAAAAAAAAAAAAACCTTTCTCGCCATTTCATCATCATTTGTAGCGGACTCCCACCTCGCATTCCACGGAGTCCACTTTTTCTCAATTCATTCATCCTCTCCAACTCGTAAATCCTCTTTTCCTTTACGATTCCTTCTGAAAGCACAAAAAATTCTTTTCTACCAGTTTTTCCTCTCTCAAATCTTGCCCTTTGTGATTTTTTAAAATTGATTCGTTGGATTAGGAAAAAAAAGTTTTGTGGTAGATTTCTAAGAGATCTATCGAAAAAAGCTGGCATGAGTTTTGCATATTGGTAATTACATTTTCAATCTTTTAAAAGCAACACAAATCACAAAATCATATATTTTTGGATTCATTACATATAAAAGAAGCGAAAGAATTTTCTTCTATTAGATACAAATATATTAAAATAAAATCTTTTAATTACAAATAACATTATATATTTTTGTTTTAAATTTTAGTTAAAATGCAAAAATCAAATACAATACCTTTTTTTTAACGTTTTACGATTTTCTTGACAGTTTTGTGAATTGACTAGAGAAAAAATAGGTCTTCGTAATTTTCTACTCATTGGTTTGATAGAATTTGAACTATAAGGCTTTTATTTTATTACATTAACTACTTAAACATTTCAATTTTAGTATGTAGGACAATTAATTGGAATAGAGCCTCAGTTTTGAAAGGTCAAATGGCATTAGATATGTGGCAGTCTATTTAACTTACAAAATTACACCAAAATGAAGTAATTTGACAGATAACAGTAATTTTAACATGTTTTGGGTAATATATATGGTATATCTATGATGTAAATATTCTTCAGAAATCTCAGTTTTTCTATCCAGAAGCCGAAATCTAATACAATAGTGGAAAAAAATCATGCAATTAAATATTTGATAAAACATCTAAAATGGTTTAAATTTCAGGGAAACATTGTAATTTGTTGTTGGAAATTAAACAAAAAAAAACCCTCACATTAATTTTTTTTTCTTCTGAATAATTCGGAAAAAGTTGAACAATTATCAAATTGGCATCAAAAAGAACACGGATTTTTAACTTTTAAAACGATGACAAATTCATTTTTTTTGCGATAATAATTTTTGAAGTTATCGTGGGAAAATGTCAAAATTCTGCTTAATTTTTAATTAAATAAAATTTAAAATAATATTTAAAAAATAACTTCAAGGTGCACATTTCCATCTTATAAAGATAACCGTAGGTCAAACAGTCTCTCTTGTAGAGCGACAAAAGATGCACGCAAGCACACACACATACACACACGTACACGCACTCGTGCGCGCACGCACACATTCTCCTTTATTATTAGTAAAGATAAGTACAATGTTGTGGAATCTTCTTTAAAATTTAAAGTGTTCTTTTTTTTATAACTTAATTTAAACTGGTATACTTCCTCATTTTTTCACCTTATGAAAAATTTATTAATTTGAAGTGAATATTTTCGGACTTATGAATTATACAGCAATTACGGTTTGGTGATTATGTTCATTGAGGTATAAAATTTGGAATAAATACAAACATATATTAGAGTAATAAGAAATTATCAAAACAAGACACAGCATTATATATCTGCTTTAAATTAACTGTCCGAATTATATTTATTAATTGATTTGCTGGTGATAATTTACATAAATAATAAATACTATAGAGGAAACAAATTTTTAAATTTTACAGCTCAATTAACTCAAAGGAAGAATGGCAGCGATGAAAAATAAATGGCTTAAAATATTCTTTTATGAAAATAAACTTGAACAAAAATAGCACGCCCAATAAAAAATATTTATTCAACAAGTTTCTGCAGGAAATTATATATATATTTTAAACTCAGATTATTGATTAACAAAATTTATTTCTGTAATATATTAATGTGAATTTTATATGGAGTTTAATTAGATTGTTTAAAATGAATTAAGCTCTTGTGATGTGAGCATTCGAGCAACAGAAAATTATTTGGACTCCCTAAATCTGTTCTGTCAGTTCTCCTTAATTTTATTACAGAATAAATTGCACGATATTTCTCTTTGTTACAAGCACGCATGTGGAAAAATTGATTTTCGGGTAATATTTGTTGGTATACAAATGTAAGCAAATTCCTTAAATGCAAACAAATGGAAATATCTCCATTCGAAGATGACTTGGGAATTCAGCTAATTAATAAATCCAACAGCTCGAGTGCTTAATATAATTGTTTGAATTTTAGAGAAATCATAATGAGCTTAGTCTTATGAATAGTTCGCATTTCTGCTGAAAATATGCATTTGATATCTGTTTTACCATTTAACCTAAATTTTCTCATTTCTAACTTATACATATTCTTAGCGAACAATAAAAATTATTAATATGACAACTGAAGAAAGAAGCATTAATTTTAACACTGTTATTTTAGAAAGGTATTTGAGATATCAAATATTAAAAATCAATTAAAATATTAATGCCTTAAAGTAATGAATATGAAATATCAAAATTATTTAAAAATCATTCCTTTTAGGGAAAATTTGGAGACAAAAATGCGGTTTTTCTTCTTAAATATATTGATTTCACTTAATCAGGAAAGAAATAAAAACCCATTTTTATACAAAAATAAATTTTCTTTAAAAATAATAAAGAAGTGTATTTGAATTTAACATTATATTCAAAGGAATTTTTCTTATTAGAAAGGACGCGTGTAGTAAAAGTCATTGAAATCCGTACAATATAAAATGTGCATTAATAAAGCCATAAAGTATGTTAAGTTTACATTTTATGAAAATTAGTTTAATTTGTGTGATGGAAAACATTTCAGATAATTTTTTAGCTTTTTAGCTGTTTATAGCAAAAATCTTTACAATCGTGAGGATGATTTTCTACGCAAAAAATGTTAAACGTTTTAAAAGGAACTTAATATCTAATCTAAATTTCATTGACACAAATAAAAATATCTTAATTGCTGCACCGCTGATTTAAAAATATAAAAAGCATTAGTACAAGCATAAATTAAGAAAAGATGCAAATGTTAAAATTCAGCAAATAATTAACTTTTTATAAAATAAATATTTTCAAAAAGAATTCCTTCTTATTTTAAAAAAGACCCTAATTTTTATTCTGATATTAATAGCTCCAAAAAGATTCAGAAAGCTTTAAAGTTGTAAAACAGATATGTTCTTATTTCAAACTGAATTCTTTCAGAAACTGTGAGAAAGTAATAGGCTGTTTTAAAATTCAAAATGCGATGAGAAAGCCTCTGTTGAAAGCTGCAGTTTTTAGATATCTCACATCCTTAGAGAAAGGAAATAGGAGTTTCGACAATTAATCAATCGCTGAAATTGGGATAAAACGAAAAGTTACTTTATAAACATGAGTTTTCAGACATCAATATTGTTATTATGCTAATTCTTTCGTTTTCCGAAACGCCGAATAAGAAATTTGCCCTGGGGTTTCGATTTAAAATCTCGTTTTTTATTTTTCATGTTTTAGCATTCATAAGATGCGTTAGTTTCGATATGTTAAAACATGAAAGTGAGAGGCTACAGCGTTTATAATGTCGCTTCATTTTCTACATTTGCATTTGCTTAAAATAGTAATTATGATATGGATAGGTATTCCTTTTTTTATGTTATGAATTCATTTTATAATTCTAGATAATTAAATGCAATTATCTTTTTATTGAAATTAATAGGATTTCAATTTTAAAACAAGTCATTAAGCTTTGTTGGAAATTTTTTATGGAGTTATTGCGAAAAATTTATAAATTTGATTGGATTTTTTTTAAATTAGAAGTACTCTGTTAATTTCATTATTCAGCCGTTTCTTATAGCTATCATTTTAAATAAATAATTAAATTTTTGGAGCTGATAATGTCTAATAATTTCTTTTGCTACAGATGGCAAAGGTGACCTGATAGTAATGACTCGGCCTAATAGTTGAATATATATAAAGCTCAATGTGTGTGTGCGTGTGTTGGCGCTCTACTGAAAAGACCTTTTGACCTACAGCTACCAAATTTGGTACATGTATACCTTAGAGGTCAGGAATGTGCACCTGGGTTCCCTTTTTTTAAATTTTTAATTAGAATTTTAATTATTAATTAAAAACTAACTTTCCCACCAAAAATTCTTTTCTTTTTCCCCAACGCCAAATGAGTAAGGCTTCAGTTTTTTTCCCAACAGTAATGAGGCTAGGGTTAACATTTTTCGGCCGATTATTTCAAACGATTCTGTTTATTTTTTTTTTAATGTTTTATGCATTGAAAAGTAAACATTGTTAGTTAATCGATCTTTCAAATTCATTCTGAAGTACTTTTGAATTAAAATAACACCGAATAAAGGAAATTAAAAATTTCTAATCTACATAGCGTCACCCCAACTGGCGTAGAAAAATTCACGCATTTGCGTTACCGTAACTGGCGTTGAAAATTCACGCATGCGCATTGTGTTCTGCTTGTTGGCAATATTATCAATGGATGATTCTTGATTTAAATTGTTTTTAGATTGGTTACATGCTTTTGCAATTAAATTGTATTTATGTTAGTTATATATATATTTTTGTATATGCTTATAGTTTTAAGTACATCGTTTTTTAATTAGTTTTTTAAAACCTGTTTTCGACCGATTATTTTAAACGATTCATTTTATTTTCTTAGTGTTTGATGCATTTAAGCATAACATTGTTAATTAATCGATTAATTAATAACATTGTTAATTAATCGATCTGTTCATGATGAATCTGAGAAAATTTTGTTAACAAATTCTTGAGATATTACATAAATTAAGAAAGATATTCTTTAGTGCCCATAAAGTTTAAACGCTCAGTGACTCTGTTATCAGTAATCATATTATAAAAAAATGCTTTGTTTCAGTAAAAAATATTGTTATATTAATTGCAGATTAATTCTTTCCACTTTCATTTAAAGCATAAATTCTACGAGAGCTAACAGAAAATTGAAGAGATACAGATTACGTTATGACTGAAAGCCTTTAATTTTTTGAACTTTATCCAACTTTATCCATGTACATGGTAAGCATATCGCTTCCCACCATTTCATCATTGCAATAGATGAATATCATCACCTACCCGCCGATGATTAATAAATTCGGAACAGTTCTGTAGCTTCTATAGACGAGCTTCTATGCAAATGGCACTTGCGACTAATCTTTTGCTTAGCAACATCTTATTCCCCTATCAGAAGCCGCCTGCTTCTCTGGAGGAAATGTATTAATTGTTAATCAATACCAGGAGGATTGACTATTGTATACGAAAATAAAGCATAAGATTTATATATTGATTGAATTCCTATCAACAAAATGAGAAATTATTCATTTGAAATTCGAACTAACTGATTTTTAAATTTATAGTATTCTAAAAAAAACATTTCATAAAAATAGGTATCATAAATAGAACTAGTTCCAGATAATGAATTTATGATATTATTTTGCATATAACAAACCATTTCCAAAAATTTTGCATAGAAAATTTTTTTTTCAGAAAGATATATTTTAGAAGTTTCGTATAAAAAAAAGTACTGCTATCAAATATCTACTCAAATTTAAAAATTTCGCTTCGGATCAAAAAATAAAACTCGGAGAAGATCAAAAAAGATGTTCGACGGAAGAAGCAGCAAGGATATCCTTTCTTAAACTTTTGAAACTCGTATCTTCTTAGAGAAAAAAGTAATGTTGGGGAATTTTTTTTAGGAAACCTTAAAAAAAAGTATAAGAAACCAGCCAATCCCAGTCAGAATATTATCTCCTCTTTGAAATAGCAGCAATATCTCCTCTTTGAAATTGAGAAATATATATAATGCATGGCAATATACAGTGTTGAAAACAGTAATATTTAGATATGGATTTCAGCGCCATACGTAGATCTGAAACTTCAACTGAATGCTCTATGAAACTTTAAAAATATTCAGAACATTATTAGTGACGAAATTATAGTTACTTGCTTCGATTAGATTCCTGTATGTAAAACTATATATTTGAGATGTGGAAGACATAATAATAGTAGAACCAAAGGAAAGGCTACACATAGCTAGCTGAAAACTGATTTTTAAAAATCTAGGCAAATGTTTGTAAAAGTTGATCCATGACTTGATTTTATTTATGATCTTTGAAAATGCTAATAAAATAAGGAAATGCTTACATTTGTTTTAAAATTTAATTATTATCAAATGCAATTATTGATATTTGAAGTAGAAGAAAATATTTATAAATTTTGGAATTTTATTTATTTATTTCGATTTGACCAATTTCGATGATGTTCTGAAGGTTTGCTTGATTTGCCTTGAATCACTTCATCCATAGTTTCATTCTAAGTTCCATTTATATTTCTTTATTAACTATTTACTTTACGATATGTTATAAACACAACGCCATTGCCTTATATATTTGCTCGATAAAATTGTTTTCGCCAAAATAAATATAGAAGGAGGCCATGTTTGTGAAGTTATTCATAACAAGATGTTGCCAATCTACTCTACATTAATATCTCTATTGACATGGCTATATTTAATGGCGAACCAGTGGCACGCGCGCCATTAATGGCACGCGACACAATATTTTGAGCACGCCGCCGATCACAACGGTTTGCTTGCATGTGACTTCATTTGATAAGCTGAATTTGTCCCATTTCGATTGGTTGGAAATCGAAAAATTTGAAATGCAACTGATTGATTTCCAGTCTAGTTCAATATGGATTCAAATATTTATTGAAACAAGGAAAAGGTTGGAATTGTTGAAACAGAAAGATTAACAAGCAATACACGTAAAAATGCCAGTAATGAAATTTTGGAAACATGGAATTCGACTCCATACATATTTAGGTCGTGGTGGCCTGGTGGTAAGGTGTCGGCTTCGGGACCGGAGGGTTTCAGATTCTAGACCTGATTCCACCGAAGAACCGTCGTGTAAGGGGGTCTGTTGCACGTTAAATCCGTCCTGACCAAACGTCCTCCCGCTGGTGTGGAGAGGAGGTGCCAACTCAGGTGTCGTCCTCGTCATCCGACCGTGGTACAAAATTATGAGGTCCTTCCCAAAAGAGCCCTAGTGTTGCTTCAAACGTGACGTTAATATAACTAAACTAAACTCCAGACCTATTTAACTGTTTGGAGAAGCTAGCTCATTCCATTTTAACCATATTTTCATCTACCTATGCCTGCGACTCATTATTTTCAGAGATGAATATCATTAAAGACTCGCTTAGAAACCGTTTGGTAGATGATTCCAGTTCAGCATGCATTCCGCCAAAAATTACATATTGCAATTCTAATATGTTATTTGTCATCTAATCTGCAACAACAGAAGTCACATTAATGCTACTTTAATTTGAATTACACGCATAACTAAAACATTTACTACTTTACAGTGCAAAATGTATTTTTTCGTAATAAATAAAGAGTTTTGAGTTAATATTTAGTTTTATTATCTTTCCAAAAACCACTGGCCAAAGTTATTTGACGGCACGTCTATACCTCATTAGACATTTCTTTAGAAGAAATGACACGTTGATACATAAAGTTTCGCCACCGCTGTCATAGGCAATAGAGATATCTGTCTCTTTCTTTTGCCAGCATATAATTTAGCGATTAATATATATAAAATTTTGTATAACATATTATTTTTTATTATTATTATTTTTTTTACTCTTCATAGTAAAAATCTGGATAAAGATAGAAATTTTTGATAAAATAAAGCATAAAGTTATCATTAAATTCATATTTTCTTTTCAAATACTTATGAATATAATTCTTAGAGTAAGCAATACATCTCATATTTCTTTTTATTTTATTCTTTAAATATTAAATATCATCTGCAAATCAAATTCCAGAGATTGCCCAAATAAAATACATACTTTATAAATAGAATAAATCAGAAACTCAACTCGTTTATATCATAAATAATAAATGTATGGGTATTTTGAATTGAAAAAGATAGTCATGATAAAAGCTTAATGCTGCACTGAACGCTTTAAAATATCTACTTTTTATTAAAACACTTGGGATTTTATTCTTTATCAATACAAAAAAATGGCTGTTCGCCGACAAAAGCGATTCTTTTATTATGGGAATATATTAAAACCATAAATTTGGAGGGGAAGGACAGTCACAATAACCATTTCCTTTGGGAATATTTTAATACAGCGATTCTTTTTAATATTCTTGGAACATTAAATTAGATTGCTTTAAAAAAATTCAACGGAAAATTTAAATAAAGATTATCCATTATTGTCATTATTCCAGGTGCGAGGGAGAATATTTTATTTAATTCAATGGGACGATTACAAAAGAAAGGAAATAACTTAGCTTTAAAATGAAAAAGAGCTTATATAGTTTTTCAGTAGTTGCTTTAATATTTTTGATGTATGCAGTAAATAAAGTGGTACAAATCCAAAAGAATGAAAATTAAACTAAGTAAGAAACTGAAAATTCGTTAATTATTCAGTTTTTTTTTTTCAAATGCTAGTTCTGTGTTTATTTTTCACTTTTTTCGATTTAAGATAGCTAAACTTGTATTTATAAAAATATCAAGAAGCTTTAAATATCCATAGAAATATTTATTAAAGAATAAACTAAACTAAACTCAGTGGCACGGCAGTCCCATGTGGGCCAAAGCCTAGAGTGCCCATATCTGCTTTCTTGACCACGGGCCCTGGCATGCCAGCCACTAATATGTGTCGCGTTTAGGTCGTCAAACTAATGCGGAACCCCAAGTGTTTAGTTCCCAAGCATGCTTGGTCCTCAGTTTATCGACCCACTAAGGGGATAAAAGGATGAGTCGACCATGCCCAACCCGAGGATCAAACCTTGGACCTGTGAGCGCTAAGTGCTACCACTACGCCACCCAGCTTCATTGATCAATGTATAATATATATTTATGTTAGGAGCATATTTTCGGGGACTAACAGCCTTTGGCGAGCATTTTTTTTTTTTTTTTTTTTTTTTGCTTAGATTACTGAATTTTTTGGGGGGAGGGAGCTATTAAATAATTAATATGGAATATATACTTTGTTAAAACTTTATCTTGTTATTTACTATGATTCAAAAACAAGAATTTAATTGAATCAGCTTACTGCAAAATAAAAAAAAAAATAATGTATATATGTAAAAGAAAATTAGAAGTGAAAATCCTCTTATGGAGTTATGTTTGGTAAAAGCCCGCAATTAAATATTTTGATGGACGAATTTGGATTCCATCATAATATTTGAAAATAGATTTTTTATTAAATTGAAATAAAAAATATTTTAAAATTAACTATACGGAAATGAAATTGATTTTATTAAAATTGTAACTTTTTTAATTTTGAGCTAATTTAAAAGAGTATTTTTGTTAAGATAATTATTTTGAAGACATGAACATCAATCTCCATAAGCAAATCATGGCGATTTCCCATTTGCCTAAGCCTATTCTTGTGCTCGATTAAACTTTTTGTTTAAAGCCAAGCTATTGATTTCTTTTGTATTTATTTTCCTGTGATTGAATTGTCTCTTTGGCAACTTAATGATTCCTCTTCAGGGCTTTTCGAATCATATTTTGTAGCTCCATTAATCAAGCGAAGAATTCAAAATAATTTTAAAAACATTCAATGAAACAGCCTGAAATTCGTGCGATGCTTTGCCTACATTTGTTGCCATTTGACGATAAGTAATAAGAGCGATTTCTGTGCCATGCACGTAACATAGATTTTGGAGATATTTTTGTAGTTACTTTCAAATTTGCTGGCGGATATAAACCAGCACTTAGCAAATCACTTTATTATTTCAGGAAATAATAATACGAAAGATGATTCAATTGCTTTGATCATCTTCCATTTTAATCTTTTGATTCAATTGTTGGTGATCACATTTAAAACATCTTATACCTAAAGATCGTCTATAATACTTGAATAGGAGTGTAAATGTGAAAACATCAGTTTCTTATAGAATTGTAAGCAAAATAATGATTAATATAAGTGTTTTAAATAAAATCTCGGATGGATTATTTCAAGAAAATGCTTGAAAAATTTCATTTCATTGAATAAAAATCCATATGATTAAAATTTTAGCAATCATCCAAAAGTGGAACCGAAAGTAAACTGTAATCAGAGATTAATTTTGTAAATGATATTTCTATTTCTTTTGTTTATGATGGACTTGTTTGTTATGTATATTTTTATGTTTACTTAGGAAATTGTAGATTTAATAGCTGAGTCAAAATGGGTAATCACAAATTCATTGCAATGCCAAAAATAAGTCTGATAAATCCAAATATGGAAATTTTGTTTGACAAAATCAGTTTTAGCCATCCATGATGATGCAGCATGAAAGCTGTAACTGGATTTCAATCTAAACGCCATCAAACTTTTATCTTATTGAAATTTCGATTCTTCCCAAATATTTATATAAATAACTAGTATTATTTAGAAATTATAAACTTATATTTGAAGTACATTTGACAAATTTCTTATAGCTTTAAAACGAGTGTAAATTCATCACATTACATCTATTTATTTATAGTGCTTTTATTTCTGTAATGTAATCGCTGTTGTTTTCCTTATAACAAATCTATTTTGTGGTTTTTACGGTATAACCTGTTTTAGATCTTTGGCATTCCAGATCTTTTGTATGCCCATAAGATCACATAAATTCACTGATTAATGCATTTTTATTCTTTCGTGTTTATTAATTTATTAAAGCTAATATAATAAAATTAGATTTAAGAAAATTGATATCTCAGGAGAAATATTTATTTGATTTTTTTTTTTTTTTTTTTTTTTTGCTAAAATAACACAACACAATTGTTCAATGTTTATACACAATAGTTCTAATTGTGTATAAACATTGCACAATTAGTTCTTATTCTCAATAATTTTAATATGGGGATATTTCACGTGTATTGTTACAGTATTTAACGCTTCATCCTATAACAAAAATCACAGACAAAAGTATTTCATATACTTACTTATATATTCTGCATTATAAAGAGACATCTTTCCAACGTAATTTTTTCGTGTATATTTATTAGGAACCAGAAAAACAACATGAGTTAAATGTTTCATTCACATATATTTTGATTCAAACTATCATCTTCATTAAAATGTGAAACATATACTTGATATATATTTCAATAAATATTTCAACTTTTCAATTATATTCAATACATCTTAAATACGTAATTTTTTTGACTGAAAATAACAGAAATCCCCCCCTCCAAAAAAACAGGTGGGAATATATAAGAAAGAAATAAGATATTATTTTTGTGACTAAAGTGCAAAACACGGCTCAGAATCTTGCTTTCAGACATTAATTTGTAAAAGAAAAATTACTCTAAAAAAATTTAGTAACTCTTTGGGTCGTCATGCTCTTGACTTTAATTGAAGTGAGCCTTGGATGAATATACACCTAAATAGCATTTCCGTCTTTTTTTACCCATCCTTCTAATCTAACGAGACATACTTCGGATGTTCTTTGTGCTCTAATTAAATTTTGTGAGGTCCGCCTCATTAAAAAGTGTTCCATGCTTGAAAGAGATAATTATGGCGACACTCTGGTGCATTGTCTTTCAGCTTCAACGAAGCTAAATAAAAAAAAGCACTGAGTTGCATTTTTACGTTGCTATACAGTTTTTATTGGATTATTTTTATGTCTTTCTTATTGGGTGCTGAGTTTAGAATTCTGTTCAAATTCGGTTATGATTTATATAAAAAAGCAGCATCTCAAAGATACGTATTCAAAAATACTTTTCTGCTTTCTATTCTATTCATGACAAAATAGGCGTTACTGTAGAAATGGACGATTAAGCCTAAGTGAAAGAGGCATGATTTAGAACTACTTCCCTTAAAAGATAGGAGGCACCCTGGAAATTACTTTTACAACAAAGGAAGTTACCTCTGCGATAAAAGCAGTAAATGGAGTCCTTTTAATAAGTGCTCTTAAGCTAAGAACATCGTCTATTTTAATATTCTGAAAGTTGGACGATACCAGAAGATTGCTACCATTTATAAGCATTCGAGTTTTAAGGACTGCAATTCTTCTTCTTTAATGGAATTAAGGAGCAATACAAAGGAAGTGTGTTGCAGAAAATAGTTATAAGACGATTCTTAATGTTTTAACTAATACCTTTATGCTTGGAAATTTGATATAACAAGAAATATCATCTTGTTCCATCTCTTTTAATTATCCTAACGTAACTCACTGATTTGATTCATATGGAACCCTTATCAAAGAAAGACAATTTTCAGACAAACATGTCTCTAAGATATAAGCAAACAATATGGAACTGCCTATTAGTTAACTGTGTGATAGTATATTTATAATTTTGCAAATCAAATTCCTTGTATATTTTTCTTAAACGTTTATCTATTTGTTTTAATATATTTATAATTTTGCAAATCAAATTCCTTGTATATTTTTCTTAAACGTTTATCTATTTGTTTTAATAATTTTGCAAATCAAATTCCTTGTATATTTTTCTTAAACATTTATCTATTTATTTTAAATTATTGTTTGCCTGCGAAATGTAATATTTTACACTTAAAAAAAATTTTCTTTTTCATCCATAATATTGTTTGTTTTTTTCGCTTAAGCATTGAAAACAATTGTTAAAGATATATTACGGAGTTAAAAACCAATGTCTGAAAACAATATAAAACGTCTTATCAACAATTATACGCAATTAATCCGTAAATTTTCAGAAAAAGGAAAGGCTTTAATTAAAGTATAGAGATGTAAAAAAAAACCTTTTGATTTTTAAAAATGTATGATAAAACTATTTAAAAATATGAGGATTTAGTCATCGTATATTGAAAATATGTAAATTATTTTTAATATAAGAGTATATATTTATTTCTGTGTAATTTATTTGTTGGAAAATTTTACATTTGCAAGGAAATATTCGAATCTCAACTGCAGTTTTGGTTTCTTTCTCTCTCGTAGCATTTTTTCTTGTTGAACCTTTTTTGTTGTTTATTTATCTTTTTGGAAAGACCTCCTACATCTATAAAATTGTTTCCCATTTAATTAATACAATGAATGAAAAATTTCAAATAAAAGTTTTAAATTAATTATTTTATCAATCATATATTAAATTATTTCTTTGAATAAACCTAACGCTATCATTTTTATTTTTATTTAAATCTTGTAACTTTAAACGAGCAATTAAATCTTTACAGCACTGGCTCTAAGGATTTGGATCAAATTTGATATTTAGATAAGGATTTGCTTTTTAAGTTTATCTATATAGGAATCTTTAATGAAAAAACGCGATTTTACATACAAAACTTTTTTTTATAACTAACTATTAGAGCCTTTTTCTATCTGCTCTCATCCTGAGAGTCGTATAGCGACATCTCAGGCCCGATTTCATCATGGTTAAAACTGAGTGCAAGTTCAAAAATATAATTAATGAGAGATGAACTATAAAATGAGTATTATAATATAGTAGATTGTTTCGAATAATCGAAGTGCGATTGCGATTTTTTTTAATGACCAGTTCATATGTAGGTAAGATTGAAAAAAAATATTCGTATGTAATCAATATGGGATTCATATCTAAATATTTTCGCCGAAAAAATATAATTTTAGAAAAAAAAATTACCAAGCGAAGCTCGGTCACCCATGTAATTAAAAATTAATGAAGCAAAAATAAAAATGATAGCGATGCATACATGAATCATTCCTCTCTAAGCCCCAACACCAGGTTCAAAACTTACTCTCTAGATATAGTTGTTTAATCCTTTCTAGGGCCGTAGGAAATATGCTTCCCACCAAATTTATCAATCTTTGTATGAAATTATGTAGGTTGGCATAAGTTTTGACACATTTTTTAGTAAGTCAGAAACTTAGATGCTTCAGTTCTTCATCTCAGACAAAATGATGTGTCTTGACTTGTTACGTAATTATTAATTAACCAAATTAATTAATGAATCAAATTAAATTTATCTAATAAGCTAAATGAATTCCTTTTCTTATTCTAGTTTCAAGAATAAAAATATTTTAACATAATAAGGCGAGAAAAAAATGGCCCTTTAAAGGGTTATTTAATTATCACAGAAGAATTTCGAATTTCATATTTTTCCATATCCGTGTTCTTCAAAATAAGTAATCTGTTGCGCAACAGATTGTAAACGTTTATGTTGGCATAGCAAACTGCGTGAGCTTAGATATTATTTTTAAAAATGAACCACAAATTTATAAAATGGGGGTTGGTTCAAGTGTGATAAATGCATTTAAGTAATTCAATAATCTTTTCTCCCCTTCTTTTATTAACTGTGCTCCGAATACTGTAAGAAGAGAAGCTTGAGTATTTCTGGAATCTACCACCACAGTCGCGAAAGTGACCCGAGGAAGTCTAATTAAACGTAATGGCTCGCTGGGAGTCATTGAAGGGATTACTGGCGAGGATTAACTGCGACATTAATCAGAGTTTGCTTAAGGCCCTTTTCCAAATTAGAGGAGAGTCTCGTTTCACTCGGGGAAACTTGGCCAGATAACTGCCCTTGCTTTAATAACTCTTAAAATCGGAGGTCCTGGCAATTAAAGAAGGCGATATTGGAAATAGAAAAGAGTCAGATGATGGAAGTGAGAAAACTAGATTTCAGATTATATCGTAAACTTTGAAATTGAATTAGTTTGGTTATTATAAGAATCTACTTGCAAAATGTATCCAAAAATTAGCTAATTAATCTTGATGAAATAGCACTTTTTATTTCATAACTACCAATGATGCATGATCCTTTTTTACTTTCTCGTAAAAGAATCTCGTTTCTCAAGAAAGTATAGTAATCGTCAAAAAATTATGTGATCAAACTCAAGGTTTTGACGAACCTCCACGTTTTAGACCACTTTAAGTTCGAAAATAACATTTTTGGAAATTGTCCTTCTACCTGTTTGTCTGTGACAAGGATAACTCAAAAACACTTTGAACTAGAAGGTTGAAATTTGGTATACGATCTTTATTCCAAATTTACAGATTTCCATCAAATTTTGAGTAAAATCTATTCTGAGAAAGTCCATCTGCCCAGCTGTTCGATTATAAATTAACGCGATAACTACAAAACGAAGAGGCTAGAAGAGGGCTTGTAATTAAAATAACTCAAAGGAGTGATGAGAAAAAAATTAGAATTAACACAGTTTAAATTAGCCAAGTTCAAATGTGATTGATAGAATATTTAGAAATGATTAGAAGTCATTAAATTTTCAAATACAATTAACCTATCAAAATAATTATTCCAAATAACAATTCTAATTTATTTCCATAAGAAATAATAATTTTCATAAGCAAAATTAAAAAGAGATTACAAACAGAATTTTTTTTTTCTGAATCTCGATTTAATTCCCATGGATGTTAAAACATTTTCACATTTTTATTTTAAACAGTAAATAGAGAAAAGATTTATTGTTTACTTAGCTCTAAAAAGAATTGTTTTAATGCCTCTTGAAAAACAACTCAGCTAAAACCATTATTTTTCTTCGCGGGATTTTCTTAAACGTTCATTACTTTTCCCCCGAATTAATAGCGAAGTAGAAAATTTTACCGAGTTAAAAATAGTGCAACGCTATTTTTAAGTCAATTAATTTCAGCAAAAGATTTGGTTTACTTTTCTCTTGCTACTTATTTTTTTACATTTGTCAAAAGGTTGACTTTTTATTTACTCTTAATGAATTCCTTGATTAATAATTCTTTGTATACATTATTCATTTCGAGTCTTAATGTAATGAAAATAGACAATTAATTGTGCTTTTAATTCGGTATCTTTCAAAAGAATTTTTCTTTTGGTCCTTGTGAGCATCATTAACATTGTTACGCGAAATGATATTTTTTTTCTCCAAAGAATTTATGAATTATTTTTCTATCATATATATGGTTATGAACATTAAAATAAAAATAATTAATTGGGAAGGTTTTATATAAAACTAAGGCATAAAGCTCGAATTTTATTGCATTTAAATTCAAGCAAAGCCCTTTTAAAGTAACCCATTAAAGTAAAAAAGTGTTTACCCTTTAAGCCCCTTTTTTTTTCTCCTAATAGTAAATATTCTTTGGAAAGCATTTGTCGGATTAAAAGCATTAATATCTAACATCCAATCATCTATTGAAGAGGGGATTGATTTGTAAATAATTTTCAACCAGTTCGTGTGTTTTCTCTTCGATTTCAAGGAATACTATACAGTGGAACCTAGCATAGTGAGCATAATTCGTTCTGAAATCATATTCACAATGCAAAGCACTCGTTCAAGGAAATTACTTTTTCCATAGGAAATAGCGCATGCTTTTTTACAAGAAAATCCTCTCAAGACATTTGTGTTTGGCTACGATTCAAAATTTGGCGAAAATGAAATGTAGCATTATCGCTAAATGAATGCGTAGTGCGCACAGCTACTAACTTATCATGCTGATGTTTTTTAACATAGATGCAATAATTTCCCATGCTTTCATCATCTTACTTATTTCACTGAAAAGTTGTTGATCTATTGCGTCTATTATTTCTTCCTCTTCTGGCCAATTCTCCTCCTCAGCTTTTTACTGTGACACAATATGCAGTTCCATAAGCTCTTTGGTAGTTCTGGCTATATTTTGCTACCAGCTCATCAATATAATTGCTATCCGCTTTTAGCTCCATAATTTTGGCCAGACACAAAATCTCGTGGATTAAGGCTTTAACGGCACTTGTATCAAAACTTTCAAAGTGGTATTCAACAACACTATCTTTACATAGATATGAGAGTCTCTGTGACTTCACAGAGTTACTCTGTGATGTTATATAGATATATATCTCTTATATAGATATAAAGATTCTATTCAAACAAGCACTCAGCACAGATGGATATAAGCCAATCCAGCCTATGACGTCCCAGTGTCTCCTCGCCATTTGTTCTGCAAAACATCGTTCTTTAAGGGAGTCACTTTTTTTGCATTTTGTTATGTTCGTTATATGAGGTTTATTTCCAAATTACACATCATTTGATGAATTTTGTGATTAATCATGTCATTTAATGATAAAAAAAATCGAATATACATTTGAAATATACAACTTGTTGATCGATTAGGTCTGAAATAAGTAATAGATCAACAATTTTCAACAATAGCCAAAATCATACATTAATTTTTTTTTCTTCTGATTCATTGTATATTAGAATTATCATATTTATATTCAAATTGACAATAAATTAAAAGAAAATTTTGCTTTTAGACTATTTGTCCTAAAATCAGATTCTAATTTACAATTTTGTTATAAGCTACGCAATCTGTGATAACCTATATAACCCATTACATAATAGTGTTATAACATCTAAATATATATAATTAAGGTATTAATTATTGTAAGGTATTTTGGGTATGCTTCGTTCAAAATTTAACAATAATAGCAATCGAGGTGATTAAACAATGTATAAAATTACTTTATAACGCTTTTGAGTTGCCATGTCTAGAAATAGACGTGCCGGCGTCCTGGCATAGGGGTAGCGCGTCTTTCCCGTGATCTGGGCGTCCCGGGTTCGAGTCCCGGTTTGGGCATGGTTGTTCTTCTGTTGTTCTATATGTGAGATGTGTGAATGTGCCCTCCTGTAAAAAGGGGTTGTGCAAGCGAATGAATGATGCGTGAGTGGCAAAGTCGTACTCTTGGCCCTAGTTGGCGCTGCTATGAAAAATAAGAGACGTTCCCCCTCAGGCTTAAATCGCTGTCTTCGTAACAGCGGGCTTGTCAGTGGCAAGTGCCATAAGAAACAAACAAACAAACAACAAACAGAAATAGACGTAATCAGGGGGTGTAAAAAGTAGACAGTCATCGACATATATAGGTTGAATTTTTTTTACCATCACAGCGCTTTCTCTTTTCCTATTCCGTTTACAAGAAAATAAAAATATCAAAAATGATGCAATTCAATCGCTTTTTAATCGTTACTTGCACCAGAGTCATGGAAAAAGCCAAAGGTATCGATTTAAGGGTTGGAAATAATTTGCATCGTCTTTGAAACGATCTTCTTCATCTGCAATTCATATCTTCCGAGAGTTTGTTTTCTTTTCCTTTTTTTCAATCATCAAAATATATCTTAAAGTAGGTTTTAGAAAATTCCTTCAGAAATTGTTGCATATTTTCTTTTGTTCAACTAATAGACTTAAAACGGTGATCACGAATTAATCGTTGAAAACGAAAGTGCTATATCAGATGAATACAGAAATTATAAAGCCGTGCTTGATGAGGTTTTGTTAAAAATTCAAAAATAATAATGGCAATGTGAAAAGACGTTTATTAAAGACCAGGCATTATTCCTCCACAGTTTTTGTTGTTTTCGATGTTTGCCATATAGGAACTTATTCAATACTGACTTGTTAAATGCTTGTTAAATGATGATCACTCAGCAACAATTCTCTGACCTTATAGACATCTACACTTATAATAAAGCTCAACGTGTGTGTGTGTGTTGGCGCTCTACAGGCCAGACCGTTTGACCTACATCTACCAAATTTGGTACATGTATAGCTTGGAGGTTGGGAATGTGCACCTGAGGTTCCTTTTTTTGAATTTTTAATTAGAATTTTAATTATTAATTAAAAACTAACTTTCCCGCCAAAAAAATCTTCATTTCCCCACGGCCAAATGAGTAAGGCTTCAGGTTTTTTTCCACTCTAATGAGGTTAGGCATAACATTTTTCAACCGATTATTTCAAACGATTCTGTTTATTTTCTTAATGTTTGATGCATTTAAAATGAAACATTGTTAATTAATCGATCTTTCAGATTCATTCTGAAGTATTTTTGAATTAAGTTAAAACAGAATAAAGGAAATTAAAAATTTCTAATCTGCATAGCGTTATTCCAACTGGCGTAGAAAAATTTCACGCATTTGCGTTACCATAACTGGCGTTGGAAATTCACGCATACGCATTGTGTTCAGATTGTTGGCAACTTTTTTCAACGGATGCGGACTTGGTTTTACCCTTTAAAGGGCCATTTTTTTCTAGTCATATTATGTTAAAATATTTTTAGACTTGAAATTAAAATAAGAAAAGGGATTCATTTAGCTTATTAGATAAATTCAATTTAATTTAATTAATTAATTTGGTTATTTAATAATTAAGTAACAAATCAAGACACATTATTTTGTGTGAGATAAAGAACTGAAGCATCTAAGTTTTTGTCTTTCTAAAAAAGTGTGTCAGAACTTATGCCAACCTACATAATTTCATACAAAGATTGATAAATTTGGTGGGAAGCATATTTTCCACGGCCCAAGAAAGGGTTAAATTATTTTTAGGTTAGTTGTATGCTTTTGTAATTAAATTGTATTTATGTTAGTTATATATTTTTTGCATATGCTTTAGTTTTAAGTACATCGCTTTCTAAGTAGTTTTTTAAACCTGTTTTCGACGGATTATTTTAAACGATTCTGTTTATTTTCTTAGCGTTTGGTGCATTTAAAATTAAACATTGTTAATTAATCGATCTGTTCATGATGAATTTGATAAAAAAATTTGACAAATTGTTGAGATATTACATAAATTAAGAAAGATATTCTTTAGTGCCCATAAGGTTAAAATGCTCAGTAATCAGTAATCATATCATATATACTCAGTTTTCAGTAATCATATTCTATAAAAAAAATATTTTTTCAGTAAAAATATTATTATATTAATTGCAGATTAATTCTTTCCTCTTCAATTTAAAGCATACATTCTACGGGAGCTAACAGAAAATTAGAGAGATACATATTACGTTATGACTGAAGGCCTTTATAATATTATGAATAAATTATATGATAATCAAAATTTGAAGTTTTAAAATATTTTGATGAAGAAGCTATTAAAGTTGGAATTGCATAAAATATTTAATTATTAAAATTTTAACGAGCATTAAGATTGGTGAACCGGCTGGTCGCCAAAGGCGGCTAGTATCTAATATAAGATAAAGTGGATGATCTACCAGAGCGTGGTTTATCTATGATTGTTCTTTACTTTATTTAAACCTTTCATTTCGCCCATAGAGTCAGTCTTGTTTTTGATAAGCAGTTATGCAAGAGGATTATGAGGATTTAAGCAATATTCAACGTATTTTTGTAGCAAGAGTTGCTTCGCAAACATATTTTAATGCATATTATTACATTCACCACTTTGGGAAATTAACAAATTTAAGATTAGTATCTCATTAAAAATAAATTTATTTTCAGGCGGTAAAATAACATTAATTCCTCACTGTTGCCAGAAGTTTACAAAAATCGTAAAAATGTTTGATAAAATTTTGAAGACCATATCCAGTATAGATGTATTTTAAATGAACTATTCTGAATATATTTGTATCACAGTAGTATATCCAAATTTATGTAAATAATATTTGTAAAATACAAATTTTAATTCAAATAGAGATTGTCTTTTTCTTAGATATTTTACCCACAAATTAAAAAAAAAATTCGGAAATTTCTAGTAACTTAACTTGAACTGCAACTACGAAACTTCATCACAACAACCATCAAACACCAAATCTATGATAGTGTGAAACACGCTTAATGTTTATTTCTTTTATGTAATTTGGATACCTCAAAGCTGAGAGTAAAGATTCGTCATTCAAAGTAAAGTTCGAATCGACCCAAAATTCCGATTAGAAGAAAACGGGATTCTGCTATTAATAAGCTAAATCAGAAGCATATAGCCATCGAAATAGAAAAAAAAATTGCTATTCATCAAATAATCTCGAATTAATGAAATTCGACTTGTAGCTTCAAGTTCTAAAAAAAATCAAGACAGTCATAACATTAAAATGTAAATAAAAATTAGCATTTAATTAAATACAAGGAATGTTTCAAAGCAAAGGAAGAATAGCACTTAAACGATCAATAAAAGAATCGAGGTAAAGATTCAGCAAACATTTTCTGTCTCATAGTGTTTACAATTTCCAAGTGAAAATTCTATTTGCTCTTGTAAGTAAATAGCATTAGCATTTGATGAACAAATGGATTCATCTTATGAAATAAATTGATTAGCTTTCAAAAGTACTAATTAATTGAGTGATGGAATAACGATTGGAATTCATGCTGAGACCTAAAATAGATTTGCTTGCTCAAACATTGCGTTAAAATTTCCATTAGGAATATAAGACAAAAAAAAAAAGACTGTCTTTTTCTCGTATATGCAGGGTGCCCGCCCCCGAAAAAAATAGCAGAGCAAGCTTTTATTTCTCTAAATATTGCGCAGAGGCATATATTTTTCAGATGCAAAGTTTCATTCAATAAGGTGAGCAACTGTTTGAAAACATTTTGGCGTTTGCATCAGGAAAAATAATAATAATAATAAAAAAAAAATAAAAAAAATTAAATTTTAGTACTACCCCTGTAACGAAAAAATGTCAAAAAATAAAACATTTTTATCTATGCACATATAAAATTTGATGTTTCTACCTATTAATTTTTCAAGGATATGCTTATTTTTAAATTTAGAGAAGGCTATTCACAAATTTAAATGAAAACATTTATTTCCAAAATCCAAATCAGTTTAAAGCAGAAAATCAATAAAATGTTAATACTTGCATAATAATAAGTACTTTATATAATTATCATTATATCAAAAAAATTTGCAAATCACACTTTAATTGTTGATAGTTGCGACTTCAACTTTATAAAGAAAGGAAGAGAAACTTGAGAAGCAGAATATTTAAGATATCTCAGAAAAGTACTGGGATGTTGAACAAGAAAATAATTGCATATTCGAATGCATATTCCGAAGTATTGTTAGAAGAATGGAACTTTGTACCGTTGCTGAAAATGTTCATTTTGAACAAGTTTTTAAGCAATTCGATTAATGTATTATCTTGTCACTTAAAAAAAATTAATGAGCTTTAATAAATATGTTTTTTTTTATTTCCTGATTATTTCCTTTAAATTAAACTTTATGTTATATGTATATTATCCCTAAAATTACAATAAAAATGTCAATGAAATAGTGAACCGCTTTAGCTGCGGTGTGCTAAAGAGTGCTTGTAGCGTTACAGCAGTCCATCATTTTGCGGATGGTAGAAAAAAAAGATTTATTTTCATTTTCTAAATATTGGAAAAATCAGAATTATGCGTATCATCTTTTTACTCTCTTAAATTTACAAATGAATGCGAATTCGAAACGAGAGCATATGCATATTCTCTTGAATATGAATTTAATATTTGTAGGAAAATAAGAAATTTAATACTTAAAATAAGAAAGGAATATAAGGCGATATGGAAACATTTCGGATTCCCATATCACCTTATATTCCGAAATATAATACGCCTGAAAATTTCATAGTTTTCTAAAAGATTGAAGAACAAAATTTTATTTAATCAATTATTAGTTCAATGAATTTAATAAGAAGAATTTTTTAAATATACTTCTCTTAACAATATTATAATAATATTTTAGTTTAAATATTTTCAGTGTTTAATTCTATTAATTTTTAATAATAGATGGATTTTTGCAATCTTTTGTTTCTGAAAATTTTTGCTACGATTTTGCTGATATCGAATGAAATTAGGATAATTAACGCATTATTGCTAATGTTTTGCTATTGAATACATAACCGTACAAAATATCAGAATTCTAGCATTGAAGGAAGTAAGGCAAAAATCGATTACAAAATTCAATCTTTGTAAATAAAATGTCGATCAGTATGAAATTGTGTTAATACAAAAAAAAAAAATACTTTTATTCAGTTGAAATGTTTAAAAAAAGTCATTGCTATAAATGATTTCAGTCAATATTTGGGAAATCTGGATGAAGTTTGTTCTCAAATTGCCTCAATTCAATTTGTATTTCTGGAATTTAGATGGATTTGTATTTACACCGATTGAATTGAATTTCAATTTGTATTGTTTCATATTATAACGCTGTTGATTACATATTTTTTTATATGGAGTATATCAATAATTTTTAATGCAAGAAAATTAGAATCAACACATTTTTTATGTGTAGTTAAATAAATTGCTTGGAATCAAAACTT